>NC_092716.1:164341279-165687809 GCF_047496885.1 Scyliorhinus torazame
CATTTGTGCCACACAAATGCCGACAGAATCTAACCGTCTTTCTTTGAAATTCAATGGCATTATTGTCACTGAATCCTTTATCAACAACACTCTGGAAGTTCCAACTGACCAGAATCTTACTGGGCCACCATATAATCACTGTAACAGCAGAAATGAGGTTGGGAATTCTGCAGCATGTAACTCGCCTTCAGACTATCCAAAGCCTGCCCATCATCTACAAGGCACAACGAAGGACTGTGAAGCACAGTAGTTAGCACTGCTGCTTCACAGCGCCAGGGTCCCAGGTTCAATTCCCGGCTTGGGTCACTGTCCATGCAGAGTCTGCACATTCTCCCATGTCTGCATGGGTTTCCTCCGGGTGCTACGGTTTTTCTCTCATCAGCCCTGAAAGACGTACCGTTAGGTAATTTGGACATTCTGAATTCTCCCTCAGTGTACCTGAACTGGCGCCGGAATGTGGCGACTAGGGGCTTTTCACACTAACTTCATTGCAGTGTTAATGCAAGCCTACTTGTGACAGTGGGTGGATCACTTTTCCCATGTGACCGATACCAAGGCCTGACTTCCTTGTCAAGCCATGATGTGGAGATGCCGGCGTTGGACTGGGGTGAGCACAGTACGAAGTCTTACAACACCAGGTTAAAGTCCAACAGGTTTGTTTCGATGTCACTAGCTTTCGGAGCGCTGCTCCTTCCTCAGGTGAACCTGACAAGAGCTAATGCAGAACGCAAGATGAGCAAATTCAAAAAAAGTTTTTTTTTAAATCTTCAGCTCAAACTTAGGTGCACCTGTAGCAGATTTTCAACTTTTAAAAATAAATGGTTCTTACAATTAGGATAATTTACAGTCTCTACCTCCTGCATTGCCACTTTCTCACAAATGCAAAGCAACTTAAAATGCTGTGCATTTCAGCTCCTTCTCTCCAACAACATTCTGGGTCCATATGGTCTCCAACTTGTTAATTGACTTCCCATTCAATCAAACCCAGGACTTTCATCTGCAACCTAACCTGTAAGTGAATCCATCATTCATTTCAAAAAAGTAACTCTTAAAAAGCAGCACAGACATGCACATAACTTTATATGGTATTATAATCTCATCCCTAGAAAACAGCACATCCTCTAACTAAGATCTGTGGATTAGGAGATGCACTAAGTGCGCACACATACATAAAAGATATATTGTAAACTGGAGGCATTTCCATTCTAAAAATGTGTTAGCATTTAATATAATGCATTCTGACTATTTGTTATTTGTAATTGATTGCAATTAAATCCAAAAAGATTTAGATGTGCTAGCGGAGTGGGCCATATATTGGAAAATCCCATTTAATTTGAGCTAATGGTATCATACATGTGGTCGGGCTAACATAGAAAATACATCATTTGCGAGGAACAATAGAGAAAAAGATCGTAGTGCACATATCACTAAAGGCAAAAATTCTGCAAAAATGGGATTCAAGGAAATACAACCCGAATGCACTTAAAAGTCAATTGAAAGGGGTTATGGATTCAATTTATAACTTGTGCATAATTTTTGTTTGCAAAGTTTTCAACTTTTTTGAGCATTCGTGCAGTTCAACTAGTAATAAGTATCATTGTCTAAGCAATTCAATTTCTTCATAACTCAGCACGATCTCTGCTCAATTCCTCTTAATATAAATCTGCTACAAGGTTGACCAGAAAATAGACAGAAAGCTCACTTGCGTCCCAAAAGCAAAGTGTGTTGTTTTGCCCTTTTCACATGCCAGGTTTCACACTCAAGATTATTTTTTTTATAATCGACAGATAGCAGTAAGGAGATACAAAATCACAAAGGGGATGAGAATACCGAAGGCATGGGAACTATTTTCTAGATGGGAATGACCCCCAACCTTGACATCTACCTTTCTGCATCTCAGAGCTTTCTGAAATTCTGAATGGGAATCTTTTTGTAGTTTACTTAACATGTCTCACTCCACAACCCAATGTGGCATTTATATTGCCCAATGTGGCATTTCCACAAATATGTAGCAGAAATTGCAAAAATCATCTAATGGATCAACAACACCCCCATGTTAAAAAAAGCAATTGCAACAATGCAACATTAGGGATAAACAAAAACCCCGTACACAAAATAACAATTGGGCCAGCAAGCTCCTCGGAATAAAAAATGGGTTTTAGAAGCTGCATTTTGGTGGTTCATTTGTTATATATCATTTTTCTGAAGATAAACACTAAATAAATGTTCTTATAACTGAGACTCGTAGAATGCAATTGGTCTTTTTTTGTCCTTCTAAGTTATTGAGATCACAGGTTTGGAAGGTGCGAGTTGCAGCAGTGCATCTTGTTCGTGGTATATACACCCAGTGGCAGATCGAATGTCAATCAAGCTGGCTGCTTTGTCCTTTATGGTGTTAGTTTCTCGAATATTGTTGAGCTGCACTGATCTAGGGAAGTAGAGACTATGGACTGATCTAGGCAAGTGGAGAGTATTCTAACACGCGCCAAACCTAGGCAAGTGAATGACTTTAGGAAGTCAGAAGACAAGCTACTCTCTGCAGAATACCCAGCCTCCAAACTCCTCTTGTAGGCATACTATTTATGGGGCGGCATGGTGGCACAGTGGATAGCACAATTGCTTCACAGTTCCAGGTCCCCAGGTTCAATTCCGGCTTGGGTCACTGTCTGTGCGGAGTCTGCACATCCTCCCCGTGTGTGCGTGGGTTTCCTCCGGGTGCTCTGGTTTCCTCCCACAGTCCAAAGGTGTGCAGGTTAGGTGGATTGGCCACGATAAATTGTCCTTAGTGTCCAAAATTGCCCTTAGTATTGGGTGGGGTTACTGGGTTATGGGGATAGGATGGAGGTGTTGACCTTGGGTAGGGTGCTCTTTCCAAGAGCCGGTGCAGACTCGATGGGCCGAATGGCTGTAAATTCTATGATAATCTATGATTTTTGGCCAATGGGGACCACCGGGGTCGCTGGTGGGGAATTAACTGATGGTAATCTTATAGAATGCCATGGGGAGGTGGCTAAATTGTTGGAGATGGCTATTATCTGGCACTTGTGTGGCACAAATGTTAGAAGCCACTTGTCAGCTAAGCCTGAATAATGCCGAACTTGTTCTTCAGGCAGGCATGGTTATGGAGTTGCAATTGGTGCTGAACACTGCAGTCAGCAGCACCCATCCCTGCTTCAAACCTCAGAATGGAGGGAATTGCACTGATGAAGCAGCTGAAGGTGGTTGGGCTGAAGACACTCGGAGGAACTCTAATGCTAAGCTGTTCCAGTACAGCTACAACACTGGCATCTACCTGGCAATGAGGAAACTTTCCCAGGTATGCATGTCCTGTACACAAGAAACAGGACAAATTCAACTCAGCCAATTACCACCCCATCAGTCTACGTCAGTCATCAGTAAAGTGATGAAAAGGGTCTTCAGCAGTGCCTTCCAGCAGCACTTGCTTAGCAATAACCTGATCACTGACGTTCCATTTGAGTACCGCCAGTGTCACTCCGCTCCTTACCTGCTGGTTCAAATGTGGCAAAAGATCAGAGTTCCAGGGATGAGCTGAGAGTGACTGCCCTTGAGATTGAGGCAATATTTGACCAATGGCATCAAGGAACCCCAGCAAAAGTGGAGTCAATGGGAATCAGAGGGGATACCCTCCACAGGTTGCAGTCAACCCCCTCCCAAAGTAAGATGGTTGTGGTGGTTGGAGGTCAACCATCTCAGTCCCAGGACATCACTGCAGGAGTTCTTCAAGGTAGTGCCCTCGGCCCAATCATCTTCAGCTGCTCCATCGATGATCTCCCTTCCATCATAAGGTCAGAATTGTACGAAGTCTTACAACACCAGGTTAAAGTCCAACAGGTTTGTTTCGATGTCACTAGCTTTCGGAGCGCTGCTCCTTCCTCAGGTGAACTCACCCCAGTCCAACGCCGGCATCTCCACATCAGGTCAGAATTGGAAATGCTTGCTGATGACTGCACAATTTTTAGCACCATCTGCAACTCCACAGATACTGAAGCAATCCATGCCAAATGCAGCAAGACTGGGACAATATCCAGGCTTGGGCTGACAAGTGGCAAGTCACATTTGCGCCACACAAGTACCAGGCAATGACCATCTCCAATGAGAGAGTCTAACCATTGCCCCTTGATATTCAGTGGCATTACCATCGCTGAAGCACCCACTATCAACATTCTGGGGCTTACCAGTGACCAGAAATGAACTGGCCTAGCGATATAAATACTGTGGCTACAAAAGGAGGTCAAAGGGGTAGGACTCCTGTGGCAAGTAACTCACCCCTGAGTCCCGAAAACCTGACCACCACCTACAAGACACAAGTCAGGAGGATGATGGAATACTCTCCCCTTTCTGGATGAGTGCAGTTCCAACACACTCAAGAAGCCCAACACCATCCAGGCCAAAGAAACACATTTGATTGGTACCCGTTCCACAAACATACACTCCCTCCATCATCGATGAACAGTAGCAGCAGTGTGTACCAGCAAGATACACTGCAGGAGCTCACCAAGGCTGCTTAGATAGCATCTTCCAAACCCAAGAATGCCAGCACCTAAAAAGACAAGAGTGGCAGTTACGTAGAAACACCACCACCTGTACGTTTTCCTCCAAGTCATTCACCATCCTGACTTGGAAACATATCGTCATTCCTTCACTGTCACTGGGTCAAAATCCTGGAATTCCCTCACTAGGAGCACTGTTGTTGCACCTATACCTCAGGAACTGTTCAAAGAGAGCTCACCACCACCTTCTCAAGGGCAACTGTGGATGGGCAATAAATGCTGACGCAGTTCATGACACTCACATCCAGTAAATTAATTTCTGAAAATGTCCTGAGGTTGAGATAACTGGCCTTCAGCAACCACAACCATCTCCCTTCAGCTAGAACCCTAGACAATGGAGAGTTTTCCTCGATTCCCATTGAATTCAATTTTATTGGGGCTCCTTGATGCCACCATACTCAGCTGAATGCAGTCTTAATGTCAAGGACAGAATCTTAAACCACACCTTTAGAATTCATCTCTTTTGTCCACATTTGGACCAATGTTGTATTGTGGAGTTGAGTGGTTCTGACAGAATCCAAACTGAGCATCGGTGAGCATGTTATTGACAAATGTTACCTAAAAGCACTGATAATGTCACCGTCCCAAACTCTGCTTAGTAGACTAATGGGGCAATAATTGGCAGGTTGAATTTTCTTCGCTTTTTGTGGACAATACATACTTGGACAAATTGAAATTTGTGCAGATGCCAGTATTGTAGCTGGACTGGAGCAGCTTGGCTCATTCTAAGAATAATAATAATCTTTATTAGTGTCACAAATAGGTTTACATTAACACTGCAATGAAGATACTGTGAAAATTCCCTAGTCACCACACTTCGGCGCCTGCTCGGGTACACGGGGGGAGAATTCAGAATGTCCAATTCACCGAGCAAGCATTTCTTTCAGGACTTGTGGGAGGAAACCGGAGTACCTGGAGGAAACCCGCTCAGACACGGGAGAACGTGCAGACTCCTCACAGACAGTGACCCAAGCCGGGAATCGAACCCAGGTCCCTGGCTCTGTGAAGCAGCAGTGCTAACCACTGTGCTACTGGAGCAAGTCTAAACTGTATACATTGTTGGGGCTCATAGCTATATCTAGCAGGCTCAGCCATTTCTTCACAAATTGGATTGGCATCTGCGGTTGCAGGGCTAGCAAGCGGCAGTTGACATGGATCATCCACTTGGCATATTGCTTGCACTCATGTTGGGTTCCGTCATCATAGAGGATGAGGATATATATTCATGGAGCCTCCTCCTCCCATTAGGTTACTTGTCCATTACCATTCATGTCTGGATGTGGCAGAATAGAGCATACATCCGATTTGTTGATTGCAGAATTGCCTACCTCTGTCAGTAACATGTGGCTTTCGCTGTTTCATGGAGTCCTGTGCTGTAGCTTCACCATTTTAGAATTAATAGTTTTGCAGTCACTATTACTAACATCTTTTTAAATTCTTGATATTTAATTAACCAAATTTAAATTCCCAGCTGCCACTGTGGGTTTTGAACTCTTAGAGAACATTCATTCAGACCTCTATACTATGAGCCCAGCAACATAACCACTATGTTATTGCGCCCTTCTTGTAATGATCAGTGGGAGAACATTCAACTTCAGGCCCACCTTTCAAATGATTTACGTGCTAGATATCAACAGCTCCAAAACCCGGTGAAAAAAGTTTCTCTGCTTGTAAACCTCTGATGGACACTGGGATGAAATTCTAAATCTTAAAAAGTTAGTTGACAGTTTGCCATACACCGAATCAGCTCCCAGCATTCACTTTAGAACATAGAACATAACAGTGCAGAAGGAGGCCATTCGGCCCATCGAGTCTGCACCGACCCACTTAAGCCCTCACTTCCACACTATCCCCGTAACCCAATAACCCCTCCCAATCTTTTTGGTCACTCAGGGCAATTTAGCAAAGGCCAATCCACCAAACCTGCACGTCTTTGGACTGTGGGAGGAAACCAGAGCACCCAGAGGAAACCCACGCAGACACGGGAGGACGTGCAGACTCTGCACAGTGACCCAGCAGGGAATCGAACCTGGGACCCTGGCGCTGTGAAGCCACAGTGCTATCCACTTGTGCTACCATGCTGCCCTTTAATGAAAGCAGCCACCCCTCACCACAATAAAACATTCTTAAACCCATTCCTTTCTGGATACACAATGGTGTCAGTTCCTCAAATAATTGGGACATATACAATATGGAGTGCAGCCATTGTATAAGAAGCACAACTAACTATAGCTGCCTTCCTGTAGAATAAAGGTACCTTTGATGCAGTGTGACTGATGCTTACATACCTGTGTAGGTGCTTCTACTCTGTACACATTGTTAAAAATTCCAAAACTCTCACCAAAAATCATTTATCCCTTCCCAGGTGTGTTTATAATTAATCAACATTTACTGTATTGAGTAATGAGGGGCTACATTTGCACAGAATTCAACCTATTCAATATGCTTTGACAACCAAATTCACTTACTTGTAACTGTGAATATTCCAGAGTCCTTGCCAGTGATACGGTTTCATCGAAAGCCATTCCAGAGTTTTCATTGCACAATAGATTCCAAAACCATTACATAGAAAGACATCCATTATCCACTGAAAACAAAAGTAATATTTTACGAAATAAAAGCAAAATACTGCAGATGGTGGAAATCTGAAAAATAAACAGAAAATGCTGGATAAACTCAGCAAATCTGGCATCTGTGGAGAGAGAAACCGAGTTAATGTTCCCAGTCCATATCGCGACTTCAGAGCTCCAACTCCACAGCTGCTGCCAGATTTAATGGGCTGACCGAGTATTTTCTGTTTTTATTTACAATTTTACAACCCCTTCTACAAGAGTGCAAGTTTGCAAAATGTGCAGACATTCTCACCTGATTCAGCGGTTTGTAGGTTTAAGCCCTATTCTAGACACTTGAGCATATCATTCAGCTAACACTCTACTGCAGTATCAAGGGAGTTCTGTTGAGGGTGCCTTTGTTCAGATGAGACTTTAAACTGAGCCCCATCTACCCACTCAGATGACACAGAATATTTCACAGCACTGTATTAAAGAACAGGGGACCTGAATGAGTAGGAGTTGGAAAGATGGCACAGTGAATAGCACTGTTGCTCTCCAGCGCCAGGGTCCCAGGTTTGATTCCAGGCTTGGGTTACTGTCTGCGTGGAGTCTGCACATTCTCCCAGTGTCTGTGTGGGTTTCCGCCTGGTGCTCCGGTTTCCTCATTATTATTATTTTTTTGTTTTTTGTTTTTATAAATTTAGAGTAGCCAATTATTTATATTTTCCAATTAAGGGGCAATTTAGCGTGGCCAATTCCCCTAAGCAGCACATCTTTGGGTTGTGGTGGTGAAACCCACGCAAACATGGGGAGAATGTGCAAACTCCACACGGACAGTGACCCAGGGCCGGGATTCGAATCCGGGTCCTCAGCACCGCAGTCCCAGTGCTATTCACTGCGCCACATGCCGCCGCCCCCTCATTATTATTATTATGAGCAGGAAAGACGGCACGGTAGCACAGTGGTTAGCACTGTTGCTTCACAGCGCCAAGGTCCCAGGTACGATTTTGAGCTTGGGTCACTGTCTGTGTGGAGTCTGCACGTTCTCCCAGTGTCTGCGTGGTTTTCCTCCGGGCCGCCGACTTCCTCCCACAAGTCCTGAAAGACGGGCTATTAGATAATTTGGACATTTTGAATTCTCCCTCAGTGTACCCGAACAAACCGGTATGTGGCAACTAGGGGCTTTTCGCAGTAACTTCATTGCAGTGTTAATGCAAGTCTACTTGTGACAGTAAAGATTATTATTATTGTTAAAGTAGCAGTGTGAAGGCTTTGCAGTGGAGAGATGATCTTAGGAATGCTGAGACTAGTGGCAGGATATTGGTTAACATTTTCAGCTCACCCATGCCTGCCACAGGATGATTTACCATCTACCGTCGATTTGAGCCTGGGACACCAGAGCATAGCCCTAGGTTTGTATGGTGACTTACACCACTGGACCACAGAAGGAACCCAGGATATTGACCAACATTCATCCCTGGATCAACTAGCGCAGATTATCTAGTCATAGTCAGTATTTCATTGCTGTACGTGGGAAATTATGTGCAAATTGGCTGCCACATTTCTGACATGACAAGGGCTACACTGCAAAACCACTTAATTTGCTGTGCAGCTCTTTTGCATATTGTCAATAAAGACAAGTTTGTCTTTATTATTATCACAAGTAGGCTTACAGTAACACTGCAGTGAAGTTACTGTGAAATCCCCTACTCGCCACACTCCAGCGCCTGTTCGGGTACGGTAGCACAGTGGTTAGCACTGTTGCTTCACAGCGTCATGGTCCCAGGTTCGATTCCCGGTTTAGGTCACAGTCTGTGCGGAGTCTGCACGCTCTCCCTGTGTCTGCATGCATTTCCTCTGGGTGCTCTGGTTTCCTCCCATAAGACGTGCTTGTTAGGTGAATTGGACATTCTGAATTCTCCCTCGGTGTACCCGATAGGGGATTTGCACAGTAACTTCATTGTAGTGTTAATATAAGCCTACTTGTGACAATAATAAAAGTTATTATTATTACGGAGGGAGAGTTCAGAATGTCCAATTCACCTAACAAGCACATCTTTCGGGACTTGTGGGAGGAAACCGGAGCACCCGGAGGAAACCCAAGCAGACACGGGTGCTGTCAGGCATGTTGAGATTGTCCAGTGTTTCCTGTTTTTGTTCCTTTATAAAACATGTTTTTGTAATGAATTAAACCATTATTTAACAGAGAGCACTATTATAATATTGCTTAGTACATGCAGTTTACGTCAAGTTATACAATTAGCACAGGTCAAGGTGGTATTTGTACATATACATACATGGTCCCACCAGCATTCACTGAAATTAGGTAATTGATGCTCCAGACTGTATTCCAGGAACTCAAACATCACACTGATTATCATACACATCCACCAGTCACGAATCATTAGCGTCTAGACAGGAGGAAAAATGATACAATTAGTTGGTCTTTATTGTTAAAAAATACTAATTAGTGAACAATATCTGTAAGGGATCATTTCTCCATGACAATCACAAGGGTACTGGATGTTTATTTTCAGGCCCTGAAGAATGAGATTGCAAGATGAGATATTGGCTGATTGGACAATCAGCAAGGTGGTTATGGGTTAAGGATACCAAATCTTTTTGGGTAGTGAGAGCAATTGCCATACAGGGTACGTCATTCATTTTCTGGGAATCTCTCCAAAAGAAAGGAAATATTGGCCCAGCAAAGATTGCAACATAGATGAACCACATCTACAAGGGCTAGATTATATAGATTATAGAGGCTGGTATAAGGGTAAAGAGTGATTTGATTGAGGACTTTAGGATATTGAAAGGAAATTATCAAGCAGAGAGAAAATAAATTCTTCTTTTTCACTAGAGCAGAGTTTAGGACAGGATGAATATCATTATATTCAGCGTCAGGTCATTTCAGAGGGAGGTGAGGAAACAAATCATGCAAAGGCTGCTAGACGTATGGAACTGTTCCATACACTGCAACCTAATGCCAGGTCAATTATTAATTTTAAATTTAGGATGAATAGATTCTTAACCAAATGTATTGAGGATATGGTGGATTTGTGGAGTTTGGTCAAAAATTAGCAGGGCCATGGGAAAAAGCAGGGGAGTGAGATTAATTGGGTAGTACATATAAATAACTGGTACAGATATGTGGAGCGAATGGTCTCCTCCTATGCTCAATCATTTTCAATTCTAGGATGTGTATAGCATACAGGGTTACCTGTTTAAGACTGCGGAGCAAGAATGGTAGTTCATGAAATATTGGAGGTCCACCATAAAGGTGGGATAAAACGAGAAAATACTTGTATCCTATCCATGGGTTTATGGTGCACGTGAGTTGTACAAGGATAGAGCCCAGTTAGCATTTTTCTGCACTTTTTCATAGGTTTGTAATTAGTTGAGCACATGCATTAGTTAGCATTCAAAAAGATTAAAACGAAGAGAAAATTTGCTATTCTATCACCGTAATGCTTAACCTACCCTTCTGACAGCATTCTTACCAGGCAGAAAAACAGAGATATTCTTAATGACAAGCAAAATAGTCATGAAGGAAAATTGATCCAGCCCTCGTCTTACCTTAAGGTACCAGCCCAGGAAATGGGCTGGGACAAATCCATCCAATTTATCCTAAAACACAACAAAAACATTTTACATTTTAAAGAAAAGCTTTTAATTAAAGACTTCAGTTTGCAATTTTTTTTTTTTTAAACGTACAAAGTACTTGCCCTTCACCAATTATCTGACAAAATTATTATTTTACCCTTTGCTTGTAATAGTCTCAATGTGCCTTTTTTTAAAAGCTACTTTACCTCACTGATCGATCTCTAGGGGAGAAAAAAATGAATATATTACATAAAACTCACAGGTGACTATCAAGCTTTATTGTTTATGATTACAGAAGAAACAAAATATTAAGACTGAACTGCAAACATTTAAAGCAAAAGAATTGTGGCAACAAGGTACAAATAGAGTAGTAATATAAAATTAGAAACTTTTACTGCCTACAAGTATTTAAATAGGAAAATAACTAAAGCTAGTGTTGGTCCTCTGGAGTGATAGTCTGGAGAAGTGATAATGGAAAACAAAGAAATGGCTGAGGCATTGAACTGGTATTTTGTATCGATCTTCACGATAGAGGACTTGGAAAACTTTCCAAAGTTACTTGAAAATCAGGAGATGATAGGTAGGGATGAACTTAATACAATCACTATCGCCAGGGAAAGGTTACTCGTAAAACCATTCGATCCAAAGGCTGACAAGTCCCCAGCACCAGATGACCTGCAATCTAGGATCTTAAAAATGACGGCACAGATAGCATTGGTTATAATCTTCCAAAATTCTTTAGATTCGGGAAAGGTTCCAGCAGATTGGAAAATAACTAATGTAAACACCTTTATTCAAGTAAGTAGGGTGGTAGAAATCAAGAAACCATAGGCTAGTTAGCCTAATATTTGTCATAGGGAAAGTACTAAAATCCATTAAGGAGGTTATAGCAGGATACTTATATAATGATTAAATCAGGCAGAGCCAACATGGCATTGTGAAAGGGAAATTGTGTTTAACCAACCTGTTGGAATCTTTTGAGAAAGTAACATTCAAGGTGGGTAAATCAAAACTGATAGATGTGATGCACTTGTATTTCCAAAAGGCATTTGATAAGGTACCACATCAAAGGTCACTACATGTCGGGGGTAACATATTAGCAAGGATAAAGGACTGGTTTGCGAATAGGAACAGACAGTAGGAATAAATTGATCTTTTTCTGATTGGTAAACTGTAACTAGTGAAGTTACTTGTTATTACATACTTAGAATATACAGTGCAGGAGGCCTTTCGGCCCATTGAGTCTGCACCGACCCACTTAAGCCCTCACTTCCACCCTATTCCCGTAACCCAATAACCCCTCCTAATCTTATTGGTCACTAAGGGCAATTTATCATGGCCAATCCACCTAACCTGCACGTCTTTAGATTGTGGGAGGAAACCGGAGCACCCGGAGGAAACCCACGCAGACACGGAGAGAACGTGCAGACTCCGCACAGGCAGTGACCCAGCGGGGAATCGAACCTGGGATCCTGGCGCTGTGAAGCCACAGTGCTATCCACTTGTGCTACTGTACTGCCCAGTTATTACATGAATAATAATCGCTTATTGTAACAAGTAGGCTTCAATGAAGTTACTGTGAAAAGTCCCTAGTCGCCACATTCCGGCGCCTGTTCGGGGAGGCTGATACAGGAATTGAACCCGCACTACTCCTTGTTCTGCATTACAAGCCAGCTGTTTAACCCACTGTGCTAAACCAGCCCCTGGTTTATGGAAGATATGGGTTCAACGATAAAGAAAATTAGGAGAAAAGTTAAAAGGAAAAATAACTTAGGAGAGGTTACTGACAGGTGTTAAGATTCAAAACGGAGGTATGAAAGCCAATATAAAAATACTTTACCCGAATGCTCGTAGTATTCGGAATAAGGTAAATGAGTTGATGGCGCAAATCATCGTGAATGACTATGATTTAGTGGCCATTACTGAAACACGGTTAAAGGATGGTCACGATTGAGAGTTAAATATCCACGGGTATCAAACTATTTGGAAGGACAGAGTGGATGGTAAGAGAGGTGGTGTAGCTCTGTTATTTAAGGATGACATCCGGGCAGTAGTGAGGGATGACATCGGTGCTATGGAGGATAAGGTTGAATCCATTTGGGTGGAAATCAGGAATAGTAAGGCGAAAAAGTCTGAGGAGTAGTCTACAGGTCACCAAATAGTAACATTATGGTGGGGTGAGCAATAAACAAAGAAATAACTGATACATGTAGAAATGGTACAGCAGTTATCATGGGGCATTTTAATCTACATGTCGATTAGTTTAACTAGGTCGGTAAGGCAGCCTTGAAGAGGAGTTTATAGAATGTATCCGTGATAGTTTCTTAGAACAGCATGCAATGGAACCTACGAGGGAACAAGCAATCCTAGATCTGGTCCTGTGTAATGAGACAGGATTGATTAATGATCTCATAGGTAGGGATCCTCTTGGAAGGAGCGATCACAATATGGTGGAATTTAAAATACAGATGGAGGGTGAGAAGGTAAAATCAAACACTAGTGTTTTGTGCTTAAGCAAAGGATATTACAATGGGGTGAGAGAAAAGCTGGCTCAGGTAGACTGGGAGCAAAGTCTTTATGGTGAAACTGTTGAGGAACAGTGGAGAACTCTCCAAGCGATTTTTCTCTTTTTTTAAATAATATTTTATTAAGGTATTTGAAATTTTTTATAACAGTAACATAAACAATGACATCAACATGGTAAAATAAATATTCCCCCCCCCCCAGCCCAATCTTCACGCACCTCAACCATACAACAACAATCCTCCCCGTCCCCCCCACCCCCCCCCACCCTTTCAAATACTGCATCTGCTGACATTTTAATTTTCCCCGAGAAAGTCGACGAACGGCTGCCACCTCCGGGAGAAGCCTAACATTGACCCTCTTAAGGCAAACTTTATTTTCTTGAGACTGAGAAACCCAGCCATGTCATTAACCCAGGTCTTTACACTCGGGGGCTTCGAGTCCCTCCACATTAACAAGATCCGTCCCCGGGAGGTAAAGGCCAAGACGTCAGCCTCTTTCGCCCCCTGAACTCCCGGATCTTCCGACACTCCAAAGATCACTACGTCCGGACTCGGCACCACCCGTGTTTTTAGTACCGTGGACATTGCCTCAGCAAAATCCTGCCGAAACCTTCTAAGCTTCAGGCATGCCCAAAACATGTGGACATGATTTGCTGGGCTTCCCGCGCACACCTATCCTCAAACCCGAAGAACTTACTCATCCTAGCCGCTGTCATGTGTGCCCGGTGGACTACCTCAAATTGTATCAGGCTAAGGCTGGCGCATGATGAGGAGGTATCAACCATGGTTAGGGCATCTGCCTATAGCCCGTCTCTATCTCTCCTCCTAGCTCGTCCTCCCACTTGCCCTTAAGCTCCTCCACCGGAGTTTCCTCCGCCTCCGAAAGCTCCTGGTAGATATCCGATACCTTCCCCTCTCCCACCCAGGTACTGGAAACTACTCTATCCTGTAGCCCCCGTGGCAGCAGCAGCAGAAAGGCCAGCACCTGTTTTCTCAGGAAGTCTCGCACCTGCAAATACCTAAAACCATTCCCTTCTGGCAATTTAAATGTATCCTCCAAAGCTTCCAAGCTGGGAAAGCTCCCGTCTATAAATAGATCCCTCATCCTTCCAATTGCTGCCCTCTGCCAACTCCGGAACCCGCCATCTAGCCTACCCGGTACAAAACTGTGGTTATTATAAATCGGGGACAAATCGATGCTTCCTCCACTCTCTTAAATCTCCTCCATTGCCCCCAGATCCTCAGGGCCGCCACTACCAGCAGACTTGTGGAGTATCGGGCCGACGAGAACGGCAGAGGTGCCGTTATCAATGCTCCCAGACTGGTGTCTTTACATGACGCTGCCTCCATCTGCTCCCATGCCGACCCCTCCCCCAGTACCCACTTCCTAATCATGGCTATATTAGCCGCCCAGTAGTAATTGCACAAGTTCGGCAGCGCCAACCCACCCTCCCCCCGATTGCGCTCCAGCAACACTTTCTTCACTCGCGGGGTTTTACTCGCCCACACAAAGCCCAAAATAATCTTATTCTCCCGCTTGAAAAAGGCCTTAGGGATGAAGATGGGGAGGCACTGAAAGACAAACAGAAATCTGGGGAAGACCGTCATTTTCATGGTCTGTACCCTCCCCGCCAGTGACAGCGAGAGCATCTCCCAGCTCTTAAAGTCCCTTTCCATTTGTTCTACCAAATGGGATAGGTTTAACTTGTGTAGTACCTCCCATTTCCGGGCCACCTGGATTCCCAGATATCGAAAGCTCTTCCCTACCATTCTAAGCGGCAGCTCTCCCAGTCTCTTCTCCTGTCCTCTTGCCTGGATCGCAAACATCTCGCTTTTCCCAATGTTCAAATTATACCCCGAAAAATTACCAAATTCCCCCAAGATGCGCATTACTTGCCCTCCAACGGGTCCGCAATGTACAAGAGGTCATCTGCGTAGAGCGAGACCTGGTGCTCCACCCCCTTCCAGTTCCTAGAGGCTCTTAACGCCATGGCCAATGGCTCTATGGCCAGAGCAAACCGTAACGGGGAGAGGGGGCACCCTTGCCTCGTCCCTCGGTGTAGTTTTAAATACCCCAACCTCAGCCGGTTCGTACGCACAGTCGCTACTGGTGCCTGATAGAGCAACCGCACCCAGTCAATAAAGCCCTCAGAAATCCAAACCTTCCCAGCACCTCCCACAGGTAATTCCACGCCACCCGATCAAAAGCCTTCTCCTCATCCATCGCTACCACCACTTCCGCCTCCTCACCTTCTGAGGGCATCATAATAACATTTAGACGCCTTCGAACATTGGCCTCGAGTTGCCTGCCCTTAACAAATCCCGTTTGGTCTTCCCCTATCACCCCCGGAACACAGCCCTCTATTCTTGTGGCCAGTATCTTAGCCAGCAGTTTGGCATCCACATTCAGTAGAGAAATCGGCCTGTATGACCCGCATTGCTCCAGATCCTTCTCCTGTTTCAGGATCAATGAAATCGAGGCCTGCGACATTATTGGGGGGAGCACTCCCTTCTCTCTTGCTTTGTTAAATGTCCTCGCCAGCAGTGGGCTCAATATGTCTGAAAACATCTTATAGAATTCCACCAGGTAGCCTCGGGGCCTTGCCCGACTGCATGTCCTCCAGCCCCTTGATTATTTCCTCAATCTCAGTTGGGGCTCCCAGCCCCTCCACCAGATCCAACTCTGATCCAGAAATTGCCTCATCCCCTCCACCCCAGCCGAGAGTTCAGACTCATATAATTTACTGTAAAAGTCCTTAAACACCTCGTTCACCCCCGCTGGGTCCAGGACAGTATTCCCGTCTCTACTCTTTATTTTACTTATCTTCCTGGCCGCCTCTCTTTTCCTGAGCTGGTGCGCCAACATTCTGCTTGCCCTTTTTCCCGTACTCATAGATCGCCCCCCCCCCCCCCCCCCCCCTTGCCTTCCTCAACTGTTCCACTGCTTTCCCGGTGGTCAACAGCCTAAACTCCACGTGTAACCTGTGCCGCTCCCTCCGGGGCCTCTGGGTATCTCCTGTCCACCTGGAGTATCTCCTCTACTAATCTATCCCTCTCAGCCCGTTCCACCTTTTCTCTGTGGGCCCGTATCAAGATTAATTGCCCTCGGACTACTGCCTTCAAAGCTTCCCAGACCGTCGCTGCAAAGACCTCCCCCGTATCATTTGTTTCCAGGTAGTTCTGGATGGACTTGTTCCAAGCGATTTTTCAGTGCTCAGCAAATGTTTATATCAACAAAAAAGGACGGATGGTAGAAAGAGGGAAAATCGACCGTGGATATCCAAGGAAATAAGGGAGAGTATTAAATTGAAGGAAAAGCATATAAAGTGGCAAAGATTAGTGGGAGACTAGAGGATTGGGAAATCTTTAGGGGCAACAGAAAGCTACTAAAAAAGCTATAAAGAAGAGTAAGATAGAATATGAGAGTAAACTTGCTCAGAATATAAAAACAGAGAGTAAAAGTTTCTACAAATATATAAAACAAAAAAGAGTGGCTCAGGTAAATATTGGTCCTTTAGAGGATGAGAAGGGAGATTTAATAATGGGCGATGAGGAAATGGCTGAGGAATTGAACAGGTTTTTTGGGTCGGTTTCACACTGGAAGACACAAATAACATGCCAGTGACTGATTGAAATGAGGCTATTGACAGGTGAGGACCGTGAGACAATTGTTATCACTAAGGAGGCATTGATGGGCAAGCTAATGGGGCTAAAGGTAGACAAGTCTCCTGGCCCTGATGGAATGCATCCCAGGGTACTAAAAGAGATGGCTGGGGAATTGCAAATGCACTCGTGATTAGACTCTGGGGAGGTCCCAGCAAATTGGAAATTAGCAAACGTGACATCACTGTTTAAAAAAGGAGCTAGGCAGAAATCGGGTAATTATAGGCCAGTTAGCTTAACTTCGGCAGTAGGGAAGATGCTGGAATCTATCATCAAGGAAGAAATAGCGAGGCATCTGGATGCAAATTGCCCCATTGGACAGACGCAGCATGGGTTCATAAAGGGCAGGTCGTGCCTAACTAATTTAGTAGAATTCTTTGAGGACATTACCAGTGCGGTAGACAACGGCAAGCCAATGGATGTGGTATATCTGGATTTCCAGAAAGCTCTTGACAAGGTGCCACACAAAAGGTTGCTACATAAGATAATAATGCATGGCGTTAAGGGTAGTAGCATGGTAGAGGATTGGTTAATTAATAGAAAGCAAAGAGTGGGGATTAATGAGTGTTTCTCTGGTTGGCATTCAGTAGCTAGTGGTGTCCCTCAGGGATCAGTGTTGGGCCCACAATTGTTCACAATTTACATAGATGATTTGGAGTTGGAGACCAAGTGCAATGTGTCCAACTTTGCAGGTGACACTAAGATGAGTGGTAAAGCGAAAAGTGCAGAGGATACTGGAAGTTTGCAGAGGGATTTGGATAGGCTAAGTGAATGGGCTAGGGCCTAGCAGATGGAATACATTGTTGACAAATGTGAGGTTATCCATTTTGGTAAGAATAACAGCAAAAGGGATTATTATTTAAATGATAAAATATTGAAACATGCTGCTGTGCAGAGGGATCTGGGTGTCCTCGTTCATGAGCTGCGAAAAGTTGGTTTATCGGTGCAACAGGTGATTAAGAAGGCAAATGGAGTTTTGTCCTTCATTGCTAGAGGGATGGAGTTTAAGACGAGGGAGGTTATGCTGCAACTGTATACAGTGTTAGTGAGGCCACACCTGGAGTATTGTGCTCAGTTTTGGTCTCCTTACCTGAGAAAGGACGTACTGGCGTGGAGGGTGTGCAGAGGAGATTCACGCGGTTAATCCCAGAGTTGAGGGGGTTGGATTACGAAGAAAGATTGAGTAAACGTTTGAGTAGTACTCGTTGGAATTTAGAAGGACGCGGGGGGATCTTATTGAAACATATAGAATTAGGATAGGATCGATGCAAGCAGGTTGTTTCCACTGGCGGGTGAAAACAGAACTAGGGGGCATAGCCTCAAAATAACAGGAAGTAGATTTAGGACTGAGTTTAGGAGGAACTTCTTCACCCAAATGGTTGTGAATCTATGGAATTGCCTGCCCAGTGAAGTAGTTGAGGCTCCTTCATTAAATGTTTTCAAGATAAAGTTAGATCATTTTTTGGCGAATAAAGGGTTATGGTGTTCGGGCGTGAAAGTGGAACTGAGTCCACAAAAGATCAGCCATGATTTCATTGAATGGTGGAGCAGGCTCGAGGGGCCAGATGGCCTACTCCTGCTCCTAGTTCTTATTTAAGTGCCACTGGGTCCTCAACCATTGGAGAACATTTTTGGTTGTTATAATTTCCGATGACACCAAGATAGGTAGGAAAGTAAAGTTGTCTGTTGAGGGCTATAGACAGGTTAAGCAAGTGGGCAAAAGTTTGACAAATGGAGTACAATGTGGATAAATGCAAACTTCTTCACTTTGACAAGAAACAAACAGCATACTATCTAAATGAAGGAAGATTGCAGAACACAGGTGGAGGGATCTAGGTGCCCTGGTACATGAATCAAAGTTAGTATATGGTGGTCAGAAAGCAATGGAATGCTGGCATTTATTGCAAGGGGAATCATAGAATCCCTACAGTGCAGAAGGAGGTTATTCAGCCCATCGAGTCTGCACCATATAAAACAAAAAAGAGTGGCTAAGGTAAATATTGGTCCTTTAGAGGATGAGAAGGGAGATTTAATAATGGGAGATGAGGAAATGGCTGAGGAATTGAACAGGTTTTTTGGGTCGGTCTTCACAGTGGACGACACAAATAACATGCCAGTGACTGATGGAAATGAGGCTATGACAGGTGAGGACCTTGAGAGGATTGTTATCACCAAGGAGGTAGTGATGGGCAAGCTAATGGGGCTAAAGGTAGACAAGTCTCCTGGACTTGATGGAATGCATCCCAGAGTGCTAAAAAAGATGGCTAGGGAAATTGCACATGCACTAGTGATAATTTATCAAAATTCACTAGACTCTGGGGTGTTCCCGGCGGATTGGAAATTAGCAAACGTGACACCACTGTTTAAAAAAGGAAGTAGGCGACTTCCGGGTGCGGCTATGCAGAGCTAGGTCGCATATTCGGTAGCTCCCGCTTGGAACGGACTTTTGGGCTCTTTTACAGGGCCCCCACGGCATTTGTTTGACATTTCCCAGTGTGGCAAGAAGACTGCAACATTCCCCTGACAGTGTCCCCCAGGAATGTTATGTCTTTTGGCTACCAGACCCAGCAGAAACAGTAAAAGATTTGGCTGCAACAGGATAAACAGGGCCTCTTCCAGCATACAGGCGGGGGAAGGGCAAGCTTAAAGCTGCAAACTGACCTGAGGGCCTTTATCAAAGGTGAATTCTAACAGCAGAGGGAACAACTGTGAAAAGATCTCACCAAGGCCACTGAAGAAGTGGGGACGAGGCTTCCGGTGGCGGCCATGGAGGAGTAGGTCGCACATTCGGCAGCTCCCGTCTGGAACAGTCTCTTAGACCTTTTTCAGGAGTTTCCACAGAAATTTTGGGGCAGATTGGTGAAGCGAACACGGCCAAAAGGATTCCCTCTCGAGACTTCCGGTTGCGGCTATGCGGAGCTAAGTCGCACATTCGGCAGCTCCCGCAAAAACTGACTTTTGGGCTCTTTTCAGGGCCCCCAAGGGCACTTTTTCGACGTTTCCCGGTGTGGGAAGGAGTTACTAGCTCCCGGTCAGTATATGGCTTTAACTAGGAGCGGGGTGACAAAAAAGGTGGTGGTGGACCAGAAGAAGGGAGGGAAGAAGGACAAAATGGCGGCGGGCGGAGACCAGGCAGCGTGGAGGCAGTGGATGGAGGAGCAACAGGAGGGTATCCAGCAGAGAGATTAAAACGGACCTGCTAGAGCCGATGAAGGCTTCTATTGATAAGCTGCTGGAGGCACAAGACAGCCCAGGGGGTGGCGATCCGAGAGGCTCAACAAAAGATCTCTGACAATGAGGACGAGATCTTAGTCCTGGCGGTAAAGGTGGAGGCGCACGAGGCGCTCCACAAGAAATGGCATTAGCGGTTCGAGGAGATGGAGAATCGGTCGAGGTGGAAGAATCTGTGGATTCTGGGCCTCCCGGAGGAGCTGGAGGGGCCGGACGTGGGGGCCTATGTGGTCACCATGTTAAACTCGCTGGTGGGAGCAGGGTCCTTCCAGGGGCCCCTGGAGCTGGAAGGGGCCCATAGAGTGTTGGCGAGGAGGCCCAAGGCTAACGAGCCTCCGCGGGCGGTGCTGATGCGGTTCCATCGGTTCGTCGATCGGGAGTGTGCGCTCAGCTGGGCCAAGAAGGAGAGGAGCAGCAGGTGGGAGAACGCGGAGGTTCGGATATATCAGGACTGGAGTGCGGAGGTGGCGAAGAGGGGGGCCGGGTACAATCGAGCGAAGGCGGTGCTGCACAGGAAGGGGGTGAAGTTTGGCATGTTGCAGCCGGCGCGACTGTGGGTTACCTACAAGGACCGGCACCATTATTCTGAGTCTCCGGAGGAGGCGTGGGCCTTTGTTCAGTCCGAGAAGCTGGACACAGACTGGGGGTCGGGATGGGCGATTGGGGACTGTGGTGGATATGTTCTGCCTATTTTTGGTTCGGGGGGGGGGGGGCCGTTGCATTGTTTTGGGTTTCTTTTTCTCTGTGTTTTTCTCTTTCGGGTTGGGGAGGGTGGATGGGGCGAGTTGCTGCTGTTAAGATCAAGGAGGAGCTGGAGCAAGTGGGGTGGGTCGAGATGGGGGTATGCCGCTGTGGGAAATGGGCCGGGTGTGGGGTGCGGGCGCGTGGCTGGCCGAGGAGGGGTCATGGCTAGTCGGCGGGGGAGGGGGGCAGGTAGCCCCCTGATCCGGCTGATAACCTGGAATGTAAGGGGACTGAATGGGCCGGTTAAGCGGGCCCGCGTGTTCGCGCACCTGAAGGGGCTCAAGGCGGATGTGGTTATGCTCCAAGAGACACACCTGAAGGTGGCAGACCAGGTAAGACTGAGGAAAGGGTGGGTAGGTCAGGTGTTTCACTCGGGGCTAGATGCCAAAAATCGAGGGGTGGCGATCTTGGTGGGAAAGAAGGTGTCATTCGAGGCATCGAGCATTGTGGCAGATAATGGCGGTAGGTACATAATGGTAAGTGGTAAGTTGCAGGGAGGAAGGGTGGTACTGGTCAATGTGTATGCTCCGAACTGGGAGATGTGGGTTTTATGCAGCGTATGTTGGGTCGGATCCCAGACTTGGAAGTGGGGGGCCTGATAATGGGGGAGACTTTAAAACGGTGTTGGATCCTGCACTGGATCGCTCCAGGTCTAGGACGGGTAGGAAGCCGGCGGCGGCTAGAGTGTTGAGGGGATTTATGGACCAAATGGGAGGGGTGGACCCTTGGAGATTTGCAAGGCCGGGGACTAGTGAATTTTCATTCTTCTCACATGTCCATAAGGCTTATTCTCCAATCGACTTTTTCATTTTGAGTAGGGCGCTGATAGGGAGAGTAGAGGATACAGAGTATTCGGCAATAGCCATTTCGGACCACGCCCCGCATTGGGTGGACTTGGAGATGGGGAAGGAGAGGGACCAGCGCCCGCTGTGGCGCTTGGAGGTGGGGCTGTTGGCGGACGAGGAGGTGAGCGAGCGGGTCCGAGGAAGTATAGAGAGGTACTTGGAGACCAACGACAACGGGGAGGTCCGAGTGGTGATGGTATGGGAGGCACTGAAGGCGGTGGTGAGGGGAGAGCTGATATCCATCAGGGCCCACAAGGAGCGGAGGGAGCGGGGGTAGAGGGAGAGGCTGGTGGGGGAGATGGTGAGGGTAGACAGGAGGTATGCGGAAGAACCTGAGGAAGGATTGTTGAGGAAGAGGTGCAGCCTCCAGGCCGAATTCGACCTGATGACCACCAGGAAGGCGAAGGTGCAGTGGAGGAAGGCCCAGGGGGCGTTCTACGAGTATGGGGAAAAGGCAAGCCAGATGCTGGCGCATCAGCTTCGGAAGCGGGACGCAGATAGGGAGGTCGGGGGAGTTAAGGACAGGGGAGGGAGCGTGGTGCAGAGTGGGGTTGGCATCAATGGGGTCTTCAGGGACTTCTACGAGGAATTGTACCGATCCGAGCCCCCACGGGAGGAGGGAGGGATGGGCCGTTTCCTGGACCAATTGAGGTTTCCAAAGGTGGAAGAAGGACTGGTGGCGGGACTGGGGGCCCTGATTGGGCTGGAGGAGCTGATCAAAGGGATAGGAAGCATGCAGGCGGGGAAGGCACTGGGGTCGGATGGTTTCCCGGTCGAGTTCAATAAAAAATATATGGACCTGTTGGGCCCGCTGTTAGTTAGGACCTTCAATGAGGCAAGGGAGGGGGGGGCTTTACCCCCGACGATGTCCCGGGCACTGATCTCCTTGATCCTGAAGCGGGACAAGGATTCCCTGCAATGTGGGTCTTACCGACCGATTTCCTTGCTAAATGTAGATGCCAAGGTGCTGGCGAAGTTCTTAGCCACAAGGATTGAGGATTGTGTGCCGCAGATCATCCATGAAGACCAGACGGGGTTTGTAAAGGGGAGACAGTTGAACGCGAATGTGCGGAGGCTTTTAAACGTTATCATGGTGCCGGCGAGGGAGGGGGAGGCGGAGATAGTGGTGGCGATGGACGCTGAGAAAGCCTTCGATAGGGTAGAGTGGGGGTACCTGTGGGAGGTGCTGAAGAGGTTCGGGTTTGGGGAGGGGTTTGTCAGGTGGGTTAGGCTGTTGTATGAGGTCCCGATGGCGAGTGCGGCCACAAATAGGAGGAGGTCCAAGTACTTTTGGTTGCACCGAGGGACGAGACAGGGGTGTCCCCTGTCCCCCCTGCTCTTGGCACTGGCGATTGAACCCCTGGCTATGGCACTGAGAGAGTCGAGGAACTGGAGGGGGTTGGTGCGGGGTGGGGAGGAGCATAGGGTGTCGCTTTATGCGGACGACCTGCTGCTGTATGTGGCGGACCCGGTGGGGGGAATGCCAGAGGTAATGAGGATCCTTAGGGAATTCGGGGACTTTTCGGGGTACAAGCTCAATATGGGGAAGAGCGAGCGGTTCGTAGTTCAGCTAGGGGACCAGGAGACGGGTTTGGCGAGCTCCCACTAAAAAGGGCGGAGAGGAGCTTCAGATATTTGGGGGTCCAGGTGGCCAGGAGCTGGGAGGCCATGCATAGGCTTAACTTTACAAGGCTGGTGGAGCAAATGGAGGAGGAGTTCAAGAGGTGGGACGCGGTGCCGCTGTCCCTGGCGGGTAGGGTGCAGTCAATCAAAATGACGGTGCTCCCAAGGTTTTTGTTCCTGTTCCAGTGCCTCCCCGTGTTTATCCCGAAGGCTTTTTTCAGGTGGGTTAACAGGAGTATAATGGGGTTTGTGTGGGCGCGAGGGACTCCGAGGGTGAGAAGGGTGTTCCTGGAGCGGAGTAGAGATGGGGGCGGCTGGCGCTGCCCAACCTCTGTGGGTACTACTGGGCCGCCAATGCGACAATGGTGCGCAAGTGGGTGATGGAGGGGGCTGCATGGAAGAGGCTGGAGACGGCGTCCTGTGTGGGTACGAGTCTGGGGGCGCTGGCAACGGCGCCGCTGCCGCTCCCTCCAAGGAGGTATACCACGAGCCCGGTGGTGATGGCGGCCCTCAAAATTTGGGGGCAGTGGAGGCGGCATAGGGGGGAAGTTAGGGCCTCGGCGTGGACCCCATTATGGGGGAACCACCGGTTTGCCCCAGGAAGAACAGGTGGAGGGTTTTCGGGGTGGCACAGGGCAGGGATACGGAAGTTTGTGGACGGGAAGTTCGCGAGCTTGGGTGAGCTGGAGGAGAAGTACGGGCTCTCCCCGGGGAACACCTTCAGGTACTTACAGGTAAGGGCGTCTGCCAGACGGCAGGTGGTGGAATTCCCACGGCTACTGCCACACACAGTACAGGACAGGGTGCTCTCGGGGGGGTGGGTGGGAGTGGGGAAGAGCTCGGAAACTTACCAGGTGATGCAGGAGGAGGAGGAGGCCTCGATGGTGGAGTTGAAAGGTAAGTGGGAGGAGGAGTTGGGAGAGGAGATCAAATAGGGGACGTGGGCAGATGCCCTATGGAGGGTGAACTCTTCCTCTTCATGCGCGAGGCTCAGCCTCATACAGTTTAAGGTGCTGCACAGGGCACACATGACCGGGACAAGGATGAGCAGGTTCTTTGGGGGTGAGGACAGGTGTGTTAGGTGCTCAGGGAGCCCAGCAAATCACACCCATATGTTCTGGGCATGCCCAGCGCTGGAGGAATTTTGGAAGGGTGTAGCGAGGACGGTGTCGAGGGTGGTAGGATCCAGCGTCAAACCGGGCTGGGGGCTCGCAATATTTGGGGTGGCAGAGGAGCCGGGAGTGCAGGAGGCGAAAGAGGCCGGAATTCTGGCCTTTGCGTCCCTGGTAGCCCGGCGAAGGATTCTCCTTCAGTGGAAAGATACGAGGCCCCCAAGCGTGGAATCCTGGATCAGCGATATGGCAGGGTTCATTAAATTGGAGAGGGTGAAATTCGCCTTGAGAAGGTCGGTACAAGGGTTCTTTAGGTGGTGGCAACCGTTCTTAGACTTTCTGGCAGAACGATAGACATTGGTCAATGGCAGCAGCAGCTCGGGGGGTGGGGGGAGTTTACTTTATTTTTGTTTATGTTATTTACACTGGAAGGGTTTGAGGGGGTGTATACACCTGTTGTCTTAAGTCGGGGTGTTAATGTTAATTTATTATTTAGGTACCGGGGGGGGGGGGGGGGGAAAGAGGGGTTTGGGGGGTTGCTTTTTTAGATTGTGTTTTGTGCTTAACCCTGTTGGGTTCTTTTTTCTTTCAAATTTTGTAATTGATATTTTATGAAAACCTTTAATAAAAATTATTATTATTATTTTTAAAGGAGGTAGGCAGAAAGCGGGTAATTATAGGCCAGTGAGCTTAACTTCGGTAGTAGGGAAGATGCTGGAATCTATCATCAAGGAAGAAATAGCGAGGCATCTGGATGAAAATTGTCCCATTGGGCAGACGCAGCATGGGTTCATAAAGGGCAGGTCGTGCCTAACTAATTTAGTGGAATTTTTTGAGGACATTAACAGTGCGATAGATAACAGGGAGCAAATGGATGTGGTATATCTGGATTTCCAGAAAGCCTTTGACAAGGTGCCACACAAAAGGTTACTGCACAAGATAAAGATGCATGGCATTAAGGGGAAAGTAGTAGCATGGATAGAGGATTGGTTAATTAATAGAAAGCAAAGAGTGGGGATCAATGGGTGTTTCTGTGGTTGGCAATCAGTAGCTAGTGGTGTCCCTCAGGGATCAGTGTTGGGCCCACAACTGTTCACAATTTACATAGATGATTTGGAGTTGGGGACCAAGGGCAATGTGTCCAAGTTTGCAGATGACACTAAGATAAGTAGTAAAGCAAAAAGTGCAGAGGATACTGGAAGTCTGCAGAGGGATTTGGATAGGCTAAGTGAATGGGCTAGGGTCTGGCAGATGGAATACAATGTTGACAAATGTGAGATTATCCATTTTGGTAGGAATAACAGCAAAAGGGATTATTATTTAAATGATAAAATATTAAAACATGCTGCTGTGCAGAGAGACCTGGGTGTGCTAGTGCATGAGTCGCAAAAAAGTTGGTTTACAGGTGCAACAGGTGTTAAGAAGGCAAATGGAATTTTGTCCTTCATTGTTAGAGGGATGGAGTTTAAGACTAGGGAGGTTATGCTGCAATTGTATACGGTGTTAGTGAGGCCACACCTGGAGTATTGTGTTCAGTTTTGGTCTCCTTACTTGAGAAAGGATGTACTGGCACTGGAGGGTGTGCAGAGGAGATTCACTAGGTTAATCCCAGAGCTGAAGGGGTTGGATTACGAGGAGAGGTTGAGTAGACTGGGACTGTACTCATTGGAATTTAGAAGGATGAGGGGGGATCTTATAGAAACATATAAGATTATGAAGGGAATAGATAGGATAGATGCGGGCAGGTTGTTTCCACTGGCAGGTGAAAGCAGAACTAGGGGGCATAGCCTCAAAATAAGGGGAAGTAGATTTAGGACTGAGTTTAGGAGGAACTTCTTCACCCAAAGGGTTGTGAATCTATGGAATTCCTTGCCCAGTGAAGCAGTAGAGGCTCCTTCATTAAATGTTTTTAAAATAAAGATAGATAGTTTTTTGAAGAATAAAGGGATTAAGGGTTATGGTGTGCAGGCCGGAAACTGGAGCTGAGTCCACAAAAGATCAGCCATGATCTCATTGAATGGTGGAGCAGGCTCGAGGGGCCAGATGGCCTACTCCTGCTCCTAGTTCTTATGTTCTTATGTTCTAACCTTTGGGAAGAGCACCCTCCCTCGGCCCATGCCCCCACCCCACCCCACCCCCGTAACACTGTAATTCCACCTAACATTTTGGACATCAAGGGACAATTCAGTATGGCGAAACCACGTAACCTGCAGGTCTTTGGACTGTGGGAGGAAACTAGAGCACCCAGAGGAAATCTACGCAGACACGGGGAGAACGTGCAAACTCCACACAGTCACCCGAGGCTGGATTTGAAACTGGGTCTCTGGCGCTGTGAGGTAGCAGTGCTGACCACACATAAGTTTTACTACGGCTGTACTGGGCCTTTGTGAGACCACACCTAGAGTACAGTGTGTAGTTTCAATCTCTATTTTTAAAAAGATAATCACTTTAGAAATAGTTCAGAGGAGGTTCACTGGACTCATTCCTGGAATGAAGGGGCTGAGTTATGAAGAAGGGTTGAACAGGTTGGACCTATCCCCATTGGCGTTTCAAAGAATAAGAGGTGATCTTATTGAAAAATACAAGATCATGAGGGAACTTGAGTCATTCGGGTGTGGAATTCTCTTCCCCGGAAACTAGTGGTGGCGGGGTCCTTGAATTTATTCAAGGCAGAGTTAGACAGATTTGTGTTAAGCAAGGGAGTCAAGGGTGATGGGAGGGCAGACAGGAAAGTGGAGCTGGGGCCACACTAGGTCAGCCATGCTTTTATTGAATAATGGAGCAGGCTCAAAGGTCAAATGCCCTGTTCCTGCTCCTGTGTTCCTTCCTGGTAGCTTTGGACTCACTGCAGAACCAATTCCTGATCACTGACAAGCTACTTGAAAAGGGGACTCACATGAGACATGCTGAAGAAAATACAAAGCTGCACTTGAAGGCCTCAAGGTAGTTTATCTGCCTTCTAGTTTGAAAGCGGTTTATCACTTTGGAGGAAGGATTTTTTTAAAAAGTGGATTAAAAATACACAAAGTCAAAATAAAAACCAACGGCTTCCCTACCCTTAATTGGACATCATTTTGCTAACTGCTCATTACGTTTTAAAAATCTGGGGAAAAAACTATAAACTGCATTTGAGTAATAAGAGGAGCTTCAACTGCCGTTAGCAGAAGTTGAAAATTAAACCATGACATTTTCCTCCCAAGTGAAGCTTCAAAGCCATTCTTCCAGTTATGAACTCAAATGGAGTGTTGAGAGTTTTGATGTGGTATTTATCAAATAAGCTAATGCCTCTGGCCACATTTATGAGTAAAAAGCTGTTACAAAGAAATGTTAATGTGCATACTGGGTTTGGAGACCAAACCCAATTCACATTTAATGCACACATGCAACAAAGTCACAAATACAGATGGACAGCTATCCACTAAGTTACTGCTCATTTCTCACACCAGAATTAAACTTGAGTATTATGATAAACAACAGTTTTCTTCTGTTATATAATGTGTCAAATATATAAATAATGCACTGCAATATCATGAATACATCCAACAGGTAAGATAAGGAGAGGCTGCATATCGGTACCTGCACTTGTATATAAAATGTAAATCTTTTTGATGGTAACGTTCTCCCCCACTGGATACATTAACATCAAGAGGGGGGGGGTTTAGATAGGGGGGGAGGGCGCGCGAGGGGGAGGGGGCGTGTGAAAGATAGTGACAGTACTGTTGCCCTCTGCATTTTTACCAAAGCAATCATTTTACATGTCACTGTTCGACAATAAACATTAACTTCTACAGGTTAGGTCAGCGTAAGACTCAGTTTGGCAGAAATATTCCTTTACCTGATGTTCTCTTATTAAATCCTCCAGCTTGGATTTCTGAATACCAATTATGGGAGAAACAATCCTGGCCAATTTCTCCCTCTAATTCCATCTCCGTAACATCACTCATCCTTGCATATACCACAGCTGACTTGGTATTGAAAAACCTCATCTCAAGGCAGTCCTGGTCAGCCTCCTACTTTGCATCCTCCTTAAATTCCATCTCAGATCTACTGCCTGTATCCTAACAGGGCGGCAGGATAGCTCAGTGGATAGCACTGTTCCTTCACAGCACCAGGGTCCCAGGTTCAATTCCCGGCTTGGGTGACTGTGCGGAGTCTGCACGTTCTCCCTGTGTCTGCGTGCGTTTCCTCCGGGTGCTCCTCCCACAAGTCCCAAAAGACGTGCTGGTTAGGTGAATTGGACATTCTGAATTCTCTTTGTGTACCTGAACAGGCGCCGGAGTGTGGCGATTAGTGGATTTTCACAGTGTTTGCGATACTAATAAGGATGATTATTCTGACTCAAACCAAGTCTATTTTATCCACAGCCTCATACTTACTGACCTACATCACGATTCAGAAACCTCAATTTTAAATTTTCATTCTCGATTTCATATCCCCTCATTACATCCTCCCTCCCCAATTCTGTAGCTACCTTCACCTTACAATCCTCTGAGATCTCAGTGCCCTCCAATTTTGACATCTTACACATCCCTGTCTTTCTTTGCTACATCATTGGTAGCTATGTCTTTGGCTGTTGAGACTACAAGCTCTGAAATTTCCTTCCTAAGCCTCTCTCGCTTTTAAGGCATTTCTTAAAACCTACATTCGGTCACCTCGTTTGAGTCAATCTGTGAAAATTTGTTTGGGGATTACTCCACATTTTACTGTATTAAGCTGTGTGGCATAAGTCCCAGCTGTTATTTGTTGGGGTATTCTATTTGACTTTTGTGACTGGAGGTTTGGAAAGGGCCTATTTCTTTCATGTTGTTACCCCCTTGATGGGCAAAACCCGAAATGAAACATTGCAGATCTGTTGAAGCTCTCTCCCTTCGGGCAACACCTGCTGTGATGCAATGCTTCTTCTCGCCATGGATGAACCACCGGTTATTGATCATACAAGGATAACCACTTGGGTGAACTATCAGGGTCACAGCACATCAGCAAACCGAACTGCACAGGAGTCTAATTTCAAGAAAGCAAAGACAGGGATGGAAAACCAAGTGCTGCAAATATTCTGAAAATTTGAGATGGTGGCACTCCAAGTGTTATAAGTGTAACTGGATTCCATCCACTGTATACGGTTTCCACTAGGGGGAGGGGGAGGGAATGCAGCAGTTTAGAAATGTAAACCAATCTCACCCAGATGTTGTGATACGGATCAGTCTTATTTCCTGGGTCAAAGATAAGGCAGTTCCCGCCATAGTCCCTCTCTGGCAAAGGGACACCCAGTTTAGGATCTATGAATTTCATGAATTGACGACCGTCCTGAACAGTCTGTAGAAACAAAAAAAAAAAATCAAGAAATGCTGCAGTAATCCATCGGTAAAGGTTACTGAACCTAGATGCATGATTAAGTGATATTAATAGGTGTCACTTTATCTGATTAAATGGAGCCTGCAGACAAAAAGTTAATGAACTAAAACACAAATCTTTTAAGTATAAACGGTAAGAACTCCTGCAGTAAAAATGTTATATATTGTCTCTTTCTCCTCCTGCAAATAACCCATGACCGAATTGGTTACACTGATGCTGCCTTTATACACTTTGCTCCAAATGCACCGGCAGTAACTGCAATATAAATAACCCAGTGAACTTGCTGCGAGGGCCAGAGAAGCCCTCCAGAAATGCAATTTTTAAATCTCTACCTCCAGCCCAAACCGCCAGTGGCTGAATAAAAAAGTCACAGCATCTAGTAGGTGTTCTCTTGTTTGGAGTCTGACTATTTTCAGGCTACTTTCAGAAGCCAGCAAGGTACTTTCAGCACACAAAATCTACATAACTATTTGGCAAAGCCACAGATGCACAAATGAGATAACGCATATGCATAGTGAAGAGCCCTGAGACAATGTTGTATTATTGTGGGTGCAGTCTTCCAGATGAGTCTGCAAACAGATTTTGCCTTTTCAATAAAGAATACTTGCTCAAATCTTATTAGTGTACAATGCACTCTGCAGTATAAACAGAGGATCTTTAGCATAACCAGAAACTAACAATAATTACTTGGTAGGCTAGCTACACGCTGCTTATTTTACTGGGCTAGTAACCCTGAAGGCACAAGTTCAAATCCTACCAGCGTAGCTGAGGAATTTAATTTCAGTTAATTTAATAAATCTGTAATAAATAGCTAGCATCAATAATGATGATCCATAAACTACCAGATTGTTAAAAAAAAAATCATCTGGTTCATTAAGGTGCATAGGGAAGGAAATTTGCTATTCTTACCTGATTTTGCTATGTGCAACTGTTAACCGCCTCATATTCTAACAAGTGGGCACAAATTTATTTTTCCTCACCAATATATAGCAGATATATATATCATAGCTACAGGGATTCAGGTATCTCTGTTTTTCAAAAGACAAAATGGCAATGACCAGAACCTTAAACTGTGATGCCAGAGTGAATAACCAGCCAGCCAGCCAGGGTGGACCAACCCCTATCCCACACACACGTAGACAACCCCCCGCCCCCCCAGGCCCGTTCAAACTACCTGCTGGCAGGCCGTCTACACCCCACCTTCCACCACCAGCTGCAGACGCTCTACTATTCCCTCATCCAAGCGTCTCACACTGTGCATTATCTGTCCCCCAAGAGAAGGTGGCCCACTCCCGCTCCCGGAGAGCGAGCAAGCTGGAGGACGCCCGCTGGACCTACAGCCCCTCATCGCAGAGGGTTTTGGACCCGGCCAGTGAGGCCAGAGATCAGTCAGTTGCAGAGGTGGAAGTCGACATCAGGGGCACAAGTGAGCTCCCGACGGATTGCAATCCCCCCCCCCCCCCCCCCCAACGACCTAATCATGCATCACGTCTTATGTCTTGCAGGATCACTTGACGACAAGGCGGGCCCACCTGGCGTCCCCAACTCTCAACCCCATGACTCATCCAGCAATAAGGCGGGACCTGCTGGAGTTGTGAACCCCCAGCTCCATGACACCCTGGAGTACCCATCCAGGGACAACAGCGATTCCGCAGCACAGCTGTCACCAACATCCTCCATCATCCTCGAGACACTCACCTTGGTGGGCACATTTGTGAAGAGGCTCCTGGGGCACTATCTGGTGTGCACCATACATGCTGCGGTACATCAGGTGGAGGTGGAGATGTCGCATGATCCCCCTGCTCAGCCGGAGTCTTCAGCGACACGCTCGGACCGGCAGGTCCTTAAATGACAGACGCTGCCGATATACAGGAGGCGCGGTGCGGCGTCTCTTTCCCGGCTGGCCCATGCTCTTCTCGGGGCAGGCTCCGGTTCTGCAGGGCCCTTCCCCGAGCAGCTCCTGCTGGTACAGCCTCAGTGCCTCTGCCAGGCAGCTAGGATGATGGCAATCATGCCTGGTTGGATGACAAAATCCATTATACCCCCATGCCCGATCAGGCCCAACAGGCTACATGGTGGCCTTGGCTTGCATTGCAGCCCCTTTTTGTGCCGCAAGCTTTTGAAAGTTTATCATAAATACTATTTTAGTGTCACAAATTTACCCAGAATTAATACAATGTCCCACACTCAGTCTCATACACGGGCGCACACACACACAGATTGGATACAGATAAAGATGGTGCAATTTTACAGAGTACAGTTAAATCAGTCTAATTTAAAATTTCTGCTCTCCCACGTGGCTAGCCTGTGGTTTCTTGAATGATTTAAACTTGATTGAGGGTCTTGTAAGGCTAAGTGTCTGCAGCAGGTTGCACGTTTACTTGTATTTGAATATGTAAGATTTTGTTCTTTGGTGAATTTTGAAACTGGAAGATATTGGGAATGAGCTGCGTCAACTTTCTTTTTTCAATTGCAAACCTGGAGACAGAGTCTAGGAGGCTATTGACTCTGTTTTGAGTCAGCTTCAAACAATGGCTGGTAAGAATTCCAGATATCATTAGTCTTGTTTATGTCCTTTCCAGGGGAAGCCCCTGTTGTATACTTATGCGTTATCTCATGTAGAGGTCCAGAGGCTTGTATGGTTGAAGAACTGTTTATTAATAACTATAAGTATATATACACAGGATAGAGTCCGGTCTTAGTATGCAAACTTCATGCTAACATCCACCAGACACTACTGCACTCTACTATTCTCAGTTGACTCACGACATTATAATGTGGGCAGTACTGTTTCCACAGTCCCACATTAACCCTTACAGTCCCAAACACCCCAATACGACAGTCCCCTATTCAATTTTGGTTATTCAATTTTGACCTGAGCAAAAGTTAACTGACCCCTTGGCAGCCATCGTAACAGTTTATCAGTGTCCATTTTAAACAAATAAACGACTGTTCTTAAGTTTCCATACATGTTTAGCAGTCTAAAGCTATGAATATGATATGTCTTTATTGGCATGACACCAATTAAAACCAAAAATACGTTCAAAATCATTTACATGATGCAATGACTTCCAAATGGCAATACTGTCTTGGCTCATCTGGCAGTCAGCTGAAATATTTACAAAATGGATAAACCTTTTTTTTTGAACAGCACTGGATACAGTATTATGCTGCCCCATATTCAGATGCATTTCATCCTATCATCTGCTTGTGAACATTTAACACTGGCCAACTGTAGGTGTCAAATTGCAGTCAACTCTTCATATAGCATAGGACATGTTTACTTCATATGCCAACACATTGTCTTTTCTCCAACCACCTGGGGTGTAGTATTTTAATCTTCAGCTTGTTGAAATCATATTTCAACTAAATACACATTAGGAAGCCACAGGCAGCTGGATATGGGCGAATCTGTAAATCCTCATTTAAAATTCAGGTCAATCGGGAATAAGGCTTACCAGTGCAGAACAGTGAACTGCCACAACTAATCTATTCTAGTCACTGAATGATAAAGCATAGGAGGGCCATTCCACCCATTGTGTCAGCTCATTGAAAAAGCTGTTCAATTTGCCCTACTCCCCTGGTTTTTCCTCACTTTCCTTTTCAAGTATATGAACTCACTTTTTAAAATCAACATTGAATCAGTTTCCATCCCCTTCCAGACAATGCAATGAAGATCGTAACTGGCTGCGTGAAACAAAAGTTTTCACCTCCCAGACTCTTCTGGAAAATTATGTTGCCTCTGGTTGCCAATCGGCCCATCAATGGAAAGAGTTTCTCCCATCCACCCTTCATAATCTCAAACACCTCTTATTGATGGGATACGGTCGTTCAGTTAGCGCGACAGCTAACGTGTAGATCAGATTTACACCAATTACACGAGGTTCAATCCCTATTCAAGTTTAATGGGCTCACAGCCCATTTCCCCAACCGGCCTGCAGTAAAAATAAATCATGATATTTTGCCATGGTTAAGTGACTAATCGGCAAGGACCTGCCTTCAGGCAGAGAGCGTAAGACAACCAACAAATCTACCCTCAGGCTTCCTTGCTCAAAGGAAAAGAATCCCAGTTTCCTATACTCTCCAAATAATTGAAATCTTTCATTTATAGCAGTATACTGGGGTAAATCTCCTCAGCACCTTTTCCAAGGGTGGTAACAGGTCGAAAGAAAATCTCATCTTTCTGCAGTGAAAACAAAAGTTTTAAAAGGAAAAAATGGGATAATCGGCTAAAAATGAGATATGACGAAGATCATAATTTTTTTTAAACATGTAAAGGCTGCAGTAAAATTGAAATTTAAGGCAGCCAATGCACCATCTACGCTCTTTATTCTCCAAAATGTCTACCTTTTTACAGAGTTGCCCCACATTAAAACACTCACCACCCTGTGCCAAGTTCATCTTTAATGCTAAATCCATATAGGATCAACTATAATGTGTACATCTGGATACACAGCAGCACTGGCGGTGTGCTTGAGGTCTTTTTGTCCTCAAAGACAGGTTTCATGCATTACAGTGGCTACATTTCAGAAGTATTTCATCAAATGTAAAAACACTTCGGGATCTCTTCAAGTGGTGAAAGGTTCTGTATAAATGCAAGTCTTTCCTTTCTGGAAAAATGGTTTTTAATCATTTATAATTCAGGAAGCCAGATTAATTAATGTAAGTCATCAAAGCACTCAGTTGCCCAGGTTTACAACTCTTCACACATTATTGCATCATGCGTTTATTCAACCATTTGCAAGAAATTCTGTTCAGTGTCACAGCATCGTTTTGTCTTGGGATTTGTGGAACACTTTTTTTTTTAAAAACAGCACAGATTCCATCATCAGTCCTTTGTGCCTCTGCCAGATCTCAAATAGCCAGCCAACTGAAGAACCTGCATTTATATAATGCCATTCACACATCTTTTTGGACACCCCAAAGCACTTTACGCCCAATTAAGCACATGTGCAATCATTGTAGTCTCCAATTCTTTCCCCCTTTTAAATGTTTAGCAATTTTTTTTTAACCCTTTTATGGATTTTACTTCCACAACTGGTTCTGGTAAGGCAGTCTTTGCCCCAACAATCTTTGGGGGAGGGGAAGGGGGGGGGTGGGGGGGGGGGGGGGGGGGGGGGGGGGGAGAAAGGCAAAAAAAAACGTCAGTTCTCCTCACCACTTCCTTTATTTCTTTGATGATCTTAAATTTATACCCATTAGTTACTGACAAATCAACTGGTGACAATTTTTTCCCCCAATTTACCTTATCAATATATGATCATTTCAACAGCTTCACTGGATCTCCTCTTCAAATTATAGTACGAAGTCTTACAACACCAGGTTAAAGTCCAACAGGTTTGTTTCGATGTCACTAGCTTTCGGAGCGCTGCTCCTTCCTCAGGTGAATGAGGAGGTCTGTTCCAGAAACACATATATAGACAAATTCAAAGATGCCAAACAATGCTTGGAATTCGAGCTTTAGCAGGTGATTAAATCTTTACAGATCCAGAGATGGGGTAACCCCAGGTTAAAGAGGTGTGAATTGTACCAAGCCAGGACAGTTGGTAGGATTTCGCAGGCCAGATGGTGGGGGATGAATGTAATGCGACATGAATCCCAGGTCCCGGTTGAGGCCGCAATCATGTGTGCGGAACTTGGCTATAAGTTTCTGCTCGGCGATTCTGCGTTGTCGCGGGTCCTGAAGGCCGCCTTGGAGAACGCTTACCCGGAGATCAGGGGCTGAATGCCCTTGACTGCTGAAGTGTTCCCCGACTGGAAGGGAACATTCCTGCCTGGTGATTGTTGCGCGATGTCCGTTCATTCGTTGTCGCAGCGTCTGCATGGTCTCGCCAATGTACCACGCTTCGGGACATCCTTTCCTGCAGCGTATGAGGTAGACAACGTTGGCCGAGTCGCACGAGTATGTACCGCGTACCTGGTGGGTGGTGTTCTCACGTGTAATAGTGGTATCCATGTCGATGATCTGGCACGTCTTGCAGAGATTGCCATGACAGGGTTGTGTGGTGTCGTGGTCGCTGTTCTGAAGACTGGGTAGTTTGCTGCAAACAATGGTTCGTTTGAGGTTGCGCGGTTGTTTGAAGGCAAGTAGTGGGGGTGTGGGGATGACCTTGGCAAGATGTTCATCGTCATCAATGACGTGTTGAAGGCTGTGAAGAAGATGACGTAGTTTCTCCGCTCCGGGGAAGTACTGGACGACGAAGGGTATTCTGTCGGTTGTGTCCCATGTTTGTCTTCTGAGGAGGTCGGTCCGGTTTTTCGCCGTGGCGCGTTGGAACTGTCGATCGATGAGTCGAGTGCCATATCCCGTTCGTACGAGGGCATCTTTCAACGTCTGTAGATGTCTGTTACGCTCCTCCTCGTCTGAGCAGATCCTGTGTATACGGAGCGCTTGTCCATAGGGGATGGCTTCTTTAATGTGTTTAGGGTGGAAGCTGGAGAAGTGGAGCATCATGAGGTTATCCGTAGGTTTGCGGTAAAGCGAAGTGCTGAGGTGACCGTCCTTGATGGAGACCAGTGTGTCCAAGAATGCAACTGATTTTGGAGAGTAGTCCATGGTGAGTCTGATGGTTGGATGGAACTTATTAATGTCATTGTGTAGTCGTTTCAGTGATTCTTCGCCGTGGGTCCAAAGGAAAAAAATGTCATCGATGTATCTGGTGTATAACATCAGTTGAAGGTCCTGTGCGGTGAGTAGGTCCTGTTCAAACTTGTGCATGAAGATGTTGGCGTATTGGGGTGCGAATTTGGTCCCCATGGCTGTTCCGTGCGTCTGGATGAAGAACTTGTTGTCGAAGGTGAAGACGTTATGATCCAGAATGAAGCGGATGAGTTGCAGAATTGCGTCTGGAGATTGGCAGTTGTCGGTGTTGAGTACTGAGGCTGTTGCAGCAATGCCGTCGTCATGGGGGATGCTGGTGTAGAGTGCCGAGACGTCCATTGTGACGAGGAATGTTCCTGGTTCAACTGGTCCATGGGTGCTGAGTTTCTGTAGGAAGTCCGTCGTGTCGCGACAGAAGCTGGGTGTACCTTGTACGATGGGTTTCAAGATGCCCTCGATGTAGCCAGAGAGGTTCTCACACAGGGTCCCATTGCCTGAAACGATAGGGCGGCCTGGTGTGTTGGCCTTATGCCACGCGCCACAGCGAAAAACCGGACCGACCTCCTCAGAAGACAAACATGGGACACAACTGACAGAATACCCTTCGTCGTCCAGTACTTCCCCGGAGTGGAGAAACTACGTCATCTTCTTCACAGCCTTCAACACGTCATTGATGACGATGAACATCTTGCCAAGGTCATCCCCACACCCCCACTACTTGCCTTCAAACAACCGCGCAACCTCAAACGAACCATTGTTTGCAGCAAACTACCCAGTCTTCAGAACAGCGACCACGACACCACACAACCCTGTCATGGCAATCTCTGCAAGACGTGCCAGATCATCGACATGGATACCACTATTACACGTGAGAACACCACCCACCAGGTACGTGGTACATACTCGTGCGACTCGGCCAACGTTGTCTACCTCATACGCTGCAGGAAAGGATGTCCCGAAGCGTGGTACATTGGCGAGACCATGCAGACGCTGCGACAACGAATGAACGGACATCGCGCAACAATCACCAGGCAGGAATGTTCCCTTCCAGTCGGGGAACATTTCAGCAGTCAAGGGCATTCAGCCTCTGATCTCCGGGTAAGCGTTCTCCAAGGCGGCCTTCAGGACCCGCGACAACTCAGAATCGCCGAGCAGAAACTTATAGCCAAGTTCCGCACACATGAGTGCGGCCTCAACCGGGACCTGGGATTCATGTCGCATTACATTCATCCCCCACCATCTGGCCTGCGAAATCCTACCAACTGTCCTGGCTTGGTACAATTCACACCTCTTTAACCGGGGGTTACCCCATCTCTGGATCTGTAAAGATTTAATCACCTGCTAAAGCTCGCATTCCAAGCATTGTTTGGCATCTTTGAATTTGTCTATATGTGTGTTTCTGGAACAGACCTCTTCATTCACCTGAGGAAGGAGCAGCGCTCCGAAAGCTAGTGACATCGAAACAAACCTGTTGGACTTTAACCTGGTGTTGTAAGACTTCGTACTGTGCTCACCCCAGTCCAACGCCGGCATCTCCACTTCAAATTATAGGGCAGTGGTGACCTCCTATCCACAGCTGGTGTCACAATTTGCACTGATCCGCAGTTAAGGTTTCCCAAATCTCATGAATGAAGCTGCGGGCTTTCATGTATTTTTAATAGTATTCCTTGAATCGAAGCTTTGGATACTCTGCTGGTCTCTTGGCAGAGGCTACCTCCTTATATTGCATATCTTTGGTGATGCAGCCTTCTTCCATCCTGTACATATGCCCAAGCCAGCAACGCTTCTTTGCTTGATCAGCACAAGCATGCTTGTCCTATAAAGGACCGCTTCATTGGTGAACTTATTATTCCATGTGATGCCAAGGATGAGCTGCAGACACCAGAGGCGGAAGTTATTGAGCCTCTGTTCTTGGTAGGTGTTAGTTGTCTAGTTTTGCCACCATATATCAATGTGCTGATGATACAGGCCTTGTAAATAAGGGTCAGTCTGTTACTTCAGCTGAGACCTAACCAGTGAATTACAAAGGTTTAGCATAACTTGCATTTGCAATGTATGCCTCTATTTATAAAACCAACTGTCGCAAATATTTAATTTTGAAAAATGTCCAATTTACTTGCCCTGCCAACTCTAAAAAGACTGTAGTTCTCTGATGTAATAAAGAGTTCACATTTATCAAGTTTCCCCTCTGAACTATGGCCTCTCATTCAAGATAAATCTGAATAAACACTTGTGCACTTTCCTTCACTGCATTGCCATCCATGGGCACAATATCTTAATGTGTCCTAACCACGATTTAAAGGTTTTCATTAGCTCTCTTGTAACTCATACCCCTATAAAACTTAGAATTCCAGAAGAAAATCTTTAATAATTTCACTTTTAAAAGATTTATGTATCTAAACTCTAAGGCTATATTTCTCAATTATTTTTAAACATGAAATTTCATCGGTTATCCATCTACCCAATCTATTAACCTATGTGCCCCTGAAGCTGTTTGCAGAATTTTTCATAATCACTTTTTCACTGTCTTAAAATTTTGCTAAATGGTCCAAATACATAACATTAAGAGCAATGATATCAACACTGAATCTTGAGGGATACAACTAGTTAGGCCCCTCCAGGCCCAGAAACATTAATCACAAGTCTGTTTCCTCTGCTAAACAATTCCCCATCAATATTACCACATTCCCTTTGTCCCTCATTTTTTTTGAATCAACAAGCTCCATGTGGCACCTTATTGAACTGCCTTTTGCAAATTCAAAGGAGCAGTACTCTCTCCATCAATGCACTCCATATTTTCACAAATAGTTGCTAAATTGTGAGACACAAGTTATGAATCCATGGCAGTTATCTCTCTAGGTAAGCTTGAATATGATCTTGCAACATTTACTGTGTCTAGAAACTTGGCCACGGCGGTTAAGAAAGACAAAAACAAATAACTGACCATCACATTGCTATCTGCACAGAAATTGACCATCACGTTTCCTACATTACAATAGCGATTACACATCTAAAATACTGAATTGGTTGTGAAGCACATTGGGACATCCAGAGCTCATGAAGGACACTACTTAAATGCATGCGACTTAAATGAAGGGCTGCGGACAAATTTTGGAAGGTATCTTTAAAGTCTATTTTGGTTTAAGCAAGGGAACAAATAAAGTTCTCTTTGATTCAGTTGAGCTGGGCCATTACGGTCAGAAGATAAATGAAAGGAGGGGAGGGAAAATGATGATGATGGCAACTCATTTTTACATAGAAATATACAAAATAGGGGCAGGAGGAGGCCACTGCCCTTCGAGCCTGCTCCACCGTTCATTATCATGGCTGATCATCCAACTCAATTGCCTAACCCCGCTTTCACCCCATATCCTTTGATTCCCCCAAGTACTATATCTAATTGCTTCTTGAAAACATGCAATGTTTCGGCTGCAACTACTTCCCGTGGCAACAGATTCCAGAGGCCGACCGACCACTCTCTGGGTGAAGAAATTTCTCCTCATCTCTGCCCTAAATGGCCTATCCTGTTTCCTCAGACTGTGACCCCCTGGTTCTGGACACCCCCACCATTGGGAATCTACACTGTTTAGTCCTGTTAGAATTTTATCGGTGTCTATGCCTCATTCTTCTGTACTCAAGCGAATACAATCCTAACTGATTCAATCTTTCCTCATAAATCAGTCCCCCCATCCCAGGAATCTGTCTGGAAAACCTTCTCTGCACTCCCTCTAGGACAAGGTAGCACAGTGCGTAGCACTGCTGCCTCAGAGTGCCAGGGACCCGGGTTCAATACCGGCTTTGGGTCATTGTATGTGTGGAGTTTGTACGTTCTCCCAGTGTCTGCGTGGGTTTCCTCCGGTTTCCTCCCACAGTCCAAAGAATTACAAGGTAGGCGGATTGGCCATGCTAAATTGCCTCTTAGTGCCCAGAGGTGTGAAAGTCAGGTTATGGGGTTGCAGGCATCGGGTGGGACATGTATCAGTGCAGACTCGATGGGCCAAATAGCCTCCTTCTGCACTGTAGGGATTCTATTATCCTTCCTCAGAGAAGGAGACCTAAACTGCACACAATATTCCAGACGTGGCCTCACGAAGGCCATGCATAATTGCAGCAAGACTTCCTTGCTCCAATGTTGCATGTTGCTCAAAGAATATATATCTTGTAATTTCAGCAAGTGTGTTTAAATGTTCTTGGAGGCACTCCATCCCTCTTCCTGACCACTGGATGAGGATAAAACATGATTTGAACCTCAGTTGGGATTCACACTCCAGACCACCTCCATCATTGAGAACACTTATTTCCACCTCCATAACATTGCCCTTACCTACTCCATCTCAGTTCATCTGCTATTGAAACACTCAAAGCATGCTTTTCTTACCTCTATAGGTTCTACTATTCTAAGTCTCTTGACTGGTCTCCCACATTTTGTCCTCTGTAAACTTCAGCTCTTCCAAAACAGTGCTGCTTGCAGCATAGCTCACACCAAGTCCTGTTCACTCATCACACTGTACATGCAGACCTGCAGTCCCTGCTGATCCAGAAACACCTATTTAAAATTCACACCCTGAACACAAATAACCTCCCCATCATTAACCTCCTCCAGCCTTAAGATCCAATTGTGGCCTATTGCGCAGCCCCAATTTTCTTTGCTCCATTTTTGTTGGCAGAAGGTTGAGGCACCTGCCCTAAACCTCTCCACCTTGTTCCTCCTTTACAATGCTCCTGAAAACCTACCTCTTTGAACAAGCTTTTAGTCACCTGGTCACAATCAATAAAGCTAACAGTGTTAAGTTACATTGCCAAATCAGTATTATACATATCAGAGGTGGCATGCTGAAACTAACATGTCCTTAGAGTACTGCTTAACGTATCTCTGGAGACAATGCAGAGAACATCATGGGGGCTTGATCCCTTTTGCCACAGGATACTACTTGAGCATTGCTGAAAAAAAAAGAGACATATTTTTGGCGAAGATTTTGGTCTTGCATACATCTGCAAGATAAAATTAAACAAATTCATATCATATGTGAAGAGAGTGCTGATTGGTTGGCAAGTGGATGCTGATTGGGAGAGGCATCTCCATGGAGAATGCACCAGCTGATGGTGACTGACAGTTAACTGCCAAGCATTGTTTGAAATTTAAACCAGGATACTTGACTCTAATAGGTCAAGGCATTGCCCTGAGGAATGAATCAAAGAATGGCTGTCACTTATTTTGATTAGTGGAAACAGTTGCAGTGTGCCAATATGTTTTTTTCTGTCTGCAGAGAACAGAACCCTGTGTATTAAAATATGTAGCTTACACTACATGCAAATGCACCACATTGCGAGCCTAATTGACGATCTTAAATTCGTCGTCAGCATAATTCTTAGCGCAATTGAGGATTATTTAGCATACATTGTCCAATCACGAAATCACAGTGATATGAATTTCAGTGATGCTATGTATGTAGGCCATACATCACAAAGACTAGCAGATCATATGAAACAGCTGTCACTTCCGTTGTTCGCAACAAGTAGAGTACAGACTATATCCAACCAGCCCGTAGTTGCAAAACACGAAACACAATATCAGACGTGATTGTGATTGGACAACATTTGCTAAATAAGTCTCAGTTAGCAAAAACTTAAACTGACAACCATTCAAGATAGTCATTCAGGCTCGTAATGAGGTGCATTTGGATGTATAGTAAGTTTCATATACACAGAGCCCTGTTCTTTGCAGACAGAAGAAACATTTAGACACATCGCACCTGTTTAAACAAATTAAGTGACAGCCATTCACTGGTTCATTCCTCAGAGAAATACTTTGACTAGAGTCAAGCTACCTGGTTTAAATTTCAAACAATGCTCGGCAGTTAACGGTCAGTCACCATCAGCTGTTGCATTTTCCAAGTCAACGCCTGCACCAATCAGAATCCACTTGCCAACAAATCAGCTTCTTCTTTTTTTTTAAAAAATTCCAATTAAGGGGCAATTTGGCATGGCCAATCCACTTAACCTGCACATCTTTGGGTTGTGGGGGTGAGATCCACCCAGACATGGGAAGAATGTGCAAACTCCACTCTTTGACAAAAAAAAAATCTCTTTTCAGCAATGCTCAGGTACTGTACTACCAAATGACTATTAAAATACTACTTATGGAACAGGAGACTATGCAACCTTAAAAGAACGACAGTAGCCCTTATAAAAGGAAACAAAATATCAAGTGCATAGAGGTATACAAATTATTTTATGGAACAGCCAAGATAAGTACAGAGCATAGTTTTAACTTAAACCTCGACAAACTGCTAATAGGAAAACTTAGATGGAGTCAGGATGCACGACTAATAGGTCAATTAGATAACTGGAAATATAGAAAAAGCAAAATCTCCACGGGATACTGTTAGATACTATGATGGGGTGAAGGAAGAGAACTCTAGGACGGATCAGCCTGATCGGGTGAATGGCCTCCCCTACATGTATTTATCTATATGATCATACGTATTCTGATTGGAGTATAATATTTTGACTGCCTCAAAAGATGTGTCACAAAAATACTGAATATAGGTGTAAGATATTTTTTTAAAATACATTTAGTGTACCCAATTCATTTTATCCAATTAAGGGATAATTTAGCATGGCCAATCCACCTACCCTGCACATATTTGGGTTGTGGGGGCGAAACCCACGCAAACACGGGGAGAATGTGCAAACTCCACACGGACAGTGACCCAGAGCCGGGATCGAACCTGGGACCTCGGCGCCGTGAGGCAGCAATGCTAACCACTGCACCACCGTGCTGCCCAGGCATAAGATATGATATATGCAGCAGAACTGGGCAATTAGAAATGAAGAAAGCAGTATTTATCCATTTACTCACATCCATGCAGATTTGTCATACACTACACATGCAGCTTTTGAAGAGCACACTTGTGTTTCTGATGTCGCACAAACACAAGAGCTGCAGAATGGCAAAGTAGTATCTGATTCAAGGTCACTTTAGTTCCATTCTTCCCCGAAGGGACTAAGTATTGCTAGGATCCAGGATTAACCTCACCGGCCCCTCCAAAATGGCCCTCAATCAACCCATTGTCCAATTCAAGGAATCACTCTGTAATTATCAGTGGCAGAAAAAGGAAGCTTGATTTCTCCCCCATCAAATCTCAATATTATTAATGGGATCATGACATTGTAACATCAATTATCATGCTGTATTGCCTGGTCAAGGATCAGGCTTTGAGATTGAGATTAATGTTAATGGTCAAGCTGTTTTCAAGAGAAACTTTTGATCCTGAATTGATTTACAGACTCTGCTTAATCAAGTTTTATTAACAGATTTTACTTCATAGCAATTACTTGTTTTCCTGTTTCAACTGCGTTAAGTTAAATATTTATAGAATTTTATACTCCAAGTTGGAAAGATCCAGACCTCTAACTCCTGGTACAACGGTCAAACCAGCCACTGGTTCCAGCCCAGTAGATTACATTGAAGAACCAAGGCTCCTCAGTACCATGATGTAATCAATTTTCAAATCAGCATGAATCATAAGGTTATCCGTCACTACAATGCACTATTCATCCTGCTTCCAAATAATCAACTCAATCCTAGAACATAGTGTTTACTTGAATTTTGATTTAAAAAGCTTCAGAAGTTGGAGAAATCAGTATATAAACAAAAAATATTAATATGAAAAATGGCAAAGGATGCATCAGCAAAATGAAGAAAGCTCTATGAAGCATTCTATTTGAATTAATACTTACGGTAAAGAATGAAGACAGTGGGAACACAACACTCGCCTCCTTTCCAGTGTCCAATATCAACACTCTCGGGTCAGATGCAGCACAAATGACCAGATATAAAGTGACATGGGGACTACATTACAGTTAAATTCAAATATTTGCTCCACTAAACCGAGCTAACACATCAGTCTCTTAATACTGCCTATAATAAATAATTAGTAGTGGATTAGTGGCTTTGTACACAATCAGCTTTTCGCCCTACTTTGAGGAGGCTTCTACAATGAAGAGAAAATTCAAAAGATCCAAGTCATGCATAAAAGCTTTGGCTTGTGGAAGCTTACAAACTAGCCAAATACATTCAGTAATATGTAAATATGCAAGACAAATGAGAAAACCTTTTGAATCTTTCCATCTCGGAGTTAATTTCTGTAGGATCATATCAACTATTTACTTCAAAATTGAATCCAGAATGTGAAATATGCATCTCAATATACAGATGAAATTAACAGCATTGGCTTATTTAAACAGCATATCAGTGTTAAATGATCATCTAATAACAATCTTTATTATTGTCACAAGTAGGCTTACATTAACACTGCAATGAAGTTACAGTGAAAATCCTCTAGTCGCTACACTCCGTACACAGAGGGAGAATTTAGAATGTCCAATTTACCTAACATGGCTTTTGGAACTTGTGGGAGGAAACCGGAGCAGGTTCCGCGCAGACAGTGACCCAAGCGGGAATCGAACCCAGGACCCTAGCGCTGTGAAGCAACAGTGCTAACCACTGTGCTGCTGTGCTGCCCCTCTAGTCAATCGATATACTATGAAGATGCTTGTTTGTGCCATAATTTGCTTGTACAGTTAAGGCAGAATGGAATCACGATTTGGATGGAAAGAAGTGAAAAATTCAATTTCTCATCAAACATACCCATGACATATAGAAGTTAACTGAAAAATGTCCAATTCACCTAACCAGCATTTCTTTTGGGACTTGTGGGAGGATACTGGAGCACCGGAGGAAACCCACGCAGACCCGGGGAGAAGATGAAGAATTGTTAACTTCAGTGCTAATATTCACACTAAAGCTGCTGTTAGTTTTTTAAAACATCTCATCAGACTGGCTCCTGCAGAATTCTCAATATTCTGACTGAAGATCAGACTTTGAACGGAGGAACAATTAAATGGAATTTAACGTTAAAATATGAAGGATACTGTACACAAAAATTTCAGATCCAAAAGTCTGGGTTCTGCTATGAAATCAAATATGAGTGAATTGAGAGCCAGCCAGGGAACCAAAAGAACAAAAAGTTGTTCAAAAACTTGGTAGAAAATCACACCATACAAAATGTGGAATTCAAACGTGAATGGAGATAAAATAACCTGCAAATTTGATTTCAGTTAAATGTCACAATGCATATTTAAGTATAACCTTGACTGCTGTGCCAGGCTTCGTAGAAGCATTTTAGTATTTAATAAATGATTGAGTAGTTAAAGTCATGTGAAGACTCTGGGCGTCATTCTCCGCCCCCCCAGAGGGTCGGAGAATGGCCGTTGGCCGCCGTGAATCCCGCCCCCGCCGGTTGCCGAAGTCTCCGAAGGGAGAAAAGTCGGCGGGGCGTTAATGTCGCCGCTGCCGCGGAGAATGTCACGGGTCTGCGCAAGGCAGCCGATTTTCGGCCTGCCGATATTCTCCCTTCCGGATGGGCCGAAGTCCAGTCGACGTGATGACCGTTCACGTCGACGTAAATTAAACCTCCTTTTCATCGGCATGACCCGGTGCTCCAGGCTCACGCCGACCAGCGTGGAGGTGAGTGACGGCCTGGGGGGTTGGCTCTGGGCAGGCAATGGCGTGGCCGCAGTCTGAATGCGTGAGGAGAGGTGTGTCTCGGCTTGTGTGTGTGTGTGCGCGGCAGAGGGGGGGGGGTGGTGGTTAGAGTAGGCTGGGCTCCGGGGGAGTGCCGGGAGGGGGTCCGTGCCGAGGAGGTGGATGGGGGGTCCGTGCCGGGAGGTGGATGGGGGGTCCGTGCCGGGGTGGAGGTTGGGGGGTCCATGCCGTGCTGGGGTGGAGGTTGGGGGGGGGGGTCCATGCTGGGGTGGAGGTTGGGGGTGGGGTCCGTGCCGGGGTGGAGGTTGGGGGGGTCCGTGCCGTGGTGGAGGTTGGGGGGGGTCCGTGCCGTGCCGGGGTGGAGGTTGGGGGGGGGGGGGGTCCGTGCCGGGGTGGAGGTTTGGGGGGGGTCCGTGCCGTGCCGGGGTGGAGGTTGGGGGGGGGGGTCCGTGCCGAGGAGGGGGATGGGAGGGCAAGTGAGTTGGTCCACCTGGCCAGGTGCCAGCCTCCAACAGTTGGACCCATGCGGTCCATGCCACCTGGCTGGGGGGAGGGGGGGATATGGGCAATGATGACATGTCGTCGTTCCCCTCCCCCCCCCCCACCAGGCCGTCATGTTTTCAGATCATCCAGCGATGTTGGCCGCCGTGGTGGCAGCCGCTCATGTCTATGTTGCCCTGGATGAGGAGGAGGAGGAGGAGGAGGAGGAAGAGCGTGCCAGAGAGGCGGCGCAGGCTGCCGCAGAGGGGCAGGCGGCAGCCGCCCAGGCTGGAGGGACACCTGACCGACAGGACGAGGAGGGGGAGGAGGACGTCGCGGCCCCACGGCAACGGAGGCACCCGAGGGCGCCCCGTGTGTACCGGCCCCTGCAGTCATACCAGGACCTCACGGACCGGGAATGCAGGAGGAGACTCCGGATGAGCCGGGAAACCGTGGCACACATCTGCCACCTGCTGGCACACCTGTCACCGCGTGGCACTGGCGGGGGACACCCTCTCCCAGTGTCCGTCAAGGTTACGGTGGCCCTGAACCTTTATGCAACGGGGTCATTCCAGGCACCGAGTGGGGACCTGTCCGGCATATCGCAGACTTCGGTGCACCGGTGCATCGGGGCAGTGACAGATGCCCTATATGCCATGGCGCACCGCTACATCTGCTTCCCCGTGGACCGGGCCAGCCAAGATGCCCGGGCCGTGGGCTTCTCTGCCGTGGCCGGGTTCCCCATGGTCCAGGGCGCGATCGATGGGATGCACGTCGCCGTGCGGCCACCTGCAGATAACAGGGCCGTGTTAACTAATAGGAAGGGGACCTATTCGATGAACGTACAGGTGGTCTGCGACCACCGCATGATGATCCTGCACGTCTGCGCCCGTCACCCAGGCAGTGTACACGACTCATTCGTGTTGTCGCGGTCATCCATCCCCGGCATGTACGAGGGACGCCATCCCCGGCTGAGGGGCTGGTTGCTGGGCGACAGGGGCTACCCATTGCGATCGTGGCTGATGACGCCTATACGGAGGCCACTCAATGAGGCGGAGAACCGCTACAATGATGACCATGTAGCGAAAAGGGGAGTGATCGAGAGGTGCTTTGGCGTGCTGAAGATGCGTTTCAGGTGCCTGGACCTCTCTGGGGGCGCCCTCCAGTATCGGTCAGATAGGGTCGGCCGCATCATTGTGGTGTGCTGCGTCCTGCACAACATAGCCCAGCAGAGGGGCGATGTGCCGCAGGCAGAGGAGGGCGGAGTGGAGGAGCAGCAGGAAGAGGCCCAGTCCTCCCCAGATGAGGGGGATGGGGGCAATGGTCAGGGCAGACGGGGTAGACACAGGCGGGTGGCTGTCCACCGTTACCGGCTGGCCCAGCGGGCACGGGACAGACTGCTAGACGCCCGCTTCACTGACTAGATGGGCGTGGGAATCGGGTAGTATGGCCACAGACCGCACACCATGGCAACAGCCGACCACCCACACCCTCCACCCATCCACCCACCCAGCACCCTCACCCCCCTCCCCCAACCCCACCCACCCCACCCGCATGCACAACCCCCCCCCCATTGCCGATCCACCTGCGGCACAACGGGCCGGGCTCACACAGTTGCGGGTGGACGCGTGTCTATCGCAGGCCATGGAGGATGATGACAACCCGCCCTGCGATGAGCTCCTGGCTCTACATCGTTGGACTATGTCTGACCCATGGTCACAGTACCACCATCCACCCGGACCATCCCTGCATGCGGCTGTGACACTGCAGCGCACGGTCCCGTCCTCTGCCCGGGGGATGTTGATGGCGGCCCAGGGGGAAGGGGGCAGACTCACCTGGGGCTGAGGTAACACCACCCCTCACACACACACTTGCGCTCAACGTACATGACACCCCGGCAGACTTTGGACAGAGCACAAAGGCAGCTTCGGTAGGTGTAACATTGACTTTAATAACCAAAGGAGTTCATGCACGTGCCCTAGCCCCTAAAACTCATCTGTGCCCTGCACCCGTGCCAACTTACTCAGTGTCTAATTGTTTGGCCTTACGGGCCCTTTGACTACGTCTACGTGGTTCCCCAGACGGTACAGCAGAACTGGAGGTGGACTCCTGTGATTCCTGCCCTCTGACACTGGATCCCTTTGGCGGCCGTTTCCTGGGGCGTCCTGGCCTAGATGGGCCAGGCTGCGGCCCGGGCGACTGGGATGGCGAGCTGCCAGCCTGTCCTGCCCGTTGCCCACCCGATGCACCTGGGACGGAAGGGGGGCGGGGGGGGGGGGGGGGGGGGAAGAGTCCGAGGTGTCGTGGTGTACCGGGACCTCCCCTACAGAGGGAGCCGGGACGGACCACACCACCTCCTCCTCCACCCGATGGCCCCAGGCCTCTACATGGGTAGGGGATGCGAACGGACTGGCCATCCAACGCCCCCCCAACATCTGGCGCTGCCAGTCCTGGAGGCCCGTGCTGGTATCGACAGGGGTCTGCAGGTTTGCAGCCATGGAGCCCAGGGGGTTGGCAAACCCTGTCTGTGACAGTGCGACGCCGGCTCGCACATGGCCACTGGCGCCGATGCCCTCAGCGATGGCCTGCAGAGACTGGGCCATGGCCTGCTGAGACTGGGCCATGGCCTGCAGAGACTGGGCTATGGCGTTGAGCGACTCTGCCATCTGGCGCTGGCACTGGCTCATGGCCTCCTGTGAGAGGGCAGACATTTCCTGGGCCACAGACGCCGCCTGCACGGAAGGCCCCAGGCCTCGCAAACCGTTCCCCATGTCTGACACCGTCGCACCCATTGCCTCCACCGCGGACGCCACCCGTGCGGTGTCGGCCTGGGTGGCACGCATGACCGGCACCACTCCCAGCTCCTGGACACGGGTGGACTCCTCCACCTGCGACCGCAGCCGCCGCAAGCCGCCCGTCACCCTCTTCGCTCGTCTCCGGGTCGGTGGTTGCATCGGATCTATGTGTGGGTGTGGTAACTGCAGGAACCCGGGATCCATCTGGGCGGCAGATGTTCGCTTGGGCTGGGCTGCCCTCCGACCGCCCGGTCCCTCTGCTGCTCCTACCTCCACCTGCTGTACCAGGACGGCTGTGTTGTGCGCACCAGTGAGTGTACCAGACGCCTCATCACTAAAGTGCCCAACCGTGGTGAGTGTTTCTGCGATGGTGGAGGGTGTTGGTGACAGCAGTGGCGTTGTGTCGTGCTCTTCGTCCCACTCGGAGTCCATGGCACTTTGGGGTGGGGGTTCGTCTCCACCCATCCACTCTGAGTCACTGTCCGGTATTTCGTCTTCCTGGGTAGTGCTGTCCCGGGTAGGGGTGTCCTGGGTAGTGGTGTCCTGGGTAGTGGTGTCCTGGGTAGTGGTGTCCTGGGTAGTGGTGTCCTGGGTAGTGGTGTCCTGGGTAGTGGTGTCCTGGGTAGTGGTGTCCTGGGTAGTGGTGTCCTGGGTAGTGGTGTCCTGGCTCGGATGTGACGGGGGCCTGTGGCTGCCCCCCTCGTCGCTGGGTGGTCGCTCCCGCACGTGACGGGGGTGTCGTCTCCCTGTTGCTCCAGGTCTCTCCGTCTCCCGTGGTGTGCGAGGGGCATCCTGCGGGCGTCGCATGCTGGAGGGTCCGGGTCTCTCCGACTCCCGTGGTCTCAGAGGGGCATCCTGCGGGCGTCGCATGCTGGAGGGTCCGGGTCTCTCCGTCTCCCGTGGTCTCCGAGGGGCATCCTGCGGGCGTCGCATGCTGGAGGGTGCGGGTCTCTCCGTCTCCTGTGGTCTCCGAGGGGCATCCTGCTGGCGTCGCATGCTGGAGGGTGCGGGTCTCTCCGTCTCCCGTGGTCTCCGAGGGGCATCCTGCGGGCGTCGCATGCTGGAGGGTCCGGGTCTCTCCGTCTCCTGTGGTCTCCGAGGGGCATCCTGCGGGCGGTCTGCATCTGCGGGGATGGGTGCCTGGACGTTTGGCCCTGCGATACACAATGAAGCATGCATGGTTAGACATCAGGCAGTGATCAGGTGATACGGGGGAGGGGGATAAAGGGGAGGGGGGATATGGGGGAGGGGGGATATGGGGGAGGGGAGATATGGGGGAGGGGGGATATGGGGGAGGGGGATATGGGGGGGATATGGGGGAGGGGGATATGGGGGAGGGGGGATATGGGGGAGGGGGGATATGGGGGAGGGGGGATATGGGGGAGGGGGGATATGGGGGAGGGGGGATATGGGGGAGGGGGGATATGGGGGAGGGGGGATATGGGGGAGGCGGGATATGGGGGAGGCGGGATATGGGGGAGGCGGGATATGGGGGAGGCGGGATATGGGGGAGGGGGGATATGGGGGAGGGGGGATATGGGGGAGGGGGGATATGGGGGAGGGGGGATATGGGGAGGGGGATATGGGGAGGGGGGATATGGGATGGGGGGATATGGGGGAGGGGGGATATGGGGGAGGGGGGATATGGGGGAGGGGGGATATGGGGGAGGGGGGATATGGGGGAGGGGGGATATGGGGGAGGGGGGATATGGGGGAGGGGGGATATGGGGGAGGGGGGATATGGGGGTGGGGGGGATATGGGGGAGGGGGGATATGGGGGAGGGGGGATATGGGGGAGGGGGGATATGGGGAGGGGGGATATGGGGGAGGGGGGATATGGGGGAGGGGGGATATGGGGGAGGGGGGATATGGGGGAGGGGGGATATGGGGGAGGGGGGATATGGGGGAGGGGGGATATGGGGGAGGGGGGATATGGGGGAGGGGGGATATGGGGGAGGGGGATATGGGGGAGGGGGATATGGGGGAGGGGGATATGGGGGAGGGGGATATGGGGGAGGGGGATATGGGGGAGGGGGGATATGGGGGAGTGGGGATATGGGGGAGGGGGGATATGGGAGAGGGGGGATATGGGAGAGGGGGGATATGGGGAGGGGGAATATGGGGAGGGGGAATATGGGCGAGGGGGATATGGGCGAGGGGGGATATGGGGGAGGGGATATGGGGGAGGGGGATATGGGGGAGGGGGGATATGGGGGAGGGGGGATATGGGGGAGGGGGGATATGGGGGAGGGGGGATATGGGGAGGGGGGATATGGGGGAGGGGGGATATGGGGGAGGGGGGATATGGGGGAGGGGGGATATGGGGGAGGGGGGATATGGGGGAGGGGGGATATGGGGGAGGGGGGATATGGGGGAGGGGGGATATGGGGGAGGGGGGATATGGGGGAGGGGGGATATGGGGGAGGGGGGATATGGGGAGGGGGGATATGGGGGAGGGGGATATGGGGGAGGGGGGATATGGGGGAGGGGGGATATGGGGGAGGGGGGATATGGGGGAGGGGGGGATATGGGGGAGGGGGGGATATGGGGGAGGGGGGGATATGGGGGAGGGGGGGATATGGGAGGCTCACCCTGCCTGCCCTGACGAGGTCGTTCACCTTCTTGTGGCACTGGGTGCCTGTCTGTGGTGTCAGGGCCACAGCGGTGACGGCCTCTGCCACTTCCCTCCACAGACGCCGGCTGTGGCGTGGGGCAACTCTGCGGCCGTGCCCGGGATACAGGGCGTCCCTCCTCTGCTCCACCGCGTCCAGGAGCGTCTCCACATCGCGTGACTCGAACCTCAGGGCTGAGCGACGGCGAGCCATCCAGTCGGGTGTTGCGGTCGGGTGTTGCGGTCGGGTGGGGGGGAGCAGCTCGGCCTTATGAGCCGTCACGCCGTACAGCACCTATGACGCTGCACGGCGTGAACCACTGCGCAAGCGCGGATCCCGTTACGTCGCTGCTAGCCCATTTCGGGCCGGAGACTATCGACCCATTTTTCCGACGTGACGCAAGTCGGATTTGCGCCGTTTTTTGCACCGATCGGCGGACTTTCCGCCGATAACGGAGAATTTCGCCCTCTATCTGCATTTGCAGCCATCAGCAGTCAGATTGGCTATCGTGTTCCAAAATGAGAACAGTTCAAATCAGCATTTAGTTCAGAGTAGCATTTGTATTTCACACACAGCTCAGCACAAACACTTAATGTCAACAATGAGCCCCCACAAAAAACATTCATTGCGGAGCTTAGCTAGAGATATCATCAACACCAGTGTTTACCTTAGCTGGGAACAGCGAAGCTTTGAAGCAGTTTTGTGGGGGATGCTTAAAGACATTCAAATGAAGAACCAAAGTCTACTTCCTTACCTGAAAAAGTATGAAGATGAGGAACAGCTCATACACAACACTGACACATAACCAGAATCTCCAGTATGCTGCAAAAGAGAATGTCCAATAATAGAAAACTTTAAAATAATGATTTGCGTTCCAAAATATACTACTATGCTGCCTGGAATCTGATTGGCAACCAATTTTAAGCAACAATATAAACAAACCAGAGAAGTCACAACCTTCCTTCAAACCATATAAATGTGGGCAACTATCACATCTCCCCTGTCCTCCCTTCCCATGGTGTCGTGTTCCTCTTGTTTTTAAAGAATCATTTGCAAAAGCCTGGTGAGTAGTGGGTGATACAATATAGATTTTCACCAAAGACTTGATAAGTCAAAAGGAGCTGGTGATTCCTTGTTCCACAGGGTGGAAACTGAATAGCTTTAAGAGAATGGCAGAGCAAGAGGGTCTAACCAAAGACCTGAAAGTCACATGCAGCCCTCATGTTCTGGCAATATGGCTGTAGAAGCAGGTCTAAACCCCAAGGTCAGAGTAAACACGAGTGTAGACAGTTTAGACTTAAGCTCTGACATCCTACAATACTCAAGTCACCACACAGGAAGTAATATCCAAAATGGCCCACATTTCAACCCGCTCCACAAGATTGAATCAAGAGGGAAAATGATGGATTGTTAAGGTGGATTCATGTAGCATTTAAAAGAAACTCTTGTGTTAAATAGAGAACACTACACAAAAGGCAAGTGATGACCTTGTCTTTAAAAGTTGCTAAGCTTAATATAAATTACTTCAAAGCTATTAGAAATTCTCTCCAAACTGCTTGATTATGATTATAAAGTGTGAGAATTGGTCTTTTTGAAAATGTTATCAGGTAAAGAAATAAGCACCTATGCTCACTGAGCTGCATTGGATCCTAGTGCAGCAACATATCAAATTTCACATTGCCACATCACTTTGTCCCTCCCCATCGTTAACCACTTTCAGTCCTATGAATCAGTTTTCTCCACTCCTTCTTGTGCAATCACATTGTGCGTTGAGCTGCCTAGACTCCAAATCTCCCCGCCCTCCTATAAAAGACACTCTTGAAAAACATCGTATTTAACCATGGTTTCAATAATCTGAATATCTCGGTTGTTCAGTGCCAAATATTGTTTCCGATGAAGCACCTTACCTTGTTATAGGAGCTGTATAAATGCAAATTTTTGTAAAAGGACAATGAAGGAGCCATGACCACGTCACATCCCTTCTCCCTACCTACAAAAGAAATAACCTAACATGTAGATCAGCTACATGCCCTGCAGGTCCTTTCTTCAACTTTCCTTACAGGGTTGATGGACACTTCCATTGCCAATGGTCTCCAAATTATACGTCAGGAGTCTAAATTTTAATAGTGCATATTTATACACAGAAGCAATTGTGCACTATTTCAGAAAGAAACTTTAAAAATTGCTCTCCATTTAATTTCAGGAGCAAGACTGTTGCCATTTCGTGCCTTTGCACAAGACAAATGGAACGCAGGAAATAACCTCAATTTCCTTAAAATTGAATCCATGTTTTAGAGATGTATATATGCTTCTCGGAAAGTTAAAATTGTTTGAGCCAAGAGCAAATCCCCATAGAAGAGATAAGCCCCAATGTGGCACAAATCTCATCTACTGATTAATGAGAGTTTATTAAAGCCATAGCTACTGCAGCAAGATTGCAGCAATGTGCTTTGACATGAAATGCTTTTATTTATTAAAAAACTACTATGAATATGAGAAAATGGTTCAAAGTTATTTGTAACTGAGAATTAGCCAACTTTGATATTCAGGATGTGACCTGTAAACGTGCCTTTAACTTTTACACAGCAAAAGCAACTCTGGTGAGTTCAGTACTGTTTGGTTAACTCCATTTCAGGAGAGCATGATATCATATGAATTATTTATAGGATTTTAACTAAAGTAGACTAGTTTCACAATTAAACTATTAGTGTGCACCATCAAGACATAGCAACAGTTAAAGTCAGGGAGCTAGGCAGAGTCTTATAGTAACTGATGCATCATCAATATTAACTTGTCTGATCTCTCAACAGATGCTGATTAACTTGCTGCACTTTTTCAGCATTTTCTGCATGTTGGATTTATAATGTGCTTGTTATACTTTTTATCTATTAACTACAGCCATTTGCAAAAGCCTTGCAAGAGGTCATCCTTTTGGCCAGGGTACTGAGGGACCCTTAGAAATGTTAGAATTTTTTTTTTTTTAAAGTTAACAAACAGGAAATTTAGTACTGGGTGAATACTTCAAGTTCGGTTATTAACTTTATGTATTTTTCAATATGTGGCTCAAATACATTTGGTTCAGACTTCAACTTTGAAAGAGTATTGCAGACCAAATTGTTTAAGATTCTAGATTTTTATCTTCCTGGCTTACAAAGGGACAGATTGCTGCAATTACCTCCCACCATCAACAATAAACTGTGAGTTAGTCATTTCGTAGTACAAAATGTGAATATTGCTGAAAAACACATACTGCTAATGTTTTTCATCTTGCACTCATCAGGACAATTCGCAAAAATCCGCATGTGTCATGGGAGTGTATCTTTAAGAAATGGGTGTTTATCAAATAGTTGCAGGGATGTCATTGTGTGGGTGGAGCTGGAATGTGATTCTGTCTTTTACTTTCGTTTTGAGCTGGGAGCTGCAGTGTCTTAGTTTCGTTTTCAGTTGAAAGCTGTATTCAGACTACAAGGATGTTGGAGTCTCTCTCTCTCTCTGCAGGTTAAAAAGGTGTTCAGATCACTTGATAATTTAAAAGTGATACCTGCTTTCTGTAGAGATTTCAAATCTGCTGTCTTTGTTAAAAAGGGTCTTTTGATTTATGGATGTTGTTAGGAATGTTATTACGGGGAGTATTGTATCTGTGGGGAATATCAGTGTTGGTAGTTGATAAACAGTTTACTCTATGTTTATAAAGTCTTAACTGAATTCACAGAATAAACATTGTTTTGTTTTTAAAATACTTATGGTCTCTGTTGCATCACACCTGTAAAGTGGGCCCTTGTGCTCCCCATAACCAAAATCTATTAAAAGTTGTGGGTAGGTGAACTCAATGATATACTTTGGGGTTCTCTAAACCCTGGCCCATAATACATGTCAGAGGAAAGTACAACTTTATACTGATTGGTTGGCAAGTGGTAGAGGCATTGCCAGAGAATGCATCAGTTAATTGTGACAGACCATTAACTGCCAAGCATGGCTCGGAAATTTAATCCAGGTAGTTTGACTGACTGGTCAAGACAGTGCCCTGAGGAGTTCCGGTTGCGGCTATGTGGAGCTAAGCCGCGCGATTCGGCAGCTCCCACGAACACGGACTTTCGGGCTCGATAGAAGAGCCCCAACGGAACTTTTTTTTACAGCCAACCCGTGGGGAAGAGAGGAGAGAGGTCCCCTACTAACTTGTATGGACCGGACCCGCAGTGAAACGGCCAAAAAAGTGGCATTGGAGCAGCGGGCGAAGAGAGGGAAAACAAGCAAAATGGCGGCGGCCGGGGACAAAGAGGAGATGCAGGAATTCATCAAGCGCTGCTTTGAAGAGCTGTGTAAGGAGTTGGTGCGCCTATGTTGGCAATAATTGAAGGACTTGGGGCAACCCAGAAAGCCCACGAGGTGAAGATCCAGGAGATCCAGGAAAAAGTGAGTGAGAATGAGGACGAGCTCATGGGCCTGGCGGTGAGAGTGGAGCGGCACGAGGCGCTACACAAGACTTGGGCGGGAAGACTCGAAGACCTGGAGAACAGGTCGAGGAGAAATAATCTGAGGATCCTGGGTCTCCAAGAAGGAGTGGAGGGGGCCGACGCTACAGCATATACGGGCACAATAATCGGGGCGCTGATGGGCGCGGAGGCCCCCCCCCCGCCCCCGAGGTTGCTGGAGCTGGAAGGGGTGCACCGGGTGCTGGCGAGGAAGCCCAAGGTAAATGAGCCGCCAGGGGCGATGGTGGTGAGATTTCACCGGTTTACGGACAGAGAGAGGGTCCTGAAATGGGCTAAGAAGGAGCGGAGCAGCAAGTGGGACAACGCAGAGATCAGAATATACCCGGACTGGAGCACGGAGGTCGCGAAGCGGAGAGCGGGTTTCAACCGGGCCAAAGCGGTGCTGCATCGGAAAGGAGTGAAATTTGGAATGTTGCAGCCAGCGCGACTGTGGGTTACACATAATGGCCAACACCACTACTTCTAAACTCCCGAAGAGGCGTGGACCTTTATACTAACTGAAAAGTTGAACTCTAATTGAGGGTTTGTGAGGGTGGGGGGTATTTGAGGGTTGAAGTATGATGGTTGTTGTATATAGGGGGTCAATCACACGCAGGGAATGTTGGATGTGCTGGGGGAGAGAGACAAGGCCGCAACAGGAGCTGCGCCAGAGGGGGCGGGGCAGGCTTTTGAAAGTGCGGGGTTCTTTTCCCACGCGCAGAAGAAAGGCGGGAGGGGGAATGAAGGAACGTATATTGATGGGCAGACTCCCACACCGGGGGGGGGGGTCAAAGGGATGGCGGGGGAAGCCGGGGTCAGCAGGTGTCAGCTGACTTACGGGAGTGATATGGGGGGAGCAAAAAAGCTAGACAGGGAGGGGGGGGAAAGGGTTGCTGCTGCACTGGCCGAAAGGGAATGGGACATAGAAGAGGTGGTCGGGACGGAGGTCCCCCGGCTGGGGGACTGGAGGGTGAGGGAAACGCGGACACGGGATTGGCCCAGAAAAGAAGATGGCTAGTCGGGGGGGGGGGGGGGGGGGGGGGGGGGGGGTGTGAAGAGGGCCGTGAAGAGGGCTCGAGTGTTCGCGCACTTGAAGGGACTGAAGGCAGACGTGCCTATGCTCCAAGAGACACTCCTGAAGGTGGAGGACCAGGTTAGGTTAAGAAGGGGATGGGTAGGACAGGTATTTCACTCGGGACTGGACGCGGAAAATAGAGGGGTGGCAATTCTGGTGGGAAAGCATGTGTCATTTGAGGCCAGGACTATCGTAGTGGATAAAGGAGGGAGATATGTGATGGTGAGTGGTAGGTTGCAAGGGACGTGGGTGGTGTTGGCAAATGTATACGCCCCGAACTGGGATGATGCTGGATTCATGAAGCGCGTGTTGGGGCGCATTCCGGACCAGTAGGTAGGAGGACTGATAATGGGAGGGTACTTCAATACAGTGCTGGATCCAGCACTGGACCGCTCCAGATCAAGGACGGGAAAGAGGCCGGCAGCAGCCAAGGTGCTCAGGGGGTTTATGGATCAGATGGGGGGAGTGGACCAATGGAGGTTTGCAAGACCGCAGGCCAGGGAATTTTCTTTCTTTTCCCACGCGCACAAGGCCTACTCCTGGATAGATTTCTTTGTTCTGGGCAGGGCGCTCATCCCGAGGGTGGAGGGGACGGAGTATTCGGCTATAGCCGTTTCGGACCATGCCCCGCACTGGGTGGAAATGGGGCTGGGAGAGGAGAGGGACCAACGCCCGCTGTGGCGGCTGGACGTGGGACTGCTGGCAGATGAGGTGGTGTGTGGGAAGGTGAGGGGGTGTATCGCAAGGTACTTGGAGGCCAACGACAACGGGGAGGTGCAAGTGGGGGTGGTATGGGAGGCGTTGAAGGCGGTGATCAGGGGAGAGCTAATCTCCATCAGGGCTCATAGGGAGAAGACAGAGGGCATGGAAAGGGAGAGGTTAGTGGGGGAGATTTTGCGAGTGGACAGGAGATACGCAGAGGCCCCGGAGGAAAGATTACTTGGGGAAAGGCGACGGCTCCAGACGGAGTTTGACCTGTTGACCACGGGGAAGGCGGAGGCACAGTGGAGGAAGGCGCAGGGGGTGACCTACGAGTACGGGGAAAAGGCCAGTCGGATGCTGGCACACCAGCTCCGTAAGAGGACGGCAGCGAGGGAAATAGGGGGAATCAAAAATGGAGGGGGAGCCACGGTTCAGAGTGCAACGAAAATAAACAAGGTATTCAAGACCTTCTATGAAGAGCTGTACAGATCCCAGCCCCCCGGGGGGGGGGGGGGGGGGGGGGGGGGGGGGGGGGGGGGGGGGGGAGAAGAGGGGATGAGACGATTCCTAGACCAACTGCGGTTCCCGAGGGTGGAGGAGCAAGAGGCGGTTGGTTTGGGGGCACCAATCGGGTAGGAGGAGCTGAGTAAGGGTTTGGGGAGTATGCAGGCGGGGAAGGCCCCGGGGCCGGACGGGTTCCCGGTGGAGTTCTATAGCAAGTATGTGGACCTGTTGGCCCCGCTACTAGTGAGGACCTTTAACGAGGCAAGAGAGGAGGGGACCCTGCCTCCGACAATGTCGGAGGCGACAATCTCCTTGATTCTAAAGCGAGACAAGGACCCACTGCAATGTGGATCGTACAGGCCGATTTCGCTCCTCAATGTGGACGCTAAGTTATTGGCAAAAGTCCTGGCAACGAGGATTGAGGACTGTGTCCCGGGGGTGATTCATGAGGACCAGACGGGATTCGTAAAGGGCAGGCAATTAAATACTAATGTGCGGCGGCTCTTAAATGTGATAATGATGACATCGGAGGAGGGAGAGGCGGAGATAGTGGCAGCTATGGACGCGGAAAAGGCCTTTGACCGAGTAGAGTGGGAGTACCTCTGGGTGGTGTTGTGTAGGTTTGGGTTCGGGGGAGGGTTTATTAGCTGGGTTAAGCTCCTTTACAGCGCCCCGGTGGCGAGTGTGGTGACGAACCGGCGGAGGTCGGAGTACTTTCGGCTATACCGAGGAACGAGGCAGGGGTGCCCCCTGTCCCCCCTGTTGTTTGCATTGGCGATCGAACCCTTGGCCATATCACTGAGGGAGTCTAATAAATGGAGGGGGGTGGTCCGCAGGGGAGAAGAGCATCGGGTGTCGCTATACGCGGATGACCTGCTGCTGTACGTGGCGGACCCAATGGAGGGGATGGTGGAGGTCATGCAGACTCTGAGGGAGTTTGGGGAGTTCTTGGGCTATAAGCTCAATGTAGGGAAGAGTGAGCTTTTTGTATTACAGGCAGGGGACCAAGAAAGAGGGATAGGGGACCTACCGCTGAGGAGGGCGGTGGGGAGTTTTCGGTATCTGGGGATCCAGATAGCCAGGAGTTGAGGGGCCCTACACAAATTGAATCTAACGAGGTTGGTGGACCAAATGGAGGTGGACTTCAAAAGATGGGATATGTTGCCGCTCTCGTTGGCAGGTAGAGTGCAGTCGGTCAAAATGGTGGTCCTTCCAAAGTTTTTGTTTGTGTTGCAGTGCCTTCCCATCGTGATCACCAAGGGCTTTTTCAAGAGAGTAGGTAGGAGTATTATGGGGTTTGTGTGGGCGAATAAGACCCCGAGGGTAAGGAGAGGGTTCCTGGAACGCAGTAGGGACCAAGGAGGGCTGGCGCTGCCAAACCTAGGGAGCTACTACTGGGCAGCAAATGTGGCGATGATCCGCAAGTGGATTATGGAGGGAGAGGGGGCGGCATGGAAGAGGATGGAGATGGCGTCCTGTAAAGGAACGAGCTTGGGGGCGTTGGTGACGGCACCGCTGCCGTTCTCGCCATCAAAGTATACCGCGAGCCTGGTGGTGGCGGCAACGTTAAGGATCTGGGGCCAGTGGAGACGGCACAGGGGTGCAGTGGGAGCCTCGGTGTGGTCCCCGATCAGGGGTAACCACCGGTTTGTCCCGGGGAAGATGGACAGGGAGTTCCAGGGCTAGCATCGGGCGGGGATTAGAAGAATGGGGGACCTGTTCATTGACGGGACATTTGCGAGCCTAGGGGCACTGGAGGAGAAGTTTGACTTACCCCCGGGAAATGCATTTAGATATATGCAGGTGAGGGCTTTTGTGAGGCGACAGGTCGGGGAATTCCCGTTGCTCCCGGCACAAGAAATTCAAGACAGGGTGATCTCGGGTGTATGGGTCAGGGAGGGCAAGGTTTCGGCAATACACCAAGAGTTGAATGAAGAGGGGGAAGCCCTAGCAGAAGAGTTGAAGGGTAAATGGGAGGAGGAGCTGGGGGAGGAGATCGAGGAAGGTTTGTGGGCTGATGCCGTGGGTAGGGTTAATTCCTCCTCCTCATGTGCCAGGCTCAGCCTGATACAATTTAAGGTGGTTCACAGTGCGCACTTGACGGGGGCGAGGTTGAGTCAGTTCTTTGGGGTAGAGGACAGATGTGAAAGATGTTCAGGGAGTCCGGCGAACCATGTCCACATGTTTTGGTCATGCCCGGCACTGGAGGGGTTCTGGAGAGGAGTGGCAGGAGCAATATCTCAGGTGGTGAAAGTCCAGGTCAAGCCAAGCTGGGACTTGAAGGGGGCTAGCAATATTCGGAGTAGTGGATGAGCCGGGAGTGCAGGAGGCGAAAGAGGCCGGAATTCTGGCCTTTGCGTCCCTAGTAGCCCGGCGAAGGATCTTGCTATTGTGGAAGGAGGCGAAGCCCCCTAGCCTGGAGGTCTGGATGAACGACATGGCTGAGTTCATAAAGCTGGGGAGGATTAAGTTTGCCTTGAGAGGGTCTGCGCAGGGGTTCTACAGGCGGTGGCAGCCGTTCCTAGACTACCTCGCGGAGTGTTAGAGGAAGGTCGGTCAGCAGCAGCAGCAACCCGGGGGGGGGGGGGGGGGGGGGGGGGAGGGGGGGGGGAACGAGAGATTGTTTGAGGGGATGGATGAGCAGGAGATAACATGGAGGGTGGGGGAAACTGGCACGTGCGGGCGAGAGCCAGTGTATAAAGCTATGTAAATATACCATTTTGCCATGTATATATACATATATATTGCTCAGTGCGATTTTGTTACGGGGGGGGGGGGGGGGCGGGGGCGGTTATTGTCTGTAAGGGGGGGAAAAATTGTGTTGCTAAAAAGACGGTGCCCTGAGGAATGAACAAACAAATGACTGTCATTTATGTTGTTCAGCTGAAACAGGCGCAATGAGTGTGTACATGTTCTTTCCATCTGCTAGAAGGCCATATTTATTAATATATGCAGGGCGCAATCTTCCGGCCTCATTAAACTCGCGCTCAAGCGAAGCAAGGCTGGTGAACAGCGGGAGAGGCCAAAAGCGGGAACCGTACCAGGCGCCAATCAGTTTGCAATGCAACTGGCCCGCTCCCCTCGAAATCTCGCCGTAGAAAGGCGAGAAAACAATTATCACCACTTAAGCCCCATTTCCATACAATTAACAAGAGCCACCCCAACCTCCCCAGCAAGTACTCACATGGCGCCAATTAGCACTCCTTTTTTAAAAACATGAACCTGGCAGAAGGGCTTCTGTGGGGAGCCGAGGAGGTGAGGAGCCACCTTTGCTCACAGGCAAAGAGCCCGGGGCGTTGGGCTTGCTGCCCCTGCGTTTGGTGGGGGAGGTGGACCCTCGGCTAAGGATGGGGGGGTCCCTCCGCAGGGTAGGCCGCCATGGGGGTGGGGGGTGCGCTGGGGGCAGCAACTGGGGGGAAACCGGTCGCTGCACGACCATGCCAACCCCTGGATCATCTGTACCAGTTTCCGAGGGGCAACCCTTGTTCCTGCCTGTCTGTCTGTCCCACCATCCACACAATGTCCAGGACCGCCGGGGCCTCTGGTCATGCAGCTGAAGGTTATAGCCTCTCGGGAATTGGCAATCATGGTTATGCGAGGACTTCACACAACCCATGTGTATTCCCGTAGGTGGGCTGGCCATGTAGGATGCGGAAGTCATTGCCTAGCATCCCAATCAGACCACGATGCCTGGACAGTCTGCCAGAACACTGCGGGAGACAACACCACACACGTAGCAGCCAACATCCGAACACCCAGGGGATGGGACACAGCTTCGGGGACATGTTCACGGCCAGAGGGTAGGTGAGTGCCACGGGGAGGGGGCGAGCGCCCTCCGGTTGATGTTGTGAGCAGGTATCCAGCGTACAGGGTCTGGGTCCGGTGAGGGGAGCCCGTTGCGGCTGGGTGTGAGTGGGCAGGACGTTCCAGGTAGGGGCACTGGGGAAATGGAGGGTCCGGCATGGGAGCCACCACTGTTTGTCAGTCTAACACCCTCTCCCAATTCTTTGCAGATATTGAAAGCTATGGCAGGGATGATGGACGCAGAGATTGCCCTAGTGTTGCTGGTGCACCAGATGCCGGGGAAAGCGGCAGCAGAAGCGTCTGCAGATGCTCGAGGCAGCAGCCCATGTGCCGGACACTGCCCCATGTCCCGAGAACCCAGCTGCCCATCAGACTAGGGAGGGACCCAGAGGGGGAGTCCCGCGACGGCTCAGTGTGTACAGGCGTTGCTGATTGTTTGAACAGATGACGGACAGTGTGTGCAGCAGGAGAGTCCGTCTCAACAAGGAGACAGTGCGGCACCTGCGCCATATCCTCGCGGACTTGGCACCACATGGAGGAGGAGGAGGACACCTGATCCCGGTAGCCATTAAGGTCACTGCAGACCTGAACTTTTACGCCACTGGATCATTCCAGGGCATAAGCGGGGACCTGTGTGGTATCTCCCAAGACACAGCCCACAGGTGCGTCCGACAGGTCATAAATGCCCTGTATGCCTGGACGCAAGACTACATCCATTTTGACATGGACCAAGCCCAACAGGATGCCCGGCTGAACGTTTCTCCATTATTGCCAGGATAGCCCAGGTCCAGGGAGTCATAAATGCCATGCATGTTGCCCTGCACTCACCGGGCCATCTGGGGATGCCCTATGTTAACAGAAAAGGGTTCCACTCCTTCAACACACAACCCGTCTGCGTCCAGCAGATGAAGATAATGCATGTGTGTGCACGCTTCCAGAGGAGTGTGCATAACAGCTACATCCTGGGGCAGTCGGTCACCCTGCCCTCTTCGAAGAGCACCCCAGGATGGCCGGTTGGCTCTTGGGGGATAAGGGATATCCGCTGAGGACCTGGTTCGTGACGCCAGTACGTAGGCCGGAGACCGAAGCGGAGACCCGCTACAACGAGGCCCATGCAGCCACCCGGGCTGTCATTGAGTGGTGCATCGGACTCAAGATGTAGTTCCGATGCCTCAACCGCTCCGGTGGTGCAATCCAGTACACCGCCCGGAGAGTCGCCCACTTTGTTGTGGTCCGCTGTGTCCTCCACAACCTCGCACAGCAGTGGGGCGATGAGCTGGAGGTTGGTGACAAGAAACATGTGGTCATGTCCGAGGACAAGGATGATGATGAGGCGCTGGACCAGCAGGGGCTGGAGAACGAGGCCAAGGAGGAATCTGAGGCCCAGCCGGAGCCTGCAGCACAGGTAGCAGTGGTTAAGGTCCGGCAAGCCCGGAGGGCCAGGGAGGCCATCATACTTACCCGATTCACTTAGGACTTGGCCTGATCCATCATCGCAACCTTACTTTGGGAGGGTGGGAAATGGGGGTGGTAGGTGGGTATGTGTCACATCACTCCAGGGTGCTGGGACTGTGTCGGTACTGCCCACGGTTCACTGTCAAGGGCGGGTGGGCAGGCCGGTGGGGGGGGGTGATAACCCATAGAGAGCTGGGCATTGAGTGCTCCTCACTCTATGCCATAGTCTGACCCCTACCTGTCTGCTGAGTGCTTGCTCACACCCATCACCTGTACACGGTGATGCATTGCAGAAGAAAGTGACAGAGGCATGCTACTGGTTGTGCACAAGGGTGTTTATTGTTCAATATAGGTCCCCACTCTCCAGATGGTGCAGCCCCCCCCCCCCCCCCCCCCCCCCCCCCCCCCGTGCCCTCAGTGCTCTTCGATGTGCTTTGCCCTCCTAGCTCTACCACTTTGTCTAGGTGTCGCCCCAGGATGCACATCTGAGGTGGAGGCAGCCAGCTGCTTACCTCGGCTCGTGGCCTTCGATGCCGCTGATGACTGTCCTCTGAGGGCTCCGGGGCTGGAGGCTCACTTGTCAACGGCACATGCACAGCCGTGTTGCCTTGTCCCGTGTGTTGACCCCGATACGCGGCCTCAGAGGGGTGGAACTCGGGAGAGCTGGTGGCCACCGTTGACACCCCATAGGGTGTGTCCGGGTTGGCACTCAGCGCCCCCTCCTCTCAGTCGGTGCCCATAGGGCCCTGGGGTTCACCTTGAGATGGCGGGGCAGCTGGTTTAAGCCCCAGCTGTTTCCCATGGTCCGCACCATGGTGTCGACACCATAGGCAATGTTCCTCAGTGACTGGGACATGCTCTGCAGCGCCTTGGCAATGCCCACCTGCAACTGGCTCATGCTCCGCAGTGCCTCAGCCATGCCCATCTGAGCGTTGGACATGTCCTGAAGAACCTCATCAAGGTTCGGGGTGGCATCCCCCAGTGAGGCAGACATACCAGTGAGGCGGATACCGGCGCGTATGTTTGAGAAGCTGCTGAGAGAGGGGGCATTTGTTCGGCCCCTGGAAGTGGACCGGGCGCACAGTGTGCTAACAAGGAAGCCACAGGGGAAAGAGCCACCGAGGGGGATGGTGGTACGCCTGCACCAGTTCTTCGAAAAGGAACAAATTTTGAGGTGGGCCAGGCAGACGCTCCACTTGGGAAGGTAGTGAGCTGCGCGTGTACCCAGGACCTGGGTGCGGAACTGGCCAAACGGAGAAAGAGTTTCAAAAAGGTGAATGTGGCCCTCTTTAAGAAGGGGGTGAAGTTTGGCATGCTGCACCCGGCACGCCTGTGGGTGACCTATAAGGGTCGGGAACTCTAATTTAGGACACCAGAGGAGGCGATGGATTTTGTCAGAGACAATGAACTGGCAGGAGAAGGAGGACATTAAACTCTGGAGGAGATGCTCCTGTTCTGTATTTTTGTGGTTTGTTTGGGTCACTTTTGCACTGTGGTTGGGGCCATTGATTTGTTTTGGGTTTGTTTTTTTTCTTGATGGGAGATGGTGGGTTGCACTTTTCTGTTCGTTTGGTGGGGATTGTTAAGTTTGCACTGGGAGGGTGGTTGAGTGGGGGGGGGGGGGGAAAAGAGGGTAGGAAAAGAGGGTAGGATGCTAGGTGCCATGGGCGGGGGCTACCAGGCTAGCTCAGCAGGCTTGTTCACGGAAGCATAGTGGGGGGTGAGCAGGTGGTTAGTGGGTGGAGTGGGGTTAGGGTTCTTATTGTGTATTTGGGGGAAGGGGTGTGAACTGCTTACAGGGGAGGAGCTTCTAAACGGTAATATGGGGAGGGTCGATGACTGTGAACGCCCAAGGGTGGGCCTGAGGAGGTGCGGGACACGGGCTGACCCAGGAAGAGCCAGAAAGAGTTATGGTTGACCAGTAGAGGGTGGGGGAAAAGCAAGCTGCTCACATGGAACTTGACAGGGTTGAATCGGCCAGTCAAGAGGGACCATGTGTTCGCGCATTTGAAAAGCTTGAAGGCGGACGTGGCGCTGACACAGGAGACACACCCAAGGGTGGCATGTCACCCTAGGCTGAGGAAAGGGTGGGTAGAGCAGGTATTCCATTCGGGGCTAGATTCCAAAACAAGGGGTGTAGCGATTTTGATTAACAAACAGGTGGCGTTTGAAGTGGGAAGTATAATGGCGGACTCTAGGGAGAGGTATGTTATGGTGAGTGGGAAATTGGAGGAGATGCCGGTGGTGCTGGCGAACATTTATGCTCCAAACTGGGATAATGTAGAGTTAATGAGACGGGTATTGGGGAAGATCCTGAACTGGACTCACATCGGCTGATTATGGAGGTGGATTTGAACACAGTTATAGATCCATGGCTGGATTGGTCGAGCTCGAGATCAGGGTGGGTGTCGGCAGCAGCGAAGGAGCTAAGGGGGTTTATGGAACACATGGGAGGGGTTTGGGAGGCCGAGAGTGAAAGTATATTCCTTCTTCTCCCATGTGCCCAAAGTGTACTCCCGAATTGACTTCTTTATTTTAGATAAGACATTGCTGGCGGGGGTGTTAGACGCTGAGTACTCTGCGATAGTGGTGTCTGATCACGCCCTGCACTGGGTGGACTTGCGGGTGAGTAAGGGGTGGTGTTGGGGGGGGGGGGGGGGGCAGCACCCGTAATGGAGGTTAGACAGGAGGTTGCAGGCGGAGGAAGAGATGTGTGAGTGGGTGAGGGAGGCCATTCGGAGTTATGTAGAGATAAACGATATTGGGGAGGTTTCGGCAGCCACGATGTGGGAGGCATTGAAGGCAGTGGTGAAAGGGGAGTTTATTTCAATACAGGCACACAGGGAGAAGGCGGAGCGGGTGGAGATGGATAAGTTAGTAGAGGAGATCCTTCAGGTGGACAGGAGGTACTCGGAGGCCCAGGAGGCGGGCTTGTTGACGGAGCCGCAGAAGCTGCAGTTGGAGTTTGGGTTGCTATATACGGGGAAAGCGGTGGGGCAACTGAGAAGGGCGGTGTACGAATATGGGGAGAAGGCAAGCAGGATGCTAGCACACTAGCTGAGGAAGCAGGAGGCGGCGAGGGAGATTGGGAAAGTAAATGACAATGGGGGGAACACGGTCTTAGACCCAGTGGAGATGAACAGGGTGTTCAGAGACTTTTATAGCAGATTATACGATTTGGAACCCCCAGCCAGAGTGGAGAGGATCCTGACCAGCGTGGGTCGTATTTGGGCATCCAGGTGGCATGGAAGTGGTGGCAGCTGCACAAGCTGAATCTGGCTCGGTTGGTGGAGCAGATGAAAGGGGACTTTAGAATATGCTTCCGTTGTCACTGGCGGGGAGGGTTCAAACGGTGAAGATGACGGCTCTCCCGAGGTTTCTGTTCATATTTCAGAGCCTTCCTATTTTTATCCCCAGGGCCTTCTTTAAGAGGGTGAATGCGGTGATTTCTGGGTTTGTGTGGACGGGTAAAACCCCGCAGGTGAAGGTGTTGCTGCAGCGGGGTCGGAGACAGTGGGGGGGTGGCCCTACCGAATTTTCTAAGTTATTATTGGGTGGCGAACGTAGCAATGGTCAGGAAGTGGGCGGTAGGGGAGGGGTCGGTCTGGGAGCAGATGGAGGCAGCATCATGTGGGGGCACGAGTTTAGGGACACTGTTAACGGCGTCTCTGCTGTTCTCGCCGGCTCGGTCCTCCACAAGCCCGGTATTAGTGGCTGCCCTGAGGGTGTGGGGACAGTGGCAGAAGTATATAGAGGTGGAGGAGGCGTCATTGTGGGCACCAATTTGTGACGACCAGCGGTTTGCACCGGGAAAGGTGGGGGGGGCCTAAATGGGGGATGTGTTTGTAGATGAGCTCTTTCTGTATTTGGAGGAATTGAAGGATGAGTTCAAGCTTCCTGATGGGAATGGGTTGCGCTACTTGCAGGTGAGGGACTTTGTGTGGAGGCAGATTTTGACCTTTTCCGCACCTGCCGTGCCAGGGGATACAGGACAAGGTAGTGTCGAAAACAGGAGTGGGGATCATAGAATTTAAAATTTACAGTGCAGAAGGAGGCCATTCGGCCCATCGAGTCTGCACCGGCTCTTGGAAAGAGCACCCTACCCAAGGTCCACACCTCCACCCTATCCCCATAACCCATAACCCCACCCAACGCGAAGGGCAATTTTGGACACTTATCATGGCGAATCCACCTAACCTGCACATCTTTGGACTGTGGGAGGAAACCGGAGCACCCGGAGGAAACCCACGCACACACAGGGAGGATGTGCAGACTCCGCACAGACAGTGACCCAAGCCGGAATCGAACGTGGGACCCTGGAGCTGTTAAGCAATTGTGCTATCCACAATGCTACCGTGCTGCCCTAAGCATGGGGAAGGTATCTGAAATTTATAAAGAGCTCATGGATTGCGAGGGAGCCCCGATAGGGAAGTAAAGCGAAAGTGGGAGGAAGAACTGGGCAGTGAGTTGGAGGTCGGGTTATGGGAGTATGCCCCGAGGAAAGTCAACGCATCCTCGTCGTGTGCCAGGCTTAGCCTGATACAATTCAAGGTGGTCCACAGGGCGCACATGACTGTGGCCCGGATGAGCAGGCTCTTCGAAGGGGTGGAGGATAGGTGTGGGCGGTGTGTGAAAGGCCCGCAAATCATGTCCACATGTTTTGGACATGTCCGAGGCTTAGGGGATTTTGGCAGGGATTTGACAACGTCATGTGGAAGGTATTGAAGGTAATTGTGGTTCCGAGTCCAGAGGAAGCGATATTTGGTGTGTCGGAAGACCTGGGAATCCAGGGGGCAAGAGAGGCTGATGTTTTGGCCTTTGCCTCCCTGGTAGCCCGGAGAGAGATCTTATTGGCGTGGAGGAACTCGGAACCCCCAAAATCAGGGGTATGGGTTAATGACATGGCTGGGTTTCTCAGGCTTGAGAAGATCAAGTTTGCCTTGAGTGGATCGATGCTAGGGTTCACCCGGAGGTGGCAGCCATTTATCGACTTCTTTGGGGAAAATTAAGCTGCATGCAGTTGGGTGTGTGTTGTTCACGTCCTTGAAAATTGTTAAAATTCTAAATGCCTCAATAAAAGCATGTTATTTTAAATGTTTCCAAAGGTATGTGAAGAGAAAAAGATTAGCGAAGGCAACTGTAGGTCCCTTTCAATCAGAAACAAGGGAATTTACATTTGGGGACAAAGAAATAGCTGCGCAACTAAATACATAATTTGGTTCTCACTTAACAAATGAGGGCACAGATTCAATATCAGAAATGTTGAGGAAAGCAGGATTTAGTGAGGGAGAAACTAAAGGAAATTAATGTTGAAAAACAGGAAGGCAAAGTATTAACTGAATGGCCATAAATTAAGAGGGGGGAATGTGCAATGAGTCCTGGGTGTCCTCATACACCAGTCGCTGAAGGTAAGCATGCAGATACAGCAGGCAGTAAAGAAGGCAAATGGTATGCTGACCTTCATTGCAAGAGGATTTGAGTATAGGAATAGGGAAGTATTACTGTAAGTATACAGGACCTTGGTGAGGCCACACCTGGAATAGTGTGTGCAGTTTTGGACTCCTTATCTGAAGAAGAATGTTCTTGCTATAGAGGGAGTGCAGCGAAGGTTTACCAGACTGATTACTGGGCTGGCGAGACTGGCGTGAGGAGTGATTGTTAGTAATGTATTCGCTGGAAATCAGAAGAATAAGAGGGGAGCCTCGTAGAAACCTACAAAATTCTAACAGGACTAGAGAGGATAAATGCAAGAAGGATGTTCCTAATAGTGAAGATATACAGAACCAGGGGTCACAGTCTGAGGATACGGGGTAGACCATTTGAGACAAAGATGAGGAGAAATTTCTTTACCCAGAGAGTAGTGAGCTTGTGGAATTCATTCCCACAGAAGTAGTTGAAGCCAAAACACTGCCTGTTTCCAAGAAGCAGTTAGATATTGGGGCAAGCGAATCAAGGGGGGGGGGGGGGGGAAAGAGAGAGAGAGAGAGAGAGGTTCGGGATTAGGCCATTGAGTTGGATGATCAGCCATGATCATAATGAATGGCAGAGCAGGCTCAAAGGGCTGAATGGCCTCCTCCTGCCCCCATTTTTTCTATGTTTCTATTTAGTCTCTCAACAGGAACAATGAAGATTTGTGAAACAACTGAAGAACGTGCACTCTAATGTTTTTGTAGAGTGTGACCAATCCACCCAAGTGCAGAGGTCCTTTACATGTTTTTGCACACTCATGCACATGCAAATTAAAATGGAGAACTTGTTTGCAGCCTGCATCTGCTGAATTTCAAGTTGCTGCAAGGCCACACTGCTGAGAGAGAATATTGGTGCCACACCCTATAACTTTTCTGCTTAAGTTGCAGTAATTAAAAAGCCACCAAAGTTGAGAGCAGGGGATCGTATTTGGCAGAACCCTTGCAGGCGAAACTCCAGTACAACAGCTTGTATCGGAATATTCCACGGCTCCTGAATTTCAACATTTTTTCTGTGTAGCTAATATTTAATCATCTTTATTGTCACAAGTAGGCATACATTAACACTGCAATAAAGTTACTGTGAAAAGACCCTAGTCGCCACATTCCGGCGCCTGTTCGGGTATACAGAGGAAAAATTCAGAATGTCCAAATTATCTAACTGCACGTCTTTTGGGACTTGTGGGAGGAAACCGGAGCACCCGGAGGAAACCCACGCAGACATGGGGAGAACGTGCAGACTCAGCACTGCCAGTGGCCCAAGCTGGAATCGAACCCGGGTCCCTGCCGCTGTGAAGCAATAGTGCTAACCACTGTGCTGATATATCCAACAAGATGGAAACTGGTTCCAAACATATCCCAAAATTTCTATAAAAACCACAAAAAAGCAATTGCTGCAGATCGTGCTGCACGTTGGCACACACAAAATTAATCTGAACGCCATTATTGTAATAGATGTTGGGCAATGAGGAAACGCCTGCATCAAAATTGGTCTATGATTTATGATCCGGCATCATACTGTGGTTTCGGGGTTACTCTGGTGAATTTTGAAATTGGAATTACTGAAGCTTTTAGATACCTTGTTTTTAGTATAACAATAAATAGATGTTTGAATGGTTGAAAACAGTTTGCATGCTGCTGGACCTATGGAATCATCACGTCAAAGAATGCACCTGTCGTGGAGGTAAGGGTAGCTCCTGCATAGTCTTGTGTGAATTTGCTTGAAGAAACCTCAAGCAACTTCCGTTTGGGATCAGTTTCCGTTCTTTCTACTGTGAAGTGGATTTGGTGGAGCCCATGATGGAATGAATTGCATATGAATTCAAAACATGTTTGGCAGGTTGAATGGTATTTTCCCAAACCATACTTGGGGAGTTTTTTCTGAACAATTATGCTCAAACACTCACAAAGGTGAAACACACCCAAAATAATTTGATAAGCTCCCTATAAAGTATTTAAATCCAATACATGAACACTTCGTTCCAACTTATTTGACCAGAATTTTTTATAGGCTATTAAGATATCCCGGGTTGGATTCTCTGTTTGGGAGACTACGTTCTCCCACCGGGCTGAATTGCAACCTGTTTACAATCCCCCTGGAAGCGCAAACAAGTAAGAAATTTAGTGTTATTTCCATGGCGTGGAATACAAGGGATTCCCAGTGAATCCAGCTATTGGGTCGCTATCTTGAGTGAGCAACCCGATAGCAAGTTCCCACGGCCAGCCACCCCCTCACCCTGCAAATTGGCCCCAAACCTGGTCCACCCTCTCGGAAATTGGCCCCCGCATCTCTGTAATAGGGGGGCCCCCGCATCTCTGTAATAGGGGGGCCCCCGCATCTCTGTAATAGCCCCCCCCCCCCCCCCCCCCCAGGGCCCCAGTAATAGGGGAACTCTTCCTGGGACCCCTGTATATAGGGGGACTCTCCCCCCAGGACCCCAGTAATTAGGGGCCACCCCAGGGACCCCTGCAATAGGGGGACACCCCCTCCACCCCAGTGAACCCTGTAATAGGGGGACGCCTAATCCATTAACATTAATAGGTAAAAAGACTGGTCTGTAACCCATTACTTTAATACAAACTTTAACCAAGCCTTTTGATAGTAGTGGATATCATTCCATTATGAGAGCTGCCAAAATAAGACGACGACTAATTCCACCGGCCCACTTGAGAAGATTTGTTTTTTCATCAGCGAGCCCTGTAGAAAATGTACAGGTATGAACTGGTAACTGTTTGTACATCTCAGTGGAACAATAGGGCAAGTGATTTGGCACAAGATATCCTCCAATGTCTGCACTTAAAATACACAATGGAACTTCATGTCTCACTGCTGCAATTTTGCCTGAGGTAGTGAAAACACTTTGAGAGTAGCACAAGTGGTACAAAATCAAATTGAATCCATGTAGAAATTGACATGTAGCTGTAGTGTATTAAGGTACTGTTCAGCACCATTTGTGACTGCTCAGATACTGAAGCAGTCCTTGTCCAAATGCAGCAAATCCTGGACAATATCCTGACTTGGGTTGACAAGTGGCAAGGAACATTCACGCAACACAAGTGCCAAGCAATGACCATCTCAAACAGAAAGATTCTGACCATCAGCCTTTGACATTCAAAAGCATTATCATTGCTGAATCCCTCACTATCAACACCCTGGGAGTTACCATTGACCAAACACTGAACAGGACTGGCCATATAAATACTATGGCTACAAAAGCAGGTCAGAGGCTCGGAATCCTGCAGTGAGTAACTCACCTCCCGACTCCCCAAAGCCTGTCTGCAATCTGCAAGGTACAAGTCAGGAATGTGATGGAATAATCTCCCCATGTATGGGTGAGTGCAGTTTCAGCAACACTCAAGAAGTTTGACAAATTGCAGGACAAAGCAGCCCACTTTATTGACACCCCATCTGCAAACATTTATTCCCTCCAATAACACACAGCAGCAGCAGCAGTGTGCACCATCAACAAAATGCACTGCAGGAACACATCAAGGCTCCTCAGACAACCTCTTCCAAAAGGACAAGAGCAACAGATACATTGGAATACCACCACATGTTAAGTTCCCCTCCAAGCCACTCACCATCCTGACTTGGAAATATATCGCCAGTCCTTCACTGTCGCTGGGACAAAATCCTGGAGCTCCCTCCTGAACAGCACCATGGGTATACCTACACCACTTGGCCTGTAGCAGCTCAAATAGGCAGCTCACCACCAAAAGGCATCTCAACACCACCTCAAAAGCAATTAAGGATGAACCATAAATGTTGGCCTGGACAGTGAATCTCCCATATCCTTTGAATGAATAGAAAAACTGGGCCATTGCTGACTGAACAATACATTTTACACTGCCCTTCCCAAACTGACTTCTTTGGATTAAGACAGGGTGCTTTGTGCAAGTTAACTGTCATGACCATTCTTTACACTTGCAGGACTTTTTCTAAGTGGAAAACAGAGTCTGAGAAGGACTGACAGAGACATTACAAAATTACAGTACTGTACCTGGGTGAGGTCTGGAGAATGGCCCATCTTTTGCTTGAGTGACTCCAAAACAGAGGAATACAAGAATGCTGGCAACAATCCCTCTGTAAATCAAACAGTAAAATGGAGAAACATCCAAGATTTGTAAATTTAAAACATCTTCAAAGGTCTTTTTCATAAAAATTACCTGAACAAACTTTCAGCTTAAAAATTGTTTTATTTTTTCTGCTGTCAGACATGATTGCTAAGCCAGTCTGGTAATGTCCAGTAAGTTGAATGTCCCAGAGTGGTTTGACTAAGCAATTGGGGACGTGGGAAGGAGCAAGATAAATGAGACAGAGGACTATTTCTGCCACCAAACTGGGAAATTTAGATTCCTAGTCTGTTATGTAGTTTCCCAGAGTTCCTCAAAATAGTTTTGGAAACCACTTTCCTGACACCTCCACCTCCCAATTCATCTTGGAACCTCCCAGCTGATTACAGCAGCTCCACAAATCAGAAAGAACCAAAACGATCCTTGCACATGCTCGTAATCAATATTCCCTCTGACTGCCTTCCCACTCCTTCTCACAGCATACACACCTATCATTTGCTTTCTCCGTTGACACAAAAAAAAGTAATTGATTTGGGTAACTGGCAAAAATCTCACATGACACAGTGCACACTGTTGCACAAATTTGCATGTTTTGCTTTTCGTTTTATGTTGGGAATGGCAGGTGGAGGCTGGGAATAACGGTGAAAGAAACAGCTAGGAGAATTGATACAAGACCACCCACAACATTGTAGTGAAGTTTCAACGTTTTTACCAATTAACACCTTCCACATCAATGTGGACCCTCGAGACTCGAATGCCAATTCAGACACAGCAGCGAACACATTTGAATCTAAAGCAATCCATATTTCTTTGACTATTGTAAAATGAGGTACATGTTTAATAATATTTATCAAGAGTTCATTTAAAGGCATGTTTAAGGCTTAATCAAAATCCACACAAATAAAATTCAGAGCACTTTATATGAATATTTGATTGTGTTCACTCTTTGTAAATTAGTAAACAAAAACTTTGCTCCAAAAAGGTATAAATAGTCTAAATCTGTTAGTTCCCACGGGGAATAATAACCTACTTCAACCTCAATGAGTAGGATGACATACCGTACCCAAATATCTAGTTGCAGGTCAATACTCCGCACTATCTCCTGCCAACACAAGATGGCCGTGCAAGATGGCTACTAATACCTGTTTGGTACGTGTCATCGTACGCACAGAATCCAATGATGTCCTTTGCAGGAAATACAAATCCACCCTAAAATGGTGACAGCTTCTTTTCAGCAGTCTTCAAACTTTTAACAATGAATCTTACATCGTTGCCTGTGTATCACCAAAATAATTTATAACACAAAAGAACATAACTCAACCATGTAGACCATCGATCACAATTGATTAAAAATTTCAATCAATTCCATACCTCAACATCAGTTAGGCACACAAGGAGCAGTTATTTCACTGTCACTCCTGCTTTCTCCCTCTCCCTAGCCATTTCTTTTGATATTTTAGCATTTAATAAATTTCTAAAAAGACACTAACATGTTGTGCCACATCAATTGGGAGTTAAGGTGAGGATGGGTGGATGGAGTGGGTCCCATTTGCCACTTTTCTTTCCAGTCCCGAGAGGTTTAGGGTGAACTGTGGATGGAGGGGGGGGGTGAAAAGCATTAACTTGATGCCACCAGCACTAAATTTGCAATTCCAGCATCAGTGACAACTGCACATGCGCCCTGCTTCATACTACCCATATAAAGATGGCGCCACGTATGCTCGATATTGGCAGCAAACACTTTAACACAAATTTTGTTTCGTAAAAGAATGGAATACACTTGAGCACAAAGAAAACACTAAAAGGATTATACAACCCAGAAACCAATATGTTTGGATCATACATATGAAAAGATACACAAGATTTGCTTTCTGGCATGACCAAAGAATTTAAGACGTATTCACATTCAGATGCCAATTCAGGCATTTCAGCAGCCTTGGTGAAGTACCTTTCATTTAATTGGTTGGATGAAATACAAACTTAAATTTTTTAGTAGCTTCCTTGGCTACTAAAACTTGCATCCCTTTCATGTTGGAAAACATATTGAGGTGCTTCACAGGCGATAAAAACTGATGCAAAGCCAAAGGAGGAAATATGAGGTCAAGTGACTAAAAGCTTGGTCAAAAAAAATAGATATTAGGAAGTGTCTTAAACACGAGGTAGATGAAGGGCAAGGTGCCAATAAAAACCACACAGCTCCTTGGAGGTAACAATGCCCCATTCTTACAGCCTCTGCTCAATTTACTGCAATAATCTGAATAATCTGATTAAAACTGCTCTTGCTGGATAATCCTGCATTAGTGGTCTTGCAATGTCAAGTGAAGATAACCTTTTAATGTCACCAAGTTGCTAATGTACATTTTAAAAGACAAGTTGTTTATATTATTACTGATCCTTTTTGAGCACTAAATGGTTGTCAAGTAATCACTGTGGTGGAGGGGGGGGGGGGCGGGGGACTCATGCAGAACAGCTCTCGTCAGGTACATGTCATGCCACAAAGTCGAGGTTTTGTAGCATGGTTATGTTGTGCACTCGTAGAATGAAGTATGAAAGAATGAATTTCCCTCCAGTGAGGGACTGGTCATTGAACACAGAGCCACATGCCAAACTGAACCATTTTTTAGGGCAATAAAAGGGAATCTAAATTACATTAGTTAATTCTGCAGCTCAGAGCTAAGCTTTAAGAACCTTTTCATATTGTTCAAACAATTTCATAAACTAAGAGTCAACATAAAAATTCACCAATGCTATGATGTTCCCTTCACGCAGTTTAGCAACTCCACTGCCAACAGATTAAATGCCTGTTTGTATTAAGGTTATCTCGTGATAATCATAGACCAAATGATCAATTCATACATATTAAGGACAGTTTTGTTGGTCTATCGCTAAACGCAAACTATGTACTAGTCACGCAAATGCACATTAAAGTTTTTTATTTGTAATTGCCCATGAAAGACATTGATAACCTATCAAAAAGAGTAAAAGTATAGTTCAAGGTTACACAGTTGAATGGTTGCACATAAATAAATGCAAACCACTATCTAGGATCAAACTGAGCACATGGAATGGAATGGCAAGGTAAAAGAAAACTCCAGAAAAGGGTGGTTCATTGATAAAAGCTTAGATGTTTATTGTTTAAACAATGAAAAGGTAGAATTTACAATATAAACAATACAGAGGCTTTTTTTTTTTAAATCAAGCCAAAAGTGCAAATGGGAGAGAAATGGTCTGTCACATACATACGACTTCAATTAATTAGTGGAAGGGCCCTGGACTTTACATTTGCCAAATACAGCAGTATTCATGCATGCTCTTCAGTAATCTTAAAAATGCTCAACTGATATCACACTTGGTATTCACGTTTCAGCAACAAAACAAACATTCAAGACTCAAAGAGTATGAACCCACTCAGACAAAGACGTTGATATGACCAGTTGGGTCTCCACATGGTTTCTTTCCACATGCAAAAATAAGAATCAAAAGAAATAATATGTCTCATCTCCCTTGTATGTGTGTGTTTTTTTTTTAAAACGTGTTGTAGCCACCTGGGTTGGCCACTTCCCGACTTAAAATGGAGAACAGCAAAGGCTGAAGGAAAATTCAGCCAACACAGGCAAAGACTAGCAAATACAGAAATCATGTATATTGAAACCTGCAAAACAACCAGACAGCACTGAAACCAGCAACCATCTGCATAGTGATGCAGCAGCCATCTGCATAGTAATGAGCGATTCCAAGGCACAATGGCAACAGTTAAGGTGAATTAAACCAAGCCAGACTCCTCGGCGCCAGCAGGAGCCAAGACAAAGGAAGGCCAACGGACATTTAGGGACCGCCCAACGATCAGGGAACAATTCCTGTATTGGAGAAATCGATCCAAGTGATGGGAACGCAGTCCAATCACTTGGAACCAGGTACGGGGTCCGCCCCGAAGGGCAGGAAGCCCATGGGGACTATAAAGTAAAGCCCCCAAGTTCAAATCGTCCTTCTTTGGCAGGGTCACTCAGCAGAGAATCAACCCGTGAGAGTGACCTGTCTCAGCTGCCGTCAACCAAGTAAGTCTCAAATCAACGGTCGCTACGAGATATGCGCTCCTAGCTACCAGTCCATACCAGCTTTTGAATCCTGCAGACTCAGGACCTGAACGAAAGGCCATTTGTTCCCCTGACCTGGTGGGCCAGTCCGAAGCTAAGTATAGGCCTTTTAGTGATTGGAATAGCCTAGAAAGTAGAGTTTATGCATGAGTAGTGATTTATTGTGTATAATAAATGTGTTTTGATTTGAATCTTACTAATTGGTGTGTTGAGTTATTGATCATTACTTGAACTTGAACCTCGTGGCGGTATCATAAAGATACCTGGCGACTCTAGAGCAAAGGTTAAACAAACAGAGCGAATTACAAATTAAGAGCCAACCAAAAGTTAGCAACAGTGTCAAGAGGAGAAATAACTCAGACTAATTGTGCCACTATCAGCTTGTTTAATTAAACTAAAATATATACGTTTGGTTGTTCAGGGTGAAATAGAACCTATGTTCTGTCTGCCCTACATCCACACAAAAGAAATCTACTTCTATTTTCCCTCAGGAACAGACTGTTGTGACCTAGTTATACCTCCCACACTTAAAACATTGCTCAATTCGGTTTTATTTGATTGCTCACAAAAATCTGAAAATATAATTGCAGGAGTTGTGGAAGCGTGTTGCTTGCGCTAAATTAAATGCATTCAATGAGCCACCAAAACAATTGAGCACAATGAATGGACAAATGTACTTGGCAAAAGGAGGGTTGGGGGTGGGGGAAATGACCACAATGCAAAAATATGCACACATAGCAAAGCATGTGTGGAATGTGCAGACCAAGGGAAAAGGGAAACCCTAACAACATTTTTTATACAGGGACTTTAAAACAGCATTGTTTATATCTAATTTAATTATTCACAACTCAACTCAAACATTTCGACACTCGAGATAAATGCACCCTGGACTGATATATTTTGAATGACTGAGTGGGATTATCTTAACTGTGTAGTGTTGTCAATTGTTCATCCTTCAGTATAGATTCATTATGTACGAATAACCTGAAGTGCATAACTAATTGTTCATCAATGCGCCTATTATAGCAAAATAAGAGAAGAAACTGACATCAAACTTGACTCAATAACCCAAAAACTTACTTTAAAACTAACATGAAAGTGGTCTGAAAACAATACTCACATTCAGAGGTGCACATGATCATAAATAGATTAAATTTGGCGTTTGAAGTTTATTGCATCAGCTATATTTTGAAGTAAGGTGCTTGTCTGTGATATGTTCCCTACAAATCTTCAAAATAACACATATTTACTACAACCATTAAAAAATTATGGAAGAATATAATGAATCATCTGATCGGTTACTACAGTTCAAAGTGCACAGATTTCTGCCTCCAAATGTAGCTTAAAGTATCCATGAGCAGAAGGAATGCAAATTACCAAAAGGTCAAGAATGAGTCAGGTTTATTTAGTGCAAAGGGAAATCTGCACCGGTTCTTTAACAAGGTCTGAAGGTTCACCACCTTCTTCAACAACTGCTCTCGGAGAAAACTTCCAACCTTCAACCCTTCTTTCGTTAAATCCATGACTTCATTACTAGGGATTGGAGAGACATTTTCCCAGAATTTTGTCCCATATTTGGCCCTGGGTTTTTAACACTGGTTCTTTGCCTCTCCCTGGAGTTCACATGGTCTGGATCAGGGAGAGGGGAGGGGGGTGGGAAGATTAGCGGGATTAGAAGGAGAACACTGCAAAACAAATTAATAATTTAATTAAGTAGGTAGAGATGGCTGGGCAGGTGATGTGCTGTCGCTGCATGATGTGGGAGCTGGCAGATCCCATTACGAGCTGCAGTGATCACATCTGCAACAAGTGTTGGTTACTCGACAAAAGATTGATGAGCTGGAATCTGAGCTTTGGACATTGCAGCACATCCGGGGGGGGGGGGGGGGGGGGGGGGTACCTGGATGCTTTGTTTCAGGAGGCAGTCGCATCCTGTAGATTAAATACTTCAAAGTTGGTCAATGGTCAGGGACAGGAAGGGTGTGACTGCAAGTGATGCTGGTAGAGGGATCCTGAATTCAGGAACGGAGGAGCCTCAGCTCTTCACCTTATCCAACAGGTTTGAGGTACTTGCTCCCTGTGTGGATGAGGAAAAGGGCTACAGGAAGTTTGAGCTAGCCGACCACTGCACCATCTTACGGGAGGCCATTCAAGCGGGGGGAGCAAAAAGACAAGTGGTAGTAGTTGTGGGGATTCTATAACTAGGGGGATTGATAGCACCCTTTGTAAGCAGGATAGAGAGTCCCGCATGGTATGTTGCCTGCCCGCTGCCAGGGTGAGGGACATCTCTGACCGGCTTGAAAGGATATTGGAGTGGGAGGGGGAGGATCCAGTTGTTGTGATGCACGTTGGGACAAACAACATAGGCAAGACCAGGAAAGAGGACCTGTTGGGGGATTATCAGCCACTAGAAACTAAATTAAAGAACAGGTCCTCAAGGGTTATACGGGAAAATACGGGAAGAATAATGGTTAATGAAAAGTAAAGCAAGGAGGAGGGTTCAACTACAGGGAAAATTATGAAAAATGTTAACGGGAACAACTCAGGAGAGGTTACGATTCAAAATGAAGGCAAAAAACTAGCATAAAAGCACTTTGCTTAAATGCTTGTTGCATTTGAAACAAGGTAAATGAGTTGACGGCACAAATCAAGAGTACGATTTAGTGGCCATTTCATAGACATTGTTTGCATGGTGGTCACAACTGGGAGTTAAATATCCAGGGGTATCAGATTATTTGGGAAGACAGACAGGAAGGTGAGAGAGGTGGTGTAGCTCTGATATGCAAGGATGACATTAGGGTGGTAGTGAGAGATGATATAGGTTCTATGGAGAAAATGGTTGAATCCACTTAGGTGGAAATTAGAAATCCAATTGGGAACAGAAAAACCACAAGTGTTCAAGCAGTTCTGATCAATCCTCATAATTCGGAAGTGTGTTAATGCATGCATAATTAACAGGGCTATAAAGCAAACTGATAGATTTTTGTTGTGCAAAACTGTCGGGAGTTTGTATTCCGGAAAATAGCGAAAGCCGTACCCGTAATTACAGCACCGCCTTAATACCCCTTGTTCCAAATTTTAAGAGAAGTATTCAGAGAGGAAAGATGGCAATGCATGAACCCCGAAGAATTTGTGGTCGCAGCGACCAGCAGCAGAGTAGGACAGTGTCCCATTTGGGAAGAGGAAATCAGAAAGTACCTCAAAGGGAAAGGATGGCCCCTTTGGAACGAATTCAGTGAAAATGAGGAAACAGGTCCCGGGAGTATAGGACATACTTGGTGGGAGAACCTGAGCGAAATCCATAAGAAAAGCTTGGGAAAAGCTCGCAAGCCGATGGCAATCGTGTCCTGTTTGGCACAATTGCGAGGCACAGAGGAGGTCGTTCAGATGCTCCGTAAAGAGATAGAGACACATCGAATGAGTAAGGTCGATGTGAGCAAGATAGAGAAAGAGAACCTAGAATTAAGAAGGAAGTTAGCAGCAAAGGACGGAGAGGTGGATGATGCCAAGTGGGCACACCAGTCTTGTCTGGCGCACCTAAGCAGCTTCCAGACACAGTACGAAAAGGCCTATCAGGACACGCAATGTGCTGTCCTGGTAAGAGAGGAAACAGAGAAACAGGTAGAGGCATTGCAAAGGCAGTGTAGTGACCTGAAAGCAGCATTAAGAGCACTCCATACTACCACCACGGAGCACAGACAGAGCTCACTAGATCACGCAAAGTGCCGGAAGCAGATTGCAGAACTGCAGTCTTTACTTTCAGTTCAGAATGGGTTCCAGAGCACCTTTGGATCCCAGTTTGATGCAGAAGACGGCCCGGATTGGGAAGAATTAAATGAGACCGGGCATAGGTATGTTCAGGGAACATTTGCGCAAGGAAAGCCCCAGAAGAGAAAAGCGCCTCAACCCCCCACATCGCAGACAGATCAGGTTCCAAGGAATCCAGTAACCACCCACCGCACAGTCATATCGGACGGAGATACAGAATTTCTTTATACCATCCCCTTAACCTTGACCCAATTACGGGACGCGTGCGAGAAAATCACACCGTTCCTCCCACCTCAGACCCCCACCACTTCTTTGCTAGGGTAAAGCAGCAGGCGACCATGTACGGCCTGGACGAGCGTGAGCACGGGAAGCTCACAGTTTTCAGCTTAGACCCTTCGGTCGTAGCAGCCCTTCTTGACCCACAGAATGTAGGAGGAGGCACCCTTGCAGAAATGCACGCAGCGATCCTAGACGCGATCGGCTACAACAGAGGTGACCCAGTAGAAGGCAGAAAAAGACAGAACACCCCACAGCGTTTGCTGGACGCCTATGGATTCATTTCACAGCAGTTTTTGGAAATTTAGAACGCGCCCATTTGTCCCAAGACGGTATGGCCAAATGGACCTTATCTCCCATGCCACAGAGGTAGGACAAAAAGCCTGTACGAATTATGATCCCTCAGAGGAAGCCCACAATGAGAAATGGGTTTTAAAAAGATTGTCCCGCACCTGGGAGCAGTCTGTACAAAACAAACCCGCAGTTAGGAAACGCGAGGAACAGCAGGCAGAAGCAGACAGCCAAGCGGTGAAAACGCACCAGAACCCCGCATGGGTGAACGAAGGCAGGAACAGCCCCCCACAAAAGCCACAGGAGTGTTACAACTGTGGACAGTTTGGACACTTTGCACGAGAATGCAATGCCCCATGAAAGCCACAGAGAGCACAGCAGGCAGGCACACTGAATAAGAATAGGACAGAGCCCATACATAGTGTGAGCACCCGTTCAGACCAAGCAGACCTGAACGGAACGGACTGACGGTGTTCAGGCTCCCCCAGTTGGGTCTGCGACACCCTTTGGGATAGGTCTGGCCGACCAGTAGTTGCAGCAAAGATACGGGGGCAGCCCATCAAATTTCTCTGGGACACAGGAGGGTCCCGCACCACAATAAATTCCTCCACCATATTCCAGAAAGACACATGGCCCACTACAGCCACCATCACCCTCAGCGGCTTTACAGGCCACTCACAACAGGGACACATCACAGCCCCTGTACCCATTAAAATCGGCAACATCACCACCAAGCACCCCATAGTCTTAGTCGACCTGCCCCACACAGCAGAACACATTTTGGGAATTGACTTTATGAACTCCCACCACCTTTCATTTGATCCAGTAAACAGGTGTGTCTGGAGAATGGCAAAATCCGCAAGAGCCCCCGCAATGCTCACAATAGGAGAATATGCAAACAAGATTAGCGCAGTCGGCGAATTTTGGTTTGACCCGACCACAATTAGCACAGACGAGCAGGTTAGGGCAGTTCTGCAGAAGCACAGGACAGCATTCGCGACCCACAAACACGACTGTGGCCGGAAGACTGGTTCTGTTCAAATCACAGGACCTGACCCTAGACCCCAAAAGCAATACGGATTTCCCCAAGAGGCAGAGGGAGAAATCGCAAAAGTGATCGACAGCTTATTAGAGCAGGGCGTACTCAGATCAGTAACCTCCACTAATAATGCCCCGATTTGGCCAGTGAGAAAGCCCGATGGATCATGGCGACTGACCATCGATTACCGGGAACTCAACAAAGTCACCCCCGCAGCAGCCCCCACGGTAGCCACAAGTCCCGAGACCATGCTCAAACAGGGTCTCAACTCACAATACTTTACGGTTTTGGACATCAGTAATGGATTCTGGTCCATTCCATTGGCAAAAGCGTGCCAATACAAATTTGCCTTCACTTTTAAAAATCAGCAGTACACGTGGACATGCCTTCCACTAGGATTCCACAACTCCCCCTCCATTTTCCACTGACAGCTGGCCAATGGTTTATCAACATTTTCTCGCCCCGAATGTCTGGCCCAGTATGTAGACGACCTATTACTGCAGACAGACACCAAGGCAGAGCACATCGAGCTTCTGGCTGAACTCCTACAGAAAATTGGTTGCAAAGTAAACCCCAAAAAGGCCCAGATTTTGGAAAACAAAGTGATATATTTGGGTACGATTATCACGCACGGTAAACGCGAGATCGAGCACAAAATAATTGACTCGATTGCCAAATTGCCCCTTCCCCAGAATGTTTCAGCCCTCCGGTCATTTTTAGGACTGGTTGGCTACTGCCGAAACCACATTGACAGTTTTGCCAGCAAGGCAGCGCCCCTCTCGGAACTCCTAAAGAAAGGAGCCCCTTGGGAATGGCTCCCGCAGCATACGGATGCTGTGGACTCGTTGAAAAGAGCCCTCATTGCAGCCCCCACACTATAGGTTGAGACCCGCTTTCCGCCTATGCTATAGAGATAGCTAGCACAGACCGCACCCTTTCGGCCGTGCTCCTCCAGGAACGGCGCAAACATCTAAGACCCGTGGCTTACGCCTCCAGAGTTTTAGATCCTGTGGAGCAGGGATTTTCGGCCTGTGAAAGGCACCTGCTCGCAGTTTTCTGGGCAGTTCAGTATTTTTCCTACATAACGGGACTAAACCCCATCACAATCCTCAGAGAACACACCCCCACCCAACTCTTACTTGACGGACGACTCAAGGACGGTACAGTTAGTCAGATTAGAGCAGCCAGATGGACCCTTCTTTTGCAGGGACGGGACATCACTGTTAAAAGGACCAAGACCCACACTTTCTTAGACGATAACCTTCAGTACCCAGGCACCCCCCATGAATGTGAAATCATCTCACCACACCACAACACAGGCCCCTTTATTGCAAAAACACCCCCCAGAAAGATAGGTAGTTCAACCCACAGGCCCCAGCCCACAGACACATGCGAACCGTTAAGAATATATGTGGATGGTGCTTTCACTATATTAGAAGGGTAGCGCATTACAGGATGCGGCATTTATGTCGAGGACGCGATGGGACGCGCCCTAGAAGAAATATCACTAAAACTGCCAGACCACCTAGGCGTGCAGGCGGCAGAACTAGCAGCCGTTGCGTACATTGTGGATCACCCAGATTCCTTCCCCATCCCAGCAGTCATATACTCGGACAGCCTCTATGTCTGCAATAGCCTTACAGAATTCCTACCTCTGTGGAAAGCAAGAGGATTTGTTTCCGCAGATGGAAAACCCCTCCCTTCAGCCACATTGCTCCGCCACATTTTAGAAACAGCACAGAACAGGACATTCGGAATCGTTAAAGTTCGCAGTCACCACCGTTCCTCCCCACCTGGAAATGTAAAGGCCGACGCACTGGCAAAAGCAGGTTCCAGGCATGGATATCTTTGGACACCACCCGAAAGCGCACCAGTGAATGCAGTTCAGGTCTCGCAGACTAAAATCGAGGATTTAGTGCAGGCCCAGAAGCAGGATAGCAATCTCAGGGAGATTTTGAAAGGAAAATTTACAGCACCGTACGATAGATTTAAAAATGACGGTGTGGTGTTAAAAGACACCCTTTATGTGGTTCCTGAATAGGACAGGAATCAACTTATTTGTTTATTCCATGACAGTCATGGACATCAGGGAACTGATCCCACTACAGCCCACCTCAGGCAGCTCTGTTGGTGGCCAAGTTTAAAAGAAGATGTAATGCACTACATTGAGAATTGCCTTATCTGTGCCCAGAACAATCCGGACAGATACGCCAAGAAAGCTCAACTTAGTCACACCCGCCCCGTTAACGGCCCCTGGATTAACCTCCAGGTTGATTTTATAGGTCCAATGCCCCCTTGCAGGAATGGTTACAAATACGTATTCCCATCCAGAACAAACACGGCAAAGACCACCGCAAAGATCTTAACCCACCACATCTTTACGAGATGGGGACTTCCCCGCAGCATTGAATCCAACCAAGGTTCCCATTTTACGGGTGGGGTCATGAAGAACGTCCTCATGATATTTGGCATTACCCAGAAATTCCACATCGCATACCACCCCCAGTCAAGTGGTATCGTGCAGCACATGAATCGGATCCTAAAAGCCACCCGCAAAAAAATGGTCCAACAAAACAACACCACTTGGGATTCAGTCCTCCCTTTTGCGCTGATGGTTTTGAGAAATACTGTCTCAACTTCCACAGGTTACACCCCACACACTCCATTTGATCGGACGCCCCATGAAAGGCACAGAATTTTTATTAGGATTGGACTTGACCAGCCCCGAAGTGACGGCCCTCACACACGAGAACGCAGTAAAACAACTAGTTGAAAATGTAAAAACGGCTCAGCTAGCAGCCGCAGTAAGATTAGGCACACGGAAGAAACAGAGCAAGGCCTGTTTCGACAAGACAGTGCATGCGACTGAGTTTGAGGTAGGACAGGTCATGCTCTCCATTTACAACCCCAGCACATTCCTGTCACCGAAGTATTCTGGTCCTTACTCCATTGCGGACAAAGTAAGTCCCTCCATCTATAAAATTAAGTACCCCAACGGAAAGACTGCGTGGTTCCATATTAACCAGCTTAAGGCATATGGCCCACAGTCCAACCATGCACATCACATCATGCTCGACGCAACAGACCACACCCCGCCCACAGCCAACATATCCCTACCCTCCCCCAACACACCCACCACATCCACGGACTCGCCCTCGACTCCACCCCCGACCTCTAGACTCCGCGCCGGAACGCCCACAGACAGCGACAGCGACCGTGACTCAGACAATAGCCACAGCACGCCTCCCTACTATCGATTCCTTCCTCATCACTTTCCTCAACAAACCCCACCGCCCTACGATGACGATTCCGTCCCCACAGAACTAGACACCACCTTTTGGCAACGCGACAAATCATACAGGCTCGTCCAGAACGACGAAATGGACCCCAAATCGCACCATGCAGCCCTATCAGCCCTTATACATTCGAGAGTATGGCATCCTGGAGAAGATGACGACTTTGAGTCTGACTCCCAAAACGAGAACCCCTCTGCGACCCTGTTCGCAACTGATAACTGAGGTGTCCAGATGATGTTTTAAAAAGGAACCGCTTGGGAGAAAACGGTGTCCTTTCTGATGGAACCTGCAGCTTGTTGTTTAATGTTGTTTGTTACTGTTATTGTTACATGTTGTTTGTAAGATCGGAATTTTCTTTTCCACGGCCCCAAGCCTTATTTTTCGGCCGAAACCTATGGGAACTTGCCAGCACGCTCATCGGCAGAAACCGCTGAGAGCTTGCCAGACCCCCGTTAATAACTGCTCTTCTGGTTCGAAGGTAGAACCTTTACGGCAAACCCCACAATGACTACATTTTTGCCCATTCTTGGCAGTTGCTCAGGCAATGGAGAAACGTCATTGGTCTCCGCCCTGCCTGAGGACCCCCCCTCTGGTCAGCTACGCTCGGGTACAGCACACACGGCATTGGTCACCGTCCTACCCGGGGATTCCATCCAATTCTTACCCGTCGCGGCCCATATGCACCTCAAAGCGGCACTCTTGGTACAAAAAGTTGTGTTTTGTTTTCGGGCAGCCCTTAGGTTGCCATCCCTATGCTATTTACAGCCTCGAACATTTGGATGGTAAATCGCACAGCCTGCGAGACGGCTCGCACTGTTTCAGTATTTTTAAGTGAGTCTTGTCCTGAATATTCGGTTTTTTTAAAAAATGAGGGAGTCACACATGGTGACAAATTGTAAAGGGAGAATTGGCACTAAAGGACAGACATACTAACGCACGAGATATTAACCAAGATAGTAACAGACACTATGCTTGATCCCACAGAACCCCAGAAGCTCCAGGAAAAGAGACGAAAAGGAAAGGAAGAGAAGAGAAAGAAGAAGACAATTAAGACAGCATACTCGTTTTTTGTCATAATGTGTACCCGGTTGCGCACTAACGCGAACCCCCTGACCCCAACCCCCCCCCCCCCCCGGCCGTTAATGATTCACTTCCCCATAGCACCCAGAGCCCAGTAACAGGCAATGGTGTGATAAGCTCATAATGTGGTACTCCCTTTCCTACGAAGTCGAATCCCTATTAGTGTTGGCGATGCTCTGCAGCATCGTGCAGACAATCCGCATGAGGAAATGGAGAAGGCGAGCCTACCGCGCTCGAACCCCGGTATACAGAATGAGATCCCCTATTTTTGTTTTTCACCAGGCCCCCGAACCCATCGATCTATAATAAAGGACATTCGTTTGCGTTCTTCTGTAAATAAAGAAATGGAAAGATTGTACACCCCTGTGCTTGACTGCCAAGCCAGAAAAAATTTAAATGCTGCTATTCTTTTGTATTGTTTCGGAAGTTAACATGACTGAATGTTTAGTGAGTGTAGTTTATTGAGGACAGTTAGAGGTACCGTTTTTTTATTTTGTAATGCATGTCCCTGTTTTGACATAGCGCCACTTAGAAATTGTTAGTTAAAATTTTCTTGCATAGTTATGGTCAGTGTAGAGGCCATAGAAGAGTGCTCGCCGCGTCAGGGAATGAAGACAACGCAGTTATGTGATCCTTCACGCTTCGCGTTATAGATCACAAGGAAGGTGTGTAACCACCTGGGTTGGCCACTTCCCGACTTAAAATGGAGAACCGCAAAGGCTGAAGGGAAATTCAGCCAACACAGACAAAGACTAGCAAATACAGAAATCATGTATATTGAAACCTGCAAAACAACCAGACAGCACGGAAACCAGCAACCATCTGCAGAGTGATGCAGCAGCCATCTGCATAGTAATGAGCGATTCCAAGGCACAATGGCAACAGTTAAGGTGAATTAAACCAAGCCAGACTCCTCGTCGCCAGCAGGAGCCAAGACAAAGGAAGGCCAACGGACATTTAGGGACCGCCAACGATCAGGGAACAAGTCCAGTATTGGAGAAATCGATCCAAGTGATCGAAACACAGTCCAATCACTTGGAACCAGGTACAGGGTCCGCCCCGAAGGGCAGGAAGCCCCTGGGGACTATAAAGTAAAGCCCCCAAGTTCAAATCGTCCTTCTTTGGCAGGGTCACTCAGCAGCGAATCAACCCGTGAGAGTGACCTGTCTCAGCTGCCGCCAACCAAGTAAGTCTCAAGTCAACGCTCGCTACGAGATAGGCTCTCCTCGCTACCAGTCCATACCAGCTTTTGAATCCTGCAGACTCAGGACCTGAACGAAAGGCCATTTGTTCCCCTGACCTGATGGGCCAGTCCGAAGCTAAGTATAGGCCTTCTAGTGATTGGAATAGCCTAGAAAGTAGAGTTTATGCATGAGTAGTGATTTGTGTATAATAAATGTGTTTTGATTTGAATCTTACTAATTGGTGTGTTGAGTTATTGATCATTACTTGAACTTGAACCTCGTGGCGGTATCATAAAGATACCAGGTGACTCTAGAGCAAAGGTTAAACAAACAGAGCGAATTACGAATTAAGAGCCAACCAAAAGTTAGCAACAGTGTAAAGAGGAGAAATAACTCAGACTAATTGTGCCACTATCAGCTTGTTTAATTAAACTAAAATATATACGTTAGGTTCTATTTCACCCTGAACAACCAATGTTCTGTCTGCCCTACATCCACACAAAAGAAATCTACTTCTATTTTCCCTCAGGAACAGACTGTTGTGACCTAGTTATACCTCCCACACTTAAAACATTGCTCAATTCGGTTTTACTTGATTGCTCACAAAAATCTGAAAATATAATTGCAGGAGTTGTGGAAGCGTGTTGCTTGCGCTAAATTAAGTGCATTCAATGAGCCACCAAAACAACTGAGCACAATGAATGAACAAATGTACTTGGCAAAAGGAGGGTTGGGGGTGGGGGAAATGACCACAATGCAAAAATATGCACACATAGCAAAGCATGTGTGGAATGTGCAGACCAAGGGAAAAGGGAAACCCTAACAACATTTTTTATACAGGGACTTTAAAACAGCATTGTTTATATCTAATTTAATTATTCACAACTCAACTCAAACATTTCGACACTCGAGATAAATGCACCCTGGACTGATATATTTTGAATGACTGAGTGGGGTTATCTTAACTGTGTAGTGTTGTCAATTGTTCATCCTTCAGTATAGATTCATTATGTACGAATAACCTGAAGTGCATAACTAATTGTTCATCAATGCGCCTATTATAGCAAAATAAGAGAAGAAACTGACATCAAACTTGACTCAATAACCCAAAAACTTACTTTAAAACTAACATGAAAGTGGTCTGAAAATACTCACATTCAGAGGTGCACATGATCATAAATAGATTAAATTTGGCGTTTGAAGTTTATTGCATCAGCTATATTTTGAAGTAAGGTGCTTGTCTGTGACATGTTCCCTACAAATTTTCAAAATAACACATATTTACTACAACCATTTAAAAATTATGGAAGAATATAATGAATCATCTGATAGGTTACTACAGTTCAAAATGCAGTGACAGATTTCTGCCTCCAAATGTAGCTTAAAGTATCCATGAGCAAGGAGGTGAGGAAGGTGATGGACACTAACAAGGATCTGAGAGGAAAAATGGAAGACCTGGAAAACAGATCCAGGCGACAGAATTTGAGGATTGTGGGGCTGCCCGAAGGAGTTGAAGGACCAAAGCCGACTGAGTATTTTGCCGCGATGCTGGCAAAACTATTGGGGGAGGGGGAGGATCCCTCCCGATATGAACTGGATCGGGCTCATCGGTCGTGGAGGCCTGTACCAAAGGCGAGTGAGCCACCAAGGGCAGTGACTCTGTGCTTCCGTAGGTATAGTGTGAAGGAGAAGGTCCTGAGCTGGGCCAAGCAGAAGCGGGTGGTGCAGTGGGCTGGAGCTGGTATATGCGTATACCAGGACTTTACGGTGGAGCTGGCGAGGAGGCGGGCTGCCTTCAACCTGGTGAAGAGGGCACTGTACATGAGCAAAGTGCGGTGCGGCATTGTATATCCAGCGAAGCTGAGGGTGACTTACAAGCTCAGGGACTTTTATTTTGGAACGGCGGAAGCAGCGGAGGAGTTTGCGAAAGCAGAAGGACTGTGGCAGAACTGACAAATTGAGGAATGGCCATAAGCCGATGTAACCTCATGACTGTATTTTCTTCTTTTTTGTTTCACTGCGTGCGGGTGTAGGGGCTAAAGGAGCCAATGTTGTATATATTTGGACCAGGGAAGTGATGGGACTTTCACTCGAAATGAGGGCTCTTTGGGGTGTAGGTGGATATGCAGGGTTTGTGTGCTAAAAGGGGATCTCTGGGCTTTCCTAGGGCCGGGCAAGGGGGAAAGGGACCCAGGCGGGGGCCTCCACGCTGGCCGGTTTAAGCCGGCCAGTGAACAGGAGTGAGGTGGGGGGAGGGGCTGCGGCCATCGGAGCCTGGCAGAACCGGGTCCGAGTGGTCTAGCCGGGGTGGAAAGTTGGGGGGAAGGAACCGAGGTTGGGAGGAGGAGTTTTACAAGAGGCAGTGGACAGGAGGAGCTGGAGACTTGGGGGGGGGGGGGGGGGGGGTGGAGCTATGTAAGATTAAGGGTGACTACTGGTAATCCCTGATTCCTTTTTGTCATTTGTTTGTGTAAACATGCGGGTTGAGGCTTGGGGGGTAGATGGGATCGTTGTTATTATGGGGATTGACATATCTTGCTGATTATTGTTTATTGTTGATGGATGTAAATGTGGGAGAAAATGTGAAAAAGGAGAATTTAAAAATTTTTTTTTTTTTTTTTAAAGTATCCATGAGCCAAAGGAATGCAAGTTACCAAAAGGTCAAGAATGAGTCAGGTTTATTTAGTGCAAAGGGAAATCTGCACCAGTTCTTGAACAAGGTCTGAAGGTTCACCACCTTCTTCAACAACTGCTCTCGGAGAAAACTTCCAACCTTCAACCCTTCTTTCGTTAAATCCATGACTTCATTACTAGGGATTGGAGAGACATTTTCCCAGAATTTTGTCCCATATTCGGCCCTGGGTTTTTAACACTGGTTCTTTGCCTCTCCCTGGAGATCACATGGTCTGGATCAGGGGGAGGGGAGGGGGGTGGGAAGGTTAGTGGGATTAGAAGGAGAACACTGCAAGACAAATTAATAATTTAATTAAGTAGGTAGAGATGGCTGGGCAGGTGATGTGCTGCATGATGTGGGAGCTGGCAGATGCCATTACGAGCTGCAGTGATCACATCTGCAACAAGTGTTGGTTACTCGACAAAAGATTGATGAGCTGGAATCTGAGCTTTGGACATTGCAGCACATCCGGGGGGGGGGGGGGGTGGGGGGGGCGTCCGTATGTGTGTGGGGGGGAGGGGGGGGGGGTACCTGGATGCTTTGTTTCAGGAGGCAGTCACATCCCGTAGATTAAATACTTCAAAGTTGGTCAGTGGTCAGGGACAGGAAGGGTGTGACTGCAAGTGACGCTGGTAGAGGGATCCTGAATTCAGGAACGGAGGAGCCTCAGCTCTTCACCTTATCCAACAGGTTTGAGGTACTTGCTCCCTGTGTGGATGAGGAAAAGGGCTACAGGAAGTTTGAGCTAGCCGACCACTGCACCATCTTACGGGAGGCCATTCAAGCGGGGGGAGCAAAAAGACAAGTGGTAGTAGTTGTGGGGATTCTATAACTAGGGGGATTGATAGCACCCTTTGTAAGCAGGATAGAGAGTCCCGCATGGTAGGTTGCCTGCCCGCTGCCAGGGTGAGGGACATCTCTGACCGGCTTGAAAGGATATTGGAGTGGGAGGGGGAGGATCCAGTTGTTGTGGTGCACGTTGGGACAAACAACATAGGCAAGACCAGGAAAGAGGACCTGTTGGGGGATTATCAGCCACTAGAAACTAAATTAAAGAACAGGTCCTCAAGGGTTATACGGGAAAATACGGGAATAAAAATGGTTAATGAAAAGCAAAGCAAGGAGGAGGGTTCAACTACAGGGAAACTTATGAAAAAGGTTAACGGGAACAACTCAGGAAAGGTTACGATTCAAAATGAAGGCAATAAACTAGCATAAAAGCACTTTGCTTAAATGCTTGTAGCATTTGAAACAAGGTAAATGAGTTGACGGCACAAATGTACGTTTGAGTGGCCATTTCATAGACATGGTTGCATGGTGGTCACAACTGGGAGTTAAATATCCAGGGGTATCAGATTATTTGGGAAGACGGACAGGAAGGTGAAGGAGGTGGTGTAGCTCTGATACGCAAGGATGACATTAGGGTGGTAGTGAGAGATGATATAGGTTCTATGGAGAAAAAGGTGAATCCACTTGGGTGGAAATTAGAAATAACAAGAGGAAAAGGTCGCTGTTAGGCGTAGTCTATAGTCCACCAAATAATATCAGGGTCGGGTGGGCAATAAACAAAGAAATAACTGATGCATGCAAAAATGGTACGGCAGTTGTTGTGGGGGATTGGTCAAACCAGGTCGGTCAAGGCAGCCTTGAGGAGGAGTTCATAGAATGTATCCACGACTGTTTCCTCGAACAGTATTTAACGGAACCTACGAGGGAGCAAGTTATCTTAGATCTGGTCTGTGTAATGTGACAGGAATAATTAATGATCTCGTAGTTAGGGATCATCTTGGAAGGAGCGATCACTGTATGGTTGAATTTAAAATACAGATGGAGGGTGAGAAGGTGAAATCCAATACCAGTGTCTTGTCCTTAAACAAGGAGACCAAAATGGGATGAGGGAAGAGTTGGCTAAGGTAGACTGCAATGGGGTGAGGGAGGAGGTGGTGACGGTAGACTGGGAGAAAAGACTTTGCGATGGGACAATTGAGGAATAGTAGAGGGCTTTGAAAGCTATTTTTCACAGTGCTGAGCAACAGTATATACAAGAGAAGAGGAAGGACTGTAGGATCCAACCATGCATATCCAAGGAAATAAGGGAGGCTATCAAATTTAAAGAAAATGCATACAAAGTGGCAAAGATTAGTAGGAAACTAGAGGATTGGGAAATCTTTAAATATCAACAGAAAGCCACAAAAAAAAAGTTATAAAGAAAAGATAGATAATGAGAGTACACCAACTCAGAATATAAAAACAGATCGAAACAGTTTCTACAAATATATAAAACTAAACAGAATGGCTACGGTAAACATTGGTCCTTTAGAGGATATGAAGGGGGATTTAATAATGGGAAATGAGGAAATAGCTGAGGCATTGAACAAATACTTGTGTTGGTCTTCGCGGTGGAAGACACAAATAACTATGCCAATAATTGATGGCAAGGAGGCTATGGCAAGGAGGATTTTAAAATGATCATTATCACGAAGGAGGAAGTGTCGGGCAAGCTAATGGAGCTAAAGGTAGTCAAGTTTCCTGGCCCTGATGGAATGTATCCCAGGGCACTAAAAAGATGGCGGGGGAAGTAGCAAATGTGCTCGTGGTAATTTAACAAAATTCGCTGGACTCTGGGGCAGTTCCAGCAGATTGGAAAACAGCAAATTTGATGCCTGTTTAAAAAAAAGGAGGTAGACAAATTGTGGGTAACTATAGGCTGGTTAGCTTAACTTCTGTAGTGGGGAAAATACTCGGATCTATCATCAAGGAAGAAATAGTGAGGCGTCTGGATAGAAATTGTCCCATTAGGCAGACGCAGCATGGGTTCATGAAAGGCAGGCTATGTTTAACTAATTTATTGGGATTCTTTGAGGACATTACAAGTGCGGTGAACAACGGGAAACCGGTGGATGTGGTGTATCTGGATTTCCAGAAGGCATTCAACAAAGTGCCGCACAAAAGGCTGTAGCATAAGATAAGGGTGCATGGCTTTACGGGTAATGTATTAGCATAGATAGAGGATTAGTTAAGTAACAGAAAGCAAAGAGTGGGGATAAATGGGTGTTTTTCTGGTTGGCGATCAGTGGCTAGTGGTGTGCCTCAGGGATCAGTTTTGGTACCTCAATTGTTTACAATTTACATAGATGATTTGGAGTTGGGGATCACATGTATGAGTCAAAGTTCTCGGATGACACTAAGATGAGTGGTAGTGCCAAGTGTGCAGTGGATACTAAAAGTCTGCAGAGGGATATAGATAGTTTAAGTGAGTGGGCAAGGATCTGGCAGATGGAGTACAATGTTGGTAAATGTGAGGCCATCTATTTTGATAGGAACAGCAGCAAAATGGAATATTATTTAAATGGTAAAAAATTACAGCATGTTGCTGTGCAGAGGGACCTGGGTGCCCTTGTGCATGAATCACAAAAAGTTGGTTTGCAGATGCAGCAGATAATTAAAACGGCAAATGGAATTTTGTCCTTCATTGCTTCATGGATCGAGTTCAAAAACAGAGATGTTATTTTGCAGCTGAACAGGGTGCTGGTGAGGCCATACTTGGAGTACTGTGTACAATTTTGGTTTCCTTACTTGAGAAAGGATATACTGGCACTGGAGGGTGTGCAGAGGAGATTCACTCGGTTGATTCCAGAGTTGAGAGAATTGGCTTTTGAGGGGAGACTGAGTAGACTGGGACTATACTCATTGGAAGTTAGAAGAATGAGGGATCTGATAGAAACATATAAAATTATGAAGGGAATAGTTAAGCTAGAAGCAGGGAGATTGTTTCCACTGGTGGGTGAAATTGGAACTAGGGGGCGTAACCTCAAAATAAGGGGGAGCAGAATTAGGACTGAGTTGAGGAGGAACTTCTTCACCCAAAGGGTTGTAAATCTATGGAATTCCCTGCCCAGTGAAGCAGTTGAGGCTACCTTGTTGGGTGCTTTAAAGGCAAAGATAGATAGATTTTTGAACAGTAAAGAAATTAAGGGTTATGGTGAGCAGGCGGGTAAGTGGAGCTGAGTCCACAAAAAGATCAGCCATGATCTTATTGAATGGCTGAGCAGGCTCTAGGGACCAGGTGGCTCCTAATTCTTATTTTTGTTTTAGAAAATATTTTATTACGGCATTTATAATTTTAACATTGACATAGAATTTAACATAGAATTTACAGTGCAGAAGAAGGCCATTCAGCCCATCGAGTCTGCACCGGCTCTTGGAAAGAGCACCCTACCCAAGGTCAACACCTCCACCCTATCCCCATAACCCAGTAACCCCACCCAACGCTAAGGGCAATTTTGGACACTAAGGGCAATTTAGCAGGGCCAATCCACCTAACCTGCACATCTTTGGACTGTGGGAGGAAACCGGAGCTCCCGGAGGAAACCCACGCTCACACGGGGAGGATGTGCAGACTCCGCACAGACAGTGACCCAAGCCGGAATCGAACCTGGAACCCTGGAGCTGTGAAGCAATTGTGCTATCCACAATGCTACCGTGCTGCTTTAAACAAAGAGATCCAACAAACACAAAAAGCCCCACAATAACATACCCACCTCCCCCAAGCATTTAGATTTCCTACCCTTATTCATCACGTCCATGCCTCCCCTTTCATTTTCCCCCCACCACCACCCCCCCCTCCCCCTTGTTGACAGTCAATTTTCCTTGAATATGTCGATGAGGCTGACACCTCTGAGCGAACCCCTGTAAGTGAACCCCTTAAGGCAAACTTAATTTTCTCCAACCTAGGAAACCCTGCCATGTCACTGACCCAAACACCCGACTTTGGAGGCTTCGAGTCCCCCCCATCCCAATAGAAACCGTCTCCGGACCACCAGGGAAGCAAAGGTCAATAAGTCAGCCTCTCTCGCCCCCTGGGCTCCCGGATCTTCCGATACTCCAAATATTGCCACGTCTGAACTCAGAGTCACCCTCCCTTCCTGGGCCTCTGACATGACATCTGAAAAGCCCTGCCAAAATCCCATCAGCCTCAGACACGCCCAAAACATGTGCACATGGTTCGCAAGACCACCCCCACACCTGTCCTCCACCACCTCAAAAAATCTGCTCATCTGGGCCAGTCATCTGAGCCCTGTGGACCACCTTGAACTGGATCAGGCTAAGCCTGGCACACGACAAAGATGCACTGACTCTCCTCAGGGCCTCCTCTCATACCTCGACTTCCAGCTCCCCTCCAACTCTTCCTCCAACGTCCTCTTCATCTCCCCTAATGGGGCTCCCTCCCCTCCATCAGTTTCTTATATATTTCCAAGAGCCTCTCCTCCCCAACCCGTTTTTGACATCACCTTATCCCGTAGCCCCCTTAGTGGGAGGCGAGGGAAGTCCGGGACCTGCCTCAGGACAAAATCCAGCACTTGCAAATACCGGAACCCATTCCAACCTGGCAGCTCAAACTCCTCCTCTAGCTCCTCCAAACTCTGGAAACCCTCCTCAATGAAAAGATCTCCAAATCTCTCGAAAGAAAAAATGCTGGAAAATCGCAGCATGTCTGGCAGCATCTGTAGGGAAAAGAGCTAATGTTTTGAGTCCGATGACTCTTTGTCAAAGCTAACAGACTGAGAAAGTGGGAAACTGTGGAGTGAGAATGAAAGATGAGTCATAGCCACAGAAACCCAGGGAAACCGGATGCTAATGGCCACAGAAACCAAGGGGAAAGAGTGCTAATGGCAGTCCCCAGAGAGAACAAAAGATATGAAAGGTCAAACAGCAGGGAAACTAACATCAGAGGATGAACTGTAGATGTGTGGGGAGGGGAAGGGGGAAGCAAAGAGGAGAAAGATTGGGGGCGGGGGAAATTAAATACATGTTAAGAAAGAAAGAAATGGTAAAAGACAGTTAAAATTAAATGGGATGAAAACAAATGTATCGAGGTGGAGTACAGCTGATCATCTGAAGTTGTTGAATTCAATGTTCAGACCGGAAGGCTGTAGCGTGCCTAACCGGAAGAGATGTTGTTCCCCCAGTTTGCGTTGAGCTTCACTGGAACATTGCAGCAGGCAAGTGAAACGCTGCTTAACCTGGAGTGAGTGCTTTGGGCCTGGGATGTTAAGCATGGAAGAGGTAAAGGGGCAGGTGTTACACCTTCTGCGATTGCATGGGGAGGTGCCGTGGGTGATGGGAGAGGTACTGGTGGTGGAGTGGACTAGATTGTCTCGGAGGGAACGGTTTCTGCGGAATGCTGACAGGGAGTGAAGGGAAGATGTGTTTGGTGATTGCATCACGCTGGAGTTGGCGAAAATGGCGGAGGATTATGCTTTGTATACGGAGGCTGGTGGGATGAAATGTGAGAACGAGGGGGGTCTCTAGCCTTGTTCTGGGAGGGAGTAGAGGGGGCGAGGGTAGTGGCGCGGGACACGGACCGCACACTGTTGAGGGCCCTGTCCACAACTGTAGCTGGGAAATCACGATTGAGGAAGAAGGAACACATTTTCGAAGCACCCTTTTATAAAGTGGCATCATCGGAACAAATGCGACGGAGGCGAAGGAGTGGAGAGAAAGGGATGGGGTCCTTGCAGGGTGTAGGGTGCGAAGAGCTGCAGTCCAGATAGCTGTGGGAGTCAGTGGGCATGTAGTGAATATTAGTGGATAATCTATTGCCGGAAATGGAGACAGAAAGATCAAGGAAGGGAAGGGAAGTGTCTGAGACGGACCAGGTGAAAGTGATGGAGAGGTGGAAACTGGAAGCGAAGTCGATGAATTTTTCCAGGTCCGGGCGAGAGCATGACGCGGCACCAAAATAGTCATCAATGTAGTCTCCAAATCTCTCGATCCCTGCCCGCTGCCACCCTCCGAAAGCACCCGTCCAGCCCCCCCGGAGAGAACCAGTGGTTGTCCCAGATCGGTGAACACACTGAAGCCCCCTCCAGTCCCATGTGCTGCCTCCATTTTCCCCGCACCCTCAGGGCTGCCACCACCACGGGGCTTGTAGAGTACCGAGCCGGAGAGAACGGCAGAAGTGCCGCTAACAGACCTCCAGACTCGTACCCTTACACGATGCCGCCTCTCCATGCTCCCAAACGGACCCCTTCCCCATTACCCACTTCCTAATCATCAATACAGTAGCCGCCCAGTAGTAGTTGATAAAGTTTGGAAGGTCCAGCCATTCTCCCCCTCCCCTCCCCACCCCACTCCCCCCACCCCCACCCCCACCTCCGCTCAAGCAGGACCCGAGATCGCTGTATTCATCTTCCTAATAAATGCCTTAGGGATGAAAATTAGGAGACACTGAAAAACAAACAGCAATCTTGGGAGGACTGTCATTTTTCTGTACCCTCAACGCCAATGACAGCGGGATCACGTCCCATCTTCGGAAGTCCACTTTCATCTATTCTATCAATCTACACAAATTTAATTTGTGGAGCTGACCCCAGTCCCGTGCCACTTGAATACCCAGGTACCTAAAACCCCCTCCCACCACCTTGAACGGCATCTCCCTTAGTCTCCTCTCCTGCCCCCTTGCCTGGATCGCAAAAACCTCACTCTTGCCCATATTCAGTTTGTAACCCAAGAACCGGCCAAATTCCTTTAGTATCCCCATGATTCCTGCAATCCCCCCCCCCAATGGGCCCGTTATGTAAAGGAGCAAATCGTCCGCATAGGGCGAGATCCTGTGCCCCCCCCCCCCTCACTATCCCCCGCCAAACGTTCGACGTTCGCAGGGCAAACAGTAGTGGGGAAAGTGGACATCCCTTTCTCGTCTCCCGACACAAGCTTAAAATATTCCGATCCCACCCGATTCGTCCTTACATTTCCCACACGGTGCCTGATATAGCAACCGGACCCAATCCACAATCCCTGTCCGAACCCAAACCTTCCCAGGACCTCCCACAGATATTTCCACTCCACCCTATCAAAGGCATTTTCTGCATCCATGGCCACCACAACCTCGATCTCGCGCCCCTCCACAGGTATCATTATTACATTAAGGAACCGCCTAATGTTGAACGCCAGGTGTCGCCCCTTAACAAATCCCGTCTGGTCCACCCCCGTTACCACCGGAACACAGTCCTCTATCCGTGTGCCCAAGATCTTTACCAGCGATTTCGCATCCACATTTAGAAGGGAGATTGGCCTATACAACCCACAGCTCTCTGGATCTTTGTCCCGTTTCAAAATAAGGGAAAATCGATGCATGCGATAACGTCGGGGGTAGCACTCCTAACTCCTTTGACTCATTGAAAGCCTTTACCAAAATCGCCCCCAGCAGCCCGGAAAACCTCTTATAAAACTCCACCGGGGGTCCGCCCAGTCCCAGGACTTCGCCCAATTGTATCTCACCAACCCCTCTATAACCTCCGCGAGCCCAATTGAGGCTCCCAGATCCTCCACCAACTCCTCATCCATCCTCAGGAACTCCAGCCCCCCCCAAAATTGTTTCATCATTTCCTCCCCGGCTAGGGGTTCCGATTTATACAATTTACTATAAAACACCCGAAACACCTCATTCATCCCAGTCAGGTCCAGAACCACCTTCCCCCCCCCCCCCCCCCCCCCCCCCCCCCCCCCCCCGTATCCCTCACTTACCCTATCTCTCTCACCGCCTCCGGTTTCAACTGGTGCGCCAGCATCCTGCTAGCTTTTTCCCATATTCATAATCCCCTCTTCAGCTGTCCTACCGCCTTACCGGTGGACAGGAGCCCAAATTCTAGCTGCAATCTCTGATGCTCTTTCAAACGTCCGTCATCCGGAGTCTCCGCAAACCTCCTGTCCACCTGTACAATTTCGCCTACCAGTCTGTCTAACTCCACCCGCTCAGCCTTCTCCTCATGGGCCTGAATTGAGATGAATTCTCCCCTGATAAACGCTTTCAGTGCCTCCCAAACCACCCCCCGTATCATTGATCCTTATGTATCCCTGAATGGCCTCCTTCACCTGCTCACACACACCCTCCTTCGCTAGTAGCCTCACATCCAACCTTCAGTGCGAGCGCTGGGCCTTTCCTTTGCTAACTTGCAAGTCCATCCAGTGCGGGGCGTAGTCTGACACCACGATTGCTGAATATTCAGCAATTATTGAATATTCATACACTTTGTGCACATGGGAGTAGAACGAATACTCCTTACTCCTCGGCTCCCGAACGTCCACAGATCGACCGCACCCCCCTGTGCTCCAAGAACCCCCGGAGCTCCTTTGCCACAGCTGATACCTTCCCAGACCTAGCACTCGGCCAGTCCAACCTTGGATCAAGGACCTTATTGAAATCTCCCCCCCCCCCCCATAATCAGTCGATGTGAATCTAGGTCCGGAATCTTCCCCAGTACCCGTCCCACAAACTCCACAGCATCCCAATTCGGGGCATATACATTTTCCAACACTATGGCCATTCCCTCCAGTTTCCCACTGACCATAACATATCTGCCCTCCGGGTCGCTTCTATATTGCCCACCTCAAATGCCACCCGCTTATTTACCAAAATCGCCACGCCCATCGTTTTAAAATCTAACCCCGAATGGAACACTTGTCCAACCCATCCCTTCCTTAACCAAATTTGATCCCCCATCTTCTAATGTGTCTCCTGCAACATGGCCACGTCCGCCTTCAGTTGCCTCAAGTGCGCGAACACACTGGTCCTTTTGGCTGGCCCATTCAAGCCCCGAACGTTCCACGTGACCAGCATGGTTCCGGGGGAGGCACCCCCACCCCCTCCTATCAGCCATACTCTCTCCTAGGCCAGTTTTCGGCCCATGTCCCACACCTCCCCTGGCCCGCCCCCAAGCAGCAAACTGCCATCAACCCTCCTCCTCCACTTCGAAAGATCCCTCCCCATCAGCAGTACGGTTTTCCCCTCCATCTGATCCCTCCACTCCCCCCCCAACCTCCCCTCCCCTCCCCCCCCCCCCCCCCCCACAAAAAGATCTTCAGTTCACTCCCCACTGCGTTTCCGTGAACTAGCCCACCCAGTTAGTCTTGCGGCCCCCGTCCACGGCGCCTAGCATCCTACCCCCCACCACTGATTCTCCCTCTTCCTTCTCTCTCCCCCCACCACTGATTCTCCCCCCGCTCTTAGTGCAAACAGTCAAAACAAAGGCAAGAAGTAAAAACAGACAAAGAATCCCTCAATTCAAGAAGCTCAGCAACTGCTCCATCGACCACTGGGCTGGCAGGGCCGGACCCTACCCTTGTCCACCCACCATCTCCACGTGCATTGCCAGCTCCTCACCTGCCACAACCAACTGATTTGCTTTTTTCCGGGCACTTCTGGTCCGCCGTGCCATAAACTAGGGGTCACTCGCTTCTGCTCTCATTTCTACACCTTTTTCCTCCAAAACCCCTGCTACAAACCGGAGTAACGGCCACAAAAAGCAGAAGCAACCAAATGTGCGACCACTCACTCCATGGCCACCACCAGAAGTCCTGTGCTCCTAGTTCTTGTGTTCTAAACCTGCTCACAATTCTTACAGGATAAACTCGAGGTGTATCCGTCCAATGTGCTCAAACTTTCCTCATAAAACAAAGCCCTCATCCCAAGAATGAACCTAGTAAACCTTCTTTGAACTGCCTGCCATGCAAGTCATTCTAAGCAAGGAGACCAAAACTGTACAGTTTTGAGAAAAACAGTTTTGACAAAGGGTCATCTGGACTTGAAACGTTAGTTTTTTTCTCTCCTTACAGATGCTGCCAGGTCTGAGATTTTCTCTTTTGGTTTCAGATTCCAGCATCCGCAGTAATTTGCTTTTATAAAACTGTACAGTACTATAGACGTGGTCTCACCAATGCCTTGCATGGTTGTAGCAAGACTTCCCCACTTTTATATGCCATCACTCTTCCAATAAAGGGCAACATTTTATTTGCCTTCCTAATTACTTGCTCCACCTGCAAGCTGACTTTGTGATTCATGTACAAACACATCCAGATTCCTCAGTGCTGCTGCATTCTGCAGGTTCACGCCATTCAAATAATAATCTGCTTTTCTATTCTTCCTGCGAAGTCGACAACTTCACATTTTCCCCATTATACTTCATCTGCTAATTTCTTTGCCCACTCACTTCAACTTATCCCCGTCCCTTTGCAAATTCTTTGCATCCTCACATTCCGCTTTTCCTATTTTCGGACCAGCAGCAAATCTGGCTATAGTATAGTCAGTACTTCATCCAAGTCGTTATTATAGATCGTAAATAGTTGAGGCCACACCACTGATCCCTGTAGCACTTTACAGTTAATGTTTGTCATCCTGAAAATGACCCATTCATCCCAACAAACTGTTTTCTTTTAGTTAGTCAATCCTCCAACCACGTCAATAATCCTGATGGTTCACTACAAATCGAACCATAGAATTCCGACAGTACAGGAGGCCATTTGGCCCATCAAGTCTGCAGCAACCCTCTGAAAGAGCACCCTACCTAGAATCAGAATTCTGTTCCCTCATGTATTTAGTAAGCTTCCACCATCTATGTTATTTCTCTCAACTACTCTTGTGATACCAAGTTCTACATTCTAACCACTCTGGTAAAGAATTCTCTCACGCCCTCAAAAATGTTGGGCATCTGTTTGTGTTCCACTTGGACAGTCAACTTGATGCTGTATAATCAGGTGTCACCAAAATGGAGCAGTATCTGCATCTTATATAGATGGAGTAGGAATTCATGTTGAAAAAGACGTGTTTGGAGATTCAAATATAAACAGAAGAATAGACTTCTCAAACACTGCACTTGAACTGTATCAACACTCAGCAAACCTCTCCAGAGATTACACCCCAAAACAAGCTGTAACTACCAAAAGATTCGCTATCTCTACAAGTGATCTTCAGATTCAAACTTCACAAAGCTCAATACACCCATCAGTGTACTGTTATAACATAAAAAGATGTCATATGGTGCTACATATAGATACAAGGAAGATGGACTTCAAACCAAATGTTGAGAGATTAAGAGATGGCTTGGATAAAGAGTTTGGTTTTGAGGAATTCGAAAAACACAAGGTGGAGAATCAGAAAATGCTGATGAGTGGTAACTAGGCAGCTGAGGATACAGCTGCCAACTGAGACAAAGGGAAAGAGGCTGATTAAGAAACAGGAACAGTATTCAGGAGAGATGTAGAGAAGTTATTTTGTTCATAGAATGTGGACATTTGCGGCATGTTCTTGTGTACTGGCCGATAGGAATGATGCACTACAGAACAACTAGTTCTTGACTAGTTAAAATAATTTATTATATAACAAATGCATGGTAAAGATTAATGGAATAAATATATTACAAACTGCTAAACCTAACTATCCTAGAGCTAATGAAAAATACGTCTAGCCACCAACACGACTTACTTCCAACTGCGAGGCACAGGGTCACACTGTAGGTTTACACTGCCACCTGCTGATCGGAGGCTGTGTACATTATTATATACAAGATTGCTTATGCATATCATCACATCCCCTTTCCTTTGGAAATGTAGTTATTTACATTCATGAATTTATTTTTACAATGCCATATGATATGCATAATTCTTCAGAATATTTAGGGCAGCACAGTAGTACAAGTGGTTAGCACTGTGGCTTCACAGCACCAGGATGCCAAGTTCGTTTTCCCCGCGGGGTCACTGTCTGTGTGGAGTCTGCATGTTCTCCCAGTGTCTGCGTGGGTTTCCTCCGGGTGCTCCGGTTTCCTCCCACAGTCCAAAGACGTGCAGATTAGGTGGATTGGCCATGATAAATTGCCCTTAGTGATCATAAAGGTTCGGAGGGGTTATTGCGTTACGGGGATAGGGTGGAAGTGGAGGGCTTAAGTGCGTTGGTGCAGACTCGATGGGCTGAATGGCCTCCTTCTGCACTGTATGTTCTATGTTCTAACTATCTACAGTCCATCACAAATTTAGTCTCTCAAGTTTACGTCTTTGCCTTGTTGGTCTTCTGAGTGGCGGCTGAATTTGTAAAGTTATTTCATCTTCCTTTGTAATTGTGGATGCTGCTTGTTGGTCTTCTTGCATTGGTGTGTCTTTATCTTGTTACTGTGGTTCTGCATGCTGAACCATATCTTCTTCAAACGTCCTAGGATTTCTGACAACTTCTTCTTGCGGTTGCAGTGCAAAAGATTGCTTAACTTCCAGCAGAGCTCTTCGGTTTCTCAAGACTATGCCATCATCAGTGATGAGTGGATATGAATTTGGACCTTCATATACCTTCTTGCTCGTTGTGTCTTTACTTAATTTGCTCTGTTTTATAACCTTTGCTCTAGAGTCGCCAGGTATCTTTATGATACCACCACAAGGCTCAAGTTCAAGTGCTGATCAATAACTCAAGACACCAGTTAGTAAGTTTCAAATCAAAACATTTATTATACACAGTCAATCACTACTCATGCATAAAACTCTACTTACTAGACTATTTCTAACACTAAGAAGGCCTATACTTAGCTTTGGAACTGACCCATCAGGTCAGGGGAACAAATGGCCTTTTGTTCGATACTGAGTCTGCAGGCTTCAAAGCTAGTATAGACTGGTAGCTAGGAGCGCCCATCTTGTAGCGTGAGTTGACTGGAGACTTACTTGGTTGGTGCAGCTGCTAGGCAGGTCACGGTCAAGGGTTGTTTCGAGCTGCTGAGAGGCCCTGCCAAGAAGGACGAATTGAACTTGGGGACTCTATTTTATAGTCCCGAGGCTTTGCGCCATTCGGGGCAGACCCCGTACCTGGTTCCAAGTGATTGGACTAAGTTCTGATCACTTGGATCGATTTCTCCAATACTGGAGCTGTTCCCTGATCGCTGGGTGGTTCCCAAGTGTCCGTTGGCCTTCCTTTGTCTTGGCTCCTGCTGGCGCCGAGGAATCTGGCTTGGCCTCGTTTACCTCAACTGTTTCCAATTGTTCCCGGGGATCGCTTATTAATATGTATATATTAGTTTCAGTGCTGTCTGGGTTCCTGCAAGTTCTGATACACAGGAAACTTTGCACCTGCTGTTTTTCCTGCGTTGGCTGAATTTCCCTGCATTCTTAGCGGATCCCGATTTTAAAATCGGGAAGTGGCCAACCCAGGTGGCTACACTCCCTCCTCGTGATCCCCAACGTGAAGCATGAAGGATCACATAACTGCATCGTCTTCACTCCCTGACCCAGCGAGCACTCTTCCATGGCCTCTATACTGACCATAACTATGCACGAAAATTTTAACTGACAATTCTAAGTGGCGCTATGTCACAACAGGGACATGCAGTACAACATATATAAAAACAGTACCTCTAACTATCTTCCATAAACTACTCACTTAAACATCCAATCATACGAACTTCCTAACAATACAAAAATAATGGGAGCATTCACATTTTCCTCTGGCTTGGCGGTCAAGCACAGAGTTGTACAATCTTTCAGTTGCAAATGAGACATAGTTCTTTATTCACAAATGACGCAAAACGAATGTCCTTTATTGTAGATCATGGGGTTCGGGGGCCTGGTGAAAACCAAAAATAGTGGATCTCATCCTGTATACCGGGGTGCGAGAGCAGTAGGCTCTCCTTCGCCATTTTCTCATGCCGATAGTCTGCACGATGCTGCAGAATATCGCCAATGCTAAAAGGAATTCAATTACGTATGAAAGGGAGTACCACATTATAAACCTATCACACCATGATGGTGTGTTGTTACTTGTCACTGGGCTCTATGGGAAAGTGAATCATTGACAGCCGGGGGGGGGGGTTGGGGTCAGGAGGTTCGCGTTCGTGCGTAACCGAATACAAATTACAATGGTAACGAAAAACACGTATGATGTCTTCATTGCTCTCTTCTTTCTTCCCTTCTCTTCCTTTTCGTCTCTTCTCTCTTTCTGGAGCTTCTGGAATTCTGTGGATCAAGCATAGTTTCTGTTGCTATCTTGTTTAATATCTTGTACGTCAGCATGTCTGTCTTTTAGTGCCAATTTCCCTTTATAATTGGTCACCATGTGTGACTCCCTCATTTTTTTTTTTTTTAAACCGAAAATTTAGACTAGCATCTAAGAAAATACTGCCATACTGCGAGCCGTCTCGCGGCCCGTGTGATTTACCATCCCGGCGTTTGAGGGTGTAAATAGCATAGGGAAGCAACCACAGGGTTGCCAAAACCAAACAAAAGAATTTTGTACGTAACAAGCCAAAATGGGGTGCGTATGGGCCGCGGCGGGTAAGATTTGGATGGAATCCCCGGGTAGGACGGTGATCAATGCCGTATGTGCTCTACCCGAGCGTAGCTGACCAGAGGGGGGTCCTCAGGCAGGGCGGGGTCCAATGCCGTTTCTCCACTGCCCGAGCAACCGGCAAGAACGGGTAAGAATATGGTCGTCGTGGAGGCTGCCCCTCGAGAATTTAGGAGAGCAACTATTAGTCAGTTTCTGTCGACAGACTAGTTCCTCTGAACTATTGTCTGGGACAAACTTGTACCTTTAACCATTTTCTGTCGACAGACTAGTTTCCCTGAACTATTGTCTGGGACAAACTTGTTCCATTAACAGCTATTGGGCGTCAAAGGGGGTGGTGACGCGGGGACGTGAAAACTTTCCTAGTTTACACACAACACTTGGATCCAAGTTCACTTGGATCGATTTCTCCAATACTGATCGCTGGGCGGCTCCTAAGTGTCCGTTGGCCTTCCTTTATCTTGGTTCCTGCTGGCGATGAGGAGTCTGGCTTGGCCTGGTTTACCTCAACGGTTTCCAATTGTTCCCGGGGATCGCTCATTAATATGTAGATGGTTGTTAGTTTCAGTGCTGTCTGGGTTCCTGCAAGTTCTGATACACAGGAAACTTTGCACCTGCTGTTTTTCCTGTGTTGGCTGAATTTCCCTGCATTCTTAGCGGATCTCCATTTTAAAGTCAGGAAGTGGCCAACCCAGGTGGCTACAACTTTCACATACTCGGACTGCCATTCCCTTTAGAATCTTCCAGTCTGACTTAGTCATCTGGCTGCAATGCTTGGAGTCTCTTGTGGATTTGTCCTCAAACCTCCTTTGCCTCCCCTTTAGAAAAATCGGTTCCCTCTCTAATCTTGGAGTAACGGACTATTTTGGCAGTTGAACTGAAGCCTTCTATACAGGGTGCAGTTGTTTAGCTTCCCGCACTGTGTGCAGCTGTTCACTCTCCTGCACGGTGTGCTGGTTTTTACCATTGCTTCAATATCTCGGTTAATGCCCAGTCTATGGCTCTTTTCTTCCCGTGTGTCCTTCATGGATTTTGCTAAGAATTACCGACCTAAATGATTGCAGAATTAGAATTATTTGTTTTTGCAGCAAAAATCCATTTGCATCACTTAACTCTGCCCTTAAATTATTAAACCTTGAACAGGAACCTTTAATCCATCTCTTGTCAAGATGTGCTATCACCTTTTGCAAGACTGTGTCTTTGGTGGTTTATTCCTTTATTTTGACACAAACCATAGAGTTTACGCAGTCTGCACTTAATTACACTTAAAACTGTTATTTTTTAATGGAGCTGGTACACGTCTCGGTGCGTGTATTACTAGCTTTGCATTCTCCTTTAATTGGGTGTACGATAAAGTGCCAAAGCCTTGAAATATCTCAGGAAATTCCTTCAGTATGGAATCTACTGATGCATGTTGTCTGCTTGAGTGCTGTCTGCACTGTAAACACGCTTAACTAGCTGAAGTTCCTCACACCCTTCTACTCCTCGTAAAGCTTTGTGTTCCACCGCTACAATGGAAAATTTTACAATGTGAACTCTGTTTTTCACATTTACATCGAGCTCACCTGCTCCTCGCATCGTAATTTCATTTCCATTGTAGTCTCTCAGTAGTATTGCTTTGTTTACTACTTGCGATTTAATTCTCAGCTCATTTAAATCTGACAAACTGCTATGGTTGTCCTTCGCTCCTGTGTTGAGTTTGAAGTTTATTAGTGTGTCATTAATCATTAATGGAACAGTCCATTTGTCTTTTGGAGTATTTGCATTTAATTCACGATTGCTGTAAATTATCATGAAAGCGTCATCATTTTGCATGACTTGACTCTCCTGGTCTACACTAGAAATCATGTCGATGAAGAACGTGGATGCGAGGCATACTTCATCAACTGTGTTGATAGCCTTTGCTTGTTTTGCTTTTTTCCTGGAAAAGCATTGCGTAACAAATGTTACTGTTGGAGCATATCTTTCCAAACGCTGGACATCGTCGTGGCAAATGTCATTCGCCGCATCGCTGGCATGAAATGGAGGATCGGGTCGGCCACTCAAAATGACCGCCTATGTGGGACCACATTTTTTATTCGAGTAAGTCATTACACTAATGGCGTCGGCTGCCTAGTCTATCTTCGCGCCAAAATGTCTTGAGATTCAAAATGCTAATCTGCTTTGCTGCAAGCTCGCTGGCGTGACATATTTTGATAGCATCATCAAACTGAAGCTCATTTTCTCTTAAAAACCTCTCATGTACATTGTCGTTAGAAATCCTGAACACGGGAGGAAGGCCGATGTCCTGGTCTTCTCCTCCCTGGTGGCCCTGAGACAGATTTTGCTGGGATGGAGGGACTCGGAGCCCCCGAAATCAGGAGTATGGGTCAGTGATATAGCAGGGTTTCTCAGTCTGGAAAAATCAAGTTCGCTTTGAGAGGATCAACTCAGGGGTTCGGACAGAGATGGCAACCGTTCATCGATTTCTTCAAGGAAAATTGAATGTCAGTACTAAAGGGGGGGAGGGGGTGGAAACAGGAGGCATGGCAATGTTAAATATGGACAGGGAACTTAGTATATAGGTAATTAAGGAATAGGGCAGGGGTAGTAGGGGACGTTGTTTCTGTTTTTTGTTCTTTTAGATGTTTTGCGTGTGTCGGCCCGCTCGGTTGTTTAAGAAATGTTAATGTGTGAAACTGAAAATTACAAATGCTTCAATAAAATATTTTCTAAAATAAAAAAAAGAAATCCAGTACACAATCCGATCACGGATCATCGACAACTGGAGGGTACTAAAATTACACGACTGCACCTTCAACCACAAGTCAGTTGGAAAACTATTAAATGATTCGCCTGCTTTCTGGATATGCGTGCGAAATATGTAGCGCTCAAACGTTTCAATTTCTTTTAGGAGAGCAATACCGATCACATTACTTGAGAACTTTGTCGATGTTCTTGCTATCCGCCTTACTATCAAAGACAAATGTGTTGCTTGGGGACTGCTACAGTGAGCAGCAATGTAATACACCTTTCATTAGGCTGTGCCTGCAGACCAAGGGCAGCAACAGTCTGAACTGCTGTTTGAACACTCGCCAATTCTCATCTACAATACCGGTGACCCAAAGCTATTGCAGTGCCTTGAGACCTTCCCATCCTGGGCGTGAAAGTCTTACAGTGCTTTGAGTACTAGTTGGCAGTAGCTTACGAGGTTAGAAGAAAAAAATTACTATCTTATTATACCTTCTTCTTCGGAGTTATCTTTAATTGTTGGGATCTTTACAGAATCTTCTTGTTCTTAGTCGATCTTCAGTCCTGGTACCAAGTCATGTTCTTGTGCACTGGCAATAGGAATGATGCACTACAGAACATCCAGTTCTTGACTAGTTAAAATAATTTATTATAAAACAAATGCTCGGTAAAGATAACTGGAATAAATATATTACAAACTGCTAACACTAAATAACTATCCCAGAGCTACTGCAAAATACTTTTATCCACCAACACGACTTACTCCCAACTCCCTGAGGCACAGAGTCACAAAGTAGGTTTACATTGCCACCTGCTGGTCAGAGGTTGTGAACATTATTATATACAAGGTCGCTTATGCATATCATCATAGGAAGGGTAAAACTTACTACGCATCCTTGAAATGCCCTTGGGAACATGGTGGTTAGCTATCTTCTTGACCCATTGCAGTGCCTGGGTAGGTATACCCACAGGACTGTAAAGGAGGGTAATTCTGAGAGTTTGACTCAGCGACACTTCGTGCAAGACACTACGGTTTGTGATTTGGAGGGATCGGGCAGGATTGCAGTGTTCCAATCAATACATTTTCTGTCCTTGCCCTTCTCAATGGTTGTGGTCATGGGCTTGGAAGATGCTGCTGAGCCTTGGTGAGTTGCTACAGTGTATCTTGTGGATGGTACACACTGCTGCCACTGTACATTGCTGGTGAAGGGAGTGAATATTCCAAGTGATTAATAGGGCTTGAGGAGTTTACAGAAATATGAAAGAGCATGTCTACAGATTGATTAAGCATGAGGATGTGAATTTAAAACATGAGGTGATTGTGGACTGAAAACCAAGGATGGGGTGCAGGGCAAGTGAAACTTGGATGTGCAATAGAAAAACAGGCAGCATTTCAGGTGACATTTTAGGTTATTCCAAGCTTTGTTACACCCATCACAGCCTCCAACTGTGTTGCAATAATAATGTGATGACTTTCAATAATAATGGTAACAGATCCTAGTTCTTAGTTTTGAAACAGCAATGCCATGCCAGCCTCTGCACTGCACCTCCAATCTCACGTTGGTTCACTGCAGCCTAACACATATACATAGAAGGCGAATTTTCCACTCTCCAAACTAACACCAAAAGGGCCCGTCTGGAGTCATTTTAAATTATTCAATTTAAATTATTCAATTTCCTCTTCTTCCCATGATGTGAAGAGCAAGTCATACAATTTGCACAAGGTCTTCTGCATTAAGCTGTGGACGGCATGTCCAATCGGCAACTCAAGAGAGGTTGTGTATACTCAACCATGCGTAACCTGTAACCAAACTTGCTAAATCAGATTAGCACAGCCCTGCATCAATGAGATTTGAAAGGTTTGAGAAATGGAAAACAAAGCAAACTTGGTAATCATATTGGATTTCCACAGTGAAGGAGGGATATTACACTAGCTGCTTGCAGAAGGCCTCCACTTACCTCTTAATATTATAGGCTGTATCTTGAGGGGTTTCTTCCAACAGAGTAACATAAACCAGTGCACAAGTGAGGATGAATAACACAGTCAAAGTGTGAGCTCTCCTGCGAATAGAAATAAAATTACTGGTTCTCAATAGAGGTTACAAAGCTGAACTAGCTCAACTGATGATACTTGCACATAAATGTAAGTAACTACAGGGAAATGTTTCCAAACAAAGTTAAAAACATCCTAGAATGGAGTTGTGGTTTATACTATGTGATATTTGCTTTTCCTTTTGTACAGTACTATATACAATGTCATTGTTTTATATGCCAAAAATACCTCAATAAAATTGTTTATTAAAAAAGTTAAAAACATCCCTTTCAAAACAATGACTAGACCAATTTTAAAAAGGTAGATTTTAAGTAAATTTATTTACAACAAAACCCACTTACCGTCAAATTAATGCAAAGCTAGATAAAGTTATCTGACATTTGCACAGATTGAATTTTATCTTTAATCTTTTTCTTGCCAATTGAGCCCTCGTGTCTCTATGACACAAAATAACAATCCCATCAGAGCACTCCAGTTTTAGCGAACAACTATTGCTGTCCTTTCAATGGTTCAAATCATTTTATAGATTGCTGCTTCTCTGTGATTGAAAATGTCAATCAGAATCTATTAACACCTCCAGAAATAGCTCAAATTTACCTTCAGCTTTTTCAGCAAATGTGGTTCATTTTTCTTCTAATGTGCCCACTCATTTCAACTAAATCTCATCAGCATTGAATTTAATCTGGCGTCAATACAGATTTATACATTATACATCCTTGGCAGCTTTCGTATTATGTTTCGAGGGGCTGGATTAGCACAGTGGGCTAAATAGCTGGTTTGTAAAGCAGACCAAGGCCAGCAGCGCGGGTTCAATTCCCGTACCAGCCTCCCCGAACTGGTGCCGGTATGTGGCAACTAGGGACTTTTCACAGTAACATCATTGAAGCCTACTTGTGACAAAAAGCGATTTTCATTTCAGAAACAGAACAGGTCCCCAATAGCAAACGTTCAACAATCCATTCAGTACAAACTTCTCCTCTTTTTTCTTTCTTCCCTTTCAGGGCTCCAGTCGATTTGTCACGTTTCATCTTGAATCTGCTAATTTTAAGGCTTCAGCGGGTAGAGATTAACAAATTGGGCTACTATGGAAGAAAGCTGTAAGAATCTGAAGCTGATGTCCAAAAAGATGCCCGTCAAAGTGCTGTGCCCAGCCTAATGCTGAATTAAATTATGTTAAGCAAGGTACGGGAGGGAAAGTCTCAAATCTTCTCGTCAGGCAGTCACAGAATTGTTCATCACTAGAAACCAAAGGATTCTGATGAAGAATCACAAACAAACCATCAACTTAAAACTTATTTTCAGGTACATTTTCTAAGGAGGAGCTCCTGGGGTGTTCCAGCAGCCATCAAAAAACAAATTAAATAGCCCTTTTGGAATGGCACAACTAACGAGATACTAAACCATAAAACAAACAAACTTTAAGATTGGAGATTATTTCCAGTGTCCACTACACACTCCCAACCCTGCAGTCACAGAAGGTTGTAATCATTACATACCATGTGTGCCCCTTCTCTTAATGTAGGCTGACTGTCCTGCTGTGCAGTGCCAGCATTTTCTGTTCTTATTACCATTATACTACCTAATGAATAAAAGCCTTAATCTGAATGGAACAACTGAAACACACTGGCATGGAAACAGTCACATACTATGCCCAGCTGCTAACAGTCCTCAAAACAGGCTCCCATGAACATTTGCACGGTATCTTTGCCACAGCCGAAGCAAACAGGCCTTGCCTTGTAGGAAAGTGGTTATAGCCAGTAATACTCGGAAGTGTTAACTAGAGACAATAGATCTATTGCTTATTTTTTTTAAATGCTTCACTATAGCAACAGGGCACAAAAGCGTGTGTATGCTCCACTAGGCAAGACTGCTGCTCCCCTTTATCATCCACCACCAGATACAGCAAGTCCAGGTCAGAAATAGAAGAGATTTAACAGCAGCATTTCTGCATATTGTTGAATTTTAACAGCATGTAGATAAGAATATCACATTTCATATTCAAAAATAAAACAGTGGTGCCACAAGGGTGGTGCCACAAGGGTGGAAAAGTATTAAAAGTTAAAAAACAGATTTAAAAATTCTTTGCACCAATTTATTTAATTAAACATAGCAAAGCACACATCCCAATGGGCAGCAGCATTTCAGTTTCTTTCGGCTGTATATCAGATACAAGGAGACAAGAGTACACATTGGCTGCAATACATAACTGCAGCAATAGAGCTATCAATATTCAAATATATCAGGTCACATTTCAGTTGTGCCTAGTCATAATGGGTGAGCAGCTAAAAAGAGGACATGGAGGCAATTGGGCCATCGGCAGCAAGGGGGGAGCAGCAGGGCCATTCACATGGAGAGGTCAGTGCCACCTTCATGTGGCTGTCACTGCACTTCATGAATCCCAGGACAGAGGTCCTGTGGGAAGGAGAAAGCTGGAGTATGTGCGCTTGTATGTCCTAAATCCATGCAACAGAGCCTATTCTCCAGTCATCTTGGATCCCTTTGCCATTAGACCAAGAACTTGCTTCGTCAAGCCTGTGTGGTAGCTGGTGTGCACGGTCACCCCACGCTAAAAGAACTCGCGCATAGGCATCTTCCGCCTCTTAAAATGAAGTTGCAGTAACTAGAGGAACTTCTCTGCTGTCGGTCACAGTGAAGCTAATCGCAAGAGTCCTCCTTAATTGTCTCCTCCATGTGGCTGAAGAGCTCCTCCCACAGTCGCAAAGCAGATTTCGCCCCCTAAGGGGCATAATGGACATGATCTTCACCATGCGACAACTAAAAGAGAAACGCAGGGAACTTTCTTTGACCTCACAAAGTCCTTTGACACTGTAAGCTACGAAGGAGTATGGTGCATCCTCCTCCATTTTGGCTGCCTCCAAAAGTTAGTCACCATCCTCCGCCTGCTCCACGATAGCATGCAAACCATGATCCTGGACAACGGATCCACCACTGACCCAATTCACATTCAGAGTGAGGTCAAGCAAGGCTGTGTCATGGCACTAACACTCTTCTCAATCTTCCTTGCTGTAAGGCTCCATTTGACCCTCAGGAAGCTCTCTGGAGTGGAGCTAAACTGCAGAACAAACAGAAATCTATTCAACCCCCACTGCCTGCTGGCCCAAGGTCGGCCCATCCTCTGTCATTGAATTGAATGACAGTATGCTTGCATCTGCGCGCACTCGGAGCCGAGCTCCAAGCCATCATCAACACCTTCTCCAAGGCATAGGCAAGCATGGATCTTACACTACACACCCATAAGACAAAGATCCTCTACCAACTTTCCCTACATCCACATTACAGTCAACAACGCAGATATCGATGACAAAGTTCAACATGGCTTTCAGTGTGTCAGCCTTTGGTCGTTTGGTAGCCTGAGGAAGAAAGTATTTGAACACCAGGATCTCAGACACGGCACCGAGCTCATGATTTACAGATCAGTAGTGACACGCACCCTCTTATATGGCTCAGAGACATGGACGGTGTACAGCAGGCACCTCAAAACCCAGTACCACCAGCACCGTCTCCACAAGATCCTGCAAATACACTGGCAGGATAGGTGCACCAACTTCAGTGTTCCCGGTCAGGCCAACATCCCCAGCATCAGCTCCACTGGGCATAATTTTAATACCTGAAACGAGATTACTGAAACAAGTGCTCTACTCGGAGCTTCGACACAGCAAGCCAAGACCCAGGAGGGAAGAGGAAGGCTTCAAGGACATTCTCAAAGCCTCCTTGAAAAAGTGCAACATCCCTGACACCTGGAAGTCCAAGACCAATTTAATTTAAACCGATACGTAGAACTCTGCGACAGCCATGAGTTACAAAATAGCAGAGATATTTATTCTAGCACATGATTCTCCAGATTAGAATCATAGAATCCCTAGTGCAGGAGGCCATTCAACCCATCGACTCTCACCAACCCAACTTCCGGTGGCGGCCATGGTGTCAGTGGTCGCACATTTGGTAGCTCCCGCTCGTGGTGGACCTTTTGGACCTATTCCATGGCTAATGGCGGGGCTCAGAGATTGTAAACGATGGAGGCGGGGTGGAAGGAGAGAGTGTCCCACCAGTGTATGGATTCGTGGACCAGAAGTGGTCGAAAGAGGGAAGAATCGTCGAAAGCTGGTGTGGTGCCTGCGACACAGGGGAAGATGGCGGAGGGTCAAGGTCCGATCGTGGCAGCCCAGTGGTCGACGGAGCAGCTAGTGGGTTTCCTCCATGAGAAATTTGGCCAGCTGAGGAAGGAGAACTTGGAGGATCTGGCCAGGGTGGTGGACACGATAAAGGCGGGGGTCGATCACATGGAGACGAGGTTGGAGGCCCAGGGCCAGGCGATCCAGAAGGTGGAGGCAGTGGGGGACACGAGGAGCAACTTGCCTCGATGTAGCAGAAATGGGGTTGATGCGGGATCAACAGAGGCGGCTTCAGGAGAAAGTGGAGGACTTGGTTAATCGGTCATGCAGGCAGAACTTGAGGATCGTGGGCCTGCCAGAGCGGATGCCGACGCATGCGTGGTGCAGATGTTTGAGAAGCTGCTGGGAGAAGGGGCATTTGCCTGGCCCCTGAAAGTGGACAGGGCACACTGGGCGCTAATGAGGAAGCCACAGGGGAACGAGCCGCCGAGGGAGATGGTGGTGCGCCTGCATCAGTTCTTGGATAAGGAATGGATTTTGAGGTGGGCCAGGCAGATGAGGCACTGCACCTGGCAAGGTAGCAAGCTGCGCGTTTATCAGGACCTGGGTGCGGAGCTGGCCAGGAGAGTGAGCTTTAACAAGGTGAAGGTGCCCATCTTTAAGAAGGGGGTGAAATTTGGTATGCAATACCCAGCGCGCCTGTGGGTTACATACAACGGTCAGGAACTGGCGATGGAATTTGTCAGAGACAATGAACGGGCAGGAGAAGGAGGACATTGAACTCTGGAGGAGATGTTCCTGCTATGTATTTTTGTGGTTTGTCTGGAGCACCTTTGCACTGTGGTTGGGGCCATTGGTTGTTGAGTTCTGGGTTTGTTTATTTTTTCTTGATGGGAGATGGTGGGTTGCTCTTTTCTGGATGTTTGACAGGGGTTGTTAAGTTTGCACTGGGAGGATGGTTGGGGGAGCGGGGGTGGGGAAGGAATCAGTGGGTGTCAGGATGCTAGGTGCCATGGGTGGGGGCTACCAGGCTAGCAGGGCAGGCTAGTACATGCAAGTGCAGTGAGGGGTAAGCAGGTGGTTAGTGTGTTGATGGGGTTGGGGTTGCTATTCTGTGGTTGGGGTGGGGGTGGGGGGGGAGAGACTGCTGACAGGAGAGGGTTTTTCAAAAAGGTGACATGGGGAGATACAATGACGGTGGGCGCCCAAGAGAGGGCCTGAGACGCGGGTTGGAGGCTGGCCCTGAAGGGGCTATGGTTGATCGGCGGGGGGTTGGCCCCCAACCAGGCTGATCACATGGAACGTGAGAGGGTTGAATGGGCCAGTCAAGAGGGCTCACGGGTTCACGCATTTAAAAAGCTTAAAGGCGGAGGTGGCAATGATATAGAAGACACACCCGAGGGTGGCAAATCAGCCTAGGCTGAGGAAAGAGTGGGTAGGTCATTAATTCCATTCGGGGCTAGATTCCAAAACAAGAGAGGAAGAGAGGTGGTGATTTTGATCAACAAGCGGGGTGGCGTTTGAAGTGGGAAGTGTAGTGGTGTACTGGGGGGGGGGGGGGGGGGGTGCCGGTGGTGCTGGTGTACATTTATGTTCAGAACTGGGATTATAAGTTCATAAGGTGGGCACTGGGGAAGATCCCTGATCGGGATTTTCATCGGCTGATTATGGGGGGGGGATTTTAATACGGTTACAGATGCAAGGCAGAATTGGTCAAGGTCAGGGAGGGTGTCAGCGGCAGGGAGGGTGTCGGCGGCAGCGAAGGAGCTAAAGGCGTTTATGGAACACATCTGGGGGGGGGGGGGGGATCCATGGAGAATATTCATTCTTTTCCCATGTGCACAAAGTGTACTTCCAAATTGACTTCTTTATTATGGATAGGACGTTGCTGGCGAGGATGGTGGATGCTGAGTACTTGCCGATTATGGTGTCTGATCACACCCCGCACTGGGTGGACTTGCGGGTGAGTGGGGGGGGGGGGCAGCGCCCACAATGGAGGTTAGATCTGGGGCTGTTGGTAGGGGAAGGTGTGGGTGAGCGGGTGAGGGAGGCCATTCGAAGGTACGTGGAGAACAACAATACGGGGAGGTTTCGGCAGCTACGGTATGGGAGGCGTTGAAGGCAGTGGTGAGAGATGAGTTTATTTTGATACAGGCACACAGGGAGAAGGCGGAGCTGGATAGGCTCGTGGAGGAGATTCTCCAGGTGGACAGGAGGTACTCGGAGGCCCTGGAGGCGGGGTTTTGAAGGAACGGCAGAAGCTGCAGTTGGAGTTTGGGTTGCTATCTATGGGGAAGGCAGTGGGACAACTGAGAAGGGCGAGAGGGGCGGTATACAAATATGGGGAGAAGGCAAGCAGGATGCTAGCACACCAGCTGAGGAAGCAGGAGGCGGCGAGGGAGATTGGGAAAGTAAATGACAAAGGGGGAACACGGTCTTAGACCCGGTGGGGGTGAACAGAGTGTACATAGACTTTTATAGCAGGTTATACGAGTCGGAACCCCCAGCCGAGGTGGAGAGGATGAGGCTGTTTTTAGAGGGATTGGTGTTTCCCAGGGTGGATGAAGAGCTGGTGGAGTGCCTAGGGGCCCCAATTGGGCTGGTTGAAATGATGGAGGGGTTGGAGGTGATGCAGTCGGCCAAGGTTCCGGGGCCGGACAGGTACCCAGTGGAGTTCTATAAAAAGTTCTCAGGTGTGCTGGGGCCCCTCCCTGCTAAATGTAGATGCCAAGCTGTTGGCCAAGATCTTGGCCTCGAGAATAGAGGGTTGTGTGCCATATATAATAGGGAAGGACCGGATAGGGTTTGTGAAGGGGAAACATTTGGTGGCGAATATTAGAAGGCTGTTAAATGTGATAATGATGCCCTCTGAGGGAGCACCCTATACGCGGATGACCCGCTTTTGTATATTTATGAGCCTCTGGGGGATGACGGTTCTCTCAAGGTTTCTGTTCATATTTCAGAGCATGCCTATTTTTATCCCCACGGCTTTCTTTAAGAGGGTGAATGCGGTGATCTCAGGGTTTGTGTGGGCGGATAAAACCGCACGGGTAAATAAGCTGCTGTTGGAGTGGGGTCGGTAGGGTGGGCTGGGCCGACCGAATGGATGGGGGGTGTCAGGGGTGGCGGTGAGCTGGGATCGAGCGGTTTGGGGACATGTTTATTGATGAGAGCTTTCCGCGTTTGGAGAAATTGAAGGAGTTTAGCTGCCTGGTGGAAATGGGTTCCGCTACTTGCAGACGAGGGACTTTGTGTGGAGGCAGGTTTTGACCTTTCCATACCTGCCGACCCAGGGGGTACAGGACAAGGGAGTGTTGAAAACGGGAATGGGGGAGGGGGAAGGTCTTGGAAGCTTATAAAGAGCTCATGGAATGTGAGGGAGCCCCCATTTTGGGGGGGGGGGGGGAGGGGGAGGGGGGAGAAGAGGGGGGGGCGGGGGGAGTTAAAGTGGGAGAAAGAACTGGGCAGAGAATTAGAGGCGGGGTTGCAGGAGGATGCCCTGAGTAGAGTCGACGCGTCCTCGTCGTGTGCCAGGCTTAAGCTGATACAATTCAAGGTGGTCCACAGGGTGCATACGACTGTGGTCAAAATGAGCAGGTTCTTTGAAAGGGTGGAGGACAGGTGTGGGCGGTGTGCGGGTGGGCCCGCAAATCATGCCCATATGTTTTGGGCATGTCCGAGGCTTGGGGATTTTGGCAGGGATTTGCCGATGTCACGTCAAAAGGTATTGAAGGTATGGGTGGTTCCGAATCCAGATTTGTGGTGTGTTGGAAGACCTAGGAGTCCAGGGGGTGAGAGAGGCTGATGTTTTGACCTTTGCCTCACTGGTAGCCCAGAAACGGATCTCATTGGCGTTGAGGGACACTGAACCCCTGAAATCGGGGGTATGGGTTAGTGACATGGCCGGGTCCCCCAGGCTTGAGAAGATCAAGTTCGCCCTGAGGGAATCGATGCTAGGGTTCGCCCAGAAGTGGCAGCCGTTTAATCGACTTCTTTGGGGAAAATTAAGCTGTCAGCAAGGGGGGGGGGGGGGGGTAAAAGGAAAGAGGGTGGCATTGGATTGGATTGGATTTGTTTATTGTCACAGGTACAGTGACGTATTTTTCTGCGAGCAGCTCAACAGATCATTAAGTACATGAGAAGAAAAGGGAATAAAAGAAAATACATAATAGGGCAACACAACATATACAATGTAACTACAAAAGCACTGGCATCGGATGAAGCATACAGGGTGCAGTGTTAATGAAATCAGTCCATAAGAGGGACATTTAGGAGTCTGGCGACAGTGGGGAAGGAGCTGTTTTTGAGTCTGTTCGTGCGTGTTCTCAGACTTCTGTATCTCCTGCCCGATAGAAGAAGTTGGAAGAGTGAGTAAGCCGGGTGGGAGGGATCTTTGATTATACTGCCCGTTTTCCCCAGGCAGCGGGAGGTGTAAATGGAGTCAATGGATGGGAGACAGGTTCGTGTGATGGACTGGGCGGTGTTCACGACTCTCTGAAGTTTCTTGCGGTCCTGGGCCGAGCAGTTGCCATACCAGGCTGTGATGCAGCCTGATAGGATGCTTTCTATGGTGCATCTGTAAAAGTTGGTAAGAGTCAATGTGGACATGCCGAATTTCCTTAGTTTCCTGAGGAAGTATAGGCGCTGTTGTGCTTTCTTGGTGGTAGTGTCGACGTGGGTGGACCAGGACAGATTTTTGGAGATGTGCACCCCTAGGAATTTGAAACTGCTAACCATCTCCACCTCGGCCCCGTTGATGTTGACAGGGGTGTGTACAGTACTTTGCTTCCTGAAGTCAATTACCAGCTCTTTAGTTTTGCTGGCATTGAGGGAGAGATTGTTGTCGCTACACCACTCCACTAGGTGCTCTATCTCCCTCCTGTATTCGGACTCATCGTTATTCGAGATCCGGCCCACTATGGTCGTATCGTCAGCAAACTTGTAGATGGAGTTGGAACCAAGTTTTGCCACGCAGTCGTGTGTGTACAGGGAGTAGAGTAGGGGGCTAAGTACGCAGCCTTGCAGGGCGCCGGTGTTGAGGACTATTGTGGAGGAGGTGTTGTTGTTCATTCTTACTGATTGTGGTCTGTTGGTCAGAAAATCGAGGATCCAGTTGCAGAGTGGGGAGCCAAGTCCTAGGTTTTGGAGCTTTGATATGAGCTTGGCTGGGATTATGGTGTTGAAGTTGGGTTGCATGTGGGGTTGGATGAGGAAATTGTTAGTAGGAAAGGGGGATTGGGGAATTGTGTATGTAAGCCATGTTTGGCTGGGTTTGGTTGTTAGTTGGGAGGGTGTTATTTACTTTGTTGTTTTCCCTCTTGAAAATTGTTAAAATTATATATGCCTTAATTTAAAAAATTGTTTTTAAAAAGAGTCTGCACCAACCCTCCGAAAGAGCACCCTAGCTAGGCCCAATCCCCCTCCCTGTCCCTGTAACCCCACCTAATCTTTAGGCACTAAGGGGCAATTTAGCATGGCCAATCCACGTAACCTGCACATCTTTGGACTGCGGGAAGAAACCGGAGCACCCAGAGGAAATCCACACAAACACGGGAAACATGCAAACTTTACAGTCGCCCAAGGCCGGAATCGAACCCTTGTACCTGGCGGTGTGAAGCAGTAGTGCTAACCACTGTGCCACTGTATCTACCTCAGACCAAACTTTCCACAGGCTTGGCAAATATTAACATTCACATCATGCATATATATATTCAATATACATCAAAATTCAATATAACTGATTTAATTGTAAGCAAATTGCCCCATTTTTAAATGTCTGCCGAGCTTTGCCTGGCTTCATTATTTCTAGTTGAACAGGTTGAGATCATAAAAAAAGACATCAGGACCAAACTAGCAAGTCAAAGAAATACAAATTCACATCTCATTCCGAGATTCAAAAGTATCTGGTGTGATTCTTTGTGTACAAAACTTCATAGAAACAGATTCTGTTTCTGTGCAAAACTCCCATTGAATGTTTCTAAATTACAGAAAACAGGTTGCATACATTACCCCTGCATTTTCTCGAACACTGAAGATTACGGGACAGTCTAATTAAGGTGTTTAAAGGAATTGATCGTTTTTCACATCTAATAATAATAATTGCCTTATTGTCACAAGTAGCCTTCAATAAAGTTATTGCGAAAAGCTCCTAGTCGCCACATTCCGGCGGCTGTTCGGAGAGGCCGGTATGGAAATTGAACCCGTGCAGCTGACATTGTTCTGCATTACATTACAAGCCAGCTGTTTAGCCCACTGTGGTAAACCAGCCCCCTGGTCTACTTGACGAGGTGGGAGGAGTCCAGAACAAGGGGGAAAACATTAAAACATGAGCTGAGCCAATGATCATGTCAGGAAGCACTTTATCCACACAAAGTATCAGTGGCGCACCATTCCCAGTTGTGGGACAAGTAGTGAGCGCCATTCCCCTCTCTTGCTTTTGCTAGTTCCCACACGATTACAATTAAAAATGTAAAGTGCTGGCGGAGTGCACAGGAGACGGATGTGATCATGTGGTGGGGGAAGCCTTTCAGTGGTGAAATCTGCAGTCAGCTGGCAATATAGCAGGTACAGATGGGCTATACAAGAATCTTTTAGACAAAGAGGAGCAAAATTATTGCAGCCTGAACTTTCCTACCCAACTCTATTGCCATTAATGAAAGACTTATTTGGAGTGCAAAGACAACATGGGTGTTTTTCAAATTTAGATTTTACTTGTAAATATTTCACACTACATTGATGTGCGCATCATCACTAGTTGTAACTGGTTTGGTCAAAGAGCTAAGCGCACTGGAGCAAAAGCAAAATACTGCAGATGCTGGAAGTCTGAAATACAAACAGGAAGTGCTATCAGCATATGTGGAGAGAGAAACAGAGATAATGTTTTGAGTTGAATATGATTTCTTGACGTTACCTCTATTGCTCTCATCAAGGATACTACAGACCAGTTGGGTTTTTCCAGCATTTCTTGTTTTCATTTAAGTTAAATGTGCTGACACACCTGGAGATTAGCATGCATAGATAGTTACAGGGAACTTATGGACATTTCTTCATTGTGGAAGAAACAATGGTGTGCTTTGCATTCACTCTTTATTGAATGTTCACCTATGTGTTTGTTGTTGTACTTGCCACTTGGGACATGGCTGAACTTGTAGGCTCAGCTGGCCCATCCTTCAATGTATTATAAAGGCCACTGTCCCGAGATTACAATCAGTGGGGATAACGGAAATGTTTTAGGTGAATTCAAAGTACTATGAGGGCTCTCTCTGCCAGCCAACACCCAGAGCTGGACCTACATGTGGACAGCACTGACACCACCCTTTGGGCCCCTCATTTCCTTACCTTAACAAACTGTTTCCCCCCCCCCCCTCCACAACCAGGACACCAGGTCCTTCCTATTTCACTCCTCCATGCTTCTGACCCCACTCTCTGTCCTCCTTTGGATCCCTTTTCTGCTCCACCATGCGCCCGATCCCATCCTACACAACCCCCACCACTGGACTCACCCTTGCCAGTCCAAAGCCACCACGCAAGCTGCCATTCTCCTGTACCCCTAACTGCTGCCGCAGATCTCCACAATAAAATCCACTGACCTCACACACAGCTGAACAAAGACAACTGGTGCAGGCCATCTTTAAATGAACATGATCTGAGTGCAACAAGGGTCGCGCCACTGACTTTATCACAAAAGGTAGGAAATATCTAAAAAAGCTTTACACTAATGAGTATTCATGTAATGCAAATGTTTCGCAAGTGGGAACTCACCACAAGACAACGTGAGGCCTGACACGTCACAAACACAATGTAAATCAGGAATTCTCTCCCCTCAAAAAGCTGTTAAAGGAAAGGTCAATTGGAAATTTCAATTGAGTTTGGTAGCAAATTTTTGACAGCCAAGAGGGTATTTGAAGAGTTAAATGAAGTTGAGATACAAATGATTCATGATCAAACAGCGCGACAGGATTGAGGGTTAAATGGCCTCTGTTCATTGCCTTTTCAGATACACAAATCACTATGCTGTTCAAATTCAAACACATTTTTTAAAACCAAATTTATACTGTCCCACCTTCAGCTACTGTGTGTTCTACATTTAGTACAGTGGGCTAAACAGCTAGCTTGTAATGCAGAACACAGCCAGCAGCGCGGGTTCATTTCCCGTACCGGCCTCCCCGAACAGGCGCCGGAGTGTGACAACTAGGGGCTTTTCACAGTAACTTAATTGAAGCCTACTTGTGACAATAAGCGATTTATTATACATTTGGACACATTACTGTACAAAGTAATGGCAAGCTGGGACAGATAATAAATATTGAATGTGATAATCATCTATCTACTCCAAATTTAGACCTTAATCTTAATAAACTACCATTGGTAAAAGTAAAAGAACAGAAAATGCTGTGAAACATTTGTGGTAACCTGACACAGCCTAGTTTTGAGCCTGATTAAATTAGATATCATAAATTAAAGAACTGAACACTTTAAATTTAACTGCAGTCCAAACCTCAGGCAGGCGGATGGGAATTAGGACTTGGTCAAGTCAAATACACAACCCATAGACAAACTGCCAGAACTGTCTGGACCTGCCCAGTCAATCACACATCAGGAGTTCATCGATCCTATTGACATGCATCGATTTGTTTTGGGTAACCCAGACCGAGCGAGACTCTTGGGCACGCGGAGTTGCTGCCATTACCTTATATGGCAACAGGTTATATGCAAGGAACACCACTGGAGGTAGACACCTGGGGGGCAGGCCCCAGTGTCCTGTCAAGTGGACATCAAGAAACCCATTGGGTGTTGGGAACCCCCCCCCGGAAGACCTCATTGGCTGGAAGCCAAAGACGTTCCAGGAAAGGCAGCGAAGGAGGGGGATAAAGGTGCATGCCAAGACGCGACGTGGGAGGTGACCTTGACCATCCAGAAGACTGACCAGAGAAGGAAGGAAGCTGCGAGCGACAACCACCTTTGTGACGACGAACCAGAGAGACTCGGGAATCGGACCCACTGTTCGAAAAGGCCATCTTTGCGGGTAGTATAACCGAATCTTGGGTATCTCCTGTATTTTATATGGGTTAATTTAAGGGTTAATATTGTGTTTATTAAATAAAGTTGGTTGAATTTTACACTTGTGTTGTAATTTGTTCTCCTCACTACTACAGACATCTGGGTAAAACATTTAAGTAAATAGACTGGTCGAGGTATCTGAATTGGGCAGATACAACACAATCAATCAGCAGGTCAGGCAGCATGTGAAGAGAGAAAGGAGAGCACTTATTCGGTTATCCATGTGTGGCTAACATATTGGACAACCCTTACCTAATCAGTGAAATATTAGAAAAATAAAGTGAACAACTGAAAGTGAAGTTTGTATGCCACTTACTGGGGCCAGAGCCAGGGAACTTTATAACCACCACTTAGCTGTGTGTCATTCTCACCATAACCTTAACAAGACTGAGCCCAAAATTTGTCTTCATATTTTTAAGTTATCTTTGGATTAGATTAGCCTATGAATGACTTTGGCATTTTTTCCATACCAGTCCCAGATATTGGGATCCTATTGACCTCTCAAGTACCTGCCCTTACTTGTTCAACTTAATGTGGCATCTTTGACAAAACTTTTTAACCCCTATTTAAACTCCAGCAGCTCCATTTTCCCAATCATACACCATGGAACTCATTTTCACGTTCTCTTGACAGTACGAAAGCCAGGACTCACTGCAGCATGAAGTATTATAAACAAAGCAATGTGCATAGGCAAAACAACTTCATTACATTTTCCAAATACCGTTTTTATTTGCATGCTGCTTTATGACAAATATCGAATGCAAAACATGTGCTATATGCAAAATAAATTAGCTCCTGGCTTCTTAGCTCAGGTGGCGTGATCTTGAAACTATTGTTATCACATATATTTTCAAGACTCTATAACAATTTTAAAAGCACTGGAGTAATTTTCCTGCTTTGTTGAGACATTGGCACGGTCAGCGGATCTATAGAGATCAGTCTAGGACACAAGATGCACACCGAGAGCTCACAGATGTATAACGCACAGACCTCAGAGGGAATTGCCCAGAAATTGTGCGCTCCCTGGAACCCTCTGCGAATGTCTCTGTTAGAATTGGAGACTATGGACAGTCCCACAGTTGTTCACTGCATAGTTACCCAGAAAATGCTGAGAAGGAAAAAAACTAGTCCAACTCGCAAGTAGCTGCAGACTGAACCACCTCAGTCACTGAGCCCCCGACTTCCACCAACCCACCTGCCACTTCACCCACTTACCTCACTCACCCTACACAATCACACATTCATCCATCCTTTCATTCATTATCTAACCTTCACAATGGGCATTTAATAATAATAATCTTTATTAGTGTCACAAGTAGGTTTACATTAACACTGCAATGAAGTTACTGTGGAAATTCCCGAGTTGCCACATTCCGGCACCTGTTCGGGTCCATGGAGGGAAAATTCAGAAAATCCAAATCACCTAAACAAGCACATCTTTTGAGACTTGTGGGAGGAAACCAGAGTACTGGGAGGAAACTCACGCAGACACGGGGAGAACGTGCAGACTCCGCAGTCACCCAAGCCGGAATCGAACCCAGGTCCCTGGTGCTGTGAAGCAACAGTGCTAACCACTGTGCTTCCGTGCCACCTCATTTAAACTTGCTTCATGGCAGCTGGAGCTGTAAAAAGGATTGGGGGAGTCTCTCTCTCCCCCCTTCCCCCCCCCCCACCCCCCCCCCCCCCCAAAGTGCTACTCCACTATATGGAATTCTTCGCATTTCTGGAGAAGCTGGGCTCGGAAGAACTGGTCAGGAATGCGGAGCTGCTTCAGGGTGCAGAAAAGTACAATCAGTGCAGCAATCCAACAGTGACAGCCATTTCTCAGAATATCTAGGCATTCTGTTCAAAATCCAAATGTAGAAGTGCGGCAGCTGATTATGGACTTCATTTTCCTCACATTTTCCAGTAGTTATCTGCAACAGTTGTAGATTCAATGCTAGAGACCAAGCATGAATTAGATTGAGATTTAGTGAAAATGACAAAAGGCGTGGTTGAAGTGGAAGGCACTTTGACACGGGCAAAAATGTAGGACGATGGATGAAGGGAGTCGCAGAGTGCACAGAAGTAACAAGTGAATGGATTCATAACAAGGCAGAAACAGAACAAGAATATTCTAACAAGATTGAATGAATTTCAATCATTTTAATACTATACTGAAAATCTAATATAATTCTGCCTTTTTATCAGTGGTGTGGGCAGCCTTAATATCCTATCCCATCAAGCGATATTGGGAAATGATTAAATCCGATCTAAGTAAGCAGAAATTATTTCTTCAATTTCACGTAATCCTGGCTTCACCCAGATCAGAATTACTCAATTAGGCATATGATACAGCCAAATTTTATGCAGTGACAATAGAATGAAGCTGACAAGTGCATTTAGAAATTGATAAAAATGTCATTCATTCATTATATTTTCTTTATTCTTTCATGGGAGGTGGACGTCGTTAGCAAGGCCAGCATTTGTTGTCCATCCATAATTGCCCTTGAATTGAGTGGCTTGCTTGGCCACTTCAGAGAACATTTCAAAGTAACATGTAGGCCATACCAGATAACGGTGGCAGATTTCCTCATTTGAAGGACATGAGTGAACCAGATGGGTTTTTTACAACAAATTGACAGTGGTCACCATTACTGAGATTAGCTTTATATTCCAAATTGCTTCAAATTGAATTCAAATTCCACCAGCTGCCATGGTGGGATTCGAACCTGGCCCATTAGTCTGAGCCTCTGGATTGCTAGGCCAGTGACATTACCACTGTGCCACCATTTCCCCTGGGTTAGATTTTGAGGGAAAAATAATGGTGAGGCCATCAGCACTCTGTTACTTACATGGAAAACGGAAATGCAGAGATCAGGAAGTCACTGTGCAAGATTCCTCCTAAATATCTCTAAACAAATCATCTGGTCATCTAATTCACCATTCAAATGCATTGCTATAGATACAGACTAAGCTCAAAATGTTAGGGCTTGCCCAATCCAGCGCAAGTACCCTTTTAATAGTGTGGTAAATCTTAATCACTATCAAACAACCTCATTGGCACTGAAAATTAATAAGTATGGAATCCCATTCCTCCAGAATTTAAACATTATTGGAAATCGTTTTTTAAAATTAAACGCAACTTAAATGGTTACTTTTTTTGTCTCGTCTCTCATTCCTGAACCAATCTCCCCCCCCCCCCACTTCTATTTTGCTTTCTGTAACTGATTTGACATTGAATACAATATTCTTTGTGACACGTCCCTGTTCAGTTTTCTTTCTACTTATTAACAATCCTTCAATTGATTGGTTTACATATGCAACAGACTCCAGATGCACTGTAGCATGTTCATGGTTTTTGGATGGTTGGCTGACAAACATTTCCAGTGCTGAAGCTATTGTCAAATGCAAGTCTAACAAAACCCCCATTTCGAACCAAATCCAGTCCATTATAATTCCACCAGATTTATTTTACTGGAAATGCTGGCTCTGACCTCTTGATCAAGGAACACTAACAACTGATGCACATTATCTCAAACTGTGACTGAACAATAAAAATTATATTTAGCCAAGTTCCTCCAAATTGGAATACATGTTTCGTGATTTGGAGCTTTTTAAATAAGTTTTGCTGTGGATTTGTTCGAGAAGGGGCCCATTTCTGGTGTACTGCATAAATGACATATTATAGAATAAAAATATCAGGCACAAATTTTGAACATGTAATCTAATCAAAGATTTTAGATGACAAACCACGAGAGCAAACTCAACTGATATATAAACATCAGCTGAACCCATCAATTAGATTACAGACTTGTAATCTCTCCCTGTGATTTAAAAATAATCATTATTATGTGGGAAGTGGAGGGGTGGGAGGGAAGATGAAAGGGAATGAAGGTTAGAGTTTGCAATGTGTCAGCATCAGCCATCTTTCAAAAGGCAATTTACTTCATGACCTTAACACAAATTAATGTGCAGTTACCATATATTTGCGTGATCATGCAGATGACTAGAAAACTCTAGTTCAACAGAAAAATATATTGAAATTATAGCTATTTAACATACACTTCCTACGTAATACCGGAATCCAGAAAATATTCAATGGGACACCCTTAAATACCACATGACAAAGTCAGCAGTGCACGGAGAGTGGTGATCAAAAAGAAACAGTCTATTAATATCATGGATCATACTGACTTTACATAATTTTAACTTTCTTAGGTTAAACTACTCCAGTAGCTCAACGCAAAAAAAGTGAGACACAGATCAATAAAGTTTTGAATTTGTTCAGTGTCTGAGTTAACCGAGCCCCTGAAGAGAATCAGCAGGGGCACAATAAGCCATTTCTTCATTAAAAATCTACAGGGAAATGATAGGCAGCCAAGATTCCATTGCTGATTACATTCCTGTGAGACATGCTGGAAAGTGGACAACAGGGAAGGCCAAGCTTGGGCTCATCTGTGATTCTACCCACAGTAAAACAACTTCCAGCACAATGCTAAGTTTGTAAATGTACTTGTGCGAGGTACCATAGGAAGACTTAATGCCAGCAGAAGATAACATGAATTATATACAACATGAATTGCCTTCAGGGAAGGGAGAAAATCATTTATTTGCTTTGTTTTATTCTCAGGATTCGATGGCAAATTGCAAAAAAGATATAGAAACACCAGAGTAGGTGCACAAAATATTACTATGACTATAAGAGAACCAATAGGTTAAACCCATCACGAAACACTCAAGGGTGGGCTCTTTTCTCCAGAAAATAGAAGGTTCAAGGACAAGCTAATAAAGTGGTTTTCAAAATTATGAAGGGATTTGATGGAGCAGAAATAGAAAAAATGCTTCCACTTGTCGCGGTGCCTTAAACTAGAGGACACAGAGATGACGGTTAATGAATCCAGTCAGTTCAGAAGAATCAAATTTTCCGAGAGACTATTTGAATGCAGGACTTGCAACACAGGGAGTAAGTAGATGGTAGCACAGATGCACTGAAAGGGAAGCTGCACAAGTGCAAGGGAGGTCTTGTGGTGCAATGGATAGCGTTCCTACCTCTGAGGCAGAAGCTCCATACATAAGTGACACCCCAGGATGGCCAAGCAAGATGTATTCTGAACAGGTTGACGGTCAGACAGATTCAGTATCAACACATTCCAGTCGGAAGTGATAAGAGCAAGCAAGATGCCTGGTTACTATGAGACAGAAAGAACATTGGCTGCTCTACCATCGCTACCCATAGCTCCAGCCTACACAACGTTAGTGTCCAAGTGCATATTGCCATAGCAATTTTGACAATGAGTGAACCATAATGCACCAGCAGAGAAGTACAAGAGGGAGAAAAGATCAGAAGAATATACAGATAGAATGAGATTAGAATGAGGTGGCTTGTATGGATACTAGCATAGAACAGCTGAGGCAAATGGTCTGTTTCTGTCCTGTAAATTCTATATAATTCTATGTAACTGCTCGAATAAGGAAATCAAATAGTTTAAACAAGTGATGACAATATAGCACAAGTAATTTTAAGACTGGTTCAGGTTTTATGTTTACATAATACTTTAGTTGGAACTTCCATTTCAGTAACTTAAATAATTAAACAGGGAATCTTCCACCAATTGTAACTTAAAATAGTGTTACAGGGAACCTTCCACCAATAGTAACTTAAATATTACAGGGAACCTTTCACCAATTTAATGCACCATATTTTTTGGTGTATAAGACAAACATTTTTCTCCAGAAAATCAGGTCTCGCCTTATACACCGCTTCAACTTACCTACCATTTAAGTGGATTTTAGACACCGATGCCTTGCAAATAAATCCAAGCAAACGCCATGCCGCATACCAAAATGCCTCCGGTCAAGTCACATCAATCCTGTGCTGCAGGATTCAAGTTGGAAGTCGTTAAATATGCAGATGAAAATGGCGGGAGCTCACCATAAGTACAGAGTTAGCGAGAAAAATGTATGGGACCGGCGTAAGGCAACAGGATATATTGTGTTCAACCAAGACAACTAAAAAAGCACACTGTTGATCTAGAGCCAGGTGGACTAATATCAAACAGATATTGGAAGAGAATGTGTTACCAATTTGAGCTGCATGCCACGGGTTAAATACAGTTCAGCCCTGTCTGAAGGCCAGACAGATTGCTACAGATAGAAATACTAATTTTAACGACAATCCATTGTAGTGTTTCCGTTTTATGTGAAGGAGAAACAAGACAACTTTACCACTTTTGTCAAGAGGAAGAACACATACAGCATCTACCATAAAGATGGACAATGTGCCTGAAGAGGTGGTTATAAATGGATTCATCAAAACTGGGATAATTAGCAGACCAGAGAAACCAGAGACTCAGCCAGAGGAAGATAATGACATGGAAGCTAAAGGGAACTACAGTCCTTCCCTCAGCCCCAAGCTAATGTGGAGCTTCCACTTCGACAGAGAATGAAGAATTCAAAGGTTTCTCTGATGTAGAGTAAACGGTGTTGAAAGTGTTCATAGTCAGTTAGTCATGAGCTAATATACAGTTTTACAGTTGTCTTGGGAGTAATATTTGTTCCAAGTTTATCATTGTTAGTGAACCAGATTTGGATTTGCTAAAATAAATTGTGAGATTTTTCATTTTCATTGATAAACGTAGATTAAAATTTTTCTGATCTTGTCTCGTCTTATACACCGCATCAACTTATATATGAATGGAGGTCAATAAAATCGTAAATCTAGTCAATTCGACATGTGCACCAAAGAATATGATATATCTCTTTTGTAGTACTTACAATTTTAAGTTAACCTGACGTATCAACTGTTTGGTGACTGCAAACATACAAGAGGAAATGAGAACATCACTGGCGGGTCCGCAAGGACTCGCAACGGGGGGGGCGGGTCCGCAAAGCCCTCGCACGGGCGGGTCCGCAAAGCCCTCGCACGGGCGGGTCCGCAAAGCCCTCGCACGGGCGGGTCCGCAAAGCCCTCGCACGGGCGGGTCCGCAAAGCCCTCGCACGGGCGGGTCCGCAAAGCCCTCGCACAGGCGGGTCCGCAAAGCCCTCGCACGGGCGGGTCCGCAAAGCCCTCGCACGGGCGGGTCCGCAAAGCCCTCGCACGGGCGGGTCCGCAAAGCCCTCGCACGGGCGGGTCCGCAAAGCCCTCGCACGGGCGGGTCCGCAAAGCCCTCGCACGGGCGGGTCCGCAAAGCCCTCGCACGGGCGGGTCCGCAAAGACCTCGCACGGGCGGGTCCGCAAAGACCTCGCACGGGCGGGTCCGCAAAGACCTCGCACGGGCGGGTCCGCAAAGACCTCGCACGGGCGGGTCCGCAAAGACCTCGCACGGGCGGGTCCGCAAAGACCTCGCACGGGCGGGTCCGCAAAGACCTCGCACGGGCGGGTCCGCAAAGACTCGCACGGGCGGGTCCGCAAAGACTCGCACGGGCGGGTCCGCAAAGACTCGCACGGGCGGGTCCGCAAAGACTCGCACGGGCGGGTCCGCAAAGATACACAAACACAAGATTGAAAGAAGGTGGAGAGCTAAAATGAAACGGCCTCGCAATGTCTTATGAAGTATGCTATAATGAATAGCTGCACCTCCATGTTTTCATTTTTAAACTGTTTCCTTCTCAGAATTTGTTCCACATTTCTCAACACCTGTTTCATTCTCTCCATCCTGCTACTGACTGGTTGTCACTTTATGTACCTTTCTGTATTTATTTACTTTTCACTCCTTCTTTCCCCCCCACCCCAACATCAACAATCTGCAACGTGTCACATACTTCTTTGGTTCTGCTCCGTTTTTTGAATTTGTTTGGCTGTCTTTCCCTTCCTGTGTCCTTTCAACTATTTCACCATGAATCCATTTTTAAATTTACAGTTACGCAATCACTGCCCATGGCGAATTTTGAAGCCACTCAAATGCATTTGACAAAGACGAGTCCAGCAAGCAAGCCAAGACGTGTGCACAGCCACTCAGGGAGAGGTGATCCAGATAAGGGAAGCCAAAAGGCTGACCACTTTATGTCCTGGAGAAAAGTGAAACCTGCTAACAAAAAGAAAATAAGGTAAAAATGGAATAGAACTGTAGAATTCCTACAATGCTGAAGGGGACCATTCGGCCAATCGAGTCTGCACCAACCCTCTGAAAGAGCACCCTACCTGGGCTCAAACTCCACACTATCCTCGTAACCCCAACTAACTGACACATCTTTGGATACTAAGGGGCAATTTATCATGGCCAATCACCCAACCTGCACTTCTTTGATCTGTGGGAGGAAAGCCACGCAGACAGAGGGAGAAAGTGCAAACTTTGCACAATCACCCAAGGCTGGAACTGAACCCGGGACTCTGGTGCTGTGAGGCAGCAGTACTAACCACTGTGCCGTGTTAAGTATTTTTTATTTATTTTTGGTTAAGTATTTTTTATTTATTTTTAAATGACTATATTATGTTCTTGAGGAATTGTGAGGATGCATTTTGTTTTTAAATCATTCTTGAGATCGGAGCATCATAGCCAGGCCAGCAGTTATTTCCCCTGGCTGCCTTTGAGGAACTACTGCAGTCATCTGGTGAAGGTGTTCCCACAGTGCTGTTAAGTAGAAATTTATACGCTCCAGGTCCAGTGACAATGATGGAATGGCAACACATGACCAATTCAGGATGGTATGTGACATGAAAGTGACGGGTAATTCCACACATCTGCTACTCTTGCCCACCTAGATGGTAGAGGTCATGAATTTGGAAGAAACTACTGGCCATTCTCAGTCATGCGAGGCACTACAATATCAGGCGTTGACAAGATGCACAAAATCATTAACTAATAAAAGAAAAACAAAATACGCCAAATCTTCAAAGTTTGATTACTCCTCGGGCGGCACGGTGGTGCAGTGGTTAGCACTGCGGCCTCACGGCACAGAGGACCCGGGTTCGATCCCAGCCCTGGGTCACTGTCCGTGTGGAGTTGCACATTCTCCCCGTGTCTGTGTGGGTTTCACCCCCACAACCCAAAGATGTGGTTAGGTGGATTGGCCACCCCAAATTGCCCCTTAACTGGGGGAAAGTTTGATTACTCCTTAGGTTGCTCCAAACCGAAGAGAGATAAACAGAAGAATGTTGTAATGAAGGAATGGCAGCCAAGATATCAAGCTGGCATTCCTATCTCCAGAAGCTGAAGGGCCAGCTGTGTTGTTCCAGTAAACACTGCAAATTGCAGGTTCCAGTAAAGACATTTTACTTCACAGAATTAGAATGATGCGCCACTATTTGGTCACCCAGATGGTGACCGACCACCCCTCTCCATAATAAACCTCACTGCCATTCCATACCTGGCAACAGTGATCAAATGGCACTCTCATTAAGCACTCAAAAGTAACAATAAGTATTAAAGTGTAGGATCACCAACTGAAGTGCTTTGATTACATGAGAATGAATATATAACAAGTAGCTAGCCTATTCTAAAGATAATGAAACAATAAGTTCAAATGTATATTTGCACATGGATAACAAGTATTATGCACACGTACCCAAGTGGCTGTTCTGCAACTGGATTCTGCCGATCACAGATCGGTGAAAAGTTGCAATTCAAATGTCCACTTCATAGCAATAAAACCTACAAAACTACAGAGCAATCGTCAATGCATTTCCTTTGTTGAGAATTTGTGCTTTAATTAAACTTTGACACCTAATAATTTAGGCAATCCTTTCAAATAATCCAAGGTGACTATTATGTGGCACTTCCAAGTAGTGGCTGGAATAATCCACTTCCAACACATGAGATTTAAAATTGAGTATACCCATTGGTTAAGAATATCTCCTGTACAGTGGCTCAGAAAGCAGAGACCAAACAATTGACTAAAGTGCTCATTGAGGCTGCAATTCAGGTGACCATCAGTTGACAATTCCCTCATAAAATGCATCAACATCAACACAGCCAGAGATGGTCCTATTCTTCTTCAGGTTTATTTCCTCATTCTTCTAAGAGTGATCAGCACCCCTTCTTCCTTTCACCCTGCACCTTCAACGCACTACGGTCACAGGGTATTCACTGCGGCACCCACCAGTCACTGGGCATTCATGCCCCCACACCCCCCCTCACTGAACATTCATTATTCCCCCTCCCCATTGTTCACTACCCCTTACCTCACTGCTTTTCTCCCACCACCATCATTGGGTATTCACTCTCTCCTCTCACCATCATTGGGTATTCACTATCTCTCCTCTCACCATCACTGGTTATTCACTGTCTCTCTCTCTTTCCCACCATCATTGGGTATTCACTGTCTCTCTCTCTCTCTCCCACCATCACTGGGTGTTCACTGTCTCTCTGCCCCACCTTCACTGGGTATTCACTGTCTCTCTTTCCCACCATCACTGGGTATTCACTGTCTCTCTTTCCCACCATCACTGGGTATTCACTGTTTCTCTTTCCCACCATCACTGGGTATTCACTGCCTCTCTTTCCCACCATCACTGGGTATTCGCTGTTTCCCTTTCCCACCATCACTGGGTATTCACCGCCTCTCTTTCCCACCATCACTGGGTATTCACTGTCTCTCTTTCCCACCATCACTGGGTATTCGCTGTTTCCCTTTCCCACCATCACTGGGTATTCACCGCCTCTCTTTCCCACCATCACTGGGTATTCACTGTCTCTCTTTCCCACCATCACTGGGTATTCACTGTCTCTCTTCCCCACCATCACTGGGTATTCACTGCCTCTCTTTCCCACCATCACTGGGTATTCACTGTCTCTCTTTCCCACCATCACTGGGTATTCACCGCCTCTCTTTCCCACCATCACTGGGTATTCACTGTCTCTCTTTCCCACCATCACTGGGTATTCACTGTCTCTCTGCCCTATCACTGGGTATTCACTGTCTCTCTTCCCCACCATCACTGGGTATTCACCGCCTCTCTTTCCCACCATCACTGGGTATTCACTGTCTCTCTGTCCCATCACAGGGTATGCACTGTCTCTCTGTCCCATCACAGGGTATTCACTGTCTCTCTGCCCCATCACTGGGTATTCACTGTCTCTCTTTCCCACCATCACTGGGTATTTACTGTCTCTCTGCCCCATCACTGGGTATTCACTGTCTCTCTTTCCCACCATCACTGGGTATTCACTGTCTCTCTTTCCTACCATCACTGGGTATTCACTGTCTCTCTTTCCTACCATCACTGGGTATTCACTGTCTCTCTGCCCCATCACTGGGTATTCACTGCCTCTCTCCCACCATCACTGGGTGTTCACTGTCTCTCTGCCCCACCTTCACTGGGTATTCACTGTCTCTCTTTCCCACCATCACTGGGTATTCACTGTCTCTCTTTCCTACCATCACTGGGTATTCACGGTCTCTCTTTCCGACCATCACTGGGTATTCACTGTCTCTCTTTCCTACCATCACTGGGTATTCACTGTCTCTCTTTCCCACCATCACTGGGTATTCACTGTCTCTCTTTCCCACCATCACTGGGTATTCGCTGTTTCCCTTTCCCACCATCACTGGGTATTCACTGTCTCTCTCTCTTTCCCACCATCACTGGGTATTCACTGTCTCTCTCTCTTTCCCACCATCACTGGGTATTCACTGTCTCTCTTTCCCACCATCACTGGGTATTCACCGCCTCTCTTTCCCACCATCACTGGGTATTCACTGTCTCTCTCTCTTTCCCACCATCACTGGGTATTCACTGTCTCTCTTTCCCACCATCACTGGGTATTCACCGCCTCTCTTTCCCACCATCACTGGGTATTCACTGTCTCTCTCTTTCCCACCATCACTGGGTATTCACTGTCTCTCTTTCCCACCATCACTGGGTATTCACTGTCTCTCTGCCCCATCACTGGGTATTCACTGTCTCTCTTCCCCACCATCACTGGGTATTCACTGTCTCTCTTTCCCACCATCACTGGGTATTCACCGCCTCTCTTTCCCACCATCACTGGGTATTCACTGTCTCTCTGCCCCATCACTGGGTATTCACTGTCTCTCTTTCCCACCATCACTGGGTATTTACTGTCTCTCTGCCCCATCACTGGGTATTCACTGTCTCTCTTTCCCACCATCACTGGGTATTCACTGTCTCTCTTTCCTACCATCACTGGGTATTCACTGTCTCTCTTTCCTACCATCACTGGGTATTCACTGTCTCTCTGCCCCATCACTGGGTATTCACTGCCTCTCTCCCACCATCACTGGGTGTTCACTGTCTCTCTGCCCCACCTTCACTGGGTATTCACTGTCTCTCTTTCCTACCATCACTGGGTATTCACGGTCTCTCTTTCCTACCATCACTGGGTATTCACTGTCTCTCTTTCCTACCATCACTGGGTATTCACTGTCTCTCTTTCCCACCATCACTGGGTATTCACTGTCTCTCTTTCCCACCATCACTGGGTATTCGCTGTTTCCCTTTCCCACCATCACTGGGTATTCACTGTCTCTCTCTCTTTCCCACCATCACTGGGTATTCACTGTCTCTCTCTCTTTCCCACCATCACTGGGTATTCACTGTCTCTCTTTCCCACCATCACTGGGTATTCACCGCCTCTCTTTCCCACCATCACTGGGTATTCACTGTCTCTCTCTCTTTCCCACCATCACTGGGTATTCACTGTCTCTCTTTCCCACCATCACTGGGTATTCACCGCCTCTCTTTCCCACCATCACTGGGTATTCACTGTCTCTCTCTTTCCCACCATCACTGGGTATTCACTGTCTCTCTTTCCCACCATCACTGGGTATTCACTGTCTCTCTGCCCCATCACTGGGTATTCACTGTCTCTCTTCCCCACCATCACTGGGTATTCACTGTCTCTCTTTCCCACCATCACTGGGTATTCACCGCCTCTCTTTCCCACCATCACTGGATATTCACTGTCTCTCTGCCCCATCACTGGGTATTCACTGTCTCTCTTTCCCACCATCACTGGGTATTCACTGTCTCTCTTTCCTACCATCACTGGGTATTCACTGTCTCTCTCTCTTTCCCACCATCACTGGGTATTCACTGTCTCTCTTTCCCACCATCACTGGGTATTCACCGCCTCTCTTTCCCACCATCACTGGGTATTCACTGTCTCTCTCTTTCCCACCATCACTGGGTATTCACTGTCTCTCTTTCCCACCATCACTGGGTATTCACTGTCTCTCTGCCCCATCACTGGGTATTCACTGTCTCTCTTCCCCACCATCACTGGGTATTCACTGTCTCTCTTTCCCACCATCACTGGGTATTCACCGCCTCTCTTTCCCACCATCACTGGGTATTCACTGTCTCTCTGCCCCATCACTGGGTATTCACTGTCTCTCTTTCCCACCATCACTGGGTATTTACTGTCTCTCTGCCCCATCACTGGGTATTCACTGTCTCTCTTTCCCACCATCACTGGGTATTCACTGTCTCTCTTTCCTACCATCACTGGGTATTCACTGTCTCTCTTTCCTACCATCACTGGGTATTCACTGTCTCTCTGCCCCATCACTGGGTATTCACTGCCTCTCTCCCACCATCACTGGGTGTTCACTGTCTCTCTGCCCCACCTTCACTGGGTATTCACTGTCTCTCTTTCCCACCATCACTGGGTATTCACTGTCTCTCTTTCCCACCATCACTGGGTATTCGCTGTTTCCCTTTCCCACCATCATTGGGTATTCACTGTCTCTCTCTCTTTCCCACCATCACTGGGTATTCACTGTCTCTCTCTCTTTCCCACCATCACTGGGTATTCACTGTCTCTCTTTCCCACCATCACTGGGTATTCACCGCCTCTCTTTCCCACCATCACTGGGTATTCACTGTCTCTCTCTCTTTCCCACCATCACTGGGTATTCACTGTCTCTCTTTCCCACCATCACTGGGTATTCACCGCCTCTCTTTCCCACCATCACTGGGTATTCACTGTCTCTCTCTTTCCCACCATCACTGGGTATTCACTGTCTCTCTTTCCCACCATCACTGGGTATTCACTGTCTCTCTGCCCCATCACTGGGTATTCACTGTCTCTCTTCCCCACCATCACTGGGTATTCACTGTCTCTCTTTCCCACCATCACTGGGTATTCACCGCCTCTCTTTCCCACCATCACTGGGTATTCACTGTCTCTCTGCCCCATCACTGGGTATTCACTGTCTCTCTTTCCCACCATCACTGGGTATTCACTGTCTCTCTTTCCTACCATCACTGGGTATTCACTGTCTCTCTGCCCCATCACTGGGTATTCACTGTCTCTCTTTCCCACCATCACTGGGTATTTACTGTCTCTCTGCCCCATCACTGGGTATTCACTGTCTCTCTTTCCCACCATCACTGGGTATTCACTGTCTGTCCCATCACAGGGTATTCACTGTCTCTCTGCCCCATCACTGGGTATTCACTGTCTCTCTTTCCCACCATCACTGGGTATTTACTGTCTCTCTGCCCCATCACTGGGTATTCACTGTCTCTCTTTCCCACCATCACTGGGTATTCACTGTCTCTCTTTCCTACCATCACTGGGTATTCACTGTCTCTCTTTCCTACCATCACTGGGTATTCACTGTCTCTCTGCCCCATCACTGGGTATTCACTGCCTCTCTCCCACCATCACTGGGTGTTCACTGTCTCTCTGCCCCACCTTCACTGGGTATTCACTGTCTCTCTTTCCCACCATCACTGGGTATTCACTGTCTCTCTTTCCTACCATCACTGGGTATTCACTGTCTCTCTTTCCTACCATCACTGGGTATTCACTGTCTCTCTTTCCTACCATCACTGGGTATTCACTGTCTCTCTTTCCCACCATCACTGGGTATTCACTGTCTCTCTTTCCCACCATCACTGGGTATTCGCTGTTTCCCTTTCCCACCATCACTGGGTATTCACTGTCTCTCTCTCTTTCCCACCATCACTTGGTATTCACTGCCTCTCTTTCCCACCATCACTTGGTATTCACTGCCTCTCTTTCCCACCATCCCTGGGTATTCACTGCCTCTCTTTCCCACCATCACTGGGTATTCACTGTCTCTCTGCCCCACCATCACTGTGGCTGGTTTAGCACACTGGGCTAAATCGCTGGCTTTTAAAGCAAACCAAGTCAGGCCAGCAGCACGGTTCAATTCCCGTACCAGCCTCCCCAAACAGACGCCGGAATGTGGCGACTAGGGGCTTTTCACAGTAACTTCAAGTGAAGCCTACTTGTGACAATAAGCGATTTTCATTTCATTGTCTCTGCCCCACCATCACTGGGTATTCACCGTCTCTCTTTCCCACCATCACTGGGTATTCACTGCCGCTCTGCCCCACCATCACTGGGTATTCACTGCCGCTCTGCCTCACCATCACTGGGTATTCACTGCCGCTCTGCCCCACCATCACTGGGTATTCACTGTCTCTCTTTCCCACCATCACTGGGTATTTACTGTCTCTCTGCCCCATCACTGGGTATTCACTGCCGCTCTGCCTCACCATCACTGGGTATTCACTGCCGCTCTGCCTCACCATCACTGGGTATTCACTGCCTCTCTTTCCCACCATCACTGGGTATTCACTGCCGCTCTGCCCCATCACTGGGTATTCACTGCCTCTCTTTCCCACCATCACTGGGTATTCACTGCCGCTCTGCCCCACCATCACTGGGTATTCACTGCCGCTCTGCCTCACCATCACTGGGTATTCTCTCTCTCGCTCCGCCGGCGCTTTCTGACTCTCCATCGCCACTAACTCACCAGAAGAAAGTGACGGTTCCATCATCAAACACCTCGGACTCGGTGCTCCGGCGGTCCTGTACCTCCCGCCGACCCGCAGCGCCGCTTTTCCTTGCCGGCTCCCCCCGCTGCTGCTGCCGGCTTCCCCCCGGCTCCGGGACACGCAACAAACCATTCGGTTCTCCCGCAGACGGGTTTCTGACTGCATTGCGGATCATTGTGCGCGGACTCCCGGGCACTGTGCTCCCGCTCGCTCCCCGGCGGCACCAAATTACTAACCGGCCTCCCGTCCCATCATTGCGCATGTATGAGTCGCCCCCGGAAACCAAAGCCCACGCATCACGTCCGGTGACCAGAGCGTGAGGTCTAAGAAGGCACCTCCTGCAGCCTGCGCGAGGCTAAGGGTGCACCTCCTACCGCCAGAGCGAGGCTAAGGGGGCACCTCCGCCAGCCAGAGTGAGGCTGAGGGGACAACTCCAGTGACCACAGTCAGTTTCACGTGCTAGCAAAGTACTGGCATAATTTTGGTGCCAGAGCAATGCTCGGCTCTCCAGTCACAAATTTAGTGAATAAAAGCAAAATATTGTGGATGCTAGAGATCTGAAATAAAAACAAAAAATGGTGGAAAATCTTTGCAGGTTTTGTCACATCCATATTAACATATCATGGTGCAATCATTAACACACACTGATGGACAGGCAGATGGACTAATCAACACACATGCAACATCACAGCCAATCACCAGTGAGAGCACACGCACTATAAAATAGGGAACACCACAGTTCCCGCTCATTCCACCAAGAGATAGCTCAGAGCTAGCAGTGTGCCACTCAGACACACACCATGCGCTGAGTGCCTCTCTAAGATAGATGTGGAGATGCCGGCGTTGGACTGGGGTGAGCACAGTAAGAAGTTTTACAACATCAGGTTAAAGTCCAACAGGTTTGTTTCGATGTCACTAGCTTTCAGAGCGCTGCTCCTTCCTCAGGTGAATGAAGAGGTATGTTCCAGAAACATATATGTAGACAGATTCAAAGATGCCAGACAATGCTTGGAATGCGAGCATTAGCAGGTGATTAAATCTTTACAGATCCAGAGATGGGGTAACCCCAGGTTAAAGAGGTGTGAATTGTGTCAAGCCAGGACAGTTGGGAGGATTTTGCAGGCCAGATGGTGGGGGATGAATGTAATGCGACATGAATCCCAGGTCTCTAAGATAGTGCTAGGGCTGCGTCCACAGGTTAGCTGGTGAAGTATGAACCACAGCCAGAAGTTAACAATTGTTATTATCCAGAATAATAAAACGGAGAGTTGTACCATCTACAACCGTGTTGGTTCGTTTGTATCTCGGAACACCCAACACGACAGGTTTCACAGCATTTGTGGAGAGAGAAAAACAGTTAATCATTGAGTCCAATGGAGTCTCTGGCTTCTTTGGAGCAAATTTATTTAAATAGAAATAAGAACCGTTGTTCATTGAATTATATAAATGCAAGTTAGTAGCATGGTACCACCAGTGGCATGTTGGTACATTTGCCAATGTTACATTATTCTGTTTACTGTTGGAAAGGAGGATGGTCAAGTTACTGTGGTTCCATGTCTGTGGAATGACAGAGGAAAGAACAGGCTGTGTAACATGTTGAGAAACTATCAAGAGATAGGAGCTGAAATGAAAGGCAGAACATTGAGAGTAATATTACCCAAACCATGTACAAATTGGCATAGAGAAAGCAAATCAGCAAAGTAAACCTTTAGCGAAAGGATTGGTGTCGGTTCTATTTCTTTGAATTCTGGTACCTGAGATGGAACAGAATTCCACCACTGAGATGGGCTTCAAAAGAAACAGGCTGAGTTCAATGCCCTAGCTGAAGGGATCAATACAGCTGGGAAAAATAAACTTAAACCAAGAAAAGCAGAGAGAGCTCAGACAAACAAAAAAGTCTAATAATTAATTAAATAGTTAAGGACAAAATACATAAATAGGGCTACTGCTACACACAACAATAACTTCATAGAATGGTTACAGCATAGAAGAGGCTATTTGGCCCATTGAGCCTCTGCCAGCTATCTGAAGAACAACTTGCCTAATCCCACTCAGCTTTTCCTCGTTGCCCTTCAAATACTTTCTCCTCAGGCTCGCTAGCAAGGGGTACTCTTCCTCCACCGCTAGCACAAGCCACTATCTTGCTGATACTGTATGGAGTTTGCACTTTCTCCCCCTGTCTGTGTGGGCTTTCTTCAGCTGCTCTGGTTCCTCCCACAGTCCAAAAATATGCAGGTTAGGTGGATTGGCCAGGCCAAATTGCCAATTAGTGTCCAAAAGGTTAGGTGGGGTTACTGGGTCATGGCGATAGGGTGTCTTAAGAAGGGTGATCTTTCCAAGGGCCGGCGCAGACTCGATGGGCCAAATGGCCTCCTTCTGCACTGTAAATTCTATGATTCTATACCCAAGAAAGACAAAGATCTGACCGAATGTGGATCTTACAGACCATCTCACTGCTCAATGCAGGTGTGACTCGCAAAAATCCTGGCCAGACGACTGGGGAACTGAGCACCAGAGGTGGTGCAGAAGACCAGGTGGGCTTTGTCAAGGGCAGGAAGCTAGCAGCGAACATCAGGCGCCTGCTGAACGTGATAATGACCCCATCCGGGGAGAGAACACCAGAGGTGATCATCTCCCGGAACACAAAAAAGGCCTTTGACAGAGTCGAATTAAAGTACCTCATGGAGGTACTGAAGCAGTTTGGGCTGGGAACACGGTTCACCTCCTGAATGAGATTCCTGCTCAATGCCCCCATGGTGAGCATACGGACCAACATCAGCAGCTGCACAGGGGCACAAGGCCTGCTGTCCTCGCTACTATTCGCTCTAGCAATTGAGCCGCTGGCAATCGCCCTCAGAACAGTGAGAAATTAGAAGGGGACCCAGAGAGCACAGAGTTTCACTCTATGTGGATGACCTGCTCCTCTATGTCTCAGACCGACAAGGCAGCATGGAAGGGATCATGAAGCTCCTGAAAGAGTTTGGTGCCTCTCGGGCTACAAACTCAACCTGAGCAAGAGTGCAATCTTCCCAGTGAACCCAAAAGGGAAAGGGGCAGAGCTGAAGGAACTGCCATTCAAGCAAGCCCAAAGAAAATTCTGCTACCTGGGGATTCCAAATTGCCCACGACTGGTCATGGGTCCACAATGGAACCTGACCAGTCTGGCAGAGGAAGTTAAAAAGGACTTACAGAGGTGGGACACACTCTCACTCTCCCTAGCGGGGAGAGTGTAGATGATCAAGGTGAACATGCTGCCCAGGTTCCTCTTCCTGTTCAGATCCATACCGATCTACATCCCCAAGGCCTTCATTAACACAGTTGACAAATTAATCATGGCGTTCGTCTGGGCAGTGTTGGGTTGGGTTGGGGGGGGGGGGGGGGAGAATCCAAGAATCCCAAAAGTGTCCCACAAAGAAAAAGAAGTATGGGAGGCCTAACCTTCCCAAACCAACAATACTACCACTGGGCGGCCACAGCAGAGAGAGTGAGGGGATGGGTGAAGGAACTGAAAGCAATATGGATGAGAATGGAGGAGAGTTCCTGCATAGGGACGTCCCTCGGAGCCTTTGCCAACAACAGCACTCCCATCCCTGTCAGCCAAACACTCAACAAGCCCAGTGGTAGTAGCCACACGCCAGGCCTGGAACCAACTGAGACAACACTTTGGTCTGGTTGAAATGTATAGCATGGCCCCCATCTGCAGCAACCACAGGTTCGTGCCAGCCACGATGGATGCCACCCTTAAGAGGTAGAGGCAGACAGAGGGATGCTGACAGTTAGAGACTCCTACATTTGGGGCAGCACGGTAGCCTTGTGGATAGCACAATTGCTTCACAGCTCCAGGGTCCCAGGTTCGATTCTGGCTTGGGTCACTGTCTGTGCGGAGTCTGCACATCCTCCCCGTGTGTGCGTGGGTTTCCTCCGGGTGCTCCGGTTTCCTCCCACAGTCCAAAGATGTGCGGGTTAGGTGGATTGGCCATGATAAATTGCCCTTAGTGTCCAAAATTGCCCTTAGTGTTGGGTGGGGTTACTGGGTTATGGGGATAGGGTAGCGGTGTTGACCTTGGGTAGGGTGCTCTTTCCAAGAGCCGGTGCAGACTCGATGGGCTGAATGGCCTCCTTCTGCTCTGTAAATTCTATGATAACATGGACGACAGGCTTGCGATGTTAGAGGAACTGAGAACTGACGGAAAGGTTGCAACTGCCCAACGGAAACAAACTGCGACACTTAGAAGTCAAAAACGTCCTCCGCAAGGAGCCAACATCATACCCATGGACACCGAGACACTCAAAGATAGAGGAACTGTTGGACGTAGGCGACTTAGATGGGGGGGAACTGCGGGGATCTGTATAGGCAACTGTTAGAGGGGGCACGTTCCCTGCTGGACAAGGCACGGGAAAAATGGAAGGAAGAACTAGGGACAAAAATAGGGTGTGAAGCACTGAACAGGACCATTTCCTAATGCAAATGAAAGTGGTGCACAGAGCACACCTAACTAGAACCCAAATGAGCAGGTTCTTCTTGACGGTGGAGGACAAATGTGAACGGTGCCAGGGAGGCCCGGCCAACCACACCTACGTGTTCTGGACATGCCCCTGACTGGTCGTGAGCTGGACAGCCTTCTTTGAAGCAATGTCCAAGGTGTTGGGGGTCAGGGTGGAGTCAAGCCCAAAGGTCACTGTCTTTGGGATATCAATCCAAAGCTACAGACTGGCTGGCCGACATGTTGGAATTTCTACACCTGGAGAAAACCAAATTCGCCATCCGGGGGTTGGAAGAGGGCTTCCACAAGATGTGGAAGTAATTCACCATTTTGTTCCAGGACCTGTTTGAAACCAACAGCCAATAGAGCTTTGTGTGTGTGTGTGGGGGGGGTGGGGCTTCGTAAAGGGGCCACAAAAGCGCCAATGAATAAGAAGGTAAGGAGAGAATAGAAGGAAGGGGGGAGGGGGAAAGGGAGGAGGAAGTGGGGGACGGAAACCACTGGGGTAGACGACGACGACGGGGGGGAGCTGAGAGCAAGGCCACAAACAGAGAACCCGACAGCAGGGTTAAAACATCCCAGGTCAGAACGGGGGAAAGCACAGGCTGAACTAACCCTGTACAGGGAGGGGCACCACCACCCCAGATGGAAACATGTAAATAAAACCGGCGGACAAGCCAAGCCAATGTACATCCAAAAGTGGAGGAACAGGGATAGAGGCGAGGTACCCTACATGTAATGCCCCCTCTCCCGTTTTCTGATGGTGTTGTCACAAATAAATAACTAAAACCCTAAAAATATGTGATATAAAATGCGAAACCAATTAAATACTTGAACAATTAGGGGGGATGAGCCGGGAGGGGGGCGGTGTTAGCTGATATTGGTGTGGGGGAGGGGGCTGATATGGGGTTATTCCAGTTATTATATATTATTGAACATTTATTTTGTAAACTTTGCAAAAAAAATCATTAAAATCTCAATAAAAATAATGTTTAAATAATATTTTCTCTTCAGATAATTGTCCAATTCTCTTTTGAAAACCACGATTGAATCTGCCTCCACCACATTCACATTCTCCGCAGTGCATTCCAGATCCTAACCACTTGCTTTTCCTCAGGTCACCTTTGATTCTTTTGCCAGTCACCTTAAATCCACGCCCTCTGGTTCTCGAACCTTCTGACAACTGGAGCAGTATCTTCCTATCTGCTCTTTCTATCTGCTCTGCTCCAATCTATCTGTATAGATAGATTGGAGAGTTGGACAGAGAAATGGTAGATGGAGTTCAATCCAGGCAAATGTGAGGTGATGCGTTTTGGAAGATCCAATTCAAGAGCGGACTATACGGTCAATGGAAGAGTCCTGGGGAAAATTGATGTACAGAGAGATCTGGGAGTTCAGGTCCATTGTACCATGAAGGTGGCAACGCAGGTCGATCGAGTGATCAAGAAGGCATACAGCATGCTTGCCTCCATCGGACGGGATATTGAGTACAAGAGTTGGCAGGTCATGTTACAGTTGTAAAGGACTTTGGTTAGGCCACATTTGGAATACTGCGTGCAGTTCTGGTCGCCACATTACCAGAAGGATGTGGATGCTTTTGAAAGGGTGCAGGTTCACCAGGATGTTGCCTGGTATGGAGGGTGCTAGCTATGAAGAAAGTTTGAGTAGATTAGGATCGTTTTCGTTGGAAAGACGGAGGTTGAGGGGGGACCTGATTGAGGTCTAAAAAATTATGAGAGATATGGGCAGGGTGGATAGCAACAAGCTTTTTCCAAGAGTGGGGGTGTCAATTACAAGTGGTCACTATTTCAAGGTGAGAGGGGGAAAGTTTAAGGGAGATGTGCGTGGAAAGTGTTTTACGCAGAGGGTGATGGGTGCCTGGAACGCTTTGCCAGCGGAGGTGGTAGAGGCGGGCACGATAGCATCATTTAAGATGGATCTAGACAGATATATGAATGGGCAGGGAACAGAGGGAAGTAGATCCTTGGAAAATAGGCGGCAGGTTTAGATAAAGGATCTGGATCGGCGCAGGCTGGGAGTGCCGAAGGGCCTGTTCCTGTGCCTAATTTTCTTTGTTCTTTGTTCCAGACCCTTCATGATTTTGAGCACCTCTATCAAATCTTTTCTTAATCTTATCTTCAAAAAGAACAGCCCCAGCTTTTAAAATCTATCCATATAACTGAAGTTCCACATCCCTGGAACTATTCTCATGAATCTTTTGTGCCCCCTCTCTAATGTGTTCACATCCTTCCTCAGGTATGGTGGCCAGAACTGGACAGAATATTTCAGGTAACACAAAACTTGGAGATATTGTGAACGATGCGGAAAATGTCGATAAACCTCAAGAGGGCTGATGGGATGGGCAGACAAGTGGTGGGTGAAAGTTAATGCAGAGAAGCATGAAATGATTTCTTGTGGTAGAAAGAGCAAGGACAGGCAATTTAAAATAAAGGATACAATGGGGTGCAGAAGCAGACAGACGTGGGGGTATATGTGCACAAATCATCAAAGTTGACAGGGCAGGTTGAGAAAGTGTTTAATAAAGTTTACAGAATCTTGGTCTTGGGTAGAAATGCAAAGAAGATATAAGAAACATTATATACTGCCTATAGTATAGTACGATGTCCAAAGGAGCTTCACAGGAGCGTTATCAAATAAAATCTGATGCAGAGCCACATATGGAGCTATAAGGCCAAAAGCTTGATCAAAGATGAAGGACCTAAAAAGCATCTTCTGTGAATGATTTAGAGTTTTGCATCTGGATGATTGATCTTAATAGTGTCAGTGTAGATGAGCAAGCACTAGAAACGCAATGGGTAGAACTGAGGAATATAAAAGGATGTAAGGCTTTGGCTCTGCGACCGGGTGAGATACATCCAAGGACATTGAAGGAAGTGAGAATGCAAATTGCAGGGGTGCTGGCCATAATCAACCAGTCATGTCTAGACTCAGGGGAGGTGCCTGAGGACTGGAAAATTGTAAATGTTATGCCCTTGTTCAAAAAAGGTTTTAAGGATAGCCCCAAAAATTATAGGGCAGTCAGTTTAACATCAGTAATGAACAACCTTCCAGAAACAACTATTCACAATAGAATTAGTAGTCACATGGATCAATATGGGTTGATAAGGAAGAACCGGCTTGGATTTCTAACGGGGAAATTGTTCAACTAAGATGCTGGAGTTTATTGAGGGGGTAACAACAAGGGCCGATGAAGGTAATGCTGTTCATATGTACATGGACTTTCAGAAAGCATTCGATACAGTGCCACACAAAAGACTTGCGAGAAAAGATGTAGCTCATGGAACAAAAGGGACAGCAGCAATGTGGATACATAATTTATTAATAGGGGCACAGAGTACAAGAGCAAGGAGGTTATGGTGACCTTACTGCGCGGTGTCTGCACGTTCTCCCCATGTCTGCGTGGGTTTCCTTCGGGTGCTCCGATTTCCTCCCACAAGTCTTGAAAGATGTGCTTTTTAGGTGAATTGGACACTCTGAATTCTCCCTCTGTATACCCAACAGAATGTGCGCCGGAATGTGGCAACTAGGGGATTTTCACAGTAACTTCATTGCAGAGTTAATGTAAGCCTACTTGTGACACTAATAAAGATTTTTAAAAATAAAATTAGAGCACCCCATTCATTTTTTTCAATTAAGGGACAATTTAGCATGGCCAATTCACCTGAATTTTGGATGTTTCATTCGCTCGACACATTGCAATAGCATCTTCTAATTTTAATTCTTTCTGCCTTAATAAACTTTCTCTGAGTTTCTCATCTTTGATGCCAAAAACGATTTGATCCCCGATCATTGAGTATGGCAATATTTTTTTTTTAAATTTAGAGTACCCAATTCATTTTTTCCAATTAAGGGGCAATTTAGCATGGCCAATCCATCTACCCTGCACATCTTTGGGTTGTGGGGGAAAAACCCACACAAACACGGGGAGAATGTGCAAAGTCCACACGGGCAGTGACCCAGAGCCGGGATTGAACCTGGGATCTCGGCGCCGTGAGGCAGCAGTGATAACCACTGTGCCACCGTGCTACTAATAAAGATTTTTTTTTAAATGTATATATAATAAACCTCAGCTGGTGTATTGTGTACAGTTCTGCTGGGAGACACACTATAGGAAGGATATGAACGCATTGGAGGGAGTACAGAAGAGGTTTACACGAATAATTCCAGGGATGAGAAACTTCAGTTTTGAGGATAGGCTAGAGAGGTTGGACCTGTTCTCCTTGGAGAGAAGAAGGCAAAGCGGAGATTTGATAGAAATGTTCAAAATAGTGAGGGGGCTGGACAGAGTAGGTGGGGAGAAACTGTTCTCACTCGTAAAAGGATCAAGAATGAGGGCACAGATTTAAAGTGATTTGTAGAAGAAGCAAACGTGATGTGAGAAAAAAACTTTTTCACACAAGTGGTTTGAGTCTGGAATGCACTGCATGGAAGTGTGGTGGAGGCAGGTTCAATCGATGCTTCTGGAGGGCAGTGGATGCTTACTTGAATAGAAACAACATTCAGGGGTTATGGAGAAAAGTTAGGAGAATGGCACCAAGCCTTGATGCTTGTTTGCAGAGCTGGTGTGGACGGTATGGGCCCCAAGACCTCCTTCTGCACCATAACAATTCTGTGTACAGTGGTGATAAAGTAGAGAGATACATTAACACAGAAATCAAAGAGGTTTGTTGCAAAAACAGAATACTTATACTTGGCGACATTCATTTTCTTTGAAAAATATTTTATTGAGGCATTTGTATTATAAATTTCAACAGAATAAACAACCACACACCAAAACAAAACCCAGCTAACATGGCTTACATAAATAACACCCTGTCATGATATCCACATTAACATATCATGGTGCAATCACACACACACACTGATGGACAGGCAGATGGACCAACCAACACACACACATCGCAGCCACTCACCAGTGAGAGCACACACACTATAAAACAGGGAACACCACAGTTCCTGTTCATTCTACCAGGAGATAGCTCAGAGCACAGAGCTCACAGCGTGCCACTCAGACATACACCATGTGCTGAGTGCCTCACCAAGATAGTGCTAGGGCTGGGTCCACAGGTTAACTGGTGAAGTACGAACCACAGCCAGAAGTTAATAGTTATTATTGCACAGAATAAGAAAACAGAGTTGTACCATCTACGACCGTGTTGGTTCGTTTGTGTATCGGAACACCCAACACGACACACCCCAACAACAATTCCCCACCAACCAACCCCCACCTTACCCAACTCCCCATGCCTTCTCTTTTTAACATCCCCCTCCCCCCACCCCGCTGGCAGCTTAGTCCTTTCCGAAGAAGTCGATAAACAGCTGCCTCCTCCGGGCAAACCCTAGCATCGAGCCCCTCAGGGCGAACTTGATCTCAAGCCTGAGAAACCCAGCCATGTCACTCGTCCACACCCCCGATTTCGGGGGCTCAGAGTCCCTCCATGTTAGCAAGAACTGTCTCCGGACTACCAGGGAGGCAAAGGCCAAGCCATCGGATTCTCCAACCCTCTGGACTCCCAGGTCTTCCGACACACCAAAACACGCCACCTCTGGATTTGGGACCACCCTTACTTTCAGTACCTCGAACATAACATCGGCAACCCCTGCCAGCAATCCCAAACTTCGGACATGCCCAAACATGTGGACATGATTTGCTTGCCCACCTGCACACCGCCCACACCTATCCTCCACCACTTCAAAGAACAAGCTCATCCAGGTCACAGTCATATGTGCCCTGCGAACCACCTTAAATTGTATAAGGCTAGCCCTGGAACACGATGAGGATGCATGGACTCGCCTCAGTACGTCCTCCCATAACCCAGCCACCAACTCCCAACCCAACTCTTCCTCCCACTTCCGCTTCACCTGCCCTGTCGGGGCTCCCTCCCAGTCCATCACCTCCTTATAGATTTCCAAAACCTTCCCCTCCCCAGCGACGTTGATTTTCAATAATCCAAGGGAAACAGAAGAGCTCAACTCCCAAAGACAATGAGTCTCTTGAGTGCTTTTGGAACAGGTTGCTGGAAGGAAATGTTCTTGTCGCAGTTAGAGGACAGGTCATTTTAGATTTAGTAATAACCCTGAGCTATGCAATAATTCAATGGTAAGAGAACAACTAGCTTTCAAAAACCATAATATGATAGAATTCAATATTAGGTTTGAGAGGGATCAGGCCAATGATGGGCAACCTAGGTTAGTGAGTGGGCCACTCATCCTTCATCTCAGTAGGTCACAAGATTGAAATCAGGCTTGTTCACAAACCGTGACCCCATGAATAAGATTTTAAAAATTTAATACGTGCCAAATATCGCGTAACAAGTTGTAGAAAATGCCTTAATCATTTATATATTAATAGAACTATCATCAACTTTAAATGGTAAAAACAAAATAAATATTCAGACTTTGGACACAGAGGGAACGCACCTATCTCAAAGTCAATGTTGTTGCATTCAGCACATACCTCACTTCACTTGCACATGTTTTACGTGTGTATCACTTCAGGCATATAAATAGGAAAATAACTACACGGATGGAAATCAGTGGAATGTGGCAACCCTCGCATGGGCAACGGTTAACAAAATGCCTCACGAGTCGCACTCAGAACCAGATAGGCCGCATGTGGCCCCTGGGCCGCAGGTTGCCCACCGCTGGACTAGGCCGAATCATCAGCTAAGATTGTAATTTTAGTTAAAACTAACTCAATGAGGCAGAAATTTCACACACTAGGCAAACAATATCCTGCATGAGAAGTGGAAAGTGTTCAAAAATATAGTTGATGGAATACAAGGGCACAATATACCCGAACGGAACAGAGTCCCGTAATGCGCACGATCAGGGCCTGAGAATAGCAGGGGTGCCGGAGAATCGCCAATTTGGATGTCTTGGGCGATTCTCCGGTCTGCGCCGCGCGGAACTCGACGGGGCCGTTCTCGCCGCTTGGGAGAATCGCGGGAGGGCGTCGGACCGGAGTCGCGGGAAAATTTGGCGACCCAGGTGATTCTCCCAACCGGCGCGGGAGCGGAGAATCGCGCCCATTGTCATACTAAACAAAAGCCACGATACTTTTTTAAAATTCATTTACAGGATGTGGACATCACTGGCTAGTACAACATTTATTGCCTATCCCTAATTGCACTTGTGAAAGTGGTGATGTGCTGCCTTCTTGAACCGCTGCAGTCCCTGTGATGTAGACACACCCACAATGCTGTTAGGGAGCGAGTTCAATGATTTTGGCCCAGCAACAGTGAAGGAACTGAGGAAAAGAACAATGGAGATATAAAGAACAGCAAAGAGGTACAAAAAATGTGATACGAGCCACAAAAAGAGAATTTAAGAAAAAGCTTACAAGCGATATTATGGACAAGATTGAAGCTTTTCAAAATAGTTTAACAGAAAGAGTGATCTGGGCTATTTAATGGCAGATGTGGGTAATATTGTAACTGTAAATGGTGAACATACTAAATAGCAAATTTGTACTGGTCTTTGCAGTAGAAGATGAGGATAAAGTATGAGGGATAGAAAAAAAAGCAACAAAAACCTCAAGGGAAGGATCTAACTAGATTCAATGTATGTATAAATATGGTGATGGAAATTAAACAAAGACTAATTCCCAGGACCTGATGATTTCCCCCCCAAGGTATTTAAAATAAGTCGGTGAGGAAGTTGTTGATGCGTCATCATGTTCTTCCAAAATTCCCTAGCTTAACAAATTGTCTCTTTGGATTGGAACATTGCCAAGCTTTAAGATGGAAAATTACCATAATTCAAGATGGGTGGGAAGATAAACTAAGTAATTTTTTCCATTTGTCTAATGCAGTGGTTCCAGCTGTGGTATGAGTAGTTCTGTGGGGTACACACGATGTCTTTAGGCGGGGTACACGGGAAAAATAGTGTAATACCGACAGACCCTCTCTCGTGTTTGCACTCCCTCATGCTCTCCTTTGGCATGGTTCCCCAATTCAAACTACATCATGATGTATATTCTGTCATTTACAACATTCTGTCTCTTGAAAGAACCAGAATTAATTTACAAGGCTCTTTTGAATGGCAACAAAAATTCAATGATTTATTCCTCGTTGTGTTGCTTTCTAAAACCTTCATCCTGAAAGAAAGAAAGGGCAGTGTTATGTTCCTTGTATTGTTCTCCAAGATAGCCAAAGTCGTAGTGTTGACAAAGAACATAAAGCTATATGTTTAAATCAAAACAAGTTTATTTTACACTATGGTAGCATGTTATGAATTTCCACTATTTGAAATGGTTCGCACACTCTACTGAGTAACAGTTAACAAAATAATATTATTGAGTCTATGATACAGTAATTAATTATCTCTCTAATATATAACATACACTCTAACTCAACTTCTCACTATCCTTCCACATCAACTTTTGCAACAGCTTCTCCCAGAATGCCTAGAGACGCAGCCTTTTATAAGACGACTCAGTGATTCCTTCTAGTGTTACATGAACATCATTTTGTTAACCCTTTACTCTCCTTAGATTATACATATCATTACATCCTCTTTTTTAGACGTTTTGTACAGTACAAAAAGGAAAATATGAGTAACATTATTACATGATACATTGATATGTATACCAAAAGTTAACAAGTGAGTTAAAATTTGTTAAACAGTTCATTTGTTTCACTTTATAAATTCAGTCTGTCAGGTTTCTTTCTGATTCTGGATGATCTCAATCCAGTCAGTGGAGTGGTAAATGTTTTTAATGGCTTCTGGAAGTCATCTTGTAGCTTAGCAGATGCTGCAGTTGTACGAAAAAATTATCATCAAACTGAAGATTTGAAAATAATGTACGAGAAGATTGAACTTTCAGAAGAGCACGTTGATTTCTTCTAAGAATAGAGCCATTAGTCGCTTGAACAATGTACGATTGAGGTGCTGCTTGAGATATGACCTTAGCTAGATCAGACCATCCTCCAGTGGGAATCTGAATTCTCACTAGATCATCTGGATTAAGTGGTTCCAGTGATTTTGCATGTTCATTGTAGTATTTCTCCTGAAGATGCTTTTGATGTTGCATTTTCTTTATGACTGGCTGAAGATCAGGATCAGCTAGTCGTAGACATGGGAGAATTGTCCGCAATGATCTGTTCATTAACAACTGAGCAGGAGATGGACCAGTTGAGAGTGGAGTAGCCCTGTAATTCAATAAAGCTAAGAACATATCCGAGTCAGACTTAAGTGCTTTCTTGAAAAGTTGTTTCATAGTGTGAATACTTTTTCAACTTTGCCATTAGATTGCAGATTGCAGATATGAGCGAAATTGTAGCTACGAGCAAATTCTGTCCAATCATTGCTATCAAAGCAAGATCCATTGTCTGTCATGACTCTGCAAGATATCCCATGACGAACAAATATTTCTTTAGTCGTTTTAATCACAGATTTTGAAGTAGAATCAGAAAATTTCATTACTTGTGGGTAGTTTGAAAATAGTCGATGATCAAGACGTAATCACGACCATGAAAATGAAAAAGATCAATACCAACTTTCGACCATGGAGTCTTCTCGAGATCATGAGATGTGAGTGTTTCTTTACTCTGTGTTGATTGATTTCTCTGGCATGTCTCATATCCTAGTACAACATTGGCTATGTCATTATTTATTCCTGGCCAATATACTGCCTGTCTCACTTGGCATTTGCACTTTTCAATTCTTAAATGACCTTCATGAACGTTCTGGAGTATCATGTGCCTTTGTGTCGTAGGAATAACAAGATGATCGAGACGAAGTAGAAAATTATCTGCAACAGTGAGGTCAGATTGAATATTTCTGAATTTCCAAGTGTCCTTTCGGCCAACTATTTTTCACATGGTTGATGACTCATAACATTTAATCCTTTTCAGTCTCCTCTCTGATGAGCTTGAGTTTTTCATCAGAAACAGGAAGAGTTTCAGCTAGAAGTTGCACTTGAGCTTAAATTAGTTGAACTATCTCAGGTTGTTGGTCATCTGCGTCTGTAGTACGAGACAATGCATTGGAAATTATAAGATCTTTACCTCGAGTGTAGACCAGTTGAAAGTCGTACCCTTTTAGTTTCATGAGTATTCGTTGCAGTCTTGGAGTTATGTCATTTAAATCTTTCTGAATGATGTGAACTAATGGTCGGTGATCTGTTTCGACCGTGAACATCGGAAGTCCATAGACGCAGTCATGGAATTTTTATATTCCCATAAGCAAGCCTAAATACTCTTTCTCGATCTGAGCGTACTATTGCTCTGTGGTAGTCATAGATCTAGATCATAGGCAATTGGCGTCCAAAAGTATCATCATTCCTTTGAAGTAGGACTGCCCCAATTCATTTTGACTTGCCTCTGTGAAAAAATCTTTGTTTCCTGCCCAGGGTCAAAGAAGGAAAGGACAGGTGCGGTAGTCAAGGTTGACTTGAGGTCTAGCCATTCTTTCTTGTGCCCTGCAGTCCACAAGAATAATGTGTTCTTCTTAATGAGGTTACGCAAGGCTGTTGTTCATGAAGATAGGTTGGGGATAACTTTTCCTAGGAAATTTACTACACCAAGGAATCTTAACGCTACTTTTCGTCTTCTGGGACTTTCATCTTCTGAATGACAGCAACCTGATCATTGTCTGGTTGCAAATCATGTTCTGAGATTTGATCACCCAGAAATTTTAACGTTGAGATACCAAAGTTGCACTTAGATCGATTTAGCTTCAATCCAAATTTGTGTATTCTATGCAACACTTGCAGGAGTCTTGCATTATGTTCTTCACACCTAGATGACCATATTATAATGTCATCAACATACACCCGAACTCCATCTATGCCTTCTGTCATCTTTTCCATGGCATGATGAAATATCTCAGATACTGAGATTATGCAAAATGGCATTCTGTTAAAACCGTAACACCAAACGGTGTGTTGAATGTACACAATTTTTTGCTTGTGTCATCCAGTTGCATTTGCCAAAAACCTCTGGAAGTGTCTAGTTTAGAGAATATCTTAGCATCAGCCATCTCACTCGTAATCTGTTCACATTTCAGTATTGGATAGTGTTCTCATCTGTTGTTCATATTCAGATCCTTCGGATCAATACAAATCCTTAGGTCTCCATTGGGTTTCTTAAAGCACACCATCGAGCTGACCCCAATCTGTCAGTTCTGTGATCTTGGAAATGATTCCAAGGTGCTGCATACGTTCTAGTTCTTGCTTGAGACCGTCACGGAACGCAGCAAGAAATCTTCTTGGAGGGTGTACCACTGGTTTAGCATTCACTTTCAGTTGAATCTTGTATTGAAAGGGAAGAGTACCCATACTTTCAAATATCTGAGGAAATTTAGTGAGGATGTTTTCAATATCTTCCTGCACAGGTGGAAGAGGTTTGCTGGTGCTGTAGATTCGTTTCACAAGGTGTAAATCCTGACAGGCTTGCGCACCTAGTAGTGAAGATCTATTGGCTTCAACAATCTCGAACCGCAAGGATATCACAGTGTCGTTGTTTGTCACTAAGAGATAGCATGACCCTAAAGAAATAATCGTGTTACCATTGTAGTCACAAAACTAGCAGTCAGTTTTCTGAATCTTGGGACTGTGACAAAGTTACGATAAATCATGAGTATTTGTTAAATTTGCAGATACTCCAGTGTACAACTTGAACACAATCTCAAAACCATTGACTTGTAATGGAGTGTTCCATTCAGATTCCGTGTTAATCGATTGTATGGGATGCAGTATTTGTGGATTGGAAGTATCCTTCGCAGTTGTGTGGATCTTCTCAACGATTCCTACAAAGAAAGAATCATCAAGATTATAAGCATCTATATCATCATCAGGGTTATCCATTTTGGAGATGTCCACACTTGTACTAATACTCTGTAGTTTCATGTGTTCCTTCATTAAGTTTGAAGTTTTAAAGTGTGTCCCTTTCAGTGCCGTTCTGCATTGAAGAGCAAAGTGATTCAGTTTGCAACATTTGGAGCAAATGTTTCCAACTGCTGGGCATTTGTATGCGAGTGGGCATGTCCACACGTCATGCCGTTGCTTTCGTCATGCGCAAATTGGTTGCGCGCATGCTTAGTTTGTTGCAAGTGCAGATCGCCAATGCACATGCACACCACGGCTGCCGTCCAAAACGCGCATTTTTCTCAACTGCGCCACAGATCCACTGCAGTCAACGCCGAGGTGTGTTTTCGTGCCCTTTTCCTGAACCAAATTTTCAGAAAACTGAATTTTGGATGTTTCATTCGCTCGACACATTGCAATAGCATCTTCTAATTTTAATTCTTTCTGCCTTAATAAACTTTCTCTGAGTTTCTCATCTTTGATGCCAAAAACGATTTGATCCCCGATCATTGAGTATGGCAATATTTCTTTTTTAAATTTAGAGTACCCAATTCATTTTTTCCAATTAAGGGGCAATTTAGCATGGCCAATCCATCTACCCTGTACATCTTTGGGTTGTGGGGGTGAAACACACGCAAACACGCGGAGAATGTGCAAACTCCACACAGACAGTGACCCAGAGCCGGGATCGAACTTGGGACCTCGGTGCCGTGAGGCAGCAGTGCTAACCACTGTGCCACCGTGCTGCCCGGGCCTGACAATATTGAGAAGTTACAGGTTTGTGACTTTAGTCTTAAATCTTTAATGAAGCAATCTATGGATTCTCCATCTTTTTGCACTCAAAGATAAACCGTTCATACGTTTCATTAATTTGAGCTTTACAATGAAGATCAAATTTTTCAATAACAATATCATATTTTTTTTTTCATCTCCTGTGGAGAATTGGAAAGAGTTATAACGTTCAATAGCCTGTGGTCCAGTTACTGTTAAAAATAACGCAAGTTTTCTGTTATCACTAGCATTAACTAAATCTGAGGAAGAGAGGTATAGTTGAAATTACTGATTAAATATTTCCCAATTTACATCAATGTTACCAGAAGTCACAAAAAACAAAATCCAGGGGAGGGCTAGCCCTCCCAAACCTACAATTCTACCACTGGGCGGCGATGGCCGAGCGAATAAGGGGATGGATCAAGGAGCCAGAAGCTGAGTGGGTGCGCGCGGAAGAGGCCTCCTGCATGGGGATCTCCCTCCGGGCCCTCGCCACGGCAGCAGTCCCATCCCCACCCAAAAAACACTCCAGCAGCCCGGTGGTGGTAGCCACCCTCCAATCCTGGAACCAACTACGGCAGCAATTTGGCCTGACCAAAATGTCGGACAAAGCTCCCATCTGCAACAACCATAGGTTCACACCAGCACTGACTGACGCCACCTTCAAACGGTGGGGGCAGGACGGAGGGACACTGACAGTCAGGGATCTATACACGGACAGCAGGATCGCAACACTGGTCGAACTGACAGAGAAATTCCAGCTAGCCAGGGGGAACGAGCTAAGGTACCTACAGCTCAAAAACTTCCTACGAAAGGAGACAACGAAGTACCCACAACCGCCAAGACAGACACTACTGTAAGAACTACTGGACGCAAGCATACTAGACAAAGGAAATTGTAGTGACATATATGACCGACTGATAGAAAGGGCCGACACCGTACTGGACGCAACAAGAAAGAAATGGGAGGAGGGCCTGGGGATTGAAATAGGGTGGGGACTGTGGAGCGAAGCACTACATAGGGTCAACTCCACCTCCACGTGCGCAAGACTCAGCCTGACGCAGCTAAAAGTGGTACATAGAGCCCACTTAACAAGAACCCGTTTGAGTCGGTTCTTCCCGGAGGTGGAGGATAGATGTGAACGGTGCCAAGGAGGCCCGGCCAACCAAGGCCACATGTTCTGGTCTTCCCCAGACTTGCAGGGTACTGGACAGCCTTCTTCGAGGCAATGTCAAAAGTGGTGGGGATGAGGATGGAGCCATGCCTGAAAGTGGCGGTCTTTGGGGTGTCGGACCAGCCAGATCTATTCCTGGGGAGGAGGGCGGACGCACTTGCCTTTGCCTCGCTGATCACCCGCCGTAGAATCCTGTTCGGCTGGCGGTCAGCAGCACCACCCAAAGCTGTAGACTGGCTGTCTGACCTCTCGGAATCTCTCCAAATGGAGAAAATCAAATTCGCCATCCGAGGGTCAGACGACGGCTTCCACAGAACGTGGGAGCCATTCACGCAATTGTTCCGGGACCTGTTTGTGGCCAACGAACAAGAGGAAGAATAGCCAGATAGCCAAGAATCAGGGGAAAGTAGCCAAAACATGAAAGGGAGAGATAGAGCGGGAGAGGGGAGTGGGGGGGAACAGCTAAGCCTATGAGGAAGGAAAGGCGACCCACGGGAGGGGGGGGGGGGCGGGGAGGGGAGAGGGAAGAGACAGGGAACAAGAGAGGAGAACCAGGGAGGTGGGGGGGAGGCAGGGAAATGAGAGCCGGAAGGAAGGCACGGGATACAATAAAGAACATGGCATCTCCAAGAATAGTGAACGAGGAGAATGAAGACGAAAGATGGGAGGAACGGCAGAAGCAACGGTGAGCATGAGACGGCAGCGAGATCCGTCCGGGAGAAGCAAAGCGACAACAACACCAAACCCATTCGTGTATTGTCCACTGTAATTGTCTCTCCAGCACCCGAATGTATATTTACCTCCCCGGTCTCCAACCCCCCTCCCTCCCTCCCGCAAACAGTCGCCTACTTATGTGTTGTAAATAATTTTGCCAGTTGTACAGAGTTGCTGCTGTTGAGCTGGTGCACAATACCCTACCAGTTATCCTATTCTATTTTTTATTGTATTTTTTTTTTTTACTATTTACTATTTTCTTTTCTTTGGTATGTTTGGGTGTGCCCTTCTCTTCTTATATCTGTGAGTATATATATATATATATATATGTTTCTTATCCTGTATACATAACGGTAAATATACTTTGTTCAAAAACCCAATAAAAAACATTAAAATATTTTTTTTTACCAGAAGTCCTGAACTGTTGCAGAGTTTGCAGTTTCTCCATTAGGTCTGGACTTGTCTGTGTGTTGAAGTAACCAGTCTGGAAGCAGTCTTGCAGTCGAAGTCTGAGCACATGCTGGTTTTCTTTCTTCTTAGATTCTAACTATTTTCTAATTAAATTACTTCGGTAATTTGCTGGTACCATGTTATGTTCCTGGTATTGTTCTCCAAGATAGCCAAAGTCGTAGTGTTGACAAAGAACATAAAGCTATATGTTTAAATCAAAACTAGTTTATTTTATACTGCATAAATTGCAATAATAGTTAACACAATAATAGTATCGAATCTATGACACAGTAATTAATTATCTTTCTAGTATATAATCTACACTCTAACTCAACTTCATACTATCCTTCTGTATCAACTTATCCAACAGCTTCTCCCAGAATGCCTATTGACGCAGCCTTTTATAAGACTACTCAGTGATGCATCTAGTCTTGATATACATGAACAAGGGCAGCACGGTGGCACAGTGGTTACACTGCTGCCTCACGGCGCCGAGGTCCCAGGTTTGATCCCAGCTCTGGGTCACTGTCTGTATGGAGTTTGCACATTTTCCCCGTGTTTGCATGAGTTTCGTCCCCATAATCCAAAGGTGCGCAGGTTAGGTGGATTGGCCATGCTAAATTGCTCCTTAATTCGGAAAAATGAATTGGGTACTCTCAATTTATTAATAAAAAGATATACATGAACATCATCTTGTTAACCCTTTACTCTCCTTAGATTATACATATCATAACAATGGCAATACAAAGGCCGGTGACCGATGCTGAGATCCGATAAAACAAGGTAGACCCATGCTGCCACCCGGGCTGTAATTGAACGGTGCATCCGGCTCCTCAAAATGGGGTTTCAATGCCTCAACCGCTCTGGTGCACTCCAGTAGACCTCCCAGAGGTTGGCCTGCTTTGTGCTGGTTTGCTGTGACCTCCACAACCTGGCAGAGCAGCGGGGTGACATGCTGGAGGTGGAGGGAGAGGAACATGTGGCCACCTCTGAAGAGGTGGATGAGGAGGTGCCAAAACCAGGGGCAGCTGGAGGGCGAGCCCGGGGAAGACCCGCAGAATGAGCCGGAGGATGGAGGATAGGCGGAAGCGGCGAGGGTCCAGCAAGCCTAGAGTGCAAGGGAGGCCCTTATCCTCACCCGCTTCACATAGGACGTGGCCTTGTCCGTCATTGCACCACTTCCCCCGTCTTCCATCAGCCTTCCCTTCCCCTTACCTCCCTTTCCCTCCTTCCCCTCTCCCAACCACCCTGTTCCACCCTCCCAAGATCTGTGTAACATCACTTCAGGGTGATTGGACTGTATCGGCACTGTCAGCGGGTCACTGTCAATGGCTGGAGAGTGATGATAACCCACGGAGAACTGGGTGCTGGTGCTCCTCATTCTACGCCATAGTTGGACTCCTGCCTGTCTGCTCGCTCACACCCATCTCCTGCATGTGGTGTGCCTGGGGTGGCGGGGAATCCTCGACCTGCTTAGCCTTCCGTGCTCTACTGCTGCGTCTAGGCGTGTACCCAGGATGCGTTTCAGAGATTGAGACAGCCTGCTGCTTAATGGAGGATAAGCTCTGAGGCCCTAGGGCTGGAGAACCCCGGCCCACTTGCCGCCGGCATATGCCCTTGCATGCCGCCCTCTTCCGGGAGCTGACTCCGAGACGCGCTGTTGTCAGGGAACTGGAACTCGGGGGAGCTGGTGGCCACCATCACCACTCCGTAGGGTAATTCCAGTTTGGCACACAGCGACCCGTCCTCCCGATCAGTGCCCATAGGGCCCTGGAGATCACCTCGTGCTGAGGGGCAGCTGGACTGTGCCCTGGCTGCCCCTCCGTCATCTGGCTCTGCCAGCCCTGGTGGTTCCCCAATGTCTGCGGCATGGTGTTGATGCAATGCTCGGCAATACTCCTCAGTGACTAGGACATACTCTGGAGCGCCCTGGCAATGCCCACCTGCGACTGGGATACCTCCCCCAACGGCTGGGACATGCTCTGGCATTCCTCGGCAATGCCCACCTGCGACTGGGACATGCTCCCCAACGCGTCATCAAGATCCACCTGGGACCATTCCCCGGCAACTGGGACATGTTGTCGAGGCGCTCAGCCATGGCTGTCACTAACTGAGCCACATATTGGACACCTCCACTCAGGGGCGGCACGGTGACACAGTGGTTAGCACTGATGCCTCACAGCACTAGGAACCCGGGTTCAATTCCGGCTTCGGGTGAATGTCTATGGAGTTTTCACTTTCTTCCCGTGTCTGCGTGGGTTTCCTCTGGGTGCTCCGGTTTCCTCCCACAGTCCAAAGATGTGCAGGTTAGGTGGATTGGCCATGCTAAATTGCCCCTTACTGTCCAAAAAGGTTAGGTGAGATTACTGGGTTATGGAGATAGGTAGGGTACTCTTTCCAAGGGTCGGCACAGACTCGATGGGACGAATGGCCTCCTTCTGCACTGTAGAGTTTCTATTATGCTGCTGACATCATGCACCAAGCTCTCCACTGCGGTCACCACCTTAGCAGTGTTGGTCTCTGTGCCACACACTGCTGGCCCTATCTCCTGCGCCTGTCGCCTCTGGCACTCCTCCAATCAGCGAGAGTCCTGCTGGATATTTGCTGACATCCCCCTCTGAATATCACAGCCGTACCCTGTCAACTGCATCAGCTCCGGGTAAACCTGGTCCAGAGGCTCAGCATCTGATTGGGGCCCAGCAGGGTCCTAGAATCCAGGAGACCTGCGACTGCTGTCTCACCTGGATCTTCCTGCCTCCATCTGATGTACATCAGCAACTGTGTGGTGCTCACCAGAATGTGCCCCAGAAGCCTGACCACTAATGTCGCCCTCCGAGGTGTGTGTCTCTGCGCTGGTGGAGATTGGGGATGACAGCTGTGCCTCGAATATGGTGGTCTCCTCGGAGATCTCTTCCAAGATGTTCTCATGGGAGGCAGGGGGCAGGAACACCCCAGATGGGCCGGCACCGTCGGATGGAGATTCTGCAGGAGAATGGAGGTGTGGTCAGTGGTAGGGATGGGTCAGTCTGTATGGCAATAACAACTCATGTGTGACAGGTTATCTGGGTCGGGTGTCAGTGAATCCTCACCTCTGCGACGTATGACAACCTCTAAGTCGGTGACCCACCCGAAACGGCCACTTCCACGACCTCCAGGGCCAGTTCCTCGTCGAGGCTCGCCTGGGCCCTCTGCCATCTGTTGTGGGCCAACTTCTCCTGCGGGGACAGAGACGGAGCATCATTAGTTGCATGCTTTGTTCATCACGGAGGGATGGGTAGCATGGGGGGATGGGGAGTATGGGGGGATGGGAAGTATGGTGGGATGCAGGGTGAGGGGCGAGAATGGGGGGTGATGGGGAGGGCGAGCAAGCGTGTGTGGCCCTGTGGAACATGGGTGGGCTGGGGTATGGTACGGTGCTGGATGTGGGCAGTGCCAGGTGCATACCATGGGGGTGGGGGGGGGGGAGTCAGTGGGCGGGGCAGTTGCCAGGGGCCAGTGCCAACCCATCTGTGCGGTTCAGTGGAGGTCTTTGATCTTCTTATGGCACTGAGTGCCGGTCCTCCTGGTGGCACTCCCCAAACTAACGTGTCATGATATTCAGGCAAACATCATAGCACATATATACATACATACTGATGGACAGATCAACGGACCAATCAACACACACAACACCACAGGCAAGAGCATACACAGTACAAAACAGGGAACACAACACTTCCTGGGCACTCAAGCAGGAGACGGCTCAGGGCACAGAGCTCAGTGCAGGCCACTCAGACATCCATGTGCTGAGTGCCACTACAAGATAAAATTTACCAATGTAAATAGATGTTTGAAATAAAACTGCGTTGTACCATTCACAACCGTGTTGGTTCATCTGTGTGGCAGAGCACCCAACACTTCATAGTACCAGGAGTGAATTTGGTACCTACCTAAAGATCCTCCGGAATCTGCCATCCTGCGCCATGGACACCGTCATCACACCGCAGCCGCTGCAAGTCGCTGGAAACCTCGGCGTTAATTGGAAGCTGTTCAAACAGCGCTTCCAGCTCTTTCTGGAAGCCAACCAAAAGGAAAGCGCCTCAGACACCAGAAAGATCGCCATCCTCCTCACCACGGCAGGTCAACATGCCATCCATGTCTACAATTCCCTGGTGTTCGCGGAAGGCGTGGACAAGACCAAATATAAGACGGTCCTTCTCAAGCTCGAACAACACTTAAACATCGAGGTCAACGAGAGCTTCGAGAGGCATCTCTTCCAGCAGCGCCTGCAAGGTAAGGATGAGCCCTGTCAGTCATTCCTTATGCATCTCTGCATCCTCGCGCAGTCCTGCGGTTACGACACCACCTCCGACTCCATGATTCGGGACCAGATCAATTTTGGGGTCACCTCGGGCACCCTACGCCAGCAGCTCTTAAAAAAAAAAATGCTTCACCTTAGCCTCCGCAATCGAAGCCTGTGTCCTGCACGAAAACACGACTAGCCGTCATACCCAATTTCAGGCGGCCGAATCGGCGCGGCAGGGGTCCTACGTGGCCGGATCGGTGAGGCAGGCGCCCTACGAGGCCGAACGGATCCAGGCGATCGAGTTCCTCCCGGGCCGCGGCCCGGACGAGGGCGGACATTTCGCGTACTTTTCGAGGCCTCCCGCGCCAAAAACTACGGCAACACTGAGGGACGTGATGCGCAGGCACGCCCGACGCAAGACCGAACCGCGCATGCGCAGTGGCGCAACGAACGCCATGATGTCACGGCGTGCGGCAACTGTGGAGCCGCACATTTAAAGCGGCAATGTCCCGCAAGAATCCGACAATGCCTCCGCTGTGGCAAGGTGGGCCACTACGCTGCTTGCTGTCGAGCAGCTCAACCTGCCAATGTTCCCCAACTCCGACAACCTCGCAGGGACGTGCGGACCATTCAGCCTCCTTATTACGAATCGTGCCCAGACGATGTCCAGACCAGTGACATAGACGACCGGGACGCCTTCCGTGTTGCGGTCATTGATGGGAACTGAATGTCTCCACCCAGGACCTACCAGCCGGTGCATGTTAACACGATCAATCCAGGTGATGAATGGTGTGCCACCCTAACGGTCAACCGATCACCTATAACGTTCCACCTGGACACTGGCGCCTCCACCAACCTCATAGTATGGTCAGCCTTCTACGCCATGAAGGTCAGACCACCTATTCGGCCGCCCCGTTGCAGGATGGTCGACTACAACGGGAACGTTATCCCGGCTATGGGATCCTGCCAGCTCCAGGTGACACACAATACACACACGGCCACACTCTCATTCGAGATAGTCGGCTCATCAAAGGACTCCCTGCTAGGTGCACAGGCATGCAAGGCTCTCCACCTCCTGCAACGAGTCCACTCTCTCTCTCCAGACGGCGCATCTGACTTCCTGGATGCAGAGTTCAGCGCACAGCTCCAATCGCTCCTCGCCCACAACCAGGAGGCATTCGAGGGCATGGGAACACTGCCCTACACCTACAGAATTCGGCTCAAACCGGACACCACCCCGGTCATTCACTCACCTCGCAGGGTCCCAGCACCACTCAAAGACCGCCTCAAGCAGCAGCTGCAGAATCTCCAGGACCAAGGGGTCCTATCCCGGGTCACGGAGCCCACGCCATGGGTCAGCTCCATGGTGTGTGTTAAGAAGCCCACCGGCGAGCTCCGGATCTGCATTGATCCAAAAGACCTCAACAACAACATTATGAGGGAACACTACCCCATACCCAAACGGGAAGAGATCATGAGCGAAATGGCCCGGGCTAAAATCTTCACGAAACTGGATGCCTCGAAGGGTTTTTGGCAGATCCAACTGGATCCGTCCAGCCGAAAGCTGTGCACCTTCATCACCCGTTTCGGCAGGTTCTGCTACAACCGAATGCCATTTGGCATCATCTCGGCATCCGAGGTTTTTCATAGGATCATGGAGCAGATGATGGAAGGCATCGAAGGGGTGCGCGTCTACGTGGACGACGTCATCATCTGGTCCACCACACCACAGGAGCACATCTATCGTCTCCAGCGCGTCTTTGCGCGCATACGCGAAAACGGCCTGCGCCTCAACCGAGCCAAATGATCTTTCGGCCAAACCGAGCTGAAGTTCCTGGGGGACCACATTTCCCGGTCAGGGGTCCGTCCGGATGCAGACAAGATGAGCGCCATTACAGCCATGCCGCAGCTGGCAGACAAGAAAGCAGTGCTACGCTTTCTAGGCATGGTCAACTTCCTGGGGAAGTTCATTCCCAACCTTGCCTCCCACACGACAGCTCTGCGCCACCTCGTCAAGAAGTCCACAGAGTTCCAATGGCAACACACACACCAGCTGGAATGGGAGGAGCTCAAACTTAAGCTCACCACAGCACTGGTGTTGGCGTTTTCGACACATCTCGTACCACTAAAATCTCGACTGATGCCAGCCAGTCCGGCATTGGGGCGGTGCTCCTACAGCAGGATGACACTGCGTCATGGGCCCCGGTTGCCTATGCCTCACGGGCCATGACCCCCACAGAACAGCGCTATGCGCAGATCGAAAAGGAGTGCCTGGGCTTGCTAACCGGGTTAGACAAGTTCCATGACTATGTGTATGGTCTCCCCCGGTTTACCGTTGAGACGGACCACTGCCCCCTGGTCAGCATCATTAATAAGGATCTAAACGAGATGACCCCTCGCCTCCAGCGCATCCTTACTTAAACTTAGGAGGTATGACTTCCAACTGGTCTACACCCTGGTAAGGACCTTATCATTGTGGATGCCCTGTCCAGAGCAGTGAGCACGCCGCCAGATTCGGAGGGGTTCGTCTGTCAGGTGAAGGCGCAGGTGGCTTTCACATCGGCAAATCTGCCAGCTGACGACTCCAGTCTGGCCCGTATTCGCTGAGAGACTGCGGCTGACCCCCTTCTACAACGAGTGATGCACCACATGACGGGAGGGTGGCTCAAAGGGCAGTGACCGCAGTTCTACAATGTCCGAGGCGACTTGGCCATCATTGATGGTGTCCTTCTAAAGCTGGACCGGATTGTGATTCCGCACAGCATGCACAAGCTGGTCCTCGACCAACTACACGAAGGCCATCTGGGGGTCGAGAAGTGCAGATGAGGGCCCGAGCGGCAGTATACTGGCCGGGCATCAGTGATGACATTGCCAAAATGGTGCTCAACTGCCCCATCTGCCAAAGGTTTCAACCGGCGCAACCTCCTGAAACGCTTCTGCCCCATGAGCTGGTGACGTCCCCCTGGGCGAAGGTGGGTGTGGACCTCTTTCATGCGCTCGGCAGGGACTCTGTCATCATCGTTGACTACTTCTCCAACTATCCGGAGGTCATACGCCTGCACGATTTGACATCGTCCGCTGTCATAAGGGCCTGCAAAGACATCTTCGCTCGCCACGGCATTCCGATGACTGCCATGTCAGACAATGGGCCCTGTTTCGCCAGCCAGGAATGGTCATTTTTTGCTGCCTCGTATGGTTTCACACACGTGACGTCCAGCCCTCTGCATCCCCAATCCAATGGAAAGGTGGAGAAGGGCGTTCACATTGTCAAACAGCTCCTCTGCAAGGCTGCTGCTGCCGGATCGGATTTCTGCCTAGCCCTGCTAGACTATCGCTCGGCCCCACTAGCCACTGGCCTCTCACCAGCCCAGCTGTTGATGGGTCATGCCCTCAGGACCACTGTGCCTTCCATTCTGGCACCCACAACCAACCATGCTCCGGTGCTACACAGAATGCAACTGCAGCGCGGTCGCCAGAAGAGGGCATATGACACACGGGCAACTGATCTTCCCGCCCCGGCACCTGGAGACGAAGTCCGCATCCACCTACCAGAAGGTGGCTGGTCAGCACCTGCCGAAGTTCTCCGACGTGTGGCTCCCCGCTCGTTCCTGGTTCGCATGCCTGATGGATCCATTCGTAGGCGCAATCGCCGGGCTCTTTGACTACTTCCACGCTCGCTACGGGACCTTACACTGACACCGCGCCCTCCTGTTGTTCCTGACATTGACTTTGTGGAGCTGCCTGCCACCATGCCCCTTCCGTCGTCGCCAGTGGCCAGGCCCATTCCTCAGCTGGTGGTTCCAGACATATCCTTGAGGCGGTCAACCCAAATTCATCGCCCACCTACTAGACTAGACTTATGAGACTGCTTGTACATTGAACTCATACTACCACTGTGTTAATATGTTTATGTTCTTATCGTTACAGGAATTTGTTTTATCGTTCAACCGTTCTTTGTTTATGGTACAACCTCGTTGTTATGTCGCACCCGACATCGCCCCTTGTATATAGTTTAGCCCCATGTACATGCTGTAAATATTGCACACACACACATTTAGCTACACTCAGTACACATCTCTATTTATGACCACGTAGGCACATGTTCTTGTAAAAAAGGGGGATGTCATGATATTCAGGCAAACATCATAGCACATACGTACATACTGATGGACAGATCAACAGACCAATCAACACACACAACACGACAGCCAATCACAGGCAAGAGCATACACAGTACAAAATAGGGAACACGACACTTCCTGGGCACTCAAGCAGGAGACGGCTCAGGGCACAGAGCTCATTGCAGGCCACTCAGACATCCACCATGTGCTGAGTGCCACTACAAGATAGAATTTACCAATGTAAATAGATGTTTGAAATAAAACTGCGTTGTACCATTCACAACCGTGTTGGTTCATCTGTGTGGCAGAGCACCCAACACTTCATAACGGTCACTACCACTTCCTCCCAGGCAGCACTGGCTGACCTGTGGCTGACCCTCCGAGACCCTTTTAGGAAATAGGCTATCCCGTCCAGTCTCAATCATGTCCAACAATCTGGCCAGGCCGACATTCTCGAACCATAGGGCTGGTCTCCTCAGTCGCATGGCTGTGAGCTGTGTGGGGTTTACTCTGTGGGATCGGTTTAGGTGCTGCTCCCTCTTGTTAGAGGAGAGCTGGTGGGCGCGGTCCGAGCGAATCAGCCGGCGGGACTCTCATTTGCGATGGGAAGCACGTTAAGTGGACCAATTAATGTTTGATACCGGTGACGGCCTCACCGGGTCGACCATCGGGATACTCGTGGCAGTTTCCCCTTGTTACTGCACTAAGAAACATTTCCATTAAATCGCACCCACTGTAAATTGTGAAGAAGGACGTGGCTGGATTCTAATCAGATTAGATACAGCGAGAGAAATGAAGAAAGGAAAAGAAAAGTTGAAATGCGAGACGAAGAGAAAAGAGACAGAAAGGACTAAAGTTGGGTATTATGACAGGAACATAAGTCACCCTGTTGATAGACATACCATGAAAAAGCAACGATAACTCTCTGCAGCAAGTTTCATTCATATTTATGAGGGAAATGTAGCAATTTCTTGACACTCCTGGGGAGGTTTACAACAAGCTTCTATTTTTGCTCAACTAATTGTTGGACAGTGCCTATCGCCCAGCAATTTGTGGCAATTCTCAACTGATGGCATATCTTCAAACAAAGAACAAAGAAATGTACAGCACAGGAACAGGCCCTTCGGCCCTCCAAGCCCGTGCCGACCATACTGCCCGACTAAACTACAATCTTCTACACTTCCTGGGTCCGTATCCTTCTATTCCCATCCTATTCATATATTTGTCAAGATGCCCCTTAAATGTCCCTATCGTCCCTGCTTCCACTACCTCCTCCGGTAGTGAGTTCCAGGCACCCACTACCCTCTGCGTAAAAAACTTGCCTCGTACATCTACTCTAAACCTTGCCCCTCTCACCTTAAACCTATGCCCCCTAGTAATTGACCCCTCTACCCTGGGGAAAAGCCTCTGACTATCCACTCTGTCTATGCCCCTCATAATTTTGTATACCTCTATCAGGTCGCCCCTCAACCTCCTTCGTTCCAGTGAGAACAAACCGAGTTTATTCAATCGCTCCTCATAGCTTATGCCCTCCATACCAGGCAACATTCTGGTAAATCTCTTCTGCACCCTCTCTAAAGCCTCCACATCCTTCTGGTAGTGTGGCGACCAGAATTGAACACTATACTCCAAGTGTGGCCTAACTAAGGTTCTATACAGCTGCAACATGACTTGCCAATTCTTATACTCAATGCCCCGGCCAATGAAGGCAAGCATGCCGTATGCCTTCTTGACTACCTTCTCCACCTGTGTTGCCCCTTTCAATGACCTGTGGACCTGTACTCCTAGATCTCTTTGACTTTCAATACTCTTGAGGGTTCTACCATTCACTGTATATTCCCTACCTGCATTAGCCCTTCCAAAATGCATTACCTCACATTTGTCCGGATTAAACTCCATCTGCCATCTCTCCGCCCAAGTCTCCAGACAATCTAAATCCTGCTGTATCCTCAGACAGTCCTCATCGCTATCCGCAATTCCACCAACCTTTGTGTCGTCTGCAAACTTACTAATCAGACCAGTTACATTTTCCTCCAAATCATTTATATATACTACAAACAGCTAAGGTCCCAACACTGATCCCTGTGGAACACCACTGGTCACAGCCCTCCAATTAGAAAAGCATCCCTCCATTGCTACCCTCTGCCTTCTATGGCCTAGCCAGTTCTGTATCCACCTTGCCAGTTCACCCCTGATCCCGTGTGACTTCACCTTTTGTACTAGTCTACCATGAGGGACCTTGTCAAAGGCCTTACTGAAGTCCATATAGACAACATCTACTGCCCTACCTGCATCAATCATCTTAGTGACCTCCTCGAAAAACTCTATCAAGTTAGTGAGACACGACCTCCCCTTCACAAAACCGTGCTGCCTCTCACTAATACGTCCATTTGCTTCCAAATGGGAGTATATCCTGTCTCGAAGAATTCTCTCCAGTAATTTCCCTACCACTGAAGTAAGGCTCACCGGCCTGTAGTTCCCGGGATTATCCTTGCTACCCTTCTTAAACAGAGGAACAACATTGGCTATTCTCCAGTCCTCCGGGACATCCCCTGAAGACAGCGAGGATCCAAAGATTTCTGTCAAGGCCTCAGCAATTTCCTCTCCAGCCTCCTTCAGTATTCTGGGGTAGATCCCATCAGGCCCTGGGGACTTATCTACCTTAATATTTTTTAAGACACCCAACACCTCGTCTTTTTGGATCACAATGTGACCCAGGCTATCTACACCCCCTTCTCCAGACTCAACATCTACCAATTCCTTCTCTTTGGTGAATACTGATGCAAAGTATTCATTTAGTACCTCGCCCATTTCCTCTGGCTCCACACATAGATTCCCTTGCCTATCCTTCAGTGGGCCAACCCTTTCCCTGGCTACCCTCTTGCTTTTTATGTACGTGTAAAAAGCCTTGGGATTTTCCTTAACCCTATTTGCCAATGACTTTTCATGACCCCTTCTAGCCCTCCTGACTCCTTGCTTAAGTTCCTTCCTACTTTCCTTATATGCCACACAGGCTTCGTCTGTTCCCAGCCTTTTAGCCCTGACAAATGCCTCCTTTTTCTTTTTGACGAGGCCTACAATATCACTCGTCATCCAAGGTTCCCGAAAATTGCCGTATTTATCTTTCTTCCTCACAGGAACATGCCTGTCCTGTATTCCTTTCAACTGACACTTGAAAGCCTCCCACATGTCAGATGTTGATTTGCCCTCAAACATCCGCCCCCAATCTATGTTCTTCAGTTCCCGCCTAATATTGTTATAATTAGCCTTCCCCCAATTTAGCACATTCATCCTCGGACCACTCTTATCCTTGTCCACCAGTACTTTAAAACTTACTGAATTGTGGTCACTGTTACCGAAATGCTCCCCTACTGAAACATCTACCACCTGGCCGGGCTCATTCCCCAATACCAGGTCCAGTACCGCCCCTTCCCTAGTTGGACTGTTTACATGTTGTTTTAAGAAGCCCTCCTGGATGCTCCTTACAAACTCCGCCCCGTCTAAGCCCCTGGCACTAAGTGAGTCCCAGTCAATATTGGGGAAGTTGAAGTCTCCCATCACCACAACCCTGTTGTTTTTACTCTTTTCCAAAATCTGTCTACCTATCTGCTCCTCTATCTCCCGCTGGCTGTTGGGAGGCCTGTAGTATACCCCCAACATTGTGACTGCACCCTTCTTATTCCTGATCTCTACCCATATAGCCTCACTGCCCTCTGAGGTGTCCTCTCGCAGTATAGCTGTGATATTCTCCCGAACAAGTAGCGCAACTCCGCCTCCCCTTTTACATCCCCCTCTATCCCGCCTGAAACATCTAAATCCTGGAACGTTTAGCTGCCAATCCTGCCCTTCCCTCAACCAGGTCTCTGTAATGGCAACAACATCATAGTTCCAAGTAGTAATCCAAGCTCTAAGTTCATCTGCCTTACCCGTAATGCTCCTTGCATTAAAACATATGCACTTCAGGCCACCAGACCCGCTGTGTTCAGCAACTTCTCCCCGTCTGCTCTGCCTCAGAGCCACACTGTCCCTATTCCCTAGTTCTCCCTCAATGCTCTCACCTTCTGACCTATTGCTCCCGTGCCCACCCCCCTGCCATACTAGTTTAAACCCTCCCGTGTGACACTAGCAAACCTCGCGGCCAGGATATTTATGCCTCTCCGGTTTAGATGCAACCCGTCCATCTTATACAGGTCACACCTGCCCCGGAAGAGCTCCCAGTGGTCCAGATAACGGAAACCCTCCCTCCTACACCAGCTGTTTAGCCACGTGTTTGTCTGCTCTATCTTCCTATTTCTAGCCTCACTGGCACGTGGCACAGGGAGTAATCCCGAGATTACAACCCTCGAGGTCCTGTCTTTTAACTTTCTGCCTAGCTCCCTGAACTCCTGCTGCAGGACCTCATGCCCCTTCCTGCCTATGTCGTTAGTACCAATATGTACAACGACCTCTGCCTGTTTGCCCTCCCCCTTCAGGATTCCCTCTACCCGTTCGGAGACATCCTGGACCCTGACACCAGGGAGGCAACATACCATCCTGGAGTCTCTTTCACGTCCACAGAAGCGCCTATCTGTGCCCCTGACTATAGAGTCCCCTATTACTATTACTCTTCTGCGCTTTGACCCTCGCTTCTGAACATCAGAGCCAGCCGTGGTGCCACTGCTCTGGCTGCTGCTGTTTTCCCCTGATAGGCTATCCCCCCCGACAGTATCCAAAGGGGTATATCTGTTCGAGAGGGGGACAACCACAGGGGATTCCTGCACTGACTGCCTGCCCTTTCTGGTGGTCACCCATTTCTCTGCCTGCACCTTGGGTGTGACCACATTTACATAACTGCGATCTATGACGCTTTCCGCCACCTGCATGCTCCTAAGTGCATCCAATTGCTGCTCCAACCGAACCATGCGGTCTGTGAGGAGCTGCAGTTGGGTGCACTTTCTGCAGATGAAGCCATCCGGGACGCTGGAAGCCTCCCGGACCTGCCACATCTCACAGTCAGAGCACAGCACCCCTCTAACTGACATTGCGTCAATTAATTAAAATTAAAATTTGTCTTTTTTTTTTTAAATACTTTTTTTTTAAATTGCAAAGTTACTGTCAACTATCTGTTTCCTAGCACTAGATTTCTAATAGAAATGCGATAGCTAACTATAATACTCTCCGATCTCTGGCTTAGATATCCTCTAAATTATAATTAAGTTATGATGTTTAATTAGTTCCCAAATACTCAAATTTTTTTTTTTTTTAAATTTAGGTTAGAATCCCAACCAGCCACTCAGGTCACAGCTTTTCTGTGATGTCACTTCAGTTTCCCCCCGACACACACAATTTGAAAAAAGGTATAAAAGTAAAAATCACTTACTTACCTTCTTACCTTCTGAGTGTCTGAGATGTTCTCAGGTTCTCTCGCTGACAGAGACTGCTCCTCCACCTCCGATCCTTGACCTGCACAATGCTAATAATATAATATGGCACTTACCTTACACCAATGGGTCTTATTATTAGGTTAGAGGAGGAGGGCGGGTGGGAGACACTACACGTGTAGTGTCTCGGGTTTCCTCTCCACCAGAATTTATTGGTTGGGGGGGGGGGGGGGGGGGACTTGCCAGAGGTCGAACTTCCGGTTCCCGCCTTATATAAAAACAAATAAAACAGAAAAGAAGAACAGACACGGGACCAGGCAAGGCTTTTTAAATTCACTACTGACCTCCAAGAAGGCCCCTGCGCACCGCTGCCGCCGAAATCCAAAGGGCTGCTCCTGTAAAGGTAAGAGCTTTTAAACTCACTACTCACCTCCCAGAAGGCCCCTGCACACCGCTGCCGCCGAAATCCAAAGGGCTGCTCCTGTAAAGGTAAGAGCTTTTAAACTCACTATTCACCTCCCAGAAGGCCCCTGCGCACCGCTGCCGCCGAAATCCAAAGGGCTGCTCCTGTAAAGGTAAGAGCTTTTAAACTCACTACTCACCTCCCAGAAGGCCCCTGCGCACCGCTGCCGCCGAAATCCAAAGGGCTGCTCCTGTAAAGGTAAGAGCTTTTAAACTCACTACTCACCTCCCAGAAGGCCCCTGCGCACCGCTGCCGCCGAAATCCAAAGGGCTGCTCCTGTAAAGGTAAGAGCTTTTAAACTCACTACTCACCTCCCAGAAGGCCCCTGCGCACCGCTGCCGCCGAAATCGTCCTTGCCGCAAATTGCTGAACATTTTACAGCTGATAAATTTTTCCAGCAATACCAGGGTCAATATCCGCCCAGGGCATGGCATCCGAAAAAAGCTCACGTGGCAACAGTAGGCCTCATTGTGTGTACTTATGTAAGTAATTAAAACTATAGAAATTTGAACAACATTCCATTGTACAAGGAGACATATTTAATTTTAAAAATTTAAAGCACTGAACAAGGTCAGAGGAAACAGACAGGCTTTGTTTTAGCATTTGTTGAGTTTACAGTTACATCACAGACTGGATACCACCACACTTAGAAAAAAATCGCCGCAATGCTGAAGTGCTGGCTTCCGACTGTGCAGAAGAGCTTATTCACAAATCATTACAACGACTGGTTGTGTATAGTTTTTCCATTTCCTTTCCCACTTTCCCTGTTTGCTGAACTTCTCTCCTTCCCTCTCTGCATTATTGTTTTTTTTTAAAAAACCCGCTTTATGAGATTAGATCAAGACCGTGAAGCAAGTAGTGAATAAAATTTACATTCATGGCACGTGGAAAAAAAAATCGAATGTATTTTATTTGGAAATATTCAACTTCCGTTGCAAAGCTTGCTCACAATATTATGGCACCCTAGCCTCGTGAAATCCAACAGCAAAGAAGGAAGTCATTCAGTCCACCCTGTCTTTGTTATCTCTGGGAAAGTGTTGTCCAAATGGACCCACTTCCCTGCTCTTTTCCTGAAGCCGTATTGGGTAAATTTCCATCTACTGTATCTACTTCTACCATACTTTCAGACAGTGCATTCCGGATGTTTCAAACTTGCAGCATTGCACTTATCTCCCATCTGGTTATTTTGCCAATTACCTGAAAATTGGCAAATTTTAATATGATTGTGATGTGACTTTGGATCCTAATGACCACAAATTTCCGTTGCTGAAATTCTGCAGCCTTTATGACATCACAAAGTGTGACGCTATAACTGAATGAATCCGTGTTCTAGCAACATGACTTTGAAACAACCTTTGTTTGAATACAACCCAGCCATGTTCCATGCGCATCTTAACTGAAAGCTGGATGAGAGCGATGACACAGGCACTACCCTCGTAGAACCTGATATTTGTTGCCATTATTGCGCACGGCTTTTTGTTTTGGTCGCATGCCTGATCAAAAGAGATTTATTCAAAATATTTGACTACATGTTACTGCATCTATCAAAATGGAAGTTATTTTCAAAACTATTTGGCAGTCCTCAGAGTTTAAGAAGGGTGAGGTTGAGGAAGCATGGTTAAATCCTGAGACCCAACAACTATCATATGTGGAGTCTGAAGAAACGTTGGCTGTTTTGAACTGGTACTAGACTTTTTCAGGGGAATCATAAGTACTCGAGTGTAATATTTGTGTGCAAATCATGAATGAGAACAATGGCAGCTTCGATATCCCTTCACTTTCTCTCAATAAAACTATTTGCTCCCAGCAAGGGATCAAGAAAAGATGCTGGATTCGACTTTAATCATTGCCAATTACCTTGGCATCTTGAATTTAATAATTGGCAGAAGATATAGTTCACCGAGAGCTCAAATGGTCTTTCTAATGGTGGAGCTGAATCTCTTTTGAAGTTTATTTTGGAGACAATTAAAATCAATTTCTGAGGCAATTGCAACAAATGATTATGGAGTCTTTGAAGGACACCTCTAACATTGGTATTGTCTTCTTTAACAGGCTGAACAACTACACTGTTGGTTCTACTGTTGACCCCTTGGATGTCATGTGGGTTGGGTTGAAGCGAACCTACGGGTGCTCGGATATTTCAATTAAAAATACTAAAAACAATGGCAGGAAGAAAAATGAAGAGGTAAGCACAGCAATCCTTGGCACGATCCCAGAACTATGTAGTAAAGAAAATGTACAGTTGCTTTAACCTTCGTGAAATTAATCATTTAATCAATTACCTCTTTTGTTCCTCTTTTTTGGTCTTTTCCAAACCTCTTCACCTCTTCTGCATTTTCCTCTTTCCATTGTTAATCATCTCCCTGAGATATCCTTCGCTGTGAAGCCTGGAAGGTGCTGTTGAAGGACAGCTGTCAAGTTATTGCACTGCACCCTATGGTGCACACTGCTGCCATCCCGTGCCAGTGGTGGAGGTAAAAATGCTGGGGTATGGAGTTCTAATAAAGGCAGTTGCATTGTCCTGGATGGTGTTGAGCTTCTTGAGGGTTGTTAGAACTGCACTCATCCAGGCAAGCAGAGAGTATTCTTGCCACTTATAGAGATTGTCGATATGTACAATGATATAAAAAATGAAAACCGTTCTGGTATAACAACTCTTTCATTTTTAAGTGTTGTTTATTCATACCACTCCAAAATATTTAGAATGAACCGTGCAACACCCATGCACTAGACGCTGACTATACCATCTCAAAGTGCAAGATAAAAAGCAGTTTAAGAATTGGCAAACCTAGAACGTTATGTAATGTTTAAACAACACCTGCATTAGTTGAAGGCATTGGCATATCTTTGTTTCAACTTGAATTGAAACTTGGCCCCAATTTTATCCTGTTTTTGCCATTTTTTCTTAGTATGACTCTGAAGATGTGGAAGCATCTGTAGATAGCATCCGACGAAAAGCAGCTGCTGTGAGGGAAAACTCCTCCTTGCTAGAGGTAAGAACTTTACTTGCTTTTGTTGTAAAGCAACCAATATACACACAGGGAGCAGTGAGCTAATGACCAGATGATTTGCTTTTTTCATCTATTCATTGGAGGTGGGACAGTATTTATTGTTCATACCTAGTTGTAGAGTCATAGGGCGCAATTCTCCGGAAATATTTCTAAGTTCATTTGTGGCAGGTTTTTCAGGGTGTTTCCTACCGGCTCTGCCAGTGAGTTCCCCACCACTTTTCAATGACGCTTAGTCATTTTTTGGGGCCCTGGGGAGTTTCTCACCAGTTTAGTCTACACTCAGGGCGCGGTCTTCCGGCCATGCTGCGCTGGAAAAGCAGCTCGCCGCAGCGCAGTTGGCTGACAGCCATGATGCTAGGGATGTCAGGAGGCGGCTGAGATGGATCATTGGCATGGCATTTCTGGATGGCTATGGTTGCTTCCGCTTTGTGTTTTACACTGTAATGCTGGCCTCTGCCATCTTTGAGAATGGCAATGTTGGTGGAGTCATTCTCTCCTGGTTAGCCGTTCAATCGTCCACCAACATTCACTACTGCAGAGCTTGGATCTGATCCATTCCTTGTGAGATCACTTTGCTCTGTTTATCAAATACTGCTTGCATAGTTTAGCACACATGTAGTTTCACCAGGTGGGTGCCTCATTTTTAGATGTGCCTGGTGCTGCTCCTGGAATGCTCTGCTGCATTCCTCATTGAACCAAGGTAGATCCCATGGCTTGGTGGTTCTGGTAAATTGGGTGATATCTTGGGCCAGCCATGAGATTACATATTGTGGTTGAATACAATTGTACTGCTGAAGATGGTCCGCAGCATCAGTTTTGAGCCAGTAGATCTATTCTGAATCTATCCTATTTAGCATGGTGGTCATACCACACAAAACAATGGAGAGTATCCTTACTGTGAATAGGAAGCTTGGTCTCCACAAGGATTGTGCTGTGGTAACTTCTACCAATGCATTCAAAGTAGATGCATGTGTGACAGGTAGACTGATGAGGGCAAGGCCACATAGGTTTTTCCCTCTTGTTGATTCCCTCACAAGAAAGGTTCTTCAGGACTCAGCCAGCTTGGTCAGTAGTGGTGCTACCATGCCACTATTGGCGACAGACATTGAAATCCCTACCTAGAGCACATCTCTGTGCTCCAGCCACCCTCAGTGCATGTTCCAAGTGATGTTCTATATGGATGAATATTGATGAATTAGCTGAGAGAAGGCAGTTCATAGTAATCAGCAGGAGATTTCCTTGCCCATGTTGACCTGATACCATGAGACTTCATGGCACCTGGAGTCAATTTTAAGGACACCCAGGGCCATACCTCTCAACTGTATACCATTATTCCACCATCTCCGGTGGGTCTGTTCTGTTGCTGGGACAGGACATACCCAGGTATTTATAATAATGATGGTGTCTGTGCCATTGTCTGTAAGATATGATTTGGTGAGTATGACAAAACTGTTGCTTGACGAGTATGTTAGACAGCTCACCAATTTTGGCACAAGGCCACAAATGTTATTGAGGAGGATTTTGAAAGCTTGATTGGGTAAAATTGTCTTTCTTGTTTCTGGTGCCTAGGTCAAAGCTGAGTCGTCTGCCTGTTATCATTCCCATTTGACTTTTCTGTCGCAGTTTGATACAACTGAATGGCTTGTCAGGCCATTTCAGAGGGCAGTCTAGTATCCCGCACTGCACCTATGGGATGGGAATGCTTATCTTCCCTATGCTCCTTATGGAGAATGAGCTCCCCTGCGAGAGATGGGGTATCTCAATTACCCAGTGTATATGAGGTCGGCCAGTAAGGCACCAACCAGGGAGGAACCCAGTAAGGGTCTACCAGGGAGTGTAAATATACTGTTTGCAAACAAAACCTAGCTCTTACTTTTACTCAGTTTGGACTCCCGCGTCATTATTAAAGGCAGTCCAGAATACACAACATTGCTGTGGATCTGCAGTCATATGTTGGCCAGACTAGGTACAGTTGGCGATTTTCTTCCCTCAAGGACATCAGTGAGCCCAATGGGTTTTTACACTAACCCTGCAGTATCAAGGATAAAATTACGAAATCTGGCTTTTTATTCAGATTTAGTAATTGAATTTAATTTCCATCAGGTAATCTCAGTTGAAGATCAGTACTGTATTATTCTGCGATTCTGTGATAAGTACTGGCCAGGACATCAGAGAGGTGTCCCCTGCTCTTCCTAGAATGATGTTGTCATAATATACACCAGTATATCATGGTGCAGACACACACTGATGGACACACAGTGGGACCAATCAACACACACAACACCACAGCCAATCACCAGTGAGAGCACACGCACTATAAAGACATGGGGCATCAGAGTTCTCGCTCATTCGAGTTACAGCTAGCTAGGAGGACAGAGCTCACAGCCTGCAACACAGACATTCACCATGTTCTGAGTGCATCGACTGGTTAGGACAAGGCAAAGGTCTTTAGCTAAAGCTAGTATCGTATTAACCCACAGTCTAAGTAAGTTTAAACAGTTAATGATTCAATAAAATAGTGTTGCACTATTTCAAGTGTTGGTGACCTGTATGTGATCCAGAACACCCAACACATCAGGTGTCATGGGATCTTTTAAGTCCATCTGAGAGGCCAGACAGGGCCTTGGTTTAATGTTTCATCAGAAAGACACCACCTCTGATTGTGCATCATTCCCTCAGTATTGCAGCGCGTGCTATGGGCTGAGAGTTGTTCCAACAGCTTTCGGAATGGAGGTGAGATAGAGGCACGGCTAACGTTAAATGTGTTTAACTGCATGTAAAATAAATTTTAATTATTGTTTTTACTTGGACACGTTTCCCTTTGCCAACCCAGTAAAGAACAATGGAAACAATAGGGTTTGGATAATGTCTACCAGAACGCCCAAAGTGATTTATAACCAGTGGAGTTTCAAAACAATCAGAGTTGTTGTTTGGGTGATTCAGGAATGGATCCAATGCTAGATCCAATATTGGATCAGTTGGAGCTTTTCCTAAGAAATCCCACCGGCAAAGCAACAACTCCGAATCCAGTAGATTTTCCAATGTAAATGAAATAAATGCTGGGTTTCCTTCTAAAGACTGTATTTGTTCATAGTGTCAAAGTGTGAGCTTCCTGTGTGTCATTGCGCATGACAGTGTTCAGAATACCTCAGAGAAAGGCCCACCATGCACTGTGCTTTTTCTCCCGTGTCAGCTTAAATTGCGACAGCTTTGCAAACGAATCAAAGAGGATACCATGAAAAAGCACAAGAAGCTCAAAGTCGATCTGAGCAAGAAACTCCGAAAGAAAAGCCTAACCAACGAGGCTGGCTCATCGACCTATTACAACCCCAATGAAAGTTTATGCCAGACCCTTGAATACGTTGTCGCCACTATGTCCGACCTGGAGGTGATGATGACAGACATGATAAACAGCATCGAGGAGCATCCCAATGCAGACAGAATGCTAGAGAAGGACCCCACAACATCCAGGAAAGAATCAGAAACTAAAAACTTGCCCCACAAGCCCAAATCTTTATCATCGGTGTTGGAAGAAGTCAGGTAAACCCATAGCGTGAACATATTTCTGATAATGGTAGGACTGTTAAAATTATATTGAATTTACAATATGGAAAAAAGGTACTTGGCACAAATGGTAAATGTGGATATTTCTGCATCATTCAAGCCACCTCCTTATTTCATCTTAACCTATCAATATTTCTTTCTAATCCTTTCACCCTCACAAACATATCTAGTTTCCCCTTAAGTTACACCAATGCTATCCATCTCAACTAATACTGTGGTTGTAGGTTCCACATTTTAACTACTTTTGGGGTAAAGAGGTTTCTTCTTAATTTCCCATTGAATTTATTAGTGACTATCATATAATTATGATTACAGATTTTGAATTTCCCAGAAGCAGAAACGTTTACTCTGCTTCGACCCTATCACACCCTTTAATAATGTCAGATACCTCTATTTGGCCACATATTTGCATTCTCTTCTCTAGAAAACAGAATCCACCTTTTCAGTCTTTCCCGAAGGTTATAATCTCTTAATTCCAGTATTAAATTTGTAAATCTTTTTTGCAAACTCGATTTTATATTTTTCTAAAATTGTTTTGTAATATGGAGATTAGGGGCGAAATTCTCCGTTATCGGCGCGATGTCCGCCGACCGGCGCCAAAAACGGCGCAAATCAGTCCGGCATCGCACCGCCCCAAAGGTGCGAAATCCTCCGCAACTTGAGCGGCCGAGCCCTAACCTTGAGGGGCTAGGCCCACGCCGGACTGATTTCAGCCCCGCCAGCTGGCGGGAAAGGCATTTGGTGCCCCGCCAGCTGGCGCGGAAATGACATTGCCGGGCGGCGCATGCGCGGGAGCGGAAGGCGGAAGGAAAAGAGTGCCCCCACGGCACAGGCCCGCCCGCGGATCGGTGGGCCCCGATCGCGGGCCAGGCCACCGTGGGGGCACCCCCCGGGGCCAGATCGCCCCGCGCCCCCCCCAGGACCCCGGAGCCCGCCGGTAAGAGAGGTGGTTTAATACACGCCGGCGGGACAGGCATTCCAGCAGCGGGACTTCGGCCCATCCAGGCCGGAGAATCGCCGGGGGCGGCTCACCAACCGGCGCGGCGCGATTCCCGCCCCCGCCGAATCTCCGGTGCCGGAGAATTCGGCAACCGGCAGGGGCGGGATTCGCGCCAGCCCCCGGCGATTCTCCGACCCTGCGGGGGGTCGGAGAATCCCGCCCCTGGTCTCTAATGAGGGAGTCACGGAGGGTCTCATAATTACAGGATTGGGCCAGCAACTTTTATGTCAGTGAGAAAGCTGCTGAATGATTCTCCTGGTCTTTGTATACGCCTGGTGAACTTTAAGCGTTCAAATGTTTCATTCACCTCCGATTTGCAGTGGGTATCGAATTTTTTCATAATTGTATCCCACTTATTCTTGTCCTCCCCTTCGGCACAGGTAAATGTGTTATATATCTCCATGGCTGGTTTCCATGCCGCAGCTAAGAGGTATGCAATTTTTTAAAAATCTGGCGCAGCGGTCATGTCCTTAATTTCCAGAAACAAATTAAATTGTTGCAGGAAAATCTTCCAATCATACTGGAGATTACGAGAGGTTCTGAGGTTTTCTGGAAGTGATTCCATCTTATCGGTTTGTGCCTGAGAGATCCGAGTGTAGCGATGCCTTCCTTTGCCGAATATCTTATCCGAGTTTTTTTCTTTTTTTCTGTTTTCTCTTGTGGGTCGAACCTAAGTTAGCTAGTTTCTATTTTCGTTGTTAAGGCCATCACACTCCGTGGCACCATGTAGTGTTACCTGCGTGGTCGATAACACATGTTACTCAATCCTTGGCTGATGGTGAGGTCCTCTGAATCTTGTTGAAGAAGACTCAAACTCGTCCAGTAACAACAAAGGTTTATTGAGTAACTATAACTATTAATGCGTGAGTTCCTTACCTCAACATGGGAACTAGGAATTGGATAACAAGATTTAACAATTGTAACTAAATGTAACTCCACTAACTATCTATGTGATTCTGATGTTTCCCTGTTCACAGCACACCCGGGAGAGAGAGAGAGACCCCGTGTGGCTGCCCTTTATACCCCTGTTGGTCCAGCCCTCTGCTGATCATTTGGTGCTGCTATCTACCCATTAACCCCTTGTGTGAATGCACCTAGAGAGATCACCACAGGGTCCATTTCCTCCTCACCTATTTTCCCCAACCCCAAAACATGTGCCCGTGATTCGCTGGCCCCTGCCCTCACTTCTTACACTCATCTGCTACCCCCTGAAAGAACCCACTCATTCTTGCCCGAGTCATATGCACCCTGTGCAGCACCTTAAACTGTATCAGGCTCATCCTTGCACAAGAGGAGGTCCCGTTTACCCTTCGCAGTGCCTCACTCCATACTCACCAATTGATCTCCCCTCCCAACTCCGCTTCCCATTTCTCCTTGATCTTCACCACCCGCTCACCTCCCTGCTCCCCCAGCCAGTTATATCCCCAATTTTTCCCTCCCCTTCCACATCCGGAAGCAAAAGTCGCTCCAGCAGGGTTTATCCCGGCAATCTAGGGAACCCCCTCCAGACCTTTCGTGCAAAGTCCCTAACCTGCAGATACCTGAACTCACTACCCCTCGGCAGTTCTACCCTCTCCCTTAGCTCTTCCAGACTGGCGAACACTTCCTCCAAATACAAATCCCTCACCTTGACCATCCCCACTTCCCTCCACCTCCTGTATACGCTATCCATCCTCCCCGGGCTCAAACCCATGCTTCTCGCACAGCGGCGTTAGCACTGACATCCCTTCCATCTTAAAATGCCTCCTCAGCTGATTCCATATCTTCACCCTTGACTGCACAACTGGGCTCTCTGAATACCTACTCGGAGCCATTGGCAATGCTGCCATCACCATAGCCCTCAAACTAGACCCCTTACAAGATTCCTCCTCCATCCTAACCCACTCTACCCCTTCTCCTTCCCACCATCGCCACACCTTGTCCACATTCGTCACCCAATAATAATGAAAAAAGATCAGCAACGCCAACCCCCTCCGCTGCCTCTGCCTCTGTAGCAGGGTCCTACCCACCCTTGGCACCTTCCCCGCCCATACAAAGTCGGAGATGATTGTGTCACTTTCTGAAAAAAGGCCTTTGATTTAAGATCGGGAGAGCCTGAAAGATAAACAAGATCCTCGGCAGAATATTGATTTTCACCACTTGGACCTTCTCTGCCAACGTTAAGTGCAGTGCATCCCACCTCCTAAGATTCTCCCCGGCCTCCTCCACCAGCTTTCTTTAGTTCCACATATGGAGCCCCGTCCATTCCCTTGCTACCTGAATCCCCAAATATCTAAACCTATCCCTCGCTACCGTAAATGACATCCCCCCTAAATTAGCCTGCTGTGCCGGCTCATTGCCCTGGAATACCTCGCTTTTCCCTACATTCAGTTTGTATCCCGAGAACCCTCCAAACCTCCACGACAGGCCCATAATCCTTCCCATAATCTCCAACGGATCCGAAACATACAGCAAGAGGTCACTGGCATAGAGCGACACCCGATGCTCCCTCTGTCCCCTCATAATCCCCGCCACTCCGCCGACCCCCTGAGATCCATCGGCAACGGTTCTATGGCCGGTGCAAACAGCAACCCCTGCCTCGTACCCCTGTGTAAGTCAAAGCTTCGTGAGCTCATATCATTTGTCCTCACCCTTGCCCTTGGCACCACATTCAGCAACCACACCCATGCCCCAAATCCCGGCCCAAACCCAAACCTTCTCAAAACTTCGAACAAATACCGCCACTCCACCCAATCAAATGCCTTCTCCGCGTCCATGGACACCACAACCTCCGGTACCAGAGCCCCTGACGGATTCATCACCACATTCAACATCCGTCTGATATTACTTGCGAGCTGCCTGCCCTTCACGAAGCCTGTTTGATCTTCTGCAACCACCCCCGGGACACAGTCCTCCATCCTCCCCACCAACAACTTAGCCAACACTTTCACATCCATGTTCAATGGTGATATGGATTTGTATGACACACATTCCACCGGATCCTTCCCTTTTTTGGGATTAGTGTGATTACTGCCTGTGTCATCATCTCCGGCAACTTCCCCTTCTCCAGTGCTTCATTAAATGCCCCCAACAGCTGTGGTGCCAGGTACCCGCAAATTCCTTATAAAATTCCACCGGGCACCCATCCGGCCCAGGGCCCTTCCCCAACTTCATAGCCCTGATACTATCCAGCACCTCCCTCAGCCCAGGGACTCCTTCAACACCTGTCACTTTGTTTCCTCCACCTGGGTAAATTCCAGCTCGTCCAGAAACCACCACATGTCCCCCTCCTCTCCTCCCGGAACCGCCTCATAAAGTCCCTGGTAATACTCTCTAAATGCCTCATTTATCTTCCCTGGCTCTGACACCACATCCCCAGCACTAGTCCGGATCTTCAGTATTTCCCTCGACGCAGCCTGCTTCCGCAACTGGGTGCGCCAGCATGCAGCCCGCCTTCTCCCCATACTCATATTGCATCCCTCTTGTCCTACTCAGTTGCCCTACTACCCTCTCCATTGTCAGCCTGTCAAATTGCCCCTGCAACCTTTTCCTCCTCACCAATCCCTCCACAGTTGGCACCCTCGAATATTCCCTGACCATCTCCACTATCTCGCTCACTAGGCGGTCATGTTCCACCCTCCTTTCCTTAAACATAATAATTTCTCCCCAGAGCACTGCCTTCAGTTCTTCCCAAAAAATGCCCACCGCCACCTCCCCATTTTGAGTCAACTCCACATACTCCTTAATCGCCAACCGCACCTTATCACAAAAACCTCCATCCGCCAACAACCCCGTGTCACACTTCCATGCCGGCCTCTGCTCTCGTCCCATTCTAAACCGAATCTCCAGCCAGTGGGGTGCATGTTCCGAGATAACTATCCCCCGCATACTCTGCCCCCTCCACCCCAACCAAAATCTCCTGACTTACTACAAAGTAATCAATCCTCGAATACACCTTACGGACGTGTGAAAAGAAGGAATACTCCCTCCCCCCTGGATTCTGAAAACGGCATGGGTCCACCATACCCATCCTCTCCATAAACCCCCCCAGCTCCCTCGCCATTTGTACCCTACCCATCGACCTGGGGCTCGACGTATCCACCCTCGGCTCCAGGACACAGTTAAAATTTCCGCCAATGACCAACTGGTGTGTGCCCAAATCCGGGATCACTGCCAGCAACCCCCTCATAAAACCCACATCATCCCAATTTGGGGCATACACATTTACCAAAACAACCGGTGCACCTTCCAATACCCCACTCACAATCACATATCTCCCATCTGGATCCTTCACCTCCTTCGCACTCACAAATCCCATTCTTTGGCTCATTAAAATCGCTACTCCCCTCGATTTTGAATCAAACCCTCAGTGAAAAACCCTTCCTTAACCTAACCTGGTCGTTCACATGGTGGTGCGTCTCCTGCAGAAACATAACCCCCACTTTCAAGCTCATGAGGTAAGCGAACACCCGTGTCCTTTTAACCAGCCCATTCAGTCCCCGGACGTTCCACGTTACCAACCTCACCGGAGGCTTGCGCCTCCAATCCCCTCTACCGTCCATCATCTTCTCTACTTAGCTCCCGCCCCTTAATTCCACCCGATACCTAGCCCATCCCAGATGGCCCCTTTCTCCGCCCCTGGCCATGTCATCTCTCACGCCCTGCCACGTCGCAGCAACCTCCCCCCTCTTTCCCCCTTCCCCTCCTTCCCCCCACTTCCCCTCTCCCCCCTCTCCCCGGCCACACCTCTTCGCCTTCTCCCCCATCACCTCATTTCCGTTCACCAGCACAGCCTGGTAGCCAGCCGTCCCTGCCCAAACGCACGTCCTAATGACCTCCCCATCCCGCTCCCCCACTCCTCAGCACAAGGAAGAAGGCTCCCTGCTGACCTTACCCTCCCCCACCCAAACAAGGACTTCTCCTGAACTCCAGGCAGCCTTCTCCAAAAGCAAACAAACAAATAGAACATAGAACATAGAACATAGAAAATACAGCACAGAACAGGCCCTTCGGCCCACGATGTTGTGCCGAACCTTTGTCCTAGATTAATCATAGATTATCATTGAATTTACAGTGCAGAAGGAGGCCATTCGGCCCTTTGAGTCTGCACCGGCTCTTGGAAAGAGCACCCTACCCAAACTCAACACCTCCACCCAACACCAAGGGCAATTTGGACATTAAGGGCAATTTATCATTGGCCAATTCACCTAACCCGCACATCTTTGGACTGTGGGAGGAAACCGGAGTACCCGGAGGAAACCCACGCAGACACGGGGAGGACGTGCAGACTCCGCACAGACAATGACCCAATCCGGAATCGAACCTGGGACCATGGAGCTGTGAAGCAATTGTGCTATGCACAATGCTACCGTGCTGCCCTTAAGAACAAATAAATCTACACTATATAATTTTACCATCATCCCTGCACTTTAACAAATGTTAAACACAAACAGTCCCATGAAACAGGAGAGGGGAATGGGAACATAAACTTTTCACCCCTACAACTCCTTACCATATCAACATTAAACAGCAACCCCCCCCCCCCCCCACCCAAAAAGGTGAAAATCCCCCAATCCCTACCCCCACTTCAAACATGCTCCTGACCATTACAAAGTGCCAGCACCCCGGTTCCCCAGCATTGTCCACTCAGTTCTCCCCCAGTTTATCCTCCTTAATGAAGTCTTTGGACGCTTCTGGGGTCTCAAAATAATGCTCCCGGCCTCCAAACGTCACCCATAATTTTATTGGGTCGAGCACCCCAAACCTGATTTGCCGCCGGTACAGCACCGCCTTGGCCTTGTTGAAGCCTGCCCGCCGCTTTGCCAACTCGGCTCCGATGTCCTGATAAATTCGGACATTATTCCCCTCCCAGTGGCAGGTAAGCTTCTCCCTGGCCCATCGCAGAATCTTCTCTTTCTCCACAAATTTATGGAATCCCAGGATCACCACCCATGTCAGCTCCCCAGTGCTAGGCTTCTGCCTCAGGGACCTATGCGCTCGGTCCACTTCATGCACCTTATCTAGCACCCCTTCCACCACCAGCCCCACCAGCATCTGCAAGATGTACCTCGTGGCACTCACACCTTCCACTCCTTCAGGCAGGCCCACTATTCGCAGGTTCTGCCTTCTCGAGATATTCTCCTGCTCCGCCACCTGTACCCTCAACGTTTTATAGAGGCCTCCTAGGAACCGCACCTCCGCCTCCAGAGCCACCACATGATCTCTGTGGGCCAAGATCACTCCTTCGATCTCCCGAATCTGTGACCCCTGTACCTCCAAACACCACTCCACCCATTCCAGAAAACTCTTCAGGGATGTCACAGCTTCTGCAATGGCCTTTACGCGATCGTCACGCATTTCTTTCCTCTGTTTATGGAATTCCTCCCTGATAAAAGCCATTAGCTCCTGTATCTGGGGCCTTCCTGCTGGCATCAGCCCTTCCCCCACCTGCATGCCTCAAGAGGCTGTTGCTGCAGCACAAGATTGTTCCAACTTTTCAGCCAAATCTCTCACTGTTTTCTGCCGGGTCTGGTAACCAGCAGACATACTACTCCCGGGGTAAACTACTCCTCTAACATTCAGTTACGCCTTTTCACCAAAATTCCACCCAGTTCTGTGTGAAAATAACTCTTTTCTGTGACTTTAAGCAGGAGCAGCCCTGTATGTGACCATTCACACCATGGTCACAACCGGAGGTCACATAGCAGAACCATGGCGCTGTGAGGTAGCAGTGCTAATCACTGTGCCACTCTAATTACCATGATGACATCCTGGATCACAGAGCTGTCAAGGAATGCAGAAATTGAGTGTTCATATATATTTTTTTAGAAAATATTGCCACCTCCCACACCAATGACATTTATTGCAGGTGGTTGCCTCTATCATCAAATGATCCAAACCATTTACCGTCACCATAGGAGCTGATTACAGATGCTGTTTATAATGCATCATGTACTCTGGCTATTTTGAGCTTTTGAGGAATGGAATTTTATCATTTTAATGTTGCTGGATGCCACCAGCCCTTTTTATTTCTCATCAATTGATTAGCTTTGTAACAAAGAAATGTAACCTGTATTGAATTACTTTACCATGTCATCATAGTAATTAGAGTCCGCACGAAAGCCTAGAATAACAAGGAGATCCACAATAGACAACAACGGTACCACACATGGCTAACGCTGTGGCTTCACAGCACCAGGGTCCCAGGTTCGATTCCCCGCTGGGACACTGTCTGTGCGGAGTCTGCACGTTCTCCCCGTGTCTGCTTGGGTTTCCTCCGGGTGCTCCGGTTTCCTCCCACAGTCCAAAGGCGTGCAGGTTAGGTGGATTGGCCATGCTAAATTGCCCTTAGTGTCCAAACAGGTTAGATGGGGTTATTGGGTTATGGGGATAGGGTGGAAGTGAGGGCTTAAGTGGGTCGGTGCAGACTCGATGGGCCGAATGGCCTCCTTTTGCACTGTATGTTCTATGTTCTATGCTCTGTGTTCTAATAACGGAGTGCCCCAACAACACTGGGTTAGCATGGTGTCACTGATTAGCACTGCTACGTCACAGCGCCAGGAACCCGGGTTCAAATCCAACCTGGGTGACTGTCTGTGTGGAGTTTGCACATTTTCCCCATGTCTGAGTGGGTTTCCTCCGGGTGCTCCAGTTTCCTCCCACAGTCCAAAGGTGTGCAGGTTAGGTTATGGGGAGAGGGCGGAGTGTGGGCTTAGGTAGGGTGCTCTTTCAGAGGGTCAGTGCAGACTCGCTGGGCCAAGTGGCCTCCATCTGCACTGTAAGGATTCTATGATTCTAACAACAACTTGCATTCATAGAGCACATTTATTATAATAGAACATCTGAAAGTGCTTTGCAGGAGCATAATTCAACAAAGCTTGACATTAAGTCTAAGGAGACAATAGGATAGATGGCCAGTAGCTTGGCAATGTGGGTGTTAAAGGAGGAAAGAGCGAGCTGGAGAAACAGAGAGTTTTGGGGAGGAATGAAGACCTGGATTCAATCCATGATTTCGCTTGTGTACATCTCAGAGTAGTTTTACAATCCATTCCTGAAGCAGGTGGAAGGTCTTCAAAGCTAGGCACAAACTATAAGTGATGGAGACTGCACTTGATTTTTGCATTGCTCATGCTGCAAAATGTGAGTGATGACAAATGGACCTCTTTTCATTTTCGTCACTTGGTGTCGCCAACATCCGTGCTCAACCGTATAGGTCAAGCTACATTCAACTCTCGACAAGAGTGCCATCCATGAACCAGTGTGAAATTCGCCTTTTTCCACCTCAGTCACACCCATCTGCCTAGTGTAAGGATCCTAAGTGACCTGAGTGTGGGCAATCCAGAACAGTTCAACACTAAGTTATGAATTGACTGGTGAAACGCTGGTGTGGAAATGAGGAACATCACGCAGCCTGCACTGGGGAAGGGGAACATTCTTCCGGATTTAAGGCTAAAGCATATTGTTCTACATCAGGGGCGAGATTCTCAGACCCCCCGGCGGGTCGGAGAATCGCCGGGGGCTGACGTGAATCCCGCCCCCGCAGGTTGCCGAATTCTCCATCACCGGATATTCGGCGGGGCGGGAATCGCGCCGCGCCAGTTGGCGGCCCCCCTGCTTGATTCTCCGGCCCGGATGGGCCGAAGTCCCGCCGTTAAAATGCCTGTCCCGCCGGCGTAAATTAAACCACCTACCTTACCGGCGGGACAAGGCGGCGCGGGCGGGCTCCGGGGTCCTGGGGGGGGCGCGGGGCGATCTGGCCCCAGGGGGTGCCCCCACGGTGGCCTGGCCCGCGATCGGGGCCCACCGATCCGCGGGCGGGCCTGTGCTGTGGGGGCACTCTTTCCCTTCCGCCTCCGCCACGGTCTCCACCATGGCAGAGGCAGAAGAGACTCCCTCCACTGCGCATGCGCGGGAATGCCGTCAGCGGCCGTTGACGCTCCCGCGCATGCGCCGCCCGGAGATGTCATTTCCGCGCCAGCTGGCGGGGCAACAAAGGCCTTTTCCGCCAGCTGGCGGGGCGGAAATTCGGCCGGCACCGACCTAGCCCCTCAAGATTGGGGCTCGGCCCCCAAAGATGCGGAGCATTCCGCACCTTTGGGGCGGCGCGATGCCCGTCTGATTTGCACCGTTTTGGGCGCCAGTCGGCGGACATCGCGCCATTTCCGGAGAATTTCGCCCCTGGTCTATGATGTCCCCTGAGTGTGATAACTGCTCAAATCCTAGCTGATATTTTCCGTTGTGAGTTAATTAGGGACTGAAGATGTTTCCTTGTGCCAATAAAAAGATACACCTGGGATTAAATTGTATCCATCAAGTGGCCTCGTTTAATCCGCATTTCTCATCCTGTTGCCACTGGTGCAGCTTTTAGTCCTATTGCGTTATTAATAGAATGATTGAATCATATCCCCTGGTAAGCTGATGCTTGGCTCAGCTGGTAAATTGTTAATGTGTCATGTAGCTGCTGAGCAAACATTTCCCCTGTTGTGAGGGCTTAAACAGGGAGATATTGTTTAAAGATCAAAACAAATGGAGGATTCTTGATGAGTGGCAGTCTCCAAAGATGTCCCCTTGAAAATTGATGGCAATCTCCTCATACTGTGCCAGTCCCTTCAGTTTGATCCTTCAATTCTGGCTTGATACCTGATGGTTGTCAGCACCCTGGATCTGAAAGTGAATAACATGTATGAAAAAGTTAGTAAGTGCCTGGGCTCCCCAAACAGCATCACCATGTCACAGCGTCCTCCTTGTCTGGGCCAGGTCAACTCCCATTCATTTGTGCTCTGATTTTTTTTCTGACTGTGGTGGTATGTATTAGGGGTAATACGGTACACCACGTGTCGACAGGCTATTGGTGGAGGGATGCCAGGTCCTGATAGGATCTGCCACCTACTGGACTCCACCCAGAAATGCTGGTATAAGAACCCAGTTTTTCCTCCATTTCCCTCAGCAGTTGCATTCTGTAACTATGCTGCTGGGGATAAAGTTCTGCTTAATAAAGCCTTCAATTGACATTACCTCAACCTGCCTCGCGTCATAATGACGGTGCTACACTGACGTGATTTTTTCTGCTGGTGATTTATCCATGCAATCATTATCATGGCTCTCCCCACCCTCAGTAACATTTGATGCAGCTAACCTAACTATCCTGGAGGCAGATCATGAATTAGACTGGGTCACTCATATGAAGAAGGGGTATGCATGCATACAGAAATACCAACACTCAGCTTAACACTTCTGCTGTTACCATTGAAGATTTGCCCAGGCCCTGTGATCCATTTGGGTTGGGGGGCTAGTCAGATCAAGTTGGGGGGAGTCAGATGGTGGGAGCTAGTTAAGTTGGGTCAGGGATTTGGGGGGAGTTTAGAGGTAGTCAAGGGGTTGGAGAGTAGTCAGGGTGGTTCAGTGTAAGTGACCAGAGAGATCAGTCTTATAGTTAATCAAGAGTTCGACTTGAAATTTTATGCCTATGGTTTCTGGGTAACTATCCTGGTAAGTAAATCAGAACCGTCCAAAATCTTCGACTCCTAAGTCAAAGATTTTTGGAGGATAGCGGGGATCAGGGGTACTGCTCATTGGAAGTTCAAACATCCCGGGCAATTTGCACGAGTCCTTGTGTTTGACCTTCCATTTTGCATCTTCTGGGGTACGTCTGGTATTCCAGAGACCAGAAAATCTAGGCCATTACTTTGAAAAGGAAATATTTACAAGGCCACAGGGAAAAGACAGGGGAGTGAGTGGCACTAAGTGAAATGCTCCTTCAGAGATCCAGCACAGTCACAATGGGCTGAGTGGTCTCCTTCAGTGCTGGAAGCATCTTATTTGGAGGGAGACTACACCTTTGTACCCTGAAATCTTCACCTTCACAACATTCACACCTTATTTGACAGCGGGCTGCCCTTTTAAGGATGTCCTTTATTTGTTCATCGCCGAAGAGACACCACTGAACAATGTGGTCTTTGGTACTGCACACTGATTGGTCAACCAAGTCAGTCCCTTCAGCTCAATAGTGTAACCAAACCCACTTCCCCACTTTAAGGGCAAGCAACAGCTCCTTAGGAATAACTGGTTTATCAACTTGCAGCTGTATTTCTGACTTCCTCTGCATGTTTCTCTTGGATCATCTTCTATTTAAAAGGCCCTCTCAACTCTTAGTGGGCCCAAGTGCCCTATGAGGTGTCACAGTGTAACACCATCAACCTTGCCCCTTCAATGGGAGGAACTTAATGTTGGAATTAGGGTTCGCACCACTGGCTAGAGAACCAAGATGAGCTGTTGTTGGGGTGGTTCCTCCAGAATTAAGTGCCCATCAGCGACTTAACTGACAAGCATTCGACTTCCCCAGAATTTAAACCCTGGTGGTAGAAATGCTGCTACCGAGAGCTGCCAGCCAAATGGAGGCCAGCAGCTCTCCATTGTCCAACAGCACCACTGGGAGTGATGGCTGCTGTCAGTACTGCACCCAGCAGAGGTCTAGAATGGACATGGGATCTCTAGACCATAGGCGAGGGGTACCTAACTGGATGAAAGGAGGACAAGGGGGTAGCTGTTTCCAACCCCCCAGCGATGCTAGGTCCCTCAATCAGACACTGAGCGCCTTTCACTGAAGGATCTCCTGGAAGCCCGCAAGCAAACACGACGGGTGACTTCCCTGCCTTTTCATTTGCTGAACTACAGTGATGGTGATATGAGGTCTTTAAGTGGGCATTAATTGCCTACTTAAGGACCTCGATTAGCATCTGGGTAGGAAGGCCATCCATTGGGCCTTCCCACTGCAGACTTAATTGGGCAGAGACGTGAAAGCGGCTAAGTCTCCACCCCGCACCCTCCTGCCGGAATAAATGCCCTACACCTCCAAATTCTCTGCAGAAGACATTAATTTCCGCCTAATTTTTAATCACTATGGATGCCCATCTTTTATTTGGCTGCTACATTGTTCCATGCAAAATGTTTTCGTAAATTTGAAATAGAGTGCCATTTTCTGACCCACAAGTGATCAGTGTGTCAGCAGCCCTCCAATCCAAACCTGGAGCTTACCTTGACTGTTAAGATTGAATCAGCAGGTCTGGCTGTCTGTAGGATGTTGGAGCACAAGCCCTCTGTTCAACAGCTTTGTCTTCGGAGAAGTTGAACTTCAGCTTGCTATCTTTCTACTGTTAAAATACATCCTTTTTACCCAAAAAATAAATTTTGCTCAGGTAATAATGTTCCTCTGTCCATTTGTGGCACTTTCCTGCACTCTACTCCACTATTACAAATGTGTACGAGATCATTACTTCTCCTGGCATGTCATCATTGCTTCCGAAATTTCCTCATTTTTTTCAGAAACGCCAAATCCACCATCGCATAAAGCAACTGAAAATCTCTTAAAAATCAAGAGTTTTGATATAATGAATAACTCAGGAGTTACGATTTTTTTCAAACATAAATCAATACAGAACAAAAATAGCTGAAAAGGCATGAGAGGATTGTCAAAAAGGAAAGCATAGTCTAAAGATGTGCACATTAGGTGGACTGGTCATACTAAATTGCGCCTTAGTGTCCAGGGATGTGCAGCTTAGGTTATGAGGTTATGGGGATTAGGTGTGATGGGAGGGGGAGTGGATCCAGGCAGAGTGCTCTTTCGGAAGGTTGATGCAGACTCGATGGGCCGAATGGCCACCCCTTGCATTGTTGGAATTCAATGGATACTACGATTCTATGATTTTCTTCTAAGATCCAGCCAAAAGTGAACGGGGTAGGAATAAAGGACCTACTTTGCCCCTTGGAGCAAGTACCAAATAATATGTAAATCTGGGCAATTTTCAACAATTTAATTTAATAATAATAATCTTTATTGTCACAAGTAGGCTTACATTAACACTGCAATTAAGTTACTGTGAAAAGCCCCTGGCCGCCACATTCCAGCCCCTGTTCGTGTACACAGAGGGAGAATTTAGAATGTCCAAATTACCTAACAGCACTTCTTTCGGGACTTGTGGGAGGAAACCGGAGCACATGGAGGAAACCCACGCAAACACTGGGAGAAATTACAGACTCCACACAGACAGTGAGCCAAGCCGGGAATCGAGCCCGGGACCCTGGAGTTGTGAAGCTACAGTGCTACCCACTGTGCATTTAAAATGTTCACAAGGAAATATTTAAAAATCCCTGGGTTCATTGATGCCGCAGTGACTGCACTGAACTGGAAAAAACAAGAGGTCAATTGTTAGAACCTGACCAGAGGCCACGGGGTCTGCAACATTAGAGAAACTGAATATGATTTCCCCAGATGAAGGGGCGGAGCTACTCCTTTACTTCAAGGGCCACATGGGACCTAAATACCCCGACCCGAGTGTGAGCCAGGGGCGAGAGACTCTTCAACGAGTAGGAATTGTATTGTAGTAGGTAAAATAAATATTGAGTTTTCTTAAACTCATCGCTTCAGTGTGGTCGCTCACCTGGCACTTTACACTGGCGGCAAGGGTAAAGTGGAGCTGCAGGAGATGCCATGTCCTCCAAACCCAGCCAAACTCAGCAAGCTCAGGAGGTCTCCATCCGTATGACCATAAGACATAAGAACAGAATTAGGACATTCGGCCCATCAAGTCTGCTCCACCATTCAATTATGGCTGATTATGGTTTCTCATTCCCATTCCCCTGCCTTCTCCCCATAACCACTGATCCCCTTATTAATCAGGAACCTATCTATCTCTGTCTTAAAGACACTCAATGATTTGGCCTCCACAGCCTTCTGCGGCAAAGTGTTCCACAGATTCACACTCTCTGGCTGAAGAAATTCTTCCTCATCTTTGTTTTAAAGGATATTCCAGGCTGCAGGAAAGTTAGAGGCGTTCGATGCTGAGACAGGTGAGACAATATGTTAAGCAAATGCGCTACTTCTTTCGAGTCAATGCCATTATCGGCAACAAAGGGCAAGAGGTGACCATCCTCATGCAATGTGGCTACCAAAGAACGTTTGCTGGGGGAAACACACCTCGATTTCCAGAAGGCGATTGACATAGTTTTGTTCCAGGAAGGCACAGAGCGGGATGTCCAGGAGCTTCACGGTATGGCCGTCCTCAGTCTAGGGCGCCCAGCTGTGTGCAGATCACCCCCACCCTTGCTGTAGTTCACGACTCCCACCATTGGGGACGCACTCCTCAAGACCCAGACCAGCGTCAGTGTTTCCCTGGTGAGAGATGGCAGCACTCCCCCACACCGGAGACACCCAACCTGCGGGATGGACGCACCGGTGCCCAGAGAAACTGATGGGACAGGCGTCAGCGGAGAAGCCCATCCGCTTGCCGCTATTCCCCCGATGACTTTCCCCAGGGACTGACCCATTTCGTGGAGAACCAGGCAGAGGACAACCAACTTTATTGTTTCATGGCACCACGAATGGTGCCCATTCAGGTGACTGTCCAGCTCAATGGTTTCCCCATCCAGATGGAGCTTGATACTGGGACCACAGTCTCAGTAGTCAGTCACCACATGTATAACCAAGTTCTCTCAGGCATAGAATCATAGAATCCCTACATTGCTTTAGGAGATCATTCAGTCCATTGAGTCTGCACCGACCCTCTGAAAGAGCACTCCACCCAAGTCCACTTCCTGCCCTATCCCAATAACCCCTTAACCTAACCTGCACATCCCTGGACACTAAGGGGCAATTGAGCTCAGCCAATCCACCTAACCTGCACATCTTTGGATTGTGGGAGGAAACCGGAGCACCCAGAGGAAATCCATGCTGACTCGAGGAGAATGTGCAAAATCCACACAGACACTCACCCGAGGCACGAATTGAACCCGGGTGCCTGGCCCTGTGAGGCAGCAGTGTTAACCATTGTGCCACCATGCTGCATCCGCAGCTTGGTATTGCGGGATTCCTATGCAAGGCTGGTGATGTATATGCGGGAGCCTTTGGAGTTCACGGGCACCTCGGAGGTCCCCGTGGAGTACGGGGCACAGTTAGCAAACCTGCCATTGGTGGTTGTAAAAGGTTTAGGCCCCAGCTTGCTGGGGCAGGATTGGCTAGATTGGCAGCAGGTGTGCCACATGTACCCCAATGGGATGGAAGTAGTGCTGGCGCGTTTCCCGGGGGTTTTCCAAGACGGATTGTGTACCATCCGAGGGGCTTTGCCAGTTTTTGTGGGCTCCAAGGCCAGCCATTATATTTTTGGGTCCGCCACATCCCCTACAAGTTAAAGCCTAAGGTGGATGTAGAGTTGGACCGCCTGCAATGATTAAGGATCATCCACCCGGTACAGTTTGTGAATTGGGCTGCACCAGTTGTGCCAGTGTTGAAGCCTGATGGCCCGTCCGACTCTGCGAGGGATTATAAGATGACGATAAATTGGGCGTCACATTTGGACTGTTACCCGATGCCCTGGATTGAAGATCTATATGCAGGGCGGCATGGTGGCGCAGTGGTTAGCACTGCTGCCTACGGTGCTGAGGACCCGGGTTCGATCCCGGCCCTGGGTCACTGTTTCACCCCCACAACCCAAATATGTGCAGGGTAGGTAGATTGGCCATGCTGAAAATTGCCTTTTAATAGGAAGAAAATAATTGGGTACGCTAAATTTATTTAAAAAAAGAAGACCTATGCACACAGCACAGTGAAGGCCGTACTTTCACCAAGCTTGACATGAGCCATGCTTATTTGCTGTTAGTTTTGGACTCGGATTCACGGACGTATGTGACCATCAATACACATTTACGATATGGGGTCTTTACGATACACCAGGTTGCCTTTCAGAGTCTCATCTACATGTTCCATTTTTCAGCGTGTGATGGAGAACATCCTCGGGGTTGCCGCAGGTCACGGTTTACTTCGATGATGTATTGATCACCAGTTCATCTGGCTGGGGCCATATGAACAACCTAGAGGACGTGCTATGTCTGTTCAAAGCAGTCAGGGTCTGCATACGGTGGGAGAAGTGTGTATTTCACACAAAAGAGGTGATCTACTTGGTTTACACGGTGGACTGGAATGTCTTGCACCCGGTGCAAGCAATCGGGCAGGCCCCCGTGCCAAAGGATCCTAAGGGGCTCTGCTCTTTCCTGGGCCTGATCAACTATTATGGCAAACTCATTCCCAATTTGACGACTGTTTTGGCCCCACTGCATCTCTTGCTAAAGAAGGGCCAGCGATGGTTTTGGGATCAGCTGCAACTGATGGTGTTTGACGAGGTGAAGCAGAGGTACTCATTCTCACATCTTTTGACTCATTTTGACCCATCCACCCCTTGTTAACCTGTGATGCTTCACCTTATGGCATCAGAGCTGTTCTGGCGCACCAAATGGATGACGGAACGGAACGGCCTATTGCATGGGCTTCACACACCCTGGCGCTGGTGGAGCAGAGCTACACACAGATCAAAAAAGAAGGTTTTAGTATTTGTTTTTGGGGTGAAGCGATGGCACCAGTACATGTACGGACATACACCTATGCCCTAAATAGACCACAAGCCCCTTATGGGTTTATTTAAGGAGGATGTGGCAATCCCTTCACTGTGATGTCCGCCCGCATTCAGCGTACGACTATATGTTAAAATACCATCCAGGAACAAAGATTCCACACACGGATGCCCTCAGCTGACTCCTGTTGCCAACAACACTCCGATGCCCGCCACCTCACAGACAAAGTGATTGCAGCTTTGCATTGGATTTGTATTTCATGGATTCCTTGCCAGTTAGCGAGGCCCAAGGGAAGGCGTGGTCACAGATGGATTTGCTGTTGACCATGTTCCGCCACTTAATACTACATGTGGCGCAACATCGTGCTCACCCTGAGGATCTGCGTGCATTCACCACAAAGGTGGCTAAACTCAATGTGGTAGATGGCAACCTACTGTTGGGCTCCTGAGTGGTCGTACCCGAGTGAGGCCAGGGGGCAATCCTCCAAGGCCTTTACAGCGGACACCCGGGGGTCTCGAAGATGGGAATGTTGGCCCAGAGTTTTGTATGGTGGCCCAGGATAGACGCGGACAATGAAACGTTGTCAAAACAATATACATGATGCCAGGAGCACTCTGCAGCTCCACTCCACTCATGGGAGTGGCTGGGGTGGCCATAGTCCCGATTCCATGTGGATTTCGCGGGACCATTCCAAGGAGCCATGTATTTACTTATCATGAGCGCTGATTCAAAGTAGATGGATGTCTACTGTATGTCCACACAACATCACGAGCCACTACTGAGAAGCTCCAACAAACTTTCAGTATCCATGGCTTCCCAAGGTGTTAGTGTTGGACAAAGGCACAGCTTTCACAAGTGTGGAATGCGCCGATTTCCTGAAGCTAAGCGGGATCTGTCATGTATGGACTGTGCCTGACCACCAGTCATCTAACGGAGTAGCCGAACGGGCAGTACAGACTTTAAGCTGGGAATGCGAAAACAGAACTCCGTATCCTGGAGACCCAGCTGGCCCATTTCCTCTTCTGTACCTGAACCCCGCCACACACCACGAACAGGGTGGAACCCTCGCAGTAGTTAATGGGTCATTGGCTGCACAAGTAGTTAAACCCCGTTCTGTCAGACTTTGGGGAATGGTCCTTGACTGGCAGGAACATCCCAAAGCACGATGACCCAGCCCCATCAGGGAATTTTCTGCCGGCAATGTGGTGCACGTCCGGAATTTCGCCGATGGGGCATTGTGGTATCCACAGACAGTGATAAAGTGATTGGTGCCGGTCTCGTATTCCCTACAAGTCCAGGGAAGAAAATCGAATAGATACGTGGACCACCTCTGTAGCTGAGCCCTACCGCTCCTCAAGGGCAAATCAAAACCCCATTACCGGTGGTGCCCCTTACTCCAGAGCAGCCGCCTTTGATACCAAACTGAAGTTCGTCAGCAGGAAAAGTTCCTCGCAGATCGAGGCGCCATTTTGGACGGCTGCCCCGATTACCCCCCATGCCCCCCCGCCCACCTTTCTGGCACCCCAAGCTCTTTTGACCCCTCTTCAACCACCCAACCTTGGGGTGTCCCAGGGATCCCTGCTCATCCCCATCCAACAGCCAAGGCCTCCCGAACCTGACCCAAGGCAGTGCCAATCTGGCACCTGGACACCCTGGCACTGCCAGCCTGGCACCCTCTCCCAGCCACGGCCGGTGAGTCGGGGCACCTTAAGGCTCATTTAAATATCATTATCTGGATCACACCCAGTGAGGGAGAGATCTGGATCACGCCTGGTGGAGTAAGTCAGGTGACTCGAGTGAGATTTCGTGCCACTTTGAGGCTTGCGGGCCATTCACCCGCTATGCCCGGATCCACGTAGGGCGCATTGGGATCACTGAATCTCACCCATGGTTTGTGTATGTATCTTGGTGATTGTGTAACAGCAGCCAGTGATTCAGGTGTGGGTTGGATGAATAGACCTGGGGGAATGAGGATCACCTTACATAACATAATAGCCTTACTCCATCCACAACACCAAAATATGAGATTTCATTGTACTGCGCAATAACGAACAGAGAGAGAAAGAGATAAAGAAGCATTGAGGGGGTGTGATTGGAAATCAGTGTATCAATAAACTTAAACTACGAAACACATTATAGAATTTTATTTTGAAAGCTCTTGATAAAACAGGGCAATCATTTATGCAAGTAGCCCGATGCTCAGTGTTTGATTATGACACAGCGGTTACCTTCAAGCCCTGTCTGTCACAATGCTATGTGAGTTGTCTGCCTGCAGCTGCCAGAGTCACCATCCTGGTAAGCTTTGGGAAAACCTTCACAAGCACTCGTGTACGTGTATGTGGAGAGAAATAAAATTGCAAAATTTGACAGTCCTCTCATAAAATGAGTGAGACTCAGGAATTGTCCCTTGTAATGAATTTGCGAGAATTGGCTTGTCTGTTTTCTGTATTTTCCTAGATAGTATTCGTAATGTTTTTATCGGATGGACTGATTTATATTACAAGAACACCTGTAGCTAAAGATATAAATGATTTATTATCATTAACTGTGTGTCAAATATATACAAAACACATGAATAACAGTATGAACATGCACAAGCAACCTCTCTCTCAGCTCCCTAATCAGTCTGAGGTCACCTAACTCTAACATTCACTTATATATGAATGAGACTCCTAGTGGTCAGTCGGTGTATTACAACATAACCTTGATATAACTGCAGTATTGTTCACAGATGAGAATGCAGCAGGCAAAACCATTAAATGGACAGTATGGCAGAACTACTGCATTTGAATCCTTTGCAGAGAGGGGATCAACTCTCCAGTCAACTCCATACCATGCCAGTCCAGTGCCTGGCCATGTCCTTCACCACCCAGGGGCTATACTTACTTCCGTGCCCCCGGCATGGTCATCACGATTGGTTTTCGTTTTTGCAAACCAGTAGTGATTTGCACCAGCGTGACATCACAGCGATTTGGCAAGAGGATAAGGCATGGATGGACATTACGCCGTCAAGGCCGGTAAGTCCATCGTAATTTATTAAAATGCATGGTTATCAGGTTCACGCCCCTTCTGGGCATGAATCTGATTACATTACCAGAGGGGGCAGGGGAGATCTAAACCTGAGATCTCATTGGTGCAAATCCTGTTTTTGGCTGCATGCGAGATTGAGTGAGATAAATGGAGCCACTAAATTGCGGCCCTTATTGCTGATTTATGTTTCCCCCCCTTGTCTCAACGGCTTCTTTTTCCCTTGCTTGGCCAATCTGGGTAAACTCTGGAGCCATTTTTAACTTATTTCCATTGTTTTACTAAACCTCCTTGCAGGCTATCAAATCCATTCATTATTCCCTGTGACAGGTGTCAACATTCCTAACTCTTGGCTCTCCTTCACCTATTTCTGCCTGTCGTCTATATTTGTTTAGTCCTACAAAAGGCATTCACTGATAGTTTCTTCCAAAGGGATCAGACACCTAGCAGTCACCTGCATTTTGTTGTTACACATGTTGATTGATCTGCCTCGTATTTCCACCATTTTCTATTCTAATTTCAGAATGGCTGGGTTTGTACTTTTCTTCTGCCTCTGTTTTCAGTTCTCAATCCCAGCTTGGGTGACTGTGTGGAGTTTGCGCGTTCGCCCCGTGTCTGCGTGGGTTTCCTCCGACAGTCCAAAGATGTGCAGGTTAGGTGGATTGGCCATGCTAAATTGCCCTTTAATGTCCAAAAGGTTAGGTGGGGTTATGGGGATAGGGCAGGGTCAGGGGCCCAGGTCGGGTGTTCTTTCGGGGGTTGGGGCAGACTTGATGGGGCGAATTGCCTCCTTGTGCACTGCAGGCATTCCATGAAATCAATCGCTCCACTTCGATAGAAAGTTTACTCACTTCGCCATCTGCTGGTGGAAGGGTCAAACTAAGGAAACTGAAAAACATGACCTCAACCTACAGTTCATTTTTAATTTGTAAAAAGAGGGTTATGGTGCAAACAATTGACCAATTTGATTGTTCATACTCATCGTTCTCCTCACATCTCACCCCCTGCCATCTTGTTCACCGACCAACAAATGGGCTTCAAACTGATGTGAAGTATTGGGAGCAAGTCTACAAGGCAGTGTTCCTGTTTCAGGTCTTTATTTAATGAGAGGGCAAATTGGACACAGAAATCAGTTTGCCAATTCACGGCCCTCTCCAGATGTCCAGTTGTTTATCTCAATGACTGAAAACCTGGAAGAAGCATGATTCAGACGGACAGACTGTAATTGTCAAATCAACCCACAGGTGAGGCTCAGCGAAGGAGCACCAAATTGTAAGCTATACCTCAGAAGGTCTTGGTGCGATGGCTTCTTTCCAATATAGCAAGCTAGAAAGATTACAGCGTTAGCTAGAGCACTTAACATTTCAGAATAAGAGAAGGGCGAAGGTTGAGAACTGGCCAATTAAGGCATTCCTTTAACCAACCTCTGAAATTGGGGTATCCCATTGCCATTTCAATGTCTTTGTGCTTTGCCTTTCTCACAAAAGATTATTCCAAACACTTAACACTTTGAACATGAAAGTTCCTGCATTTTTTAATGAATGACTTTGGTGTTAATTTTAATATAGGTCCCCCTTTGCCCAAATTCTTGGCTGAGATTAATGATAGGCTGACCACGTGTCAGTGTAGGCAAGGAAGGGGCATTTTATCCATTTCAAGTACCTCTTATGCCAATTTAACATAATCTTTGACCATTCTAGGAAGACGCTGGTAGATTTTAATTCGGAATACCATCAGGACACTGTCCTTACGGAAGAGATGTTCAAGCAGACAGACAAAGTCAAAGAGAAAATGAGCAATCTCCTGCACCAATGGGAAGTTAGTCAAGAACAAGAATCCAGTTTGCATAAAATGCTTGGGGACTTCAGAGCTGAAACAAATGACGTTTCGATCAGGTAAAGCATTCCTCACCGAGTGTGTAACTGAAGGTTTGCTACCAAAGCGGAGATCTGGGGTGTCATTCTCCGACCCCCCGCCGGGTCGGAGAATGGCCGTTGGCCGCCGTGAATCCCGCCCCCGCCGAAGTCTCCGCTCCCGGAGATTGGGCGGGGGCGGGAATCGGGCCGCGCCGGTTGGCGGGACCCCCCGCTGGATTCTCCGGCCCAGATGGGCCGAAGTCCCGCCCAGGAATTGCCTGTCCCGCCGACGTAAATCAAACCTGGTATTTACCGGCCGGACCAGGCGGCGTGGGCGGGCTCCGGGGTCCTGGGGGGGGGGGGGGCGCGGGGCGATCTGACACGGTGGCCTGGCCCGCGATCGGGGCCCACCGATCTGCGGGCGGGCCTGTTCCGTGGGGGCACTCTTTCCCTTCCGCCTCCGCTACGGCCTCCACCATGGCGGAGGCGGAAGAGACTCTCCCCACTGCGCATGCGCGGGAAACTGACAGCGGCCGCTGACGCTCCCGCGCATGCACCGGGAAACTGTCAGCTGACGCTCCCGCGCATGCGCCGCATTTCCGCGCCAGCTGGCGGGGAAACAAACGCCACTTCCGCCAGCTGGCGGGGCGGAAATCCCTCCGGCGTCGGCCTAGCCCCTCAATGTTGGGGCTAGGCCGCCAAAGATGCGGAGCCTTCCGCACCTTTGGGCCGGCGCGATGCCCGTCTGATTGGCGCCGGATTTGGCGCCAGTCGGCGGACATCCCGCCGTTGGGGGAGAATTTTGCCCCTGTTGTGCACATTCCCACATGGAAATATGAACCTTTCGGGCTGATTTTAATGGTTTTATGCTTGCCTGGAGGTCCAGCATTAGAATATGTCTGAATTCAGGCAGAGGAGCAGGGACCAAATTTGGATAATGGCATCAAGTGACGATTGGAACATACATTGTCTCTTTTACTGAGCATCCGATTCAGGCACAAAACGCCCCTACCCCACTAGGTAGTTAGATTTTCTAAATAAAAATCACTGAAATGCAAAGTGAGGTGGGGTGCAAAACAGATGTCTGACCTGAAGTCTCCTTATTCCCGCTGGACAGGGTGGTTAAACTTCGGACTTGCGCATCCCAGATCCCTCACAGTGGTACATTTGGACACACACCTCACTGTAAAATGCTGATTCCATATCTCACAGCCTCTACTGTAATTCTCTGAGGGCAAATCCCGCTCCAGGGTCCCAGGTTCAATTCCGGCCTCGGGTGACTGTGTGGGGTTTGCACTTTCTCCCCGTGTCTGCGTGGGTTTCCTCTGGGAGCCCCCACTGTCCAAAGATGTGCATGTTAGGTGGATTGGCCATGCTATATTGCCCCTTGGATTCCTAAAGGTTGGATGGGTTGCTGGATTCTGGGGTTAGGGTGGAGGTGTGGGCTTAAGTAGGGTGCTCTTTCCAAGGGCCGGTGCAGACCCGAAGGGCCGAATGGCCTCGTTCTGCATTGTAAATTCTATAATTAAGAGGACATAATTCGTATCCCTTTTCGTAAGGCCATAATTTTATCATCCCCCCCCCCCTCCCACCCCCGCCTTCCTCGGTCCTCTTGCCTCTCTGGGGCCCTGGCCCTGGAAAGACAAATTCCAGGCCCCATTGCCTCACTTACCTTCCTCGGAGCTGTTGCAATATTAGCAGTGGCAGTCACCACACTTGGTGATGCTGTTGCAACAAGAAAGTTGCCAGCCATTTCATTGTTTGGTACCTTTTGGAGGTATTTGCCTTTCTCGGTGGCGGCAGCAAGCCCTCTTCACCTAATTAATGGCCGACTGCTGTTAACTAGCTGTGAGAATAGCCGACCACGAGGAAGCCTGCCCCCACTGTAAAATTCAGTCCTTTAACTGAATATCTCAAACTACCCACTGTAATACTCTGAAAGTACTGTGTCATTAATGTCCCACAGCCCTCATTTTAACACCTTCTGATATTGTCCATCTCATGCAGCAAGGTCACACAATGGTTCGCACTGCTGCTTCACAGCACTAGGGTCCCAGGTTCGATTCCCAGCTTGGGTCACTGTCTGTGTGGAGTCTGCACGCTCTCCCTGTGTCTGCGTGTGTTTCCTCCGGGTGCTCCGGTTTCCTCCTACAAGTACTGAAAGACGTGTTGTTAGGTGAATTGGACATTCTGAATTCTCCCTCTGTGTACCCGAAGAAGCACCACAAAGTGGCGACTAGGGGCTTTTCACTGGGTCTCCCACAGTCCAAAGATGTGCGGATTGGGTGGATTGGCCATGCTAAATTGCCTTTTGTGTCCAAAAAGGTTAATTGGGGTTACTGGGTTCAGGGGATGGGGTGGAGGAGGTGTGTGCTTGAGTGGGGTGCTCTTTCCAAGGGCCGGCGCAGACTTGATGGGCGAATGGCCTCCTTCTGCACTGTAAATTCTATGATTCTGATTCACAGTACATTCATTGCAGTGTTACTGTAAGCCTACTTGAGACAATAAAGATTATTATTATTATATGCTTCACTGTAGCACACTGACATACTGTTGTACGGCATACTATGACAAACTCTGATTATTTACATTATGTTACACAATATACATATGATGATATGACATGCTGTGATGCACTTATTTATCTAAGAAATTAAGATCATAAGAAATAGCAGGAGTAGACTACTTGGCCCATTGAGCCTGCTCTGGCATTCGATAAAGTCATGGCTGATCTGACTGTGGCCTTAACTCCACTCTCGTGCCTGTCCCCACATAACCCTCAATTCCCTTGTTGATCAAAAACTATTGGAACTCAGCCTCAAATGTACTCAATAATCTAGCCTTCAGTGCTCCATGGAGTAGTGAATTTCATAGTTTAACAACTCTTCTCCTCACCTCCAACTTAAATGGGAGACCCCTTATTCTGAAACTCTGGCCCCAAGCTCTTTGAACCTATTTAACTCGCTGAAACATCATTGTGTGAGAAGGGAACTCTTCTTTGATGAGACAACACTATTCTTAGATCCAGGTGACTGATCAAAACAGTTGAAATATTGTTCATTACAAAAAGAGTCAAAAAATGATTGATATACAGTAAAGTTAAAATGTTCTTTTTGAAGTATGGAAAGTGGCTTAATAGAAACATTAAGCATTGCACCAAGTGAACTTATCAGATACCTTTAACCATCATGACTTGGTCATTGTATGCTCCTTTTGTTTGAAATCTTCTCAGGAACTTCTGTAATATAGTTCAATCATTCTGTTAATGTTATGAAGCTGGGTTAATTAAGTATAATTCCTGTGAAATTCACCATAAACATATCAATTAGTTCAGCATACATATCAAAGAAGGTGAGGACACTTAGACAATCAGAGAAGGGAGGAGGTTTCCAGAATGTTGTAAATATTAGTTCACGACAAACGAGAACAAAAACCTTCGAGATTCAAATTGATCAACCATTCTACGATATTGCAGACAGTTATCAATCATACAAACATTTCCAGGTTAAATATTCCAGTCAAGGCATTTGCTCAACTTAACTATTGAGCCACCATTGGCACCGACAGCACAAAGGACGGAGTGTGACGAGTTCAATGGACTGGGCAGCGGAGTGCAGGGAAGACTGCAGAATACAGAGGTGTGGCAATTCTGGTGGTGGGGAGACATTAGAAATGAAGAGTAAAGTAGGTAAAACAACTGAACTGGGCAAAATATGTTCCAATTGTCCAGACAACTGAACAGTTCTTTTTTATAATTTTTTAAAATATGTTTTTATTAAGAATTTTTCAATAACAATATTTTCTACCTTACAAACAAAAGCCCCCCCCGCCCCCGTAACAAAAAAGAAAAACGAACTCACGTGGCAAGACATGAACATGGCAAGTCAATAAGATACAAAACTTTGTACAGTGGATTCTTCCCGTATATGTCAGTTTCCGGATCCTACCATGTGTTTTCTTGCTCAAATGCCCCCCAGAGAAGCCCCCCTCCCTCCCCTCCCCCCCCCCTCAACTGCTGTCCCCCCTCCCCCCCCCCCCCCCCCCCGGGTTGCTGTTGCTGCTGTCCGACCTTCCTCTAACGTTCCGCGAGATGGTCTAGGAACGGTTGCCACCGCCTGTAGAACCCCTGCGCAGACCCTCTCAAGGCAAACTTTATCCTTTCCAACTTGATAAACCCAGCCATATCATTTATCCAGGCCTCCACGCTGGGGCGCTTCGCCTCCTTCCACATTAGCAAGATCCTTCGCCGGGCGACTAGGGACGCAAAGGCCAGAATGCCGGCCTCTTTCGCCTCCTGCACCCCCGGCTCGTCCACTACTCCAAATAGTGCTAGCCCCCAGCTTGGCTTGACCCGGACTCTCACCACCTTAGATACTGTTCCCGCAACTCCCCTCCAGAACCCCTCCAATACCGGGGCATGACCAAAACATATGGACATGGTTCGCCGGACTTCCTGAGCACCTCCCACATCTGTCCTCCACCCCAAAGAACCTGCTCAGCCTCGCCCCCGTCATATGCGCTCTATGAACCACCTTAAATTGTATCAGGCCAAGCCTGGCACACGAGGAAGAGGAATTAACCCTACTTAGGGCATCAGCCCATAGCCCCTCCTCAATCTCCTCCCCCAACTCCTCCTCCCCTTTACCCTTCAGCTCTTCTACCAAAGCCTCCCCCTCTTCTTTCATCTCCTGGTATATCGCCGACACCTTGCCCTCCCCGACCCATACGCCTGAAATCACCCTATCTTGAATCCCCTGTGCCGGGAGTAGCGGAAATTCCCTCAACTGCCGCCTCACAAACGCCCTCACTTGCATGTACCTGAAGGCGTTTCCCGGAGGTAGCCCAAACTTCTCCTCCAGCGCCCCTAAGCTCGCAAACGTCCCGTCAATGAACAGGTCTCCCATTCGTCTAATCCCTACCCGATGCCAGCTCTGAAATCCCCCGTCCATCCTTCCTGGGACAAACCGATGGTTGTCTCTAATCGGGGACCACACTGAGGCTCCCGTCGCACCCTATGCCGTCTCCACTGCCGCCAGATCCTTAACGTTGCCGCCACCACCGGGCTCGTGGTATACCTTGTCGGCGAGAGCGGCAGCGGTGCCATCACCAGCGCCCCCAGGCTTGTTCCTTTGCAGGACGCCATCTCCAACCTCTTCCACGCCACCCCCTCTCCCTCTATCACCCACTTACGGACCATTGCCACGTTGGCTGCGCAATAGTAACCCTCCAAATTCGGCAACGCCAACCCTCCTCTATCTCTGCTACACTCCAAGAACCCCCTCCTTACCCTCGGGGTCTTGCTTACCCACACAAATCCCATAATGCTCCTGCTGACCCTCTTAAAAAAGGCCTTAGTGATCACAATTGGGGGCATTGGAATACAAAAAGAAATCTCGGGAGGACCACCATTTTAACCGACTGTACCCTACCCGCCAGCGAGAGTGGCAACATGTCCCACCTTTTAAAATCCTCCTCCATCTGTTCCACCAACCGAGACAAATTAAGTTTATGCAGTGCCCCCCAGCTCCTAGCTACCTGAATCCCCAAGTATCGAAAGCTCCTTTCCGCCCTCCTCAGCGGTAGGTCGTCTATCCTTCTTTCCTGGTCCCCCAGATGGATCACAAAAAGCTCACTCTTTCCCACATTGAGCTTATAGCCCGAAAAATCTCCAAACTCCCGTAGGATCTGCATAACCTCAACCATCCCCTCCACTGGATCCGTCACATACAGCAACAGGTCATCTGCGTACAGTGACACTCGATGTTCCTCTCCCCCTCGAACCACCCCCTTCCATTTCGCCGACTCCCTTAACGCCATGGCCAAAGATTCAATTGCTAATGCGAACAGCAGAGGGGACAGGGGACACCCCTGCCTCGTCCCTCGATACAGCCGGAAATACTCCAACCTCCGCCGGTTCGTGACCACACTCACCACCGGGGCTTTATATAGGAGCTTCACCCAACTGATAAACCCTCCCCCGAACCCAAACCTCCTCACCACTTCCCAGAGATACTCCCACTCTACCCGATCGAAGGCCTTCTCCGCGTCCATGGCTGTCACTATCTCCGCTTCTCCCTCCACCGATGGCGTCATTATCACATTAGTATTTAACTGCCTACCCTTTACGAATCCCGTCTGGTCCTCATGAATCACCCCCGGGACACAGTCCTCAATCCTCATGGCCAACATTTTTGCCAGCAACTTAGCGTCTACATTAAGGAGCGAGATCGGTCTATACGACCCACATTGCCGTGGGTCCTTATCCCACTTCAAGATCAAAGAGATCGTCACCTCCGACATTGTCGGGGGCAGGGTCCCCCCTCCCTTGATTCACTGAAAGTCCTTACCAGCAACGGGGCTAACAGGTCTACATATTTCCTGTAGAACTCCACCGGGAACCCATCGGGCCCCGGGGCCTTCCCTGCCTGCATGCTCCCCAGTCCTTTAACCAGCTCCTCCACCCCGATTGGTGCCTCCAAACCAGCCACCTCCTGTACCTCCACCTTTGGGAACCTCAACTGATCCAAGAATCGTCACATCCCCTCTTTTCCCTCTGGGGGCTGGGACCTATACAGTTCCTCATAAAAGGCCTTAAAAGCCTCATTCACTTTCCCTGCCCTCCGCACCGTAGTTCCCCTGCCATCTTGGACTCTACCTACTTCCCTCGCTGCCATCCTCTTACGGAGCTGGTGTGCCAGCATCCAGCTCGCCTTCTCCCCATATTTGTATATTGCCCCCTGTGCCTTACTCCACTGTGCCTCTGCCTTCCCTGTAGTCAACAGGTCGAACTCCGTCTGGAGACTTCGTCTCTCCCTGAGCAGTCCCTCATCCGGAGCCTCTGCACAACTCCTGTCCACCCTTAAAATCTCCCCCATTAACCTCTCCCTTTCCCTGCCCTCTCTCTTCACCCTGTGAGCCCTAATGGAGATAAACTCTCCCCTGACCACCGCCTTCAGCGCCTCCCATATTACTCCCACCTGCACCTCCCCGTTGTCGTTAGCCTCCAGATACCTTTTAATACACCCCCGCACCCTCCCGCACACCTCCTCGTCTGCCAGCAGTCCCACATCCAACCTCCACAACAGGCGTTGGTCCCTCTCCTCCCCCAACTCCAGCTCCACACAGTGCGGGGCATGGTCTGAAATGGCTATGGCCGAATACTCCGTTCCCTCTATTTTCGGGATCAATGCCCTGCCCAGGACAAAAAAATCTATCCGGGAGTAGGCCTTATTAAGGTGGGAGGAAATAGAAAATTCTCTGGTCAAAGGCCTGGCAAATCTCCACGGATCTACTCCCCCCATCTGATCCATAAACCCCCTAAGCACTTTGGCCGCAGCCGGCCTCTTCCCCGTCCTAGATCTGGAACGATCTAATGCTGGGTCCAGCACCGTGTTAAAATCCCCAACAATTATCAAACCCCCTACCTCCAGGTCCGGAATACGCCCCAACATCCGTTTCATGAATCCAGCATCGTCCCAGTTTGGGGCATATACATTCACCAGTACCACCTCCGTCCCCTGCAACCTACCACTCACCATCACGTATCGATCTCCCTTGTCCGCTACTATGTTCTTGGCCACAAACGACACCCCCTTTCCCACCAGTATTGCCACCCCTCTATTCTTCGCATCCAGCCCCGAATGGAACACCTGTCCCACCCATCCCTTCCTTAACCTGACCTGATCTGCCACCTTCAGATGTGTCTCCTGAAGCATGACCACGTCTGCCTTCAGTCCCTTTAGGTGCGCGAACACTCGGGCCCTCTTAACCGGCCCATTTAGGCCTCTCACATTCCACGTGATCAGCCGGAGTGGGGGGTTACCTTACGCCCGCCCGCGCCCCCCCCCGCCGTCTAGCTATCTCCTATTTTAGGCCAGTCCCGTGCTCGCGCCTCCCGCACCCTCTAGTCCCCCAGGCGGGGAACCCCCGCCCCGACCACCTCTTCCATTTTCAGTTCCCCCTCGGACAGTGCAGCAGCAACCCTAAACTTTGTCCGCGAAGCGGTGGAACCTTGCCACTATCGCCATTGGCGGCTCATCTGCCTTGGGTCTCCTCGCCAGGACCCGATGAGCTCCTTCCAGCTCCAGGGGGGTCGGAGAGGCCTCTGCACCCATCAGCGAATGGGCATCGTGCTCACGTACGCCCCGGCATCAGCTCCCTCCACTCCTTCGGGAAGACTCAGAATCCGGAGGTTGTTCCTTCTCGACCCGTTCTCCAGGACCTCAATTCTCTCGGCCCACCTCCTGTGCACCGCCTCCGTTTTTACCGCCAGGCCCAGGATCTCGTCCTCGTTGGTATTCACTGTCTCATTCACCACACGAAGCTCCACCGCCTGGGTCTTCTGGGTCTCCTTCAGCCCCTCGATCGCCAACAGCATCGGCACCAGCACCTCCTTTTTCAGCTCCTCCACACATCGCTTGAGGAACTCCTGTTGGTCTGGCCCCCACGCTGCTCGCTCACCACCCTCCGCCATCTTGTTTTTTTCACCCCGTTTTGGTCTCTGCTCCAGGGCCTCTTTCCTCGTCGCTCTACCGCTGATCTCTGTCATAAATTGTGAGGGGGGACCTCACTGCACCTTCCCACACGGGATTGAATCAAAACAGCTCCGTTGGGGCTCCTCCAGAGAGCCCGAAAGTCCGTAGTCGCGGGAGCTGCCGAAACGCGCGGCTTAGCTCCGCATCGCCGCAACCGGAAGTACAACTGAACAATTCTTAGAGACCTGTTAATAATAATAATAATAATAATAACAATCACTTATTGTCACAAGTAGGCTTCAATGAAGTTACTGTGAAAAGCCCCTAGCCACCACATTCCGGCGCCTATACGGGGAGGCCAGTACGGGAATTGAACCCGCGCTGCTGGCCTTGTTCTGCATTACAAGCCAGCTGTTTAGCCCATTGTGCTAAACCAGCCCCGGTATGTATGTTTTGGGCAGGCGTCACTTAATTGACTGTCCAAAAAGCCGTATTCTTTGTAAATGAAATCTTTGAGAGAGTAAAATATGACTTCAGCCACAAGGGTTTTGAAAACCTTGGGAACAGATTATTACACACCCTTCCATTGACTTCAGTGGAAAAGAAAGCTGGGCAGCATGTCTAGAAACATAGGAATGGTAATAGGCTAATCAGCCCCTTGAGTCTAGTCTGTCATTCAGTTAAATTTTAGCGAATTTCTATAATAATCCAAATCTTAGTCCTATAACCTTTAAACGATTTCCTGTTTAATAATTTCAGGTATGAAATTTTACTTGACCATACCTTAACAGATTTTGTGAAGAGAGTGTTCCAGATATCCACTACCCTTTGTGTAGGTAATGCTTCCAGACATTACCCGAATGGTTTATTTTAAATTCACCATTACACCCCTTTGTTCTGGACTCCCCCATGAGCTGCCGATTGTGATTGCCCCTTTGAGGTCCCGGCTGAAGTTATGCTTTACCATCTTCACGTAATATTCAAATAGAACCTCACCAAAGCATTGCAGTTACTCAAGTACAAAATGCAGCAACAAGGCAGGCTGGGAAACATCAGAAATGCTCAGAATATTTAAGTTTACATGCAATGCAGAAGAACACGTTTAGATAACTTTCCTGTGTCCAACAACATGGTACTAACCAAGCGTCTTATAACTGAATTTATTTTTAGCATGAATGAGTCATCTGAAGCAGTGTCAAAAATTGTAGCAGACACGAGTGATCTTGCAGGGATCCACTCGCTGTTGGAAGCTATATTGGTCGAGCTACACAGAGCCAATGACCTGAGTCAAAAAAGCAGCTACCTACTGACCAAACCACAGAGTGGAAAGTAAGCATCAAAATAAGGGAGCAATATAAAAGAGTTGTTATTACTTTATTCTGCATTCAGTGTCTAGAAGTACTGAAATGCTTCATTAATTATTAAAATATTATAATTATGCATGATCAAATATTATTATTCATATTAGATTTAGAGGAATATTGTGTAATATTAATATACTCTGTATTGGATCTAGGGTAATACAATGATTCTAAAATATTCCACATAAATTAGAATAGTATTGATATGCAAGTTATTAGAACAGTAGCAATATTATAATATGAATACTTTCTACATCACATCAAAGTGGATAAAAGTAAAGTAAAACTACTGTTCCACGAGGTAATTGCATCTAAAATTTTAGATATGAATTTGAGTCCTGATGTGATAGAAATTATTTACAGGGCAGTAATTCCTTTGAAAGATTTAGATCATTTACATAGGGAAATGTAATTTAGATATTATCCATCATGTGTGGGGATCCATGGAGTTGCTGTAGAGAAGCATTTGTGTTATGTCACTTTTATCCTCAGTTTGTACTTTGTGGGAAAGACAGGATGGCATAGTCAAGTTAACTGCGCAACTGTTATTACCTTGCTTAGAGAATAGTATGTCGTTTTCTATTAGAAACTCACAACCTAATCAAAGCCTGTATTAGTGTGAAGGTACAGGGCCTTTCACACTCAGAGTTAGGTGAATGTACAAATTGGCAGTTTTTCCAACTGTGGACCTTTATCATAACATTGACAGAAATCATGATCTTACTGAATAGCGGAAAAGGCTCAAAGGAGTGAGTGGCCTACTCCTGCTCGTTATTTGTATGTACGCTCATATGTAAACTGCATGCTAGAGAGAAGAATACTTGTATACTCTATATTAGATATAATAAGAAAAATGATTTAAACATATAAACCCTCGATTAGATGTAAGAATATTAATATACTCAATTAAATATAAGTATTTAATATATTCTGCATCAATATACTGTTTTAGATAAAGGAATATAATACATTCAAGGTAAGAATAGAAATCTACCGATTTATGCTAAAGTAATATTATATATAAAACAAGTGGGCAGCATTGTGGTTATGCTATTACACTAGAAATCCAGAGGAGAGAAATCAATTCGAACAAAAGTTGTATCAGACTTGCTAACATTGGGCGCGATTTAATGGAAACATGTCTAAGTGCCATGTCGGGTGTGATTGGCAGGGTATTTCTCGACAGCCGTGTTGGCAAGATCATGGCTCGTATTTAACGGTACTTAGTACTGAAAATGAACTCGCACAAGCTTCTCGCCATTACTGACTGCCTCACTGTCTGATTCGCCAGACTTGTGCCTCAGCGACTCGCTGCTAACAAGGAGGAGCTGCTTTTAAACGCTCCCTCACCACTCACTCCAGTCAGCACATAAGCATGGCAGCGCGTAGACCTGCTCCTTGCTTTGGGGATGCCGACCTAGCCAGGCTTTTCAACACCAGCGCTGCAAAATGGGACATTTTGTTCCCCCGAGGGGCCGGAGGACCAGCACCAAGGTCACCAATACTGCCTGGGAGGCAGTGCCAGCAATTGTCAGTTCGGGCAGCATGACAAGGAGGACAGCCGGCCAATGTAGGAAGAAGCCCAACGATCTCCAACAAGCTGCAAGGGTAAGTTACCACCTCTCTCCTGGCATCAGTTCCGCCTGCCACTCCTCAAATTCCCAACCCGCCCCCCCCCCACACTCCCCCACAAACCATAGCTGACACCTCACACCCTCCCCACATCCGATCTTCGTGCTCGTTTATCATAACCCTCTGGCACCCACCAGCACAATCCCTTCATGTCCCAGGTGCAGTGCCCAGACGTGCCACCTGCTATAGACTCCCATGATGCATTCAGCACTAAGCTCACCATGCCCTCTCTTTGTCACCGCAGGAGAAGATAGCCCATAATAAAGAGGAGAGGGCCAAGACCGAAGGCGGAGTATCAGGAGTCCGAGTCCTCACCCCCTATGAAGAACGGGCACTGGAGATCGCGGGCTTGTCTGAGGAGAGAGCAGTCACCAACAGCGAGGTTAGTGCCGCAGAGGTGAAGATCCATTGCCCTTTCACCCAGACAACCTGTCTCAAGTGAGTTGTTCACATCAGACAAAATGATCCTCCGCTCTGACTGACCACATATCTAGGCTCTCAGAGGATCTCCATCTGTTGAGCTGGGCCATTCGAAGTCGTCAACAAACCCTGCCACCCAAGAGAAAACTTCGGAGGAGAGCTCTGAGGTGACCACCATCGAGATGCCACAGCTCCAACCCCCACCTTCTACCAGCACAGATACACGCACCTCGGTGGGTGACATTAATGGCTTCTGGGGCACAATCTGGTGAGCACCACACAGTTTCTGATGCACATCAGATGGAGGCAAGGACATCCAAGGGAGTCAGCAGTCAGAGGTCTGTTGGATTCCCGGACTCCGCTGAGGCCCAGCCAGATGCCAAGCCGCTGGACAAGGTTAGTCCAGAGCTGATGTAGATGCTAGGACACAGCCACGAGATTCAGGAGGGGCTATCAGCAATATTCCAGCAAGTGCAGATTCAATTAGAGGAGTCACAAAGGCTGCGGGCACAGGAGGTGATGCCAACCATGCGTGGTACCGAGACCAACACTGCTTAGGTGGCAACCGCAGTGGTAAGACTGCAGCACAAGCGTCTTGAGTGGTGGTGTCCAAGGCATGGCTCAGTCTGTGATGACTATGGTTGAGAGCCTCGATATCATGCCCCCGCCACTAAGACATGTCCCATACACAGATGGACATTGGCTCAGGGGAGAACCCAACCTGGAACGCTTCAGCCACCTGACAACCCCAACCACTTGAGGGGTCCCCGCCATCCACCCCTCCAAGGGAGACCAAGAGTGGCACAGTGGTTAGCACTGCTGCCTCACAGCACCAGGGGCTTGTGTTCCATTCCCAGATTGCCTTGGGTGACAATCTGTTTGGAGTTTGCATGTTCTCCCCGTGACTGCGTGGATTTCCTCCGGGTGCTCCAGTTTCCTCCCATAGTCCAAAGATGTGCAGGTTAGGAGGATTGGCCATGCTAAATTGCCCCATAGTTTGCAAAGATGTGGAGGTTAGGTTATGGGGTTACAGTGATAGGGCGGGGGAGTGACCTATGTAAGAGGCTCTTCCAGAGGATCGGTACAGACTCAATGAGCTGAATGGCCTCCTTCTGCACTGTAGGGATTTCATGGAGCAGACCAACCACTTTACGAATGTCCTTTGGAGAAAGAACATTGCTGCCCTTACCAGTTCTTGCTGATATGTGACTCTGCTTGACTCGTGTGATTGACCCTATTTTTAAAAAATATTTTTATTCAAGACTTTTCACCAAAAATATAAATATAAAAAATATCAAAAGAACAACCAAAGAGCATCAGCAGAACATCATATCAACCCCAACAAACAACCCCAAACCTCCAGCTCCTTGTCACTGAGCCCATCCACTTCTCGCCTTCCCCATTTTTACCCCCTTACTGCCGCCTCCCGCCTGCCGAAAGCACCTCCCCCCCTTGTTGATCCCTCAGTCCTCCTTGAAGAAATCATTGAATGGTTTCTACCTCCAAGTGAACTCTTCTATCGACCCTCCCAGAGCGAACTTGATCTTCTCCAACTGCAGGAATTCTTCCAGATTGCTCACCTACACCCCCGACTTCAGCGGCTCTGAGTCCTGGGCTATCAGGGAGGCAAAGGCCAACACATCAGCTTCTCTCCCCCCCCCGCACTCAGGTCTTCCAACACACCAAATATCGCCACCTCCAAACTCGGGGTCACCCTCACGTCCAGAACCTCGGACTTAACATTGGAGAACCCCTGCCTGAACTCCCAGAACCTTGGACACTTCAGAACCTATGGATATGAGTCACGGGCCCCCCCGTCGCTCTGCCTACCTCAAAACATTTGGTCTTCCTCGTCGCGGTCATGTGGACCCTATGCACCACTTTAAACTGGATGAGGCATAACCTCGCGCACAATGAGGGCTCATTCACCCTCCACAAGGCCTCAGACCATGTCCCAGCCCCCATTTTCTCTCACAGCTCCCCGTCCCATTTGCGCTTAATATCCTCCACCAGTGCGCCCTCCATCTCCAGCAGTTCCTTGTACCTTGTACCGGAGCAGCTGTGTGGTGCGAACCAGAGAGTGTCCCAGGAGCCTCTTCATCAACATGCCCAACCAAGGTGAGTGTCTCAGGGATGGTGGTGGGTGTTGGAGACAGCCGTGATGGAAAGTCACTGTCATCCTCCGACCCGAGCTCCGGGGTCTCCTGAGTCTCGGGCGGAGGACTGCCATCCGAGCTGCTCTCAGCGTCACTGCTCGGCTCACGGGGGTCTCCGGATGTGGCACTGGCTGGGGGCAGGGGGCACCAGATGGACTCGCCCCATCTCCAGCAGGTCCTTTATGGCACAAGGCAAGAGACATGATTAGACCGCGGGCTGGGTGGGAAGTGGGGGTCGTGGGGATGAGGGTGGGGGGCTGGTGGTGTGGGGTGAGGGTGATGTAGGGGAGAGTTTAGGGGTGCGGGTGTTGTAGGTTGAGGGTGGTGTGGGGGTGAGGATAGAGATGTGGGTAGTGTAGGATGACGGTGATGTGGGGGTGAGGGCGGTGTTGGGGGTGGGGTGTTGACACATGTGTCATGGCGAACTGCAACTGAGCGGGGGTCTCACTTCCTTGCCTGCAGCCGAGCTCCACCTTTACAACCTCCCTTTCTTCGCACTGTGACTGCCGACCACGTCAAGGGCCCTCTGCTCGGCCACAGTGAGGGGCCGCAGGTCCGGTGGTTGTGCGCAGCCTTATCCTGGGGGCGGTTGGGGGGGGGGGGGGGGTGAGAAACAGAAGACAACAGTGTTAGACACTCTGACTCACGCAGCCCAGGGGTGGGCAGCTGGTGGCCTCCGTGGTCAGGGCCCCCCACCAGGGCGGCCGGTATGGGTGCCGGCATGTGGTGCAGGGTGGTGGTTCGGCCGCCCTCTGGGATCGGGGGGTTGGGTTACGGGTGTGTGGGATGGGCGTTGATGCCAGGGGCACAGTGCTGCCTACTCACCCTGGCTCCCCTGAGAAAGTTGTGCAGTTTCTTCTGGCACTGCTAGCTGGTCCGGACGTTGTTGATGGTGGCGCTGACTGCCTCTGCCACCTGCGCCCAGGCGCGACGAACAGCGGCGGCTCGCAGCCTCCTTCCCAGGCCGGGGACAGGGTCACCCTCCTCTCTTCCACGGCGTCCTGGAGGGTCCCCAGCTCGGCTGCTCTCCTTGCTGCCATCCTGTTGGCTGGGATGGTGTGTGTAGGGGTGGAATGTGTGTACGCAGCTGCAGTTTGTCAGCCTCCTGAGTGTCAATCGCGAATCCGACACCATTTCTCATTGGAATCTATTGTGTTCCAGGTGGGGCCGGTGCGAGCCCCTTAGCAGTCACGGAATCGGTCCAGGTGTGGCGCCAGTTTTGTTGCTATGAAAGTCCACAAATTCTGCGTTGACGTCAACACTTAGTCTCAGAAACAAAGAATCCCACCCCCCACCTCTTAAAATCCACCTTCAACCCTTCGACTAATCGAGCCAAGTTCAACGTATGCAGCTGGGGCCAACTTGGCGCCACCTGGATACTGAGGTATCTAAAGATCGTCCCCCCCACCCTGAATGGCAGCTCCCCATACCTCCTATCCTGCCCCCTAGCATTGATCGGGAACACCTCACTCTTTCCCATGTTCAATTTATATTCCAAAATCGGACCAAATTCCCCTAATCCCCCAATGCAGCCCAATGGGTCTGAAATATATAATAACAGATCAGCCGCGTACAGCGAAACCTTATGCTCGACACCCCCCACCCCCCGCCCCGAGGACATCATAATCACATTCAGCAACCTCTGGACATTCGCCGACAACTGCCTTCCTTTCACAAAGCCAGTCTGATCCTCCCCAATCAACCGTGGCATGCAGTCCTCAATCCGCGATGCAAGCACCTTCGCCAATAGCTTGGCATCGACATTCAACAACGATATTGGCCGGTATGACTCACACTGCTCCGGGTCAACAAAGAACAAAGAACAAAGAAAAGTACAGCACAGGTACAGGCCATTCGGCCCTCCAAGCCCGTGCCGACCATGCTGCCCGTCTAAACTAAAATCTTCCCCACTTCCTGGGTCCGTGTCCCTCTATTCCCATCCTATTCATGTTTTTGTCAAGAAGCCCTTTAAATGTCACTATCGTCCCTGCTTCCACCACCTCCTCTGGCAGTGAGTTCCAGGCACCCACTACCCTCTGTAAAAAACATGCCTCGTACATCTCCTCTAAATCTTGCCCCTCGCACCTTAAACCTATGCCCCCTAGTAATTGACCCCTCTACCCTGGGAAAAAGCCTCTGACTATCCACTCTGCCTATGCCCCTCATAATTATGTAGACCTCTATTAGGTCACCCCTCAACCTCCGTCGTTCCAGTAAGAACAAACCGAGTTTATTCAACCGCTCCTCATAGCTAATGCTCTCCATACCAGGCAACATCCTGGTAAATCTCTTCTGCACCCTCTCTAAAGCCTCCACATCCTTCTGTACACCTAGATCTCTCTGACTTTCAATACTCTTGAGGGTTCTACCATTCACTGTATATTCCCTACCTGCATTAGACCTTCCAAAATGCATTACCTGTGGTAAACACCACTAGTGATATATTGCATGTATTACGGCACTGCCCGTGTATTACAGGTACTACGGTAAATCCCTGCCTGCTGGCTCCTCCCAGTAGGTGGCGTATAAAAGTGTGTGTTCTCCTGCGCTCCTACCATTCTGGTTCCAGCTGCAGGAGGCACAACATCTTGTTCAATAAAGCCTCGATTGTTTCACCATTCTCGTCTCGTGATAAGTGACGGTACATCAATTTATTGCACAATATTTTAAAAGGTGGACTTCCTAATCAAGCCTGATGGCCTGCAGTTGAACCCTCACGCAGCCAACGCCACGTCCACCTTCGACCACTGGCTAGCCTGCTTCGAAGGCTACCTCAGAGCAGCCACTGAAGAACTCTTGGACCCACAGAAGCTCCAAGTCCTCTACTCATGGGTGAGCCCTGAAATTTTGCCCCTTATCCGGGATGCGCCCACCTACACAGAAGCGATGATGCTCCTAAAGGGACATTACGTTAAACCGGTGAATCAAGTGTATGCCAGGCACCTCCTGGCCACGAGACGGCAACTCCCGGGGGAGACTCTGGACGATTTCTTGCGGGCTCTACAGATTCTCGGTAGGAACTGTGACTGCCAGGCATTTTCGGCAGTCCAACACACCAAACTATTAATTGGAGACGATAATGCCGTGGGCATGAAGTCAACGTACGTTCGCCAGCGACTATTGGAAGGGGGTACGCTCGATCTTGCGGAGACTTGGCAGCTTGCTAATTCATTAGAAGCGGCCTCCCGTAAGCTGGAGGCCTACACCCCCGACGGCGCGGCACCCTCGTGGGCATCGTGGGCCCCACCAGCTGCCGACTCCAGCTCACCGCAAGCCTGCGCCACGTGGCAGCCAGCCAACTCCGGGAGGCCCAAGTGTTACTTTTGTGGACAGAGCAAACACCCCAGGCAGCGCTGCCCGGCGCGGAGCTCGTCCTGCAACGGGTGTGGGAAGAAGGGACACTTTGTTTCTGTTTGCCAGGCCCGAACGGTCGCCGCTGTTTCCAGGTCCGGCATTTCTACACCCCCCATGTGCGATCCAGGGGCGCTGCCATCTTCCCCATCGTAAGCCACATGCGGCCCACGGGCGCCGCCATCTTTGATGCCGCCCGCCATGTGCGCCCTGTGGACACCGCCATCTTCGGTGCCATTTTGGACCGCGCCTCAGGACCCCTGCACATCTGGCCGTTCGCTGCTAACTGATACCTCTGCCAGCGCTGATCAGCCCGGGTCCTCCCAACATCTTTCGCAGCTTGCCTCCATCACCCTGGATCAGTCTCGGCCTCGCGACCGCTACGACGTCGGTGAAGGTTATCGGGCACAAGACGACCTGCCTCTTTGACCTGGGAGCACAGAGAGATTCATCCACCCCGCTACGATAAGGCGCTGCTCTCTCCCGGTACTCCCCGTCACCAAGAAAATCTCCCTGGCCTCCGGATCCTATTCCGTAGAAATCCGGGGGTACTGTGTCGCGACCCTCACCGTTCAGGGCGTAGAGTTCAGCAACTTCAGGCTCTACGCCCTCCCCCACCTCTGCGCTGCCCTGTTACTAGGCCTTGATTTTCAATGCCATCTCCAAAGCCTTAAATTCGGCGGACCCCTGCCCCCCCTCACCGTCACGACCCTTAAGGTCAATCCACCTTCACTGTTTGCGAACCTCACCCCGGACTGCAAACCCGTCGCCACTAGGAGCAGACGGTACAGTGCCCAGAACAGGACCTTCATCAGGTCGGAGGTCCAATGGCTTCTGCGGGAGGGGATCATTGAGGCCAGCAACAGCCCCTGGAGAGCTCAAGTAGTGGTAGTGAAGACTGGGGAGAAGCACAGGATGGTCATTGACTACAGTCAGACCATCAACCGATACACGCAGCTCGATGCGTACCCCCTCCCATGCATATCTGTCATGGTTAATCAGATTGCGCAGTATCAAGTCTTCTCCACAGTTGACTTGAAGTCCGCCTACCACCAGCTCCCCATCCGCCTGGAGGACTGCCAATACATTGCGTTCGAAGCAGATGGCCGCCTCTATCACTTCCTTTGAGTTCCCTTCGGCATCACCAATGGGGTCTCGGTCTTCCAGCGAGAGATGGACCGAATGGTTGACCAGTAAGGGCTGCGGGCCACCTTCCCGTACCTAGATACCGTCACCATCTGCGGCCATGATCCGCAGGATCACGACGCAAACCTCCAAAATTTCCTCCATACCGCCAAACTCCTTAACCTCACCTACAATAAGTAGAAATGCGTGTTCCGTGCCAACCGCTTAGCCATCCTTGGCTACGTAGTGGAAAATGGAATCCTAGGGCCCGACCCCGACCGCATGCGCCCCTTGGAATTCCCTCTCCCCCACTGCCCCAAGGCCCTGAAACGATGTCTACGTATTACGCCCATTGGGTCCCGAATTATGCGGACATGGCCCGCCCACTCATCAAGTCCACATTTTCCCCCTGACGGCTGAGGCCCACCAGGCCTTCAAACACATTAAGGCGGACATCGCCAAGGCCACAATGCATGCGGTCGACGAGACCCTCCCCTTTCAGGTGGAGAGCGATGCATCAGACGTAGCTCTGGCCTCCACCCTCAACCAGGCGGGCAGACCCGTGGCTTTCATTTCCCGCATCCTCCATGACTCTGAGATTCGGCACTCCTCTGTCAAAAAGGAGGCCCAAGCCATTGTGGAAGCTGTGCGACATTGGAGGCATTACCTAGCCGGCAGGAGATTCACTCTCCTCACTGACCAACGATCGGTTGCCTTCATGTTTAACAATACGCAGCGGGGCAAGATCAAAAACTACAAGATCTTCAGATAGAGGATCGAGCTCTCCACCTATAACCATGAGATCTTGTATCACCCGGGGAAGCTCAATGAGCCCCCGGATGCCCTATCCCGCGGTACATGTGCCAGCGCACAAGTGCACCGACTCCGGGCTCTCCACTATGACCTCTGCCACCCGGGGGTCACCCAATTCTTCCATTTTGTCAAGGCCCACAAACTGCCCTACTCCATTGAGGAGGTCAAGACCGTAACTAGAGACTGCCAAGTCTGCGCAGAGTGCAAGCCGCACTTCTACCGGCCAGATAGAGCGCACCTGCTGAAGGCCTCCCGCCCCTTTGAGCACCTCAGCATGGACTTCAAAGGGCCCCTCCCCTCCACTGACCACGATGTGTACTTCCTCAACGTAATTGACAAGTACTCCCGGTTCCCCTTCGCCAGCCCTGACATGACTGCTGCCACGGTCATTAAAGCCCTGCACAGCATCTTCACTCTGTTCGGTTTCCTCACCTACATCCACAGCGATCGGGGACCCTCTTTCATGAGTGATGAGCTGCTTCAGTTCCTGCTCAGCAAGGGCATCGCCTAGAGCAGGAAGACCAGCTACAACCCCAGGGAAACGAGCAGGTGGAGAGGGAGAACGGGACGGTCTGGAAGGCCGTCCTGCTGGCCTTTCAGTCTAGAAATCTCCCGGTCTCCCGCTGGCAGGAGGTCCCCCCCGACATGCTCCACTCCATCCGGTTGCTCCTCTGCACCGCCACTAATGAGACCCCTCACGACCGTGTGTTTGCCTTCCCCAGTGATGTACCATCAATTACCACGAGACGAGAATGGTGAAACAATCGAGGCTTTATTGCACAAGATGTTGTGCCTCCCATGGCTGGAACCAGAATGGAAGCAGCGCAGGAGAGCATGCACTTTTATACGCTGAGGCACGATCAATTGCACAAAGACTTGAGTTGGATACAACTGAGGCTTTATTGCCCTAAGATGTGTGGCCTCCCACAGCAGCTGGCGAAATGGCTGCAGCATGGAGGACACACATATCTATACTCCGCCTACTGGGCGGAGCCAGCAGGCAGGGACTACCAACGTACCTGTAGTACAGGTCCTACCATACATCACCTAATAGAAGTGCAGTAGTGGTTTACCACATTCACCCCCTGTTAAAATTGAGTCCGGCGGGGGTGGTGCAGAACAGTGTACAACAAATGGTTTTCCATTTACATTTACAATTTTTGATAGAGAGGAAAAAAAATGTCTTTTGAAGTCCAGTGGACCAGTTAGAGGTTTAACCAGTCCGGGGCCTTGATGTGCCACCGGGAGCGACGTAATGGTGGCGGCGATGCCGATGTTGGTCTGACGCAGCTCTTCACTCATGAAGGAGCCTCCGGGAGTATGCCGAAATCCTCTTCATCCTCGAGCGTGGGCAGCGGGAAGACGGATGGTCCCGGGGGGGTCGCTGCTGGGAGTGCCGGGAGAGGGGAGGGTGGTGCCGGGCCGGGGGGGTTTGTGTGTGTGACCTGCTGGTGCCAGGTCCCTGAGGGAGACAGTATCCTGGCGGCCCTCGGGGTACGCCACGTAGGCATACTGGGGGTTTGCATGGAGCAATTGCACCCTTTCCACCAATGGGTCCGCCTTGTGGAGTCGACATGCCTCCGGAGCAGGACCGGTCCTGGAGCTGCGAGCCAAGTCGGGAGTGAGACCCCGGATGTGGACTTCCTGGGGAAGGCAAAATGACGTTCGTGGGGTGTGTTGTTAATGACGGTGCACAGTAGTGACCGAATGGAGTGTAGTGCATCAGGGAGGACCTCCTGCCAGCGGGAGGCCGGTAGGTTCCTGGACCGTAGGGCCAGTTGGACGGCCCTCCATACCGTCCCATTCTCCCTCTCTACCTGTCTGTTTCCCCGGGGGTTGTAGCTTGTCATTCTGCTGGAGGTGATACCCCTGCTGAGCAGGAACTGACGCAGCTCATCACTCATGAAGGAGGATCCCCTGTCATTGTGGATGTAGGCGGGGAAACCGAACAGAGCGAAGATTGTGTTGAGGGCTTTGATGATGGTGGCAGACGTCATATCGAGGCATGGGATGGCAAAGGGGAATCTGGAGTACTCAGCGACCACGCTGAGAAAATATGTGTTACGGTCAGTGGAGGGGACGGGCCCTTTGAAATCCACACTGAGGTGCTCAAAGGGGCGGGAGGCCTTCACCAGGCGCGCATGGTCCGGCCCGTAGAAGTGCGGCTTGCACTCTGCACAGACCTGGCAGTCCCTGGTGATTGTCCGTACTTCCTCGACGGAGTAGGGCAGATTGCTGGCCTTTATGAAATGGTACAACCGTGTGACTCCCGGGTGACAAAGACTGTTGTGCAGGGTCCGGAGTCGGTCTACCTGTGCGCTGGCACATGTACCTCGGGATAGGGTGTCTGGGGGCTCGTTGAGCTTCCCTGGGTGATACAAAATCTCGTAATTGTAGATGGAGAGCTCGATCCTCCACCTCAAGATCTTATCATTCTTGATCTTGCCCCGCTGTGTGTTGTTAAACATGAAGGCTACCGACCGTTGGTCAGTGAGGAGAATGAATCTCCTGCCAGCCAGGTAATGCCTCCAATGCCGCACAGCTTCAACGATAGCTTGGGCCTCTTTTTCAACGGATAAGTGCCGAATTTCTGAGGCATGGAGGGAGGCGGCCAGAGCGACATCTGATGCATCGCTCTCGACTTGGAAGGGGAGCATCTCGTCGACCGCGTGCTTCGCAGCCTTGGCGATGTCAGCCTTGATACGGTTGAAGGCCTGGTGAGCCTCGGCCGTCAGTGGGAAAGCGGTGGATTGAATGAGTGGGCGGGCCTTGTCCGCATAGTTTGGAACCCACTGGGCGTAATACGAAAAGAACCCCAGGCATCGTTTGAGGGCCTTGGGCAGTGGGGAAGGGGTGTTCCATGAGGGGGCGCATGCGATCGGGGTCGTGCCCTAGAACTACGTTCTGAACCACATAGCCAAGGATGGCTAATTGATTCGTGCTGAACACACACTTCTCCTTGTTGTAAGTTAGGTTGAGGAGTGTGGCGGTGTGGAGAAATTTGGAAAGGTTAGCGTCGTGGTCCTGCTGGCCATGGCCGCAGATGGTGACATTGTCCAGGTACGGGAAAGTGGCCCGCAGTCCGTACCTGTCAACCATTCGGTCCATCTCCCGTTGGAAGACCGAGACCCCGTTGGTGACGCCGAAGGGAACTCTAATGAAATGGTAAAGGCGGCCGTCTGTTTCAAACGCAGTGTATGGGCGGTCCGCCTTACGGGTGGGGAGCTGGTGGTAGGCAGATTACAGGTCCACTGTCGAGAAGACCCGGTACTGTGCAATCTGATTGACCATATCAGATATGCGTGGGAGGGGGTACGCGTCGAGCTTCATGTACCGATTGATGGTCTGACTGTAGTCAACGACCATCCTGTTTTTCTCCCCGGTTTTCACCACTACCACTTGGGTTCTCCAGGGGCTGTTGCTGGCTTCGATGATACCTTCCCGCAGCAGCCGCTGGACCTCAGACCTGATGAAGGTCCTGTCCTGGGCATTGTACCGTCTGCTCCTGGTGGTGACGGGTTTGCAATCCGGGGAGGTTTGCAAACAGGGAAGGCGGGTCGACCTTAAGGGTCGGGAGGCCGCAAACAGTAAGGGGTGGTAGGGGCCCGCCAAATTTCAGGGTTAGGCTCTGGAGGTTGCACTGGAAGTCCAGGCAGAGTAGCAAGGCAGCGCAGAGGTTGGGGAGGACGTAGAGCCAGACGCCGCTGAACTCTACGCCCTGGACAGTGAGGATGGTGATGCAGTACCCCCGCATTGCCATGGAGTGGGATCCGGAGGCCAGGGAGATTCTTTGGTTAGCGGGGTGTACCGCAAGAGAGTAGCGCCTTACCGTATCGGGGTGGATGAAGCTCTCAGTGCTCCCGGAGGCCAGAAGGCAGGATATCTCGTGCCCGTCGACCTTCACCTTGTCGAAGCGGTCCCGAGGTTGTGCGGTCAAAAGTGGTCGATTGTGACCGAGGCAAGACGCGGCTGGTCGTCGGCGGTTGCAGGCAATGAGCGGCCCGATGAGGTGCCCGACAGGCAGGGGTCCTGAGGCGGGTAAGATGGCAGCACACACGGGCCGCACGTGTCCTGGGGCAGGCAAGATGGCGGTGCTCATTCGTTCTGAGGCAAGCAAGATGGCGGCGTCCACGGGCCGCACGTGTTGTGAGTGGAGCAAGATGGCGGTGCCCACGGGCCGCACGTGGTCTGAGGAGAGGAAGATGGCGGCGCCCACTGGCCGCACGTGGGGGGTGCCGGGACAATAGTGGCGATTGAGCGGGCCTGGCACACTGCAGCGAAATGTCCCTTCTTGCCACAGGTCTTGCAGAACGCGGCACAGGCGTGGGGTTGGCTGAGGGTGATCGCTGATGGGGTCCACGATGGGGTGGCCGCTGGCGGGATCCACGGTGCACAGGGGTGGTGGGCCATGCGGTCGGGGGCATAAGCCTGGACGTTGCGTGAGGCGACCGTGACTGAGAGCGCTAGTTTCTTGGTCGCTGTGAGGTCAAGCGTGGCCCCTTCTAAAAGGCGCTGTCGGATGTAGTCAGACCCTATGCCCGTAACGAACGCGTCTCTCATTAGCAAGGTCGAATGTTCAGTGGCCAAAACGGCCTGGCAGTCACAGTCTCTCACCAGGGCGAGCAGGGCACGCCAGAAATCTTCCACAGACTCACCGGGAAGTTGGTGCCGCATGGATAGGAGGTGCCTGGCGTAGATCTTGTTGGTCTGCTGAGTGTAATTCTCCTTCAGTAGCGCTGTGGCCTCTGCGTAGGTAGGCGCGTCCTGGACGAGGGGAAAAACGTTTGAGCTCAGCCGCGTGTACAGAATCTGGAGCTTCTGTGCTTCTGAGATTGGGTCTGGCGCAGACCCGATGTATACTTCAAAGCAAGCTTGCCAATGTTGGAAGCCCTTTTTGGCATTGTCTGCTTGAGGATGCAGCTGCAGGCGATCCCGCTTGATGTGGAGGTCCATCTCTGAAAAATCGCTGTGTAATAAATTGATGCACTACCAATTACGACGAACAAGAGTAGAATGTAATCGAGGCTTTATTACACAGAGATGTGTGGCCTCCTACAGCAGCTTACGAAATGGCTGCTGTTCGGAGAGCACACACATTTATACTCCGCCTACTGGGCGGAGCCAGCAGGCAGGGATCTACCCCCGTACCTGTAGTACAGGGGCCTTACCGTAATACCCATATATACAATATAATACAACAATGGTGACTACCACAGGGTTTGCATGTAGGAGGTGGATTTTCTCGACCAAGGGGTCCGATTTATGGCTCCACACATGCTTCTGGAGGAGGACGGGTGCAGGAACTGTCAGCCATGTTGGGAGAGAGACCCCGGAGGTGGACATCTTGGGGAAGGCAAACATACGTTCCTGAGGGGTCTCGTTAGTGGCGGTGCAGAGGAGCGACCGGATGGGGTGGAGCGCGTCGGGAGGACCTCCTGCCAGCGGGAGACCGGGAGATTTTTAGACTGCAGGGCCAGCAGGACGGCCTTCCAGACCATCCCGTTCTCCCTCTCTACCTGCCCGTTTCCCCGGGGGTTGTAGCTGGTCATCCTGCTCGAGGCGATGCCCTTGCTGAGCAGGAACTTACGCAGCTCATTGCTCATGAAAGAGGATCCCAAATCGCTGTGGATGTAGGGGGGAAACCGAACAGAGTGAAGATGCTGTGCAGGGCTTTGATTACCGTGGCAGAAGTCATGTCGGGGCACGGGTTGGCGAAAGGGAACCGGGAGTACTCGTCAATTACATTGAGGAAGTACACATTGTGGTCGTTGGAGGGGAGAGGCCCTTTGAAGTCCACGCTGAGGCGTTCAAAGGGGCGGGGGGCCTTCACCAGGTGCGATCTATCTGGCCGGTAGAAGTGCGGCTTGCACTCTGCGCAGACTAGGCAGTCTCTTGTGACGGTCCTGACCTCCTCAATGGAGTAGGGCAGGTTGCGGGCCTTGACAAAATGGAAGAACCGGGTGACTCCCGGGTGGCAGAGGTCCTAGTGGAGAGCCCGGAGTCGGTCCACTTGTGCGCTGGCACATGTACCGCGGGATAGGGCATCAGGGGGCTCATTGAGCGTCCCCGGGCGATACAAGATCTGATAATTATAGGTGGAGAGCTCCTCCTCAAGATCTGGGTCATTTTTGATCTTGCCCCACTGTGTATTATCAAACATGAAGGCAACCGACCATTGGTCAGTGAGGAGAGTGAATCTCCTGCCGGCCAGGTAATGCCTCCAATGTCGCACAGCTTCCACAATGGCCTGGGCCTCCTTTTCGACAGAGGAGTGCCGAATATCGGAGGCATGGAGGGTGCGGGAAAAGAAGGCCATGGGTCTGCCCGCCTGGTTGAGGGTGGCGGCCAGAGCCACGTCCGATGCATCACTCTCCACCTGAAAGGGGAGGGACTCATCGGCCGCGTGCATCGTGGCCTTGGCGATGTCTGCCTTGATGTGGTTGAAGGCCTAGCGGGCCTCAGCCGTCAGGGGAAAAACTGTGGACTAGATGAGTGGGCGGGCCTTGTCCGCATAATTAGAGACCCACTGGGCGTAATACGAGAAAAACCCCAGGCATCGTTTCAGGGCCTTGGGGTAGTGGGGGAGAGGGAGTTACAGGAGTGGCGCATGCCGCCAGGGTCGGGCCCTAGGACTCCATTTTCCACTACGTAGCCAAGGATGGCTAAGCGGGAAGACCGAGACCCCATTGGTGACGCCGACGGGAACTCTGAGGAAGTGATAGAGGCGGCCATCTGCTTCGAACGCAGTGTATTGGCGGTCCTCCGGGCGGATGGGGAGCTGGTGGTAGGCGGATTTCAAGTCAACTGTGGAGAAGACTCAATACTGCGCAATCTGATTGGCCATGTCAGATATGCGTGGGAGGGGGTACGCATCGAGCTGCGTGTATCGGTTGATGGTCTGACTGTAGTTAATGACCATCCTTTGCTTCCCCCCAGTCTTCACTACCACTACTTGAGCTCTCCAGGGGCTGTTGCTGGCCTGAATGATCCCCTCCAGCAGAAGCCGTTAGACCTCCGATCTGATGAAGGTCCTGCCTTGGGCACTGTACCGTCTGCTCCTAGTGGCGACGGGTTTGCAGTCCGGGGTGAGGTTCGCAAACAGTGAAGATGGATCGACCTTAAGGGTCGTGAGGCCACAGACGGTGGCGGGGGGGCAGGGGTTCGCCGAATTTCAAAGTAAGGCTTTGGAGATGGCATTGAAAATCCAGGCCGAGCAACAGGCAGCGCAGAGGTGGTGGAGGACATAGAGCCTGAACTTGCTGAACTCTACGCCCTGGATGGTGAGGGTCGCGATACAGTACCCCCGGATTTCAACGGAATGGGATCCGGAGGCCAGGGAGATTTTCTGGGTGACGGGGTGTACCGTGAGGGAGCAGCGCCTTACCGTAGTGGGGTGGATGAAACTCTCTGTGCTCCCGGAGTCAAAGAGGCAGGTCGTCTCATGCCCGTTGATCTTCACCGTCGTTGTAGCGGTCGCGAGGTTGCGGGGCCGAGACTGATCCAGGGTGATGGAGGCGAGCTGCAGAAGATGCTGGGAGGTCCCAGGTTGGTCAGCGGTGGCAGAGGTAGCAGTAGGCGGCGAACGGGCAGACGAGCAGGGGTCCTGAGGTGCGGTCCAAAATGGCGCCGAAGATGGCGGCGGCCACGGTGCACACATGGTGAGTGGCATCAAAGATGGCGGCGCCCACGGGCCGCACGTGGCTTGCGGTGGGGAAGATGGCGGCGCCCACGGGCCGCACGTGGATTGCGGAGGAGAAGATGTCAGCGCCCCTGGGTCGCACGTGGGGGGTGTAGAAATGCCGGGCCTGGAAACAGCGGCGACCAACCAGGCCTAGCAAACAGAAACAAAGTGTCCTTTCTTCCCACACCCATTGCAGGTCGCGCTCCGCGCTGGGCAGCGCCACTTTGGGTGTTTGCTTTGTTCACAAAAATAACACTTGAGCCCCCCAGAGTTGGCTGGCTGCCGCGCGGCGCAGGCTTGCGGTGAGCTGGAGTCGGAAGCTGGTGGGGCCCACGATGCCCACGAGGGAGCGGCATGGTTGGGGGTGTAGGACCCCAGGTTACGGGAGGCCACTTCTAGAGAATTAGCAAGCTGCCTAGTCTCCACAAGATCGAGCGTACCCCCTTCCAATAGTCGGACGTACGTAGATTCATGCCCGTGACACAAGCGTCTCTAATTAATAGTTCGGTGTGTTTGACTGCCGAAACTGCCTGGCAGTCACAGTTCCTACTGAGGATCTGTAGGGCCCGCACAAAATCGTCCAGAGTCTCCCCGGGGAGTTGCCTTCTCGTGGCCAGGAGGTGCCTGGCTGATGCACTAAGTGTCAAGAACCACAAAGACATGTGAGACTTTAAGGCTTTAATATACTACATGGGAGGCTTACCCGACACAGACGACCCCAGACAGAATGGGGCCGGTCCCAGAAGAGGGTTCTTATACGTAACTCCCGGGGGAGTGGCTAAGGCGGAGCTCTCCGTGGCCAGGTCGGGTTACCTACCAGTGACCGAACCTCTGCAGAGCTACAGTACAATACACAGTATTACAGGGCCACGTTACACACAACTATTATATACTATGTACAATGGTAGGGAAGTACAGTGGTGTATCACCACACTGGCGTACACTTGATTCACCGGTTTAACGTACTATCCCTTTAGGAGCATCATCACTTCTGAGTAGGTGGGCGCACCCCGGATGAGGGGGACATTTTGAGGGCTCACCCGTGAGTAGAGGACTTGGAGCTTCTGTCGGTCCAAGGGTTCTTCAGTGGCTGCTCTGAGGTAGCCTTCGAAGCAGGCTAGCCAGTGGTCGAAGGTAGAGGTGGCGTTGGCTGCGTGAGGGTTCAACTGCAGGCGATCAGGCTTGATTAGGAGGTCCTTCTTTTAAAATCTTGTGCAATAAATTGATGTACCGTCACTTATCACGAGACGAGAATGGGGAAACAATCAAGGCTTTATTGCACAAGATGTTGTGCCTCCTGCAGCTGGAACCAGAATGGAAGCAGCGCAGGAGAGCATACACTTTTATAAAGGGATTCGGGGATATGGTGTACGGGCCGGAGAGTGGAGCTGAGTCCACAAAGATCAGCCATGATCTCATTAAATGGCGGAGCAGGCTCGAGGGGCCAGATGGCCTACTCCTGTTCCTAGTTCTTATACGCCGCCTGCTGGGCGTAGCCAGCAGGCAGGGATTTACCGTTGTACCTGTAATATACGGGCAGTGCCGTAATACATACAATATAGCACTAGTGGTGTTTACCACACCCAGGAAGTCCACCTCCGGGGTCTCGCTCCCAACATGGCTGACAGTTCCTGGACCCGTCCTCCTCCGGAAGCAAGTGCGGAGCCATAAATCGGATCCCTTGGTCGAGGAAGTTCACCTCCTCCATGCAAACCCGCAGTACGCCTACATGGCACACCTCGACGGGCGCCAGGACACAGTCTCCCTCCAGGACCTGGCACCCGCTGGGTCCCCACCCACGACCCCTGACCTGACATCTCTCCTTCCCCCCCCCCGTTGCCTCATTCACCCCTGCGCCACCCACCCTCCCTCCAGCGAACCTCACCGCAGCCCCCACCCCAGCAGGATCTGTCCTCCCACTGGATCCGCTCAGGGGTGACGAAGACGAGGACAACACGCTCCCAGAGTCGCAGGTGACCACGTCGTCGCCCACATCACCACCAGGACTGAGGCGATCGCAGCGGAGGGTCAAAGCCCCCGACAGACTTAATCTGCAATGTTTTCGTCACCCCCGCCGGACTCTTTTTTAAACGGGGTGAATGTGGTAAACACCACTAGTGGTATATTGCATGTATTACGGCACTGCCCATGTATTACAGGTACTACGGTAAATCCCTGCCTGCTGGCTCCGTCCAGCAGGCGGCGTATAAAAGTGTATGCTCTCCTGCGCTGCTACCATTGTGGTTCCAGCTGCAGGAGGCACAACATCTTGTGCAATAAAGCCTCGATTGTTTCACCATTCTCGTCTCGTGGTAATTGACGGTACATCATTACCTTACATTTGTCCGGATTAAACTCCATCCGCCATCTCTCCACCCAAGTCTCCAAATGATCTAAATCCTGCTGTATCCTCTGACAGTCCTCATCGCTATCCGCAATTCCACCAACCTTTGAGTCATCTGCAAACTTACTAATCAGACCAGTTACATTTTCTTCCAAATCATTTATATAGACTACGAACTACAAAGGTTCCAGCACTGAACCCTGCAGAACACCACTAGTCACAGCCCTCCAATTAGAAAAGCACCCTTCCATTGCTACTCTCTGCCTTCTATGACCTAGCCAGTTCTGTATCCATCTTGCCAGCTCACCCCTGATCCCGTGTGACTTCACCTTTTGTACCAGTCTACCATGAGGGACCTTGTCAAAGGCCTTACTGAAGTCCATATAGACAACATCCACTGCCCTGCCTGCATCAATCATCTTTGTGACCTCTTCGAAAAACTCTATCAAGGTAGTAGGGTCCTTATCCTTTTAGCGAGTCAGGGAGATGGAAGCTTGCAATAACATAGTGGGGAGATCCCCCCCTGTCCCTCATCTCATTATACGCCCTTACCAGCAGTGGACCCAGCTCCACCCCAAACTTTTTATAAAACCCGACTTGAACCCGTCCAGACCCAGGGCCTTCCCACCTACATCGCCTCCATGCCATCCATCACCTCCCCCAATCGGGGCCTGCAGGCCCTGAACCCACCCCCCCCCCCTCCACCCTTGGAAATTACAACCCATTCAAGAACCGCCTCATCCCCTCTTCCCACCTTGGGGGCTCTGACTCATTAAGCCTCCTATAGAAGGCCTCAAATACCCCATTCAACCCCTCCAGATGCAACAACACCTTACCCCCTTCGTCCCTCACTATACCGATCTCCCTTGCCACTGTCTGCTTCCTCAACTGATGGGCCAGCATCATACTTGCCTTCTCCCCATAGTCATAAACTGCCTCCCTGGCCCTCTGTAACTGCCCCACTACCTTCCCTGATGACACTAACCCAAACTCCATCTGGAGCCTCTGTCTCTCCTCCAACACCCCCTCCTCCAGCGCCACCGAGTATCTCCTATCCACTCACAAGAACTCATCGACCAGCCTTGCCCTCTCCTCTCACTTCACCCTCTCTATGCACCCGCATCGAAATAAACTCCCCTCTGACTACAGCCTTAAGTGCCTCCCACAACATGGCGGCTGTGACCTCCCCCGTATCATTCATCTCCACATAGCTCCGTATGGCATCCCTCACCTGCTCAAACACACCCTCATCCACCAACAGCTCCACATCCAACACCCACTGCGGCAGTTAGGCTGCCCCCTAAACCACCCACAAATCCATCCGTGCGGCTCGTGGTCAGAGACCACGAGCGTCGAATACCCAGAGTCGGCCACACACGCAACCCCCCCAGCAGCGCCTTGTCCATTACGAAAAAAATCTATCCAGGAGTACACCCGGATCACTTGGGAGAATATGAAAACTCCTTCGCCCTCGGCCTCCAAGCCTCCACAGGCCCGCACCCCCCATGCGCTCCATGAACTCCTTCAGCTCCCTAGCCACTGCCGATCCTCTCAATGACTGCGGGCTCGACCGGCCCAGCTCGGGTCCAGGACTATCTTAAAATTCCCCCCCCCCCATAATCAACCAGTGTGTATCTAAATCCGGAATTCTCCCCAACACCCGCCTCATAAATTCTGCATTATACCAATTCGGGGCATAAATATTAACGAGGACTACCAGCATCCCCTCCAGCTTCCCACTAACCACAACATACCTACTGTTCAGCCACAATGCTCCCCACCTCAAACTCCACACTCTTATTGATCAACACGCCACTCTGCTCATCTTCATATCCAGCCTCAAATGGAACACCAGCCTCAAATGGAACCCATCTCTTACCCAGCTTTGTCTGATCCCCCAACTTCAGGTGTGTCTCCTGTAAAAAATACCACGTCTGCCTTCAGACTCCTCAGATGTGTGAACACACACACTCGTTTAACCGGTCCATTCAACCCTCGCACGTTCCACGTGACTAACCTGGTCGGGGGTGCCATAGCCCTTCTTGGGCGAGTCCCCACTCGCATCACACACCCCTCCAGCCCCACCCTCGGATGTCCACCACCACCTCTCCATTCCCAATTACACCTATTTCAGCAATCCTCCACCCCCAAACAAAGAACCAATCCCATTCCTCCGTCTTCCTCCTGATAACCCCTCCACTTCACTTCCATTAACTAGCCCACTCAGCTGGCATGGTGGCCTCCGCGCAAGGCCTCGAACCTCCCCACCCCCTCCAATCCATCTCCCTCCCCCCAGCCACCAACAAACAAAGAACAAAAGCCACACTCGCCATTGCCGCTCCCCCATCAAAACCCACCCCCAAATGCCCACCCCGGACATTCACCACAAACACAAAACTCCTCTGCTTTTTCTTTTTTTTTTAATCGAAAAATAAACTTCACTAGACAAGTTCAGAAAGATAAAACAATTTACAATGCATCTTATACTCTAACATTCAGAGTACTTATGGGTTCATGTGAATTAACAGGTGGACTGTGGTTGGACACACCATACTACACAATTGATGACAAATGTGACCAAAACAGATTCCATGGATTTGTCAACAACTCACACAGCTGTTTGCCACATTGTGAGCCTGAAAATTTGCCTTTCTCACGGGCGCTTAAAATCTCCACATCTGAAAATCACGTCTTAAAATTCTCTCCAAACGTTGCCACCACTCAGACGGCTTCAACAACGGCTCACCTCCCAGGTTTTAATCTCGCTCCCCAAGGTTCCTTTCCCCCTGGATTTCTGAGAACATTCAAGCGTCACCTTACAATCACAATTTCAAATCCTTTGCAGTGTCAAGCCAAACAGCACTGTTCCAAAGGAGTACCTTGCGCCAACAGCCTGAACCTGGAGTCAGCAACCTTCAGCTGCCTTCGTGAATCTTCAGGGCTTCTCTCATGCCCGCTTCACTTAACAGCTACTCCCTGCAGCTCTTTCTTTCATTTGGAACCTATTTTACTGCTCCTTTCTTTTAACTCAACGGGACCTATGTCTGTCCATTCTATAATCCTTTACTTGGAACTTCCTTTTGGGACCTCACCCTGTCCCTTTTCTTATTCCTGTCCATGTACCTGACCTGGATTTTCCCTCCACCCTTCTTTCCCTTTTCTGCAGTCCTCGGCCTAAAGGATATGAAATGACTGGAGTGCACATCTGCCAATTCCCGGCAGGCCCATGCGCAAAAGGCCCGAGGATCGTCAGACTTCGAATTCCCAACCTCCGAACTTCAAACAAAGGTAAGTATAGGTTTCACCAATATGCTTCATCATAAGTGGGTCTCTAACCCATAATCTTTGGAAAGTGCTATACCCGGGAGCACAGCTGAGGTCTATTTATTCCAAGGGAACAAATCTACTTTCAATGTACAGCATCTTTGACACACCACTATCCCTGTGGATCGATAATCAAATGGTTAAACAAGTATCTGGTGTCAAACCCAACCCAAAAGCTTTCTGGTTCCAACCTCGCAAGGAAAAAGTGGTCCACCCGTAACAAGTTCAGGACCGTCCACGGCACCTGCTTGCCCACCGTCCACAGATGTAGTTTGGCCATGCTAAATTGCCCCATAATGTCCCACTGTGTGCCTGTGGGAGAGAGCAAACTATCCACCACATCATAGAAGAATGTCCAATCCACAGATTCAGTGGAGGCCTATCCGTATTCAATGCAGCAGCAATGGAAGAAACGGCTTTGCATTCGCTAAATTAATAAAATGTTATTTTTACTTCCAACAATTCTATTATCAGATTGATTTGGGGTCTACAGTGCAGGCTTCTCGGGGTATTCAAAATTATAATTGTGTGTTGCTTTAAAATATTTTTATTCTCCATTTTCACATTTTCTTCAAGATATACACCCCACCAACAAACAGTAAACAGTAACGAATACAATGTCAATCCCCTCATTAACAACAACGATCCCATCCTCCCACCACCCCCCAAGCAATGGCCCGCATGACAATATAAGCATCAAATAAAACAAAACCTCCCAAGGAAAAAAAAAGGAAAAAGAAAAAGGAATCAAGAATCGCCTATGGTCACCATTGACATACATAGTCCACCCCCCAACCCCCCCCCCCCCTAATATTCAACGCCATCCAATCCCCGAAAGAGTTCCGTGAATGACACTCATGAATTGTAGACCACCCGCCCCCCACCACACACAAATTCTTCCCCTCCACTTCCTCTTGTAAATTCCTCCCCCCAACCTCGGTTCTTTCCCCCAACTTTTCACCAGGCTCCGATGGCCGCAGCCCCTCCCCCCACCTCACTCCTGTTCACTGGCCGACTTAAACCGGCCAGCATGGAGGCCCCCGCTCGGGTCTCCTTCCCCTTACCCGGTCCCAGGAAAAACCAAGAAATCCCCTTTAGCACACAACCCCAGCATACCCACCCAAGCCCCCAAAGAACCATCATTGCAAATGAAAGTCCCAACTCCTCCCTTGTCCAAATATACAGCCGTCGACTCATTTAGTACATACACCAACACGCAGTGAGAAAATAAAGTTACATGAGGCTACATCGGTACATGGCCCACTCTCAGTCCCAATTCTCAATTCTGCCTCAGTCCTTCTGCCTTTGTGAATTCCTCCGCCGCTTCCGCCGTCCCAAAATAAAAGTCCGTGGATTTGTAGGTCACCCTCAACTTAGCTGGATATACTATGCCGCACTGCACCTTGCTGATGTACAGTTCCTTCTTCACCCGGCTGAAGACCGCCCGCCTCCTCGCCAGCTCCACCGTAACATCCTGGTATATACGCATACCAGCTCCAGCCCACTGCACCTCCCGCTTCTGCTTTGCCCAGCATAGGACCTCCTCCTTCATGCTGTACCTACGGAAACAAACAGTTACTACTCCTGTCGGCTCACTCACCTTTGGTATAGGCCTCCATGACCTATGAGCTCGATCCAGTTCGTATCGAGAGGGATCGTCCCCCTCCCCCAATAGCTCTGCCAACATCGTGGCAAAATACTCCGTCGGGCCTTCCACCCCTTCGGGCAAACCCACGATCCTCAGATTCTGCCACCTGGATCTGTTTTCCAGATGTTCCATTTTGGCTCGCAGACGCTTGTTGGTCTCTCCGCCGCTCCTTCCCCGTCGAGGTGAGTTGCACAAAGCTCCTTGCCAATGTTCAGTGTCCTCACACTCCTCCCAGTCCATGGCCCCTCATAAAGTCCACTGCCTCCTCAAGCGAATCAAAATAAAACTCCTGCATCTGATGAGACTTCATTTCCTTCTTGAAGAGGGCAGCCTTTACCCGGTTGAACACGGCTTTCCTCGTCGACAACACTGCACCCAGATCCTGGTAGACCCGTAGCTCACTCCCTTCCCAGGCGCACCTCCTGGTTTGCCTCACCCACTGCAGAATCTTCTCCTTGTCCAAGAAACGGTGCAACCACACCACCATCGCCCTCGGCGGCTCCCTCACCTGTGGCCTCCTCAGCGCCCTACTTGCCTGATCCAGCTCGAGGGGCCGATCAAAGGCCCCTTCCCCATCAACTGCCCCAACATCATTTTCACATACTTGGTGGCGTCTGCTCCCTCGATACCCTCGAGCATCCTGACGATCCTCAAATTCTGTCACCTGGAGCGACTACCCAGGTCCTCCAACTTATCTCTCAGCCTCTACTGGCTGTCCACCACCACCCCCAACTCCGGCGCCAGCGAGGCGATCTGCTCCTCATGCACCCTCACTGCCTCCTCCACCTTCTGTATCGCCAGGCCCTGAGCCTCCAATCTCTGCCCCACTTTCTCAATTGCTGCTCTGAGCGGCTCCACCACCTTAGCCAGGTCTTCAAGGGCCTCCTTCCTCTGCTGCTGGAACTTATTCTTTAAAAACTCCCCCAGTTGCTCCGTCGACCACTGGGCAGGCTGCGCTGCCCTCTTGACCTCCACCATCTTGACCTGTGGCGCACCACAAAAACTTTCCTGCTCCATCTGCTCTCTCTTTCTCGTGGTGTTTCTCATCCACTGATCCACTCACCTGAGGAGTATTACCTTCCCTGGGCACTCACACACCATTTGCACTAAAAAATGCCCCATACGGGTGGTGAAGGACCAACAAAATCCACCTTGAGCTGGAGCCATAAAATGTGCGACCACTCACTCCATGGCCGCCACCGGAAACCATAGGATTGATTCTTAAGTGCCTTCTGAAATAAGCTAGCAAGCTACCACTACCTTCTCACAGGCACTTAAGGATTGGCAATAAGTGACACCTCCAGCCTGTGAGTGAATAAATAAATAAATCAGTTCTGAAGGACACAGGTGACCATATCAGGTTGTGGCACAAGATGAAATACTGCAGATATGAGAAATTGTAAATATAACAGAAACATCTGGAAATGCTTCACGTCGTGAAGTGCCTGTGGAGAGAAAACATTTCAAGTTTGAGATCCTTCCTCAGAACTTGAAAAGAATTGTTGTGGTTGTTTTCTGATCATCAGGAATCAAATTTTTTTGTGAAATCGTTTTTTGTTGGCCTTCTGAACTGTGCTTGTCCCTTTGTTAAGCTGCTTTTATCCCACCTGTATTATATGTCTATATAGAAGTATGTATAAGTATTTATAAAAAGTAGTACTGCTGTGTCCCAGCACTACACAGGAGGGAAGGGAAAGTTCCTCCATTTTGCAAGGACTATGTCAGCATAAATATCAAAATCAATGAAAACTGGATCAAAGGGCAGTGATATTAATACCATACTTAAACCGAGCATTGGTATCTTTGTTTCTGTGCCATTGAGTAAGGCAGCATATCTCTTCCTGCTGACATTCACTCAATTTTTCTTTTCTTTTGTGACAGCATGATGGAATGCTGTTTCAGTGCAGAGGCTGTGCAGCAAGTTCTGAAAAAATCGACATCCTCTATAGCAGAGGAAATTCATCGCATGGAGGACAGCACATATAAAGAAGTGAAGAGTTGGAGGCAAAAGGTTGAGGTGACTGTTAAGCTTTGTAAAATAGGAACTCGAGTACACCATTGAGCCTGCCCACCGTTCTAATGCGTTGGGCCCAGGAATTGTTTACCTGTATCTACCCTTGCAAATCTTTCAAACATTTTAAACACCTTATTTAGATCCATCCTCAATCTTCTGAGCTCAAGGGAATTTTAGTCACCTTCATGCAACCTGTCTAAACCCTCTAAACCCCAGGCCGATCCTCGTCAAGGATCAGTATGATTGAAGCAATGCCCCTCTTTGTATTTCAGTTTTTGTGCCTGTGACTCATCTTTCATTCTCACTCCACAGTATAAATACTTCCTCTGTCTGTTAGCTTTGATAAAGAGTCAAGGGACTCAAAACATTAGCTCTTTTCTCTCTCTACAGATGCTGCCAGACTTGCTGAGATTTTACAGCATTTTCTCTTTCATTGTACTTCAGAATCTTTGGGCAAAATTCTCCACAATGACTAAGTGTCATTTTGGGCGAGAAAATTGGTGCAATTCGCGCTGGTCAATGTTTTTCGCCCACATGAAACATACTGCGCCGGGTGTCTTATTTGCTCACCCTGGGGGTCAGCTGAGCACTGCACTCAAAGGGGCACAGCACTCACTCTGAGTCAAGCCAGGAGGAAGGCAGCAAGAAACCCCAAGCCTAGATTCTCTGAGGGGGCCTTCACCAGACTTCTCAATACCATGGAGGAAAGGCGGACCACGATGTACCCAGGTGTTGGCAGGAGACCCCCGAGCAATGTGACCAATGTTGCCTGAGAGGCGGTGCCAGCAGTTGTCAGTGCAAGCAGCATGATGAAGAGAACCGGGTGCACTGTCAAAAAAGATGAACAACCTCCTCTGTGCTGCAAGGTTGAGGTACTACCGGTCTCCCCCTGGCATTCCTTCCTTCCGTCACCCCAGAAAGTCACTATTAACCCACTTGCTGCCAACCTGCAGACTCCCAACACCCGTCCTCACGGCATAATTTTTGAAACCCCTCAGCGTTCCTCATCACAACTCCGTTCTGCCTAAGCGCAGTGCCCATGAATGCCAGTTGTTCTCGAGATCCGGCCTGCCAGGCGTCGGGCTCATAATGTCCCTTTCGTGTTTCAGGAATAGAATCATAGAATCATAGAATTCACAGTGCAGAAGGAGGCCATTCGGCCCATCGAGTCTGCACCGGCTCTTGGAAAGAGCACCCTACCCAAGGTCAACACCGCCACCCTATCCCCATAACCCAGTAACCCCACCCAATAGAAGGGAAAGGGAGAAGACGGGCAGGGGAATGCCCGAGCTCCGAATTCTCACTCCCTTCGATGCAAGGGCATTGGACCTTGCTTGGGGAGGGCCAGGAGTGTGCCATCACCAACAGAAAAGGTTGACCTACAGCACAGAAATAAGGTTATGTTGCACCGTCATCCAGATGACCTGTCTCAAGTGAGTTGTTAAGTGCCCAAATCCTTGACCATGCCATGGACTGAAACCATGTTCCTTATCTTGCAGGCCAGGCCATCAAGGAGCAGAGCCCCCCTCCCCTTGAATCTTCAACACCATCTCAGAGAAGATCTCAAAAGAGAACACCAAAGAGGTGCCACATCTACCACCGCACCATCCACCATCGCAGACACAATCACCTTGGTGGGCGACCTCAGCAGACAGGCCTCTGGGTCACTATCTGATGAGCAGCTCACTTCTTCTGCAGCACATCAGGTGGAATGTCCCCGAGATCGGTCTGCTGGATCCTAGGACTCAGCTGTGCCCCAGCCAGGTGCTGTGCCTCTGCACAAGTTCCTTCCTCAGATGCTAGAGATGCAAAGTCAGAGCCAGGAAATCCAGGAGTGGTTGTCAGTGGCTTTCCTGCAAGTGCAACGCTGATTGGAGGAGTCCCAAATCCTTCAGTCACAGGAGATGTTGCCGGAATGGCACCTAGGCCAACACTGCAAGGGTGGCGACCGGAGTGGAAAGCCTGGATCAAGACGTCAGAGCCATGACTGGTGGAGTCCGAGGCATGGCCCACTCTCTGAGGACCACAGCTGAGGGCCTTGAGAGCATGGTCCAGACACAGAGGACCATTGCTGAGGCCATTAACACCATGGTGCAGACAATAGGGAAATGCCAGGGCTGGCAGAGCCAGATGACCTGGAGGCCTCTGGAGCTCACTCCAGATGCTCCTCCATCTTATAGAAACCCCCCCAGGGCCTTCCCGGCTCCATCAGGGATGAGGAACCACTGGAGGCCAGCCCAGGCCCTGCCACCAAGGAGGCGACTGGGGTCTCCAGTTCTTCCGACCGAACCCCCCCCTCCGGCCACCGGCGCATCTAAAGATCAGCTGCCCCTCTGTCCAAAGGAGTCACAGGGTCCCATGTGCACATTGAGGGAGGAGGAAACATTGGAGCCCATTCTGGGGCCTTGTACCAAAGAGACCTTGGCATTCTCCAGCACTTCTGAAACCCCCTTCCAGACACCGGCAAGGGCAGCAGGCATAACAGAGTGATACGGCAGCACCAGTGACACCCAAAGGTCAGCAGGGTCCCTGCTGGTACAGGCCCTCCAGGGAATGCCCACCAATGGCATCTCAGGCTACAGGGCACAGAAGGCAGCAGGCCCCTCCACTTCCGATGTGCATCCTGGGAACACACCAAGATATAGTGGTATGCCTCGCCACATTAAGTAGTCCTAGGGGCATTTAGTGAGCATGGGTGAAGCGAGGCACCCCTAGTTAGGTTTCAAACGATGTATCACTATCGCTCGTCACAAATATAAAAACTTTTAAAGTTCAAAGCCTTAACACCTCACTTTCTTTGACCCACACCCCACTGGGAAATGTCATCATCACATCCCACTGGCCCTCAAGGCAGAACGAACAGTAAGACTCAATGGTACCCATGGTGACACACGTATTGGAATGACTGTGCTATCACTCAGTGAACACTTCAGCTTGCCGCTTTCTCACCTTTGGAGCTGCAGCACAAAGGAGTGTGCCTTTGGCCCTCACTCAGACAAGAGACTGGGAGTCAGTGTTCAGTCAGCAGACAAACAGGAGTCTCCGCAACTTTCCTCAATGCGAGTCATTAACCTCCCCCTGCCTTGACACGAGACTTAAGAACATGGACATCCAGACTCAGCACCCTGGTCAGATGTTAATTAACCCGTCAATGGGGCAGGGTGTGTGGCCTCGGATATCTTTGGGGTGGAGGGGGGTGTTCTGGAGCTGCCGGACAACAATCTTCTTATTGGGAGAACCAAGAAGCGATGAGGGAATCCTTGGTCCTCCTGCCCATGCCACCGTCTGTCCTCCATACTCAGGTCCTCCTCGGGTCCTCCCTCCACTCTCACTTGGTCCTCTCCCTCCTCCAGGATGTCGCCTGAGGTAGAATGGGCACTTTTCAGAGTCGAAAATGATGGCCTTCGGCATGTTCATGAGTTTTCATGATGTACAGCACGAAATTATCCGACGAGGGTAGCCATTACCCTCCAGGCTGCCTTTAATGCGTACTATTTCAGCATCAAACTTGCACGGATTGGGCCCTATTTATCAGGTTGCCCATAAGACCAACCTGTGAAACTGTTAGAATCCCAAGATATTGACCAATAAAGGTAGGCTGTCAGTAATCCATTGAAGAGAACCTTGTGGCAGATTCCTCAATGAGTACATCAAGGAAAGCGAATTAATTTGACTGCTCCATTTCAAAGGTATTTTTGAGCGCAGAATAGAGCCCATTAAGACATGTAAAGAAATTATTACATGTAGCTGCAGATTGAAGTATAGCAAAGGTGTCCTCATGTTGGAAATATGTAAGGGGTACCAGGTTAGCTGTCACTCCATCGAAGACAGGTTCCTCATAGAACTCAACCAGGATGTTTGAGAGAGCTGGGCCGAGAGGGGATCCCACAGCAACACCATCTAGTTGGCCATACATGGTGTCATTAAAACTGAACTGAACTGAGCAAGTTGTCACGTTCATAAGTTCAATAATACTGATTCATGCAATGACGGTGGATCTAGATCGCCATGACTTTTCTGCTTCAACGCAAATATCAATGGCTTCCTTAACTGGAATGTTGGTGAATAGATTAGCAATGTCAAATGAGCTCATGTACACAGCATTGCTCTCAATATGAAAGTCCTGTATGGTCTTCCCAAATGTGAAGGAACCGTTCACCATGTATGTGGAAAACCTGCTCAAAACTGGTTGTAATAATTCTCACCACCATGGGCTGGATTCCCCGATCCACCAGCCATTTATTTCTCGATGGCGCGCCATTCCCCGCCGGCAGGATTCCGCCTTCCCGCCGCTTGTCAATGGGATTTCCCATTGTAGCCACCCCACACCACCTGAAAAACCGCGGACGGTGGTGCGCTGCCGGCAGGAAACGTGAATCATAACGGTTACCCTGGAAGGGCAGGGATCTCAAAAATTTGAGCATCAGGTGAATCTAGCTGAGGTTGAATGCCTTGTTAAGAGAAAAAAGGTGACTTATGTAAGGCTGAAGAAACAAGGTTCAGACAGGGCATTGGAGGGATACAAGATAGCCAGGAGGGAACTGAAGAAAGGGATTAGGAGAGCTAAGAGAGGGCATGAACAATCTTTGGCGGGTAGGATCAAGGAAAACCCCAAGGCCTTTTACACATATGTGAGAAATATGAGAATGACTAGAGCGAGGGTAGGTCCGATCAAGGATAGTAGCGGGAGATTGTGTATTGAGTCTGAAGAGATAGGAGAGGTCTTGAATGAGTACTTTTCTTCTGTATTTACAAATGAGAGGGGCGATATTGTTGGAGAGGACAGTGTGAAACAGATTGGTAAGCTTGAGGAAATACTTGTTAGGAAGGAAGATGTGTTGGGCATTTTGAAAAACTTGAGGATAGACAAGTCCCCCGGGCCTGACGGGATATATCCAAGGATTCTATGGGAAGCAAGAGATGAAATTGCAGAGCCGTTGGCAATTATCTTTTCGTCCTCACTGTCAACAGGGGTGGTACCAGGGGATTGGAGAGTGGCGAATGTCGTGCCCCTGTTCAAAAAAGGAACTAGGGATAACCCTGGGAATTACAGGCCAGTTAGTCTTACTTCGGTGGTAGGCAAAGTAATGGAAAGGGTACTGAAGGATAGGATTTCTGAGCATCTGGAAAGACACTGCTTGATTCGGGATAGTCAGCACGGATTTGTGAGGGGTAGGTCTTGCCTTACAAATCTTATTGAATTCTTTGAGGAGGTGACCAAGCATGTGGATGAAGGTAAAGCAGTGGATGTAGTGTACATGGATTTTAGTAAGGCATTTGATAAAGTTCCCCATGGTAGGCTTCTGCACAAAGTAAGGAGGCATGGGATAGTGGGAAATTTGGCCAGTTGGATAACGAACTGGCTAATCGATAGAAGTCAGAGAGTGGTGGTGGATGGCAAATATTCAGCCTGGATCCCCGTTACCAGTGGTGTACCGCAGGGATCAGTTCTGGGTCCTCTGCTGTTTGTGATTTTCATTAATGACTTGGATGAGGGAGTTGAAGGGTGGGTCAGTAAATTTGCAGACGATACGAAGATTGGTGGAGTTGTGGATAGTAAGGAGGGCTGTTGTCGGCTGCAAAGAGACATAGATAGGATGCAGAGCTGGGCTGAGAAGTGGCAGATGGAGTTTAACCCTGAAAAGTGTGAGGTTGTCCATTGTGGAAGGACAAATATGAATGCGGAATACAGGGTTAACGGTAGAGTTCTTGGCATTGTGGAGGAGCAGAGAGACCTTGGGGTCTATGTTCATACATCTTTGAAACTTGCCACTCAAGTGGATAGAGCTGTGAAGAAGGCCTATGGTGTGCTCGCGTTCATTAACAGAGGGATTGAATTTAAGAGCCGTGAGGTGATGATGCAGCTGTACAAAACTTTGGTAAGGCCACATTTGGAGTACTGTGTACAGTTCTGGTCGCCTCATTTTAGGAAGGATGTGGAAGCTCTGGAAAAGGTGCAAAGAAGATTTACCAGGATGTTGCCTGGAATGGAGAGTAGGTCTTACGAGGAAAGGTTGAGGGTGCTAGGCCTTTTCTCATTAGAGCGGAGAAGGATGAGGGGCGACTTGATAGAGGTTTATAAGATGATCAGGGGAATAGATAGAGTAGACAGTCAGAGACTTTTTCCCCAGGTGGAGCACACCATTACAAGGGGACATAAATTTAAGGTGAAAGGTGGAAGATATAGGAGGGATATCAGAGGTAGGTTCTTTACCCAGAGAGTAGTGGGGGCATGGAATGCACTGCCTGTGGAAGTAGTTGAGTCGGAAACATTAGGGACCTTCAAGCAGCTGTTGGATAGGTACATGGATTACGGGAAAATGATATAGTGTAGATTTATTTGTTCTTAAGGGCAGCACGGTAGCATTGTGGATAGCACAATTGCTTCACAGATCCATGGTCCCAGGTTCGATTCCGGCTTGGGTCATTGTCTGTGCGGAGTCTGCACGTCCTCCCCGTGTCTGCGTGGGTTTCCTCCGGGTGCTCCGGTTTCCTCCCACAGTCCAAAGATGTGCGGGTTAGGTGAATTGGCCAATGATAAATTGCCCTTAATGTCCAAATTGCCCTTGGTGTTGGGTGGAGGTGTTGAGTTTGGGTAGGGTGCTCTTTCCAAGAGCTGGTGCAGACTCAAAGGGCCGAATGGCCTCCTTCTGCACTGTAAATTCAATGATAATCTATGATTAATCTAGGACAAAGGTTCGGCACAACATCGTGGGCCGAAGGGCCTGTTCTGTGCTGTATTTTCTATGTTCTATGTTCTATGTTCACGCTGCTGCTATGCAGTAGCAACACACGTGCAAGTTGCCACAAGCAGGATATGGCTGTCAAGCCAAAAATACATTGTGGGAGCAATCTAACTAAATTGCAACAGAGTCCCGTGACCAGCTTGTTTAGCCAGGTGTTTCCCAGTGCTCACCAAGGCATCACTTGATCCCGTTTTCTGCACTTAGGAGCACCGCTGACCAGAACTCATCAGTGAAGGAGGAGATCGGGACGTCATTTAAAAATGGCATCCGGATCTCGGACACCCTAAGCCCCAACTCACCAATAAGGGGGTCCTCCTGCCCGGTCCTCCATCCCCCCCACCTCAAATGGGCAGGGAACTCCCAGGCCCAATTCTTGGCACAGGAAAAGTGCCAGCCTGGCACCTTGGCAGGGGTCCTGCCAGCTGGCAGTGCCACTTGGGCACCTTGGTAGTGCCAGGTTGACACCCAGGTGGCAGTGCCAGGGTGCCCAAATGGCACCAGCAGTGCCAGGGTGCCATCCTGCCCAGAGGGCAACCACCTGAGGTATGATGATCCCCTGGGTGACCACCTCCCAAGTGACATTCCGTCTGGTCCATGTTTCTGGGGACCAGTACTAAATAAAGGTCTCCAAGGTGAAGGGGTTAGATCCCTCGGTCAATCAGGCGAGGTGTATTTTAGAGTGAGACTAGCTGCTTCCCTGTAATATGCAGATTTGCCAAATATAGGCAGGATTCAGATTGCAAGGTCTTGCGAGATTCTGCTAGATCTCGCGAGGCATGGAGAGCCGGGTAGATCCAGGAAGAGAGATCTCCCGGCATCTACTGGCGGCGTGGCAGGCCGTTAGCTCGAACGGGGACATGGCGCGACCGGTAGATTGTGCACTCTGTTTTTCGCACAAATGAGTAATTGTGATATGTGAATTTCAGTGCTAGGTATGTAGGCTGTATATCCTAAAGACAGACAGATGATGGTATCAAACAGCATGGCCGGGATTCTCCGATCCCGTGCCAAACGCGCCCGCCAGGTCGCAGCCGTGCCGATCGGGGGCCGTTGAGTTGGAAGTGGCCCGCCTGGCGATTCTTCGGGCCTCAACGGGTCGAGTGCCCTCCGAGTTCCGCCGAGTCCCGCCGGCGTGGGTTACGTATGGTCCTACCTGGAGGGACCTCGGAGTTCTGGCTGCAAGGTCTGTCTTGGTGGGGGGTGGCGGGGGGTGCAGGGGGTTCCGACTCCAGAGGGGGCCTCCATGGTGGCTAGGCCCGCAATCGGGGCCAACCGATCAGTGGGCAGACTAATTCCGGGGGGGGGCCTATGTTCCTCTGTGCCAGGCCCGTATAGAGCTCTGCCATATTGCCCGGGGGATGGCAGGGAGACGGCAACACACGCGCATGCACGGACCCACGCTGGCTTTCGAGCGCCGTAGCAGCGGACACCACTCCAGCGCTGTACTAGCCCCCGAGGAAGGGGTGAATGCCTGGGCTTGGAGGCCCGTTGACGCTGGAGTCGCTCGCTGGTTTGGACGCCGGCATCAACACTTGGCCTGGATTCTAAGCTGCTGTTCGCAATGGGCAAAGTACAGACCATACCCAACCAGCCCATGTTTGGAAAACTCAAAACAGTGTCCACCGTTAGATGTGATTCTGTGATTGGACAACAGCTGCTAAATAATCCACAGTGCTAAGAACTATGCTGACAACCAATTTAAGATTGTCCGTCAGGCTTTCAGTGTGGCACATTAGCGTGTACTAGAAACTACATATGTTAATACACAGGGCCCTGTTGTTTTCAGACAAAAAGAACATTTATACACATTGCACCCATTTCAGCTAACCGAAAAAAGTGATAGCCATTTACGGGTTCACTGCTCATGGCAATGCCTTGACCATTCAGAATCAAGCTGCCTGGTTTAAATTTCGAACAATGCTGGGTAGTTAACTGTCAGTCACTATCAACTGGTGCATTCTCCATCGCAACGCCTCTATCAATCAACGTTCATTTTCTAACTAATCATCATTCTCTTCTCATACAGTATAATATTTGTTGTTTCCCCTTACATTGGAGTTCTTGCAAATTGTCCTTGAAGATGAAAAGCTTTGACAAAATGTGAGCTTTATCAGCAAAACTCAAGTTCTGTATCACCAAATGACTATTTTCCAATTTTCACCTGAAGGATCTGCGACACCAGCTGCACCAGGAACATTTCCGTTGCTGCACCATGGAATCTGAAATCCGTCTTCTCAGAGATGAAATAATGCGGCTGCAGAAGCATCTATTCTACCAGCAGTCATCCGAAAGGTATGTTTCATGGTGCTCAGGTGAGTGATCATTCTCCCAACGTATGGACATTTTACCTCAGCTGGTTTCCTTCTTTAAAACTTGAGTTACAACTGGGGTTGGTTGTAAGATCCCAATGAGTAACATGGCTGAGATTGGATCTTTCTCATCTGTGTGGTTCAGTAGAAAACCATGGGCTTTTGTATGGATGGAGCATTTGATGAGGTGGAGCTTGGGGGAGCTAGTAAAATGATTCTTGCTCTGCCTGGCCCACAAGCAGTTCTGTAAAGGCTTACATTCTCTCCAAAGCTCTATTGGTGTGCCTTCAGCAGCCAAGTTTCTTGAAGTCTGGGAAATCCAGCAGGCCACGGTTAAACCACAGTTTAAATCAGAGGCTGAAAGCCTCATTCAAATATTTCAATTGCCAGCCCGCCTCCTGGGAGTGACTTGACTGTATGCCTCATGTCCTGCCTCCAGTAGGGTGGGTTTCAGATTTAAAAAAATTAACATAGGTACGATCTCAACCCACTGTTCGTTGGGGTGTTAAAGTTCATCCTGCAATGTGTGCTCTTGCCTCCTTCTGGATGGATGAAGCAGGACAGAAAAGTAACCTAATAGGTTTGGAGAATAAGATTTTAAGTTATAGGAAAAAAAATTGGCTTCTAAAAGTAAAATGATTGTCATTGTATTTGCATTTGGTTTACTAACATCAAATTACGAAGCCACTTGGCAGTCTGTGGTGTTACTGTCCTGTGGAGAGAAGATGGGAAGGTGGGGGAGTAGATTGACACATTTGGAAAGAATTGGAGCTGTGCTCGGTTACAACTTCCCCCACCACTGTCCTTTTACAAATATCGAATGGCACTTGCACTTTAGAAAGTGAGCAGGCCTCATGAGCAATGACTCTAGCTTTTTCAGACCTTTTACTTATGACATAATGACAGGATCTTTAATGCCAAAATATTCATCAGACCACAGCTGGATTTCTCTCTGCTAAATGCCACACATGTTGGATAATAATTTGCAGAAAATCGTAAATTGCAAGTTACAGCTTCCCATCGGCTGAAGGTGATTGACTCCCATCCCATCAAGGAGAGGCAGGAGTAAAATGGTGCGGAGCAAAGACACATTAACCGAACTAAACTTTGGAATATATACATATAAATATATATACAAAAAAGAAAGGCACCAAGCAAAGGAGAGGATTTGTATTTATACAGCACCTTTCAGCCTCAGGAGGTCCAAAAGCATTTTGCAACCAATTAAATATTTTTGCTCTTGTCATGTAAGAAAAGTGAGTCGATTTTAAACACTGTGAGATCTCATAAAAAGCTATATGATAATGACCAGATAAACCATTGATTGTGATGTTGTTTAAGGGGTAAATATTGTGCAGGTTACCAAGGAGAACTCATTGCAATAGTGCCTGGAGGCTTTTACATCCAACTAACAGGGCAGACAATGCTTCGATTTAACTTCTCATCCAAAAGTGGCACCACCAATTGTGCAGAGTGTCAGCCTAGATTTTGTCCTCAAGACGTGGAGTGGGGCTTGAACACAGAAGATTCTAATTGAAGGATGAGAGCGTTACCCACTGAGACACACCTGACATTTATACCCTGCAGCTTGGGAGCCGAAGGTTTCTTTTTAAAATATCCAATTGTAGTTTGTTTCTCTTCCCATGTGAATGCTGGGAAGAAACAAGACCTTTTAAACCTGTGCAGGACTGGTTTCCATAGAGTCCCTACAGTGAAAAAGTAGGCCATTCAGCCCATCAGGCCTGCACTGACATGCTGAAAGAGCACCCTACCTAGGCTCACTCCCCTGCCCTAGTAGACCACACCTAACCTACACATCTTTGGACACCAAGGGGCATTTATACATTGGTTAATTGAGAAACCCTGCCCTAGTAGAGGAGCGTGAACTCCACAAGGAGCACGGGGAAGATAAGCATTTACACCCCATAGATCCCATGCGGGATATTACAGTGGGATTTATGGGCAGCACGGTAGCACAGTGGGTAGCACTGTTGCTTCACAGCTCCAGGGTCCCAGGTTCGATTCCCGGCTTGGGTCACTGTCTGTGTGGAGTCTGCATGTTCTCCCTGTTTCTGCGTGGGTTTCCTCCGGGTGCTCCGGTTTCCTCCCATAAGTCCCGAAAGGTGTGCTGTTAGGTAATTTGGACATTCTGAATACTCCCTGTGTACCCGAGTAGGCGCCGAATGTGGCGACTAGGGACTTTTCACAGTAACTTCATTGCAGTGTTAATGTAAGCCTATAAAAATTATTATTATTATTGACAATAAAAATTATTGTTATTATTATTATTATTATTAAGTACAGGTCCCCAGAGCATTATCCTGGGTGTCTGGGTTACTAGACCAGCAACAACACCACTACGCCACTGCCCCACTCCTTCCCGACTTTCAAAAAATAATTCGAAAAACAGCCTGCTGACTCCCACTTGCCAGTCCACACAACAATATTGTGGCATGGACAGGGTATTATTGGATGATTGGCTAGTGCATTTGACACTTATTGATTTATTTACATATGAACTGCTGAATTCAATGGCCCCTCCCCCCGACCTACTCAGGAGCTCAGGGATGGGGCAAGATGGTGGGCTGGGCGTCTGCTTCGTTCCTTCGGTAAAATCATGCCTGATGGGAGCAGGTAAAATCCAGCGCTGAGTGTGTGAATAACACCAAAGTGATGGATGGCAGGTATGAAATCATAGGGACATAGTAACAGGAGTGTAACATGAGTGAGCCATTCAAACCTTTGGAGTCTGTTTCCCCCAAATAATTAGATCCTGAATGAGTTGTACCTCAACGCCATTTATTCACCTCGCCTCCAGATTCTTTCATACACTTCAAAGAAAATGGAACTTAAATCTTGAAATTTTCAACTGACTTAGTTTTGACAACTTTTTGGGGGAGAATGTTCCAGATTTCCACTACCATTTGTTTGAAGGAGTGCTTCTTGATATTACCCACAGAATGGCTGAGATCTAATCTTCAGGTTTCTGCTGCAGTGCCAATATCACTGCCGCCAGGGTACAGAGGTTCTTTCATTCTTCATCAAAACCTTGTTTTTAAAAAATATTTTTATTAGGGTATTTGCAAGTTTTTATAATAATAACAATAACAGCGACATAAACATGGTACAATAAACATTCCCACCCACGTCACAATCTTCACACACCCCAACCATAAAACAACAGTCCGGCCCTCCCCCCCCAACCCTGCTTTGGAATTCTGCTTCTGCTGACATTTTAATTTTCCCCGAGAACGTCGACGAACGGCTGCCACCTCCGGGTGAACCAACCATTGACCCTCTTAAGGCAAACTTTATTTTCTCGAGACTGAGAAACCCAGCCATGTCACTAACCCAGGTCTCAACACTCTTGGGGCTTCGAGTCCCTCCACGTTAATAAGGTCCGTCTCCGGACTACCAGGGAGGCAAAGGCCAAGACGTCGGCCTCCTTCGCCCTCTGAACTCCCGGCTCTTCCGACACTCCAAAGATCGCCACCTCCAGACTCGGCACCACCCGTGAGTACCGTGGGCATTGCCTTAGCGAAACCCTGCCAAAATCCTCTCAGCTTCGGGCATGCCCAAAACATGTGGACATGATTTACTGAGCTTCCCGCGCCTCGCACACCTGTTCTCTATCCCAAAAACCTGCTCATCCGAGCCACCGTCATATGTGCCCGGTGGACTACCTTGAATTTTATCAGGCTAAGCCTGGCGCATGATGAGGAGGTATTAACCCTGCTTATGGCCTCTATCTCTCCTCCTAGCTCGTCCTCCCACTTGCCCTTAAGCTCCTCCACCGGAGATCCTCCATATCCAAAAGTTCCTGGTAAATATCTGATATCTTCCCCTCTCCCACCCAGGTACTGGAGACTACTGTATCATGTATCCCCCGTGGCAGCAGCAGCGGGAAGGCCGGAACCTGCCTTCTCAAGAAGTCTTGCACCTGCAAATATCTAAACCCATTCCCTGCTGGCAATTCAAATTTATCCTCCAAGGCTTTCAAGCTGGGGAAGCTCCCATCTATAAATAGATCCCCCATCCTCCTAATTCCTGTCCTTTGCCATCTCCGGAATCCACCATCCACCACAAACCGATGATTATTATAAATCGGGGTCCAAACCGATGCTCCCTCCACTCTCTTATATCTCCTCCACTGCCCCCAGATTCTCAGAGCCGCCACCACCACCGGACTTGTGGAGTATTGGGCCGGCGAGAACGGAAGAGGTGCCTGTAGCGCACAATAACTTACGTGAGACGAATAGAGATGAAGTCGATGAGGCTTTATTAAGCGTGACTTGTTCCCCGCAGTTCAGCAACAGACTGGAGCTGCGGGGAGAACTCCTGGTTCTTATACTCCGCCTTCAGGGCGGAGCTAGAGATCAACAGCCAACCAGGACCCGGGATCTGTCAGCCAATGGCATCACGGCTTCACAGTCCCACATGACCCCTAATGCATACTACCACATTCACCCCTTGTTAAAAATGAACCCGGCGGGTTTACAAGGCTGGTCCTGGGAGGAAAAAAAAACTTTTTGCATGTCATTACAGTGCCCTACACTTTGCCCTACACTGGGCTATGTACAGGGTTTGTGAACTATTTACAATATTCGTAAGAAGAAAAAGAACATTCTCGTTAAAGTCCACAACATTCTTGTGTTACACCGATGCCACGAGTCGAGCGGGCGGTCTGGTCTTCCTTGTCGATCGCCTCAGCCCCGGTGGTGGTGCAGGTGCTTGTTCCAGCGTTGTCGTCTCCGGGAGCTTTACGGTTTCTGCTTCTGCTTCACTCCTGGTCGGACATGGGAGGAAGACCGATCCTCCCGGGAAGGGGGCGGTCGCGGGGTGCGCCGGTGGCAGGGAGGGGGTGACTGGTGTCGGGGGGGTGTACGTGTTGCCGGCGGGCGCCAGGTCTCGCAAGGAGACCGTGTCCTGTCGGCCGTCGGGGTACGCCACGTAGGCGTACTGCGGGTTCGCGTGGAGGAGGTGAACCCTCTCGACCAACGGGTCTGACTTGTGCGCCCGCACATGTTTCCGGAGCAAGATGGGTCCTGGGGCCGCCAGCCAGGTCGGCAGCGACGTTCCGGAGGAGGACTTCCTGGGGAAGACAAGGAGGCGCTCATGGGGCGTTTGATTAGTGGTGGTACACAGCAGCGACCGGATGGAGTGGAGAGCGTCCGGGAGGACCTCCTGCCACCGTGAAACTGGGAGATCCCTGGACCGTAGGGCCAGTAGGACGGTCTTCCAGACCGTGCCATTCTCCCTCTCTACTTGCCCGTTCCCCCGGGGGTTGTAGCTGGTCGTCCTGCTCGAGGCTATACCCTTGCTGAGCAGGAACTGGCGCAGCTCGTCACTCATGAAGGAGGACCCCCTGTCGCTATGGATATATGCGGGGCAACCGAACAGTGTGAATATGGTGCTAAGGGCTTTAATAACTGTGGCCGCTGTCATGTCGGGGCAGGGGATGGCGAAAGGGAAACGAGAGTACTCGTCCACCACGTTCAGGAAGTATGTGTTGCGGTCGGTGGAGGAGAGGGGCCCTTTGAAATCCAGACTGAGGCGTTCAAAGGGAAGGGAAGCCTTGATCAGGTGCGCTCTATCCGGCCTGAAAAAGTGCGGTTTGCACTCTGCGCAGATGTGGCAGTTCCTGGTGACTGTACGGACCTCCTCCACGGAGTAGGGGAGGTTGCGGGACTTTATAAAATGGTAGAACCGAGTGACCCCCGGGTGGCAGAGGTCCTCGTGGAGGGTTTGGAGACGGTTTATTTGTGCGTTGGCACATGTGCCGCGGGATAGGGCATCGGACGGCTCGTTCAGCTTTCCGGGACGGTACAAGATCTCGTAGTTGAAGGTGGAGAGCTCGATCCTCCACCTTAAGATCTTGTCATTTTTAATTTTGCCCCGCTGTGCATTATCGAACATGAAAGCTACCGACCGTTGGTCAGTGAGGAGAGTGAATCTCCTGCCGGCCAGGTAATGCCTCCAATGTCGCACAGCTTCCACTATGGCTTGGGTTTCCTTTTCCACTGAGGAGTGGCGGATCTCTGAGGCGTGGAGGGTTCGGGAGAAAAAGGCCACGGGTCTGCCCGCTTGGTTAAGGGTGGCCGCTAGAGCTACATCGGAGGCATCGCTCTCGACCTGGAATGGGAGGGACTCGTCGATGGCGCGCATCGTGGCCTTTGCGATATCCGCTTTGATGCGGCTGAAGGCCTGGCGAGCCTCTGTCGACAGGGGGAAGGTAGTGGTCTGTATTAGGGGGCGGGCCTTGTCTGCGTACTGGGGGACCCACTGGGCGTAATATGAAAAGAACCCCAGGCAGCGTTTCAGGGCTTTGGAGCAGTGGGGGAGGGGAAATTCCATGAGGGGGCGCATACGTTCGGGGTCGGGGCCTATTATCCCATTGCGCACTACATATCCCAAGATGGCTAGCCGGTTTGTGCTAAACACGCACTTGTCCTCGTTGTATGTGAGGTTCAAGGCGTTTGCGGTCTGGAGGAATTTTTGGAGGTTGGCGTCGTGGTCCTGCTGATCGTGGCCGCAGATGGTTACGTTGTCGAGATACGGGAACGTGGCCTGCAACCCGTGTTGATCAACCATTCAGTCCATCTCCCGTTGGAAGACCGAGACCCCGTTTGTGACGCCAAATGGGACCCTTAGGAAGTGGTATAGTCGCCCATCTGCCTCGAAGGCTGTGTACTTGTGGTCACTTGGGCGGATGGGAAGCTGGTGGTAGGCGGACTTGAGGTCCACGGTGGAGAAGACCTTATATTGGGCAATCCGATTGACCATGTCGGATATGCGGGGAAGAGGGTACGCATCTAGCTGTGTGTACCTGTTGATGGTCTGGCTATAGTCTATGACCATCCTTTGCTTCTCCCCTGTCTTTACTACTACCACCTGTGCTCTCCAGGGACTATTACTGGCCTGGATTATGCCTTCCTTCAGCAACCGCTGGACTTCGGACCGAATAAATGTCCGGTCCTGGGCGCTGTACCGTCTGCTCCTAGTGGCGATGGGTTTGCAATCCGGGGTGAGGTTTGCAAACAAGGATGGGGGTTCAACTTTGAGGGTTGCGAGGCCGCAGATAGTGAGTGGGGGTATTGGGCCGCCAAATTGGAATGTTAGGCTCTGCAGGTTGCACTGGAAGTCTAATCCCAGTAATGTGGGCGCGCAGAGTTGGGGAAGGACGTAGAGCCTGTAGTTTTTAAACTCCCTCCCTTGCACCGTTAGGGTCACTATGCAGAACCCTTTGATCTGTACGGAGTGGGATCCTGCAGCTAGGGAAATCTTCTGCGTACTGGGACGGATGGTCAAAAAACAGCGTCTTACCGTGTCGGGGTGGATGAAGCTTTCTGTGCTTCCGGAGTCGATCAGGCATGGTGTCTCGTGTCCGTTGATCAGCACCATTGTTGTCGTCGTCTGGAGCGTCCGGGGCCGTGCTTGGTCCAGCGTCACCGAGGCCAGACGTGGTCGCAGTGTCTCAGCGTCTTCTTCGAACCCCGTGGAGCCGTTGATGCTGGGGTCCATTGTTGTCGTCTGAGATGGCGGCGGGGGTGAACAAAATGGCCGTCCCCATGCATCGCACATGGCTGAGGGGTCCCAAGATGGCGGTGGGGGTGGACAAAATGGCCTCCCCCATGCATTGCACATGGCTGGGGGGTCACAAGATGGCGGCACCCATCCTCCCCTCGTGGTGGCCGGGACCCAAAATGGCGGCGCCTGCGGGTCGCACATGGGGCGCTGGGGGGGTTGGGGAGCGTTTGGGATGCGCTGGACTCTTTCTTCTCCGGGGACAGCGGCGACCCCCCCGGGACCGGCACACAGCCGCAAAATGGCCCTTTTTGCCGCAGTTCTTGCAAATCGCTGCGCGGGCCGGGCAGCGCTGCCGGGGGTGTTTCGCCTGGCCGCAGAAATAGCAGCGGGCCCCCCCGGGATGACCTGGCGTCTGAACCGCGCAAGCCTGTGAGGGGGGGGATGGTTTGTCGCGACGGGGGTCCACGGAGCCCAAGGGGCTGCCGCGCGGTCGGGGCCGTAGGCGCGAGCGTTTTGCGCGGCCACATCTAGGGAAGCTGCAAGGGCCCGTGCCTCTGAGAGTCCTAGCGACTCTTTTTCTAACAGTCTTTGGCGGATTTGGGGAGAGTTCATACCTGCCACAAACGCATCGCGAATTAACATGTCCGTGTGTTCAGCCGTGTTTACCGGTGGGCAGCTGCAGGCCCGTCCCAAAATTAGCAGCGCGGCGTAGAATTCGTCTAGCGATTCTCCGGGACTTTGCCGTCTCGTTGCGAGTTGGTAGCGTGCGTAGACCTGGTTCACTGGGCGAACGTAGATGCTCTTTAGTGCTGCGAACGCCGTCTGGAAATCCTCTGCGTCTTCTATGAGAGGGTAAATTTCCGGGCTTACCCTCGAATGCAGGACCTGCAGTTTCTGGTCTTCTGTGATCCGGCCGGGGGCCGTTCGGAGGTAGCCTTCGAAACAAGTCTGCCAGTGTTTAAAAATTGCTGCTGAGTTCACTGCGTGGGGGCTGATCCTCAGGCATTCCGGGACGATCCTGAGCTCCATAGTCCTTTAAGCACGCTTAATAAATTGTAGCGCACAATGACTTACGTGAGACGAATAGAGATGAAGTCGATGAGGCTTTATTAAGCGTGACTTGTTCCCCGCAGTTCAGCAACAGACTGGAGCTGCGGGGAGAACTCCTGGTTCTTATACTCCGCCTTCAGGGCGGAGCTAGAGATCAACAGCCAACCAGGACCCGGGATCTGTCAGCCAATGGCATCACGGCTTCACAGTCCCACATGACCCCTAATGCATACTACCACAGTGCCGTTATCAGTGCTCCCAAACTTGTGTCTTTACATGACGCCGCCTCCATCCATTCCCACACCGACCCCTCCCCCACTACCCACTTCCTAATCATGGCTATATTAGCCGCCCAGTAATAATTGCAAACGTTCAGCAGCGCCAACCCACCCTCCCCCCGACTGTGCTCCAGCAACACTTTCTTCACTCACGGGGTTTTACCCGCCCACACAAAGCCCGCAATAACCTTATTCACCCGCTTGAAAAAGGCCCTTGGGATGAAGATTGGGATGCACTGCAAGACAAACAGAAATCTGGTGAGGACCGCCATTTTCACGGACTGTACCCTCCCCGCCACTGGTAGTGGGAGCATGTCCCATCTCTTAAAGTCCTCTTTCATTTGTTCTACGAGCCGGGATGGGTTTAACTTGTGCAGTGCCTCCCATTCCCGGGCCACCTGGATTCCCAGATACCGAAAGCTCCTTCCTACCATTCTAAACGGCAGCTCTCCCAGTCTCTTCTCCTGCCCTCTTGCCTGGACCGCGAACATCTTGCTTTTCCTCATGTTCAATTTATACCCCTTTCCAGTTCCTAGAGGCTCTTAACGCTATGGCCAATGGCTCTATGGCCAGAGCAAACAGTAGCGGGGAGAGGAGGCACCCTTGCCTCGTCCCTCGGTGTAGTTTAAAATTCCCCGACCTCAGTCGGTTCGTACGCACACTCGCTACTGGTGCCTGATAGAACAACTGCACCCAGTCAATGAAGCCCTCACCAAACCCAGACCTTCCCAGCGCCTCCCACAGGTAATCCCACTCCAGCCGATCAAAAGCCTTCTCTGCATCCATCGCTACCACCGTCTCCATCTCTCCTCCTTCTGAGGGCATCATAATAACATTTAAAAGCCTTCGAACATTGGCCTTGATTTACCTGCCCTTTACAAATCCCATCCGGTCCTCCCCTATCACTCTCGGGACACAATCCTCTATCCTTGTGGCCAGTATCTTAGCCAGCAGTTTGGCGTCCACATTCAGTAGAGGAATTGGCCTGTATGACCCGCATTGCTCCGGATCCTTCTCCCGTTTCAGGATCGATGAAATCGAGGCCTGCGACATTGTTGGGGGGAGGACTCCCTTCTCTCTTGCTTCATTAAATGTCCTCACCAACAGTGGGCTCAATATCTCTGAAAACGTCTTAAAGAATTCCACCGGGTAGCCGTCCGGCCCCGGGGACTTGCCCGACCTCATGCCCTCCGCCACTCTATTTTCTCAATTTCAATTGGGGCCCCGAGCCCTTCCACCTGATCCTCATCTACCCTCGGGAACCTCAACTGACCCAAAAACTGCCTCATCCTCTCCACCCCAGCCGAGGGTTCCGACTCAAATAAATTAGTGTAAAAGTCCTTAAACACCTCATTCACCCCACTGGGTCCAGGACCATATTCCCACCTCTCCTCTTTACTCTCCCTATCTCCCTGGCCGCCTCCCTTTTTCTGAGCTGGTGCGCTAACATTCTGCGAGCCTTTTCCCCATACTCATAAATCGCCCCCCTTTCCTTCCTCAGCTGTTCCACCGCTTTCCCTGTAGTCAACAGCCCAAACTCCGCCTATAACCTCCACCGCTCCCTCAGTAGCCCCGTGTCCGGGGCCTCCGAGTATCTCCTGTCCACCTGGAATATCTCCTCAACTAACCTATCCCTCTCAGCCCATTCCGCCTTTTCTCTGTGGGCCTGTATCGAGATTAATTCCCCTCTGACCACTGCCTTCAAAGCTTCCCAAAATATTGCTGCAGAGACCTCCCCCGTATCATTTGTTTCCAGGTAGTTTTTAATGGACTTGTTCTCCTGCCCACAGATCGCTTCGTCCGCTAACCACCCCACATCCAGCCTCCATAGCGGGCATTGTCCTCTCTCCAAACTAACCCGTAGATCCACCCAATGTGGGGCATGATCCGACACTGCGATTGCCGAGTACTCAGTATTCCCCCCCCCCCCCCCCCCCCGGTATTAGAGCCCTGCTCAGAACAAAAAAGTTGATGCGAGAGTGGACATGGGAGAAAAAAGAAAACTCCTTCCCCCTTGGCCGTGCAAACCTCCATGGGTCTACACCCCCCATCTGTTCCATAAACCCCTTCAATTCCTTTGCCGCGGCTGGCACCCTCCCTGTCCTGGATTTTGACCTGTCCAATTCCGGATCAATGAATGTATTAACATCTACCCCATGATCAGGTTATGTGACTCTAAGTCTGGGATCTTGCGTAACACCCGCCTCAGAAATTCCACATCGTCCCAATTCGGAGCATATATGTTCACGAGTTCCACTCGCACCCCCTCCAGCTTCCCACTCACCATTATGTTCCTACCCATGTCTGGCATGATTCTCCCTGCCTCGAATGCCACTCATTTATTGATCAAGTTCACTACCCCCCCTGGTCTTTGAGTCCAGCCCTGAGTGGAATACTTGGCGAACCCACCCCTTTCTCAATCTAGTCTGGCCTATAGCCTTTAGGTGTGTTTCTTGTAACATTGCAACGTCTGCCTACAGCCCCCTCAAATGCGCAAGCAAGCGAGCCCTCTTGACCAGCCCATTCAACCCCATAACATTTCATGTAATCAACGTGGTTGGGGTGCCTCCCCCCCCCCCCCCACCCCGCCGACTAGCCATCACCCTTTTTAGGCCAGCCTCCAGCTCGGGTCCCCGGCCTCCTCGAGCCCCCCCCCCCCCTCGGGCATTCGCCATCCCTGACCTCCCATTTGTCTCATAGTAACAGTTCCTCCCCTGTCAGCAAAGCAGCTCCCCTACTCCCTCACCCCCTGGGAACAGCACAAGAAACCCAACCCCTCATATCAAGCTCCAGCTTAACACCTGCTCGCCCCCCCCACTGTGCATCCGTGAGTCAGCTAACCAAGCTGACTTGATAGCATGCACCCATGGCACCAAACAGTTTGTCTCCCCATTGTTCTCTCCCCTCTCCACCCACTTGGACAGACATATTCAAAGCATCACATTCCCCAGGAAACAAACATCAGAAAAAACAATGGAAAAACAGCGACAGAGAAAACAACCACAGAAACCAGCCTCCCCCCCCCCCCCCCCCCCGCCCAACCAGCTCCCAGTAAGACTAAGTTAACTTTAGCCATCGAAACAGCCCCTTATTGAACATAACACTACTTATTCAAGCCAGCACAAAAGTGATTTTCAACAAATCGCCACCACAATGCTCTCCAAGGATTCAGTGTCTTTAGTTCATCTCCAGTCTTTTTTCCTTGATGAAAGTCCACACATTGTCTGGTGTTTCGAAGTAAAAGTCCCGGGCGGGATTCTGCGCAAATTGTCGGGGCGGGAAAAAACGGCGCAAGCCCTGGCGGGAACCACTCCGGCGTCGAGCCTCCCAAAGGTGCGGAATCGGCCAGCGGGAAGGGGCTTGGCGCCACGCCAACTGGCGCCGAAGGGCATCCGCCGGCCGGCGCGAGTTGGCGCGGGAGTGCCAGCGTCTGCTGGCGTCATCCCCTCGTATGCGCAGGGGGGGGTTCATCTCCGCGTCGACCATCGCGGATCAGTACAAGGCTGACGCGGAGGGATAGAGTGCCCCCACGGCACAGGCCCGCCTGTGGATCAGTGGGCCCCGATCGCGGGCCAGGCCACCGTGTGGGCACCCCCCGGGGCCATATCGCCCCGCGCCCCCCCCCCCCCCCCCCACCCCCCCGAGGACCCCGGAGGCTGCCCACGGAGCTTGGTCCCACCGGTAGGGACCCTCGTTAAATGGGCGGGACTTCGGCGCAATGGCCCCGGGGACCATTGAGTCGCGCCGGTCCCCACCATTCTCCGAGGCGGGCGGCGCGATTCACGGCGGGGTGATTTTTGGGGGGCCAGAGAATTCGGAGGATGGCGGGGACGGGATTCACGCCGACCCCCAGCGATTCTCCGACCCGGTGGGGGGGTTGGAGAATCCCGCTCCCCGTTCCTGATATGTGACCCACAGACGGGCTGGGTACAACATCCCGAACTTCACCCCCTTCTTAAAGAGGGTCGTTTTTGCCCGATTAAACCTCCCCTGCGCATGCGAGGGGATGACGCCAGCAGACGCTGGCGCTCCCGTGCATGCGCCAACTCGCGCCAACTGGCGGAGGCCCTTCGGCGCCGGTTGGCGTGGCACCAAGCCCCTTCCCTCTTGGCCAAATCCACGCCCAGGTCTTGATAAATGTGCAGCTCACAATTCTCCCACTTGCTGCTCCTTTCTTTCTGGCCCACCGCAGAATGTGTTCCTTGTCCAGGAATCGGTGCAAACGTACCACCATCGCCCTCGGCGGCTCGTTCGCTCGGGGCTTCTTCGCGAGGGCTCTGTGCGCTCTGTCCACTTCCAGGGGCTGAGGGAACGCCTCAGGGAGGCCGACAATTCTCAGATTCTGCCTCCTGGACCTGTTCGACGGTCCACCAGCTTCTCCTGTATTCTTTTCTGGTGAACATTGATCATCTCCACCTTGGTCTCCAGCACAGTTAGGTATTCCTCGTGCTCGGACACCTTTTTCTCCACCTCCTGGATCGCACGTCTGTGGGTTTCTTGATTCTGCACCAGCTGATCAATCGAAGCCTTGATCGGGTCCAGCGTGTCCTTCTTAAGCTTGGTGAAGCAATCTTCAAAAAACTTCACCAGCTGCTCCGTCGACCACTGTGCCGTCGCACCGCGGCCGTGCTTCTCCGCCATGCTTTCCCGCGTTGCCAGCTCTGCTCGCGTCTTCCTTGTAGAACTTTGTCTTCTCACACGGTCACTTCTGGTCCAATTCTCCATACCCTGGGGTGGGGTGGGGGGGGTGGATTTCTCCTCACTGTCTCACTCTTCACTGATTTATCCAATAAAATCCGGACAAAAACGAGAGACAAAGGTCCAAAAGTCCGTCACAGGCAGGAGCTATCAAATGTGCGACCTACTCCTCCATGGCCGCCACCGGAAGTCCCCTTCATCAACTCAAACACCTCAAGTGGATTACCTCATAACCTCTGATACTCCAGGGAATACAAGCCTCGTCTATGCAATCTGTCCTCATAATGTAATCCTTTTAACCCTCGGATCATTCTGATGGATCTGCAGTCGAGCCCCACCGAGGTTGATATATCAATGTAAGAATGTGTGGGATATGTTTCCAACAATACACACTGGGCAATTATATTAAAGTTATCCATTAATTTGTTCAGTCCCGTAACTCGTTACCAGTATCCTTTATGTACGCTCTCTCTCCTCTTCTTAACTAGTTTAAAAAAGTCGGATACCGAGGACATCTTTAGAAAGATTTGTGACATATGTGACAGAGTCCAAGAGCTCAGCCAGGGAACCAGCCTCTCTTTACAAGATAAGAAAAGTAGCTTCACTGTGCCCTCGTTGCACCGGGCCCGGCATTCGGAAGAGCTGACTGGCGAATTCTCCGGCGATAAATAGGGTCCAACTGCGACAAGGAATTTGAGATTTTGATGTTCACACTGCATGTTGAAACCTACTTGTGATGACCACCATCAGCGAGCAATGAACTATTGTCACTCTGTATATGTTAATGACCAAGGTCAGATGATTATCTGCAATAAATCTTCTCATAAATAGCCAGTGCAACTGAAATATTTTATAATACATTGTTGACATTTGGTAATTAATGCCTTCAAAATGGGGAGCAGATGTATTAGAGGGAATGCAATAGGATAGTGCAGATGAGAACACATCAGGATTCATTATACAGAATACAACATAACTTTGTATCAAAAATGACAAGAATTTATATCGAGTGCGCATTAGGTACAAAGAGTTAGAACAGAACAATACAAAACAAATGATAGGATGCAGAATAGAGAACACACCATGACTGAGTATAATGAATGCAAAAGAGTTGGGGCAGCACGGTGGCGCAGTGGTTAGCACTGCAGCTTCACAGCACCGAGGTCCCAGGTTCGATCCCGGCCCTGGCTCATTCTCTGTGTGGAGTTTGCACATTCTCCCCGTGTTTGCGTGGGTTTCGCCCCCACAACCCAAAGATGTGCAGGGTAGGTGGATTGGCCACGCTAAATTGCCCCTTAATTGGAAAAAATGAATTGGGTACTCTAAATTTATTTTAAAAATGAATGTGAAAGAGTTAGGATGAACACTACAGCATGAAATAATAGAGTGTAGCAGGCCTCAATTCAACAAAACATATTATAGGTAATAAAAGAGAAGCACAGAAAACACAACATGGCTTACTCCAGGTAATGTGTAAACATGAGGGCAAAGAATAGAGTGAGTGAGTGAGAGCCGAGAATACAGTGAGATTTATTACAAGCAGATAGCAAGACTCAATGGGTGAAATCCAATGGCCATGCTGCGCCTGAAAAGCAGCTCGCTGCGGCGCAGCGTGGCCAATAAATGCTGGGAGATTCTGCTCCCGGGATCTACACTGCTCGCAATGCCTCGCGAGATCTAACACGATCTTGCAGGACGCTACAATGTAAATCCTGCCCATTGTGGGTGACATCACTTTTTAGCAAATCTGCATATTAGAGCGACACAGCTAGTCTCACGTTAATGTGCAGATTTGTGAGATCTATCCCCCTCACCTTGGAGACCTCAGGTGAGTGCTGTTCAACACTGGTCCCAACAAATGGGGACCAGCTGGAAGGACACTCATGGGAGTCTCCCAGGAGATTGGAAGCCCCCACTTGCCTGCCCGTTGGGCAGGATGGTATCCTGGTACTACTGTTGCCACCTGGGTAACCAAGTACTGCCAGTGGCAATGGGTGCCAGCCTGGCACTGCACCCTGGCATTTTTCTGTGTGCTGGCTATAGGGCTGGAGGTGCCCTGTGCGGGTGTAGAGGTGGTCTGGGGGACCCTCCCATAGTGCATTGGAGCTTGGGGGTTGTCAGGAGTTGTGTCGGGAGGGTTCAGGGATCAGGACACCATTTAAAAATGGCATCCCGATCTCTCGCTATACTGAGGAGTTCTGGCGAGTGGTGCTCCTCGGTGTCGGAAAATAGGGCTATGTGCGGCACCGGCCACACGTTCCCCGCTGAGGCCCCTTATTTAACATGAGTGGCATTGTATAGCCATGTGTTTCTCGCCGCTACGAGCGCTGGGAAACACACAGTTAAACCCGCTCCCGTATGGGACTTTGTTCCCTTTTAGTTGAATTGCACCCTACATGTATCATACGGCAGGACTTATTATGCATAGTACAGATTATGGGTTAAGATAATTAAAGTTAGTTTTTAACTGCAGTTTTAAAACCCTGGGTCATTTTGGGTTTAATTTTTCGCATCACGAACTGAGGAGGGGAAGAAAGCGAAGTGGTAGACCCAAAAAAACTGTGAATTCTAAGAAAAACAATAAAGGTGAGTTTTGATTTGGAGTGTGGCAGTTAATTAAATGGTAATGAAGCCTGCATTGCAGCAAAGTGGGACAGTATATGCAAAGCAGTCACTGAGTACACAACACATCACAAGCACCAATTTTGAGTTAGGCATGTACAGAGTAAGGCAGTGAAACAGAATCAGGTGGGAGAAAAAATGAGCAGATTCAGCTCTTCAATCCTACAATATGTTTCCCCTCTTGCAGTTAGGCATGATTGTAGGAAAGAACATGAGGGACTTCAGGATCAATTATTACAGATGCCTAGTCAACCCTCAACAATCGCTAAGGTGCTGTACCAGATGCTTAACATTTTAAAGTTTTAACGCGTTGGGGAAAGATCGATTCATTCCAGGAGTGCTAATATAAGTAGGGTTTAGTTATTTTATAAACAAACTTTATGACAACAAAAGAAAGGAAAACAATATTTAAACTTTTACTTCAGCTCTAACGCTAACAGATTACATGCAGTTTCTTAACCTTAACACACTAGTTCGCAGTAGACCACACTGTACATGAACATGCAGCTCTTGTTCCACTTACATAGACAAAGGCAATACTTGCATTTACGAAGCACTTTTCTCCTGTTAGGGACATTTGGAGTGTGTGTATTTGATCACTCACCTTGTGTGATTAAAGGTGACATAAAGGTACTGATAGGCGACATGAACCAGGTCTTCTGTGGATATCCCCGCATCCCAAGCCTTCGTGGAGCTGCCATCTCCCTCCTTCCCTCACTCACCATGCCCCTTTTACAACTTTCACCCAAGCTCAATGCAACAGCTCAGCCTCCTCTACCCTTATTCAACAAAGCTCCCCATACAAGAAAAGCATCTCCTACTCATTCCAAATCCACCATGTAGATTACCTCACCTCCTGCACGCTACCTTTAACCGGTCAAGAATCTGAAGGCAAATGTTTGTTGTTTGCTGCGCACTTAATTCCAAAGGTACAATTCAATCTGGAGAGGTTGTGTGTTAATGGGCATGTATGCCAGATTAAAGTTCTGGCCAATGCCCTTTCATCAGAATCAGTCTCCAAGAAAGTGGGGATATTTTCATTTGACAAATCCATAGAGAGCCGCAATTGAGTGATGAAGCATAAAGTGATGAAGTGGGTAAATTTTGTCCAACTAACTCGGTTATTTTATATTAATATAGTGCATGACGGCAAAATATATGAGAAAAGAGATAGGTTTGGTGCTAGGAAGTATTTATTTTCACGCAGAGTTGTTGATCTCTGGAACAGATTAATAAGGCATGTGATGAATCTGGAATCTATACAGTCCTTTGAAAAGAGAGCTGGATGAAAATCCTGAGACAAGGAGGACATTTTCCAGTTGTGACAAGTGGGAGCTGGGTGATGCCGGAATTATGGTGGCCTCTGGTGCATGCTTGTGAGGTCATACAGCAAGAACCCAAGTCTTGTCCTGAATGACTCAGAATGTTTCCAGTTCATTTGCACCACCCAGGAGACTGAGTGACTAAATGGCGTGTTCAAGGATGTACCATTTCTGGGGTGAAGCACATATCTGTGAACTAGAGAGTGTTTGTTTATCCCAAACTTTTCTCTGCTTTCCACGACCACCACCTCAGAGTTCTGAGTCCTGGCTTCGGCAGTGTTTTCTTTTGCAAGAATTTATGCTGTAATCTAGGGCCTCGGGGAACAGTTGGCATTTTCAGCAGATTTTTCCCACACATGTGGGGTATCGTGATGATAAAAGGAAACAATTTGGCACAACGCAAACTCCTAACTTCAAAAATGATTTGGGGATACATAAACAACTTTGGAACAAGTTAAATAATTTTTAAAAGCAGGTGGCACAATTCAGCGGACTGAAGTTAGTCCGCTGTTGGGCGCGTTCAGCGGGGTGTTTCTTGACAACGCTGAGGAACATCCCGCTGCACTTTGCCTTTTGTTTTGGCTTCGGGGAGTTTATCCCCACCGGGGCTGCACACAGAGGGGTTGAGGTGTCATTTTATCTGGAAACCCCAATCTCTCCCCCCTCACCCCCCTTCAGCACCCTCTCCTCCAGCTTTCTGCTACCCCTCACTCCCCCAACCTTCCCGGGGCCCCTGGGAACCCCCCCTCAACTTGCCAAAGCCCCCGGCGGGCCCGATCCCTGGCAGTGCCAACTTGGGCACCCTCGAACTGGCAATCTCCCACCCTGACAGTGACACTGCACTCTTGCAGTGCCACTCCAAACACCCTGGCAGTGCCAGGGTAACTGCTGCCCACGTGGCACTGCCAGAGTGCCAAGGTATCAGGGGGAGTGCCAGGGTGCCCCCTGCCTTGTCCCTGACCACACAGGTGTTTCCTATACCTGTGAGATCCCCTCTAGGTGCTGTTACGCCTTGTCCATGATGCCACCCTGGGAGGTCTCCCAGACACGGCTGGCGAGTCCCAGGCACTGGGTGAATCCGGCATCTGGGTATTTAATGAGCCCTTCGGGGGCTCATGCGTGATTCACCTGGTGCGCTCGGAGCCGCGCCAGGCACAACGCTGTTGCTGAATCGCGGCCTGGATCTCTATTTAAAAATGCAAAAGATTTGCAGGGTTCTAAGGAAGAGCTAGGAGTGGGACTAATTGGTAAACATTTCACAGAGCTGGGAAAGGATGGCGGGTCGAATGGCCTCCTTCTATGGTTATTTGGTTCCATGATTCTATGATTCATAGAATCCCTACAGTGGAGGAGGCCATTCAACCCATTGAGTCTGCACCAACCCTCCGAAAGAGCATTCCTAACAAGACCCACTCCCCCATCCTCTCCCCATAACCCCACTTAACATTTGGACGCTAATGAGAAATTTATCATGGCCAATCCACCGAATCTGCACATCTTTGGACTGTGGGACAAACCTGAAGCAACCCCGAGGAAACCCACGCAGAGACGGGGAGAAGTTGCAATTTCCACACAGTCACCCAAAGTCGGAATCAAACCTGGGTCCCTGGCGCTGTGAGGTAGAAGTGTTAACCACTGTGCCACCCCAAAATGTATTTTCCTTTCAAATGTAATTTTAAGAAATATATTTCTGCTATTTTATAATGAGGCAATATATCAGTTGTGCCAGATGGTGAGTCAATCTCATCTGAGCAAAGCACGTCTGAATTTTAAGTTCTTATGTAGGAAGCTTGATGAGGGCATGTGGAATGCCTCATTTTCAAAAGGTAATTGGGGTGAATACGCAATATGGGAAAATAATCCCTGGTTATGGGGAAAGAGTAGGAGAATGAGATCACACGAATAGTTAATTCGAAGAGTTCCCACAGGCAGAATGGACCAAATGTTATCCTTCCATGGTACATTGGAAACTTGGAGCCAAAGGCCAAAACAAAGTGCTTGCACCATTTTTATCCACCAGATGGTGATGTTGCACTCTAAGAAGATATTTCTCAGCATGTTCAGCGTCGAAAAATCTGCAGAAGAATTGTACCAAGGAATAAGCAGCAATGGATGGAGGTCCTGACACCCCAGCCCAATTAACTCTCAGTTCCCAGGTGCAAATGTGAAAACAAAAAGAAAGGAAAACTGCAATCGCTGCTCTTTGTCCCCTTTGTTTGTCCTGGGGTTTATGGGACTTCCTCTGAGGTGGGTGCCTCTTAGCCCTCCTTCTTTCTTGACATGGTCCAGTATCAAACCTTTTCCTGCTAACGTCCCTGTAAAATGCCTCAGGTAATTTCACATGTAACGAAATAGAATGCCACCAACCCCAAATCCTCTACCCCGCCATGCACCCCCCTCGCCTGACCACAACCAACATTAAAGTGTCTGAGGGACAAACAAAAGACTTGCATTTATCTAGAGCCTTTTCGTGGCCAAAGGAAGTCCTCAAGCATTTCACAACTAATTCAGTGCTTTTGCAGTGTAATGACTGATTTGTATGCAACAGGCTCTCACAAGCAGCAAATATGACATTGACCAGATAATCTATTTGTGTGATGTTGATTGAGGGATTTATCTAGTGCCACTGGATTTGACACATTGAAAGAGCAAGAAAGGGGCGGCTCGGTGGCGCATTGGTTAGCACGGCTGCCTCACGGCGCCGAGGACCCAGTTCGATCCCGGCCCTGGGTCACTGTCCATGTGGAATTTGCACATTCTCCCCGTGGTCTGCATAGGTCTTATCCCCACATCCCCGAAAGATGGTGGATTGACCATGCTAAATTGCCCCTTAATTCAAAAAATTAAAAAACTAGAAAGAGCAAGAAAGGTAGGATAGTATTTCTTCACAACATCATTCATGCTGAAATCCTGGATTGGGATCTGAACCCACAATGTCTGACTAAGAGGCTAGAGTGTTACCAACTGAGCTGCAAAGCAAGGTACAGTAAGTGTGCGAGGAGAGCGGCGGAGACAGAGGGTAAGTCTCCAGGGAACAAACTCGGAGGGCGGAACATCAGAGCGGTGAGTATAAAGTAACTTACCAGCTGTGACCTGATTGGCTGATAGGGAATCTGCATGAAATTTGAAAAAAAATCATCAAGAAACTAATGAATTAACTAAGTAGAAATGGCTGGGCAGGTAATGTGCTGTAGCTGCATAATGTGGGAGCTGGCAGATCCCATTGAAAGCTGCAGTAACTACATCTGCAGCAAGTGTTTGTTGCCGGAGGAATTTCGGCTCAGAATTGAGCTGGAGTCTGAACTTCTGACACTGTGGCACGTCCAGGAGGGGGAGAGTTACCTGGACGCTTTGTTTCAGGAGGCAGTCAGACCCCATAGATTAAGTACCTCAAATTTGGCCAGGGACAGCAGGGTTTGACTGCGAGTGAGGCAGGTAGCGAGATCCTGAATTCAGAAATGGGGGAGCCTCAGTTCTTGATCTTGACCAGCAGGTACGAGGTATTTGCTCACTGTGTAGATGAGGAAAAGGGCTGGAGGGAGGATGATCAAACTGACCACTGCACCGCGGTACAAGAGGCCATTGAAAAGGGGAGGGGTGCAAAAAGACAAGTGGTAGTTGTAGGGGGTTCAATAATTAGGGGAACTGATACCATCCTTTCTAAGCAGGATCGAGAGTCCCACATGGCATGTTGCCTGCCTGGTGCCAGGGTGAGGGACATCTCTGATCGGCTTGAAAGGATATTAGAGTGGGAGGGGGAGGATCCAGTTGTCATGGTCCACATTGGGATAAACAACATAGGCAAGACTAGGAAAGAGGACCTGTTTGGGGAATCTCAGGAACTAGGAACAAAATTAAAGAACAGGTCCTCAAGGGTTATAATCTCAGGATTACTATCCAAGCCACGTGCTAATTGGCATAGGGATGAGAAAGTTAGGGAAGTAAACACATGGCTACAGGAGTGGTGTGGGAAAAAGGGGTTCCTTTTTGTGAGGCACTGGCATCAGTATTGGGACAGTAAGGATCTGTACTGTTGGGACAGTCTCCACCTGAACCAATCTGGGATCAGTGTTCCAGCGGAAAGGATAAATATGGTGGTCTTTAAGGGGCGGAAGAGGAGGGTAAAACTACAAGAAGTATAATAGTTAATGGGAACAAAAGCAGCAGATCAGCATGTGAGGAGAAGGTAGAGGTTAATAGCATGAATAGGCAGGGCAGCCTAACGACTATGGAGGAGAAATCAAAATGTAAGGTGACTGTCGGAGTGAAAGTTGGGGATGAGGCTGAATGTTAGTAGAAATTAATAAAGGAGGTCAGAATGTGTGTAAAACATAGTGCACAAGAAAATCCTGCAAGGAAAAGACAAATCAGTAGGACATATTTAAAATCCTTGTACCTAAACGCGCGCAGTATTCAGAATAACGTCAATGAGCTGTCAGCTCAAATAGAGACAATTGGGCATGATTTGGTGGGGATTACTGAAACACGGTTGCAGGAGAACCAGGATTGGAAGTTGAATGTCCAAGGGTACTCAGTATTCCGAAAGGATGGAACAGGAAGTGGAGTTGCTTTATTGGTTAAAGATGGCATCAAGGCTGTATTAAGAAATGATACTGGTACTAAAATGTTGAATCGATCTGGGTGGAAATAAAAAAGCAATGGAAAAAGTTCCTTGGTAGGAGGAATTTGTAGCCCCCAGAGCAAAACTTCCAAAGTGGGTCATAGTATAAACCAATGAGGGCTTGTGAGAAGGGCACAACTGTAATCATGGGTAATTTTAATATGAATATTGACTGGACTAATCAAATTGGCAAGGGTAGCCTTGGGGGAGATTTCATAGAGTGTATGAGGGATTGTTTCTTTGAGCAATATGTTATGGAGCCAACCAGGGAGCAGGCTATTTTAGATTTAATATTATGTAATGAAGAAGGGTTGATAAATAGCCTTGTCATTAAGGATCCTCTTGGAAGGAGGGATCACAGCATGGTAGAATCACAAATTCAGATTGAGCGAGAGAAGACAATGCCATACTAGAGTTTTAGCATTGGGCAGAGGTAATTATACTGGCCTGAGGAAAGAGTTGGGCCAAGTTGACTGGGCCCAAATAATTGTGGGTAGGACAGTTGAGGAACAATGGTGGATGTTCAGGGAAATATTAAATACCTCTCAATTAAAGTATATTCCTGAGAGGTAGAGGACTTGTAAAAGGGAGAAAAACTTTCCATGGCTAAACAGGGAGTTCAAGGAAGACGTAAAGGCAAAGACTAGGGTGTACGATACTTCAAAAGCTAGTGGTAAACTGGAGGATTGGGAGAACTTTAAGGTTCAGCAAAAGACTACGAAAAATAAAATCAAAAGAGCTAAGATGAACTATGAAAGGAAACTAACAGGACGCATATACACTGATACCAAAAGTTTCCATAAATATATAAAGAGGAAGGGAATTGCTAAAGTAACTGTTGGCCCTTTAGAGGATTATACTGCTGAGGTAATGAAGGGGAACACAGAAATGGCAGAGGCACTGAACCAATATTATGTCTCTGTCTTCACGGTAGAAGATAATAAAAAACATTCTAAAAACTACAGTTAATGCAGAGGACCTTAACCATGCAATAACCATCACTGGGTAGACAGCATTGAATAAATTAATGACATTAAAGGCAGATAAGTCTCTGGAACCTGATGGCCTGCACCCTAGGGTATTAAGGGAGGTGCCAGCAGAGATATTTGGTGCATTGGTTATATTTCAAAATTCCCGGGATACTGGAAGGGTCCTGGTGGATTGGAAACATGCTAATGTGACACCCCTATTCAAAAAGGGAGAGAGGCAAAAAGTAGGAAACTATAGACCGGTTAGCTTGAACTCTGTGGTGGGGAAGTTGCTGGAATCAATCATTAAGGAAGAGATAACTGAACATTTGGAAAGACAAAGCTCAATCCACCACTGTCAGCATGGATTTATGAAGGGTCAGTCACGCTTGAAAAACTTGCTTGAGTTCTTTCCGGATGCAACCAGCAAGGTAGATAATGGGGAACCTGTGGATGTGCTATATCCAAACCCACAGAAGGCATTTGACAAGATGCCACATAAAAGATTGATCCAGAAGGTGAGATCGCAGGGGACTGGGGATAGAGTACAAAATTGGATTGATGATTGGCTGACTGACAGAAAGCAGAGGATCCGAATAAATGGGTCCTTCTCTGGCTGATGAACTCTGGCAGGGTGCCACAGGGGTCAGTCCTCGGACCTCAACTGTTTACGATCGATATAAATTATTTGCAAGCAGGGACAGAGTGAAATATAGCAAAATTTGCAGATGATGCTAAAATAGATGGGAAAGCAGCCAGTGAAGAGGAGATAAAGATTTTACAGATGGATATAAATAGGCTGGGAGATTGGGCCAAAATTTGGCAGGTGGAGTTTAATGTACATAAATGTGAGGTAATCCATTTTAGCTGAAAAAATAGAAAGGCAAATTATTATCTGAATGGAAAGCAGATTCAAAATGCATCTGGGCAGAGGGATCCGGGTATCTTTGTTCATGAATCGCAGAAAGTCGGTATGCAGGTACAGCATGTAAAAAAAAGGCAAATGGAATGTTAGCATTTATTGTAAAGGGACTGGAGTATAAAAGTAAAAATGTATAGTGGCAATTGTACAGGTGTTGGTGAGACCACATCTGGAGTATTGTGTCCAGTTTTGGTCTCCTTGTTTGAAGAAGGATGTGGTGGCATTGGAAGCAGTTCAGAGGAGGTTCACCAGATGATTCCGGGGATGAATGGGTTGACGTATATGAAGAGATTAAACAGTTTGGGCTTATACTCATTGGAGTTTAGAAGGATGAGAGGGGATCTGATCAAGGTATATAAAATACTAAAAGGGATTGATAAGGTAAATGGAAACTAAAAGTTCCCCCTTGTAGGGCAATCTAGAATGAGAGGTCACTGATATAGGTTGAGAGGTGGTAGATTTAGATCTGAGATGAGGAGGAACTACTTCTTGCAGAGGGTAGTGAATTTGTGGAACTTGCTGCCCCATAGTGCAATGGAATCTGAGTCATTAAATAGTTTCCAGAAGGAGATAGATATATTTCTGATTTTAAAAATGGGTTAAAGGGATATGGGGAACAGGTAGAGAGGTGGATTTGAGACCAGGAAGTGATCGAAATAATCTCATTGAATGGTGTAGCAGACTCGAGGGGCTGAATTGCCTACTTCTGCTTCTAATTCCTATGCTCCTATGTTCCTAGAAGGCAGTGAAAAAATAATCTCTAGTCATTGTTTCCTTCTGTTCCATTCAAAAACAATGTTGCATTTATATAATGGGTGCGATCTACTTGAATGGGAACATAGTCCCATAGCTAGCGGGTTTAGCGTGGTGTTTCCTGATGCTCGGAGCACCGAGAAACACCACACTATTGAACGCCCATTCGGGTAGATACAGGGCCTCAGCGGGAGCCCCCTCCCTCCCCCCTGCCCCCCAATGAGGCTACACTTAGTCCCGTTTTCTGCACTGAGGAGCTCTGCTTCTCATTTAAAGAAGGTGTCCCGATCTCTTGACCCCCTGATACAAACCCCAAACACCCCGAGCTGGCCTATAAGGTGGTCATCAGGCTCCTCTGCAACTGCACGGTGAACCCCCAGTCAAATCCACAGCGTGGGGAAAATGCCAGCTTGGAACCTTAGCACCATCCCTCCCTCTCACTAAACCCTGTGTTCCCCAGCATTTCTGACATACTATTTATATCCTCCTTTATGAAAACAGAACCAAAGTATTTCGTTGGTCAGCTATTTCTTTGTTCCCCATTATAAATTTGCCTGTTTGACTGTAAGACATTTGTCTTTACCTATCTTTTTCTCTTCACATACCTATAGAAGGTTTTACCGTCAGTTTATACGTTCTGTGCAAGCTTACCCCTATTTTTCCTTTCTTAGTCAACCCCTTTGTCCTCCTTTGCTAGATTCTAAACTGCTCCCAATCCTCAGTTCTGCTGATCTTTCTGGCCAATTTGTATGCTTCTTTCTGGGATCTCTAATGTCACTTGTAAGCCATGGTTTGGCCATCTTTTCCATTTTATATTTGCATCAGACAAGAATGAACAGTTTTAGCAGTCCACCATGTGCTCTTTGAATGTTTGGCATTCCCTATCCACCATCTTCCCTTTAAGTAATGTTCCCCAATCCATCATAGCCAACTCACACCTCATAAGACCATAAGACAGAGGAGCAGAATTAGGCCATTCAGCCCATTGAGTCATGGCTGATACATTTTCATCTCCATTCTCCTGCCTTCTCCCATAACCCTTGTAACACTTTGTGGTAATACCAGGTGTTGCAGTACCTGAGAGGTGGATGCCCATTGGCTAGACCTAGGGGTCTACCATTGGCTAATGTACATAGCTCCGCCCTGAGAGGCGGGGTATAAGAACCAATGCCATCCCAGCAGCCTTCACTTTCTGTATCGAAGCTGCTGGGTACAGTTCTAGCTGATTAAAGCCGATTAGTTATGACTCACCTTGTCTCGAGAGTAATTGATTGTGCATCAATTTAATCAGCTATTACTTCTGAAAGGATGGATCTCCGCATCAAACCGGAGTGCCTTCAGCTCAGTCCCCACGCAGACTACTCCGCTGCTATCTTCAAGCACTGGCTGGCGTGTTTTAAGAGCTTCATCGACACAGCCGCCGACACCCCCATGGAAAGGCAGAAAATGCACCTTCTACGCTCCCGAGTCAGCCCTGCAATCTACCCTCTGATCGAGGAGGCGGCGAACTATGCTGCAGCTATCGAGCTGCTAGAAGGACATTACATCCACCCCTTGAACCAGGTCTACGCCCGTCACCTGCTGGCAACTAGAAGGCAGAGCCCTGAAGAAACACTGGAAGACTTCTATTGGGCTCTACTAGTGCTGGGCCGGAACTGTGGCTGTCCAGCAGTCACGGGGAACGAGCACGCGGAACGTTTAATTCGGGATGCTTTCGTGGCAGGTATGACTTCCCCCGACATCCGCAGAAGGCTCCTTGAAATGGACACACTGGGCCTCACTGAGGCACGGGCCCTGGCAGGGTCCATGGACGTTGCGTACAAAAACGCACTGGCTTTTGCTCCCGTATGCACGGCGCCCCTCTGGGCTGCGTGGCACCCCGTCGCGGCGACCAGACTTTCCCGCTAACCCCGCAGGCCTGTGCCGCTAGACGGCCCGTTTTCACCGCCGGCCAACGCTGCTTCTTCTGCGGCCAAGCGAATCATCCCCACGCACGCTGCCCGGCCCGCACCGCCACCTGCAAAGGGTGCGGCATGAAAGGCCACTATGTCACGGTCTGCCAGGGACGCGTCATGGCAGCAGTCGCCAGCGACTATCAGCAGCCTTTGTTTCAGTTCCTGGCCGTCCAAGGCCCACCGCCGCCCTTCTATCCCCAGGCAACGTGCGACCCCCGGGCATGGCCATTTTGCCCCCCGGCCACCACGCTGGATGGGTGGGCGCCGCCATTTTGTCCCTCGCTGACGCCATCTTCTGCATCCCCGGACTCCATGTGTGACCCGTGGCTGACGCCACCTTGGATGGGGCCTCAAGCCCCCAGCACTGCCAACTCCACGCTGCCTGACCAGAACTCCCCCTTGCTGCAGCTGGCCTCCGTTACCCTGGACCAGAGTCGGCCCCGGACGCTAGCGAAAGCCACCACAACGATCGCCATCAACGGCCATGTGACGTCGTGCCTGATCGTCTCGGGGAGCACGGAAAGCTTTGTCCACCCCGACAAGGTAAGGCGCTGTTCTCTTGTCACCCATCCCGTAAACCAACGGATCTCCCTGGCCTCCGGGTCACACGCAGTGGAGATAAAGGGGTTCTGCCTAGCGAACCTCACTGTCCAAGGCAGGGAATTCCGCAATTTCCGCCTGTACGTTCTGCCGCACCTCTGCGCAGCCACCCTTCTTGGGCTGGATTTCCAGTGCCACCTACAAAGCCTGACCTTTAGATTTGGCGGGCCTATACCCCCCTTACTGTCTGCGGCCTCGCGACCCTTAAGGTCGACCCGCCTTCCCTGTTTGCGAACCTCACTCCAGATTGCAAACCCGTCGCCACCAGGAGCAGACGGTACAGTGCCCAGGACCGGACCATCATCAGGTCCGAGGTCCAATGGCTGCTGAAGGAAGGGGTCATCGAAGCAAGCAACAGCCCCTGGAGGGCTCAAGTAGTGGTGGTAAAGACCGGGGAGAAACATAGGATGGTCATCGACTATAGCCAGACCATCAACCAGTTTACGCAGCTGGACGCGTACCCTCTCCCCCGTATAGCCGACCTGGTAAACAAAATTGCGCAATACAAGGTTTTCTCCACGGTGGATCTCAAGTCTGCCTACCACCAGCTGCCCTTCCATCATGGGGACCACCAGTACACTGCCTTCGAAGCAGATGGGCAGCTCTATCACTTTTTAAGGGTTCCATTCGGTGTCACGAACGGGGTCTCGGTCTTCCAGCGTCAGATGGACCGAATGGTTGACCGGTACGGCTTACGCGCAATGTTCCCGTATCTTGATAACGTCACCATCTGCGGCCATGACCAGCAGGACCACGACACCAACCTCCGAAAATTTCTCAAGACAGCGAATATCCTTAATCTGACCTACAATAAGGATAAATGCGTGTTTAGCACCGACCGTCTAGCCATCCTAGGCTACGTAGTGCGAAATGGAGTCATAGGCCCCGACCCTGAGCACATGCGCCCCCTCATGGAATTCCCCCTCGCTCACTGCCCCAAGGCCCTAAAGCGCTGCCTCAGCTTCTTTAGCTATTATGCACAATGGGTCCCTAATTACGCAGACAAGGCTCGACCCCTGATCCAGTCCACAACCATCCCCCTGTCGACGGAGGCCCGCCAGGCCTTCTGCCGCATCAAAGCGGACATCGCAAAAGCCACGATGCGCGCCATCGACAAGTCCCTCCCCTTCCAGTTCGAGAGCGACGCGTCTGACATAGCTCTGGCGGCCACCCTCAACCAAGCGGGCAGGCCCGTGGCTTTCTTCTCTCGCACTCTCCATGCTTCCGAAATTCACCACTCCTCGGTCGAAAAGGAGGCCCAGGCCATAGTAGAAGCTGTGCGACACTGGAGGCATTACCTGGCCGGCAGGAGATTCACTCTCCTCACGGACCAACGGTCGGTGGCCTTCATGTTCGATAATGCACAGCGGGGCAAGATTAAGAACGACAAGATCTTGCGGTGGAGGATAGAACTCTCCACCTACCATTACGAGGAGGTCAGGACAGTCACCAGGGACTGCCGAATCTGCGCGGAGTGCAAACCGCATTTCTACCGGCCAGAGAGAGCGCATCTGTCCCTTCCCGTCCCTTTGAACGCCTCAGCATGGATTTCAAGGGCCCCCTCCCCTCCACCGACCGCAACACGTACGTCCTGAACATGATTGACGAGTACTCCCAGTTCCCATTCGCCATCCCCTGCCCAGACATGACCACAACCACCGTCAATAAGGCCCTCCAGGGTATTTTTACACTGTTCGGGTTCTCCACCTACATACATAGTGATAGGGGGTCCTCCTTTATGAGCGACGAACTGCGTCAATTCTCAACAAAGGCATCGCCTCCAGCAGGACAACCAGTTACAACCCCCGGGGAAACAGGCAGGTAGAGAGGGAGAACGGAACGGTCTGGAAGACCGTCCTGCTGGCCCTTCGGTCCAGGAATCTCCCAGTCACCCACTGGCAAGAAGTCCTCCCAGTGGCCCTTCACTACATTCGGTCGCTGCTCTGTACTACCACAAACCAGACACCTCACGACCGTCTCCTTGTTTTCCCCAGGAAGTCCTCCTCTGGGACCTCACTCCCAACCTGGCTAGCAACACCCGGACCCGTCCTGATGCGGAAACATGTGAGGGCGCACAAGTCGGACCCGTTGGTCGAGAGGGTCTACCTGCTGCATGCCAACCCCCAGTACGCCTACGTAGCGTTCCCCGACGGCCGCCAAGACACGGTCTCCCTTTGGGACCTGGCGCCCCAGCCGGAGCCCCACGCGCACCCGCACCATTGCCCCCACCCCCAACCTCCCCGCAGCACCTGACCGGAGGGTCAGTACTGCCGCCGCCCCTACCCAGCGCCGAACAGGCACCGACGCCCCCTACAGGCGCCCCTCCCCCTGCCCACTTTTCATCCCAACAGCGCCGCCTAGGGGTGACGAAGCTGCCAGGGAGGAAGACACCACGTTCCCGGAGCCACAACCGCCGGGGCCCCCACCAGGATCATCGCCGAAGCCCAGACGCTCCAGAAGGACAACCAGGCCACCCGATCATCTGATTGCTGCACCATAAAACAATAAAAACTTTCTCTGTTACCCTCGACATCACGGTTCCTGCAATACCTGGTCCTACCATGCAATAGGCGACAGTAACGCTGGCCATCACACTGCTGGGTTCTTTTTTAACAGTGGTAATACCAGGTATTGCAGTACCTGAGAGGTGGATGCCCATTGGCTAGACCTAGGAGTCTACCATTGGCTAACGTACATAGCTCCGCCCTGAGAGGCGGGGTATAAGAACCAATGCCGTCCCAGCAGCCTTCACTTTCTGGATCAAAGCTGCTGGGTACAGTTCTAGCTGATTAAAGCCGATTAGTTATGACTCACCTTGTCTCGAGAGTAATTGATTGTGCATCACCCTTATTAATCAAGAAGTTATCAGTCAGTCAGTGACTTGGACTCCACAGCCTTGGGTGGCAATGAGTTCCACAGATTCGCCACCCGCTGGCTGAAGAAATTCCTCCTCATCTTTGTTTTAAAGGATCACCCCTTCAGTCTGAGGCTGTGTCCTTGGGTTCTAGTTTCTCCTACAAGTGGAAACATCCTCTCCAGGTTCACTCTACCTGGGCCTCGCAGTATCCTGTAAGTTTCGATGCAATCTCCCCTCATCCTTCTAAACTTCATCGAGTACAGACCCAGTGTCCTCACCTGCTCCTCATATGGCAAGTCCTTCATTCCGGGAATTATTCTTGTGAACTTCCTCTGGATCCTCTCCAAGGCCGGCATAGCCTTCCTTAGCTATGGGGCCCAAAACCGCTCACATTATTCCAAATGGGGTATGACCAGAGCCTTATACAGCCTCAGTACATCCCTGCTCTTGTATTCTAGCTCTCTCAACATGAATGCTAACATTGCATTTGCCTTCGTAACTGCCAACTGAACCTGCATGTTAACCTTAAGGGAATCCTGAACTAGGACTCCTAAGTCTCTTTGTGCTTCTAATTTCCGGACCCTTTTCCCATTTAGAAAATAGTCTATGCCTCTACTCTTCCTATCAAATATTTAGCAACCTCCTGTATGGTACTGTAAGATTCCCCTTATCTCTCGCTCATGGATAAGGTCTCAGTCCGGTTGAATAGATGTAGAAAGCACTCTTTATTCTTCAAGAATTCATTTGGTACATTTGCACAAAATTAAAACAACAAATGTTCTGTGAGTACATTGAAATGTCCTTGAGACACTGAAGCATGAAAAGAAAAAATTTCAAGATAAAAGTGACTCCAGATTTACAAATTAAAAGTCATTTCAACAAAAGGCCTTTTAAAAGGTAATTTTCATGAATGCTTCCAGGATCTCCAACGGCTAAAATTCTTCTCTGTAATCAGTCATACGGATCATATTCTTAAGGGAATCCTTATCTGGGTTTAGCACCTTACTTAGTTTCAATGGTTCTAATTCTCAGCTGAAGTATTCTGATTTATTCAAACAACTTTCTGTCACTTAGAACATGATTTGTTAGCTAACCATTGGTCATTACTTCAAATTTACTAATGTCCATCAAATTAATTAAATGGCTGACTTCCGGTTACGGCTATGCCTAGGTCGGTCGCACGGTCGGCCCTTTTACGGATCTCCAGCAGCACTTTGACAGCGATTCCCGGTGTGGGAAGGAAACAGTGAGGGTCCCCCAGTGCTGTATGGAGTGGACCAGGAGTGGGGCGATCAAAAAAGCAGCTTTGGAGAAGAGAGGAGAACGGGCGCGAAAAAACAAGATGCCGGCTGGCGGGGATCAGGCAGGAGTCACGGGAGCAGCAGGAGTTTTTGAGAAGCTGCTTGGCGGAGTTAAAGGCGGAGATGTTGGCCCCTATGAAAGCATCGATTGAGAGGTTGGTGGAGACCCAGAAGATGCAGGGGACAGCGATAAAGGAGGTGCAGCAGAAGGCCTCTGATAACGAGGATGAGATTTTGGGCCTGGCTGTTAGAGTGGAGGCGCACGAGGCGCTGCACAAATAATGGCAGGTAAAGCTGGAAGACCTGGAATACAGGTCAAGGAGGCAGAACCTGCGGATTCTGGGTCTCCCTGAAGGCGTGGAGGGGTTGGATGCTGGGGCGTATGTGACCACGATGCTGGGTATGCTGACGCGGCCCCTAGAGCTGGATGGGGTGCACAGAGTCCTGGCAAGGAGGCCTAGGGCGAACGAGCCGCCAAGAGCTATGGTGGTAAGGTTCCACCGCTTCACCGATAAGGAGTGTGTCCTGCGATGGGCGAAGAAGGAGCGGAGCAGCAAGTGGGAGAACACCGAGATCTGTATCTATCAGGACTGGTGTGCAGAGCTGGCCAAGAAGCGTGTGGGATTCAACCGGGCCAAGGCGGTCCTCCACAGCAGAGGGGTGAAGTTCGGGCTGTTACAACCAGCGAGGCTGTGGGTTACATATCAGGACCGGCACCACTATTTCGACACGCCGGACGAGGCGTGGACTTTCATCAAGAATGAGAAGCTGGACTCGAGCTAATGGACTGTAGTATGTTTTGGGGGTTGCTGGTGGGGTGGTGGGGGTTGGGGGGGGGGGAGGGGCAATGTTATGTTGGGGTTTTCCCCGTGTTCTCTTGTGTTTTTGTTGCCCCCTGTGCCCTGGGCCCTCGAGGCTTTGGGCGAGGTCGCAGTTGTGAAGAGCTGCGTCACAGGTGGTGGGGTTGGCCCAGACAGGGAGCGCGGTTTATCCACTCAATGGTGGGGGCAGTACCTGATGCTAGGGGGTTTGAGAGTATTGTGCCTTGTTTTTCTTCTTTCTCTGTACATACAGGATGTAGGGGGGGGACTCTCTTTACCTCACTTAGGTGGGGTGGGGGGGGGTTGGAGACTCGTAAGGGGAGCCGACAGTGGGATTGGAGGCGGAGGCAGGAGCGGCCAGGGTCAGCATGAGTCAGCTGACTTGCGGGAGTGCAATGGGGGGGTAGGTGGGTTAAGCGGATGCTTGACTGGGGTGGGGGGGGTGTTGAGGGGGGAGGGGCTGGGATGTGGCTTTGCTGAGTGAAGGAGAATCGATTTTAAAGGGGAGAGTCCGGACAGGCCACCAGGTGTCGTGTTTCTTCTCTTATACTGTCTCTGTCCTTGTCTATGATTGGTTGTCGTGTTGTGTGTGCTGATTTGTCTGTTGGTGTGTCTATCATGATATGTATGTTTGAATATCATGACATCCCCCCTTTTTTTACAAAATTATGTGCCTACGTGGTTATAAATACGAATGTGTCGTGAGTACATCTAAAAGTGTGTGTGTGTGATATTTACAGCAGGTGCATGTGGCGTAACTATATACATGGGGCGATGTCGGGTGTGTCATGCTAACGGGGTTGTACCATAACAAAACAGGAAGACGAAAAACTTTGAAGTGTGGTCCGGTCAAACGATATCTGGAATGATAAAACAGTAACATGTCACAATACAATAGTGTTTCAACTTTAAAGTGTGAACAGTCTCATAAATCCAATCTAGTAGGTGTGCGACGAATTCGGGTTGACCGTCTCAAGGGTGGGTCGAGAACCACTGGCTGAGGTGCGAGCCTGGCCACGGGTGGCGATGGAAGGGGCATGATCTGTGGCAGCTCCACAAAGTCATCCTCGGGAACCAGTGGAGGACCCGGCGTGTGTGCACTGTTCGGTTGCGAGCGCGGAAGGCGGCGAAGGGCTCGCCGATTGCGGCGACGCACTGATCCATCCGGCATGCGTACCAGGAACGAGCGGGAAGCCACACGTCGGAGAACTTCGGCAGGTGCTGACCAGCCACCATTTGGCAGATGAATGCGGACTTTATCCCCGGAGGACAAGGGGGGAAGATCAGTCGCCCTTGTATCGTACAGACTCTTCTGGCGATCACGCTGCAGTTGCATCTTGTGCAGTACCTTAGCATGGTCCGTTGTTGGTGTCAGGATGGAAGGCACAGTTGTTCTGAGGGTGCGACCCATCAGCAGCTGTGCTGGCGAGAGACCCGTGGCGAGCGGGGCCGATCGATAGGCCAGCAGGGCGAGGTGAAAGTCCGATCCGGCAGCAGTAGCCTTGCAGAGGAGCCGCTTGGCAATGTGAACTCCCTTTTCCGCCTTTCCATTTGACTCTGGATGTAGAGGGCTGGATGTTACGTGTGTGAAACCATATGATGCGACAAAGGACGACCATTCACGGCTGGCGAAACAGGGCCCATTGTCCGACATGACAGTCATCGGAATGCTGTGGCGAGCAAAGGTGTCCTTGCAGGCCCTGATGACTGCAGACGACGTCAGATCGTGTAGGGGTATGACTTCTGGGTAATTGGAGAAGTAGTCTATGATGATAATATAGTCCATGCCAAGCGCGTGAAATAGGTCGACACCCACCTTCGCCCAGGGGGACGTCACCAGCTCATGGGGCAGAAGCGTCTCAGGAGGTTGCGCTGGCTGAAACCTCTGGCAGGTTGTGCAATTGAGTACCATGTTGGCAATATCGTCATTAATGCCCGGCCAATATACCGCCTCTCGGGCCCTCCGTCTGCACTTCTCGACTCCCAAGTGGCCTTCGTGTATTTGATTGAGAATCATCTGGCGCATACTGTGCGGAATGACGATCCTGTCTAGCTTCAGAAGGATCCCATCAATGGTGGTTAGGTCATCTCACACATTAGAGAACTGTGGGCACTGCCCTTTGAGCCAACCTTCCGTCATGTGGCGCATCACTCGCTGTAGAAGGGGGTCGGCCGCTGTCTCTCTGCGTATGCGGGCCAGACTGGAGTCGTTAGCCGGCAGATTTGCTGCTGTCAAAGCCACGTGTGCCTCAACTTGACATACGAACCCCTCCGCATCTGGTGGTGTACTCACTGCTCGGGATAGCGTATCCGCCACGATGAGGTCCTTCCCTGGAGTGTAGATCAGTTGGAAATCATACCTCCTGAGTTTAAGTAAGATGCGCTGGAGGCGAGGGATCATGTCGTTCAGGTCCTTGTTTATTATGTTGACCAGGGGGCGGTGGTCAGTTTCGACCGTGAATCATGGAAGACCATATACATAATCGTGGAACTTGTCCAAACCAGTTAGCAAGCCCAGGCATTCTTTTTCAATTTGCGCGTAACTCTGTCCCGTAGGGGTCATGGCCCGTGATGCATAGGCAACCGGGGCCCATGATGACGTGTTATCATTCTGCAGGAGCACTGCTCCAATACCAGATTGGCTGGCATCAGTTGAGATTTTGGTGGGACGAGACGTGTCGAAGAACGCCAACACTGGTGCCGTGGCCAGTTTGTGTTTGAGCTTCTCCCATTCCAGCTGGTGTGTATGTTGCCACTGGAACTCTGTAGATTTCTTTACGAGATGGCGCAGAGCCGTTGTGTGGGAAGCAAGGTTGGGAATGAATTTCCCGAGGAAGTTGACCATGCCCAGGAATCGTAGTACAGCCTTCTTGTCGGCCGGCCGCGGCATGGCTGTGATGGCGCTCACCTTGTCCGCATCGGGACGGACCCCTGATCGGGAGATGTGGTCCCCCAGGAACTTCAATTCGGTCTGGCCAAAGGCACACTTGGCGCGGTTGAGGCGCAGGCCATTGTTTCGTATGCGGGCGAAAACGCGTTGGAGACGACGTATGTGCTCCTGCGGAGTGGTGGACCAGATGATGATATCGTCCACATATACGCGTACCCCTTCGATGCCTTCCATCATCTGCTCCATTATTCTGTGGAAGACCTCGGATTCCGAGATGATGCCAAATGGCATCCGGTTGTAGCAGAATCTGCCGAAAGGGGTGTTAAAAGTACATAGCTTTCGGCTGGACGGGTCCAGTTGGATCTGCCAAAATCCTTTGGAAGCATCCAGTTTGGTGAATATTTTGGCTTGGGCCATTTCACTGGTGATCTCCTCCCGTTTAGGTATGGGATAGTGTTCCCGCATAATGTTATTATTTAGGTCTTTAGGGTCTATACAGATGCGGAGCTCGCCAGAGGGCTTCTTGACACACACCATGGAGCTGACCCATGGCGTGGGCTCCGTGACCCTGGATAGGACCCCTTGGTCCTGGAGATCCTGCAGCTGCAACTTGAGGCGGTCTTTAAGTGGCGCAGGAACCCTGCGAGGTGTGTGAACGACCGGGATGGCGTCCGGTTTGAGGCGAATTTTGTATGTGTATGGCAGTGTCCCCATGCCTTCAAATACCTCCTGGTTGTGAGCAAGGAGAGATTGGAGATTTGCGTTGAAGTCAGCATCCAGGAAGTCGGATGTGTCGTCTGGAGAGAGAGACATAATTCGCTGTACAAGGTGAAGAGCCTTGCATGCCTGTGCGCCCAGCAAGGAATCTTTCGATGAGCCAACAATTTCAAAGGGGAGTGTGGCCGTGTGCGTTTTGTGTGTCACCTGGAGCTGGCAAGATCCCATGGCCGGGATGACGTCCCCGTTATAGTCAACCATCTTGCACCGGGATGGCTGGATAGGTGGTTTGACCTTCATGGCATGGAATGCTGAATATGCTATGAGGTTGGCGGATGCGCCAATGTCCAGGCGGAAAGTGATCTGCGATCGGTTGACCGTCAGGGTGGCACTCCATTCATCGGCCGGATTGATGGTGTTGACCCTGTTCACATCAATGACCGAAACCCGGAAGGCATCTTGGTCATCTGTGTCATTTGGCTAGATGTCCTGATGTACGGGCTGGACGGTCCTGACGTGTCTGCGAGGTTGTCAGAGATGTGTAGGATCCATCGGTTGAACCGCTCGACAGTAGGCAACGTAGTGGCCCATCTTGCCACATCGTAGGCATTGTCGGTTTTAAGCAGGACATTGCCCTTTTAAATGTACAGCTCCACAGTTGCTGCACGTCATGATGTCACGGCGTTCGTTACGCCACTGCGCATGCGCAGCGCCTGTGCAGTGCGTCCCTCGATGTTGCCGTTGGTTTTGGCGCGCACAAGTGCGGGAGACCGCGAAAAGCGCGGGAAACGGCCGCCCTCGTCCGGGCCGCGAGCCGGGAGATAATCAATTGCCTGGATGCGTTCAGCCTCGTGGGCGGCCTGGCTTGCCAATTCGACGGCTAGGGACCCCCTCCGTGCCGACTCGGTCGCCTGAAATTGGGCAAAACGGCTGGTTGCATTTTCATGGAGGACAAAAGCTTCCACTGCAGACGCTAAGGTCAGGCCTTTAATTTTAAGAAGCTGCTGGCGTAGGCCACTGGAGGCAACGCCAAAAACAATCTGGTCCCGGATCATGGACTCTGAGGTGTTGCCGTAACCGCAGGACTGCGCGAGTATGCGGAGGTGCGTCAGAAAGGGTTGAAAGAGCTCATCCTTACCTTGCAGGCGTTGCTGAAAGATATACCTTTCAAAACTTTCATTCACTTTAACGTTAAGGTGCTGGTCTAGCTTGAGGAGGACCGTGTCATACTTGGATTGGTTCTCGCCTTCCGCGAACACCAGTGAGTTGAATACATCGATGGTGTGCTGACCTGCGGTGGTGAGGAGCATCGCAATCTTTGTTTCGTCCGAGGCACCCTGTTTTTCGTTGGCTCGCATGTACAGTTCAAATCGCTGCTTGAAAAGCTTCCAATTGGTGCCAAGGTTCCCAGCGACTTGCAACGGCTGCGGTTTGTTGGTGATGTCCATATCTCAGGATGGCAGGTTTGCCGGCAGGTATCGATCCACTCCTGTACCATGTAGTGTTGGGTGTTCTGATGTACAGATGAACCAACACGGTTGTATTTGGTACAACGCTGTTTTATTTCAACTTGTTATTTACAGTTCTGTCTTGATACTCTGCACGTGGTGACTCCCTGTGTGTGATATTAATCAGGTCCTGTCCTTGTCCTGGTCTCCAGATCTACTGGCCACCAGGTGTCGTGTTTCTTTTCTTATACTGTCTCTGTCCTTGGCTATGATTGGTTGTCGTGTTGTGTGTGCTGATTTGTCTGTTGGTGTGTCTATCATGATATGTGTGTTTGAATGTCATGACAGTGGCTAAGAGTTGGGATGCCCTGCACAAGCTGGTGGATCAGATGGAGGAGCATTTTAAGAGGTGGGACATGCTGCCGCTTTCCCTGATGGGCAGGGTGCAGTCCGTGAAGATGACGGTCCTCCCCAGATTCTTGTTCATCTTCCAGTGCCTTCCCATCCTCGTCCCCAAGTCCTTTTTCAAGTGAGTAAACAGGATTATTACGGGATTTGTGTGGGCAAACAAGACCTCGCGTGTTAAGAGACTGTTCTTAGAGCGCAGTCGGGGTGGGGGTGGGCTGGCATTGCCGAACATTTGCAGCTATTATTGGGCAGCGAATATATCCATGACTCGGAAGTGGGTAGTAGAGGAAGGGGGGGTGGCATGAAAGCGGTTGGAGGTGGCGTCTTGCAGGGATACTAGCCTGGGGGCATTGATAATGGCTCCGCTGCCTCTCCCGCCGACACGGTACACCACGAGCCCGGTGGTGGTGGCGACACTGAGGATCTGGGGTCAGTGGAGACGGCACAGGGGGAAGGCAAGGGTTTCAGTCTGGGCCTCGATACAGAACAATCACAAGTTTGTTCCGGGTAGAATAGACGGGGGGTTTCTAAGTTGGTACAGGGCGGGTATCAAAAGGATGGGGGACTTGTTCATTGATGGGACTTTTGCTGGACTAAAAGCACAGGAGGAGAAATTTGGGCTACCCCGGGGAATACCTTTAGGTACATGCAGGTTTGGGCGTTTGTGAAAAAGCAGGTGGGGGAATTTCCATTGTTACCTGCCCGGCGGATACAGGATAGGGTGGTGTCGGGCGTGTGGGTAGGGAATGGCAAGGTATCGGACATACACCAGGAGCTGCAGGAGGCGGAGGAGGCCTCGGTGGAAGAGCTGAAGGGCAAGTTGGAGGAAGAGCTGTGTGAAGAGCGAGATGAGGGCCTGCGGGCTGACGTCCTGGGCAGGGTCAATTCCTCCTCACCTTGCGCCAGGCTTAGCCTGATTCAGTTTAAGGTGGTGCACCGGGCGCATATGACAGTGGCGAGAATGAGTAAGTTCTTTGGGGTGGAGGACAGGTGAGTGAGATGTTCAGGGGACCTGGCAAACTATGTCCATATGTTTTGGGCATGCCCAGCACTTACAGAATTTTGGACAGGCTTTGCAAAGGCTATGTCCAAGGTCTTGGACACTCGGGTAAAACCGAGCTGGGGGATAGCGATATTTGGGGTGTCAGACGATCCGGGAGTGCAGGAGTCGAAAGAGGCCGGAGGTCTGGCCTTTGCCTCCTTGGTAGCCTGAAGGCGGCTCTTGTTAATGTGGAGGGACGCGAAACCCCCAAGCGTAGAGTCAGTGACATGGCGGGATTTCTCAGGTTGGAGAGGATAAAGTTTGCCTTGCGAGGGTCCTTGCAGTGGTTCTCCAGGCGGTGGCAACCGTTCCTTGACTTTCTCGCGGAACGTTAAGAGGAGGTCAGCAGCAGCAGCAAACCGGAGGGGTGGGGGGGGATAGGTTGTATTTGTAAAGGGCAGGTACCCCACCTTGTTTTGCTAATTTGTTAAGTTGTTTCTTAATTATTACTATGCTTTTTGTTGTTTTCTTTTTGTAGTAGTTTGTAAAAATTATTGAATAGGTTTGAATTTTTAAAAAAAAAATTTTTTTTTTTTAAATTGTCTGCGTGCCTCTGCCATGTATTCCATTTCTACACAGGTAAGGGGCGCGATTCTCCACCCCCACGCCGAAGTGGCCGCGCCGTCGTGAACGGCGTCGAGGTTCACGACGGCGCGGAACGGCCCCGGTCCCGACCGATTCAGGCCCTGACAATGGGCCAGTATCGGGGCCGCGTCATCTACCCGCACCAGGCCTTGTCGCCTGCGTAAAAGCGGCGCCGAATAGATGACGCGGCCGGCGCCGCATAACGGACGTCATCCGCGCATGCGCAGGTTGGCCGGCGCCAACCCACGCATACGTGGCTGCCGTCCTGTCCAAATCTGCCCCGCAAGAAGATGGGGGACGGATCTTGCGGGGCCGTGGAAGGAAGGAGGTCCTCCTTCAGAGAGGACGGCCCGACGATCGGTGGGCACCGATCGCGGGCCACCCCACATTCAAGGTGAAGCCCGGTGCAGGATCCCCCCTCGCCCCCCCACAGGCCGCCCCCTCCCAGCGTTCACGCACTGCCCATGACTGTAGCGGCCAGGTGTGGACGGCGCCGGGGGGAACGCGCCGTTTTGGCCTGGCTGCTCGGCCCATCTGGGCCTCAGATTCGCGGGGGTGCTGGAGAATCGCCATTTTGGGTATCTCCGGCGATTCTCCGGCCTGCGGCCCGCGAAACGCGACCGGCCCGTTCCCGCCGCTTGGGAGAATCGCGGGAGGGCGTCGGACCGGCGTCCCCGGAAATTTCGGCGGCCCAGGCGATTCTCCCAACCGGCGTGGGAGTGGAGAATCGCGCCCAAGGTGCTTGCACTAACCTTGCTTTGGATACATTTTTGATACATTTTTATTCCTTTTTTTTAATAAACATTTTATTGAGGTATTTATGGTTTTATAACAACAATAGAATAAATAATGTACATGAAAATAGTAACATCGTGCAAAAGCCGTCATCCTCCCTTACAGGTCCCACCTTTACTAATCCCCTACTCTAAACTAAACTAAACCCCGACCCTTCTGCTGACGGTTAATTTTCCCCAAAGAAGCCAACGAACGGCTGCCACATCCGGACGAATCCTAACATTGACCCTCTCAAGGCGAACTTGATTTCCTCCAGACAGAGAAAGCTAGCCCTGTCAGTTCGCCAGGTCTCCGACTTCGGGGGCTTTGAGTCCCTCCAAGCTAATAGTATCTGTTTCCGGGGTACCTGGGAAGCAAAGGCTAGAAAGCCTGCCTCTTTCTCCTCCTGGATTCCTGGGTTTTCCGACACTCCGAAAATCGCCACCTCTGGACTCGGTGCCACCCTTGTTTTCAACACCTTGGACATGATGTCTGCAAACCCCTGCCAGAATCCCCGAAGCTTTGGGCATGCCCAGAACATATGGACATGGTTCGTTGGCCCTCCCGCACACCTTGCGCACTTATCTTCTACCCCAAAGAACCTGCTCATCCGAGCCACTGTCATGTGAGTTCAGTGAACGACCTTGAACTGTATCAGGCTGAGCCTGGCACATGAAGTGGACACGTTGACTCGACTCATTGCATCCACCCAGAGACCATCCTTTATCTCTTCTCCTAACTTCTCTTCCCACTTGCATTTCAACTCATCGATCTGCGTCTCCTCTGACCCCATGAGTTCCTTGTAAATGTCAGAAACCCTCCCTTCTCTCACACACATTCTGGAAACTACCCTGTCCTGTATCCCCCTTGGTGGTAGGAGCGGGAAGGTTGAGACCTGCCTGCGGAGGAAGTCTCGCGCCTGCAGGTACCTGAACTCATTACCTCTCGCCAATCCAAATTTCTCCTCCAGCTCCCTCAGGCTAGAAAAGCTCCCCTCTATAAACATATCTCCCATCCTCTCAATCCCTGCTCTCTGCCATTTCCGGAACGCTCCTTCCCGGGGCAAACCGGTGATTATTGCAGATTGCTCCCTCCGCTCCCACATGTCTCCTCTATTGCCCCCAGATTCTCAGGGCCAACACCACCATGGGGCTGGTGGAGTAATGTGCCGGCGGGAACAGCAGAGGCGCCATTATCAATGCCCTAAACTAGTGCCCTTGCATGAAGCTGCCTCCACTCGCTCCCACACCGACCCTCCCCCCACCGCCCACTTCCTAATCATGGCTATATTTGCCTCCCAATAATAATTACTAAAGTTCAGCAGCGCAGCCCGCCCTCCCCCCGGCTCCGCTCCAGCTTCCCCTTTTTTTACTCACGCGGTCTTACCCGCCCATACAAAGCCAGTGGTCACCTTATTGACCCGTTTAAAGAAGGACCGCAGAATAAAGATGGGGAGACACTGAAACACAAACAGGAATCTCGGGAGGACCGTCATTTACACTGCCTGCACCCTTCCAGCTAGTGACAACGGGAGCACGTCCCACCTTCGGAAATCGTCCTTCGTTTGGTCTACTAATCGGGCCAAATTTAACTTGTGTAACCGTTCCCATTTCCGCGCCAAGGTACCGCAAGCTTCCCCCCACCACCCTAAATGGCAGCTCCCCCAATCGCCTCTCCTGCCCCCTTGCCTGGATCGCAAACATCTCACTTTTCCCCATATTCAGTTTATAACCCAAAAACTGGCCATATTCCCCCAGGATCCTCATAATTTCTTCCATCCCTTCTAGTGGGTCCGAAACATATAAGAGCAGGTCGTCTGCGTAGTCTTCAATCCTAGAGGACATGATTTTGGCCAACAGTTTGGCGTCTACGTTTAGTAAGGATATCGATCTGTAGCATAGCTCCGGGTCCTTGTCCCGCTTCAGGATCAATGAGATAGTGGCCTGTGACATCGTTGGGGAAGCACCCCACGCTCCCTTGCCTCATTAAATGTCCTCTTCAACAGCGACCCCAATATCCCAGAGAACTTTCTTTAAAACTCCACTGGGTACCCGTCCGGCCCTGGAGCTTTACCTGACTGCATGATCTTCAGCCCCTCTGCTATTTCCTCCAACCCGATCGGGGCCCCCAGCCCTTCTGCCAACCCCCCATCCACCTTCGGGAACTTCTGCCCCCCTAAAAAGTGCCTCATCCCCTCCGGCCCAGCTGGGGGTCCCGACTCATACAACCTGCTGTAAAACTCCTTGAACGCCTTATTAACCTTATTGACCCCTGCTGAGTCTCCAACCAGGTTCCCGTCCCCGTCCTTTACTTTCCCTATCTCCCTGGCTGCCTCCCTCTTTCTGAGCTGCTACTCAAACATTCTGCTGGCCTTCTCTCAATATTCATAAATCGCCCCCCTCGCCTTCCTCAGCTGCTCCACTGCCTTCCCTGCAGTTAACAAGCCAAACTCCGCATGTAGCCTCCGTTGCTCCCTTAGAAGCCCTGCCTCTGGGGTCTCTGCATACCTGCTGTTGACTTGCAGTATCTCCTTTATCAGTCGGTCCGTCTCTGCTCTGTCTGCCTTCTCCCTGTTGGCCCGTATCGAGATCAGCTCCCCTCTAACCACCGCCTTCAATGCCTCCCAGATCACCGCCACCGAAACTTCACCCGTGTCGTTGACCTCCAGGTAGTTCTGAATACATTTCCTCAGCTGCCAGCACACCTCTTCGTCAGCTAAAAGTCCCACGTCCAGCCTCCAGTGCGCGCCCTGGTTACTCTCCCTGCTAACCTGCAAGTCAAACCAGTGCGGGGCATGATCTGAGATTGTGATCGCCGAATACTCCGTGTCCACTACCCCCGTCAGTAGAGCCCTATTCAAAATAAAAAAATCAATCCGGGAGTACACTTTATGCACATATGAGTAGAAGGAGAACCCCTTCACTCTCAGCTGCCCAAATCTCCATGGGTACACCCCCCCATTTTCTTCATAAACCCCTTTAGCTCCTTTGCCATTGCTGGCATTGTGCCTGTTCTTGAGCTCGACCGGTCTAGCCCTGGGTTAATGACTGTGTTGAAGTCCCCCCCCCCATAACCAACTTATGCAAATCCAGGTCCAGGATCTTCCCCAACATCCTCTTTATAAACTCCACATCATCCCAATTTGGCGCGTACACATTCACGCATACCACCGGCAGCCCTTCCAGCTTCCCCCTGACCATAATGTACCAGTCTCCCACATCTGCAGCTATTCTTCCCGCCTCGAAAACACTCGCTTATTAATCAGGATTGCGACTCCTCTAGTCTTAGAGTTCTGCCCCGAGTGGGAAATCTGTCCGACCCATCCCTTCCTTAATCTAATCTGATCAGTTACTCTAAGGTGCGTCTCCTGTAACATTACCACGTCCGCCTTCAGTCCCCTCAAATGCGCGAACACGTGTGCCCTCTTAACCGGCCCATTTAGCCCTCTTACGTTCCAGGTGATCAGCCTGGTTGCAGGGTTTATCGCCCCTCCCCCCCCTCGCCGATCAGCCATCACCTTTCTTGGGCCACTCTCCAGCCCACGCCCCACGCATCCGGCGGCCCGCCCCCAGGCAGCCTCTGCCCCCGACCTCCTTTCTGTCCCACAGCAAAAGTCCCTCCCCCATCAGCAGAACATTTCCCCCTCCCCCCCTAGTAACAACCCCTTCAACAAGCGTAACATCTGCTCACCCCCCACTGCACTTCCGTGAGCTGGCCCACCCAGCTAGCTTGGTGACTCCCGCCCATGGCACCAGACATTCTCCCACCTATTGTCCCCCCCCCCCCCCCCCCCACCACCACCCCACCGCCCGGACACACGTATGCAAAAGAAAAACAATCCCAACACAATTGCCCGAAAAAACCCACGAAAAACAAAGAAAAGATCAAACAGCAGTTCCAACATCTAACATTCACACCTCCATCCCCCAGCAGTGCAAATGTAAACTTTAACTCACTCAGCTCTGCAACAAGCCCCAGATCAATACAGAAGGCATTACAAATAACGTCCAAAAAACAAGAAACTTAATTTTTTTTAAACATGAGCGCTTCAGCAAAGTTCAAAGACCTCAGTCGGCCACCAGCCCTTTCCTTCTACCGATGTCCATCGCTTCCTCGGGCAACTCAAAATAAAAATGTTGCTCCTCGTACGTGACCCAAAGACGGGCCGGTTACAGCAGTCCAAACTTAACCTTTTTCTTGAAAAGGGTCGACTTTATACGGTTGAACTCCGCTCTTCTCCTGGCCACCTCCGCACTCAGATCCTGATAGATCCGCAGGATAGTATTCTCCCATTCCAGCTCCGTGTCTGCCTGGCCCACCGTGAAATACGCTCCTTGTCGAAGTACCTGTGGAATCTCACCACCATTGCCCTTGGGGGCCCCCCATATGCGGCTTCCTTGAGAGCGCTCTGTGAGCCCTGTCCACCTCCAAGGGTCGGGAGAACACCCCATCCCCCAGTAACTTCTCGAATATGCCCGCTATGTACGTCCCTGCGTTCGTTCCTTCAGACCCCTCCAGGAGACCAACGATTCTCAGGTTCTGCCGGCGGGACCTATTCTCTAGGCCCTCCACCTCCTCCAGGAGACTTTTCTGCTGGTCTCTCAGCATCCGCACCTCCAACTCCACTGTTGTTTGAAGTTCTTCCTGAATCGCCCGGTCTTGAGGATCCAGTCTAATTTCCAGCCGCGCAATCGATTCCTTAATCGGGTCCAAGCATTCCTGTTTCTGCTTGGCGAAGCCCTCCTGAATGAACTCATCAACTGCTCCAGCCACCGCTGGTCGTCAAGCCAGGCCCCAATCGTCTGCCATGCTTTCTCCCGCTGCAGCTTCAGCCCAAGCCTTCTCTGTTCGCCTATTTCTTCCTTTGCGAGCACTTCTGGTCCGCCTCTCCATGCACTTATGTAGGAATCACCATTGCCTCCACCATCAATTTACCGAACCAAGTCCGACAAAAAATCGGTGGAAAAGGTCAAAATGTCCGAGCCGAGCGGGAGCCACCAAATGTGCGACCTACTCCTTCATAGCCGCCTCCGGAAGTGTACATTTTTATTCCTAAACGTATTGTGAAACATCGACCTATTCATTACGAAGGCCTAACGAAAGTGTCTTTTGAAACAATATTAGCTTTGACCAGAAGTTCTCATATTTCTTTTTTGTTTTGAAAATATTTTATTAAGGCATTTATAATTTTTAACAAATGTTTCAAGAGGGAAACAACAAAGTAAATAACACCCCTCCAACCAACAACCACACCCAGCCAACGTGGCTTACATACACAATTCCCCAATCCCCCTTTCCACAAACTATTTCCCACCTCAACCAACCCTCCTATCTCCCTCTTTCCTTTACCCACCCCCCCGACTTTGTATCTGCCGACAGCTTAATTTTTCCCAAAGAAGTCAATAAACGGCTGCCACCTCCGGGTGAACCCTCGCATCGATCCTCTCAGGGCAAACTTGATCCTCTCAAGCCTGAGAAACCCAGCCATGTCACTGACCCATACACCTGATTTTGGAGACTCCGAGTATTTCCACGCCAATAAGATCTGTCTCCGGGCTACCAGGGAGGCAAAGGCCAAAACATCAGCCTCTCTCGCCACTTGGACTCCCGGTTCTTCCGACACATCAAACATCGTCACCTCTGGACTCGGAACCACCTGTACCTTTAATACTGTGGACAAGACATCGGCAAATCCTTGCCAAAATCCCCGAAGCTTCGGACATGTCCAAAACATGTGGACATGATTCGCAGCCCCTCCCACACATCGCCCACACCAATCCTCCACCCCTTCAAAGGACCTGCTCATACGGGCCACAGTCATATGCGCCCTGTGGACCACCTTGTATTGTAGCAGGCTAAACCCGGCACACGATGAGGACGCATTAACCCTACTCAAGACATCCTCCCACACTCCCGCCTCTAATTCCTTGCCCAACTCTTCCTCCCATTTTCGCTTTACCTTCCCTATCGGGGTTCCCTCCCATGCCATGAGCTCTTCAAAAATTTCCAAGACTGTCCCCTCCCCCACTCCCGGCTTTAACACTACCTTGTTCTGTATCCCCTGGGGCGGTAGGTACGGAAAGGTCAAAACCGGCCTCCGTGCAAAGTCCCTCACCTGCAGGCAGCGGAACCCATTCCCACCGGGCAGCTCAAACTTTTCCTCCAAATCCTCCAAACACGGAAAGCTGCCATCAATAAACAGGTCCCCAAAGTGCTCAACCCCAGCTCGCTGCCACCTCTGAACCACCCCCATCCAGCAACCCTCCTCTCCCCACAAATTAGTGCCCATGCCGATGCTCCCTCCACTCCCATGTGCTTCTGCCACTGTCCCCACACCCTCAAAGCCACCACTACCACTGGGCTTGTGGAGTACCGAGCCGGCGAGATCGGCAGAGGTGCCGTTACCAGTGTCCCTACATGATGCCGCCTCCACCCGCTCCCACATTGGTCCCTTCCCACTACCCACTACCTGATCATTGCTGTGTTCGCCACCTGCTTATTAATCAGAATCGCCACTCCTTGTCTTGGAATCCAGCCCCGAATGGAATACCTGCCCTACCCACCCCTTCCTCAGCCTAGTCTGATCTACCACCCTCAGGTGTGTCTCCTGTATCATTATCACGTCTGCCTTTAATCTTTTCAGATGAGCGAGCACACGGGGCCTCTTAACGGCCCATTCAGCCCTCTCACATTCCATGTGATCAGCCTGATTAGGGGGCACCCCATAGCCCTTCCTGGGACAGCCTCCAGCCCGCTTCCCGCACCTCCTCAGGCGCCTAACCCTAACCCTAACACCAGTCTCTCCCATGTCAGCAGACTTCTACCCCCTCCCTCTCCTCCCCCCAGCCCATAACAAAATAACAATCCCAACCCCCATCAACACACTTACCACCTGCTCACCCCCCACTGTGCTTCTGTGAGCTAGTCCGCCCAGCTAGCCTGGTAGCCCCCAGCCGTGGCGCCAAGCATCCTACCCCCCACTGATCCCCCCCCCCCCGGCTCAACCATCGTCCCAGTGCAAACTTTACAATCACCACCCAACACAAAAGAAAAAAAAAAGCAACCCACCATCCCCCATCGAAAACAAACAAACAGACCCAAAGCCCAAAACAGAGCTACAGCCCCAAGTACAGTGCAAAAATGGTTCATACAAACCAGAAGAAAACCAAAATACAAGATAGGAACTTTCCCGCCAGAGTTCAATGTTCTCATTCTCCTGCCAGTCCATTGTCTCTAATAAATCCCATCGCCTCCTCTGGCGACTCAAAGTAGGGTTCCCGGCCTTCATATGTTACCGACGGACCAGGCTGATTACAGCATGCCGAACTTCATCCCCTTATTAAAGAGGGCCAACTTCACCTTATTGAAGCTTGCCTCTTTTTGGCCAGCACCGCACCCAGGTCCTGATAGACACGCAGCTCGCTGCCTTCCCATGTACAGCGCCTCGTCAGCCTGGCCCACCTCAAAATCCAGTCCTTATCCAGGAACCGGTGCAATCGCACCACCATCGCACTCGGTGGCTCGTCTCTATAATATAATAATAATCTTTATTGTCACAAGTAGGCTTGCATTAAAACTGCAATGAAGTTACTGTGAAAATCCCCTAGTCGCCACATTCTGGCACCTGTTCGGGTACACAGAGGGAGAATTCAGAATGACCAATTCGCCTAACAGCATGTCTTTCGGAACTTGTGGGAAGAAACCGGAGAACCACATATGCAACTGGGTCCGCTCCCTCAATGCCCTCTGGCAGGCCCACGATCCTCATGTTCTGCCTGCGCGACCTATTCTCCAAGTCCTCCACCTTGTCCTGCAGTCTCCTTTGTTGATCTCTCATCAACCCTATCTCCGCAGCCATCGAGGCGAGCTGCTCCTCGTGCTCCCCCACCGCCTCCCCCACCTTCTGGATCGCCTGGCCCTGTGCCTCCAACCTCATTTCCATGAGGTCGAACACCTCCTTTATGAGATCCACCACTCTGGCTAGGACCTCCATGTTCTCCTTCCTCTGCAGGGTAAACTTCTCGTGGAGGAAGCTCACTAACTGCTCCATTGACCACTGCGCAGGCAGGCTCGGACCCTGATCCTCCGCCATCTTCCCCTGTGTCGCAGGCGCCACACCAGCTTTCAACAGTTGTTCCCTCCTTTTCGACCACTTCTGGTCCACGTATCCATAAACTGATGGGATACTCTCTACTTCACCTCTCCTGCGCCTTATGCAATTACTTCAGGGAAACGGTCCAAAAGGTCCACCACGAGCGGGAGCCACCAAATGTGCGACCGCTCACTCCATGGTTGCTACCGGAAGTCCCAGTTCTCATATTTCTATCTGAAACCATGGGTGGAATTCTCCGGTCGCCGGAGAATCAATGTTCGTGCCGAAATCGGGAGCGTTGCCGCTTTCGCGATGCTCCGCCCATTCCAAAGCGCCGTACTCTAGGAGTATGCTGAATGCCGTATCGCCGACCTCAGGATATTGCCTGAGCCTCCCCCCGATGCTTCGCCCCCTACCAGCCGAGTTCCCGACGGCGTGGGTCTCTCATGCTATTATTTGTCGGGAACTCTGTGTGGCAGCTGCGGACTCAGTCCAGCACCGCCACAGTGTGGGGAAGGGAGCTGATCCACGGGCAGGGGGGACTTTGGAGGGGCTGTGGGCACTGTTGGAGGGTCGGAAGTCACCAGCCGGCCAAAGGGGGGAGCACTATTTGGCATGCCGGGTCCGTGCGGGCCTGGTGCCATGTTGCACGGCGCGGCCGCTGCAGACTGCCGCCGTGCGCATGCACACCCAGGACCCGGCAATTTTCCGGCCATATCGGCTGCGAGAGCCGGGTGCTCTACACTGCCTGCCTACTAGGCCCCAACAAATGGAGGATTGGTGGCCGTTTTGGACCGCATTTTTGGTCTTAAAACGCCACCGTTTCCACACTGGCGTCAGGGCATAGTCTGAAAATCGGAGAATCCAGCTCCATGACTTTGGCTTTGTGGATATTCCATTTTCTGTCTAAGTGTTGAATTTAAAAATTATACTGCATCAATTCTTAAAGGTCCCAAATAAATCAATGAAGCAATTAGTAAATCAATAAACCTGTAATCTATCAAGCACCTTGTCAAAGGCCCTCTGGAAATCCAAATAGATCACTGTGGTAAACCACTGTGTTCCTGTATTAAGGGTTGTACGGTAGAACCTGCACTACAGGTTCACCTGGGCCCCTGCAAGCTAGCTCTGCCCAGGAGCTGGGTTATAAATATGCGTGGCCTCCAGCTCGCAGCCATTTCGTCAGCTGCTGTGGGAGGCCACACTTCAGATACTAATAAAGCCTTAGTTTGAATTCAACTTTATCTCCAGCCAAATTGATCGTGCCTCAATTTATTAGTATCTGATTCAGAAGATGGACCTCTGGATTAAACCAGATCGACTGCAGCTGGATCCACACGCAAGCGATGCCAGAAAGGACTTTCAGCGCTGGCTAGCTTGTTTTGAAGCGTATATCAACGCGGCGCCGACCCCTGTTCCAGAGGCTCAGAAGATTCAAATCTTGTACTCCAGACTCAACTCTAAAATCTTCCCGCTGATCCAGGATACGCCCAATTACGCTGACGCTATGTCTCGACTCAAAGAGAGTTATGAGCAGAAGACGAACACGCTCTTCGCCAGACACACGCTCGCAACGCGTACTCAACTACCTGGTGAGTCAATCGAGGACTTCTGGAGGGCCCTGATCCCACTAGTTCGGGACTGTGACTGCCAGGACGTTACAGCTAAGGAGCGCTCAGATCTCCTTATGAGGGACGCTTTTGTAACTGGGATTGGGTCCGATGTTATCAGGCAGCGGCTCCTAGAAGGGGCCACGCGCGACTTCGCAGAGACTAAAACACTAGCGTTTTCCATGATGGTCGCCCTGCGCAATCTACAGTCCTACGCCCCCAACCGCGCGGCCCACTACTCCTACGCTTCATGGGCCCCACAGGCAGCCGCCCCAGCGGGGGCGCTACCCACCCAGTACGCCTGCGCTACGCGCCAGTCAGTGATCTCCGGGGGGCCCCGATGCTATTTTTGTGGCCAACAAAGACACCCCCACCAACGCTGCCCGGCCCGCGCTGCCCTTTGTAAGGCCTGCGGGAAGAAGGGCCACTACGCAGCGGTGTGCCAGGCCCGCTCAGCGGCAGCGGTCGCCCCCACGGTCACGGACAATGGGCGCCGCTATCCTCCCCTCCTCCCCAGGCCATGTGCGAGCAATGGGTGCCACCATCTTCTCCCCCACACAACACGTGCGTTTCATGGGCACCGCCATCTTGCTCCACTCCCGCAATGTGCGTTCAATGGGCACCGCCATTTTGTGACCCCCAGGACCTCTGGGCGCCGCCACCTTGTCCACCCCGCAGCACATGGAGACCAACGTCGTTTCAGGACCCCGACGCGGTGGCCGCCTCACCAACCGACGATCAACCGTGACTCGCATCCATGGTAATTGACCAGTCCAGACCACATACTCTGACCAACGCATCCACCAGCGTGAAAGTCAACGGCCACGTGACCTCCTACCTACTGGACTCCGGGAGCACCGAGAGCTTTGTACATCCAAATATGGTAAGGCACTGCTCCCTTAAGGTACACCCTACCAATCAAAGTATCTCCCTGGCCTCCGGATCCCATCGCGTAGCGATCCGGGGGTACTGCATGGTCACGCTCACAGTCCAAGGCGTAGAGTTCCGTGGTTTTCGCCTCTATGTCCTCCCTAACCTCTGCGCTGCACTTATCCTTGGCCTGGATTTTCAGTGCAACCTCCAGAGCCTGACCCTTAAATTCGGCGGACCCTTACCACCCCTCACTGTGTGTGGCCTCGCGACCCTAAAGGTCGATCCTCCTTCCCTCTTTGCCAATCTAACTCCAGATTGCAAACCCGTCGCCACCAGGAGTAGACGGTACAGCACCCAGGATAAGGCCTTCATCAGATCCGAGGTCCAGCAGTTGCTTCAGGAGGGAGTCATCGAGGCCAGCAACAGCCCCTGGAGAGCTCAAGTGGTAGTGGTTAAGTCTGGGGAGAAAAGTCGAATGGTCGTGGACTACAGCCAGACCATCAGCAGGTACACGCAGCTCGATGCGTACCCCCTCCCACGCATATCTGACATGGTTAACCAGATTGCACAGTACCGAGTCTTCTCAACGGTGGACCTGAAATCCGCTTAACACCAGCTCCCCATCCGTAAATCGGATCAGCCATACACCGCCTTCGAGGCAGACGGCTGGCTATATCACTTCCTTAGGATCCCCTTCGGCGTCACCAATGGGGTTTCGGTCTTCCAAAGGGAGATGGACCGAATGGTCGACCGGTATGGCTTGCGGGCCACGTTTCCGTACCGAGACAATGTTACCATCTGCGGCCATGATCAGCAGGACCACGACGCCAACCTTGCTAAATTTCTCCGCACCGCTACTCTCCTCAACCTCACGTATAACAAGGAGAAGTGTGTGTTCCGTACAAACCGCTTAGCCATCCTCGGCCACATGTCCAGAGCGGAGTTCTGGGGCCCGATCCCGACCGCCTGCGCCCCCTCATGGAGCTTCCCCTCCCCCACTGCCCCAAGGCCCTCAAACGCTGCCTGGAGTTCTTCTCGTATTACACTCAGTGGGTCCCAAACTATGCGGACAAGGTCCGCCCACTCATACAGTCCACTCATTTCCCCCTGACGGCAGAGGCCCAACAGGCCTTCGCCGAGATCAGAGCTGATATTGCCAAAGCTGGAATGCACGCTGTAGACGAAACACTTCCTTTCCAAGTCGCCCTTGCCGCCACCCTCAACCAGGCAGGCAGGCCCGTGGCATTCTTTTCCCGCACCCTCCATGCCTCCGGAATTCGGCACTCATCCGTCGAAAAGGAGGCCCAGGCTATCGTTGAGGCTGTGCTACATTGGAGGCATTACCTGGCCGGCAGGAGATTCACTCTCCTCACTGACCAACGGTTGGTAGCCTTCATGTTCAACAACTCACAGCGGGGCAAGATCAAAAATGACAAAATCTTGCAGTGGAGAATCGAGCACTCCACCTATAACTACGAGATTAAGTATCGCCCTGGCAAACTCGACGAGCCCCAGATGCCCTATCCCGAGGTACATGTGCCAGCGCACAGGTAGACCGACTCCGGACCCTGCACGACAGCCTTTGTCACCCAGGGGTCACTCAGTTGTACCACTTCATTAAGGCACAAAATTTGCCCTACTCCATCGAGGAAGTAAGGACGATCACCAAGGACTGCCAGGTCTGTGCGGAGTGCAAACCGCACTTCTACCAGCCGGACCGCGCGCACCTGGTGAAGGCCTCCCGCCCCTTTGAACACCTCAGCGTGGATTTCAAAGGCCCCCTCCCCTCCTCCGACCGACACACGTATTTCCTCAGTGTGATCGATGAATACTCCCGTTTTCCCTTCGCCATCCCATGCCCCGACATGACGTCTGCCACCGTCATTAAAGGCCTTAATTCTATCTTCACTCTGTTCAGATTCCCTGCCTACATCCACAGTGACAGAGGATCCTCATTCATGAGTGATGAGCTATGCCAGTTCCTGCTCAGCAGGGGTATCGCCTCCAGCAGAAGGACGAGCTACAACCCCCGGGGTAACGGACAGGTAGAAAGGTAAAATGGGGCGGTCTGGAGGGCCGTCCAGCTGGCCCTACGGTCCAGAAATCTCCCGGCCTCCTGCTGGCAAGAGGTCCTCCCTGATGCACTACATTCCATTCGCTCATTACTTTGCACTGCTACTAACAGTACACTGCATGAACGTCTTTTTGCCTTCCCCAGGAAGTCCACATCTGGGGTATCACTCCCAACTTGGCTCACAGCTCCTGGAACCATGCTTCTCCGTAAACATGTGCGGCTCCACAAGGCAGACCCGTTGGTGGAAAGGGTGCACCTGCTCCATGCAAACCCACAGTACGCCTACGTAGCGTTCCACAACGGCCGCCAGGATACCGTCTCCCTCAGGGACCTGGCACCAACAGGTTCCACCCCCACCCCCCCCCCCCGGAGTCCCCGGCGTCACCCCCCCCCCCCGCCACCCCCATCACCCCCCTAGGACTGGCCGTCCTCCCCCTGCCCACCCCCGTTGATGAAGAGGATCTCGGCACGCTCACGGAGTCAACTTCAACCACAACAGCACCAACATCGCCGGCTCCACTTCGTCGATCCCAGAGGACAATCAAGGCGCCGGACCGGCTGGACCTCTGACCGGCCCACCGGATGACCAGAGACATTTTTTATTTCACTGTTTTGTAAATATTAAAGATTGTGAATTGTATATAGTTATCCACCACCCCCGCCGGACTCAATTTTAACAGGGGGTGAATGTGGTAAACCACTGTGTTCCTATATTAAGGGTTGTATGGTAGAACCTGTACTACAGGTTCACCTGGGCCCCTGCAAGCTAGCTCCGCCCAGGAGCCGGGTTATAAATATGCGTTGCCTTCAGCTCGCAGCCATTTCGTCAGCTGCTGTAGGAGGCCACACTTCAGATACTAATAAAGCCTCAACTTCGCCTCCAGCCAAATTGATCGTGCCTCAATCACGTCCTCTGGTTCTCCTTTGTCTAAGTTCCTTGTTACCTCCTCAAAGTATCCAAACATGACCTCCCCTTGACGCATCCGTGCTGACTAATACAATTGTGGTTTCCTTTATTTGAGGATCCTAGCCTCAGAGTCGAATCCGTTCTTGATGAAGAATTCTATCATATTATGGTCACTCATCCTCAAGGGGCCTCGGAGCTAATATCTTTCCCAACTATTACATTCATTTCCTTTTACCACCATTAAACTCCACCACTTTTTCCTTTTTGTCTGTCCTTCGTCAATACTGAATATCCGCGGATGTTCAGTTCCCATCCTGCAGCCATGTCTCCAAAATCCCAACAATGTCATACCATTTTACAGCTATTTAGGTGGTGCCTTGTGGATGGGCTTTGAGGAGTCTGATGTACAGTGTACAGTTCCCGTCACCTTATTAAGTAAAGGATATTTTTTTTAAAAAATAATTTTTATTAAAGGTTTTCATAAGATATCAATAACAAAATGAGAAAGAAAAAAGAACCCAACAGGGTTAAGTACAAAACACAATCTAAAAAAGCAACCCCCCAAACCCCTCCCCCCCGTACATAAATAATAAATTAACATTAACACCCCGACTTAACACAAGTATATATACCCCCTCAGACCCTCCAGTGTAAATAACATAAACAAAAATAAAGTAAACCACCCCCCACGAGCTGCTGCTGCCATTGACCAATGTCTATCGTTCTGCCAGAAAGTGTAAGAACGGTTGCCACCGCTGAAAGAACCCTTGTACCGACCCTCTCAAGGCGAATTTCACCCTCTCCAATTTAATGAACCCTGCCATATTGCTGATCCAGGATTCCACGCTTGGGGGCCTTGCATCTTTCCACTGAAGGAGAATCCTTCGCCGGGCTACCAGGGACGCAAAGGCCAGAATTCCGGCCTCTTTCGCCTCCTGCACTCCCGGCTCCTCTGCCACCCCAAATATTGCGACCCCCCAGCCCGGTCTGACCCTGGATCCTACCACCCTCGACACCGTCCTCGCTACGCCCTTCCAAAATTCCTCCAGCGCTGGGCATGCCCAGAACATATGGGTGTGATTTGCTGGGCTCCCTGAGCACCTAACACACCTGTCCTCACCCCCAAAGAACCGGCTCATCCTTGTCTCGGTCATGTGTGCCCTGTGCAGCACCTTAAACTGTATGAGGCTGAGCCTCGCGCACGAAGAGGAAGAATTCACCCTCCCTAGGGCATCTGCCCATGTCCCCTCTTCGATCTCCTCTCCCAACTCCTCCTCCCACTTACCTTTTAACTCCACCACCGAGGCCTCCTCCTCCTCCTGCATCACCTGGTAAGTTTCCGAGATCTTCCCCACTCCCACCCACACCCCCCCCCCCGAGAGCACCCTGTCCTGTACTGTGTGTGGCAGTAGCCGCGGGAATCCCACCACCTGCCGTCTGGCAAACGCCCTTACCTGTAAGTACCTGAAGGTGTTCCCCGGGGGGAGCCCGTATTTCTCCTCCAGCTCACCCAGGCTCGCGAACTTCCAGTCCACAAACAGGTCCCCCAACTTTCGTATCCCTGCCCTGTGCCACCCCGAAAACCCTCCACCTGTTCTTCCTGGGGCGAACCGGTGGTTCCCCCGTAATGGGGTCCACGCCGAGGCCCCAACTTCCCCCCTATGCCGCCTCCACTGCCCCCAAATTTTGAAGGCCGCCACCACCACCGGGCTCGTGGTATACCTCCTTGGAGGGAGCGGCAGCGCGCCGTTGCCAGCGCCCCCAGACTCCTACCCACACAGGACGCCGTCTCCAGCCTCTTCCATGCAGCCCCTCCCCCTCCATCACCCACTTGCGCACCATTGTCGCATTGGCGGCCCAGTAGTACCCACAGAGGTTGGGCAGCGCCAGCCCCCCCTATCTCTACTCCGCTCCAGGAACACCCTTCTCACCCTCGGAGTCCCTCGCGCCCACACAAGCCCCATTATACTCCTGTTAAGCCGCCTGAAAAAAGCCTGCGGGATAAACGCGGGGAGGCACTGGAACAGGAACAAAAACCTTGGGAGCACCGTCATTTTGATTGACTGCACCCTACCCGCCAAGGACAGCAGCAACGCGTCCCACCTCTTGAACTCCTCCTCCATTTGCTCCACCAGCCTTGTAAAGTTAAGCCTATGCAGGGCCCCCCAGCTCCTGGCCACCTGCACCCCCAAATATCTGAAGCTCCTCTCCGCCCTTTTTAGTGGGAGCTCGCCAATCCCCCTCTCCTGGTCCCCTAGCTGAACTACGAACAGCTCGCTCTTCCCCATATTGAGCTTGTACCCCAAAAAGTCCCCGAATTCCCTAAGGATCCTCATTACCTCTGGCATTCCTCCCACCGGGTCCGCCACATACAGCAGCAGGTCATCCGCATAAAGCGACACCCTATGCTCCTCCCCACCACGCACCAACCCCCTCCAGTTCCTCGACTCTCTCAGTGCCATAGCCAGGGGTTCAATAGCCAGTGCGAAGAGCAGGGGGGACAGGGGACACCCCTGTCTCGTCCCTCGGTGCAACCGAAAGTACTCGGACCTCCTCCTATTTGTGGCCACACTTGCCATCGGGCCCTCGTACAACAGCCTAACCCACCTGACAAACCCCCCCCTCAAACCCGAACCTCTTCAGCACCTCCCACAGGTACCCCCACTCTACCCTATCGAAGGCTTTCTCAGCGTCCATCACCACCACTATCTCCGCCTCCCCCTCCCTTGCCGGCATCATGATAACGTTCAAAAGCCTCCACACATTCGCGTTCAACTGTCTCCCCTTCACAAACCCCGTCTGGTCTTCATGGAGATCTGCGGCACACAATCCTCAATCCTTCGCCAGCACCTTGGCATTTACATTTAGCAAGGAAATCGGTCTGTAAGACCCACATTGCAGGGGATCCTTGTCCCGCTTCAGGATCAAAGAGATCAGTGCCCGGGACATCGTCGGGGGTAAAGCCCCCCCTCCCTTGCCTCATTAAAGGTCCTGACTAACAGCGGGCCCAACAGGTCCATATATTTTTTATAGAACTCGACCGGGAAACAGTCCGGCCCCGGTGCCTTCCCCGCCTGCATGCTTCCTATCCCTTTGATCAGCTCCTCCAGCCCAATTGGGGCCCCCAGTCCCGCCACCAGCCCCTCTTCCACCTTTGGAAACCTCAATTGGTCCAGGAAACGGCCCATCCCTCCCTCCTCCCGTGGGGGCTCGGATCGGTACAATTCCTTGTAGAAGTCCCTGAAGACCCCATTGATGCCAACCCCACTCCGCACCACGCTCCCTCCCCTGTCCTTAACTCCCCCCATCTCCCTAGCTGCGTCCCGCTTCCGAAGCTGATGCGCCAGCATCCGGCTTGCCTTTTCCCCATACTCGTAGACCGCCCCCTGGGCCTTCTTCCACTGCACCTCCTCCTTCCTGGTGGTCACCAGGTCGAATTCGGCCTGGAGGCTGCGCCTCTTCCTCAACAATCCTTCCTCAGGCTCTTCCGCATACCTCCTGTCTACCCTCACCATCTCCCCCACCAGCCTCTCCCTCTCACCCCGCTCCCTCCGCTCCTTGTGGGCCCTAATGGAGATCAGCTCTCCCCTCACCACCGCCTTCAGCGCCTCCCATACCATCCCCACTCGGACCTCCCCGTTGTCGTTGGTCTCCAAGTACTTCTCTATACTTCCTCGGACCCGCTCGCTCACCTCCTCGTCCGCCAACAGCCCCACCTCCAAGCGCCACAGCGGGCGCTGGTCCCTCTCCTCGCCCATCTCCAAGTCCACCCAATGCGGGGTGTGGTCCGAAATGGTTGTTGCCGAATACTCGGTATCCTCTACTCTCGCTATCAGCGTCCTACTCAAAATGAAAAAGTCGATTCGAGAATAAGCCTTATGGACATGTGAGAAGAATGAAAATTCCCTAGCCCCCGGCCTTGCAAATCTCCAAAGGTCCACCTCTCCCATTTGGTCCATAAATCCCCTCAACACTCTAGCCGCCGCCGGCTTCCTACCCATCCTGGACCTGGAGCTATCCAGTGCAGGATCCAACACCGTGTTAAAGTCTCCCTCCATTATCAGGCCCCCCACTTCCAAGTCTGGGATCCGGCCCAACATACGCCGCATAAAACCCACATCGTCCCAGTTCGGAGCATACACATTGACCAGTACCACCCTCTCTCCCTGCAACTTACCACTTACCATTATGTACCTACCACCATTATCTGCCACAATGCTCGATGCCTCGAATGACACCTTCTTTCCCACCAAGATCGCCACCCCTTGATTTTTGGCATCTAGCCCCGAGTGAAACACCTGACCTACCCACGCTTTCCTTAGTCTTACCTGGCCTGCCACCTTCGGGTGTGTCTCCTGGAGCATAACCACATCCGCCTTGAGCCCCTTCAGGTGCGCGAACACGCGGGCCCGCTTAACCGGCCCATTCAGTCCCCTTACATTCCAGGTTATCAGCCGGATCGGGGGCTACCCGCCCCCCTCCCCCGCCGACTAGCCATGACCCCTCCTTGGCCAGCCACGTGCCCGCACCCCACACCCGGCCCGTTCCCCACAGCGGCATACCCCCGTCTTGACCCCCCCCATTCGCTCCTCCTTGACCTTAGCAGCAGCAACTCGATCCCCCCCCCATCCCCCCACCGGGCTAGGACCCATCCTATCTGGTTTACTCCCCCCATTGCACTTCCGCAAGTCAGCTGACTCCTGCTGACCCCAGTCACTCCCGCCTCCCCTTCGACTCCTCCCATTGTGTGGCACACCCTCCTCTCCCGCTCCCCATCCACAGGCTCTCCCCCTCCCCCTCCGTTCTAAGCGCGGGAAACAATCCTCGCTTCCCCACCCCCCAGTCTTCGGCGCAGGAAAAAAGCCCGCGCTCTCCACCTACCAGGCCCCGCCACCAACCAAAACAGTGCCTAACCCGCCCCATCCACCCTCCCCAACCCGAAAGAGAAAAACATAGAGAAAAAGAAACCCAAAACAATGCAAAGGCCCCCACCCCCACCCCCAGAACCAAAAATAGGCATAACATATCCACCGCAGTCCCCAATCGCCCATCCCGACCCTCAGCCTGTGTCCAGCTTCTCGGCCTGGACAAAGGCCCACGCCTCCTCCGGAGACTCAGAATAATGGTGCCGGTCCTTGTAGGTAACCCACAATCGGGCCGGCTGCAACATGCCAAACTTCACCCCCTTCCTGTGCAGCACCGCCTTCGCTCGATTGTACCCGGCTCTCCTCTTCGCCACCTCCGCACTCCAGGCCTGATATATCCGAACCTCCGCGTTCTCCCACCTGCTGTTCCTCTCCTTCTTGGCCCACCTGAGCACACACTCCCGATCGACAAACCGATGGAATCGCACCAGCACCGCCCGCGGAGGCTCGTTAGCCTTGGACCTCCTCGCCAACACTCTATGGGCCTCTTCCAGCTCCAGGGGCCCCTGGAAGGACCCCGCTCCCATCAGCGAGTTCAACATGGTGACCACATAGGCCACCACGTCCGGCCCCTCCAGCCCCTCCGGGAGGCCCAGAATCCGCAGATTCTTCCGCCTTGACCGATTCTCCATCTCCTCGAACCGCTAATGCCATATCTTGTGGAGCGCCTCGTGCGTCTCCACCTTTCCCGCCAGGCCTAAGATCCCGTCCTCATTGTCAGAGATCTTTTGTCGAGCCTCTCGGATCGCCACCCCCTGGGCCGTCTGTGTCTCCAGCAGCTTTTCAATAGAAGCCTTACATCGGCTCTAGCAGGTCCGTTTTAATCTCTCTGAGGCAGCACTGGATACCCTCCTGTTGCTCCTCCGCCCACTGCCTCCACGCTGCCTGGTCTCCGCCCGCCGCCATTTTGTCCTTCTTCCCTCCCTTCTTCTGGTCCATCACCACCTTTTTTGTCGCCCCGCTCCTAGTTAAAGCCATATACTGACAGGGTGCTATTATTAACTCCTTCCCACACCGGGAAATGTCGAAAAAGTGCCCTTGGGGGCCCTGAAAAGAGCCCAAAAGTCCGTTTTTGCAGGAGCTGCCGAATGTGCGACTTAGCTCCGCATAACCGCAACCGGAAGTCTCGAGAAGGAATCCTTTTGGCAGTGTTCGCTTCACCAATCTGCCCAAAAAGTCTGTGGAAACTCCTGAAAAAGGTCTGAGAGTCCGTTCCAGACGGGAGCTGCCAGATGCGCGACCTACTCCTCCATGGCCGCCACGGAAGCCTCGTCCCCGCTTCTTCAATGGCCTTGGTAGATCTTTTCACAGTTGTTCCCTCTGCTGCTAGAATTCACCTTTAATAAAGGCCCTCAAGTCAGCTTGCAGCTTTAAGCTTGCCCTTCCCCTGCCTGCATGCTGGAAGAGGCTTTGTTTATCCTGCAGTTGAAGCCAAATCGTTTACTGTTTCTGCCGGGTCTGGTAACCAAGAGACATACCATTCCTGGGGGACACTGTCGGGGGAATGTTGCAGTCTTTTTCCCACACCGGGAAATGTCAAACAAATGCCGTGGGGGCCCTGTAAAGAGCCCAAAAGTCCATTCCAAGCGGGAGCTACCGAACATGCGACCTAGCTCTGCATAGCCGCACCCGGAAGTCAAGTAAAGGATATTGAGGTACTCGAGAGGATGCAAAGAACATTCACAAGGATCACACCAGAAAAGCACTGGTTTTCAATCAGAAGAGGGTGAACAGCTTGCGTTTACGTACTTCTGAAGACAGAATGATGAGGGGTGAGCTAATATATGTCTTCAAAATCCTGAAAGGTTTTGACAGAGTGGAGGCAGGGAGAATGTTTCCATTTGTGCAGATCAGCGTAAAATGAAGGCTATCAATCAAAGTTAGTCACCAAGATATCCAGGAGGGAATTCAGAAGAAACTTTTTTTATCCCAAAATGTGGTGAGAATTTGAAACTCTACCAGCAGGAATAGCCGAAATGAATGATTTTGATGCATTTAAAGGGAAGTTGGACAAGCATAGGAAAGAGAAGGGAGTGTTATGGTGTTAGATTTAGATAAGGAAAGAAACAAGAGGCTCAAGTAGAGCATAAATGTTAGCATAGACTGAATGGGCCAAATGGCCTGATCTGTGTCATATATCCAATGTATCCTATGATTCAGCGCAAATCATGATGTAGATCACTGTTTTTCCTCTAAAATGATACAAATGTATCTTACTTCCAGGCTCCCATAATTAGATAACTTATGTTGTCCAATTAAACTTTAAGATATTTTAATGGTTTGTAGTTTGGGTGGGAGAGGGTTAAATTGGAAAACAAAAGTATTCAAGTGAAAATAATCCTGAAAAGGGATTGCCAGAAAATTGGTACTCTGCCCTAGGTGGTGACAATTTCAGCTGAATGTCAGTCTCGGGACAGACAGACCTAATGGATTTAATTAATGCCAAATGACCACGATCCTTCACGTCGGTAAATAACATGACCCCCTTGCTTGTCTAGTAGCGTCTATCCAAACATCGATGCATCCATAGGGTAAGAAATCCCACTGCAAATTCTGTGAATCTCCCATGTTCAGTGTAATCTATTGTTTCAGCCCTGCAATTCTGGATAAAACATTCAGGAGATCATTTCTGAATAAGATCAGATCAGTTGTCATATCCATCACATGTATGAATCCTCTGGGACTTGTTAATGTAGGCCTCTGCCTAATTAAACCTTGGTCACTCTTGTCTCTACTTCCAGAATGCATTTATCACTGCTACATTTTTATGAGGGGAGTGATTCAGTCACATCATTTTGTATATGCCATGTATAAAAGATCTTGAGCATCAGCAGGGGCAGTGCTGTTAAAGGATGTCTGAACCATCCATTATGAAGAAAAGTCCTCGCATGGATCATTTACGTCAGACAGTAATTGTAATTAAGTGGTGATTTTAACCCTGTGGTAATAGGCAATTAAATGGCCTAGGTTACTAGCCTGTTGGTACGCCATCAGGAATGCATTGTTCCACACAGAGGAGAAGTCCTTCTTCTTTATGTATGCATTTTGTGCCCGGATGAGATCATTGGGACCCGACTGCAATTTTAACTGGATTTTCTTTGGGCTTAGAATCATAGAATTTACATAAGGAGGCCATTTTGCCCATTGAGTCTGCACCAGCCCTTGGAAAGAGCTCCTAATTAAACCCATACCTCCACCCTATCACCGTAACCCAGTAACCCAACCAAACCCTTTAGGCACTAACGGGCAATTTATCATGGCCAATCCACCTAACCTGCACACCTTTGGTCTGTGGGAGGAAACCAGAGCACCCGGAGGAACCCCATGTAGACACGGGGAGAAAGTGCAAACTCAACACAGTCACCCGAGACCTGGAATTGAACTTTGGACCCTGGAGCTGTGAGGCAGCAGTGCTAACCACTGTGCTGTCCCACTTATTCTTTTCTTATGCTTATAACTTATTATTTTCTGGGATGTGAGCATCACTGGCAAGGCCAGCATTAGAGCATATCCCTAATTTCCCTTGAAACAATTGGCGTGCTCAGCATTTCAGAGGGCAGTTCAGAGACAACCACATTGCTGGTGTCTGGAGCACATGTAGGACAGCAGATCTTCTTCCCTAAAGGACATTAATGAGCCGGATAGATCTTTACAACAATCGATGATGGTTTCATGGTCACCAGTTACTGAGAATGGCAGTCTTGTGACACAGTGGTTAGCTTCCTGCCTCTGAGCCAGAAGCTCCGAGTTTGAGTCCCACCCCAGGGCTTGATGGCCAAGTTCAAAATACGGCCAATCAGGTTGAGTGTCAACCTGCAAAATCCTTCCAATATGTCAATGGCTGGCGGGAAGAGTGGGAGAGACTCCTGGTCAGCCACGCTTGATGTGGAGTAGCATCCTTCAAGCTATAAGCCTCTGGTGACTGACTAAAGAACAATGAACAAACAATACAGCACAAGAACAGGCCCTTCAGCCCTCCAAGCCTGCACCAATCATAATACCTGTCTAAACTAAAACCTTCTACACTTTCAGGGTCCATAACCCTCCTATTTCCACCCTATTCATATATTTGTCAAGATGCCTCTTAAACGTCATTATCATATTCTTCCACCACCTCTCCCAGCAACGCCTTCCAGTCATTCACCATCCTCCGTGAAAAACAAACTCACCTCACACATCTCCTCTAAACATTGCACCTCACATCTTAAACCTATGTCCCCTAGTAATTGAATTTTCCATCCTGGGAAAAAGCATCTTGACGATCCACTCTGTCCATGCCATTCATAATTTTGTAAACCTGTATCAGGTGGTCCCTCAAACTGAGTGGAAACAATCTGAGTTTGTCCAACCTCTTCTCATAGCTAATAACCTCCAGACCAGGCAACATCATGGTAAACCTCTTCTGTACCCTTTCCAAAGACTAGTGACCTGTTCTTGGAATAACTAGCTATGGAAACAGTTGAAAGTCTGCCTTAATGCACCACTAGGTGCAGGAAGAGGAAGAAGAAAATTACTGAGATTAGCTTTACAGATTTATTACCAGAGTTCAAATTTGTCAGATTTGACCCATGTCCCCAGAGCATTAGCTTGGGCCTCTGGTTCCAGTGACATTACCATAACGACCTGTGGCATAACGGCAACAACACTGCCCAGAATCAGCACTTGGTTGATGATCCCATGTTGGAAATTCCAGACCTCGACCTCCCGTGGGAAGAATGGGTCAAACTGAACAGGTTTCACACTGGAGTCAGACCCTGCCACAACAACCTCTTTCACCCCTGTGTACCTGTGGTGAAGTAATAATCGACAATATGTTATTCTCTAAGTCTGAATAAAGATTGTAGACTTCCAGTTAACACAAATACTTTATTCAATGGGTTTGTTCTGTTTCCAGAGCTTAACTAGATATAATAGTCAAGAGGTATGACCAGTGAAGCTAAGGTAAGCTGCCTATGCTGAGCTGTCTCTGTGTGCTGCTGCTCCCTAGCCCTGTGCTTCTGAAAGAGGCAGATCCTGCCTTGGGCTGGACCCTTTATACCCGTCTCTGATGCTGCCCTCGAGTGATGCTGTGGCTGTTACATCTGTGCTGCTGCAGTCCCTGGTGTATGTGCAGATGTATGTACAGATGTACAGATCACTACATCCCCCCCCCTTTTGATTTGATATGTCTTCTAGATTGGCCGCACGAAAACTGTACATAACAAGTGGTGAGAATAAGCAAATCTGCGCACTGTGAAAATGAGAAAGTAATACAGAAACAATTAACAGTGTTGTGAGTCCATTGTGAGAAATGTTCATATTCGTCTTGTGGGTGTGTTGAAGTGTCGTTACAAATCTATCGGTCGGGGGACTTACGGCTTCTGCTGGAGCGTCTTAACGGTGGTAGTAGGGATGATGGTTTGATGTCATCAAGAGTACTGTCTGGCGTTGTGTGGCGAGGAACGTCCTGTGGACAAATGGACTCGGTCAAGTCCAGTGTGGGAAATACTGGCGTTGTAGGTCAAATCTCTAATAGATCCCGGCGGTTATGGCAAAAAAGTGCTCCCGCAGACGATTTTACAATGTAGGACTGTGGTGCCTCCTGCCTGATCACCGTAGCCGACTCAGACCATCCGCCTTCTGGGTCCCTGATTCTGATGGCGTCACCTATTGTCAGTGGCAGGGGGTCGGAGAATCCCGCCCCAAGTCCCCACGCCGGCATGAGAACGGAAAACTGGCGCAAGACGGCCACCGATTCCCCGTTTTGCTGGGGGCGAGCAGGAAGGCAGCTTAGAGCACTCAGCTCTAGCTGCTGATACGGCCTGGAGACTTGCAGGGTCCATGGCCACGCATATGCGCATGGCAGCGGCCTACAGCGGCCGGCCCGTGCTTCATGGCGGATGCTGCTCGCAGACTCGGCCCCCGACATAATCCCCCCCTTTGGCCGGCTCACGCGCCCCTGACTGCCCCATCACAGTGCTCCCAGCCCCGAATATGTCAACCCCTGTCCACGGATCGGCCCTTTCCCGACTGTGGCGGCGCTGGACTGAGTCCGCAGCCGCCATGCTGAGCTCCCGACGGGCAAGACCACACGTGTCCCACGCCGGTTAGGGGCGGAGCATCGGGGGGCGTACCTCAGGCAATGTCATGAGGCCGTAGATACGTGGCGCAGCGTACTCCTGGAGTACGCCGCTTTGGAGGGGGCGGTGCTTTGCGGAAGCGGCGTCGCCCCCAATTCTGTCGTGAATTTGGATTTTCCGGCCTGTCTGCGAACACGATTTCGGCATCGGCGACCGGAGAATCCAGCCCATGGTTAATGCTATGTAACATCCAATACATTCTCAAGGATTCTAATTTAATAAGTGAAATTGCATATTTTATGACACAATATATTACAGCATCATAGGGCCGGTTAGCTAGCGTGTTGTTCAAAATAACACCAACAGCATAGATTCCGGCTGAAGTAGACTTGCGGCCTGCCTCGTCACCTTGTCCATGTTTGATGTGGATTGGTGGCCCTCAAGCGATATAACTAATTGTTTCTCTCTGTAACAGTGAGGCTTACGGTCCGTCTTAGACTTGGTTAATTACCTACTGATGTTATAGCAATACTTATGATAATTTCAGTACAGCAGTTCTATGACAATGTGCCTATTAGAGACCAAACGTCAAACTAGTAGCCTTGATCTTTATTCAAATTTGTTTCACAATGTAATTAATTTAATCCTTTTTTTTTCTTTTCAAAGCCCTGGATACCAAAAATGATGTGTCGGAGAAGATATGTCACAGGTAGGTAGGAAGGATACAGTAGTTAGTGTTGGCTGATGGTTTTGGGACACACTGGGCAAGATTCTCCGTCCTGCCGCACCCGGGGCGTCATTCTCCGCCGGCGGGAGTCTCCGTTTTGCCAGCGCCCGGGGGTTTCCCGACGGCGTGGGGCTGCCCCACAATGGGAAACCCCATTGACCGGCCGGTGTTACGGAGACTCCCGCCGGCCGGTCGGCGCAGAAATGTGGCGGGGCGGGTAGGAGAATTTTGCCCCCGTTTTCAGGTGCGGTGCGTCCCCGCCGGCAGCAGGATTCTCCGTTGCGCCAGCCGGCCAACGGGGTTTCCCATTGTGGGTAGCCGCACACCGTCGGCAAATCCCCGGGTGTGGGTGAGCTGCCGGCGTAACGGAGAATCCTGACAGCGGAGAATCCAGCCCAGTGGTTTTGGGGTTGGGAGATAAGTCATGGATGTGGAGCCTCAGAAGATTAAGGAGGAGCAGCATGAGGGTTACAGGATGCAGAAATGCACGAAAAGGCAGGGTTAGTGAGTGTTGTAAAGCTCCAAAGGTAACATTGCCAATAAGAATAGGATACAAATCTTGACTTCTTCAAATTCAGGTTTTTTCTGAGCAGTAGTCACTTCTCTATCAACTCACACAGTGCCACATGTATTGATATGGTGCAGCCCATTTAAACAATTCGTGAAATCTATTAAACAATAAAGCAATGAAGACATCAACCCAGACACAAAATGCTGAGGAACTTAACTCTTTCCTAACAGTGAGGGAGGAAGAGAGCGGAAGCTCTGTTGATTCTGGATTTACTTGGAGATGGCTGCTGGATGTGAGTGAAAGATTTAGTTGTTTAAACTTAAAATTCAACAGCGTAATTGCCCCATAAGAGATCCATTGTCAGGCAATGTGACAGAACAAACATAACGGTATAGGTTAATGAGGAAAGTTTTATAGGAAGTCTGTGCAACCCAAAATAATTATTTTCACACGATATTTACTTCGGTGTATGAAACCATTAAATATGTTATAAACATCTTCATGCATAGGCAATGGGCAGGATTCTCCGGTGTCCTTCGTGGCGGGACCCATTGCGAGTGGAAACAGAAAATTCCCATTCACTCTCGGCACTGGAAAATCCCATCCGCAAACGACCAATACTCCCAATTTTTCTGTCACCTGCAAATTTTATAATTTTATAATTATACTGAGGTATGATGTCACGTAAGAACAGGAGGAGGTCAATTAGTCCTTCGACTCTTTTCTGCCCTTCAATGAGATCAAGGCTGATGTACAATCTAGCTTCATATAACTTCTGAGTCTTATCATACAGCAAGGGATCGTCGCTCTAATGTCTTACTTGAAGAGACACTTCTCTACAGATCAATGTCTCACTCTAAGGGCCCTCTCCTCTACACAAATGATGTTTGGCTCTCCTCTACAAATGATTGTTTGCCTCCTCAATCATTGCTATTAACTATTAGTCAGTGCCAACTGCTACAAGAGTTCACAGTTGGATTATGTCATAGGACAGTCCATTATTAGAAATCATAGAAACCCGACAGTGCAGAAGGAGGCCATTCAGCCTATCGTGTCTGCACGACCCTCTGAAAGAGCAGCCTACCTAGGCCCAGTCCCCCGCAACCCTGTAACCCCACCTAACCTTTGGACATTAAAGGGCAATGTAGCATGGCCAATCCACCTAGCCTGCACATCTTTGGACTGTGGAAGGAAACCAGAGCACCTGGAGGAAACCCACATAGACAGGTGGAAAATGTGCAAACTCAACACAGACAGTAACCCAAGGTCGGAATTGGACCCGGGTCCCTGGTGTTGTGAGGCCGCAGTGCTAACCACTGTGCCACCGTGCGCCCTCAAGGTCATTGAGATGTTGGGGTCCACTAAAAAGAAAGAAAAGCACCTTTCGCACTTCACCCAAACAACCAGAATATAATAAATTATTTCTAAAAGTCAGATCTCAGTTGTTTTGCAACATGTCAAGATAGGTGACCAGCTGAATCACAACCAAGTAATTAGAATGCCTCCATTCCTCCTCAGGTTATTCCCTCATCTTCTTAGGTAGCCTCCATGGTGCTTTAGAATTGCCATACGTTATCAGGGAGCCTTCACACCCTCTCAACTAGCTTCCACATCTTCTCAGAAGGTAGTCACACCTTCTCAGGAAGCCTAATCAACCTCTCAAGTAGTCTTCCCAAGGAGCTTTCAGATCTTCTCAGGGAGCCTCCACATGTTTTCAGGGCACATTCGCACCTATTCCTTCCAACAATACATCGCACGGGTATAGGCAACACTCCATTTGGACATCAATTGAATTGAAAATTGGGAGAAGTGTATAGGATAGAAGACAGGTGATCTGCTATCACCTGCTTTACAATATTCTCCCCAATGTAAAAATTACCGCCGTTATATTTTAAGAAGCAGATCCTATTGAAATATCATAGGTAGCATTGTTAACAGTGAAGCTGCTGAGCCTCATTCCTAGGTTATCTTGCATGCTTTCTTGTGACCTGTGGAGGTGTGGCACAGTGATATTGTCTCTGGACTAATAATCCAGGGTAACAGTCAGGGTTCGAATTCCACCGCGGCAGATGTTGAAATTTTAATTCAATAAAATTCTGGAATTAAGGGCTGCACGGTGGCGCAGTGGATAGCACTGCTGCCTACGGCACTGAGGACCCGGGTTCAATCCCAGCCCTCAGTCACTGTCCGTGTGGAGTTTGCACATTCTCCCCGTGTCGGTGAGGGTTTCGCCCCCAGAACCCAAAGATGTGCAGGTTAGGTGGGTTGCCCATGAAAAATTGCCCCTTAATTGGAAAAAAGTAATTGAGTACTCTAAATTTATATTTTTAAAAATCTGGAATTAAAAGTCTAAATGATGACCATGAATTGATTGTCGTTAAAAACCCATCTGGTTCACTAATCTCCCTTTAGGGAAGGAAATCTGCTGTCTCTACTTGGCCCCTACATGTGACTCCAGACCCATCACAAAGTGGTTAACACTTAAAATGCCAACCGAAATGGTCTAATAAGCTACTTGATTCAAGGGCAACTAGGGATGGGCAATAAATGCTAGGCCCAGGCAGTGGTGCCCACATCCCATGAAGAAATTTTTAAATATTACACATTTCAAATTTAACTGTGCTACTGTTCTGTGATATGCCTTGAAATATGATGGAGGGCATTTTCTGATCCTGAGGCTAAGTGTTGACGCCGTCGTAAACACCTTGACGTTTTACGACGGCGTCAACAGGCCCCAGGAGCAGCATTTCTGAGCCCTACAGGGGGTCAGCACGGCACCAAAGTGACTCATGCAGCTCCAGCTGCCGAGACCGGCGTCAAACGGGCGACGCGGGTCTGCGCATGCGCGCTGTGACCAGCGTGAATTCACGCATGTGCATTGGCTTCCTTCTCCACGCCGGCCCCAATGCAACATGGCGTAGAGTTACAGGGGCCGGCATGGAGTAAAAGAGGCCCCCACCAGGAGAGGCCGGGCCACCGATCGGTAGGCCCTGATCGTGGGCCAGGCCACGGTGGAGGCCCCACCCGGGGTCGGATCCCCCCTCCCCCCCCACCAGGCCGCCCCCCGCAGGATGGACGCCGAGGTCCCGCCAGGTAAGACCACATGTGAACGGTGCAGGCGGGACTCGGGCTTTCTTGGCGGCCAATCGGCCCATCCCGGGTGGAGAATCACCTGGGGGGTTGCGTAGAGCTGCCCCCAACCGGCACCTCGCCGAACGTGCCGGCGCCAATGGTCAATGGAGAATCGGCGGACCGGCGTCAGGGCGACGTCGCGTGAATTGCGCCCGGCCCTGTGATTCTCCGACCCGGCCCTGGGGTCAGAGAATCCCGCCCGATGTGTCTGCACAATAATTTCAAATATTTCAATGTTGAAATGGTTAACTATATTGAGCATTGTCAGTCCCATAGACACTGATTATATTCAAAGTAAAATTTAAGTTGCTCGGTTGCAGAAAACCCAGAAAATGCTGGCCGGCCTTGACAATTAATATTTTAAATGATCCCCCCTGCCCCCTGCAAAAGTCTAATTATATCAGCAGAACTGCTTACTCTGCCATTCTCATCTCACCCACGTTACTTCTTCATGCAGGGAGGTGTGTGCAGATCCATCAGCCGCTCTGCCGATTGCTAAGCTTTAGCGCAGCAAGTTTTTGAATCTTAAATGTGCTGAGGATTCATCCATAAATCTCAACCATAAAACACAGTACTGAGTCTGAGGCTGAAGTGATGCTTGCGGAACCAGTGATTCGTTGGTTATTTATTTCAGGGCAAGATCAATGGTTACATTGTTAAATAGATTGGATGTAGTTGACAAATGGGTATTACTTTCCCCATCTATTCTGCTCACATTGCCAATTAAACTTAAATTGTTGGGTCGATTCGGATGAAGTTTCTCAGAATGTTGTACAACTTTGCAATGTCTTGCCATCCACAAAGAGCTACAGATTGCAACATTCAATACAGGTTGAAACTACATTGTAATCAAAAGATTATTCTTGAGGGCACAGGTGACATTACGTGACAAATCCAAATGTAGATTTTTCAAAATTTCCATTTAGAAATTTTGAAACGTGGGAGGAACACATTGATATGCAGGGTGGAATTTTTCCTTTTTTCTTCTAAGTGCTAGCTCAGGCAAGGAACCCGCAGCTCAACGTCTTGTCATCAAGGGGGGAGAACCCAATAGCAAGGCGGGGAAATGCTATAAATAAATGTAACCTAATTAAATGAGGTTCCCAACCTTCCTGGGTGGGAAGCTCATTACGTCAATGGCGGGGGTGGGGATTCTCGTTTTCTGACTCTCGTTCAATTTTGCGCCTACATCGTCATTTGCGCCCGTGGCAAAATCCTGACCATAGAGTCTTAACACATCAACACATAGGGTCTTAAATCTGAACCAATGAAATGATGAAGGTATGAGGGGCAAGTTGGGAAATGCATTCAAAGATTTGATGGTAAACAGGCAGTAGCTTGCATTTATAGAAGTATTACATGGTCTACAACAAATAACAGTCCTCTAAGATTGGGTAGGGTTAACAAGACTTGCGAAAGAGATCTGGGGTGGGATTCTCCCTTCTGACGGCAGAGTGTTGACGCCGTTGTTAAAACTGGAGAGTTTAACGACGGAGTCATCGGACCGCTAAGTGTAGTGATCCTCTGCCCTACAGGAGGCCAGCACGGCACTGGAGTGACCCACGCGGCTCCAGCTGCCGATACCGGCGTCAAATGGGTGCCACGGGTCTGCGCATGCGTGCTGCGACTGGCGCGAATGTACTGCGACCGGCGCGAATGCGCGCACGCACGGTGGCTTCCACCTCCGCGCCGGCCCCGACGCAACATGGCCTAGGGCTACAGGGGCCGGCGCGGAGCAAAGGAGGCCCTCACCAGGAGAGGCCAGCCCGCCGATCAGTAGGCCCCTATCGTGGGCCAAGCCACGATGGAGGCCCCCCTGGGTTCGGACCCCACCCCCACCCCCCACCACCACCAGGCCGCCTGATAGAATCAACTATTTCCTGATAGATCTGATAGGTAAAAAGGCTATTTTAATGTAAATATTAAGACCCAGTTTTAATACCCATTTTAAAATAAGGATTTCAGCACTCATAACCTTAGGTTATGACAAAACACATAGCTTCAACAGAGGCACAAAAAGCCTGACACATGCATAAACTAATTGGAGATAAAAACAACATTTCACTGAGCAAGATAAAAAAGCTACTGTTCTAATAAACATATTTTCAAAGACAGTTTGACATTAAGAAATGAGCTGTACCAGTAATCAGATCAAGGCCACTAGCACCTTAGCAATATGAAGGCACCATTGTCCAGAATGTGGATAAAGCAAAGTCAGCAGAAAACCAGTAAAAACCAGCCTTGATAATGGCAGAGAATCACATTCCATAACATACACAAATATTCAACCATATTCAGAACTTATGTTGCACATTAAGGATTGACCGTTATTCATCGAATCAAATGTATTTGATTCCAACCCAAACCAATTAGGACGACATAGAGGTGTAGATAGATGACTAACGTCTGATAAGATTCTCCTTAAACATGATGGTCCGTGCGGCCATCTTTGTCCAGGATCATCCTATTGACTCTTGAAGTAAATGCAAGCTGTTTTGCCGTAAGCAAGAAACCATTTCTGTATTATTTTGAAAGTTAAATTGTTTATAAGTTACTTCTCTTTAAGTCCTTTTGCTAGACGGACTTTATTGAGAATAGATTTAAGTTTCTCTCAATTGTAATCAAATAGAGACAATAAAGATTCTTATTTGCATCCGAGAAGTTTAACTCCAATTCTACTGAGTTTTAGTGTCGCAAGACTTCACTAGTTTGCATCCGAGAAGTTTAACTCCAATTTCTACTGAGTTTTAGTGTTGAAAGACTTCACTAATTCCGCATGGTAGATCTCATCACCGCCCTGGACAGGATGGTCGCCGAGGTTCCGGCTGGTAAGACCAGATGTGAATGGCGCCGGCGGGACTCGGGCTTTTTTGGCGGCCACTCAGCCCATCCCGGGCGGAGAATCGATGGGGGGGGCGCGCAGAGCAGCCCCCAACTGGCGCCGCGCCGACACCAATTCTGCCGATTCTCCGGTCACCGGGCTGAGAGAATCCCACCCATCATGTTTGACAAACCTGTTGAAGTTCTTTGGGTTATTACTTGTAGAATAAATAAAGGAGAACCAATGGATGTGATGTATTTGGATTTTCAGAAAGTTTTTGATAAGGTCCCACCCAAGAGGTTCGTAAACAAAATTGGAGCACATTGGATTGGGAGTGATATACTGGTTTGGATTGAGTATCGGTTAATAGATAGTGTCATGGGAATGTCACTTTAAGAAATGTTTGTCTGCTCAAGTGGCTGCAGTGATGTCAGAGTGTGGGTGGAGCTGAGCTCAAGCTCTGCTTTTTACTTTCGCTTTGAGGAAAAGCTTGGGTGTCTGTGTTTTTTAGTTTCGTTTTAGTTTTGGAGAAGCTGCAATCACAGCAGGATGTGTGTGAATCTCTGCAAGCTTATGAATGTCTATTTGGTGTTTTCAACGTGGTAACTGTTCCCAGTAGTGAAGTTAAGCCTGGTGTCTTTCTGTAAAAAGGATTTTTGTCTTATGGATGTTAAAAGGAAAGTTTAAGGATTTCTTTGAATGTTGTATTCTTTGGGGGGTGTATTTGAATTAATGGTTGCTAAGATGTTCACTGTATGTTTTAAAAAGGCTAACTGAGTTTGTAGAATAAACATTGTTTTGCTTTAAAAATTACTTTTAAATTTCTGCTGTATCACACCTGTAGAGTAAGCCGTGTGCTCCCCATACCACAATCTAGTAAAAGTTGTGGTCAGGTGAACTCCATGATACACTTTGGGGTTCTCTAAACCCTGGCCCATAACAATAGAAAGTAGGAATAAGCAGGTCATTCTCAGGTTGGCAGGCCCTTACTAGTGGGGTACCACAAGGACCAGTGCTGTGACCATAGCTGTGCAGAATCTATTCAAATTATTTGGATGTGGGGACCACATGTAACATTTCCAAATTTGCCGATGATACAAACCTAGATGGGAATTTTAAGTTGCGAAGAGGATGTAAGGAGGTTTCAAGTGGGTTTGGACAGGCTAAGTGATTGGGCAAGAACATGGCAGATTGGATATAATGTGAAGAGCTGTGAAATGATCCTCTCTGATAGAAAAACAGAAAGACCGAGTATTTCTTAAATGGTGAGAGATTGGGAAGTGTTGACGTCCAAAAGGACCGGAGTAGCCGTGTTCAGAGTCACTAAAAGCTAGTATGTAGATGCAGCAAGCAATTAGGCTTAGAGTAAAATATTGGAGAACATATTTCAAGGCAGCATGGGACACAATGGTTAGCATTGCTGCCTCACAGCACCAGGGACCCGGGTTCAATTCTGACCTTGGATGACTGTCTGTGTGGAGTTTGTACGTCCTACCCATGTCTGTGTGGGTTTCCCAGTGCTCCGTTTCCTCCCACAGAACAAAGATATGCAGGTTAGGTGGATTGGCCATGCTAAATTACCCCTTAGAGTCCAAAAGGGTTAGCTGGGGTTACGGGGATACGGTGGGGCATGGGCCTAGGTAGGGTGCTCTTTCAGAGGGTTGGTGCAGACTCAGTGCCTGCGTGTGTTTCCTCCGGGTTCGCCGGTTTCCCTCCACAAGTCCCGAACGACGTGCTTGTTAGGTGAATTGGACATTCTGAATTCTTCCTCTGTGTACCCGAACAGGTGCTGGAATGGGGCGCCTAGGGGATTTTTACAATAACTTCATTGCAGTGTTAATGTAAGCATACTTGTGACACTAATAATGATTATTATTATAATGTGTTAGAGGTTGCTGGCTTGGAAGATGGTGTGAAAAAAGACTTGATATCTTGTCTGTAGTACGTTGTGCTGCCATGTTTCTGGCGGTTGATGGGTGCCAATCAAGAGGGTTGGGTTGATGATATTGAGCTTCTTGGTGTTGTTGGGGCTGCATTAATTCAGGAAAATGGAATAAATTCCTACACAGTCCTGATTTATGCCTTGCAGATGCTTTGGGGAGTCAAGAAATGGGATATTCGTTGCAAAATACCAGTCTCTGACCTACTCTTGTAGCTACCATATTTATGCAGCGTATCCAGTTCAGTTTCTAGTCAATGGTAACCCACTTGGATGTTCATAGAGTCATGGCGTCTTACAGTGCAGAAAGGCCCTTCAGCCCATCGAGTCTGCACCGACAATAACCACTCCTAATCTCACGCTAATCCCATTTACCAGCACTTGGCCTACTCACCCAAGTGCTTTTAAAAGATTGTGACGTTTCTAGCCTCCACTGTCTTCCCAGGCAATGCCTGAAGGGGGGAGGTCCAGCGGTGAGACCTCTTAAAACTGAATAGCTAGGATGACACTGGAGTAGTTTTACATAAGTAAGTTTATTAAGGATTGAGATTAATCATGGAAAGTATGCCCAGTAATCATTATTAACCATTAAACATGTATTTTTAGGATATGGTCAAGCTCTGGCTACCAGCAGTGGCCACAATGCATGATGGGATTTAGGCTAGCTGACTTGCCCATGTTTTTAAGACACAGGAGATGTGTGATCAGCAAATTACTAGTAAACACAAGCTTTTACCAGTGGCTTCCGATATCCTCTGGAAGCGAAAAGGAACTCACTTCTGATATCCTGTCCTTCTGAAACAATCCATGGAGTAAAGAGGATGCCAATTCTGCCATCCTGTCCCTTACAAACAATGGGTGTGCAGGATGCTGGTATTGACGTCAAGCCTTTTGTAAACATAGCTAACAGGGTGGGACTCAATCATGGATTGATTGCAATTTTATTGGATAAAATTTAAACATGACAGCTTAAGGGATTGGATCGAGTCCAGCTGGGGTGGGCTATTGATTTTTGGAAATTGTATAATTGATGTGTTTTTATCAGTGTTTAGTAGATAGATCTTGACAAACATCCAGATCTCATCTCCGTGTACACGAACTCAAGCTTGAGAAAATAAAACCGTCTTCTCTAGATTGTTGATGTGTCTGTTGCTCTCTGTACTGAGTTGAGCCACAGGGAAGGAGCCCACGTGGAAGCTGACTCAATACACAGGTCTTGAAACTGCTCCTACAGTGCCTTCCAGATTCTCTGAGTAAAAATTATTTTTCTCAATTCCCCTCAGAATCTCCTGCCCCTCAGCCCAAAACTATGTTCCTTGTGATTGACCTCTGAGCCAAGTGGAACAGCTGCTTCCTATTTACGCGGTGGGTAATTTATGATGGGTGATTCAGCGATGGTAATGCTGTTGAATGTTAAGGGGAGGTGATTAGATTCAGTCTTGTTGGAGATGGTCATTATCTGACATTTATGTGACATGAATTGTATTTGTTCCTTGTTAGTTGTTCTCGTCTTGCTGAATGCAGGCACTGACTGCTTTTGTATCTGAGAATTGTGAATGACAATTCATAGAACATAGAATATACAGTGCAGAAGGAGGCCATTCGGCCCATCGAGTCTGCACCGACCCATTTAAGCCCTCACTTCCACCCAATCCCCGTAACCCAGTAACCCCTCCTAACCTTTTTGGTCACTAAGGGCAATTTATCATGGCCAATCCACCTAACCTGCACGTCTTTGGACTGTGGGAGGGAACCGGAGCACCCGGAGGAAACCCACGCAGACACGGGGAGAATGTGCAGACTCCGCACAGACAGTGACCCAGCGGGGAATCGAACCTGGGACCCTGGCACTGTGAAGCCACAGTGCTATCCATTTGTGCTACCGTGCTGCCTGAAATTTTGGCTGAAATAGTTGCAAATGATTTGGCCTCGTCATTTGCACTGATGTGCTGGGTTCCAACATTATTGAGGATAGAGATGTTTCTCCTCCCAAAATTGTTTGATTGCCCACCATCATTCATGATTAGATGTGGTAGGTCTGCAGAGTTTCGATTTGATCCATTATTTGTGGGATCTCTTTGCTGTTGCTGCATGCTGCTTCTGCATGTTGTCTAGTAGCTTCACCAGTTTAGCACCTCATTTTTAGATATTCCTGGTGCATCTCCTGGCATGCATTTCAGTATTAATAAAAAACTGAGAATGTTTGGAAATGTTCAGGTCAGGAAGCATCTGTGGAGAGGGAAACTGAGTTAACACTTCAGGTCTGTGATCTTTCATTGGTAGCTGGTAATCTAAGAAGGTTTCTTTGCCATGTTTGGTCCCATCCCGGGGTCCATTGTCAATGTTGAGGACTCCCAGGGCCACACCAATCCAACTGTATTCCCAACTGGGGTGGCACAGTAGCACAATGGTTAGCACTGTTGCTTCACAGTGCCAGGGTCCCGGGTTTAATTCCCGGTTTGGGTCACTGTCTGTGCGGAGTCTGCATGTTCTCCTCGTGCTGACATGGGTTTCCTCCAGGTGCTCCAGGTTCCTCCCAAAAGTACCAAAAGACGTGGGGCGCGATTCTCCGAAATGGAGACCAAGTCCCGACGCCGGAGTGAAAACCGGAGTGTTTCACTCCGGCGTCGAAGCCCACTCCCAGCCCCCTATTCTCCCGCCCCCGGGGGGCTAGGAGCGGTGTCGCGTATTTTACACGCGCTGGGCCTTGGCGCCGCGTAAAAAGCGAGGCCGCGTCAATGACGGCGTCGCGTAAATGACATCACCCACGCATGTGCGGTTGCCACCCTCCCCGAGGCCGCCCCGCAAGAAGATGGCGGATGGATCTTGCGGAGCGGCGGAGGAAAGGAGGTCCTCCTTTAGAGAGGCCGGCCCGCCGATTGGTGGGCACCGATCGCGGGCCAGACCCCATCAGAGGGCCCCCCCCGTGCAAGACGCCCCCTCCCGCCCCACAGGCCGCCCCCCAGCGTTCCCGCGCAGTTCCCGCCAGCAGCGACCAGGTGTAGATGGCGCCGGCGGGAACCTGTCATGTTGGGGCAGCCGCTCTGCCCATCTGGGCCGGAGAATCGCCGCTCGCCTTTTGCAAGCGGCGAGCGGCAATTCTCCGAGTGGCCGAGCGTGATTCTCGCGGCGCTGGTTTGGGGGAGGTGGGAGAATCGCGTGCGGGTATCGGGATGGTGTGGCAGGACTTGCGCTGCGCCCCGGCGATTCTCCCACCCGGCGTGGGGCTGGGGGGGGGGGGGGGGGGGAGAATTCCGCCCGTGCTGTTAGGCGAATTGGACATTCTGAATTCTCGCTCAGTGTACCCGAACAGGCGCCGGAATATGGTGACTAGGGGATTTTCACAGTAACTTCTTTGCAGTGTTAATGTAAGCCTACTTGTGACAATAATAAAGATTGTTATTATTGTGCCATGACTTCTGTTCTACCCGACCAGCAAGACAGACGCAGTGGATGGTGAAGGAAGAGTCGGGAACATTGGCTCGAAGATATAATTCAATGCAAATGACTATTTGGTGATATGCCAATAAACAATATTGTAGATAGTTGGTGGTACAACCTCTAACCAGCAGGTGGAAGTACAGACCCACCATGTGGTCTCAAGGCATGTGACAAGACACTCAGATATAAGTGGGGGCACATCCAGTGATCAGGAGATGGTTATAAGACATACAAGAGGACAGTTGTGCCTTGGGGTATTTCCATGATAACTTGCTCTGTAACAGATTGTTATCTTACCACGTGTGATTTAATAAAGATCCTGGTTTGGACAAGTCACAAGTCATTTGGTAAATTCCTTGCTAGACATTGAACTCCGAACCCAACATGGTACCAGAGTGCTAAAGATTTGGAGATAACGACGGCAATGACAAAGTAATATTCGGCAGAAAGACCTGCAGCTTTTGGCGACTCGGCTCAATAGAAAGATGGAGCCGGAGATGGACGGTATAAAGGGATCCCACCAGCTTCAGTTCATGGGTAATGTAGAAAACAATTGGCATATTTTTAAGCAGCAATTTTGATTATATATTGTAGCCCTAGGCCTACAGGCACAGCCTGATGACACGCTTATTGTGTTGCCCTTCGCGGCCACAGATCCTGAAGCAGCAGAACTATATAATAGCTTGGCCTGTGGCAGTGAAGACCAGAACAAGAAATATAATGAAGCATTAAAGCTTTTTGATCTGTATTGCTCTATGGAAAATAACGGCGCCTATGAACAACACATAGTTAGTATGGACACCCAGAAAGAAGGGTTGCAATCAAAAAGCCATATTCAGGTGTGTCCTGCAAGTGAGGGACTGCACAGCAAAACAGCGCACTCAGCTCGAGACATTGTGGCGCCAATTCAGAGGAAGACCGCAGCGACATTAGTGCTGTGACGGAGTTTGTGAAGAAACGTGGTCTCAGAGCGAGCAGCCATTTTAAGTGGCCGATAATAATTGCTCTTTGTGGATTCAATCTCGGCCATAGACACGGTGAGTCAGACAATGAACGAGACGGACATTTTGATGACCGATTGGAACGGCAGTCACAGCCCAGCTGATACCATCAAAAGCAGATGAACCATTCCAGTGATGTTAAACGATACATTGGTAAAGTGCAAACTTGACACGGGAGTGAAGGCAAACCTCACCAGTTTGGGTGATCTGCACAGTTAGCGGGTGACGCCGAAAGTCATAACCCTGCCAAGGAGGCTACAGTGGAAATGAGTTTGAGACAGAATGGGAATGTGTCCTAAAGCTTGGGTGTACAATAAAAGACATATTGTGCCGTTCTCCATTGTGAACATGAAACGTGAGTCCATCCTAGGAGCAGATGCATGTGAGGCCCTGAACTTAGTTGAGTGACTGTATATCCCAGAAGACGGCAGGCCAGCTAAATACTACAGATCCCTACAAAATATTAGAGTCTGCTCGGTTAATGAGGATTCAGAAGAAATTCAGGTTGAGGACAACGAATCAAACGGAGAGACAGAACAGTCAACGGGTATTCCGCAATTCTGGTTCACAGTCTTCAAGAATGTGCATGTGCTCAGTGGCATGATGCAGGAGCATGATGAGCCCGTATTCAAGCATCTGCAAGATGTGAATGTTAAATGGACAGAGCATGAGAAGCCGAGGAGCTTCACTCTGGAATTTGAGTTCGAGCCCAATGAGTATTTCACAAACGAGGTGATCACGAAAGTATATCACGAGGATTTGTGGCCACTTGAATTTGGTGAATCATTTCAGGCCTCCCAGATTCTCGAGGGTACTGAGGAAGACATGGGTGATTCATGCGATAATAGCAAATCTGATGTCGAAGTGATTGACGACTCCGAGAATGAAACAACGGAGATCCTCAAGGACCCTGAGGATGAATGGGAAGACATTGACGATGAATACGATGATAGCATCTCTGATGTTGAAGAGATTGCAAACACCAAGAGTGAATCTGCTGACAATCTCGCTACGCAGCTCAACAGATCACTCATACATTCTCGAACTAGACCATGATGACACAGCGCCTGGATCATCATGACCAGAGAGTGTCAGCATCGCTATCTCTAGTGAAGAAGAGCCATTGAGCGATGCTCCAGCAAGCCAAGAAGGAGTGGCACCTGTTGCTGTAGATCTAACCTCCACCCAGGCACCAGAAAGCGAGGCGCTCCAACATCCCGTTGAGGCCACAGAAGTGGGCGTGATCACACAACCCAGAGATGACACATCACCTGAAACTCACCAATAGATCTGGGAAAAATCATGGAGAGCATTAGCTCCATGCAGGCGGGGAAGTCACTGGGACATGACGGCTTCCCGGCGGTATTCTATAAAAAATTTGAGAATGCCCTGGTCCCACACCTAAGGGACATGTTCGCAGACTCGCTAGCAAGGGGCATTCTGCCCCCATGCTAGCACAGGCCACAATCTCACTTATACCCAAAAAGTATAAAGGCCCAACGGAATGCAGATCATATAGACCCATTTCGCTGCTGAATGTTGATGGAAAAGAACTCACAAAGGTCCTGGCCTAAAGGCTGGAAGGCTGCGTACCGGAGGTGGTCGCAGAGGACCAAACGGGCTTTGTCAAGGGTAGGCAGCTCCCAGCGAACATCAGGTGGCTGCTGAATGTAACAATGACTCCGCCCAGGGAGAGAGCACCAGATGTGATCGTCTCCCTGGACGCAGAAAAGGCCTTCGATAGAGTCGAATGGAAGTACCTCCTCGAGGTACTGGAATGGTTTGGGCTAGGGGTAGGATTCACCGCCTGAGTGAGACCCAAGGCTAGCGTTCGAACCAACACCACCAGCTCTGAATACGTCCAGCTACAAAGAGGCACAAGGCAAGGCTGCCCGTTGCCCCCACTCTTGCACGCGCCAGCGATCGAACCCCTGCCGATAGCCTTGTGGGACGCGAAAGCTGGAAGGGCATCCAGAGAGTAGACAGAGAGCATAGAGTCTATGCGGCTGACCTGCTCCTTTATGTCTCAAAGCCACAGGAGGGACTGAAAGCAATCATGAACGAGTTTGGAACCTTCTCGGGCTACAAACTTAACCTGGGCAAAAGCGAGACATTCCCAGTGAACCCAATTGGGGGAGGGGCAGAGCTGGAGGGGCTCCTGTTTAAAATGGCCCAGGACAGATTGCATTACTTAGGGATCCAAACAGCCAGAGGCTGGACACAGATCCACAAGTGGAACCTGACCAGCCTGGTGGAGGAAGTATGAAAGGATCTACAGAGGTGGGGCTCACTCCCACTCTCCCTGGCGGGGAGATGCAGTCGATCAAGATGAACGTGCTGCCAAGGTTCCTCTTCCTGTTCAGATCCATACTGATCTTCATCCCAAGGGGGGGGGGGGGGCGGGGGGGTAGGAACCCGAGAATTCCCAAACCGACACTGCAAAGAAGGAAAATCAAGGATGGCTTGGCTTCACCGAGCCTACAATACTACTACTGGGCAGCAACGGCGGAGTGAGGGGATGGGTAAACGAACCCGACTCAGAGTGGGTACGGATGGAGGGGACCTCTTGTCAAGGAACAACCCTCCAGGTTCTAGTTCTGGCTGCGGCAAGACTCCCATCCCGTCGCCAAAATACACAACAAGCCCAGTGGTAGAGGCCACACTGAGAACGTGGGCCCAACTGAGACAGCACTTCGGGCTAAGTAAGATGTCCCCCATGCCCCCACCTGCGGCAATCACGAATTCCCCCCAGCCATGCTAGACACCACCTTCAAGAGATGGAGGCGGGACGGGGGCACACTGACGGTCAGGGACTTTTATGTAGGGCACAGATTGGCAACACTGGACGAACTGATGGAGAAGTGGGGACTACTGGCATGACAGGAAATGAGGCACCTGCAAATAAAGCACTTCCTCCGCAAAGACACAGTTGGGTACCCTGGGACCCAGAAAACACACAATTAGAGGACCTTATAGGCACAAGCAGCAAAGAGGAGGGACTATGTGGGAAAATCTATGGACAGTTACTGGACAGAGCTCGAACATCACTGGACGAGACCAGACGGAAATGGAAGGACGAACTGGGGACAGAGGTCGGGTGGGAACTCTGCAGCAAAGCACTGAGCAGGGCTAACTCCACCTCCTCCTGCGCAAGGCTCAGCCTAATGCAGCTCAAAGTGGTGCACAGAGCGCAGCTGACCAGAACTCGAATGAGCAGGTTCTTCCCAGAGGTGGAGGACAAATGTGAACGATGCCAGAGGGGCCCGGCCAATCACACCCACATGTTCTGGGCTTGTCCCAAACTTGCTGGGTTCTGGACAGCCTTCTCTGAAGCAATGTCCAAGGTTGTGGGAGTGAGGGTGAAGCCATGCCCAATTGTGGCAATCTTCGGGGTATCGGAGCAGCCAGAGCTACACATGGGGAAGGGGGCCAACGCCCTTGCTTTCGCTTCCCTAACGCACGCCGGAGAATCCTGCTCGGCTGGTGATCGGCAGCACCACCCAAAGCTGCAGACTGGCTCGCTGACCTCTCGGAATTTCTCCACCTGGAGAAGATTAAGTACGCCATCCGAGGGTCAGAGGAAGGCTTCCTAAACGCATTGGGGCAGTTCATCGGCCTGTTCCAAAACCTGTTCGAGGCCAGCAACGAGGAGTAAGAGAGGAACACAGGAGAGACAGGAAGAAAAAGTGGAAGGACAAGGGGAAAATAAAGGCGCGGGGTGGGAAACCAAAGGAATGTGCAACCTGGGTGGAGGGAGGGGGGGGGGAGGAAGAGGAAGAAGAAAGGCTGGAAAGTCACAAAAAAAAATGGAACTATGTGGGAGGGAGGGGGCAACCCCCCCCCCCCCCCCCCCCCCCCAAACACAGGGCAAACACAGCCAAAATTGACGGGGAGGGAAGAAAAGAGAGGGGGGAGGGAAAGGGGGAGGACACAAGGGGGGAGTGGGGGCAGGGAGGGGCGGGGACGGGGACGGGACCACAGGCCGAGCCAGAGGGCGGCGAAATGTGCATTAAGTAAATTAAGGGAAGGACAGGATAAACCTTTCTGTATAATTACAATAAATTAACACAGCAAAAAATGTATCTCACTAAATGTGGAAAATGTCAATAAAAGGATTTGTTTTAAAAAGGTTTCACCTGAAACTCCGCAGACCTCCGAGCATAGAACCCGAGGCTGCCAAGCCTAAACACAAACACAGACTTCGTCAACCCATTGTCAGAACAAGAAGAAGAACGAGGAGAAGACTGGGAGAGCTGGCTGATCCCACTGACAAAAGGAAAAAAAGGAGAAGATTAGGTCATGACTGACCAACCAGAGACAAAGAGAAGCAGCAAACAGCATTGTGGCAATAAGAGGAAAAGGAAGCTGGTGATGCAATCATGGCAGCATGCCTTCCAAAGGGACAGAGTAAAGAGGAGACAAAGTACGAGGCCAGCATATAAACCAATCTTCGAAAAGGCCAGCAAAAGCCCAAATAATCTCAGGGGTGATTCCGTGAGGGAGGCACAGTGAACTGTGCGAAAGTATGAACTGATCAGGCATATCATGTTTATGGACACCCTAGTTAAACTTACTCACATTGTTGAACATATCACAAATGTATAAAGATAAAATAGTAATAATGGTTGGAAACAAACATTAATGTCTTCTGAGGAAGGGGGATGTGCTGATACGCCTCGAAACAATGTTGTAAATAGTTGGTGGTGCAACCTGCAACCAGCAGGTGGCAGTACAGACCATCATGTGGTCTCAAGACAGTGGCAGTCAGACATAAGTGGGGGCACATTGGGTGATCGTGAAATGGTTATAAGACGTACAATAGGACAGTCATGCATAGGGGTAGTTCCAGATGACTACAAAGAAACTCCATGATAACTTGCTGTGTAACCGTTATCTTACCACATGTGATTTAATAAAGATCCTGGTTTGGACCAGTCACACGTTGTTTGGTAGATTCCTTGCAAGACATCGAACATCGAACACAACAACTATATCAGGCTGTTGCTTGACTGCTGTATAGGACAGCTCTCTCAATTTTTGCACAATCCCCAGATTCTAATGAAGAGCACCTTACAGAGTCAACTGAACTGGCTGTGCATTCATTGTGTGCAGTACTTAGGTCAATGCTAGAAGGTCTAACTGTTTTCTTTTATTCCAAAAGTTTTTTGCAATAGTTTGATATAAATTAGTGGCCTGCCATGCCATCCAGAGGGCAGCTAAGAGGCCAACCACGTTGGCTTGAGTCTGTAGTTCTGTCCACCATCTTAAATATTCACTCTCTTCATCACCATGCAAAATAGTAAGAAGTCTTACAACACCAGGTTAAAGTCTAAAAGATTTATTTGGAATCACTAGCTTTCGGAGCGTAGCTCCTTCATCAGGTGAATGCCTGAAGAAAGCACCTGATGAAGGAGCTACGCTCCAAAAGCTAGTGATTCCAAACAATCACTGTTGGACTTTAACCTGGTGTTGTAAGACTTCTTACTGTGCTCACCCCAGTCCAACGCCGGCATCTCCACATCATGCAAAATAGTGGCAGTGTGTACCATCTACAAAATACACTGCAGCAACTTGGCAAGACTCCTCCAACAGCAACTTCCAAATCTGCCTAGAAGAGCAGCAGACACATGGGAATGCCACCCTCCATTTGCAAGTTCCCCTCCAAGCCATGCACCCTTCTGACTTAGAACAAAATCTCCATCCCTTCACTGTCGCCTGATCAAAAATTCGGAGCTCCCTTCCTCACACCTCTATGGGTGCACCTACATCGCATGGACTGCAACGGTTCAAGAAGGTGGCTCACCGCCACCTGATCAAGGGCAATTAGGGAAGGGCTTGCCAGCAAAGCCCACATCCCATGAATGAATCTTTAAAAAAGTCACACATTCGTCCAGCCCTAAAGGACATTAGCGAAACAATTTTTTCCCTGTAAAAATCCTGTTATTTCATTGTCAGCATTGCTGAAGCTGCCTTTTTATTCCAGATTGAATTCATTGATTAACTGCATTTAAATTTCCCAGCTTCAGTGTGGGATTTGAACTCATGTCTGCAGTTATTGATCGAGATCTTTGGATTCGTCATCCAGTAACATAAACATTATGCAATTGTACCCATGTACTTTAACGGCTTTGGCAGTCTCTTACTCAAGCCTAATTTCAAAGTCAGGCCACAAGCCCGTGTAAAATTCATGAGGCGAAAGAGGAATGTTGCTAAATAATGAAACAACTCTGAACCAATTAAATCTGAGAAAGACATTTCAAGAAAGAAAAGAAGAGGGGAGGATTTCACTGTTGGGTGACGCCGAAATCGCAAAACGCGATTGTGCGGAGAATAGGTTCCGATGCCAAAATCGCAGTGGGTGCCGATTTGACGCCAAATCGCAATTCTCTGTCACCTCAACAGTGGTGAATGCGGTCCGGAAATCATGTACGGTAACACCGTTTGCGTATCATTAAAGGGCCTGACCCAGTATTCTCCGGGGCTTCCACGATGCTCTGGCTCCGATAGGTTGAGTTCCCAATGCCCCAGTGCGCTAGTGCTTTTAAAACTCGTGAAACCGGCATGGTGGCTGATGAGGGACAGAGAGGAGGTAGGACACAGAGAGGCGTGACCGTGGGCTGCTGGTCTGGACATTGGCTAGGCTGGCTGGAGTAAGGGGGGACATGCCAGGGCCGGGTGATGGGAGGGTGACAGGGGAACAGGCCGAGTGGGGACAGGGGCGGTGACCTGTCACTGACCTCATGACATGAGAGAGTGTACTCGTAAAACGAAGGCTTTAATAAACAAAGAATTTCGCCAGCCAGAGAGATGAGTGCTCACTGAGCGCCGCCCACAGGACGTCACCTTATATCCGGCCCCTGGGAGGTGGAGCCGGAGGCGGAGTCCCCCAGGGTTCCAAACCCGGTCTTAAAGGGACATTACATGCATGATCTTAAAGGCACATTACCCATTCATCACATTCACCCCCAGTTTAAGAAAAAACAGAGTCCGTCGGGGGTGAAGTGGGATTACATGTCCATTCTCTTTGGAGGCTTGATCGTCCTTGTCGACCTTCTCAGCTAGGGCGGTGGTGCGGTGGACACGGACGTCTTCGATGAGGGTAACTGGGGGTGGCGTTTGGGGGGTAGGGAGGGTAGATGGGGATGGCGGTGACATCGCCGGCGTGGAGGAAGGAGGAGGAGGCGTGGGGGGGGGAGCATCAGTTGGTTGTGACAGGCAGTGTGGGGGTGCAAGGGGGAACATTGGCGAAGGGAGGGAGCATCAGTAGGGGAACCAGTGGTTGCCAGATCCCGCAGGGAAACCGTAACTTGCCGTCCGTCCGAGTGCGCGACGTAGGCGTACTGGGGGCTTTGCATATAGCAGCTGGACCCTCTCGACCAGATGGTCCGTTTTATGGCTCCTCACATGCCTCTGGAGAACGACAGGTCCCGGAATCGTCAGCCAAGGTGAAAGTGAGAGATTCCGGAGGTGGACTTCCTGGGGAAGACAAGCGATTGTGAGGGGACTCGTTCGTGGCCGTGCAGAGGGGCGACCTGATGGAGTGGAGCGCGTCGAGTCGGACCTTTTGCCAGCGGGTGGTTGGGAGATTTCCCGACCGTAGGGCCAAAAGGACAGCCGTCCAAACTGTCGCATTCTCCCTCTCCCCGTTTCCCCGTGGGTTGTAGCTGGTCATTCTGCTCAAGACGATGCCCTTGCTGAGCAGGTCTGACGCAGTTCATCGCTCATGAACGATGTACTCCGGTCGCTGTGGATATAAGCGGGGAAACCAAACAGGGTGAAGATGCTGTGCAGTGCCTTTATAACGGAGGCCGAGGTCATGTCGGGGCAGGGGACAGCGAATGGGAAACGGGAGAACTCGTCAATGACGGTTAAAAAATAGGTATTGCGGTTGGTGGACGGGAGGGGCCCTTTGAAGTCCATGCTTAGTCACTCAAAGGGGCCAGAGGCCTTTACCAGGCGAGCCTTGTCTGGTCGATAGAAGTGCGGTTTGCACTCCGCGTAGATTTGGCAAGCCTTGGCCATGGCCCTGACCTCCTCGGGAGAATAAGGTAGGTTGTGGGACTTAAGAAAATGGGCGAGCCAGGTGACCCCTGGGTGACAAAGGTCATTGTGGATAGCCCGCAGGCGATCCTCCTGCTCGTTGGCGCACGTGCCACGGGACAGGGCATCTGGGGGCTCATTGAGCTCCCCTGGACGATACTTAATATCATACGTGTAGCTGGAGAGCTCGATTCTCCACCTCAAGATCTTGTCATTTTTGATCTTGCCCCGCTGCGCGTTATCGAACATGAAGGCAACCGACCGTTGCTCAGTGTAGTGCCTCCAGTGCCGCATGGCCTCCACAATAGCTTGCACCTCCTTCTCAACTGCAGAGTGCCAGATTTCGGGGGCGTTGAGGGTTTGGGAAAAGAATGCTAATGGCCTGCCTGCCTGGTTGAGGGTAGCAGCCAGGGCGACATCTGACGCATCGCTCTCGACCTGAAAAGGGATGGTTTTGTCCACCGCATGCATAGCGGCCTTGATGATGTCGACCTTGATACGGAAGGCCATCCGGGCCACAGCCGTGAGGGGAAAATCATGGTCTTTATGAGTGGGCGGGCTTTGTACGTGTATTTGGGGACCCACTGGGCATAATAGGAGAAAAGCCCCAAGCACCGTTTAAGGGCCTTGAGACTATAGGGTAGGGGGAGTTCCTTGAGGGGGCGTATGCGGTGGGGGCCGGGCCCTAGGACCCCGTTTTCCACGACATAGCCAAGGATGGCTAGTCAGGTTGTGTGGAGAATGCATTTTTCTTTGTTGTACGTCAGGTTGAGGGCCCAGGCGGTCTGGAGGAACTTTTCAAGGTTTGCATCATGGTCCTGCTGATTATGGCCGCAGATGATGACATTGTCCAAGTACGGGTAAGTAGCCTGCAGCCCGTATTGGTCCACCATTTGGTCCATCGTCCTCTGGAAGACGGAGACCCCATTAGTAACGCCGAAGGGGATCCTACGGAAGTGGAAAAGCCAGCCGGCTGCTTCAGAAGCAGTACAGAGGCAGTCTTCCGGGCGGATAGGGAGCTGGTGTTCTGCAGATTTTGGGTCAACCGTGGAGAATACCCGGTATTGCGCGATCCGGTTGACCATCTCTGTTATGCGGGGGAGGAGGTACGCATCGAGCTGCGTGAAGCGGTTTATGGTCTGGCTGTAATCCACGACCATCCGTTTCTTTTCCCCTGACCGGACTACCACCACTTGTGCCCTCCAGGGGCTGTTGCTAGCCTCGATGACCACCTCTTTCAGTAAACGCTGGACCTCTGACTTGATGAAAGTCATATCTTGGGCACTGTACTGCCGGCTCCTGGTGGCGACGGGCTTACAGTCGGGGGTGAGGTTCGCGAATAGTGAGGGGGTGCAACTTTCAGCGTTGCGAGGCTGCATACCGTGAGGGGGGCCAAGGGTCCGCCGAACGTCAGGGTCAGGCTTCGGTGGCTACATTGGAAATCCAGGCCAAGCAGCAGGGGGGCGCAGAGGTGAGGGAGGATGTTCAACTTGAAACGGGCAATACAGTACCCCTTGATTTGGACCGAATGGGACCCAGAGGCGAGGGCGATGGTTTGGGATGCGGGATAGGTGCAAGGGAGCAGAGCTTTACCATTTCTGGGTGCACGAAACTCTCCATGCTCCCGGAGTAGAAAAGGCAGGGAGTACCACACCCGTTGATCTGGACGAACATCATGGAGTTCCGCAGGTGCTTTGGCCGCGACTGGTCGAGGGTGATTGCTCCCAGCTGTGTGTAGTCTGAGTTTTCTGCCGAGTCGGAGTCACAAAATGGCCGCCCCCGTCAGTCACACGTATCAGGTTTAGAAGATGGCTGCCGCCAAGATGGCCGCCCCCATGACTCGCACGAGGCCGATGACGTGTCAGAAAGGGGCGTGTCTGGCTGGCGCGCATCCGCGTTGCTGGACCTGCGAGTCTGTGAGCTCGATTTTCGGGCCTGTTGGGCTTTTTGTTTCTGGGCCATGGGCCTGGTCAGGCAGACCCTCGCGAAATGCCCCATCTTTCCGCAGTCGCTACAGGTCGCGGAACGGGCTGGGCAGCGCTGACGTGGATGCTGGCCCTGCCCACAGAAAAAGCACGGTGTGCCCCCGGTCTGGGTGGGTCGCCGCGTGGCGCAGGCCCATGGCGTGGCCGAGTCTGGGGAAGGCCAAGAGAGGCTCGCAGGATCCGCGGGATATGTGCCGAGGTTCTGGTAGGCCACTTCCAGAGAGGTGGCGAGCATTACCGTTTCCTGCAGATCTTTCACCCCGTTTTCCAGGAGTCGCTGCCTAATATAGTTCGATCGGATTCCAGACACGTAGACAGGTGGTTACAGTTTCTAGCGAGCATGGTGAGCTTTCCAAGTACTCGTTGATGCACGATTAATGACCACTAAAGCGAGGTTGTGGACAAACTGAAGGCTTTAATAAGCTAGATGTTTCCCCCAGCAGCTCAGGTACAGAATGAAGGCTGCCGGGGCGGCACGAGTTCTTATACACCGCCTAGCAGGGCGGAGCTACCATACATCCTAACCAATAGAAAGCATACAGTTTCCACCAATGGTGCTCCAGCCTATCAGGTACCATAATACCTATAATAACACACTTGTCCAGTGATTTCCCTGAGTGCTGCCGGTGAGTAGAAAGCAGATGCCATGCATGCACCTCATTGATGGGTTTTACGAAACGCTTCCTCAGAATCTCAATCGCCGCGCTGTAGTCGGCCGCCTTCTCGGTCAGGCCGGAGATTCTGTGGCTCACCCGGGCATGGAGTAGGCGCAGCTTGCGAGGCTCGGCGACGGGGACTGCCGAGGAGTCCAGGTAGGACTCAAAACACCAAAGCCAGTGTTCAAAAATGTCTTTGACTTCCGGCGTACGTGCGTCCAGGTCGAGCTCTTCTGGCTTGTGACCGCTATCCATCCTATTGTAATCTGTTTATTAAATTAATATACCCTCAATCATGATGCAAGAGAGTGTACTCGTAAAACGAAGGCTTTAATAAACATAGAACTTCGCCAGCCAGTGACATGAGTACTTACTGAGCGCCGCCCACAGGACGTCACCTTATATCCGGTCCCTAGGAGGTGGAGCCGGAGGAGGAGTCCCCCAGGGTTCCAAACCCGGTCTTAAAGGGACATTACATGCATGATCTTAAAGGCACATTACCCATTCATCACACCGCCATTGTCATAGCCTGCAAGGCAGCCATCTTACTGCACACCCCACTGACCACCCACCTTGGCCCCTGTTTCTGCAGAGTGACACTGGCCATCTGGGTGCACCCCCTGCCCCCACCCCCGCACTCAACCCTCCGTCATACATCCTCATACAGCCGCCACCTGCCAGCGGCCCACCCAGGCAATGCTCACAATTTATCCTACGGGGGCAACTGACGGGTGCTGTGGAGTGTACCGCTGGCAGAGGCAGTGCCAGCTGACAGTACTTCTGGCAGCAAGAACAGGCGCCAGGGCCAGAGGCCCCCAGGATGGCAGCCCTGGGTGGCGGGGTGGCGGGTGAAGTGTTGGGTGCTCTGAGGTACAGACGAACCAACACGGTTGCGATTGGCACAACGCAGTTTTATTCAATTTAACTATTTATACATCAGACTTGGTACTCAGCACGTTGTGACGGTGTGAATGTCTTGCTATGAGGTCCTGGCCCTGTGCTGTCTCCAGATGGACTGCCCAGGAAGTGTCGTGTTTCTTGTCTTATACTGTGTCTGCTCTTGTCTGTGATTGGCTGTCGTGTTATGTGTGCTAATTGGTCCGTTGGTCTGTCTATCATTACGTATGTGTTATGATGTATGTTTGAATATCATGACATCCCCCCTTTTTTACAAGATTATGTGCCTACGTGGTTATAAATATAAATGTGTCCTGAGTGCAGCTAAAGGTGTGTATGTGTGCGTAATATTTACATCATGTACATGGGGCTTAACTATATACAAGGGGCGATGTCGGGTGTGACAGGCGAACGAGGTTGTACCATAACAAAAGAAGAACAACGTTGAAATTTGGAACGATCAAACGAAGCCTGTAATGATAAAACAGTGACATGTTATAAAACAGTGGTTGCAAAATTTGATGTGTGAACAGTCTCATAAGTCCAGACTAGTAGATGGGCGACGAATTCGGGTTGACCGCCTCAAGGGTGGGTCGAGAACCACCGGCTGAGGTGCGGGCCTGGCCACGGGTGGCGACAGAAGGGGCATGGTATATGGCAGCTCCACAAAGTCGCTATCAGGAACCAATGGAGGACATGGCGTCTGTGTAGGGTCCCGTTGCGAGCGTGGAAGTAAGCGAAGGGCTCGGCGATTGCGCCTACGCACGGATCCATCCGGCATGCGTACCAGGAACAAGCGGGGAACCACGCGTCAGAGAACTTCGGCAGGTGCTGACCAGCCATCGTCTGGTAGGTGAATGCGGACATTGTCTCCAGGGGCCAGGGAGGGAAGATCAGTTGCCCGTGTGTCGTACGATCTCTTCTGGCGACCGCGCTGCAGTTGCATCCTATGCAGTACCGGAGCATGGTCTATTGTTGGTGCCAGGATGGAAGGCGCAGTGGTTCTGAGGGCGTGACCCATCAGCAGCTGTGCTGGTGAGAGACCAGTGGCTAGTGGGGCCGTGCGATAGGCCAGCAGGGTGAGGTAGAAGTCCGACCCGGCAGCAGCAGCCTTGCAGAGGAGCCGCTTGGCAATGTGAACGCCCTTCTCCGCCTTTCAATTGGACTGGGGATGCAGAGGGCTGGACGTCACGTGTGTGAAGCCATACGAAGCAGCAAAGGACGAACATTCATGGCTGGCAAAACAGGGCCCATTGTCTGACATGACAGTCATCGGAATGCCGTGGTGAGCGAAGGTGTCTTTACAGGCCCTGATGACAGCAGACGACGTCAAATCGTGCAGGCGTATGACTTCTGGGTAGTTTGAGAAGTAGTCATCTATGATGACATAGTCCATGCCGAGCGCGTGAAATAGGTCGACACCCACCTTCGCCCAGGGGGACGTCACCAGCTCATGGGGCTGAAGCGTCTCAGGAGGTTGCGCCGGCTGAAACCTTTGGCAGGTTGTACAGTTGAGCACCATGTTGGCAATATCGTCACTGATGCCCGGCCAGTATACCGCCCCTCGAGCCCTCCGTCTGCACTTCTCGACCCCCAGGTGGCCTTCGTGTAGTTGGTCGAGAACCAGCTTGTGCATGCTGTGCGGAATCACAATCCGGTCCAGCTTCAGAAGGACACCATCAATGATGGCTAGGTCATCTCGTACATTGTAGAACTGCGGGCACTGCCCTTTGAGCCAACCTTCTGTCATGTGGCGCATCACTCACTGTAAAAGGGGGTCGGCCGCTGTCTCTCGGCGGATACGGGCCAGACTGGAGTCGTCAGTCGGCAGATTTGCCGCTGTAAAAGCCACCTGTGCCTCGACCTGACATACGAACCCCTCCGCATCTGGCGGCGTGCTCACTGCTCTGGATAGGGCATCCGCCACGATGAGGTCCTTCCCTGGAGTGTAGACCAGTTGGAAGTCGTACCTCCTGAGTTTAAGTAGGATGCGCTGGAGGCGAGGGGTCATCTCGTTCAGGTCCTTGTTTATTATGCTGACCAGGGGGCGGTGGTCAGTTTCGACCGTGAACCGTGGAAGACCATAGACGTAATCGTGGAACCTGTCTAAACCGGTTAGCAAGCCCAGGCATTCTTTTTCGATTTGCGCGTAGCGCTGCTCTGTGGGGGTCATGGCCCGCGATGCATAGGCCACCGGGGCCCATGATGCCGTGTCATCCCTCTGCAGGAGCACTGCTCCAATGCCGGATTGGCTGGCATCAGTTGAGATTTTGGTGGCACGAGACGTGTCAAAAGACGGCAACACTGGTGCCGTAGTGAGTTTGCGTTTGAGCTCCTCCCATTCCAGGTGGTGTGTGTGTTGCCACTGGAACTCTGTGGATTTTCTGACGAGGTGGCGCAGAGTCGTCGTGTGGGAGGCAAGGTTGGGAATGAACTTCCCCAGGAAGTTGACCTTGCCAAGGAAGCGTAGGACAGCCTTCTTGTCGGCCGGCTGCGGCATGGCTGTGATGGCGCTCACCTTGTCTGCATCCGGACGGACCCCTGACCGGGAGATAAGGTCCCCCAGGAACTTCAACTCAGTCTGGCCAAAGGAGCACTTGGCTCGCTTGAGGCGCAGGCCGTTTTCCCGTATGCGGGCAAAAACGCGTTGGAGACGATGTATGTGCTCCTGCGGTGTGGTGGACCAGATGATGACATCGTCCACATACACGCGCACCCCTTCGATGCCTTCCATCATCTGCTCCATGATTCTATGGAAGACCTCGGATGCCAAGATGATGCCAAATGGCAGCCGGTTGTAGCAGAACCTGCCGAAAGGGGTGTTGAAGGTACATAGCTTTCGGCTGGATGGGTCCAGTTGGATCTGCCAAAATCCTTTAGAAGCATCCAGTTTCATGAATATCTTCGCCTGGGCCATTTCACTGGTGATCTCCTCCCGTTTGGGTATGGGATAATGTTCCCTCATAATATTATTATTGAGGTCTTTGGGGTCAATACAGATGCGGAGCTCGCCAGAGGACTTCTTGACACACACCATGGAGCTGACCCATGGCGTGAGCTCCGTGACCCTGGATAGGACCCCTTGGTCCTGGAGATCCTGCAGCTGCTGCTTGAGGCGGTCTTTAAGTGGCGCAGGAACCCTGCGAGGTGCGTGAACGACTGGGATGGCGTCCGGTTTGAGGCGAATTCGGTAGGTGTATGGCAGTGTTCCCATGCCTTCGAATGCCTCCTGGTTGTGGGCGAGGAGCGATTGGAGCTGTGCGTGGAAGTCAAACGTGCCGTCTGGAGATAGAGAGAGAATTTGTTGCACAAGGTGGAGAGCCTTGCATGCCTGTGTGCCCAGCATGGAGTCCTTCGATGAGCCAACTATTTCGAACGAGAGTGTGGCCGTGTGTGTTTTGTGTGTCACCTGGAGCTGGCAGGATCCCATGGCCAGGATAACGTTCCCGTTGTAGTCGACCATCTTGCACCGGGATGGCTGGATTGGTGGTCTGACCTTCATGGCGTAGAAGGCTGACCATGCTATGAGGTTGGCGGAGGCGCCAGTGTCCAGGCGGAAAGTGATCGGCGATCGGTTGACCGTTTGGGTGGCACTCCATTCATCGCCCGGATTGATGGTGTTGACCCGGTTCGCATCAATGACCGCAACCCGGAAGGCGTCTTGGTCATCTGTGTCGTCGGTTTGGATGTCGTGATGTGGAGGCTGAATGGTCCGCACGTTCCTGCGAGGTTGTCGGAGATGTGGAAGATCAACAGGTTGAGCCGCTCGACAGTAGGCAGCGTAGTGGCCCATCTTGCCACAGCGTAGGCATTGTCGGGTTTTTGCAGGACATTGCCCTTTTAAATGTGCAGCTCCACAGTTGCCGCACGTCATGACGTCATGGCGTTCATTACGCCACTGCACATGCGCAGTTCGGTCTTGCGTCGGGCGCGCCTGCGCAGCACGTCCCTCAGTGTTGCCGTAGGTTTTGGCGCGCACAAACGCGGGAGGCCTTAAAAAGCGCGCGAAACGGCCGCCCTCGTCCGGGCTGTGGGCAGGGAGAAACTCGATTGCCTGGATGCGTTCGGCCTCGTGGGCGGCCTGGCTTGCCGATTCGATCGCGTGGGACCCCCTCCGTGCCGATTCGGTCGCCTGAAATTGGGCATAGCGGCTGATCGCATTCTCATGCAGGACACAGGCTTCAACTGCAGATGCTAAGGTCAGGCCTTTAATTTTTAGAAGCTGCTGGCGTAGGCCACTGGAGGCAACGCCAAAAACGATCTGGTCCCGGATCATGGACTCTGAGGTGGTACCGTAACCGCAGGACTGCGCGAGTATGCGGAGGTGCGTCACGAAGGACTGAAAGAGCTCATCCTTACCTTGCAGGCACTGCTGAAAGACATACCTCTCAAAGCTTTCGATGACCTCAACGTTGAAGTGCTTGTCGAGCTTGACGAGGACCGTGTCATACTTAGCTTCGTTCTCGCCTTCTGCGAACACCAAGGAGTTGTATACATCGATGGCGTGCTGACCTGCGGTAGTGAGGAGCATGGCAATCTTTGTTTCGTCCGAGGCGCCCTGTTTTTCATTGGCTTGCATGAAGAGTTCGAAGCGCTGCTTGAAGAGCTTCCAATTTGTGCCCAGGTTCCCAGCGACTTGCAATGGCTGCGGTTTGTTGCGGGTGTCCATGGCTCAGGACGGCAGATTTGCCGGTAGGTATCGATTCACTCCTGGTATCATGAAGTGTTGGGTGCTCTGAGGTACAGACGAACCAACACGGTTGCGATTGGTACAACGCAGTTTTATTCCATTTAACTATTTATACATCAGACTTGGTACTCAGCACGTTGTGACGGTGTGAGTGTCTTGCTATGAGGTCCTGGCCCTGTGCTGTCTCCAGATGGACTGCCCAGGAAGTGTCGTGTTTCTTGTCTTATACTGTGTCTGCTCTTGTCTGTGATTGGCTGTCGTGTTATGTGTGCTAATTGGTCCGTTGGTCTGTCTATCATTATGTATGTGTTATGATGTATGTTTGAATATCATGACAGCGGGGACATGCATGGGCAGAGGCCGCAGTGCCAACCAGGACCACCATGTAGCCCATTGGACCTGGCTAGGCATGGGGGATATGCACCATGCTCCCCTGCAGGGATATTGGAATTCAACCAGCAATGAAATGAAATGAAATGAAAATCACTTATTGTCACGAGTAGGCTTCAATGAAGTTACTGTGAAAAGCCCCTAGTCGCCACATTGCGGCGCCTGTTCGGGGAGGCTGGCACGGGAATTGAACCGTGCTGCTGGCCTGCCTTAGTCTGCTTTAAAAGCCAGCAATTTAGCCTAGTGAGCTAAACCAGCCCCTGGTGGCCTTCCTGCTAGTCGGCATAGCCTCGGGGTGCCCTGCAACTGTACGAGCTGGAACTGCTTGAGGGGGAGGACGCTACAGCATGAAGCATGAGAAGCATGAAGCAGCAGAGCCTACCACAGAGGAACAGGGAACAGAAGCCCAGGATGGAGACCCAACCACCCAGCAGGCCGAGGAGGAGGAGGTGCCAAGTAGGCGCCGCATGAGACCTCGTGTGTACCGGCAGCTCCAGTCATTCGGGGACCTGCCGGACCGGGCATGCCATCGGTGACTCCGGCTGAGCAGGGAGACAGTGCAACATATGCAATATATCTGCCAGATCATGGTGCACTTGGCACCATGGGTGTATGGGGGAGGACACCCTCTCCCGGTGGCCGTCAAGGTGACGGTCGGGCAGCATGGTGGCGCAAATGGTTCAATCCCCGCTCTGGGTCACTGTCCGTGTGGAGTTTGCACATTCTCCCCGTATTTGCATGGGTTTTGCCCCCACAACCCAAAAAGATGTGCAGGGTAGGTGGATTGGCCAAGGTAAATTGCCCCTTAATTGGAAAAAATAAATTGGATATTCTAAATTTATAAGAAAACAAATGGTGACGGTCGCCCTGAACCTTTACGCGAAGGGGTCCTTCCAGGCGCCGAGTGGGGACCTGTGCGGGATATCACAGACTCGGTGCACAGGTGCATCCTTGCTGTCACGGAGGCCCTATATGCCCAGGTGCCACAATACATAATTTCAATGTGGACCGAGCCCACAAGGATGCCCGGGCAGTAGAATTCGCCGCTATCAATGGGATGCTCCAGGTCCAGGGGGTGATCGATGGGATGCATGTCCCCCTACAAGACTAGTCCATAACAGGCCACTCGACACCAACTGAAAGGTTCCATTCAATGAATGTGCAGCTGATATGTGACCATCAGCTGTGCATCATTCACGTCTGTGCTCGATACCCGGGCAGTGTGCACAATGCCTTCATCCTGGTACACTCGATGATTCCTGACTTGTTTGAGGCACCCCCTGGCTGGGGGGTTGGCTCTTGGGTGACAGGGGTTATCCACTGCGGACGTGGCTAGTGAGGCCTATCCGGAGGCCACAGACCAATGCAGAGACCCACTACAATGACGCCCATATAGCAACCAGGAGCATGATCGAGCAACGTTTTGACCTCCTGAAGATGCAGTTCAGATGCCTGGACTGCTCTGGAGGGGTGTTGCCGATTTTGATGAGTGGAATACTATCCCACTAGCGTCACTAATAACTGTTGCCCTTCTTAATATCGAGTAATATTGCTTTTCAGAGTCGCCAGGTATCAGCTGATACCACCACAACGTTCAACCGGATATTGATCAAAGACCCAACAACCAGTCAGTTAGTTCAAGTTCAATAATGGTTTATTTACACACAAGATTAACTCACACATGCAACATAAAAACACTACAAGCTAAACTACACCTAACACTACAACAACCTGTACTTAACTTCAGGCACCCGGCTTTGGCAGAGGAACAAGGCCTTTGTTCGGATCTGGAGTGGCTGGGTCTGGAGAAGTAACTTCGGTTCTGCTGGGCTCATCCGTCTGGTAGCGATCGTTGATCTTGAACTTGCTTCTGGTCGTGGTGCTGCAGTTGGCTTCAGGTATAGGCCGGGCCGAAGAGTGCCGGTGTGCCAGGGCCAAAAGAGATCGAACACATGGCAGTGTCTCTCTTTATCCTTTGGGGTTTCGCGCACTTTTGGGCGGTCCTTCGCTTTGGACCCAATAATTCGGCAGGCTTCGATCACTGCCTTCGATTTGAGCCAATAAAGGGGCGGGTGCCTTGATGGCTGGGCGTGTCCTGAGCGGTCATTGACCTTGGCTGTTTGGGCTTCCTCGGTGAAGGGAGTGGTGCCGATGTGTCTAGGATTGTATCTGATACCTGAAGACCAGTCCTTTGTCCTGGGGAAATGGGTCATTAGAATGCAAATCCAGGGGCTAGGGGTTTCAATACTGTCTGGTTCTCTGTCAGCAAATATACATTCAGGCTCTGAGTTTGCCTGAATCCTGTATTGGCCATATTTCCCTTGAGTCTTTGCAAGTATCCATGTTTACTTTGTAAGTGGCCATCCCAGATGGCTACAGGGCTAGCGCATTGTGGCGGACTGCTGCGTCCTCCACAATATCGCGCAGCAGAGGGGCGACGTGCTGGAGGAGGAGGAATCCTCCAGGGGCACAGACACCGCATCCTACCAGCAGCCAGACCCCACCCCCTCCCCGCCCCCGGACACCCACTCGCCTGCAACCCCCTCTATGATACATACCTGCCGCACTACGGAGTGTGGACCCAGGGTTGGCAGTAACACTGGGTCTGGTCCATAGGATGGAGGATGATGACGACACGGTATGCAATGAGCTCTGGTGCTCCGCCTCGTTTGACAACGTCTTGACTCCTGCCCACGGTAGCACTTTCCACCGTCCACCTGGGTTGCCTCTCCCATAAGATATGGGAAGGTAGATAATTTCCAGAAGGGTTAGTCAGTCTCAAAATGGGGGGGTGTTTTACTTCCCAGCTATTATGAGATATTTTCTTCTTTAAAAGATATGCAGAAAGCGAGAATGACTTCTGCATAAGATGGGGTAAAGCCCACATCACCCATAATGAAGCTGATGTCAGGTGTATGAACCAACCAATTAGATTCCTCCTTGATGCCATGCCACTTGACACTGGAAGGAAAATACCCAAATCTGCTGAGAGGTATGATGTTGTATCCGCACACACATGTATACACTAAAGAATATTGAAAAGTCTGCTTTGTCGCATTTGCCACTTGATTCGGAAATGTTGTGACAGTTATAATTCTGCCTGGAAAGCATCCTCCCCCACACATTGCATCTTCAATGGTATCATGTACTTTGATGAAGGGATGCTGGCACTGCCTGGCTGGCGTAACACTTTCTCTGTTTAGCCTTTGAACGAATATGGACAGCCAGATCTGTCCAATGGCTGTCACTGAAAACATTCTATGGGTTTCAGTGCCAGCTGCCCCACTCCCCACCCCATCTCTGTGATAGCCATGAGCTGAAGCAATGAAGGATAGCAATACCTCACAGACACCTCAGATATATATGCAAACTGTCCAGTCGGCAGGTGACACTGGCAGCAGACGATAATGCCATCAAAAACTGATGGGCAGACAATTATGATAATGCTCCTCCACTCTAATATCTGACCAGTTTTATCCAACTTATATGTCTTTCCCTGAAGGGACAAACCAATCAGGAAATGAGAGTAAGGGCAAAACTTTCCATTTTTAATAGTGTGCTGCAGCGGGTTGGGAAAAGTGGTGTTGAAGCCGTCAGCCCAATGGCAGCTTTCTCCGCCATATCATGGGGAACTCCAAGGGGCAAGTGCCACTCGGGTCCCACCCAGATCCCACCCCGCCAACAACTTAGGTTTTTTTTTTTAGAGATCGAGGCACCCTTTTTAAAGTTCTCTCCAATACAAAATGGTAAAAGCAGACCACCCTCTACATGCACCAGCCCATCCACTGCAGTACCTCCCCTGACACTGCCCCCAGGCACTGCCCGGGCATGAATCTCTCACCCAGAGTTTGGGCCGAATGGCCTCCTTCTGCACTGTGTGTTCTATGTTCTATCATGCAGTCACCTGAGCTCCTCTGGCAGGTTCTGCTCACTGTGGGAGAGCGGTCGTAATTCTGATGTGAATGGATAATATAACAGCAGGGCTGTTGGGGGAAGAGTTATCAAGCATAGAAGCCTGATTTATAGTTATTCAAATAGGGTTCCCGACATTCAACATTGGGAATCCCGCTAAGTCACTGGCAGAGAGTGGGGACTTGTCACCGCCATATAACGGGCGGAATTTTCCGTTGGCTAATGCCGAAATCGGGACGTGCGATCTGGCGGAGAATAGCTCCCGATGCCAAAATCATGGTTTGACGCCGAATCGCGCTGCTCCGCCTACTCAAAAACAGCATCAATACGCGTATGCAGCGCGTAGTTGCAACACCGTTCGCATATCATTAGCGAGCTATTCTCCGCCTCCTATGTGCCATGTTCCCGACGGCGCGGCCCATGCGTGCTCTCACAAATCATGAACCTGGCGTGGTGGCTGCTGAGAGAGAGAGAGAGGGCATATAGACAGTGTCCAACACCGCCATACTTCGCCGCAGTCATGCCGCTGGCAGGGGGGCTTCTGCCAGGGCTGTGGGGAGTAGTGGGGGGTGGCCAGGAGATGGGCTGTGTGGTCGGGGTGGACGGGCATGCAACACCATTGCCACAGCCGGCAAGGCAGCCATGCAGCTGCGCACGCTGCTGACAGTCCGCTTTACACCTGGTGCCCTGGGTCGTATAGGTGACCCCCCCCCCCCACCCGGGGCACCCTCTGGCCCCAGCCCCCCATTAGCTGTAGGGGGCTCCAGCACAACCTGTCCCATCTTTTGAGCCCCAATCAGTGTGTGTGTGTGTGGGGGGTGCATTGCTTAAGCGCGGCTGCAGCTTGTCAGCCCTGCGAGTGTCCAACACGCATCCGGCGTTTCCCGCACTGGTTTTCGTTGGTTTCGATGGTTAGCGCCGCACCGGTAGCAGAATCGGTGCAGGTGTGGCACCGAATTTGTCTGACATGAACGTCCACGGATTCGCCGTTGGTGTCAGCACTTAGACTCAGAAACAGAGAATCCGGCCCAACATGTTTTGGGCCTCTTGCAACATTTTACGCCCCATCGCATTTCACGCCCAATGCGAATGGGAATGCAAAATCTCGGCCGAAGTATTTATTTATTTGATCAAATACTAGATTAAGCAATTTGGCTTCTTGTCTCACCAATCACAAGCTTTCTGTCTCCAATGCTGATCCTGTAAAAAAGCTTTCATTTTAACATTAACCAACTCAGAAAAGCACTCGCCTTTTCTCTGTGTGTGTAAAGAATAAGGGAAGAAATATATATCAAAACTTTGTAATGTGAACCAGTACAAAGCTGATTCCATCGCATGACATTCCTTAAGATTTGTTCAGATTCAATTAGGTTAATTTAAGGAGCTAATTGATGAGCATCATTTGAATAACATTCTGCTTTAAAAATTGTGTCTTGAAATCATTTGAGCCACGGCTATTTGCAGTTCCTTCCCACTGCGCACAAATTGAGAGACTTTCTGTACAGGCAATGCCACATTGCATTAAATCAGTCTTCCTTTTTATAACAAGTGTAATTAATGTTTAATGAAAAAATGAACACAGCAATTGAATCTAATAACTGTAAGCATGGCTCTCCTGAATAAAAGGAGCAGCCAGCACAAGGCAAATCATCTAACTTTATCAATCAAACCATCAAAACTGACATTAGCTCTTCATTTAAAGGCTGTCGTTTCTACCACGCCTTTCATGACCTCGGGACACCTTAAACACTTTGCTATTATGTACCCTTGGAGTGTAGAAAAGTTGCCCGCCAATTTGTACACAGCAAGCTACCACAAACAGAAATGTGCTAATAACCAGATCATCTGGTTTAGGAACTGACCATCCAGCGACACATCACAAGGATGAATTCACGAATAAAAATACACTGACTGTACATGATGGACATTATCAGTTTTCTTTGCAAAATGCACATGATAAGCATGCTGCAACCAAGAACAATACCACTGTGAAGGAATGAGATACCTGGACCTCAGACAAATGACTCCTTGGTGGGAGTTTATGGAAACAGCTTCCTTATCTGTTCAATCATTGCGGTAATTTGCTGAACCGTGATCCTGGTGACTGTTTATGTCTCATTCTGATGCATTTTAGCTTTTGCTCGTTGCTTGCTTACAGAGGACATTGCCAGTACTGAAAAGAATAGTGTCCTTGAAGTACCATCAATCAAGCCTTTCCATCTCTTTTCAACAATAGTGGCAGCATAGATGGATGTAAAATGAAGGCATCATGAATGCTCCCAGGAGACATTCACTGGCGTATACATTCTGTTCATGAAGAGATGCACTGACACGTATGAATACCATCAATAGTGGTTGTACTTTGCAGAATCTGGTTGCATGGAAGAAGTGCTGCGTTGTCTTTCACCACTGCCTTTTTTTCCATTGGGGAAAGTAATGAAGCTGTTTTCTCTGCAAAGTGAGGGGTCTACCACCTGTTTTATGCATTGGCTGAGTGAGAAATTTTGCACACGTTCCCTGCTGCCAGTTTAACGGATGCCGGCAGCATACAGATTTGAACCTGTAATAACCCTGTCAGCCACCAGCAGAGCAGTCCCTGTTGTGGAACTTGTCAGTAGTTCTGCTTTGAGGAGAGGGCAAAATTGTGTCACTGTTTTTCTGATTAAATGTAATTGATGAAGGCAGCCCTTGTTAGTCATGACTTTTGATCTATAGTCAAACATGATTGGGTAAGGATAGATGAGGACAAGTGCAATTGTACCTCCTGCTCATCCCTCCGCAGATTCTCCTCCAAAAATGGGAAAAAGTGAGGTATTTGTAGTGAGCTTCAATCATCTGAATTGTGGTTGAGGCAGGTTACAATCTGTAATTAATCTCTAAACAAAAATTGAAAAATGCCAAATGTAGGGCGAAACAGAAGCCCATTCAACTGAAATATATGAATGAAAGAATCTGATTATAAATTGCATCTCGAGGAAAATTAGTGGACTTTAGTAGGCAAAATCGGGACCTTGCTGAAGCACAGCGAGAAACCAATTATCACCACTTATGCTCTATTTCCATACAATTAATGGGAGCGACGCTATATCCAACAGCCTCCCATGATTCAGTGGTCTCTCCAGAAGTGGTGACTCTGGCGCCGATTAGTGCTCCTTTTTGAAAAATGTGAACCTGGCAGGAGGGCTTCTGCAGGGATCGGAGGAGGTGAGTAGCATCCTTGCTCACAGGCTCTCCATCTCCCTTTTTAAATAGTGGAGTTACATTAGCTACCCTCCAATCTGTAGGAACTGTTCCAGAGTTTATAGAATCCTGGAAGATGACCACCAATTCATCCACTATTTCTAGAGCCAATTCCTTAAGTACTCTGGAATGTAGATTATCAGGCCCTGGGGATTTATCAGCCTGCTATCCCATCAATCTCCTCAACACCATTTCTCTATTAATATTGATCTCCTTCAGTTCTTGTTTCTCACTCAACCCTGCATTCCCCAAACGTGGACCGGTGTAACAGCACTTGGGGGGGTCTCCTCGGCCATCGGACGCCCCCAGGTGGTTGAGCTCTGGGCAGGATGGTACCCTGGCACTCCTGCTGCCAATTGGGCACCTTGGCACTGCCAGCCTGGCGCCTTGACACTGCCACCCAAGCACCCTGGTAGCACCACCCGGGAGTATGGAAGGATGAGATTTGGCTTAGAAAGCATGGAAAATGGATGGTAGCAGATTGGACAACCATTGGACACCCATTTTAAATTTCCTTTCTGTTGATTTCAATTGAAGTGGCAAGAAGGAGGTATGTATCATGGACAGCAGATGTGATCCCAATTGTCTTGTGTCTCTGTCAATTGAAATGTTACTCCCTCCCCTTATTGCTGCTCTTCTTTATATTTTCACTTTGTTAGCATATACAATGCTAGCATGATCTCCTACTCCAACTCTTTAGGTTCCCTCATGATTTCAAGACTGAGGAACATTTTCTTTCTTTCAGTTGTTCCTTTCATCTACGATCGATAAGATCCTGCCAGCAGCCCATGGCGGGCCATGTCCAACATCTCAAAACACACCACAGATTGATATTAATCAATTACCACTTAATGAGTTTTCATTGATTACTATTAATGACTACCTCATCTTCCTTTGTACTTTTCTCAAAACCAGTACACAAAAATACCAATGTTGCAAATCAGCAGTTCATTAGCTATTTATGTAAGGTATTTATGGAGTTCATCAGTCTGAACTTTAGTATGCTTGAGCCCTGAGCTACTGTGAATCCATTGTAAGTGAGATTCTAGAGGCTCCTTCATTGCTGTTTTGTGATGGAGAGACGTGATCAATTAGCAATTCCCCTGGGAATGACTACAGGGAGGCACTGTGACAGAAACTGCGCATTGAATATGTTCATGAATTTTAATAAGGCATTCCAAAACAGTAAAATAGCTGAGGGCTAGCGGCCCTATTCTAAGTCAATAAGGCGCTCTGAAACCAATTTGTAAAATTTAAAATGACATTGGCGCTTCACAGAAACAGGCTTAAACAACAAGATGTTACTGCTGAAAATCATAAAACTGCGGAGGCGGCTTCATGCAAGAGCTTGGAGGCGGCTTCATGCAAGGGCACAAGTCTGGGGGCGTTGGTAACTGCCGGCACGGTACTCCATCCCCGTGGTGGTGGTGGCCCTGAGAATCTGGGGGCAATGGAGGAGACATGTGGGAGCAGAGGGAGCATCGATCTAGTCCCCAATCTGTAATAATCACCGGTTTGCCCCGGGAAGTATGGATGGGGGTTTCGGATATGGCGGAGAGCAGGGATTGAGAGGATGGGGTATTTGTTTATAGAGGGGAGCTTTCCGAGTATGAGGGTGCTGAAGGAGAAGTTTGGGTTGGCAGGGGGAAACAAATTCAGGTATCTGCAGGTGCGGGACTTCCTACGTAAACAGGTGTCATCCTTCCCGCTCCTACCGCTAAGGGTGATTTAGGACAGGGTAGTTTCCAGAGGGTGGGTAGGAGAAGGGAGCATCTCGGACATTTACAAGGAGCTTATGAGGTCAGAGGAGACGCATAACGAGGAGCTGAAACGCAAGTGGGAGGAGGTGCTGGGAGGAGAGATAGAGGATCGTCTATGGGCGGACGCGGTGAGTAGAGTAAACGCGTCCACAACATGTGCCAGGCTCAGCCTGACAATTCAAGGTCGTTCATCGGGCTCACAAGGCAGTGGCCCGGATGAGCAGATTCTTTGGGGTGGAAGACAGGTGTGCAAAATGTGCGGGAGGACCAGCGAACCATGTCCACATGTTCTGGACATGTCCAAAGCTTAGGGGATTTTGGCAGGGGTTTGCAGATGTCATGTCCACGGTGTTAAAAACAAGGGTGGCACGGAGTCCAGAGGTGGCAATTTTCGGGGTGTCGGAAGACCCAGGAATCCAGGGGGAGAAAGAGGGAGAAGTTCTGGCCTTTGCTTCCCTGGTAGCCCGGAGACGGATACTATTAGCTTGGAGGGACTCAAAGCCCCCGAAGTCGGAGACCTGGCTATCGGACATGGCTCGCTTTCTCTGTTTGGAGAAAATCAAGTCCGCCTTGAGAGGGTCACTGTTAGGGTTCACCCGGAGGTGGCAACCGTTCGTCGATGTCTTCACGGAAAATTAATCGTCAGCAGAAGGGGTGGGGGGGGGGGGGTAGTTTAGCTTTGAGTAGGGGGTTAATAAAGGTGGGACCTGTAAGGAAGGGAGACGGCTTTTGCACTATGTTTATAGTTCCAAGTACATTGTTTATTTTGTTGTTGTCACAATACCAAAAATACCTCAACAAAATGTTTAATTTAAAAAAAAGAAAATCATAAAACTAAATCATCCACAATGCTTTTTCTCTCACCATATTTTCATGTTCTTATGAGCTGAATTGCAGCGTTCTTATTTTGTGCAAGTCGAGATTCACTGACGAAAGGACATTTTTAATGAGTCCCTGAAGCCTAGGCATATTGCAATAGATTCAAGGTGAATGTATGTCACAGCTAGGTTTGTCAACCCTCCTGGATTTTCCAGAAAATGAAGATTGATATCCAAGATACTGCTGTGAGCAACACAAGAGAATTTTTTCCAGGACATTAAAAAACTGTTTTATTTTCTGCTGAATGGGGAGGAGTCCAGCATTGTCAAGCATTGCTATAGGCGGATTTTCATTCCTACATGTCGGTGAATGTGCTCACTTGACCTAGATATCTAAGTAATCTTTTTAGCCTGTTCAGGGATTCTATAGAGAAGCCTCTTCACTTTGTTTTTGTTTCCTTTCTTCATCAGGTACCATTGAATGATCTTTGCGGACTACTTAATTCAAGGAAGAGCATATGAATATAATCCAGTGTAACATAATACCACACTGTGCAGCACTCAGCCGTCAAATTATTGAGCTCCCTTCAGCCTGAACTAAGCTCTTTCTATTTGCCCCTTGTATTGGGTTTTCAGGCATGGTGTTGATAGTAATGATACAACCTTACAGCATTATCTTTGTACCTCCCTTGGAAGAATTGTTCTCCAACACAAGTTGTACTTGCAGACACGTTTGGATTGCTGGGCCAACAAGAAAGGCAGGGTTGAGTAGTGGAGCATGAGTGAAATGATGACTAAGGTTAGGTTTAATTGGGCCATGATCTAAAGTGGCTGTGAAAGCCTTTTCTGCAACTGTGGGCCCAACAGGTGAACTTGTTTCTTGATGAAGTCATCTATTCTGGAGTTCGTGGAGATTCAAATAAAAGGCAAGATGTGTCCCTGTGTACAAGGCTTATCAAACATCTACTTATTCCTGGTAGAAATGTATCATGCATGAAGCCTGCAAATCAGATCACTGCCCATTATCACAGTGCCCTTCATGTGGGACAAAGAATCAGGGGCGAGATTCTCCGACCCCCCGCTGGGTCGGAGAATCGCCGGGGGCTGGCGTGAATCCCGCACCTGCCGGTTGGGGAATTCTCCGGCACCGGTCTCCACAATGGCGGAGGCGGAAGAGACCCCCTCCACTGCGCATGCGCGGGGATGCCATGAGCGGCCGCTGATGTAATTTCCGCGCCAGCTGGCGGGGCACCAAAGGCCTTTCCCGCCAGCTGGCGGGGCGGAAATCAGTCCGGCGCAGGCCTAGCCCCTCAAGGTTAGGGCTCGGCCCCTCAAGATGCGGAGGATTCCGCACCTTTGGGGCGGCGCGATGCCGGACTGATTTGCGTCGTTTTTGGCGCCGGTCAGCGGACATCGCGCCGATTATGGAGAATTTCACCCCAGATTGTTGACAAGGTGGCAACATCTATATTTGGGGCCTCGGCATACAGCATTGGAATCTTTTGACCTGCTTTGTATTCTTTTATCAAGAAGGGTAACCATTCTCTCCTGGGACGGTGAAAGAGAGTTGTTTATTGATTAATATTGCCACCGCTGTGCTCCTCGGTATTCAACTAACATTGACTTCTGCATCTCATATTACTTTGTTATAATATAGTATTAGTAATAACATATTTTTTGTAGTGATATCATGGTTGCGCTGTAATTCACCGACTGACCATTAGGAGATTCATTCGTATATAAGTGAATGTTAGAGTCAGGTGACCTGAGACTGACTGGAGAGTTGGGAGTGAGAGCTTGCTTGTGCATGTTCATACAGTTATTCATCTGTTGTTTTATGTATAGTTGACCCACAGTTATTGTGAATAAATCATTTATACCTTTAGCTACAAGTGTTCTTGTAATATAAATCAGGCCATCCGACAAGAAGATTACAATTTTCAACCCATATAATTGTATAAGGGGGTTAACCGATACGTTGTAGAATGGGCAACTGTTAAGCAATCGCTCATGATTCATATATTTACAGACATAATCCACCATTTGATTGGTGTAGTCCAACCGCTGATCAAAACTGAATGTGGATGGGCAGGCACTCTTTCCCAGGGTGGAGGGGTCAGTCACCATGGGGCATAGGTTTAAGGTCCGTGGGGCAAGGTTTAGAGGAGATCTGCGAGGCTGTTTTTTTTACACAGAGGGTGGTGGGTGCCTGGTCTCATAATATCCACTCATGTATATAATGAGATGCAGACAGGCAGTGATTGACACAGAGGATAACCAGTGAACACACACGGCACATAACAACCAATCATCAGACAGGACACCACCACTGTAAAGCACACAGGGCATTAAGACTCTCTCTCTACAGGACACAGCTACTGAGATAGTTGCAGTCAATGTTGAACCAACTTACTTAACATATCATGGTACCAGAGTGCTATTAATCCTAACGAACCTACCTCGAGTGCATCTGCAATGACCAGCAAGCAGCCATCCAGCGGCATGGAAAGGATCCAGCCTCTTTTGCAACTCCAGATCTCCGGCAACCTCGGCACCAACTGGAAAGTCTTCAAACAAAAGTTCCTCCTGTACATCGAGGAGCATCGGATGCCAGAAAGATCGCGCTGTTCCTGTCGACTGCGGGGGATCATGCCATCCACATCTATAACTCACTTACGTTTGCTGATGGCGAAGACAAGACAAAGTTCAAGACAGTTATGCTGAAATTCGACAGCCACTGCGAAGTCGAGGTGAATGAGAGCTTTGAATGGTACATCTTCCAACAGAGGCTTCAGGGTAAGGATGAACCTTTTCAGTCCTTCTCGACCCATCTCCACATCCTAGCGCAGTCATGTAATTATGACTCAATGACTGATTACATGATCCGGGATCAGATCATTTTCGGGGTCCGTCCGATTCCCTGCGGGAGCAGCTCCTCAAAATCAAACAGTTGACCCTCTCCGTCGCCATCGAAACGTGCGTTGTCCATGAGCATGCCAGAAATCGCTACTCCCGCATCAGGGCGGCAGAAACTGCAAAACCGGCCTCCCACGAGGCAGAACGGGTGCAGGCCATAGCGAAACTGCAAGGCCTGAGCATCGAGGAGAGTGACTGCTTCACGCGCTTTTCTCAGGTCCCCACGCATGCGCGCCACGACAGGGTGGACGATGAGGCCGAAGACCCTGAGGTACATGCGCGATCGTCGGCCGACCGCACTGTGCATGCGCGATGGCGCATAGAACGTGCTGACGTCGACTTCCGGGTGCGGCGATGACCAGCTGAGTCGCACGTTTCGGCAGCTCCCGGTGAAACGGACTTTTGGGCTCTTGATAGGAGCCCCTGTTGATCCCCAAATTTCTTTCTCTGTCAGTCTGGCCTCAATAAAAGTTGAGATGGATTCGCACGTAAAAAGAAGTTATTTATTTAGCTTGCAAGCTTAAATCATCTTACAGAAACGTAAGAGACATCCAGCCTCTTACACCCCAGAAAACGACTGAACTAAAAGACAAAGGGATCTCTGCAAAATCAATTCAAATGGTATCAAGTTTCACATACTCGACGGACATAGGTCAGCCTATGTCCCTCCTGACCTGTTCGATCTATTCTGATTGGCTCAATTCCAATCCCTTTCTCTGGCCCCTATCAATGCAGCATCACTCTCATAGACACATCTCTTCCTGCTTTTTCCATGCGGTCTCAAACCCCTTTGTCCCTAACTGCCAGAATCAAAGTGGCTTATTTCTACATTACATTAACTAGTATCTCTAAAGTAACTATTTTATATCACATTCGTCATTCCCTCCTTTTATCATTCCATGATAACCGAACTATCCAATCCATAGCTACGGTTCCTCATCTAAAAAGATCCGGCGCTGCATTTCCAATTCCTGTCTTAGCCCCCCTTCATCTGCCTCACCCTCATGGATTTTAACAGTTAAAAAAAATTTTCCGGTGATTGGGGCGGTGATCTGATCTAGTGCACCCCGCATTCTACCCATCACACATTTAAGGATGGCCAGGCCCACAAAGGTGCAGCCGATAGCTACCACTAGATACATGGCCATATTTATCAACCAGTCCTTCCATCCTCCAAATCCCCAGTTACCCCAAGAGCCAGGATCCTGCATCCCGTCCAAGTGATCCCGTATGCGATCCATAAATTTAGTGATGTTAGCGGTCAAGTCCTGAACCCCCATGATACACTTGCCCTGTACTATGGCGCATACCCCACCCTCACGGGCCAGAAGAAAGTCAAGAGCATACCGGTTCTGCATTGCAAACAACCGTAGCTGAGACAACTCCTTAGTTCTTGCCCCGAGGGCTCCCAAGGTTTCATTTCCCAAGATGGTAAGGCCGCAAATAAAATAATTCCGATCACTAACAGCCAAGGAACCCCCCACACCTCTCAGTGTCAATACGCTCAGAATGCCCCACCCGGCTGAGTGGCCCCGGTTGGGTGCAAGAACCTGAGGTTTTTTCCAGTTCTCGCAAAATTCAGCAGAGACTGCCCGGCGTGCTAACTGATTATGCAGGTTCCACGCCGAAGGGCAGGGGACTGTGGTAGGGACTAGAGTCCCTATAGCAATTCGGCGGGGAAATGGGGGTGACAAAACGTTGGTCGCCGTACCATTAAATAAAAAGTAGTATCCTTGTTCCGTGTGGAGACTAGCATCACAATCAGCATATCGGTTGCGTAAGGACCTCCCAGTAGCCCAGTTTATCCAACTTTGAAATGCCCATTCGGGCCGCCCAGCAATGCGGAAAGCCCTAGTCCCAACAGTGATATGAGAGACATTTGCCCAGCCACAGAGGAGCTGGAGGCCGGCGTTCAATGGAACGCAAGTGGTGTTGTAACAAACGCATTGGCCAGACGCCTGGGTGATATGGCACCTCCTGTCCGTACAGGTGGGAAACAGATATGTTATATTTGTGTCCACCTCTACCAGCAAACAGCCATATCCTTCACTGCTGAAGCAATTTTCGTACGACCGGGAATCCCTATTGGGAGTGAAGTGGCTAGGTATGTACGCCCTCCACCGTCGCAGCCTATCGTACTGTGAATGGGAATTATCCCGAGGAAGGGGAAGGCAAATAGCCGGTGGTGCTGAATCCGGATCGTAAGGAAGAGTGACTTGCTCGGGCAATGGCTCGGAATGCTGACAATGAACCACCGTTTGGGGAGTGCCCCAAAGCGGTGAAACAGAAAATAACCTAGACACCGCTGCGGGGTTTGGGTAGCAGACAACCCGTCCCTGGCCATACAGACGGTGGTAAATCTGGCAGAAGAGATTCATACTACCCGGGTTTTCCTCAGTTTGGCCTTTAATTAACTTAAGTGTATCTCCCGGTAACCTACGTTCTAGCTGTACTTCCCTTCTCACACGCCCTGTCCTCTCTCCAGTCCCTTTCTCTTTCTCATGGTCTCTTCCTACACTCTTCTGACAGCCTGATGTTACCTTTATTGTACCACTTTTAACACATCCAAAATCAAATTTACATGTATTCCAAAAACAAGGCCATGTCCATATAATGTTCCCTTCCCATCGCCGGGACCGGTGCAGCTGCTTCATGACTCCTGCATTCTCCTTAACTTTGATGACCTTCCATGAGTCGATACCATGTCCTCGTATATGGGGGCAGCGAAGAACATCACCTTTGCATAGGTGATGTATCCTTGTAGATTGGTTGGGGCTACACAGATACATAATATTCCCCTTTTCCATGTCCATCGCCAATAACACGCCAAGCGAAGTGAGGCCAAATATCAGACAGACGATGCGTAGCCACTCCATCATGCTCCACACCTGTAAAATAGCACTGGAGAAGGGAGGCAGGTTAGTATCCGACCTTTTACAGTAGTGGAGATGGACTCAATTTACAGTGATGTAGGTGGACCCAAGCACTTCGCCCCTCCACTTTAACTGCTGTGGGGGTGGTAAGGAGAACTTGGAAGGGCCCGTCCCATCGCGGCTCCGACCCCTTCCTAGTCCAATTTTTGACCATGACATAACTACCGGGCTGGACTGAAAGTGAGCTAGGTACTGGGGGCAATGGCTCGTGAGCCGCGCGGACTTGGCCATGGAGTTCCTTGAGCACTTGCGTAAGGGCTAGAACATAGGTGGTCATTTCTTCAGTCATCTGATGAAACTGAACCCGTCTGGGAACCTGCAGGCTCCAAGGAGTTCTAAGAGGCCTGCCATAAAGAATCTCGGCGGGAGAGAGCCGGGCTGGTCCCGCAGGTGCAACCCGCAGCTGGAAGAGGGCAACGGGGAGCAACTTAAGCCATGTCAGTCCCGTGTCTGCTCTTAATTTAGCCAATTTCGTTTAGAGGGTCTGATTGTGTCTCTCAACCAACCCGGCCGCCTGCGGTCTGTAAGCACAGTGTAACTGCTGGCGTATGCCCAACTGGGAGCAAAACTCCTTGTTAATTTGTCCAATAAAATGAGGCCCATTATCAGAACTTAACTGAGCTGGTATACCGTACCGGGGAATGATTTCCCTCATCAAGACTTTAACCACAGTAGCAGCTTTACTATAGATAGTCGGATACGCCTCGACCCATCTGCTGAACACATCCACAATGACCAAAACATATTTGTAACATTGACACCTTTCCAACTCAATGTAATCCATTTGGAGCGTCTCAAAGGGACCACTGGGCAACGGGGTTTGCCCCTTCCCACAAGGGATACCTTTTCCGGTGTTATATTGCTGACAAATCAAACACCGATTACTGATACTTTGGGCCAACCCCTGCATTTTAGGGTGCCACCAAGTGTCCAGCAACAAATCACTAGTCCCTTGAGCCCCACAATGAGTTGCAAAGTGTACACATTCAATGACCCATAAAGCCAGCACATCAGACATACAAGTCTGATGTGCAGGCGTGGTCCATAAAGAGGAAACAGAATCATATGTACAACCTAACCGTTTCCACATTTGTTTATCACTCTCAGGAGCGTCCTCCTGTAACCTTATGACGTCTTGGATGGTTGGCATTGGCTTGGCAGAAGCAGACATATTCATAGTAGATCGTTTCGTCTGACTTAACATTTTAGGCACCATCACTTGCTGAATTTGTGCGGCTGTGCGCGCTGCACGATCTGCTCGTTCATTACCAACGTCAACTGGGGTTGTACCATTCGTGTGGGCAGCGCATTTAATAACGGAAATCTGCGCGGGCATAAGGAGGGCCTGCAGTAGGTCATTAACTAAACCCCGGTGGGATATTTGACCACACATAATCATGTCAGGTTGTTCTGACGAAATGTCACTCAAATCGCCCCTTATTGTGGTAGTTTCCTGAATCAAGGCTAAACAGTCGTGGCCAGGTGCGTCTTCATGGACAGGGGGACCACTAAGAAAACAGGCTGGATTGATAGTGGTACAGTATTTAAATGTCAGACGTGGATTGTTCAAAAGGTATATCTCATACCTATTCTGACGAGCTGCGGTAAGATGCTGACCATTCGCCCCATATCCCTGGCATGGTACTGGTCATGGACCTGACGTGTAATATGAGGGCTTACCGAAGCTGACTGTGGCCATAAATGTGATGATATTGTAACAAAATCGGCTGTACCTTCTTTTCCCGTGACTGTGGCTGTAACCTTGACTGGCCATTCGGTCTCAAGTAATGGCCGGTATTTGTCCTCCAACTCCCTGTTTCGTCCAGTTCTGTCATAGGCCAGGGTAACGTGATGCAGTGACTGTTCAACGTCTAACGTCCACCACTGGGGGGTGATAGAAATATAGCACTGTTGTCTCATCCTCCTCTTCGCTGATCCACCCACCCAAAGTCACTATATTGGAGCTCCTGCTGGTAAACTACCATTTCTGCCGCTTATTGGGGTCGCAGATCATCCTTTTTCATTACATACTCAGTCTTAACCTTTGTAACTGAGCCTCCTTCTTGGCCTACACCCTCCTTCCAGTAAAATCTGACTGCCCTTGCCATCTGGGAAGGGTCGATCTCTGTCCAATTCATGTTATTACATTTCACAGCAGTAACCACAGAAGGTGGTAGGCAATGCATTAACATAGCACAGTATTGAGGGGAATTCTGACCATTTTGATACAGCAAATCGCCTGACTGCCCCCGGTAGATTTCATTAAAACGCTCCAGAAATTCCTCTGGCTCTTCAATCTTCCTAGGTTTTAGGTCTAAGATAACAGAAAGATTTATGGGCCTTTGAAATGTGCTATTCAACGCATTCAAGATCTGTGTCCTTCTTTTCTCTATTTGCTCTTTTTTTTTTTAAACTTAAAAATGTTTGAAAATTCAAATTGAATTACTGCAACTTGCAAGCTTAGCTCTGATCTCAACTCAGAACTAAATTTACAATTTGCTTAACACAAACTTGTATAACATTTACAACTTAATTATTTCTTTATCTTAACAATTTTTCTTTTAACAAGTTTTTTTTTCTTTTACATACACATAAGTATTAGCAAAATCAACTATCATCTCCAGATTGACACTTTTTAAAATGGTGTCCATGATCTTCTTTAAGTTTCTATTAATCTCCAGATAAAATGAGATAAACCTTATTTCAAGTAAGTAAAACTTAAGATTCTGGCAATTTCAATCAATTGCTTTCGAAAATAATAACTTTTATCAAAGAGGTGGAGAAACCCACTGGTTTCCTTTAATTAATTCAAAACGTAACTTTGCTGGTGTTCACTGACTCAAAAGAAAGGTATCCGATTACACTACGGCTGCTGCTGTTATCTCAAAGCCTGAGTGAGAAGCACTGTCTGTTTTCAACTCGCCTGCTGCTGTTAACCCTTTGAGAGACTTCTGCTTCAACCAATATGCAGCATTCCTCACAATCTCAACTAGACCTCGGAACTTTACAGTCCAAGGAGACAATTTTAGCTTAATCAACTATATATTTAAAACACTCACACATAGAGTTGAACCATCTTCAGATTTAAAAACAGTTATACTGGACTGAACCTTCATCTATTGAAGTCCCATCAGCCCCTGAACCCATATAATAGACTGAACCTTCATTAATGAAGTCACATCAGCCTCTGAACCCATATAATAGACTGAACCTTCATTAATGAAGTCACATCAGCCTCTGAACCCTTATACTTGGAATTGAATCATCATTTGAGATGTCACATCAACCCAAAACCCTAACCCAAGCCGAAACAACAATATGAAATCCCATCAATTAAAGTGCTAATCCCCAGACTGACCTGTGATTTTGTCGAGGGGGTCTTTCTGTGCCAACCGCGAGTGACCAGACTAATCAGACGATAAGAAGAGGGGAACAATCAATGCGCTGTCGTTTTCCAGTTCTACATTGAGGGCCCTTTGTTCCCCATCCTCCTGTTCATAATCAGTCTAATTCTGATTTCGCAGTTGAATCAGGATCGCCCTGAGAAATCCCGGTTTTCGGCACCAAATGTTGATCCCCAAATTTCTTTCTCTGTCAGCCTGGCCTCAATAAAAGTTGAGATGGATTCGCACGTAAAAAGAAGTTATTTATTTAGCTTGCAAGCTTAAATCATCTTACAGAAACGTAAGAGACATCCAGCCTCTTACACCCCAGAAAACGACTGAACTAAAAGACAAAGGGATCTCTGCAAAATCAATTCAAATGGTATCAAGTTTCACATACTCGACGGACATAGGTCAGCCTATGTCCCTCCTGACCTGTTCGATCTATTCTGATTGGCTCACTTCCAATCCCTTTCTCTGGCCCCTATCAATGCAGCATCACTCTCATAGACACATCTCTTCCTGCTTTTTCCATGCGGTCTCAAACCCCTTTGTCCCTAACTGCCAGAATCAAAGTGGCTTATTTCTACATTACATTAACTAGTATCTCTAAAGTAACTATTTTATATCACATTCGTCACCCCAACGGCAATTTTGACGGCTAAAAACACTGTGCGGTAAACCAGAAGGGAATCCCCCCTGGATACGGATGAAAAAAGGAGGAGAAAGTGGCCGGATTGCAGTGGATCCTTTAGAACAGCGGCAAGGAAGGCAAGCAAAAACCAAGATGGCGTCGGAAGGTGGCAGTTTAACATGGGGCCCTGAACAACAAGAGTTCTTGAAATGCTGTGTGGAAAAGCTCAAAAAGGAAATGAAGAAAGAGCTGTTGGCCCCGATACTACAGGCGATCGAAGGGCTAAAGGAGGAACAAAAGACCCAGGAGCGGGAGTTTCGGGTCGTGAAGGCAAAGGCAGCCGAGAATGAGGACGACATACAGGGCCTGGTGGTGAAGACGGAGACGCATGAGGCACATCAGAAACGATGTGTGGAAAGGTTGGAGGCACTGGAGAACAACGCAAGGAGGAACAACCTGAGGATTCTTGGTCTTCCTGAAGGTGCGGAGGGAGCGGACGTCGGGGCATATGTGAGCACGATGCTGCACTCGTTAATGGGAGCGGAGGCCCCGGCGGGTCCGTTGGAGGTGGAGGGAGCATACCGAGTGATGGCGCGAGGACCGAGAGCAGGAGAAATTCCCAGAGCCATAGTGGTGAGATTCCTCCATTTTAAGGATAGAGAAATGGTCCTTAGATGGGCAAAGAAAACTCGGAGCAGTAAATGGGAGAACGCGGTGATCCGCGTTTATCAAGACTGGAGTGCGGAGGTGGCGAGAAGGAGGGCGAGCTTTAATCGGGCCAAGGCGGTGCTTCATAAAAAGAAGATAAAATTTGGAATGCTGCAACCGGCAAGACTGTGGGTCACATATCGAGGGAGGCACCACTACTTTGAGACGGCGGATGAAGCGTGGACTTTTATTGTGGAAGAAAAACTGGAATGAGCGGGTTATTAAAAAGAACGTTTGAACAAAGTGGTGGGGCGAATGTGGGGGGCGAAGAGGGGGGTTAAAAAGGGGGGAAAGAGGAGTTTTATGTACTAATCCTGCGATGTGGTAACTTTTCTCTCTTCCACAGGTGGTGATGGGGGGAGGAGGGGAGGTGGAGGAGATGGGGCGTTGGCCATTGGGGGCGGGGCCAAGGGAGAAGCGCGGGCTTGGTTCCCGCGCTATGATAATCATGGCGGGAATAGAGAAGCAGGAAGGAGGGGACGTCGCACGGTGCGAGCCGAGGTCACGGGTGGAAGCCGAGGTCGGCCAGAGTTTGCTGACTTCTGGGAGCAACATGGGGGCAGTAATTACGCTAGCGGGGGATCTAGCGGGGGGGGTGGGAGGGGGAATTACTGGGTTGCTGCTGCTGGGGAGAGGGGGGAGCTGGTATGGGAGGGGATGGGCGGGGGGGCACCGCCTGGGGGAGATACAGCTGCGTGGGAACCGGGTGAGGAGCTGGAAAAAGGGGATGGCTAATCGACAAGGGGGGGGGGGGGGGGTAGGAAGCCCCCCAACCCGGCTGATCACGTGGAACGTGAGAGGGCTGAACGGGCCGATAAAGAGGGCACGGGTACTCGCACACCTTAAGAAACTTAAGGCAGATGTGGTTATGTTACAGGAAACGCACCTGAAACTGATAGACCAGGTTAGGCTACGCAAAGGATGGGTGGGGCAGGTGTTCCATTCGGGGCTAGATGCGAAAAACAGGGGGGTGGCTATATTAGTGGGGAAGCGGGTAATGTTCGAGGCAAAGACTATAGTGGCGGATAACGGGGGCAGATACGTGATGGTGAGTGGCAGACTACAGGGGGAGACGGTGGTTTTGGTAAACGTATATGCCCCGAACTGGGATGATGCCAATTTTATGAGGCGGATGCTAGGACGCATTCCGGACCTAGAGATGGGAAAGCTGATAATGGGGGGAGATTTTAATACGGTGTTGGAACCAGGGCTGGATAGGTCGAAGTCCAGGACTGGAAGGAGGCCGGCAGCAGCCAAGGTACTTAAAGATTTTATGGAGCAGATGGGAGGTGTAGACCCGTGGAGATTTAGCAGACCTAGGAGTAAGGAGTTCTCGTTTTTCTCCTATGTGCATAAAGTCTACTCGCGAATAGACTTTTTTGTGCTGGGAAGGGCGTTGATCCCGAAGGTGAGGGGAACGGAGTACACGGCTATAGCCATTTCGGATCATGCTCCACACTGGGTAGACTTGGAGATAGGGGAGGAAACAGGAGGGCGCCCACCCTGGAGAATGGACATGGGACTAATTGCAGATGAGGGGGTGTGTCTAAGGGTGAGGGGGTGCATTGAAAAGTACTTGGAACTCAATGATAATGGGGAGGTCCAGGTGGGAGTGGTCTGGGAGGCGTTGAAGGCGGTGGTTAGAGGGGAGCTGATATCAATAAGGGCACATAAAGGGAAGCAGGAGAGTAAGGAACGGGAGCGGTTGCTGCAAGAACTTTTGAGGGTGGACAGACAATATGCAGAAGCACCGGAGGAGGGACTGTACAGGGAAAGGCAAAGGCTACATGTAGAATTTGACTTGCTGACTACGGGCACTGCAGAGGCACAATGGAGGAAGGCACAGGGTGTACAGTACGAATATGGGGAGAAGGCGAGCAGGTTGCTGGCACACCAATTGAGGAAAAGGGGAGCAGCGAGGGAAATAGGGGGAGTGAGGGATGAGGAAGGAGAGATGGAGCGGGGAGCGGAGAGAGTGAATGGAGTGTTCAAGACATTTTATAAAAAATTATATGAAGCGCAACCCCCGGATGGGAGGGAGAGAATGATGGGCTTGTTGGATCGGCTGGAATTTCCCAAGGTGGAAGAGCAGGAAAGGGTGGGACTGGGAGCACAGATCGAGGTAGAAGAAGTGGTGAAAGGAATTAGGAGCAAGCAGGCGGGAAAGGCCCCGGGACCGGATGGATTCCCAGTCGAATTCTATAGAAAATATGTGGACTTGCTCGCCCCGGTATTGACGAGGACCTTTAATGAGGCAAAGGAAAAGGGACAACTGCCCCCGACTATGTCTGAAGCAACGATATCGCTTCTCTTAAAGAAGGAAAAGGACCCGCTACAATGCGGGTCCTATAGACCTATTTCCCTCCTAAATGTAGATGCCAAGATCCTGGCCAAGGTAATGGCAATGAGAATAGAGGAATGTGTCCCGGGGGTGGTCCACGAGGACCAAACTGGGTTTGTGAAGGGGAGACAGCTGAACACGAATATACGGAGGCTGTTAGGGGTAATGATGATGGCCCCACCAGAGGGGGAAACGGAGATAGTAGTGGCGATGGATGCCGAGAAAGCATTTGATAGAGTGGAGTGGGATTATTTGTGGGAGGTGTTGAGGAGATTTGGTTTTGGAGAGGGGTATGTTAGATGGATGCAGCTGTTGTATAGGGCCCCGATGGCGAGCGTGGTCACGAATGGACGGGGATCTGCATATTTTCGGCTCCATAGAGGGACAAGGCAGGGATGCCCTCTGTCCCCATTATTGTTTGCACTGGCGATTGAGCCCCTGGCGATAGCGTTGAGGGGTTCCAAGAAGTGGAGGGGAGTACTTAGAGGAGGAGAAGAACACCGGGTATCTTTGTATGCGGACGATTTGCTACTATACGTGGCAGACCCGGCGGAGGGGATGCCAGAAATAATGCGGATACTTGGGGAGTTTGGGGATTTTTCAGGGTATAAATTGAACATGGGGAAAAGTGAGTTGTTTGTGGTGCATCCAGGGGAGCAGAGTAGAGAAATAGAGGACCTACCGTTGAGGAAGGTAACAAGGGACTTTCGTTACCTGGGGATCCAGATAGCCAAGAATTGGGGCACATTGCATAGGTTAAATTTAACGCGGTTGGTGGAACAAATGGAGGAGGATTTCAAGAGATGGGATATGGTATCCCTGTCACTGGCAGGGAGGGTGCAGACGGTTAAGATGGTGGTCCTCCCGAGATTCCTCTTTGTGTTTCAGTGCCTCCCGGTGGTGATCACGAAGGCTTTTTTTAAAAGGATTGAAAAGAGCATCATGGGTTTTGTGTGGGCCGGGAAGACCCCGAGAGTGAGGAAGGGATTCTTACAGTGTAGCAGGGATAGGGGGGGGCTGGCACTACCGAGCCTAAGTGAGTATTATTGGGCCGCTAATATTTCAATGGTGAGTAAGTGGATGGGAGAGGAGGAGGGAGCGGCGTGGAAGAGATTAGAGAGGGCGTCCTGTAGGGGGACTAGCCTACAGGCTATGGTGACAGCCCCATTGTCGTTCTCACCGAGGAACTACACCACAAGCCCGGTGGTGGTGGCTACACTGAAGATTTGGGGACAGTGGAGACGGCATAGGGGAAAGACTGGAGCCTTGGGGGAGTCCCTGATAAGAAACAACCATAGGTTTGCCCCGGGGGGAATGGATGGGGGATATGGAATGTGGCAAAGAGCAGGAATAACGCAACTGAAAGATCTGTTTGTGGATGGGAAGTTCGCGAGTCTGGGAGCGCTGACCGAGAAATATGGGTTGCCCCAAGGGAATGCATTCAGGTATATGCAACTGAGGGCTTTTGCGAGGCAACAGGTGAGGGAATTCCCGCAGCTCCTGACACAAGAGGTGCAGGACAGAGTGAGCTCAAAGACATGGGTGGGGGATGGTAAGGTGTCAGATATATATAGGGAAATGAGGGACGAAGGGGAGACTATGGTAGAAGAACTAAAAGGGAAATGGGAAGAAGAGCTGCGGGAGGAGATCGAGGAGGGGCTGTGGGCAGATGCCCTAAGCAGGGTAAACTCGTCGTCCTCGTGTGCCAGGCTAAGCCTGATTCAGTTTAAGGTATTACACAGGGCGCATATGATGGAGCACGGCTCAGTAAATTTTTTGGGGTGGAGGATAGGTGTGCGAGGTGCTCGAGAAGCCCAGCGAATCATACCCATATGTTTTGGTTATGCCCGGCACTACAGGGGTTTTGGATGGGGGTGACAAAGGTGCTTTCAAAAGTAGTGGGGGTCCGGGTCGAACCAAGCTGGGGGTTGGCTATATTTGGGGTTGCACAAGAGCCGGGAGTGCAGGAGGCGAGAGAGGCCGATGTTTTGGCCTTTGCGTCCCTAGTAGCCCGGCGCAGGATATTGTTAATGTGGAAAGAAGCCAAGCCCCCGGGGGTGGAGACCTGGATAAATGAAATGCAGGGTTTATAAAGCTAGAGCGGATTAAGTTTGTTCTAAGGGGGTCGGCTCAAGGGTTCACCAGGCGGTGGCAACCGTTCGTCGAATACCTCGCAGAAAGATAGATGGAATGGAAAAAAGAAGGCAGCAGCAGCAGCCCAGGATCGGGGGGGAGGGGGGGGGGGGAAGGAGGAACCAGAAGGACTCTCAGGGTTGTTAATATATACTGTATAATATGTATAGGTCGTTGCTACAGATAATTATATATTGGACTGTTAAATTATATTTTTGGAGAGTGTTACTTGTGATAAGGCAGTTGCCAATTAGGGTTTGTTTTCATTTTTGTTATTTATTATTTATTCATTTTTTTGTTTTTGTTTTTGTTTATAAAATAGGTCATTGTTATTTGTGTTGTTATAATATTGTGTAAAGGATGCACAATGTACTGTGTTGGTTGACCAAAAATTTTCAATAAAATATTTATTAAAAAAAAGAACGTCAGCGTCCTGACGTGTCCAAATTGTGGCTCCGCCCATTTAAAGCGGCAATGTCCAGCCAAAGGCAGGCGATGTCTACAGTGTGGAAAGCCTGGCGACTACATGGCCTTCTGCAGGTCCGCTCCACCGAACAACAGCCAGCGATCCCAGCTGCAGCGCAGACGTGTCCGCTGCGTACAACAAGGCATGCAGGATTCTGATCCAGACAGCCCAATGGACCCCGATGCTGACTGCCTCGAGTCTCCACATCGGGTGGGCATCATCACCACACACGAGTTGGTCTCTACCGTGCTTGCCAACTGCCTTTCGATCCTCAGTGTGGATCCTGATGACGAGTGGTGTGCCGTCATCACGGTCAACCAGTCTCGCATCCGACTTAAATTGGACACTGGCGCGTCTGCGAACCTCATATCACAGTCGGACCTCGACAGCATCCGACACCAACCTAGCATTCTTCCACCAGTCTGCCAGCTCCTTGACTACAATGGTAATGCCATTGCTGCCAGTGGGTCGTATCAGCTAGGTGTCTCTCACAAGGAAATCAAGGCGACATTGAGATTCGAGGCCTGACAAGGCATCCCTGCTCGGTGTTTGCGCATGCAAACTCTTAAATCTAGTCCAGCGAGTTCATGCCATGTCCTCGACACCGGCGAGTGCCTCGTCCAGTCCGAATCTCCAGGCTGAGATAGACGACATTCTCACACAATACCACAGTGTGTTTGATGGGATGGGCACGCTCCCATATCACTACAAGATACTACTCAAGCCGAATGCCACCCCAGTCATCCATGCACCACGCCGGGTGCCGGCTCCTCTCAAGGGTCGTCTGAAAACGCATCTACAAGAGTTCCAGGACCAGGGCATCATCTCAAAGGTAATGAACCCACAGACTGGGTCAGCTCCATGGTCTGCGTCAAGAAACCCTCTGGCGTATTCCGCATTTGCATTGATCCCAAAGATCTGATTCGCAACATCATGCGAGAGCATTACCCGATTCCGAAGCGTGAAGAATTGACCTGTGAGATGGCTCACGCCAAATTCTTTACCAAGCTGGATGCCTCCCGTGGCTTCTGGCAAATTCAGCTGGACGAGTCCAGTCGGAAGCTGTGCACTTTTAACACTCCGTTCAGCAGGTATTGCTACAACCGCATGCCTTTTGGTATCATATCAGCTTCCGAAGTATTTCATCGCATAATGGAGCAAATGATGGAGGGCATCGAGGGGGTGCGAGTCTATGTGGACGATGTGATCATTTGGTCCACGACGCCCGAGGATCACATTGCTCGCCTCAAACAGGTTTTCCAGAGGATTCATGAAAATGGCCTCCAGCTCAACAGGGCCAAATGCTCGTTTGGGCGGTTCGCTATCAAGTTTTTAGGTGACCACATTTCAGAGAAAGGTGTGCAACCTGACGCTGACAAGGTGCTGGCAATCAACGCCATGAAGACACCAGAGGACAAAAAGGCGGTCCTCCGCTTCCTCGGGATCGTAAATTTTTCTCGGAAAATTCATTCCCAACATGGCATCCCATTCCACAGCCCTCCGGCATCTCGTTAAAAAGTCGAGAGAGTTCCAGTGGCTTGCCGCACATCAAGCGGAGTGGCTTGAGCTGAAGGCGAAGCTCACCACAGCCCCAGTACTGGCGTTCTTTGACCCAACCAAGGATACCAAGATATCCACAGACTCAAGCCAGGATGGCATTGGGGCGGTGCTCCTCCAGCGAGACGATTCCTCGTCCTGGGCTCCAGTGGCATATGTCTCCAGGGCCATGACTCTGACCGAACAACAGTATGCCCAGATCAAAAAGGAGTGTCTGGGTCTCCTGACAGGAATAGTCAAGTTTCATGACTACGTATACGGTCTGCCGAAGTTCACGGTGGAAACAGACCACAGGCCTTTAGTCAACATAATCCAGAAGGATTTAAATGACATGACACCTCGTCTCTGCCGATATGACTTCAAACTCGTCTATACACCGGGCAAGGAGCTGATCGTCGCGGATGCCCTATCCTGATCCATCACCAAGCCGCGTGAACCGGGCGACTTCATTCGCCACATCGAAGCACAGGTGCAGTTGTGTGCCAGCAACCTCCCAACCACTGATGAACGAGTTGTCCAGATACGCGAAGAAACTGCCAAAGATCCTCTACTGCAGCACGTGATGCAACACCTCGCCCATGGCTGGCAAAAGGGGCAGTGCCCCCAGTTCTTCAACGTTAAGGACGAGTTAACGGTTATCGAGGGTATCCTTCTTACACTAGATAGAATTGTCATTCCCCAAAGCATGCAAGCCATGGTGCTCAGACAGATCCATGAGTGTCACCTCGGGGTCGAAAAATGTTGACACAGAGCTCGGCAGGCAATCTACTGGCCTGGCATTAGCCAGGACATTGCCAACACGGTCCTCAACTGCACAACATGCCAGAAGTTTCAACCAGCTCAGCTCAAGGAAACACTGCAACAGCACGAGATCGTGACTTCTCCGTGGTCCAAGGTGGGGATAGACCTCTTTCATGCAAATGGGCGTGATTACCTGCTCTTGGTCGACTACTTCTCCAGCTACCCGGAAGTGGTGAAACTGTCGGACCTCACGTCCAAGTCAGTGATTAAAGCCTGCAAAGAGACGTTTGCCAGGCACGGCATACCACTCACAGTAATGAATGACAACGGCCCATGTTTCTACAGCCAAGAGTGGTCCGACTTTGCACGATCCTACAACTTGAGTCACATCACATCCAGTCCCCATTACCTGCAATCAAACGGGAGGTCGAAAAAGGGGTCCATATTGTCAAGCGGTTGCTGTGCAAGGCTGCAGACTCAGCCTCGGACTTCGATCTGGCGCTGTTGGGATACAGGGCAACCCCTCTGTCGACTGGTTTGTCTCCGGCGCAGATGCTCATCAACTGCAACCTGAGGACGACTGCTGTTCCAGCCATTCATGTTCCAGACCTTGACCACCTCACGGTGCTGCAGAAAGTGCAGCGATCCAGGGACCAGCAGAAGATCACGTATGATGCTCATGCCACGGATCTACCTGCGCTGGCTCCAGACGATGTTGTTCGCATCCAGTTGCCTGAGGGAGGTTGGTCAGCCCCAGCTATTGTCGTCAGGCAGGCTGCCCCCAGGTCCTTTGTTGTCCAAATGGCTGATGGCTCCATTCTACGGCGCAACAGTAGGGCGCTACGAAAAGTTCCCTGCCCACCGCCTGGCCGCACTTCTCCGCATGTCATCATGCTTCCTCCGGACATCTCGCAACACGAGGCCACCGATCTGGCAGCGATCCCACCTCTCCATGAGGCCACCGACATGGCAGCAAACCCACCTGTTCAAGTGCCGGCATCCCCCCCTCCACCTCTGAGGCGATCGACAAAAATTTGTCGTCCGCCACAAAGACTGAGGGTGTCATTCTCCGACCCCCCGCCGGGTCGGAGAATGGCCGTTGGCCGCCGTGAATCCCGCCCCCGCCCCCGCCGAAGTCTCCGGTACCGGAGATTGGGCGGGGGCGGGAATCGGGCCGCGCCGGTTGGCCGGACCCCCCGCTCAATTCTCCGGCCCGGATGGGCCGAAGTCCCGCCCAGAAATTGCCTGTCCCGCCGGCGTAAATCAAAGCTGGTATTTACCGGCGGGACCAGGCGGCGTGGGCGGGCTTCGGGGTCCTGGGGGGGCACGGGGCGATCTGACCCCGGGGGGGTGCCCCCACGGTGGCCTGGCCCGCGATCGGGGCCCACCGATCCGCGGGCGGGCCTGTGCCGTGGGGGCACTCTTTCCCTTCCGCCTCCGCCACGGCCTCCACCATGGCGGAGGCGGAAGAGACTCTCCCCACTGCGCATGCGCGGGAAACTATCGGCGGCCGCTGACGCTCCCGCGCATGCGCGCCAGCTGGCGGGGCAACAAACACCATTTCCGCCAGCTGGCGGGGCAACAAACACCATTTCCGCCAGCTGGCGGGGCGGAAATCCCTCCGGCGCTGGACTAGCCCCTCAATGTTGGGGCTCGGCCCCCAAAGATGCGGAGCATTCCGCACCTTTGGGCCGGCGCGATGCCCGTCTGATTGGCGCCGTTTTTGGCGCCAGTCGGCGGACATCGCGCCGTTGGGGGAGAATTTCGCCTCTGAATCTATCGACTTAAATCTTGTAAATTTTGTTCAGTTTGCTCTGTATCTGCATGACAGACACCTTCCCATGTACATATGTTCATTTACTCACCACTTGTATATAATCATGCATGTATATATATCACCACGTTCCAAAATTTACTTCTAAAAAGGGAGATGTCATAATAGCCACTCATACATATATAATGAGATGCAGGCAGGCAGTGATTGACACACAGGATAACCAATGAACACACACGACACATAACAACCAATCACCAGACAGGACACCACCACTATAAAGCACACAGGGCATTAAGACTCTCCCTCTCTACAGGACACAGCTACTGAGATAGTAAGAGTGCACAAGCCAGTGAGCACTATCACCATGAGGTAGAGAGTTAGTCTGGTTAAGGCAGTAGGAGGTTATCAGTTAGATTGATAGAGTGTCAACTCACAGCAGACTATGTACAGCAATCAGGAAGTTCAATAAAACAGTGTTGGACCATCTTCTGTGTCAGACGCCTGTTTCTAGTTTCACTGCATCCAGTTGCAGTCAACGTTGAACCAACTTACTTAACACATCACCTGGAACGCGTTGCCAGGGGAGGTTGTGGAAGTGGATACATTAACAGTGTTCAAAAGACATTTTGACAAACACATGGATAGGATGGGTATAGAGGGATACGGCACAAGGAAGTGTTGAGGGTTTTGGCAAAGGTTGGTATCATTGAGTCGGAGGGCTGAAGGGCCTGTCCTGTGCTGTATTGTGCTTTGTTCCTTGTTTGTTCTTTGTTGTGAAGCCCCTAGATGAGATGGGAATTACGAACGTTTTAGCTCCAATTATGTCATCACCATCTGTGAATATACATGAAAACCCATTGAGAGTTTGAGTTGGAGTAGCATGACCAAGCAGAAGGGGAAATGAAGATCATGACTTCCGGTGGTGGCCATGAGCTGAGCAGTCGCACAAAAGGTGGCTCTTGTCTGGGAACTTCAGTTTGGACCTTTCAACCCCACCAAACAGGCACCAAAGGGCGAAAGGTTCACCAAACTAACCCCTGACCACTGCGGTGCCAACTAAAATGCTTAAGAACCAGCAATCCAGTTGTAAAGGCAGTAAATGCAGGGAGAGGGAAACTTCACCCTCGGAACAGGGAGGCCCGTGTGGCAGCCCGGAATCAGCCATGGCTGACCCCACGGAATCGCCAGCGCCAACCCAAGCGATAATGGAAAAGATGATGGAGTTCATCACAACTGAGCTTCAGAACCACAGGGCAGCGATGAAGGAGGACCGCTTGACAGCAGTGGGGTCAGCAGTAGAAACCACAATGGCCCCCATAAAGGAGGCAATGGGCAGACTGGAGCGGAGCCTGGAGGCCCAAGAGGCAGCGATGCGGGACCTAGTAAAAGCTGCCATGGACCAGGTGAACCGGATCGCTGCACTGAAGTGACACGGTGGTACAGTGATTAGCACTGCTGCCTCACAGCGTCAAGGACCCGGGTTCAATTCCGACTTTGGGTGACCGTATGGAGTTTCCAATTTCTCCCGGTGTCTGCGTGGATTTCTTCTGGGTGCTCCCTTTTCCTCCCACAATCCAAAGATGTGCAGGTTAGGCAGATTGGCCATGCTAAATTACCCCTTAGTGTCCAAGATGTGTAGGTTAGGTTAAGGGATTGTTGGGACGGGCGAGGGAGTGGGATGAGTGGAGTGCTCTTTCGGAGGGTCGGTGCAGACACAACGGGCAGAATGGCCTCCTCCTGCACTGTAAGTATTCTATGATTCTATGACACCAAGGTGACGTGGCTGGTCAAAACCCAGAGATGCTAAAAGAAAACGTCAACGACCAAGGAAACCGGTCCTGCCGGCAGTACCTGCAAATCATTGGGCTACCAGAGGGCGAAGAGGGGAGGAACCCCACAGAGTACGCAACGGTGATGTTCAGAAAGCTGGTCAAGGAGGAAGGCGTTGCCAAGCCCCCAGAGGTGGACCGTGCCTATAGGTCACTCTGGCCCAAGGTGGGGAAACCACTGCGAGCGATGATAATGCTGCGCGGATGTCCCAGGTGGCCTGGTAATAATAATATTTATTGTCAAATGTAGGCTTACATTAACACTGCAATGAAGTTACAGTGAGAATCCCCTAGTCGCCACACTCAGGCGCCTGTTCAGGTACACTGGGACTTGTGGGTACACTTAGGGACTTGTGGGAGAAAACTGGAGCATCCGGAGGAAATCTACGCAGACATGGGCTAACGTGCAGACTCCGCACAGACAGTAACCTAAGTGGGAATCGAATCCAGGACCCTGACGCTGTGAAGCAACAATGCTAACCACTGTGCTACCGTGCCACTCATGCTGCCCATCAGATGTGCCAGGGGGAGAGGAGGGCATTCACCGGCACGGGACCATCACCTTCTCCTCCCTCAGGTTGCTCGATGGCCCCCGTGCCACTCCATGGGACAGGGGTGCCAGCAGAGCGCCGCCAGTCCCGTTCCCAACCAGAGTCTTAATACTCATGGCCAGGGAGTGCAGGGAATGGATCACCTCCCTCTGGGAGTGCACCACATCACGCTGTGACTGTGTCACCATCTTCTGGATCTGTGCCACATCTGTGCCTGGGCTGGTTTAGCCCGGGGGGTAAATAGCTGGCTTGTAATGCAGAACAACGGCAGCAGCGCGGGTTTAATTCCCGTACTGGCCTCCCCGACCAGGCGCCGGAATGTGGCGACTAGGGGCTTTTCACAGTAACTTCATTGAAGCCTACTTGTGACAATAAGCAATTATTATTATATTATTACTACATCATCCAGTGGCTGCACCACCTCCCTTTGGGTCTGTGCCACATCGGTCAGCGCCAGGGCAATGCCACCAACGCACTCAGCTATGGCCCGATGTGACTCTGCCAAGGTCTGGAGCGCCGCTGCAATGTCCAGGCAGCCCTAGGGTAACCTATCCTGGGCCTCGGCCACTGCCCACACAGAGTGCCCCAGGCCTTGGACACCCTGATCCATGGCTGAAACCTTCAGCCCCAAGGCCTCCACTGTGAATGCCAAATGTGAGGTCCTGGCCTAGATGGCACACATGGTTGGCACCATCTCCTGCTCCTGTAGGCGGTTGGACTCCTCCAACTGCACCTGCAGACGCTGGATGGATGCTGACACCATCTTCATGTAGTCCCTGCTGCGACTGCATCTCCACTATAGATGGGACTGTCGTTTCCCAGAACCCGACACCCATCTGGGTGGCAGCTCGTTCCTGAGGTCAGGTTACCCTCCGACCGTCCGCCCCTTGGGGGTTCCTACTTACACCTGCTGTAACACTGCACGTGTGTGGTGCGCACCAGATAATATCCCAGGCGCCTCTTCGCTAATATGCCCAATTGAGGTGAGTATCTCTGGGATGGTGGAGGATATTGGAGACAGTTGTAACGGGAAGTCAGTTTCGTCCCTGGACTGGTGCTCCTGGATGTCTTGGGCTGTGGGTCGAGGGCTCCTGTCGCTGCCTGTATCTACTTCCTCGCTGCTCTGCACTTGGGGATGACTCATCACCAGGATTGGGTTGGGGTGGCAGCTGGTGGTGGACGAGGGGTCTCACTTGCTTGCCCAATACCGACCTCCGCATCAGTGACTGCTCTCTTTCCGGGCCCACTGATCAGGTCAGATGCCTGCTACTCTGCTGTGGTGAGGGGCCGCAGGTAGGGCAGTTCCCCCCCCACCCCACCCAGTTTTTTCCTTCTCCCGGTGGTTGTGGGCCACCTTCTCCTCGGAGGCGGGGGGGAAGACAGAAACTGCACAGTATCAGACAGTCAGACGAATGCAGCACAGTGGGTGGGTAGCTGGTGGTCTTCGTGGCCAGGGCACCCGGCCATGGCGGCCGTATAGGTGCTGGCAGGTGGTGCACGGTGGGGGGTCGGTTTCCCTTCGGTTGGAGGGGGGGTTAGAGGGATGGGGTAACGGTGTCTGGATGAGGGTTACTGCCAGGGGCAGCGTGCTGCCAACTCACTCTGGCCGACCTGAGGAGGTCATGTAGTTTCTTCCTGCACTGCTGGCCAATCCTGGTGGTGATGCCCATGACGCTCACGACCTCTGCCACTTTGCCCAGGCACGGTACAGGGCAGAGGGTGGCAACCTCCTTCCCACACTGGGGTACAAGGTGGCCCGCCTCTCCTCCACTATGTCCAGCAGGGTCTTGAGTTCAGCATCTGTGAACCAGGGTGCCGCTCTTCTTGCTGCCATCTTGTTGGCTGGGATGTGTGTGTGTGTAGAGTGGAGTGCTTATATGCGGCTACAGCTTGTCAGCCTCCTGCATGCCAATCCCAATCCCGGTGGATCGGGCACCGTTTTTCATTGGAATCGATCATGTGCTAGGTGCTAGCCGATTAGCCGTTGATTAATTGCTCTGGGAACAGCACCAATTCTGCTGTTGTAGAACACCACTGATTCAGTCCCGGCGTCTGAAATGAGAATTCTTCTGCCCATGTCCTTGTATTCGTCCTTGCAGCACGTCCTTGCAGCACTGTAGCATCGTGGTTAGCACAATTGCTTCACAGCTACAGGGTCCCAGGTTTGATTCCCGTCTTGGGTCACTATCTGTGCGGAGTCTGTATGTTCTCCCCGTGTGTGCGTGGGTTTCCTCCGGGTGCTCCGGTTTCCTCCCACAGTCCAAAGATGTGCAGGTTAGGTGGATTGGCCATGATAAATTGCCCTTAGTGTTGGGTGGGGTTACTGGGTTATGGGGATAGGGTGGAAGTGTGGGCTTGGGTCGGGTGCTCTTTCAAAGAGCCGGTGCAGACTCGATGGGCCGAATGACCTCCTTCTGCACTGTAAATTCTATGATTCTATGATTCCAATTAAGGCCAAGCTACTGTTTTATAAAAGTTCATCAACCTGCCCTGCCATCTTCAATAATTTGTGAACACATACCCTCAGGTCCCTCTAGTCCTGCATTCCCTTTATAATTGTATCCTTCATTTTATATTACTGATCCTTGCTCTTCCTATCAACATTTATCACTTCACACTTTTCAACATTAAATTTAATCTGCCATGCGTCCACCCATTTCACCAGCCCCTTGAAATCTATTATTATTCCCCTCACAGTTCACAACACTTCCAAGTTTGTATCAACTGCAGATTTTGAATTTGAGTCCTGATCACCCAAGTCTGGGTCCTTAATTAAAATGAGGAAAAGTAGTGGCCCTAATAGAGACCCATTACCCACTGTCATCCAGTCCACAATTGGCTGCTGTTTTACTTTGAGGCAGATAACAAATCTATGTAATGAAAATATGACAGCAGGATAAAAATGTGACAACCTGGAAGTAACAATGGCATATTGGATATACATGTTCGATAGAAGATTTTTTAAAAAAAGATGTTAAACAGAAAATAGATAGAGAGTAATGGAATAGGAGAAGGGAAGTGTTCAAGTATGCTATGATTGAATGCAGCATACAAAGAGATAATATTCACCTTAGGTTATTAGGTTCTGGCACTTGACCATTGGTTTAACTTATTCTGGTAGATTTCTATGATTGCAGAACATATCTACCTCAAAGCCCAGTATGGTTTCAGAACAGGAAGATCTACAATTGACATAATCTCAGTTGAGCAAAGGGGACCGCTATATATTGCCTTCATGTAGTTCACCAAGGCTTTCGACCATGTGAGCAGAGGCAGTCTATTTAAGCTGCTGGACAAAACTGGCTGCCTGCCAAAGCTGCTCAATGTGATCTCCGCTTTCCATGACAACATGATGGGTAAGGTCAGCTATAATGGGGAAACATATGGCTTCAGGCCATCTACACAGGACATCTGCATATGCCTTCAGGTCATTTGCACAGTGTGTCTACTTACATACCAGAACTGATGTAAAGCTGACTTGCTCGCCAACTTGTTCCAAGATAAAGGTGTGCCAGGTCCTCATCAGAGAGTTGCCCTCGGCTGACAATACTGTATTCACATTCTATACTGAGGAACACCTTCAGTGGCAAATGAACTCTCTCATGGCTGGAAAGAGTTTGGTTTGACCATCAGCATCAAGAAAGCAAATGTCATGATCCAGGGCGTTGACACACTGCCATCAATCAGCATTTACCTTGTAGCGCTGGAGGTTGTTGATAGTTTGACATACCGAGACTCCAGAATCACCAGCAATTTGTCACTTGATGGTGAAACCAACTCGCACGTCGCAAAAACTGCAGCTGTCATGTCCAAGCTGAGTAAGAGTGTATGCACTGTGCTGGCTGAGGCAGGGAAACCAGTGTGCAGCTCTCCAGCTGCATAGTTGAATGTGCTCCCCAGATATTCTGCGCTATGTGTACAAAAAGCTGGAGGCATGACCAACGCTGTCATGGTGGCGGGGTAGGGCCTGATAGAGCCACCACCACAGATATAGAGAACCATCTGTTATGATATGCAGACATGGAGATAATGATATACAGACAGGCACAGACAGGCAGCTAATGAACACAAAGAACAGGACATGACTCCTGATGAACAGGGACCTGCGGACAACACTTCCAGCCATACACATGCCCAACCTGGATCACCTCCCGGTGCTCCAGAAGGTGCAGCTGCTCCGAAACCAGCAAAAGCAGGGCTATGATGCTCATGCCGCCGACGTGCCCGTGTTATCCCCGGCATATACTGTCAGGATCAAGATCCCGGATGGTGCTTGGTCTGCTCCTGCTGTCGTTGCTCATGTTGTACGTATGGCTGATGGTTCTGTTGTGCGACGAAACAGACGGGCACTGCGCAAATTTGCCTGCCTGCAATCGCTTTCTTCTCCGTTTCCGTCCATTGTTTTGCCACCTCCTAATACCTCGAACTACGAGGCCACCAGTCAGGATTCCATCCCACCTGTCAAGGTGCCGTCGTCCCCACCACCATCTCTCTGGCGGCCGACAAGGACCAGACGTAAGCCTCCGAGACTGGACTTATGAACATTTGTTTTGTTTGCTATGTTCTGTTTTCTCACATTAGACAGCTATCTTCACATATGCCACCGCTTGTAAATATGTTAATATATGCGACCACATGTAAGTACGTTCCCATATGGCAACAGAACATTTTTAAAAAGGGGAGATGTCATGATAAGCAGACATGCAGATAATGATATACAGACAGGCACAGACAGACAGCTAATGAACACAGAGAACAGGACATGACCAATGAGCAGGCAGGACACTCAGGGGTGGTATCTCACTGTAAAAGGCACGAGGCACTCACACTCCGCCTCTTTCCACTGATGAACATCTACAGAGTGAGTCAGGGTGTATTTACAGTATCACAACTCCAGCACGTGGCTAAGAAGTAGTCTGGTTCAGTCAGACAGAGTAACCACACTTAGGTTAGCAAAAAGCCGAACTCATAGAGAACTGTGCTAACTGTGCTACAGGTTCAATAAATCAGGTTGAACTAACTTCAAGGTCTGGAGTATCTTTTGGTTAAAGCTGCATCCAGTTGCAGCCTGTGTTATCCCAGAGTACATAGCACGACAAGTCGTGGGTGGGGGTGCTTTCCTTTTCTGTGGTTTGTCCTGTGTACATGTTCCATGTAGATATCTATGGGCAGTCTCATTTAACTCCTGCCAATCGGGACCATTTTCTTGGTCTAATTGGGGTCCAAACGTGTTCTGGAATCCATTTTGTACAGAAAGCAGAGATTGCAGGTCTGCAATTTGCTGTCGGCATTTAGCGTGGTCTACCGAGCTCTGCCTTTGTTCCGTCGTGGAACTGTGGAGTGCTCGTAGGGCTGCTTTTAAATCGTTACATTGTTTCCTTAACTGCTCGACTTGGTGTTCTGTTTCTTCTCTTACCAACACCGCACATTGCATGTCTTGGTACGCCTTATCATATTCCGACTGAAAGCTGCTTAAATGGGCGAGACAAGATTGGTGTGCCCGCTTGACATCAGCCATCTCCTTGACCTTTGCCGCTAACTGCTCTCTCAGTTCCCTGTTAACTTTCTCGTGCTCACTCACGTCTCGCTCACTATCCTTATCTCTCTCTTCAATCTCTCTGCGACCTCCTCTGTGCCTCGCAATTGTGCCAAGCAGGACACGATTGCCATTGGCTTACGAGCTTTCCCTAAGCTCTTCTTATGGATCCCTGTCAGGTTCTCCCACCAAGTATGCTCTATACCTCCGGGACCTGTTTCATCGTTCACACAAAATTCACTCCAAAGGGGCTATCCTGTCCCTTTGAGATATTTTCTAGTTTCCTCTTCCCATACGGGACACTGTCCTACTCTACTGGTCGCTGCGACATTGAATTCCTGGGGGTTCATAAGGCGTTCCATTGCCTTCATTGCCATTTCTATCGCTATCTCTGGGGTTTCTACCGAATTTGGAACAGGGGGGAATAAAGTGGTGATGTAAACACGGGTACGGCTTACGCTATTTTCCGGTCTACAAAACTCCCGACAGTTTTACGCAACAAAATCTCTCAGGTTTACCTGTTAGTACGCATGCAAATAACACACTTCCGAATCTTGGAGGTTTGATCGGTATTGATCTTCTGCTTGTGGTTTTACTTTTTCCAATTGGATTCTAATTCAAATTTGGTTCCTCTCGGAGTGCCAAAGCCACTTCTAGGTCGAGTCCTGTCAGATGTCGCCAGTAATGTTGCTCTGTTTATCTGGTTATAACTATGGTGGTCAATATGGTCGCCTTTCTTAATCCTAATTATGTTTACGTTTCTACTTTCAGAGTCGCCAGGTAACCCGAATACCGATCAAAGAGCCAATACACCAGTTAGTTAGTTCAAAGTCAATACTATTTATTTACACACACAGTAAGATCTACTCATGCACAACAGTACTTCAAACTAAACTATCTCTAACACTAATGCCTATACTTAACTTCGGGTGCCCACTTAATCAGAGGAACAATGGCCGTTGTTCGGATCTGAGGATGTTGGGTTCAAAGAAATACAGGAGAACAGCTAAGGTCGTCCGTTTGGTAGCGAGCGTTGACCTTGAACTTACTTGCTTCTGGTGATGCTGGTGGATGGGTCTCTCCGCCTGAGAGCCAAATCCAAAAGAGCGAATCTCTCTGTCTTGTAGCTGAAGGGTAGGCTTTAGGGAGTCCTGAGGAGAGTTACTCGCCACAGGAATCCAAATCTTTGGCCTGTTCTTGTAGCCACAGTATTTATATGGCTAGTCCAGTTCAGTTTCTGGTCAATGGTAACCCCCAGGATGTTGATAGTAGGGGATTCAGTGAGGTAATGTTGCTGAATATCAAGGGGTGATGGTTAGATTCTTTCTTGTTGGAGATTGGCTTGCTACACTAAGCAAGCAATGCACATCTTCAAGTGAATTCCTTATCTTCACCCCATGGTCATTACCATATGTAGAGTTATGGAAATTGACTCTACCTCAGCACAATCACCACTGTCTCCATGATTGTTGCTTTCTTATGAGACATGTTGTCCCTCAATTATCTCGGTGCACCCTATTTAGGATTTTTTTCTCTGTCATACCAGAGTCTGCTTTCTTATTTCTCTTTTCCTCTGTTCCAGCATGAGCTCCAATCCTGACTTCTCAATGGAGTTGAAGTCATCAATGAAGCAGCTAAAGATGCTTGGATTGTGGGTGCCTGCCTGAGTAACATCTGCAATAAAGTCCTACTCTGCTGGCCCCCCAGAACCACTATCATGTATTCACCCATCAGAATACCTCCATTGACCTCAGTATTATTGGCGCTCCTGAGACAACAAATGGATACACTGTTGCAGCTCACCAGTTGAGGGTGGACAGGGAATTGAACAAGCCATGACAAGCCAGCTGGTAAGTTGTGCCAGGTTGGGGGATGGATTGGGGTGTTATGGTGATGCTCAGGACACAATCCCCAAGGGGTCGATGTTGGGCGGGCAGCTCTTCCTGGCCGCACAAAAACTTTCCCAAAGGGGGTGGCACGGTGGCACTGTGGTTAGCACTGCTGCCTACGGTGCTGAGAACCCGGGTTCGATCCCGGCCCCAGGACACTGTCCATGTGGCGTTTGTACAATTTCCCCGTGTCTGTGTAGGTTTCACCCCCACAACCCAAGATGTGCAGGTTAGGTGGATTGGCCACGCTAAGTTGCCCCTTAATTGGAAAAAAATAATTGGGTACTCTAAATTAATTTTTAAAAAGTTTCCCAAAGGAAATATGGGGCTTAATTTTCTCCAATTGCCAAAGCACCGCGAAGGTCAGTTGGTTACGAAAGGGAAAACCATACTTTGCCCCTTTGAATCTGAAAATGTCAAACTGAGTCCCACAAGCAGTGTAAGCCCCTGCCAGAAACAGATGGACAGACTATTTTCCCACTTCCTGAAAATGGTATCAGCTGGGTTTGTGATATCAAGGGCTGGTTGAGTTGCCCTTCCACCTATACCTCAGACTTTTGGAACTGACACCTGTTTGCCAGCAATTTTAAACCAAGCCCAGATGCTTTTCTAAAACTGTCTGAATTCAGTAAATTCAATTCAAGGTTGAATGCTCATTCTACCTTAAACATTTTTAAAAAAAATTATTAACATTTTCCAATTAAGCGTGGCCAATCCACTTCCCCTGCACATCTTTGGGTTGTGGGGGTGAGACCCACAGAGACATGGGGAAATGGGCAAACCCCACTCAGACAGTGATCAGTCGCCAGGATCGAACTGGGTCCTCGGTGCCATGAGGCAGCAGTGCTAACCACTGCCATCGTGCTGCCCTTATTCTATATTACACATGAATGAGTATCTTTACAATAGACAAATGTGGGCAATGTATTCCAGGCAACTGAGTTTCCAAGAAATCGGAAGGTTTGTGTGTTGCTGCAATGTTCTTGAGTTGGATAAAACTTTAAGCTATTTTTCATGAACAGGCAGTTTACCATCTGGTCTACACTGGGGTACATGGACAACTTTATCAATTCCCTGTACTTTTACTTGCAACATCTTTCAATCAGTTTGTTTAACATATACCAGTGTGTTCAGTGTGATTATAAATGTGTGCCCTGATTCAGATATTTTTCTTTTCAATATCTAAACTTTGTCTGGAAATACCCTTCCGACTTGAAATATGATGTCAGCAAGACATATGATCAATACCTTCCTCACTTTTCTCTCCCTCTGGAGACCCGGAAATCTCTTTTTATTTCAGAGATGATAGCTGCTGACTCAGTTTGTTTTATTTATACTCCAGGAGTTTAAACTTCTGAATTGATTTTTTCCCCTACCATCTGTAACTTTGACTGTGTAAATCAGCAACCGACCCCCCCCCCCCCTGGATTTTCAGGGCCCCTCTTTCCCCCAAGTACAGGGTGACCCGACTCACCCCCTTAGAGACTCCCTAAATAGGGAGACCCCCAGAGCCCCTAAATAATGGGAACCCCTGAGTATCCTAAGTAAAGGGAATCCCCGAGACCCTTGAAATACTGGACTCCCCCAAGATCCCCTAAATAAAGGACCCCCCCCTCCATAGACACCCTAAATAAAGGGACCTCCCACAGACACCCCCAGGAAAGAGACCCCTGTCTGGGAGCTAGAGAACAGTCCAGAGAGGGACAAGTGAAAAAGAATTACTGTTGTAACACTCTGCTGTGCATACAGCTGCAGGCTCAGACAGAGGAAGCACCAGGTATCAAGACCTGGGAAGAGTAAACAAGTGATCTGCGTTTAAATCCCTCAGATCATTAAGCTTCAAGCCATTCATTCATTTCACTTGGAGGGGGGGGGGGGGGGGGGGGGGGTGACAGTTTCCACAAACACCTCTGTCAGCCTTGCCTCATTTATCTTCCTTTATGCTTGAGTAGCTCTAAAGTACTGTCACCACAATGTTTACGAACATAAACCATTTCAAAGTCCTATTTGCATCCATCTATAGGCTCCCTAGGTGCATGGGTTTGAATCCCGATCCCACGGCCAGAGCATCACAAACAGGTGCCGATCCTGGGGCGTCATTCTCCGACCCCCCGCCGGGTTGGAGAATTGCCGGGGGCTTCCGTGAATCCCGCCCCCGCCGGTTGCCGAAGTCTCCGGCACCGGAGATTCGGCGGGGGCGGGAATCGGGCCGCGCCGGTTGGCGGGCCCTCCCGCTTGATTCTCCGGCCCGGATGGGCCGAAGTCCCGCCGATAAATTGCCTGTCCCGCCGGCGTAAATTAAAGCACCTATTTACCGGCGGGACAAGGCGGCGTGGGCGGGCTCCAGGGTCCTTGGGGGGGGGGGGGGGCGCGGGGCGATCTGTCCCCGGGGGATGCCCCCACGGTGGCCTGGCCCGCGATCGGGGCCCACCGATCCGCAGGCGGGACTGTGCCGTGGGGGCACTCTTTCCCTTCTGCCTCCGCCACGGTCTCCACCATGGTGGAGGCGGAAGAGACTCCCTCCACTGCGCATGCGCGGGAAACTTTCAGCGGCCGCTGACGCTCCCGCGCATGCGCCGCCCCGACATGTCATTTCCACGCCAGCTGGCGGGGCGCCAAAGGCCTTTTCAGCCAGCTGGCGGGGCGGAAATTCCTCCGGCGCCGACCTAGCCCCTCAATGTTGGGGCTCGGCCCCCAAAGATGCGGAGCATTCCGCACCTTTGGGGCGGCGCGATGCCCGTCTGATTGGCGCCGTTTTGGGCGCCAGTCGGCGGACATCGCGCCGTTTCGCGAGAATTATGCCCCTGATTTTACCACAGATGCCCTATTCTCCATTGCGTTGGAAACCAGAGGGGCAAAATTCTCCCGAAACGGCACAATGTCTGCTGACTGGCGCCCAAAACGGCGCCAATCAGACGGGCATCGCGCTGCCCCAAAGGTGCACCGGAGTTTCGGCGGGGGCGGGTTTCACGCCAGCCCCCGTCGATTCTCCGACCCGGCGGGTTCCACGCCATCGGTAAATCCCTGGGTGTGGGTGAACTAGCACGAGGGCCAGCAGGAAGGCAGCGTAGAGCACCCGGCTCTAGCTGCCGATATGCCCCGGAGAATTGCTGGATCCATGGCCGCGCATGCGCACAGTGGCAGCCTGCAACGGCTGCGCCGTGCTACAGGGTGGAGGCCGCTCGTGGACACGGCACGCAAAATAGTGCCCCCCCTTTGACCAGTACGCGCACCCCGGACCAGCCACCACAGTGCTCCCAGCCCCGAATAATGTCCCCCACTGCCCGCGGATCGGCCAGCGGTGCTGGACGGAATCCGCAGCCACCCGAAGAGAACACTCAACTGCTGCGATTAGCCTCGGTGACCCTGGACCAGTCCCGGCCTCAAACATTCTCAACTGCTACAACAACAGTACTAATCAACGGTCACGAGACATCCTGTTTAATCGACTCTGGGAGCACGGAGAGCTTCATACACCCTGACACGGTAAGGCGCTGTTCTCTCCTCGTCCACCCCATTTATCAAAAAATCTCCCTGGCCTCCGGTTCCCAATCAGTAGAGATAAAGGGGTTTTGTGTAGCAAACCTCACGGTGCAGGGAAGGGGGTTTATAAATTACCGGCTCTACGTCCTTCCCCACCTCTGCGCGGCCACACTCCTAGGTTTAGACTTCCAGTGTAATCTCCAAAGTCAAACGTTCAAATTCGGTGGCCCTATACCCCCTCTCACTGTCTGTGGCTTCGCGACCCTCAGTGTCGATCCGCCTTCCCTGTTTGCGAACGGATTACAAACCCGTCGCCACCAGGAACAGATGGTACAGTGCCCAGGATCGGATCTTTATTAGGTCAGAGGTCCAAAGACTACTGAGGGAAGGAGTCATTGAAGCTAGCAACAGTCCCTGGAGAGCTCAAGTAGTGGTGGTAAAGACCTGGGAGAAGCATAGGATGGTCATCGACTACAGTCAGACCATCAACAGGTTTACGCAGCTGGACGCGTACCCTCTCCCCCGCATATCTGACCTGGTAAACAGGATCGCTCATTACAAGGTCTTCTCCGCGGTGGATCTTAAGTCCGCCTACCACAAGCTCCCCATCCGCACTAGTGACTGCAAATACATTGCCTTCGAGGCAGATGGGCGGCTCCATCACTTCTTAAGGGTTCCCTTCGGTGTCACTAAACTTCGGGTTAGTCTTCCAGCGCGAGATGGACCGAATGGTTGACCGGTACGGTTTACGGGCAACATTCCCGTATCTCGATAATGTCACCATCTGCGGCCACGACCAGCAGGACCACAACACCAAACTACGAAAATTTCTCCAGACCGCTAAAATCCTTAACCTTATATGCAACAAGGATAAATGCGTGTTTAGCGCCGACTGCCTAGTCATCCTCGGCTACGTAGTGCGAAATGGAGTTATAGGCCCCGAACCTGAACACATGCGTCCCCTTATGGAGATCCCCCTCCCTCACTGCTCCAAGGCCCTGAAGCGCTCCTAGGATTTTTCTCTTACTATGCCCAGTGGGTCCCCAACTATGCGGACAAGGCTCGTCCCCTGATCCAATCCACAGTTTTTCCCTTGTCGATAGAGGTCCGCCAGGCCTTCAGCCGCATCAAAGCAGACATTGCAAAGGCCACGATGCACGCCATCGACGAGTCTCTCCCCTTCCAGGTCGAGAGCGACGCGTCTGACGTAGCTCTGGCGGCCACCGTCAACCAAGCGGGCAGACCCGTAGCCTTCTTCTCACGTACCATCCATGCTTCCGAAATCCGCCACTCCTCAGTCGAAAGGGAGGCCCAGGCCATAGTAGAAGCTGTGCGACATTGGAGGCATTACCAGGCCGGCAGGAGATTCACTCTCCTCACTGACCAACGGTCGGTTGCTTTCATGTTTGATAATGCACAGCCGGGCAAGATAAAAAACGATAAGATCTTGCGGTGGAGGATCAAACTCTCCACCTACAGCTATGAGATCTTGTATCGTCCCGGGAAGCTAAATGAGCCTCCTGATGCCCTGGCACATGTGCCAATGCACAAGTGGACCGCCTCTGAGCCCTCCACGAGGACCTCTGCCACCCGGGAGTCACTCGATTTTTCCACTTTATCAAGACCCAAAACCTGCCCTACACCATCGAGGAGGTCAGGACAGCCACCAGGGACTGCCAAATCTGCGCGGAGTGCAAACCGTACTTCTAGCGACCAGAGAAAGCGCACCTGATAAAGGCTTCCTGTCCCTTTGAATGCCTCAGCATGGACTTCAAAGGCCCCCTCCCCTCCACCGACCGCAACACGTACTTCCTGAACGTGATTGCCGAGTACTCCCGGTTCCCATTCGCCATCCCCTGCCCCGACATGACCACAACCACCGTCATAAAGGCCCTCCATAGCATCTTTGCACTGTTCGGGTTCCCCTCTTACATACACAGTGATAGGGGGTCCTCCTTTATGAGCGACGAACTGCGTCAATTCCTGCTCAGCAAGGGCATCGCCTCAAGCAGGATGACCAGTTACAACCCCCGGGGTAACAGACAGGTAGAAAGGGAGAACGGAACGGTCTGGAACACCGTCCTACTGGCCCTACGGTCCAGGTCTCCCGCTGGCAGGAAGTCCTCCCGGATGCCCTCCACTCCATCCGGTCACTGCTTTGTACCTCGACCAACCAAACACCTCACGAATGTCTCCTTGTCTTCCCCAGGAAGTCCTCCTCTGGGACCTCGCTCCCGACCTGGCTGCCAACCTCCGGACCCATCCTGCTCCGAAAACACGTATCGGGTGCACAAGTCGGACCCGTTGGTCGAGAGGGTCCATCTTCTCCACGCTAACCCCCAGTACGCCTACGTGGCGTACCCCGACGACCGACAGGATATGGTCTCCCTACGAGACCTGGCACCCGTCGGATCCCCACGCACACCCCAGCCACCAGTGCCACCCTCCCACCCTCCTTACAGGAGGATTGGTCCTTCCGCCAGCCCCGTCTAGGCCCCCCCACCCACCGACACACCCCACAGACGCTCCATTCCCAGGTCAACCGTTTTCCCCACCAGCGCCGTCTAGGGGTGTTGAAGTTGCCACAGAGATCGACGCCACGCTCCCGGAGTCACAGACGCCCGAGCCTCCACCGGCGTCACCACGAAAGCTTCAACGATCACAGAGGACGACCAGGGCCCCCGATAGACTGATTGCTTCATTTTAAAAGTATATAGTTAATTGTGAATCTGTAAATAGTTATGAAACGCTGTACGGAGGTATTACGGTACCTCCATAACTATAATTTCTACCAAGTTACCATGTTGTAATATCAACCCACCACCCCCGCCAGACTCTTTTTTAACAGCGGGTGAATGTGGTAGTCTGTGTAGAGGTATTACGATACCTGGTAATGCTGGAACACCATTGGTAGATATTGTATGTTTCCGATTGGTCAAGCTGAATGGTAGCTCTGCCCTGCAAGGCGGGGTATAAGAGCCTGTGCCGCCCCAGCAGCCTTCTTTCTGTACCTGAGCTGCTGGGGGAAACATCTAGCTTATTAAAGCCTTCAGTTGGACTACAACCTCGCTTTAGTGGTCATTGATCGTGCATCACCGTCCATCATGGGACCGCCCGAAGTCAACGGACCTTTTGCTGATTCATTATATTTTCCATCCCACCTGCAACAATTCTTGTGATGGGCAGGACTGGAAAATCCCAACCAACGGCATTGGTCCCCCAAATATTTAGTTAGAGTAAATTTCTACTCATCAACTACTGCATATTAGGCAAGCAGTCGGATTTATACACAGTGGAGGGATCAAAGGGCATGGCTGTGTGGCAGATCTGGGTGTTGTACATGTGAAATCTAATACTGTGTTTTCAGATAACGCCGCCATGGGGAAGCGTGTAGGTGAGATATAGAGAGGGGAGAGGGTGTAGAATCACCAGAGGTAATGGTGCAGGAGCAGGAAGAGAAGCGATTGCTGGAGATTCTCTGACTACAATTAGATAAATAAGAATAGTAAGAAGTCTTACAACACCAGGTTAAAGTCCAACAGATTTGTTTTGAATCACTAGCTTTCGGAGAGCAGCTCCTTCACCTGATGAAAGTGTTGTAAACTGATGCTGTAAGATTTCTTACTGTGCCCACCCCAGTCCAGTGCCGGCATCTCCACATCATAAATAAGAATGGAACCAAGTGAGAGCATTCCCATCCAATTGGATGACAACGACCAGACATTGGAGGAGGATTGTGTGGTCAACCATGTCAAAGGCTGCAGACAGGTTGAAAAGGATTAGGAGGGATAATTTATCTGTCACAGTCACAGGGAATGTCATTTCTGACTTTGATCATTTTTGGCACTATGACAGCCACAGGAACCTGATTGGAGGGATTCAAACATGGGAGTTCCAGGAAAGGCTAGGATGAGAGAGAGAGTCGTGGTTTCAATGGGGACTCGGGCATCAAAGGTGGAGTTGAGGGTGTAATTGAGCTGTAGAAATGTTGTGGTAAACAAAGGATTAAAGACCAGAAAGTTAGGACTTTGAAAGAGCAGTGGCAAGTGAATTAGGAGAGTGTATTTTTTAGTTCTGGACTGAAAGATAGATATAGAGTGGGAGGGGAAACTGGATATGGGCAATAAGCAATACTAGAAAGTGATTGGAGGATAAGAGGACAGTGACCTAAAGGAGTGACTCAATGATGAATTGGGATAGAGTTTGAAAGGATGAGAAATTGCTTGGAACAGAGGCTGAGAGACGAAAACAGTGAAGATACCTCCGTGAGAAAACGTTTATGATATTGCAGTGGACAGAAGAGAATGAGGATTTTAAATGAGAGGTGAGGGCTTGGAACAAGCTGGGGTATCGTATAGAACAGAAAATGCAGGAGGGGTAGGGGGACAGACTAAGGTGAGATTTGGCGATGACAGTCACACCACTCCTGCGATTGCCTTGGCGGGGCAATTGCTGGGAGGTATAGCCAGAATAGCATTAAGAGTAAGTTAAACATCCATTGCTTCAGTCATCAGCAGATTGAATGCAATGTGCCCAACTACAGGATGCACTACAGCAACTCAGCAAGGCACCTCCTAAAGCCAGCTTAATTATCAGAGGGCACTGTAGTGATCTGTACATCTGTACATACATCTGCACATACACCAGGGACTGCAGCACCGATTTGACAGCCACAGCATCACTAGAGGGAGCATCAGAGACGGGTATAAAGGGTCGAGCCCAAGGCAGGATCCGCCTCATTTCGAAGCACAGAGCTAGTGAGCAGCAGCAGACAGGGATAGCTTAGTATAGGCAGTTTACATTAGATTCACTGGTGATACCTCTTGACTGTTTTACATCTAGTTGAGCTCTGGAAGCAGAACAAACCCTTTGAATAAAGTATTTGTGTTAACTGTAAGTCTACAGTCATTATTCAGAATTAGAGAATAACATAGGCACATTTCAGACTTACATGCACACCCACCGATCAAAATATCACCTGTGGACATGATGACATCAGGATACATGCCTGGGCAATTTAAAATTTTGGCACATCTCATACAAGAGCTACGCATCTAGTAATGTTGATTAGGATTAGCGTAGCCTCCTGGACTAGTTTCAGTCACCTAAGCAGATCGGAAAAATGTTTTCCAGGTTAATTTTTTCATTTTCCCTAATTTGCCTGGATTTTTAATCTTTCGTTCTGGAATCAATGACTCCTGATTGAAATGTGGAGTTGATGTATTGTGATGGACAAGCCATCACAATTGTCTGGCTGAGCCTGGATGGGTCAATATATGTCTTTTCTTGTCTGTTGTACAGAGTTTTCTCGTAAGTGGCATATTTCTGTCAGCCCGAATTAAAATGAAGTTCAGAAGATCAATACATTGCATTTCTTTACCCAATGCAGATTAAACAATTTGCTGAGTATGATTTACTGTTGCTGTTCGTAGGATTCTGTACAGACAAATGTACACCGTATGCTTCCTTATTTGCTTGAGTATACCGTGTTTGTTTAAATGTTAGTTTACCTCCTGCAACATTCCCCACCACACCTTGTTGAGAATACCTCAATTGTTAGAAATCTCTGTGGACGAAGGCACAGGGTTACATACATGGATGTGTATCTGTGAGAAATGCTGCAGTACCACAAGACAGGAAGGATCAAGCTTGTAACCTTTTTATTTCAATCCTATTGTTCATGAGTTCTCTGATTTATAGCAGGTTATCGAGAAACAGAATGTTCAGATTGCATACAATAGACAGAGCTAATTGATCCCACAGCCAACAGATCAGATCTATGTTCTGCAGTCCTGTCGCATTTGGTCATGAATGGTGGTGGACAATTGAACAACTAATTGGAGAAGGGGGCTCCACAAATATTCACATCCTTAATGATGGGGGCGACCAGCACATCAGTACAAAAGATGAGGTTGAAGCACTTTCAACTATCTTCAGCCAGAGGGGCCAAGGATATGATCCATCTCAACCTCCTCTTGAGATCCATAACATCACAGATGCCAGTCCTCAGCCAATCTGATTCTCTCTATGGAATATCAATAAACAGCTGAAGGCACTGAATACTGAATACTGAAAAGGTTATGTGCCCTGACAGCATTCCGGCAATAGTCCTGAAGACTTGTGCTCCAGAACTAGCCAAGCTCCTAGTTAAACCTTTCCAGTACAGATACAACACTGGCTTTACCTGGCAATGTGAAACATTTCCCAGGTATGTGCTGGCCACAAAAAACAAGACATATCCAATCCAGCCAATTACCCCCCCCCCCCCCCCTCCCCCACATCCATCAGTCAACTCTTGATTAACAGAAAAGTAACATAGGGTGTCATCGATAGCGCTATCAAGTGGCACCTACTCAGCAATACCTTGCTCACTGATGCTCAGTTTTGATTCCGCCAGGACCAGACATCATTACAAGCTTGGTCCAAACGTAGACAAAAGGGCTGAAATCAAGAGGTGAGGTGAGAGTGACTGTCCTTGACATCAAGGCAGCACTTGACCAAATGTGGCATCAAGGAGCCTGAGCAAAACTGGTCAATGGGAATCAGGGGGAAAATTCTTCATTGGTTGGAATCATACCTAACACAAAGGAAGATTATTGTGATTGTTGGAGGTCATTCCTCTCAGTCCAGAGCATCACTGCAGGAGTTCCTCGGAGTAGTGTCCTCGGCCCAACCATCTACAGCTGCTTAATCAATGACCTCCCTTCCATCATAAGGTCGGAGGTGAAGTCACTTGCTCGTGATTTCATATTGTTCAGCACAATGCATTCCTCCTCAGTACTGAAGTAGTCCATGTTCATTTGCAGTAAGACTGGACAATGTTCAGGCTTGGACTGATGCATGGCAGATGATATTCAGGCCACACAAGTGCCAGACAGCGACCATCTCCAACAAGAAAGAATCTAACCATCACCCCTTGACATTCAATTGTATTACCATCGCTGAATCCCCAATATCAACATCCTGGGAGTTACCATTGATCATATACTGAACTGGGCCAGCCATATAAACACTATGGCTAGAAGAGCAGGTCAGAGAATGGAAATTCTGCAATGAATAGTTCACCTTCTGACTCCCCAAAGTCTGTCCACCAACTACAAGGCACAAATCAGGAGTGTGATGAAATACTCTCCACTTGTCTGGGTGAGTGAGCTCCAACAACACTCAAGAAGCTCGACACCATCCAGAACAAAGCAATTTGCTTGATTGGCACCCATGCACTTTAAACATTAACTCCATCTACCACATGGGCTGCAGCATTTTAAGAAGGTGGCTCACCACCACCATCTCAAGGGCCATGAAGGATGGGCAATAATTGCTCGTCCAGCAGCAACAACCACATCCTGTGAATTAATCAATTTTTAAAAATCCACCCTCTTAAGCATTCACTCTCTCCACCAACAATGCACAGTGGCAGCAGTGTGGACCATATACAAGATGTAGTGCAGCAACTCACCAAGGCTCCTTCGACAGCATCTTCCAAACCTGGGATTTCAACCACCTGGAAGGACAAGAGCAGCAGGTACCTGGCAACACCACCACCTGCAAGTTCCCCTCCAAACTTGGAACTCTAACGCTGTTCTTTCACTGTTGTTGGGTCAAAATCCTGGAATTTCCATTCTAACACCTCTGTTGCTGGGTCAAAATGCTGGAATTTCCATTCTAACACCTCTGTTGCTGGGTCAAAATGCTGGAATTTCCATTCTAACACCTCCACCTTCTCAATGCTGGCCTTGTCAACAACACCCACATCCCATGAAAAAATTAATTGAAAAAAATCCTCACTGTGATTGCTCACAACCCCCTTTCAACTGTAACTACCAATACCACTCAGCTTACTTTTTCAGTAGTCTAAATTTCCCCAGTACTTGTGCTTGAGAAAGACACATACTACCCATTTCTTTCTTTCAGATATTTTTATTCAAGGCATTTCAACAAAAACATAAATAGACAAAATGTCACAAGGACGACCAAAGAACATCAGAAGAATATCACATTAACCAACAAACAACCCCAACCCTCCAGCCCTCTGACACCGACCTCCATTTACATCCCCCTTAGCACCCCTCCCTTGCTGACCTCCTCAATCCTCATAGAATCTTAGAACTTACAGTGCAGAAGGAGGCCATTCGGCCCATTGAGTCTGCACCGGCCCTTGGAAAGAGCACTCCACTTAAGCCCCCACCTCCACCCCATCACAGCCCAGCAACCCCACCTGACCTTTTGGACACTAAGGAAATTTAGCATGGCCAATCCACCTAACCTGCACATCTTTTGGACTGTGGCAGGAAACCGGAGTACCTGGTACCTGGAGGAAACCCACGCAGACACGGGGTAAACATGCAGACTCCACACAGACAGTTACCCAAGCCGGGAATCGAACCTGGGACCCTGAAAGTGCTGTGAAGCGACAGTGCTAACCACTGTGCTACAGTGCTGCCCTTGAAGAAATCAATGAATGGTTTCCACCGCCGGGTGAACCCTTCTACTGCCCCCGCAGAGCGAACTTGATCTCCAACCACAGAAATGCTGCCAGGTCGTTCACCCACACCCCTGCCTTTGGTGGCTCCAAGTCCCGCCAAGATAATAAAATCCATCTCCAGGCTATCAGAGAGGCAAAGGCCAAACCATCGGCCACTTTCACCCCCTGTACTCCTGGGTCTTCTGACATAGCAAATGTTGCCACCTTTGGACTTGGGTCCACCCTCACCCCCAGAACATCGGACATAACATCCGAGAACCCTTACCAGAAACTCCTCTATCTTGGACTCACCCAGAACATGTGGACGTGATTCACAAGCTATCCTCATCACACCTATCCTCCACCCCTTCGAAAAAACTTGCTCATCCACACCATCGTCATATGTGCCCTATGCACCACTTTAATATGGATGAGGCTTAACCTCGCACACGATGAAGATGCATTGGCCCTCCGCAAGGCCTCAGCCCATGTCCCAACCACCACCTCCTCTCCCAGCTCCTCCTCCCATTTGCGTTTAATATCCTCCACCCTCCCTTCCATCAGTTCCTTGTAAATATCCAACACCTTTCCCTCCCCCATTTCATCCTCCGCCAGAAGCCTATCTTGTCGCACCATAGGTGACAACCCCAGGAAGACTGGACCTCCTTCATCACAAAACCCCGAACCTGCAGGTACCTAAACCCATTCCCCTTCGGAAACCCATGCAATTGCTCCAACCTCGCAAACTTATGCCCTATGAACAAGTCCCTGAAGTACTCAATTCCCACCTGCCACCACCCCAGGAACCTCACATCCAGTCTTGTCGGCACAAACCTATGGTTATCACAAATAGGCGCCCACAACGACACTCCCTCCAACCCCAAGTGCTGCCTACACTGCCCCCACACCCTCAAAGCTGACACCACCACTGGGCTAATGGAATACCTGGCCGGCAGGAATGGCAGAGGCGCCAACAACAACGGCCTCAAGCTCATTCCCAAACACAATGCCACCTCCACCTGTCCCCAAATCCACCTCTCTTCCACTGACCATTTCATCACCATTACAATGTTTGAAGCCCAATAATAATTTACCACGTTCAGCATCGGCAGCGCTGCCCCCCCCCCCCCACCCCCTTCCAGAAATGTCCGCTGCACCTGTGGGACCTTCCCCACCCATACAAACCCGAGATCAACCCATTGCCTTTCCTGAAAAACGACTTAGTGACAAAGATGGGGAGGCTCTGAAACACGAACAGAAACCTAGGCCGCACCATTAATGTTATTGTTTGCACCCGCCCCACCAACGGCAATGGCAAAACATCCCACCTCTTAAAATCCACCTTCATCCCCTCTACCAATCGAGCCAAGTTCAGCCTATGCAGCTGGGGCCAACCCGGCGCCACCTGGATACTGAGGTATCTAAAGCTCGTCCCCACCACCCTGAAGGGCAGCTCCCCTAACCTCCTTTCCTGCCCCCTAGCATTGATCGGGAACACCTCACTCTTTCCCATGTTCTATTTATATTCCAAAATCCGGCCAAATTCCCCTAATCCCCCAATGCAGCCCAACGGGTCTGAAATATATAATAACAGATCAGCCACATACAATGAAACCTTATGCTCGACCCCCCGCTCAATCCCTCTCCACTCCCTTGATGCCCTAAGAGCCATTGCCAATGGCTCTATTACCACAGCAAAAAGCAACAGGGAGAGCGGGCACCCCTCTCTCGTCTCACGGTGCAGCCCAAAGTACCCAGAACTTACTCAGTTCGTCCGCACACTCGTCGCCGGCGCCTCATATAGCAACCGGACCTAACATATTAACCATTTCCATGGAAGTGAAATGGTTACCCATCCAATGTCATTTTCCTGTATTTTAATTAGCAGGCTGTTCCCTACCTCTTCAATTATTCGGTGCTCTCACTATGAAATATATAACCGCAATACTCTTCCTTCCCTCAAATCCTCAATTTTCCCTTGACCAGACACTCACTACCTCACACATCAGCTCATTCTCCCTATCCATTCAACTATTTTTAGGCGACTGCCCAAATCATGACATTACCAAACTCTCTTCCCAAACACCATACCAGCTCACTTATCATTAACAGCACCATACCCAGCGCCATGGCCTTTTTAAAATGCACTATCGTTTAAAACAATGAGGCTGATATTCATTGTGCCTGAAGCCAAGGCCTGCACTGTGTTGCATTGGTTCATGCCTTGGACCATCTAAATTTGGTGAACTGGATCATGAGCATTAGAGACCAACTGTTGACCAGGTCAAGGATACCATTGAAGGGCTTTCAGATGACTCCAGGCTGGAATTCTCTGGCTGTTGCGATTCTCTATTCACGCCGGCTGCGCACCCCCCCCATAGAACATACAGTGCAGAAGGAGACCATTCGGCTCGTCGAGTCTGCACCGACCCACTTAAACCCTCACTTCCACCCTATCCCCGTAATCCAATTGATGTGTTGGGTGTTCTGGATCACATACAGGTCACCAACACTTGAAATAGTGCAACACTATTTTATTGAATCATTAGCTGTTTAAACACACTTAGACTGTGGGTTAATACCTAAAGACCTCTGCCTTGTCCTAACCAGTCGATGCACTCAGCACATGGTGAATGTCTGTGTTGCAGGCTGTGAGCTCTGTCCTCCTAGCTAGCTGCAACTCGAATGAGCAGGAACTCTGATGCTCCCTGTCTTTATAGTGTGTGTGCTCTCACTGGTGATTGGCTGCGGTGTTGTGTATGTTGATTGGTCCCACTCTGTGTCCATCAGTGTGTGTCTGCACCATGATATACTGGTGTATATTATGACACCAATAACCCCTCCTCATCTTTTTGGTCACTAAGGGCAATTTATCATGGCCAATCCGCCTAACCTGCACGTCTTTGGACTGTGGGAGGAAACCGGAGCACCCAGAGGAAACCCACGCACACACGGGGAGGATGTGCAGACTCCGCACAGACAATGACACAGCGGGGAATCGAACCTGGGACCCTGGCGCTGTGAAGCCACAGTGCTATCCACTTGTGCTACCGTGCTGCCCCCTTGGGTTTCACGACAGCATGGGGTGGCTAAAATGGGAAAACCCATTGACAAGGAAGTATAGAATCCCGCCACCAGCGAATGGAGTGCCGCCGAGAAACATGCAGCTAGGAAGCGGAGAATCCAGCCCAGTATCTCTCAAAGCAAATTGGACTGAACTGCAGGTCCACTGTTTGTCCCCTTTCTGATCTTCTGACTTGAAGGCTGGAAGCAAGGAACTTAAAGGCATTTTGGTACTCTACCCATGAAACTACAGGAAACTAAAATGGGAGGCGATGGAACCATGGCATGGGTAGACCCACCTCAGTCGGTCTGTATTCAGTATTTGTCCTTCATTATTACAATGGGGAAGTATTTGTCCTCTGATGTGGATATGAGTATCACTGTTCTGTATGCTTGTCAACACTACCTGTACCATTTACTTGGGAAAAACCTCTTTTGATTTGGATTCTTAAAGTTTCTTTTCAAGATTGAATTTTTAAAACATGTTGATATAATTGAATTCCAGTGCTCTAAAGGTTTCATTATAATGGATTGCAGTTATTACATTTTTTATGCTCTCTCAGAGCGCACCCTACAAAACCTTAGATGTTAAATGAAATAAATGAAAATCAAATAAGGAATCATAATCTAATATACTGTTGGTACAGTAGTAGACACGTCCATAGATCAGTATTTTGGACAAAATGCATCCCCTGCTAAGCCCCAGCCACTTGATCTTAAGTTAGGATAGCTGTCGTCCTCAGTGCAAGGAATTGTGGCACAGAAGACAAACCCAATTCCTCAAGTACCTAATCATAGAATATCTAAAGTGCACAAGGAGGCATTCGGCCCAACGAGTCTACACTGACCCTCTGAAACTGCATCCTATCTAGCCCACTCCCCTGCCCTATCCCTGTAACTCCATAACCTCACCTACCTTTGGACACTAAGGGACAATTTAACATGGCCAATCCACCTAACCTGCACACCTTTGGGCTGGGAGAGGAAACCGGAGCACACAGAGGAAACCCACGCAGATACGGGGAGAAAGTGCAAACTCAACACAAGCAGTCACCCAAGGTTGGAATTGAACCTGGGTCACTGGTGCTGTGAGGCAGCTGTGCTAACCACTTTGCCACAATGCTGCCCCCTATCTCAACCTTGCTGTGATAGAATTGGTGCACTTCAGATGTGGTACCAAACTGAAGGGGCAGATAAATTATGGTGGAGGGTCCCCGAGTTCATTCTCAAGCAGTGGAAATAGCCGAAGATGGTAGAAAGGAGCAATAAATTAAAAATGAGAGGCTATGAATAATAATTAAGAATGAATTAATCAATGAGCTTTTTCTCTTAATGCTCTTGCCTTCTCTTTACTTTTCTCGATGTGCCTGATTTGACTCTAATTCACCCACTTCAATTCACCTTCCTTCTCGGTCATTCCTCTGTGTCTCTCTAATCTCAAATATCATTGGTTACCGAGATCTATTGTTGACCCGCTGTTCACTGAGGTTCTGGATACACCTTTGTCTTCACCATGCTGTTATCAGCTTGCACCTTGGCAAGCCGTGCCACAACAAAATATCAGGTTAAATGGAGGGTGCAGGATAACATCAAACTAACGGCAGACCCTCCAGCAAGATTAATGAAATTCATGTTAAATAACAGAGAATGTGACAAAAGGTTTTGTGTGTATATATAAACATATACACACACAAATATACGCCATAAGATATTTCACACTAGGAGACAAAAGATTGGATGGTACTAACTGACAGTTTGATAAAAAACAAAACAGCTGCCAGTAAATTGCACTTCAGTTACAGCGAAGAGTTAGCTAAATTTGAAACTGTTCTCTGACTGACTTCAATTCAAGTAACAATTTAGAGACTCTCATCAAACAATGAACTGTATCCTGGATTGTGGATCCTATAAATGGACGCGCATTTTCAAAGAAAAAACTAAAGTCTTTGCTTCCCTGAAAGCTGCGCTTCCCTGAGACTGATCGACCCCTGTGCTAGAGTTCATCTGGTCCTTTTTAATATAATTAGGAAGTTCAGTTAGTGTGTGGCGAGATTAAATACTTTACGAATAATGATTCTGTTTTTTATTCATTTGTGAGACACTCTCCACTAGCAGATATGAGCTGACCTACAAAAGGGTAATCCTCATTTTTTCATTTTGCATGTACTGCAATTCCAGTATAACATGAATATTGCCATTATACGTTTGCATGGAGAAATAGGGTTTGTCATTTTAAAGATAATTCCTTACAATCTGGGCTTCTCTATATCTCCATTTCTGAAGCACACTGTGTAACTGTATCTCAATATAGAATCATGGAATCATAGAATTTACAGTGCAGAAGGAGGCCATTCGGCCCATCAAGCCTGCACCGGTTCTTAAATGTTTAGCTATAGGTATGATTACAATACATTTTATTTAATGGATGTGGATTTTAGTACATTTGCCGCAGACAGTTATCACCATGAGCAGAATTTCAGCAAATCCCCTGTGTGAACAGTGAGTGGAGTTGTCGCGTTTTAGTTCACTGTAGCGCAGGACTGTAAATTGCTTTATTTCAAAATAGTTGCAAATGGGATGTCAATGTATCTGAGATACTCCTGTTCAGAGTTCCACCAGAGCTAGCAGGGGAAATAAGATAAATAACAATTACACCAAAATGTTCAACTGATAGTTCCTCTTATCAGAGACTGATGGACCCGCTGTATAGTTCCAGCAATTTTTGTTATTAATGCTGCTGGACTTCAGTTTACTGTAAGCCAAGTTTTATTCTGTCTCTAATTACTGTGTCGAATTTAATGGTACTCCTGATCATGATAAGCAGCCTTCCTTAGTATTCCTGGTTACAATAAACAGTATTCCATATTGTTCCTAATCATGATAAACAGGCATTGATAGTCTTCCTGATCATAAGAAGCAAACTTTCATATTTTTCTGATCATTAAAGGGAAAATCTTTTAAAGGGCGGAATTTTGCAAGCTGGGGCAGGAAAACCAGTGTGTAGCTGTCCAGCGGCAGAGTCGGGTTTTCTCTCCAGTCTCTTTGACACTCTTGTCATGATATCCACATCAGCATATCATGGTGCAATCACACACACACTGATGGACAGGCAGTTGGACCAACCAGCACACACATAACATCGCAGCCAATCACCAGTGAGAGCACACGCACTATAAAACAGGGAACACCACAGTTCCCGCTCATTCTACCAGGAGATAGCTCAGAGCACAGAGCTCGCAGCGTGCCACTCAGACATAGACCATGTGCTGAGTGCCTCACTAAGATAGTGATAGGGCTGGGTCCACAGGTTAGCTGGTGAAGCACGTACCCAAGCCAGTAGTTAGTTGTTACCGTTGATTAGACAATAAAACAGAGTTGTACCATCTCCAGCCGTGTTGGATCAATTGTGCATCAGAACACCCAACACGACAACTCTGTGCACAGAAAATTTTGGGGGTGGGTTTTGCCATCACGCCTGCAGGGCGGGGCATGATACAGCCAACAATGTTGGCTCCACAGAGATCGGGGCATCCTTTTTAAATGGTGCCCTAATCAGCGCTAAAAAGATATTTCCCCAGTCCACAGATACGGAGAACACCCCACCCCCCAACCATCACCAGGCAAACCCACCCCCTCTCCACAAACACGAGGGCACCCCTCCCCCATAAGCACGGGATATCACCTCTCCCCCCCCCCCCCCCCAACACACACACACAATCACCAGGGCAATTTCCCAACAAGCAGCAGGGCAACCATCCCCACACAAACAGTGGGGGCAACCCCCACCCCACAGGTACCGGGGCAAACCCTCCTGCACATTAGGGGAAACCTCTCCAATGGGGCTCTCCAGGGATCCTACCCTTGGCACTATCAGGTTGACAATGCCAAGGTAGCACTGCCAGGTTGACACGGTCAGTGGGAAGTCCCAGGGGGCAGTTGCAGCGCATGTCCTCTTTCCCCCAGGAGTTATACTTACCTTTGCGACCCCCGCCCCCACCCTCCCCCTCCCCCCCCCCTCTCCCCCTCCCATGGGTTTCCCTTGTCTGTTTCATGTTTTTCAGTACCTGTTCTAAACTTTGGCAACATGTGTCACGTCGATATGGGGGGATTTCTTTATGTGGGGCAACATATGGCAGGAAAGACCTTTAACCATATGTTAATTTATTAAAATGAATTTAATTGAGGTTCCTGCACTTTCTGGCGGGAACCCCGTTAGTTACTGGCGAGGGATGGCAAAAATCTGAGATTGAGATCTAGCCTCTGAGATTCTCGTTCCATCGGTCTTGTGGGATTTTTCACCGTCGTTGCCATTTTCATTTGAAGTGAATGCTGGCAGAAAATCCCTCCCCATATCGGAATTCATTACAAAACATAGTATTTATATGGATTATGAACAGAGAATGTCTCAAATTGCCCCCAAAACAAACCCTGGCCCACCGATACTAAGTGAGAAAAGTGGGCACTTACCTGCGCTCAGAAATCGCAGTGAACATTTGACTCCAGCAGCAGCCTCAGACTTGAAGCGGGACACCCTGCGCAGACCCAGCACGGCACAGTTTGAATGTAGCCATGCTGCCTCATGACAGGGAAACTAAGGGAACCCTCATTGAGGTCTGGGATTTTAAACTGCAGGTTTGTATTGAAGACAACAAGCAGTAGGTTTCACAATTGTTTTATAGCACTGTTGCTTCACAGTGCCAGGGCCCCTGACTTCCCTGCTTGGGTCACTGTCTGTGCAGAGTCTGCACGATCTCCCTGTGTCTGCTTGGGTTACCTCCAGGTGCTCTGGTTCCTCCCACAAGTCCCGAAAGACATGCTGTTAGATGAATTGGACATTCTGAATTCTCCCTCTGTGTACCCGAGCAGATGCTGGAATGTGGCGACTAGGGGCTTTTCACAGTAACTTCATTGCAGTGTTAATGTAAGTCTACTTGTGACAAGAAAGATTATTATTATCATTATTATTAGGTATGTTGAAGATTTTTAACAGTTATTTTGTTCTTTCTTTTATGCAGGCAATGTTATTGTTCTTTTTCTTTCTTTTTTAAAATAAATTTAGAATACCATTTTTTCCAATTAAGGGGCAATTTAGCGTGGCCAATCCACCTATCCTGCACATCTTTGGATTGTGGGGGCAAAACCCATGCAAACACGAGGAGAATGTGCAAACTCCGCATGGACAGTGACCCAGAGTCGGGATCGAACCTGGCACCTCGGTGCCTTGAGGCAGCAATGCTGCTCACTGCGCCACCATGCTGTCTTAATGTTATTGTTCTTTTAAAGTAATTTTAATTTTTTATGATTAAAGATGATTTTTATTTAATATTTATAAGTGAAATATGTTTTGTTATTTGTTTTAAATCTGTGGAATAATTTTAATCTGCATTATATTATTTTGTAACTTTACGTATGGCATGTTTAAATGTGTTCATATGTTTTACTTTACAATATGGCAAATGAAAATGTAGTTAGGAAGAAGAGAAGTCAGAACTTCTGAGACCATGAACAATGGAGATTCTTGAAGGAGGACCAAATGTAAATAACCAGGTTCTGACCTGGTCATAGGATTGAAAAGGTTCCTCCCGAGGGCCTTTTGTTTTAGCGGTCGATGTCCTGATTTTATGAATTATGTTTAGCATTATTATATTTCCGCCTTGTTTACTTCAATTATCTTCATTTATAATTATCTTGTAATTAAATGTAGTGTTTTGATGTTTCAATAAGACATTTGTAGAAGTTTGTAAAGTTCAATGGGAAACATTTATTAACAAAAATAATGTCATAAGTGCAAAACCTTGATACCATGTTTAGTACGGCGTTGAGGACCCGGGTTTGAATCCCGGCACTGGGTCACTGTCCGTGTGGAGTTTGCACATTCGCCCCGTGTCTGCGTGGGTTTCATCCCCACAACCCAAAGATGTGCAGGTTAGGTGGACTGGCCACGCTAAATTGCCCCTAAATTGGAAAAAATAATTGGGTACTCCAAAAAAAAAGTTTTTAAACTTAATGTTTAGCATTAACAGCTGCTGTGTGACACTTAGTTTAATAACTACCTCAACGTTTCCAAATTTCTTGCACTGTAATAAATCTTTTCACTTTAACACAATGATCAATAAAATATATATTTTTACTTGAACACAATGGTTCTGTTGCCTTTCTGTAAATAGGGGAGGGAGGGGAGAGGGTGGCGGAGGAGTGAGGGTTCAATGCCCAAAAGCAGCAAGCAGCAACTAACAGGCGAACCCAAACTGTCCTTGCATCATCTGGAGCCTGGGCATTCTCACCTGCACCAAGAGGTATGTCTTCATGTTCCCCTCCTCCACATCCTCCATTTCTGGTGGCAAGTCATCTTCCGGGTGAATGTTCAGTCCATTAGGGCAGCACGGTAGCATTGTGGGTAGCACAATTGCTTCACAGCTCCAGGGTCCCAGGTTCGATTCCGGCTTGGGTCACTGTCTGTGCAGAGTCTGCACACCCTCCCGTGTGTGCGTGGGTTTCCTCCGGGTGCTCCTGTTTCCTCCCACAGTCCAAAGATGTGCAGGTTAGGTGGATTGGCCATGATAAATTGCCCTTAGTGTCCAAAATTGCCCTTAGTGTTGGGTGGAGGTGTTGACCTTGGGTAGGGTGCTCTTTCCAAGAGCCGGTGCAGACTCGATGGGCCGAATGGCCTCCGTCTGCACTGTAAATTCTATGATAATCTATGAAGGGCAAGGTTGTGCAATGCACAACACACTACAACTGTTGTGAGTTTCATTTTCACTGTTAAGGTAGTGCAGCAGTTAGAGTTCAGCTGCAGGTCTTCATTCAACATTTCACAAAGGCATCCCATTGCTTCCTTGCTGAATCGCAGTCTCCTGGAACGCATCGCCTTTGACATTATTTCACATAATGTCCTTCGGCTGTACATTCTCAAGGATGGGTAATTGATTTGCTTCCTCACCAGGCGGACATGTAGACTGACTCCAGGGGCGGGATTCTCCGCAATCAGCACGATGTCCGCCGACCGGCGCCAAAAACGGCGCGAATCAGTCCGGCATCGCGCCGCCCCAAAGGTGCGGAATTCTCCGCATCTTGAGGGGCCAAGCCCTCACCTTGAGGGGCTAGGGCCGCGCCGGACTGATTTCCGCCCCGCCAGCTGGCGGGAAAGGCCGCTCACGGCATCCCCGCGCATGCGCAGTGGAGGGGGTCACTTCTGCCTCCGCCATAGTGGAGACCATGGCGAAGGCGGAAGGAAAAGAGTGCCCCCACGGCACAGGCCTGCCCGCGGATCGGTGGGCCCCGATCGCGGGCCAGGCCACCATGGAGGCACTCCCCGGGGCCAGATCACCCCACGCCCCCCCCAGGACCCCGGAGCCCGCCCGCGCCGCCTTGTCCCGCCGGTAAGAGAGGTGGTTTGATTCTCGCCGGCGGGACAGGCATTCCAGCAGCGGGACTTCGGCCCATCGCGGGCCGGAGTATCGCCGGGGGGGGGCCCGCCAACCGGAGCGGCGCGATTCCCACCCCCGCCGAATATCCGGTGCCGGAGAATTCGGCAACCGGCGGGGGCGGGATTCACGTCAGCCCCCGGCGCTTCTCCGACCCGGTGGGAGGTTGGAGAATCCCGCCCCAGGTTTTGCATCTGCACTGGATTCTGCTGTATCTGTCAGAGAGATAGTTCACATTAGCTTACAGGAGGCTTGCATACATTAACTACAGCATTAAACTTTGCTAAAGCATTTGAAGTAATAATTGAGGTTTGTAAGGCTCGACATCAGGGAGACTCTTAAACAACACAGTTTAAAATGCATTGCAAAATCCAAATGTACTTGAGCTCCACATCAGCTGGGAGGACAGGCGTACTAACATCAGTGTCCTTTAAGGATCCAAGAGCACCAACATCAAGGCCGTGATCATCCAAGCCAACTACACTGGGCCAGCCATGTGCGTAGGATGCCGGAGTCCCAACTGCCAAAGAAAATCTTCTTTGCCAAGCTCACGAAAGGTTCCTGAACAAGAGGATAAAGGAAATACTTCAAAGACACCCTGAAGGCTTATCTCAAGAAATACAACATAGACACCAGTCAATGGAAGATACTTGCTCAGAAGATAATTGGAGGAATCTCCTGATTGAAGGGATACAATTATTCGAAGACATCCGATGGCAGACATCCAGAAAAGGAGCCTGAGAAAGGAATACCAGCGATCTTGAGACCAAGGATCAATCCCACTTCCTGGGAGCACCTGCCAAGAATGCGGTTGAAGCAGGGCTTTAGGATCGGGCTCATCAGCCACACAAGGACCCACAGAACATGGCGTTTCTTAGATGGACAATCATACTCGTTAGCATGTGATCGCCGAAAATTACATGCACTACACCCACTCTATCCATAATAGTCCCTTTAATGTAATTAAGATCCTCATGACAAATTAACAGCCTCATGACAATGTTTTAAAACATACATATTTCTTTCACTTTATGTGCATTTTAAACATATTATAAACACTATTATGAAACATTAATCCACTGAAAAAATGGTCTCCACTGTCTCCTACCTCTGCTCCATGATTCCGGAGTGGGGAGAAAAAGTGTAAATAAACAAGCGTAAAAACTTTGTTACGACACCTTGGGCAATTGTGTTCAGTTGCAGCCCTACAGACCCTGCAGTCCCAACATAAGTGAATTAATCAATAATTTGTGTTTTCCTGAGATCTTTAATCCCTGACTGCTCCAATGAGTTACAGTCACCAGATTTATAAGTAAAACATTAACAAACTTTGTACAACAAGAGTAAAAGATGAACAAATAAAGGGAATACTTGGAACTATGGTCTACTAGTCTACCTATTCCCAAACCCCGTCCACCCACCACCCAGACACCCACAAAACAGACACATAGTGATGAGATAGGAAAAGGGGCAGAACAAAGGGAATGGAAGGAAAACGTTCAAGATGAATCTTCACTGCTGCAGATGGGTCTTCTGATGGTGCCGGCCTCCTCTGAACGCAACCTTCTGGGGAATTCATTTATACAGGAGATTCAGATCGGTGCAATTCTACCCTTTGGCCACCGGATGGAGCTTAGCTTTACACTGGAGATTCAAGTTGCTGCAATTCTGACCTCTGACCACCAGGTGGAGCCACTGTCTCCCTGAGATATTACTGGAGCTTTATGCCTGAGCATTCCACAGACTTTCCCCTTCACCTGATCTCTGTGTTATAAAGAGAGTTCTCAGCGTAGTGGTTAGCACTGCTGCCTCACAGCGCTGAGGACCTGGGTTTGATCCCGGCCCCGGGTCACTTTCCTTGTGGAGATTGCGCAATGTCCCCATGTCTGCGTGGGTCTCACCCCCACAAACCAAAGATATGCAGGGTAGGTGGATTGGCCATGCTAAATTGCCCCTTAATTAGAAAAAAAGAATTGGGCACTTTAAATTTAAAAGAAAAAAGAGCAAGTTCTCAGTTTGAGTTCTTCCCAGTCATTCAGACGGAGGGTTATAGTCTTACAGACCTGCTGAGAAACTGCTTGCAATCTTTAAATCCAGAAGTTCCCTTCACATCTGGCTGCTGTCTATCTTTTAAATTGGACTGCCTTCACAGGTCTGTCTATGCTTTATTTAAGTCGCCTGGCAGGGAGAGAGCGAGCAGAGAGAATGGAGTTCTTCACATGACCTGCCTTTCTTCTGGAACATTCTGAATGGCTCCACCAATCGCAAGCAACAAAAGGAGATAGCCCAGAATGTTAGATTCACTGATTGGCTGCTTCCCAAGTCAGTCAAACTGACATCATGGGCTCAGCCACAGAACCCAAATGGGAAGTTCTGGCTAATCCATTAGACAACGAGTGTTTCGGTTTGCCTAAAGTCTGAAGTTTAAGCAAAAATCTCATTGTGACAGCAGCCAGCAAGAGCTGTTGATTAAAGGCAGTCAGCAGGACAGGGATTAAAAATGAAACACAGAACAGTATCCTGAAAACTTCTCTAACCTCGTGGCAAGCAGGCCATGTTAGCACTGCCCCATTAATTTCCATTCAACCGTTTCAACACAATGCTTCCAAGAAAACACATTTTAAAACGGGGGTGTGAGCTTAAATGTGTTTTGCTGACATGCTTTCAGCACTCATGTCCATGTGACAGGACTTATCCATAGCCCGACATGCATGTGTGGCGTATGATCTCCATACGGCAGAAGATTGTACAGACGTTATAGGGATTGATTCTCCGATCCCTGACCCCAAAATCACGTTCGGCGAGGGGGCGGAGAATCCCCGATGACGCCAAAATCGTGGGCGGCACCGCTTTTGCGATGCTCCGCCCCCTGAAAAGCAGCGTTCTCTAGGAGTATGCCACATGTTGTATCCACAGCCTCCCTACATTGACTGAGGCCCGCCCCGCGATTCTCCGTCCCCGACTGGCCGAGTTCCTCCGAGATTCTCATGGTCTCACACGTCGTGAATTTAACTTGGCGGCTGCGGACTCAGCCCGGCGCCGCCACAGTCGGGGGAGGGCCGATCCACGTGCGGGGGGGGGGGCTTTATTCAGGACTGGGGGCACTGTGGGGGGGGGGTGCGAGAGGCAGAAGGGGGGTACTATTTTTGCGGTCCGGGTCCGCGAGCTGAGTCCACCATGAAGCACGACGCGGCCGCTGCAGGCCACCACCGTGCACATGCGCGGCCACGGACTCGGCAATGTGGGTGTTTTAGTTTCATTTTAGCTTTGGAGAAGCTGCAATCACAGCAGGATGTGTGTGAATCTCTACAAGCTTATGAATGTTCATTTGGTGATTTCAACGTGGTAACTGTTCTCAGTAGTGAAGTTAAGTCTGATGTCTTTCTGTACAAAGGGTTTTTGTCTTATGGATGTTAAAAGGAAAGTTTAAAGATTACTTAGAGTGTTATATTCATTGCGCGGGGGGGGGGGGGGGGTGTATTTGAATTGATGGTTGCTAAGATGTTCACTGCATGTTTTAAAAAGGTTAACTGAGTTCATAGAATAAACATTGTTTTGCTTTAAAAATTACTTTTACATTTCTGCTGCACCGGCACCTGTAGAGTAAGCCGTGTGCTCCGCATACCACAATCTAGTAAAAGTCGTGGGTCAGGTGAACTCCATGATACACTTTGTGAGCTGGGAGCTCTACGCTGCCTGGCTGCTAGCACCCCCTCCCGGAGCAGGGAATCGGTGGTCGTTTTGCGCCAGTTTTCCCAATCCCAAGCAGATTCCAGCGATGAGGAAGCAACATACAATGTCGCGAGCCCCCAAACGACAGCCTGAGACACTCCAGAGCACCAGTCCAAGGACGACACTGACTTCCCATTACACCTGTCCCCAACACCCTCCCAGGGCCACTCACCTCGGTTGGGCACTTTAGTAAAGAGACTCCTGTGGCACTATCTGATGCGGACCACACATGTGCAGCAGTACATCAGGTGGAGGTAAGAACCCTAGAGGGGGTGGCAGTCGGAGGGCGGCCTGCGCCAGGGATTAGCTGCCATCCAGATGGGTCTCGGGCTTCTGGAAAGGGTGGACCCTTCGATAATGAAGGTGCAGGCACAGAGCCACGGATTACATGAGTTCCTGCAGGGGCAGGAGGCGGTGCTGGCAATGCATGCCATGCAGGCTAACACCACATGGTGGTGTCCGTATGGTGGCCTTGTGGGTGAAGGTATCACCCATGGCTTAGGATGTCCAAGTCCTGGGGCACTCTGTGCGGGCAGTGGCCGAGGCGCAGGATAGGGCTGCCCAGTCACAGGAAACTATGTGTCAGAGCACCTGGACATTGCAGCAGCGCCTCAGAGCTTGGCCCATTCATAACAGGTGATGGCTGAGGGCGTTGTCAGCATTACCTGGGTACTGGCTGACCTGCGCAAGTCCCAGAGGGAGGTAGCACAGTCACTTAGTGATGTGGCAGAGTCCCAAAGGTAGGTGGCCCAATCACTGTGCTCCATGGCCGCGGGCATTGAAAGCCTGGTCAAGACAAGAGCGGCCTCCAGTACCAGTTGTTCCGGAGCACAGCCACCAAGGGGGGTACATGTCACAGGGCGGGATTCACAGCAGGCTGCCTCCACTCCTGATGTACCGCCTGGGTATCTACCTAGACAGTAGCGTTAGGGCCTGTAAGGACAGAAAGGTAGACACCTGGTAAGTTGGTATGGGTACAGCACATAGGATAGCGTTAAGGGCTAAGGCAAACTCCTTTGTAGTAATGTTCACATGTTATTTGCAAAATAAACACATGTCCAATGTAAAAATAAAGGCCATCCAGTGCCCTCCTGTAGGGGCTACAGTGGGCATTGCCTTCGGGTCGGCCATGTGATGCCCCGCCGACTGGGTGGTACTTGTGTATGGGGGAGTGTTGGTGGGGTGGCAGGAGTGGAGTTCAGGGTTGGTGGGGGTGGGGGCACCCCTATGGCCGGTGTCACTCTGCGCAAACACGGGCCACGGTGGGCGGTCACTGGGGTGCACAGCAAGATGGCTTCCTTGCAGGCCACGACTATTGTGGTCCGTGCCTGGTCACCCCGGTCCCAGGGAGGCACCCCGACTCACCGGCCATCCCCTGGTCGCACCCAGTAAACACCTTCCCCCCTCTCCCCACATTATATGCCCCCCTAAGCCAGCCCTGCCAGTGGCAGGGCCAGCAGCCCATGCGCCTCTGGGAACATGTCCTACCTCCACTCTCTCCCTCAGCAGCCACAGCAGCCCAACATTTTGAAACCACATGTGAAACCCGCCATCGGTAATTCCTCCTGCCAGAGGCGGAGCATCGCGGGAGCCCGGGAGCCCCGGGTCAGACCCGTTAATGATATGCCAACAGCGTTTACTGTCCATGCAGAGTAGAATGCATTTGCGCCGCTGTCAACGCACCGGAGCATGGCATTCTGGCGGGTGCCCAGCGCTGACCATGATTTTTGGTTTACCCACAAATCTCCGCCCAATCCTGTTTTGCAATTCTGCAATCGCTGGATGGAGAATCCCACCCCATGTCTACCAGCCCCAATTTCATTAATTATGCGACTAGGTGTTTTGCGCTGTATTCCTTGGCGGGCGGGCCTGATGACACCTAGTCTACCATCCTATCAAGGTGCCATATTCAAAAGGTGCCCAACATCACTGAAAAAGAAAACGGATCTTTGGGAGCATTCTGAAGCCAGAGGCTGGACCTCCTTAGAAAGAAAATGAATCTGCAGTCACATTCTGAGGCTGGAAGATGGACACCCCTCCAGGACACTGAGTCTGGAGGGTAGACCTGCAGATGGTTTCCTCACCCATTGCTGTAGTGTTCTGGGGTGCAAGCTTGCCAATGGTCTACATTCTGAACCCTAGGCATAGTTGAGGTGAGTCCCACCAGCTGCCACAAGTTGTGCCAAATGTGTTTCGCACCAGAATGTTTTCCCTGTGACAGAGAATCGGGCATGGATGGTCAGGCTCTCATTTGCATCCCATTAGTGTGATGTAAGTGAGGTTCTTGCCTGCCTCCAGCGGTTTCCTGATCCGGCAAGAAGGGCACCAACGGGACATCCCACGGGGAATTCACGCCAGTGTAAAACTGATTTTGGGCCTGCTGTTAAATTCTTCTTCCCTTCAACCCCCAGCCCACCATTGACCAGGCCAATAACAGCATGGATGAATTCTATCCATCATGTGCCCTCTCTATGTCTCCATGTGTCACTGGGTGTAATTTCTCTATTTCACTTGCCCTCCAGGTTTGTGCATGTCAGTGTCTGTGTTAGTGAGTATAATTTCTCTGATAGTTGTGGTGTAGTGGAGTGTGAGCCGCAACTGGTTGGGTCGTTGTGGGGTCAAACCGCACCCCAGAGATTTGAGTACAAAGATCCAGGCTGCTACTTCAATACATTGCTGCTGCATCGGCAGATGTTCCGTGTTTTGGATGAGATACTAAAATGAGGCCATTCCAGCTGAATGTAAAAATCCCACAGCATTGTTTTGATGAAGAGCAGGGGAGATTTCTTTGGCATCCTTGCCAATATGTAAGCATTGCGCAGGTCAAGGACACATAGCCTGAGTGAGAGAGATACAGACCGAGTGAGAATTTGGTAATTTGGTGCATTGAGGTAACCAGGAAAGGTAAGTGGTTCATCTAATTTTGCTGTTTTTCAGTTAAAGGTGCAGTGTAGATTAGTGTCTGATTGGCTGAAGCTGCCCCCACCCTAATTGCTGAGAGGCAGTTATCTGGCAGTCACCTGAGGCCTGTTAAGGGGCACAAAGGTACACATTGTTTTCTTCTCTTTGAAGTTTTAGTGTGAGTCATCCTAAAGTCTGTATAAAAGACAGACAGAAAGCGCACATTAGTAAGCATTGCGCAGGTCAAGGACACACAGCCTGAGTGAGAATTTGGTAATTTGGTGCAGTGGGGTAATTCGGTGAAGAGTGGGAGAAGGTGCTTTTTCCCTACTGTTTTGTTCTCTCTCTTTCTTCGGGCCTAATTTCGGGAGCCGTTCGGAGGAGGAGGAGCAGTCTCTGGGAGTATAAAAACCGAACGGAAACTTCCTGTTTTCCAGTTTTTTTCCCAAAAGTGACGTCAGAGGGAAGCTGTGATCTGAGTGGTTGATAGCAAATCTGCCCCAAATTTTTTAAAAAACACAGCTAAACTCATAAACTTAAATTAAACTAATTAATTAATTAGTGATGGCTGGTCAGGTGATGTGCTTGAGCTGCTTGATGTGGGAGCTGGCAGATCCCATTGCGAGCTGCAGCGACCACATCTGCAGTAAGTGTTGGCTGCTCGAAGAGCTCCGGCTCAGAGTTGATGAGCTGGAGTCTGAGCTTCAAACACTGAGGCACATCTGGGAGGGGGAGACTTACCTGGACACTGTGTTTCAGGAGGCAGTCACACCTGTCAGAGTAAGTAGTTTAAATCCTGCCAGTGGCCAGGGACAGCAGGGTGTGACTGCAAGTCAGGCAGGTAAAGGGAACCAGCAGTCAGGAACTCAGGAGCCTCAGCCCTTGACTCTGTCCAACAGGTATGAGGCACTTGCTCCCTGTGTGGATGGCGAACAGGGCTGCAGGAAGGATGAGTCAGCTGACCAAGGCACCATGGTTCAGCAGGCCATTCAAGGGGAGGGAGTAAATAGGCAAGTTGTAGTTGTAGGGGATTCTATTATCAGGGGGATAGATAGTATCCTTTGTGAGCAGGATAAAGAGTCCCGCATGGTATGTTGCCTGCCCGGTGCTAGGGTGCGGGACATCTCTGACCGGCTTGAAAGGATACTGGAGAGGGAGGTGGAGGATCCAGTTGTTGTGGTCCATGTCGGTACCAACAACATAGGCAAGTCTAGGAAAGAGGACCTGTTTAGAGATTATAAAGAGCTAGGATTCAAATTAAAAAACAGGTCCTCAAGGGTCATAATCTCCGGATTACTGCCCGAGCCACGTGCAAATTGGCATAGGGAGGCAAGAATAAGGGAAGTTAACACGTGGCTGAAAGAGTGGTGTGGGAAAGAGGGGTTCCTTTTCATGGGACACTGGCATCAGTTTTGGGACAGGGGGGACCTATACCGTTGGGATGGTCTCCACCTGAACCGAGCTGGGACCAGTGTTCTGGCGAAAAGTATAAATAGGGTGGTCAATAGGACTTTAAACTAAAGATTGGGGGGGAAGGGAAAGTCAGGGAACCAAGAGGTGAAGTAATCAGTGGGAAGCGTAGCTGCTTAGGAATACAAAAAAGCACGAAAAGACAAAACTCAGGAGAGGTTACGATAGTCCCCATCCCACAAAATATGACACAGTGTATGGAAAGGCTCAGTAAACCAAGGTCCACCACACTAAGAAAACAAAAAGGGACGGTCAATAGAGAATTAAAGGTGCTATATTTAAATGCGCGCAGTGTACGGAACAAGGTAGATGAGCTTGTGGCCCAGATTGTGACTGGCAGGTATGATGTGGTAGGCATCACAGAGACATGGTTGCAGGGGGTTCAGGACTGGCATTTAAACATCCAGGGATTCACAACCTATCGAAAAGACAGGGAGGTGGGCAGAGGGGGCGGGGTTGCCTTGTTAATTAGGAATGAAATTAAATCAATAGCACTAAATGACATAGGGTCAGATGATGTGGAGTCTGGGTGGGTAGAGTTGAGGAACCACAAAGGCAAAAAAACCATAATGGGAGTTATGTACAGGCCTCCTAACAGTGGTCAGGACCGGGGGCACAAAATGCACCACGAAATGGAAAGTGCATGTCAGAAAGGCAAGGTCACAGTGATCATGGGGGACTTCAATATGCAGGTGGACTGGGTAAATAATGCTGCCAGTGGACCCAAGGAAAGGGAATTCATTGAATGTTTACAGGAGGGCTTTTTGGAACAGCTTGTGATGGAGCCCACGAGGGAACAGGCCATTCTGAACTTAGTGTTAAGTAATGAGCCAGACTTGATTAAAGATCTTAAAGTAAGGGAGCACTTAGGAGGCAGTGATCATAATATGGTAGAATTCAATCTCCAATTTGAAAGAAAGAAGGTAGAATCAGATGTAAAGGTGTTACAGTTAAATAAAGGTAACTACAGGGGCATGAGGGAGGAACTGACGAAAATCGACTGGGAGCAGAGCCTAGTGGGAAAGACAGTAGAACAGCAATGGCAGGAGTTTCTGGGAGTAATTGAGGACACAGTGCAGAGGTTCATCCCAAGGAAAAGAAAGGTTATCAGAGGGGGGATTAGGCAGCCATGGCTGACAAAGGAAGTTAGGGAATGCATCAAAGCAAAAGAGAAAGCCTATAATGTGGCAAAGAGTAGTGGGAAGTCAGAAGATTGGGAAGGCTACAAAAACAAACAGAGGATAACAAAGAGAGAAATAAGGAAAGAGAGGATCAAATATGAAGGTAGGCTAGCCAGTAACATTAGGAATGATAGTAAAAGTTTCTTTAAATACATTAAAAACAAACGGGAGGCAAAAGTTGACATTGGGCCGCTCCAAAATGACGCTGGTAACTTTGTGATGGGAGACAAGGAAATAGCTGAGGAACTAAATAAGTACTTTGCGTCAGTCTTCGCAGTAGAAGACATGAGTAATATCCCACCAATTCCGGAGCGTCAGGGGGCAGAGTTGAATATGGTAGCCATCACAAAGGAGAAAGTGCTAGAGAAACTAAGAGGTCTAAAAATTGATAAATCTCCGGGCCCAGATGGACTACATCCTAGAGTTCTAAAGGAGATAGCTGAAGAAATAGTGGAGGCGTTAGTTATGATCTTTCAAAAGTCACTGGAGTCCGGGAAAGTCCCAGAGGATTGGAAAATCGCTGTTGTAACCCCCCTGTTCAAGAAGGGAACAAGGAAAATGATGGAAAATTATAGGTCAATTAGCCTAACCTCGGTTGTTGGCAAGATTCTAGAATCCATTGTTAAGGATGAGATTTCTAAATTCTTGGAAGTGCAGGGTCAGATTAGGACAAGTCAGCATGGATTTAGTAAGGGGAGGTCGTGCCTGACAAACCTGTTAGAGTTCTTTGAAGAGATAACAAATAGGTTAGACCAAGGAGAGCCAATGGATGGTATCAATCTTGACTTCCAAAAGGCCTTTGATAAGGTGCCTCACGGGAGACTGCTGAGTAAAATAAGGGCCCATGGTATTCGAGGCAAGGTACTAACATGGATTGACGATTGGCTGTCAGGCAGAAAGCAGAGAGTTGGGATAAAAGGTTCTTTTTCGGAATGGCAACCGGTGACGAGTGGTGTCCCGCAGGGTTCAGTGTTGGGGCCACAGCTGTTCTCTTTATATATTAACAATCTAGATGACGGGACTGGGGGCATTCTGGCTAAGTTTGCCGATGATACAAAGATAGGTGGAGGGGCAGGTAGTATGGAGGAGGTGGGGAGGCTGCAGAAAGATTTAGACAGTTTAGGAGAGTGGTCCAAGAAATGGCTGATGAAATTCAACGTGGGCAAGTGCGAGGTCTTGCACTTTGGAAAAAAGAATAGAGGCATGGACTATTTTCTAAACGGTGACAAAATTCATAATGCTGAAGTGCAAAGGGACTTGGGAGTCCTAGTCCAGGATTCTCTAAAGGTAAACTTGCAGGTTGAGTCCATAATTAAGAAAGCAAATGCAATGTTGTCATTCATCTCAAGAGGCTTGGAATATAAAAGCAGGGATGTACTTCTGAAGCTTTATAAAGCATTAGTTAGGCCCCATTTAGAATACTGTGAGCAATTTTGGGCCCCACACCTCAGGAAGGACATACTGGCACTGGAGCGGGTCCAGCGGAGATTCACACGGATGATCCCAGGAATGGTAGGCTAACATACGATGAACGTCTGAGGATCCTGGGATTTTGTTCATTGGAGTTTAGGAGGTTGAGGGGAGATCTAATAGAAACTTACAAGATAATGAATAGCTTAGATAGGGTGGATGTAGGGAAGTTGTTTCCATTAGCAGGGGAGACTAGGACCCGGGGGCACAGCCTTAGAATAAAAGGGAGTCACTTTAGAACAGAGATGAGGAGAAATTTCTTCAGCCAGAGAGTGGTGGGTCTGTGGAATTCATTGCCACAGAGGGCGGTGGAGGCCGGGACGTTGAGTGTCTTTAAGACAGAAGTTGATAAATTCTTGATTTCTCGAGGAATTAAGGGCTATGGAGAGAGAGCGGGTAAATGGAGTTGAAATCAGCCATGATTGAATGGCGGAGTGGACTCAATGGGCCGAATGGCCTTACTTCCGCTCCTATGTCTTATGGTCTTATGGTCTTATGTATCCCCCAATGCAAAAATAATCTGGTCATTATCACATAATTATTAAAAAGAGATGATGACGTAGTGTTAATATCAATGGTGTACTATTCCCAGCTCCCAGCCTAATGCTTGGGGGATATGGGTTCAAATTGTACCATGGAAATGGGTGGAATTTAAATCCAATTATTAAATTGGATTTTTAAGCCAACCTCAGTAATGGTGACCATGATACCGACCATTGATTGTTGCAAAAAACCCATCTGGTTCATTGATGTCCATTAGGGAAGAAATCCACCGTCCTTACCTAGTTTGGCCTACATGTGATCCAGGACGGTAGCATGAATCTTTACAGTGCAGAAGGAGGCCATTCGGCCCATCGAGTCTGCATCGACCCTTTGAAAGAGCACCCTACCTAGATCCACTAGCACCTTCCCCTGACCTGCCCCCCACCCCACCCCCGTCAGTGATTTCTGTCTGTGGTTTCTCTGTCAGTATCTCTCAGTGAGTGTATGTCCCTGTGTGTCACTGTCTGTGATTTCTCTGTCAGTATCTCTCAGTGAGTGTGTTTCCCTGTGTGTCACTTTTGTGGTTTCTCTGTCAGTGTCTCTCAGTGAGTGTGTGTCTCTGTGTGTCACTGTCTATGATTTCCCTGTAAGAATCTTACAACACCAGGTTAAAGTCCAACAGGTTTGTTTCGATGTCACTAGCTTTCAGAGCGCTGCTCCTTCCTCAGGTGAATGGTCTCTCAGTGTCCCTGTGTCACTGCCTGTGATTTCTCTGTCAGTGTCTCTCAGTCAGTGTATTTCCCTTGTGTCACTCTCTGATTTCCCTGTCAATGTCAGTGAGTATGTGTGCCTGTGTGTCACTCTCTGAATTCCCTGTCAGTGAGTGTGTGTCCCTGTGTGTCACTGTCTGTGATTTCCCTGTCAGTGACAGTGAGTGTGTGTCCCTGTGTGTCACTGCCTGTGATATGTCTGTCAGTGTCTCTGTCAGTCAATGTGTGCACTTGTGTCACTATCTGTTTTTTATCTGTCAGTGACTGTCAATGAATGTGTGTCGGTATGTCACTGCCTGTGATTTTCTCTCAATGTCATTTAGTGAATGTGTGTCAGTGTGTCACTCTCTGTGATTTCTCTGTCAGTGCCTCACAGTGAGTTTGTGTATCTGTTTGTCAAACTCTGTGATTTCCCTTGCAATGTCTCTCAGTGAATGTGTGACCCTCTGTGTCACTGTCTGTGATTTCTCTGTCAGTGTCTCTCAGTGACTGTGTGTCTCGGGGTGCCACTGTTTATGATTTCTCTGTCAGTGTATCTTAGCGAGTGTGTGTCCCTGTGTCACTGTCTGTGAGTTCTCTGTCAGTCACCCTGCTGGGTCACTGTCTGTGCGGATCCTGCACGTTCTCCCCGTGTCTGCGCGGTTTTCCTCCGGGTGCTCCAGTTTCCTCCCACAGTCCAAAGATGTGCAGATTAGATGGATTGGCCATGATAAATTGCCCTAAGTGACCAAAAAATGTTAGGAGGGGTTAGTGGGTTACCGGGATAGGGTGGTTGATGGCTTAAGTGGGTCGGTGCAGACTCGATAGGCCGAATGGCCTCCTTCTGCACTGTATGTTCTATGTTCTATATATCTCTCAGTGAGTGTATTTCCCTGTGTCACTGTCTGTGATTTCTCTCTCAGTGAGTGTATTTCCCTGTGTGTCACTCTCTGATTTCCCTGTCAGTGTCAGTGAGTATGTGTGCCTGTGTGTCACTCTCTGAATTCCCTGTCAGTGTCAGTGAGTGCGTGTCCCTGTGTGTCACTGTCTGTGATTTCCCTTTCGGTGTATCGCAGTGAGTGTGTGTCCCTGTGTGTCACTGTCTGTGATTTCCCTGTCAATGAGTGTGTGTGTCTGTGTGTCACTGCCTGTGATATGTTTGTCAGTGTCTCTGTCAGTCAATGTGTGTACTTGTGTCACTATCTGTTTTTTATCTGTCAGTGTCTGTCAATGAATGTGTGTCGGTGTGTCACTGCCTGTGATTTTCTCTCAATGTTATTTAGTGAATGTGTGTCAGTGTGTCACTCTCTGTGATTTCTCTGTCAGTGTCTCACAGTGAGTTTGTGTATCTGTTTGTCAAAGTCTGTGATTTCCCTTACAATGTCTCTCAGTGAATGTGTGACCCTCTGTGTCACTGTCTGTGATTTCTCTGTCAGTGTCTCTCAGCGACTGTGTAGCTCGGGGTGCCACTGTTTATGATTTCTTTGTCTGGGTATCTCAGTGAATGTGTGTCACTGTGTGTCACTGCCTGTGATTTCTCTGTCAGTGTCTCTCAGTGAATACATGTCCCTGTGTGTCACTGCCTGTGATTTCCCTGTCGTTGTCCCTTTGTGAATGTGTGTCCCTGTGTCTCACTGCCTGTGATTTCTCTGTCAATGTCTCTCAGTGAATGTGTGGCCCTGTGTCTCACTGCCTGTGATTTCTCTGTCAATGTCCCTCAGTGAATGTGTGTCTCTGTGTCTCACTGCCTGTGATTTCTCTGTCAATGACTCTCAGTCAATGTCCATTTACGGTAGTGAGGGATAGGTTTAGGTATTTGGGGATTCAGGTAGGGAGGGAATGGATGGGGCTCCATATGTGGGACTTAACAAAGCTGGTGCAGGAGGCCAGGAAGAATCTTAGGAGGTGGGATGCACTGCACTTAACATTGGCGGGGCGGGTCCAAGTGGTGAAAATGAATATTCTGCCGAGGTTCTTGTTTATCTTTCAGGCTCTCCCGATCATAAATCAAAGGCCTTTTTTCGGAAAGTGGGCACGATCGTCTCGGACTTTGTATTGGGGGGGGGGGGGGGGGGGGGGGAGATGCCGAGGATGGGGAGGACCCTGCTACAGAGGCAGTGACAGCAAGGGGGGTTGGCGTAGCGGAACTTGCTTCATTATTATTGGGCGGTGAATGTGGACAAGGTGCGGCAGTGGTGGGAAGGAGAAGGGGTAGAGTGGGTTAGGACGGAGGAGGAATCTTGTAAGGGGTCTAGTTTGAGGGCTATGATGACAGCAGCATTGCCAATGGCTCCGAGTAGGTATTCAGGGAGCCCAGTGGTGCAGTCCACGGTGAAGATATGGAATCAGCTGAGGAGGCATTTTAGGGTGGAAAGGATGTTGGTACTAACGCTGCTGTGTGAGAATCATGGGTTTGAGCCCGGGGAGGATGGATAGTGTATACAGGAGGTGGTGGGAAGTAGGGCTTGTCAAGGTGAAGGATTTGTATTTGGAGGAAGGGTTTACCAGTCTGGAGGAGCTCAGGGAGAGGGGAGAGCTGCCGAGGGGTAGTGAGTTCAGTTATCTACAGGTTAAGGACTTTGCACAAAAGGTCTGGAAGGGATTCCCTAGATTGCCAGGATACACCCTGCTTGAACGACTGCTGCTTCCGGATGTGGAAGGGGAGGGAAGAATTGGGGATATATATAAGTGGCTGGGGGAGCAGGGAGGCGAACGGGTAGTGAAGATCAAGGAGAAATGGGAAGCGGAGTTGGGAATGGAGATCAATTGGGGAGTATGGAGTGAGGCACTGCGAAGGGTAAGCGGGACCTCCTCTTGCGCAAGGATGAGCCTCATACAGTTTAAGGTGGTGCACAGGATGCATATGACTTGGACGAGAATGAGCGGCTCCTTCCAGGGGGTAGCAGATGAGTGTGAGAGGTGTGGACGGGGGCCAGAAAACACGCGCACATGTTTTGGGGTTGCAAAAAATTGGGAAGATTCTGGGTGGGAACGTTTGTGGTCTTAGCCAGGACAGTGGAGGAGGTGGTGGACCCGGACCATTTGGTGGTGATATTTGGGGTTTCAGAGAAGCCGGAGCTCAAGGAAGGGAGGTAGGCCGATGTCTTGACCTTCGCCTATCTGATTGCACGGCGATGAATTTTGCTGGAGTGGCGGTCGGCATTGCCACCGGGGGTAGCGGCATGGTTGAGTGACCTGTAAGACTTCCTGCGGTTAGAGAAGATAAAGTATGAGTTAAGGGGCTCAGCATGGGAGTTTGAGAAAAGGTGGGGGATGTTTGTGACCGTGTTTGAGGAGCTGTTCGTTGCAGGGGGGTTGTGGGGGGGGTGGGGGGGGGGGATCTGTACAAACTGCCTAGCTGATTGTTGGGAAGTATGTTTCCCAGGGTGTTTATTTGCTATAACCTACTTTAATACAAGTCTATAATAAAATGCGTTTTTTTAAAAAAGACAGTGTCCCTGTATGTCACTGACTGTGATTTCACTGTCATTGTCTCTGAGTGAATGTGTGTCCCTGTGTGTCATTGTCTGTAATTTCTTTGTCAGTGTCTCTCAATGATGTGTGTCTCTGGGTGCCACTGTCTATGATTTTTCTGTCTGGGTGTCTTAATGACTGTGTGTCCCTGTGTGTGATTTCTCTATCAGTGTCTCTCAGTGAGTGTGTGTCCCTGTGTGTCACTGTCTGTGATTTCTCTGTCAGTGCCTCTCAGTGAATATGTGTCCCTGCGTGTCACTGCTTGCGATTTCTCTGTCATTGTCCCTTGGTGAATGTGTGTCCCTGTGTGTCACAATGTGTGATTTGTCTGTGTGTCACTGTCTGTGATTTTCTCTAAGTGTCATTTGTGAAGGTGTGTCCCTGTGTGCCTCTGTTAGTGATTTATCTGTCAGTGTCTCTCAGTGAGTGAGTGTCTCTAAATGTCTGTATGTCACTGTCTGTGATTTCTCCCTTTCTGTCTCTCAGTGAATGCATGTCCCTGTGTGTCACTGCCTGTGATTTCATGTCGGTGCCTCACAGTGAGAGCGTGTATCTGTGCCACTGCCTGTGATTTTCTCTCAGTGTCTTTTGGTGAATGTGTCAGTTTGTGTCACTTTTTAAGATTTATCTGACAGTGTCTCTGAGTGAATGTGTGTTGCTGTGTGTCACTGTCTATGAATTCTCTGTCATTGTCCCGCAGTGACTGGGGATCCCTGTGTGTCACTGTCTGTGGTTTCTCTGTCAATGTCACTCAGTGAATATGTGTATCTGTGTGTCACTGTCTGTGATTTCCCTGCCAGTGTCTCTCAGTGAGTGTGTGTCCCTGTGTCACTGTCTGTGATTTCTGTCAGTGTCTCTCAGTGAGTGTGTGTCCCTGTGTCACTGTCTGTGGTTTCCCTGCCAGTGTCTCTCAGTGAGTGTGTGTCCCTGTGTCACTGTCTGTGATTTCTCTGTCTGTGTTTCTCTCAGTGAGTGTGTTTCCCTGTGTGTCACCTTCTGTGATTTCTCTGTCAGTGTATCTTAGCGAGTGTGTGTCCCTGTGTCACTGTCTGTGATGTCTCTGTCAGTCACCCTGCTGGGTCACTGTCTGCGCGGAGTCTGCACGTTCTCCCCGTGTCTGTGCGGGTTTCCTCCGGGTGTTTCGGTTTCCTCCCAAAGTCCAAAGATGTGCAGATTAGGTTGATTGGCCATGATAAATTGCCCTTAGTAACCAAAAAAGGTTAGGAGGGGTTAGTGGGCTACCGGGAGAGGGTGGGTGATGGCTTAAGTGGGTCAGTGCAGACTCGATGGGCCGAATGGCCTCCTTCTGCACTGTATGTTCTATGTGTCTCTCAGTCAGTGTGTTTCCCTGTGTCACTGTCTGTGATTTCTCTGTCAGTGTCTCTCAGTGACTGTGTGTCCCTGTGTCACTGTCTGTGATTTCTCTGTCCGTGTCTCTCAGTGAATGTGTGTTCCTGTGTCACTGTCTGTGATTTCTCTGTCAGTGTCTCTCAGTGAGTGTGTGTCTCTGTGTCACTCTCTGTGATTTCTCTGTCAGTGTCTCTCGGTGAGTGTGTGTCCCTGTGTGTCACCTTCCTTGGTTTCTCTGTCAGTGTCTCTCAGTGAGTGTGTCTCTGTGTGTCACTGTGATTTCCCTGTCAGTGTCTCTCAGTGAGTGTGTGTCCCTGTGTGTCACTGTCTGTGATTTATCTGTCAGTGTCTCTCAGTGAGAGTGTTTCCCTGTGTCACTGTCTGTGATTTCCCTGTCAGTATCTCTCAGTGAGTGTGTGTCCCTGTGTGTCACTGTCTGTGATTTATCTGTCAGTGTCTCTCAGTGAGAGTGTTTCCCTGTGTCACTGTCTGTGATTTCTCTGTCAGTGTCTCTCAGTGCGTGTGTGTCCCTGTGTCACTGTCTGTGACTTCCCTGTCAGTGTCTATCAGTGCGTGTGTGTCCCTGTGTCACTGTCTGTGACTTCTCTGTCAGTGTCTCTCAGTGCGTGTGGGTCCCTGTGTCACTGTCTGTGACTTCTCTGTCAGTGTCTCTCAGTGAGTGTGTTTACCTGTGTGTCACCTTCTGTGATTTCTCTGTCAGTGTATCATAGCGAATGTGTGTCTCTGTGTGTCACTGTCTGTGATTTCTCTGTCAGTGTCTCTCAGTGAGTGTCTGTCCATTTGTGTCACTGTCTGTGGTTTCCCTGCAAGTGTCTCGCAGTGAGTGTGTGTCCCTGTGTCACTGTCTGTGATTTCTCTGTCTGTGTTTCTCTCAGTGAGTGTATTTCCCTGTGTGTCACCTTCTGTGATTTCTCTGTCAGTGTATCTTACCGAGTGTGTGTCCCTGTGTCACTGTCTGTGATTTCACTGTCAGTCACCCTGCTGGGTCACTGTCTGTGCGGAGTCTGCACGTTCTCCCCGTGTCTGTGTGGGTTTCCTCCGGGTGCTCCGGTTTCGTCCCACAGTCCAAAGATGTGCAGATTAGGTGGATTGGCCATGATAAATTGCCCTTAGTGACCAAACAAGGTTAGGAGGGGTTAGTGGGTTACCGGGATAGGGTGGGTGATGGCTTGAGTAGGTTGGTGCAGACTCGATGGGCCGAATGGCCTCCTTCTGCACTGTATGTTCTATGTGTCTCTCAGTGAGTGTGTTTCCCTGTGCCACTGTCTGTGATGTCTCTGTCCGTGTTTCCCTGTGTGTCACTCTCTGATTTCCCTGTCAGTGTCAGTGAGTGTGTGTCCCTGTGTGTCATTCTCTGATTTCCATGTCAGTGTCAGTGAGTGTGTGTCCCTGTGTGTCACTGTCTGTGATTTCCCTGTCGGTGTATCGCAGTGAGTGTGTGTCCCTGTGTGTCACTGTCTGTGATTTCCCTGTCAGTGTCAGTGAGTGTGTGTCCCTGTGTGTCGCTGCCTGTGATTTGTTTGTCAGTGTCTCTGTCAGTCAATGTGTGTACTTGTGTCACTATCTGTTTTTTATCTGTCAGTGTCTGTCAATGAATGTGTGTCGGTGTGTCACTGCCTGTGATTTTCTCTCAATGTTATTTAGTGAATGTGTGTCAGTGTGTCACTCTCTGTGAATTCTCTGTCAGTGCCTCACAATGAGTTTGTGTATCTGTTTGTCAAAGTCTGTGATTTCCCTTACAATGTCTCTCAGTGAATGTGTGACCCTCTGTGTCACTGTCTGTGATTTCTCTGTCAGTGTCTCTCAGTGACTGTGTGTCTCTGTTTATGATTTCTCTGTCTGGGTATCTCAGTGAATGTGTGTCACTGTGTGTCACTGCCTGTGATTTCTCTGTCAGTGTCTCTCAGTGAATATATGTCCCTGTGTGTCACTGCCTGTGATATCCCTGTCGTTGTCCCTTTGTGAATGTGTATCCCTGTGTGTCACAATATGTGATTTCTCAGTCAGTGTCACAGAGTGAATGAGTCTGAATGTCTGCGTGTCACTGTCTGTGATTTCTATCTTTGTGTCTCTCAGTGAGTGTGTGTCCTAGTGTGTCACTGTCTGTGATTTCTCAGTGTCTCTCAGTGAGTGTGTGTCCTTTTGTGTCACTGTCTGTGATTTCTCTGTCAGTGTTTCTCTCAGCGTGTGTCCCTGTGTGTCACTGTCTGTGATTCCTCTGTCAGTGTTTCTAAGTGTGTGTGTGTTTCTGTGTGTCACTGTCTGGGTTTTCTCTGTCAGTGTCTCTCAGTGGGTGTATGTCCCTGTGTGTCATTCTCTGATTTCCCTGTCAGTGTCAGTGAGTGTGTGTCTCTGTGTGTCACTGTCTGTGATTTCCCTGTCAGTGTCTCTCAGTGACGGTGTGTCCTTGTGTGTCACTGTCTGTGATTTCCCTGACAGTGTCTCTCAGTGAGTGTGTGTCCCTGTGTCACTGTCTGTGATTTATCTGTCAGTGAGTGTGTGTCCCTGTGTGTCACTGTCTGTGATTTCTCTGTCAGTGTCTCTCAGTGCGTGTGTGTCCCTGTGTCACTGTCTGTGGTTTCTCTGTCAGTGTCTCTCAGTGTGTGTGTGTCCCTGTGTCACTGTCTGTGACTTCTCTGTCAGTGTCTCTCAGTGAGTGTGTGTCCCTGTGTCACTGTCTGTGATTTCTCTGTCTGTGTTTCTCTCAGTGAGTGTGTTTCCCTGTGTGTCATCTTCTGTGACTTCTCTGTCAGTGTATCTTAGCGAGTGTGTGTCTCTGTGTCACTGTCTGTGTTTTCTCTGTCAGTGTCTCTCAGTGAGTGTATGTCCCTGTGTGTCATTCTCTGATTTCCCTGTCAGTGTCAGTGAGTGTGTGTCTCTGTGTGTCACTGTCTGTGATTTCCCTGTCAGTGTCTCTCAGTGACTGTGTGTCCTTGTGTGTCACTGTCTGTGTTTTCTCTGTCAGTGTCTCTCAGTGAGTGTGTGTCCCTGTGTCACTGTTTGTGATTTATCTGTCAGTGAGTGTGTGTCCCTGTGTGTCACTGTCTATGATTTCTCTGTCAGTGTCTCTCAGTGAGTGTGTGTCCCTGTGTGTCACATTCTGTGATTTCTCTGTCAGTGTATCTTAGCGAGTGTGTGTCTCTGTGTGTCACTGTCTGTGATTTATCTGTCAGTGTCTCTCAGTGAGTGTGTTTCCCTGTGTCACTGCCTGTGATTTCTCTGTCAGTGTCTCTCAGTGAGTGTGTGTCCCTGTGTCACTGTCTGTGACTTCTCTGTCAGTGTCTCTCAGTGAGTGTGTGTCCCTGTGTCACTGTCTGTGATTTCTCTGTCTGTGTTTCTCTCAGTGAGTGTGTGTCCCTGTGTCACTGTCTGTGGTTTCTCTGTCAGTGTCTCTCAGTGAGTGTGTGTCCCTGTGTCACTGTCTGTGATTTCTCTGTCAGTGTCTCTCAGTGAGTGTGTGTCCCTGTGTCACTGTCTGTGATTTCTCTGTCAGTGTCTCTCAGTGAGTGCGTGTCTCTGTGTGTCACTGTCTGTGGTTTCTCTGTCAGTGTCTCTCAGTGAGTGTGTGTCCCTGTGTCACTGTCTGTGGTTTCTCTGTCAGTGTCTCTCAGTGAGTGTGTGTCCCTGTGTCACTGTCTGTGGTTTCCCTGTCAGTGTCTCTCAGTGAGTGTGTGTCCCTGTCTGTGGTTTCTCTGTCAGTGTCTCTCAGTGAGTGTGTGTCCCTGTGTGTCACTGTCTGTGATTTATCTGTCAGTGTCTCAAACTGAGTGTGTTTCCCTGTGTCACTGCCTGTGATTTCTCTGTCAGTGTCTCTCAGTGAGTGTGTGTCCCTGTGTCACTGTCTGTGATTTCTCTGTCTGTGTTTCTCTCAGTGAGTGTGTTTCCCTGTGTGTCACCTTCTGTGATTTCTCTGTCAGTGTATCTTAGCGAGTGTGTGTCTCTGTGTCACTGTCTGTGTTTTCTCTGTCAGTGTCTCTCAGTGAGTGTGTGTCCCTGTGTCACTGTCTGTGATTTATCTGTCAGTGAGTGTGTATCCCTGTGTGTCACTGTCTATGATTTCTCTGTCAGTGTCTCTCAGTGAGTGTGTGTCCCTGTGTCACTGTCTGTGGTTTCTCTGTCAGTGTCTCTCTGTGAGTGTGTGTCCCTGTGTCACTGTCTGTGATTTCTCTGTCAGTGTCTCTCAGTGAGTGCGTGTCCCTGTGTCACTGTCTGTGATTTCTCTGTCAGTGTCTCTCAGTGAGTGTGTGTCTCTGTGTGTCACTGTCTGTGGTTTCTCTGTCAGTGTCTCTCAGTGAGTGTGTGTCCCTTTGTCACTGTCTGTGGTTTCTCTGTCAGTGTCTCTCAGTGAGTGTGTGTCCCTGTGTGTCACCTTCTGTGATTTCTCTGTCAGTGTATCTTAGCGAGTGTGAGTCTCTGTGTGTCACTGTCTGTGATTTATCTGTCAGTGTCTCTCAGTGAGTGTGTTTCCCTGTGTCACTGCCTGTGATTTCTCTGTCAGTGTCTCTCAGTGAGTGCGTGTCCCTGTGTCACTGTCTGTGATTTCTCTGTCATTGTCTCTCAGTGAGTGTGTGTCTCTGTGTGTCACTGTCTGTGGTTTCTCTGTCAGTGTCTCTCAGTGAGTGTGTGTCCCTGTGTGTCACCTTCTGTGATTTCTCTGTCAGTGTATCTTAGCGAGTGTGTGTCTCTGTGTGTCACTGTCTGTGATTTCTCTGTCTGTGTTTCTCTCAGTGAGTGTGTGTCCCTCTGTGTTACCTTCTGTGATTTCTCTGTCAGTGTATCTTAGCGAGTGTGTGTCTCTGTGTCACTGTCTGTGTTTTCTCTGTCCGTGTCTCTCAGTGAGTGTGTGTCCCTGTGTCACTGTCAGTGATTTATCTGTCAGTGAGTGTGTATCCCTGTGTGTCACTGTCTATGATTTCTCTGTCAGTGTCTCTCAGTGAGTGTGTGTCCCTGTGTCACTGTCTGTGGTTTCTCTGTCAGTGTCTCTCTGTGAGTGTGTGTCCCTGTGTCACTGTCTGTGATTTCTCTGCCAGTGTCTCTCAGTGAGTGTGTGTCCCTGTGTCACTGTCTGTGACTTCTCTGTCAGTGTCTCTCAGTGAGTGTGTGTCCCTGTGTCACTGTCTGTGATTTCTCTGTCAGTGTCTCTCTGTGAGTGTGTGTCCCTGTGTCACTGTCTGTGATTTCTCTGTCAGTGTCTCTCAGTGAGTGCGTGTCCCTGTGTCACTGTCTGTGATTTCTCTGTCAGTGTCTCTCAGTGAGTGTGTGTCTCTGTGTGTCACTGTCTGTGGTTTCTCTGTCAGTGTCTCTCAGTGAGTGTGTGTCCCTTTGTCACTGTCTGTGGTTTATCTGTCAGTGTCTCTCAGTGAGTGTGTGGCCCTGTGTGTCACCTTCTGTGATTTCTCTGTCAGTGTATCTTAGCGAGTGTGAGTCTCTGTGTGTCACTGTCTGTGATTTATCTGTCAGTGTCTCTCAGTGAGTGTGTTTCCCTGTGTCACTGCCTGTGATTTCTCTGTCAGTGTCTCTCAGTGAGTGCGTGTCCCTGTGTCACTGTCTGTGATTTCTCTGTCATTGTCTCTCAGTGAGTGTGTGTCTCTGTGTGTCACTGTCTGTGGTTTCTCTGTCAGTGTCTCTCAGTGAGTGTGTGTCCCTGTGTGTCACCTTCTGTGATTTCTCTGTCAGTGTATCTTAGCGAGTGTGTGTCTCTGTGTGTCACTGTCTGTGATTTCTCTGTCTGTGTTTCTCTCAGTGAGTGTGTGTCCCTCTGTGTTACCTTCTGTGATTTCTCTGTCAGTGTATCTTAGCGAGTGTGTGTCTCTGTGTCACTGTCTGTGTTTTCTCTGTCCGTGTCTCTCAGTGAGTGTGTGTCCCTGTGTCACTGTCAGTGATTTATCTGTCAGTGAGTGTGTATCCCTGTGTGTCACTGTCTATGATTTCTCTGTCAGTGTCTCTCAGTGAGTGTGTGTCCCTGTGTCACTGTCTGTGGTTTCTCTGTCAGTGTCTCTCTGTGAGTGTGTGTCCCTGTGTCACTGTCTGTGATTTCTCTGCCAGTGTCTCTCAGTGAGTGTGTGTCCCTGTGTCACTGTCTGTGACTTCTCTGTCAGTGTCTCTCAGTGAGTGTGTGTCCCTGTGTCACTGTCTGTGATTTCTCTGTCAGTGTCTCTCTGTGAGTGTGTGTCCCTGTGTCACTGTCTGTGATTTCTCTGTCAGTGTCTCTCAGTGAGTGCGTGTCCCTGTGTCACTGTCTGTGATTTCTCTGTCAGTGTCTCTCAGTGAGTGTGTGTCTCTGTGTGTCACTGTCTGTGGTTTCTCTGTCAGTGTCTCTCAGTGAGTGTGTGTCCCTTTGTCACTGTCTGTGGTTTCTCTGTCAGTGTCTCTCAGTGAGTGTGTGTCCCTGTGTGTCACCTTCTGTGATTTCTCTGTCAGTGTATCTTAGCGAGTGTGAGTCTCTGTGTGTCACTGTCTGTGATTTATCTGTCAGTGTCTCTCAGTGAGTGTGTTTCCCTGTGTCACTGCCTGTGATTTCTCTGTCAGTGTCTCTCAGTGAGTGCGTGTCCGTGTGTCACAGTCTGTGATTTCTCTGTCATTGTCTCTCAGTGAGTGTGTGTCTCTGTGTGTCACTGTCTGTGGTTTCTCTGTCAGTGTCTCTCAGTGAGTGTGTGTCCCTGTGTGTCACCTTCTGTGATTTCTCTGTCAGTGTATCTTAGCGAGTGTGTGTCTCTGTGTGTCACTGTCTGTGATTTCTCTGTCTGTGTTTCTCTCAGTGAGTGTGTGTCCCTCTGTGTTACCTTCTGTGATTTCTCTGTCAGTGTATCTTAGCGAGTGTGTGTCTCTGTGTCACTGTCTGTGTTTTCTCTGTCCGTGTCTCTCAGTGAGTGTGTGTCCCTGTGTCACTGTCAGTGATTTATCTGTCAGTGAGTGTGTATCCCTGTGTGTCACTGTCTATGATTTCTCTGTCAGTGTCTCTCAGTGAGTGTGTGTCCCTGTGTCACTGTCTGTGGTTTCTCTGTCAGTGTCTCTCTGTGAGTGTGTGTCCCTGTGTCACTGTCTGTGATTTCTCTGCCAGTGTCTCTCAGTGAGTGTGTGTCCCTGTGTCACTGTCTGTGACTTCTCTGTCAGTGTCTCTCAGTGAGTGTGTGTCCCTGTGTCACTGTCTGTGATTTCTCTGTCTGTGTTTCTCTCAGTGAGTGTGTGTCCCTGTGTCACTGTCTGTGGTTTCTCTGTCAGTGTCTCTCAGTGAGTGTGTGTCCCTGTGTCACTGTCTGTGATTTCTCTGTCAGTGTCTCTCAGTGAGTGTGTGTCCCTGTGTCACTGTCTGTGATTTCTCTGTCAGTGTCTCTCAGTGAGTGCGTGTCTCTGTGTGTCACTGTCTGTGGTTTCTCTGTCAGTGTCTCTCAGTGAGTGTGTGTCCCTGTGTCACTGTCTGTGGTTTCTCTGTCAGTGTCTCTCAGTGAGTGTGTGTCCCTGTGTCACTGTCTGTGGTTTCCCTGTCAGTGTCTCTCAGTGAGTGTGTGTCCCTGTCTGTGGTTTCTCTGTCAGTGTCTCTCAGTGCGTGTGTGTCCCTGTGTGTCACCTTCTGTGATTTCTCTGTCAGTGTATCTTAGCGAGTGTGTGTCTCTGTGTGTCACTGTCTGTGATTTATCTGTCAGTGTCTCTCAGTGAGTGTGTTTCCCTGTGTCACTGCCTGTGATTTCTCTGTCAGTGTCTCTCAGTGAGTGTGTGTCCCTGTGTCACTGTTTGTGACTTCTCTGTCAGTGTCTCTCAGTGAGTGTGTGTCCCTGTGTCACTGTCTGTGATTTCTCTGTCTGTGTTACTCTCAGTGAGTGTGTTTCCCTGTGTGTCACCTTCTGCGATTTCTCTGTCAGTGTATCTTAGCGAGTGTGTGTCTCTGTGTCACTGTCTGTGTTTTCTCTGTCAGTGTCTCTCAGTGAGTGTGTGTCCCTGTGTCACTGTCTGTGATTTATCTGTCAGTGAGTGTGTATCCCTGTGTGTCACTGTCTATGATTTCTCTGTAAGTGTCTCTCAGTGAGTGTGTGTCCCTGTGTCACTGTCTGTGGTTTCTCTGTCAGTGTCTCTCTGTGAGTGTGTGTCCCTGTGTCACTGTCTGTGATTTCTCTGTCAGTGTCTCTCAGTGAGTGCGTGTCCCTGTGTCACTGTCTGTGATTTCTCTGTCAGTGTCTCTCAGTGAGTGTGTGTCTCTGTGTGTCACTGTCTGTGATTTCTCTGTCAGTGTCTCTCAGTGAGTGTGTGTCCCTTTGTCACTGTCTGTGGTTTCTCTGTCAGTGTCTCTCAGTGAGTGTGTGTCCCTGTGTGTCACCTTCTGTGATTTCTCTGTCAGTGTATCTTAGCGAGTGTGTGTCTCTGTGTGTCACTGTCTGTGATTTATCTGTCAGTGTCACTCAGTGAGTGTGTTTCCCTGTGTCATTGCCTGTGATTTCTCTGTCAGTGTCTCTCAGTGAGTGCGTGTTCCTGTGTCACTGTCTGTGATTTCTCTGTCAGTGTCTCTCAGTGAGTGTGTGTCTCTGTGTGTCACTGTCTGTGGTTTCTCTGTCAGTGTCTCTCAGTGAGTGTGTGTCCCTGTGTGTCACCTTCTGTGATTTCTCTGTCAGTGTATCTTAGCGAGTGTGTGTCTCTGTGTGTCACTGTCTGTGATTTCTCTGTCTGTGTTTCTCTCAGTGAGTGTGTGTCCCTGTGTGTCACCTTCTGTGATTTCTCTGTCAGTGTATCTTAGCGAGTGTGTGTCTCTGTGTCACTGTCTGTGTTTTCTCTGTCAGTGTCTCTCAGTGAGTGTGTGTCCCTGTGTCACTGTCTGTGATTTATCTGTCAGTGAGTGTGTATCCCTGTGTGTCACTGTCTATGATTTCTCTGTCAGTGTCTCTCAGTGAGTGTGTGTCCCTGTGTCACTGTCTGTGGTTTCTCTGTCAGTGTCTCTCTGTGAGTGTGTGTCCCTGTGTCACTGTCTGTGATTTCTCTGTCAGTGTCTCTCAGTGAGTGCGTGTCCCTGTGTCACTGTCTGTGATTTCTCTGTCAGTGTCTCTCAGTGAGTGTGTGTCTCTGTGTGTCACTGTCTGTGGTTTCTCTGTCAGTGTCTCTCAGTGAGTGTGTGTCCCTTTGTCACTGTCTGTGGTTTCTCTGTCAGTGTCTCTCAGTGAGTGTGTGTCCCTGTGTGTCACCTTCTGTTATTTCTCTGTCAGTGTATCTTAGCGAGTGTGTGTCTCTGTGTGTCACTGTCTGTGATTTATCTGTCAGTGTATCTTAGCGAGTGTGTGTCTCTGTGTGTCACTGTCTGTGATTTATCTGTCAGTGTCTCTCAGTGAGTGTGTGTCCCTGTGTGTCACTGTCTGTGATTTCTCTGTCAGTGTCTCTCAGTGAGAGTGTTTCCCTGTGTGTCAACTTCTGTGATTTCTCTGTCAGTGTATCTTAGCGAGTGTGTGTCTCTGTGTGTCACTGTCTGTGATTTATCTGTCAGTGTCTCTCAGTGAGTGTGTTTCCCTGTGTCACTGCCTGTGATTTCTCTGTCAGTGTCTCTCAGTGAGTGCGTGTCCCTGTGTCACTGTCTGTGATTTATCTGTCAGTGTCTCTCAGTGAGTGTGTTTCCCTGTGTCACTGTCTGTGGTTTCTCTGTCAGTGTCTCTCAGTGAGTGTGTGTCCCTGTGTCACTGTCTGTGGTTGCTCTGTCAGTGTCTCTCAGTGAGTGTGTGTCCCTGTCTGTGGTTTCTCTGTCAGTGTCTCTCAGTGAGTGTGTGTCCCTGTGTGTCACCTTCTGTGATTTCTCTGTCAGTGTATCTTAGCGAGTGTGTGTCTCTGTGTGTCACTGTCTGTGATTTATCTGTCAGTGTCTCTCACTGAGTGTGTTTCCCTGTGTCACTGCCTGTGATTTCTCTGTCAGTGTCTCTGAGTGAGTGTGTGTCCCTGTGTCACTGTCTGTGACTTCTCTGTCAGTGTCTCTCAGTGAGTGTGTGTCCCTGTGTCACTGTCTGTGATTTCTCTGTCTGTGTTTCTCTCAGTGAGTGTGTTTCCCTGTGTGTCACCTTCTGTGATTTCTCTGTCAGTGTATCTTAGCGAGTGTGTGTCTCTGTGTCACTGTCTGTGTTTTCTCTGTCAGTGTCTCTCAGTGAGTGTGTGTCCCTGTGTCACGGTCTGTGATTTATCTGTCAGTGAGTGTGTATCCCTGTGTGTCACTGTCTATGATTTCTCTGTCAGTGTCTCTCAGTGAGTGTGTGTCCCTGTGTCACTGTCTGTGGTTTCTCTGTCAGTGTCTCTCTGTGAGTGTGTGTCCCTGTGTCACTGTCTGTGATTTATCTGTCAGTGTCTCTCAGTGAGTGTGTGTCCCTGTGTGTCACTGTCTGTGATTTCCCTGTCAGTGTCTCTCAGTGAGTGTGTGTCCCTGTGTCACTGTCTGTGATTTCTCCGTCAGTGTCTCTCAGTGAGTGTGTGTCCTTGTGTGTCACTGTCTGTGATTTCCCTGTCAGTGTCTCTCAGTGAGTGTGTGTCCCTGTGTCACTGTCTGTGATTTCTCTGTCAGTGTCTCTCAGTGAGTGCGTGTCCCTGTGTCACTGTCTGTGATTTCTCTGTCAGGGTCTCTCAGTGAGTGTGTGTCTCTGTGTGTCACTGTCTGTGGTTTCTCTGTCAGTGTCTCTCAGTGAGTGTGTGTCCCTTTGTCACTGTCTGTGGTTTCTCTGTCAGTGTCTCTCAGTGAGTGTGTGTCCCTGTGTGTCACCTTCTGTGATTTCTCTGTCAGTGTATCTTAGCGAGTGTGTGTCTCTGTGTGTCACTGTCTGTGATTTATCTGTCAGTGTCTCTCAGTGAGTGTGTTTCCCTGTGTCACTGCCTGTGATTTCTATGTCAGTGTCTCTCAGTGAGTGCGTGTCCCTGTGTCACTGTCTGTGATTTCTCTGTCAGTGTCTCTCAGTGAGTGTGTGTCTCTGTGTGTCACTGTCTGTGGATTCTCTGTCAGTGTCTCTCAGTGAGTGTGTGTCCCTGTGTGTCACCTTCTGTGATTTCTCTGTCAGTGTATCTTAGCGAGTGTGTGTCTCTGTGTGTCACTGTCTGTGATTTATCTGTCAGTGTCTCTCAGTGAGTGTGTGTCCCTGTGTGTCACTGTCTGTGATTTCTCTGTCAGTGTCTCTCAGTGAGAGTGTTTCCCTGTGTGTCACCTTCTGTGATATCTCTGTCAGTGTATCTTAGCGAGTGTGTGTCTCTGTGTGTCACTGTCTGTGATTTATCTGTCAGTGTCTCTCAGTGAGTGTGTTTCCCTGTGTCACTGCCTGTGATTTCTCTGTCAGTGTCTCTCAGTGAGTGCGTGTCCCTGTGTCACTGTCTGTGATTTCTCTGTCAGTGTCTCTCAGTGAGTGTGTGTCTCTGTGTGTCACTGTCTGTGGTTTCTCTGTCAGTGTCTCTCAGTGAGTGTGTGTCCCTGTGTGTCACCTTCTGTGATTTCTCTGTCAGTGTATCTTAGCGAGTGTGTGTCTCTGTGTGTCACTGTCTGTGATTTATCTGTCAGTGTCTCTCAGTGAGTGTGTGTCCCTGTGTGTCTCTGATTTCTCTGTCAGTGTCTCTCAGTGAGTGTGTGTCCCTGTGTCACTGTCTGTGGTTTCTCTGTCAGTGTCTCTCAGTGAGTGTGTGTCCCTGTGTGTCACTGTCTGTGGTTTCTCTGTCAGTGTCTCTCAGTGAGTGTGTGTCCCTGTGTGTCACCTTCTGTGATTTCTCTGTCAGTGTATCTTAGCGAGTGTGTGTCTCTGTGTGTCACTGTCTGTGATTTATCTGTCAGTGTCTCTCAGTGAGTGTGTGTCCCTGTGTGTCTCTGTCTGTGATTTCTCTGTCAGTGTCTCTCAGTGAGTGTGTGTCCCTGTGTCACTGTCTGTGGTTTCTCTGTCAGTGTCTCTCAGTGAGTGTGTCTCTGTGTGTCACTGTGATTTCCCTGTCAGTGTCTCATAGTGAGTGTGTGTCCTTGTGTGTCACTGTCTGTGATTTCCCTGTCAGTGACTCTCAGTGAGTGTGTGTCCCTGTGTCACTGTCTGTGATTTCCCTGACAGTGTCTCTCAGTGCGTGTGTGTCCCTGTGTGTCACTGTCTGTGATTTATCTGTCAGTGTCTCTCAGTGAGTGTGTGTCCCTGTGTGTCACCTTCCTTGGTTTGTCTGTCAGTGTCTCTCAGTGAGTGTGTCTCTGTGTGTCACTGTGATTTCCCTGTCAGTGTCTCATAGTGAGTGTGTGTCCTTGTGTGTCACTGTCTGTGATTTCCCTGTCAGTGTCTCTCAGTGAGTGTGTGTCTCTGTGTCACTGTCTGTGATTTATCTGTCAGTGTCTCTCAGTGAGTGTGTTTCCCTGTGTCACTGCCTGTGATTTCTCTGTCAGTGTCTCTCAGTGAGTGCGTGTCCCTGTGTCACTGTCTGTGATTTCTCTGTCAGTGTCTCTCAGTGAGTGTGTGTCTCTGTGTGTCACTGTCTGTGGTTTCTCTGTCAGTGTCTCTCAGTGAGTGTGTGTCCCTGTGTGTCACCTTCTGTGATTTCTCTGTCAGTGTATCTTAGCGAGTGTGTGTCTCTGTGTGTCACTGTCTGTGATTTCTCTGTCAGTGTCTCTCAGTGAGTGTGTGTCCCTGTGTGTCACTGTCTGTCATTTCTCTGTCAGTGTCTCTCAGTGAGTGTGTGTCCCTGTGTCACTGTCTGTGGTTTCTCTGTCAGTGTCTCTCAGTGAGTGTGTGTCCCTGTGTGTCACCTTCCTTGGTTTCTCTGTCAGTGTCTCTCAGTGAGTGTGTCTCTGTGTGTCACTGTGATTTCCCTGTCAGTGTCTCATAGTGAGTGTGTGTCCTTGTGTGTCACTGTCTGTGATTTCCCTGTCAGTGTCTCTCAGTGAGTGTGTGTCCCTGTGTCACTGTCTGTGATTTCCCTGACAGTGTCTCTCAGTGCGTGTGTGTCCCTGTGTGTCACTGTCTGTGAATTATCTGTCAGTGTCTCTCAGTCAGTGTGTGTCCCTGTGTGTCACCTTCCTTGGTTTCTCTGTCAGTGTCTCTCAGTGAGTGTGTCTCTGTGTGTCACTGTGATTTCCCTGTCAGTGTCTCATAGTGAGTGTGTCTCTGTGTGTCACTGTGATTTCCCTGTCAGTGTCTCTCAGTGAGTGTGTGTCTCTGTGTGTCACTGTGATTTCTCTGTCAGTGTATCTTAGCGAGTGTGTGTCTCTGTGTGTCACTGTCTGTGATTTATCTGTCAGTGTCTCTCAGTGAGTGTGTGTCCCTGTGTGTCACTGTCTGTGATTTCTCTGTCAGTGTCTCTCAGTGAGTGTGTGTCCCTGTGTGTCACTGTCTGTGGTTTCTCTGTCAGTGTCTCTCAGTGAGTGTGTGTCCCTGTGTGTCACCTTCTGTGATTTCTCTGTCAGTGTATCTTAGCGAGTGTGTGTCTCTGTGTGTCACTGTCTGTGATTTATCTGTCAGTGTCTCTCAGTGAGTGTGTGTCCCTGTGTGTCTCTGTCTGTGATTTCTCTGTCAGTGTCTCTCAGTGAGTGTGTGTCCCTGTGTCACTGTCTGTGGTTTCTCTGTCAGTGTCTCTCAGTGAGTGTGTCTCTGTGTGTCACTGTGATTTCCCTGTCAGTGTCTCATAGTGAGTGTGTGTCCTTGTGTGTCACTGTCTGTGATTTCCCTGTCAGTGTCTCTCAGTGAGTGTGTGTCCCTGTGTCACTGTCTGTGATTTCCCTGACAGTGTCTCTCAGTGCGTGTGTGTCCCTGTGTGTCACTGTCTGTGATTTATCTGTCAGTGTCTCTCAGTGAGTGTGTGTCCCTGTGTGTCACCTTCCTTGGTTTCTCTGTCAGTGTCTCTCAGTCAGTGTGTCTCTGTGTGTCACTGTGATTTCCCTGTCAATGTCTCATAGTGAGTGTGTGACCTTGTGTGTCACTGTCTGTGATTTCCCTGTCAGTGTCTCTCAGTGAGTGTGTGTCTCTGTGTCACTGTCTGTGATTTATCTGTCAGTGTCTCTCAGTGAGTGTGTTTCCCTGTGTCACTGCCTGTGATTTCTCTGTCAGTGTCTCTCAGTGAGTGCGTGTCCCTGTGTCACTGTCTGTGATTTCTCTGTCAGTGTCTCTCAGTGAGTGTGTGTCTCTGTGTGTCACTATCTGTGGTTTCTCTGTCAGTGTCTCTCAGTGAGTGTGTGTCCCTGTGTGTCACCTTCTGTGATTTCTCTGTCAGTGTATCTTAGCGAGTGTGTGTCTCTGTGTGTCACTGTCTGTGATTTATCTGTCAGTGTCTCTCAGTGAGTGTGTGTCCCTGTGTGTCTCTGTCTGTGATTTCTCTGTCAGTGTCTCTCAGTGAGTGTGTGTCCCTGTGTCACTGTCTGTGGTTTCTCTGTCAGTGTCTCTCAGTGAGTGTGTCTCTGTGTGTCACTGTGATTTCCCTGTCAGTGTCTCATAGTGAGTGTGTGTCCTTGTGTGTCACTGTCTGTGATTTCCCTGTCAGTGTCTCTCAGTGAGTGTGTGTCCCTGTGTCACTGTCTGTGATTTCCCTGACAGTGTCTCTCAGTGCGTGTGTGTCCCTGTGTGTCACTGTCTGTGATTTATCTGTCAGTGTCTCTCAGTGAGTGTGTGTCCCTGTGTGTCACCTTCCTTGGTTTCTCTGTCAGTGTCTCTCAGTCAGTGTGTCTCTGTGTGTCACTGTGATTTCCCTGTCAATGTCTCATAGTGAGTGTGTGACCTTGTGTGTCACTGTCTGTGATTTCCCTGTCAGTGTCTCTCAGTGAGTGTGTGTCTCTGTGTCCCTGTCTGTGATTTATCTGTCAGTGTCTCTCAGTGAGTGTGTTTCCCTGTGTCACTGCCTGTGATTTCTCTGTCAGTGTCTCTCAGTGAGTGCGTGTCCCTGTGTCACTGTCTGTGATTTCTCTGTCAGTGTCTCTCAGTGAGTGTGTGTCTCTGTGTGTCACTATCTGTGGTTTCTCTGTCAGTGTCTCTCAGTGAGTGTGTGTCCCTGTGTGTCACCTTCTGTGATTTCTCTGTCAGTGTATCTTAGCGAGTGTGTGTCTCTGTGTGTCACTGTCTGTGATTTCTCTGTCAGTGTCTCTCAGTGAGTGTGTGTCCCTGTGTGTCACTGTCTGTGATTTCTCTGTCAGTGTCTCTCAGTGAGTGTGTGTCCCTGTGTCACTGTCTGTGGTTTCTCTGTCAGTGTCTCTCAGTGAGTGTGTGTCCCTGTGTGTCACCTTCCTTGGTTTCTCTGTCAGTGTCTCTCAGTGAGTGTGTCTCTGTGTGTCACTGTGATTTCCCTGTCAGTGTCTCATAGTGAGTGTGTGTCCTTGTGTGTCACTGTCTGTGATTTCCCTGTCAGTGTCTCTCAGTGAGTGTGTGTCCCTGTGTCACTGTCTGTGATTTCCCTGACAGTGTCTCTCAGTGTGTGTGTGTCCCTGTGTGTCACTGTCTGTGAATTATCTGTCAGTGTCTCTCAGTGAGTGTGTGTCCCTGTGTGTCACCTTCCTTGGTTTCTCTGTCAGTGTCTCTCAGTGAGTGTGTCTCTGTGTGTCACTGTGATTTCCCTGTCAGTGTCTCATAGTGAGTGTGTGTCCTTGTGTGTCACTGTCTGTGATTTCCCTGTCAGTGTCTCTCAGTGAGTGTGTGTCCCTGTGTCACTGTCTGTGATTTCCCTGACAGTGTCTCTCAGTGCGTGTGTGTCCCTGTGTGTCACTGTCTGTGAATTATCTGTCAGTGTCTCTCAGTGAGTGTGTGTCCCTGTGTGTCACCTTCCTTGGTTTCTCTGTCAGTGTCTCTCAGTGAGTGTGTCTCTGTGTGTCACTGTGATTTCCCTGTCAGTGTCTCATAGTGAGTGTGTGTCCTTGTGTGTCACTGTCTGTGATTTCCCTGTCAGTGTCTCTCAGTGAGTGTGTGTCCCTGTGTCACTGTCTGTGATTTCTCTGTCTGTGTTTCTCTCAGTGAGTGTGTGTCCCTGTGTCACTGTCTGTGGTTTCTCTGTCAGTGTCTCTCAGTGAGTGTGTGTCCCTGTGTCACTGTCTGTGATTTCCCTGTCAGTGTCTCTCAGTGAGTGCGTGTCCCTGTGTCACTGTCTGTGATTTATCTGTCAGTGTCTCTCAGTGAGTGTGTGTCCCTGTGTGTCACTGTCTGTGATTTCTCTGTCAGTGTCTCTCAGTGAGTGTGTGTCCCTGTGTCACTGTCTGTGATTTCTCTGTCAGTGTCTCTCAGTGAGTGCGTGTCTCTGTGTCACTCTCTGTGATTTCTCTGTCAGTGTCTCTCGGTGAGTGTGTGTCCCTGTGTGTCACCTTCCTTGGTTTCTCTGTCAGTGTCTCTCAGTGAGTGTGTCTCTGTGTGTCACTGTGATTTCCCTGTCAGTGTCTCTCAGTGAGTGTGTGTCTCTGTGTGTCACTGTGATTTCTCTGTCAGTGTATCTTAGCGAGTGTGTGTCCCTGTGTGTCACTGTCTGTGATTTATCTGTCAGTGTCTCTCAGTGAGTGTGTGTCCCTGTGTGTCACTGTCTGTGATTTCTCTGTCAGTGTCTCTCAGTGAGTGTGTGTCCCTGTGTCACTGTCTGTGGTTTCTCTGTCAGTGTCTCTCAGTGAGTGTGTGTCCCTGTGTGTCACCTTCCTTGGTTTCTCTGTCAGTGTCTCTCAGTGAGTGTGTCTCTGTGTGTCACTGTCTGTGATTTCCCTGTCAGTGTCTCATAGTGAGTGTGTGTCCTTGTGTGTCACTGTCTGTGATTTCCCTGTCAGTGTCTCTCAGTGAGTGCGTGTCCCTGTGTCACTGTCTGTGATTTATCTGTCAGTGTCTCTCAGTGAGTGTGTGTCCCTGTGTGTCACTGTCTGTGATTTCCCTGTCAGTGTCTCTCAGTGAGTGTGTGTCCCTGTGTCACTGTCTGTGATTTCTCCGTCAGTGTCTCTCAGTGAGTGTGTGTCCTTGTGTGTCACTGTCTGTGATTTCCCTGTCAGTGACTCTCAGTGAGTGTGTGTCCGTGTGTCACTGTCTGTGATTTATCTGTCAGTGTCTCTCAGTGAGTGTGTGTCCCTGTGTGTCACTGTCTGTGATTTCCCTGTCAGTGTCTCTCAGTGAGTGTGTGTCTCTGTGTCACTGTCTGTGATTTATCTGTCAGTGTCTCTCAGTGAGTGTGTTTCCCTGTGTCACTGCCTGTGATTTCTCTGTCAGTGTCTCTCAGTGAGTGTGTGTCCCTGTGTCACTGTCTGTGATTTCTCTGTCAGTGTCTCTCAGTGAGTGTGTGTCTCTGTGTGTCACTGTCTGTGGTTTCTCTGTCAGTGTCTCTCAGTGAGTGTGTGTCCCTGTGTGTCACCTTCTGTGATTTCTCTGTCAGTGTATCTTAGCGAGTGTGTGTCTCTGTGTGTCACTGTCTGTGATTTCTCTGTCAGTGTCTCTCAGTGAGTGTGTGTCCCTGTGTGTCACTGTCTGTGATTTCTCTGTCAGTGTCTCTCAGTGAGTGTGTGTCCCTGTGTCACTGTCTGTGATTTATCTGTCAGTGTCTCTCAGTGAGTGTGTGTCCCTGTGTGTCACCTTCCTTGGTTTCTCTGTCAGTGTCTCTCAGTGAGTGTGTCTCTGTGTGTCACTGTGATTTCCCTGTCAGTGTCTCATAGTGAGTGTGTGTCCTTGTGTGTCACTGTCTGTGATTTCCCTGTCAGTGTCTCTCAGTGAGTGTGTGTCCCTGTGTCACTGTCTGTGATTTCCCTGACAGTGTCTCTCAGTGCGTGTGTGTCCCTGTGTGTCACTGTCTGTGAATTATCTGTCAGTGTCTCTCAGTGAGTGTGTGTCCCTGTGTGTCACCTTCCTTGGTTTCTCTGTCAGTGTCTCTCAGTGAGTGTGTCTCTGTGTGTCACTGTGATTTCCCTGTCAGTGTCTCATAGTGAGTGTGTGTCCTTGTGTGTCACTGTCTGTGATTTCCCTGTCAGTGTCTCTCAGTGAGTGCGTGTCCCTGTGTCACTGTCTGTGATTTATCTGTCAGTGTCTCTCAGTGAGTGTGTGTCCCTGTGTGTCACTGTCTGTGATTTCTCTGTCAGTGTCTCTCAGTGAGTGTTTGTCCCTGTGTGTCACTGTCTGTGATTTCTCTGTCAGTGTCTCTCGGTGAGTGTGTGTCCCTGTGTGTCACCTTCCTTGGTTTCTCTGTCAGTGTCTCTCAGTGAGTGTGTCTCTGTGTGTCACTGTGATTTCTCTGTCAGTGTATCTTAGCGAGTGTGTGTCTCTGTGTCACTGTCTGTGATTTATCTGTCAGTGTCTCTCAGTGAGTGTGTGTCCCTGTGTGTCACTGTCTGTGATTTCTCTGTCAGTGTCTCTCAGTGAGTGTGTGTCCCTGTGTGTCACTGTCTGTGATTTCTCTGTCAGTGTCTCTCAGTGAGTGTGTGTCCCTGTGTCATTGTCTGTGGTTTCTCTGTCAGTGTCTCTCAGTGAGTGTGTGTCCCTGTGTGTCACTGTCTGTGATTTATCTGTCAGTGTCTCTCAGTGAGTGTGTGTCCCTGTGTGTCACCTTCCTTGGTTTCTCTGTCAGTGTCTCTCTGTGAGTGTGTCTCTGTGTGTCACTGTGATTTCCCTGTCAGTGTCTCATAGTGAGTGTGTGTCCTTGTGTGTCACTGTCTGTGATTTCCCTGTCAGTGTCTCTCAGTGAGTGCGTGTCCCTGTGTCACTGTCTGTGGTTTCTCTGTCAGTGTCTCATAGTGAGTGTGTGTCCTTGTGTGTCACTGTCTGTGATTTCCCTGTCAGTGTCTCTCAGTGAGTGTGTGTCCCTGTGTCACTGTCTGTGATTTCTCCGTCAGTGTCTCTCAGTGAGTGTGTGTCCTTGTGTGTCACTGTCTGTGATTTGCCTGTCAGTGTCTCTCAGTGAGTGCGTCTCCCTGTGTCACTGTCTGTGATTTATCTGTCAGTGTCTCTCAGTGAGTGTGTGTCCCTGTGTGTCACTGTCTGTGATTTCCCTGTCAGTGTCTCTCAGTGAGTGTGTGTCTCTGTGTCACTGTCTGTGATTTATCTGTCAGTGTCTCTCAGTGAGTGTGTTTCCCTGTGTCACTGCCTGTGATTTCTCTGTCAGTGTCTCTCAGTGAGTGCCTGTCCCTGTGTCACTGTCTGTGATTTATCTGTCAGTGTCTCTCAGTGAGTGTGTGTCTCTGTGTGTCACTGTCTGTGGTTTCTCTGTCAGTGTCTCTCAGTGAGTGTGTGTCCCTGTGTGTCACCTTCTGTGATTTCTCTGTCAGTGTATCTTAGCGAGTGTGTGTCTCTGTGTGTCACTGTCTGTGATTTCTCTGTCAGTGTCTCTCAGTGAGTGTGTGTCCCTGTGTGTCACTGTCTGTGATTTCTCTGTCAGTGTCTCTCAGTGAGTGTGTGTCCCTGTGTCACTGTCTGTGGTTTCTCTGTCAGTGTCTCTCAGTGAGTGTGTGTCCCTGTGTGTCACTGTCTGTGATTTCTCTGTCAGTGTCTCTCAGTGAGTGTGTGTCCCTGTGTCACTGTCTGTGGTTTCTCTGTCAGTGTCTCTCAGTGAGTGTGTGTCCCTGTGTCACTGTCTGTGATTTCTCTGTCTGTGTTTCTCTCAGTGAGTGTGTTTCCCTGTGTGTCACCTTCTGTGATTTCTCTGTCAGTGTATCTTAGCGAGTGTGTGTCTCTGTGTGTCACTGTCTGTGATTTCTCTGTCAGTGTCTCTCAGTGAGTGTGTGCCCCTGTGTGTCACTGCCTGTGATTTCTCTGTCAGTGTCTCTCAGTGAGTGTGTGTCCCTGTGTGTCACCTTCCTTGGTTTCTCTGTCAGTGTCTCTCAGTGAGTGTGTCTCTGTGTGTCACTGTGATTTCCCTGTCAGTGTCTCATAGTGAGTGTGTGTCCTTGTGTGTCACTGTCTGTGATTTCCCTGTCAGTGTCTCTCAGTGAGTGCGTGTCCCTGTGTCACTGTCTGTGATTTATCTGTCAGTGTCTCTCAGTGAGTGTGTGTCCCTGTGTGTCACTGTCTGTGATTTCTCTGTCAGTGTCTCTCAGTGAGTGTGTGTCCCTGTGTCACTGTCTGTGATTTCTCCGTCAGTGTCTCTCAGTGAGTGTTTGTCCCTGTGTGTCACTGTCTGTGATTTCTCTGTCAGTGTCTCTCGGTGAGTGTGTGTCCCTGTGTCACTGTCTGTGGTTTCTCTGTCAGTGTCTCTCAGTGAGTGTGTGTCCCTGTGTCACTGTCTGTGATTTCCCTGTCAGTGTCTCTCAGTGAGTGTTTGTCCCTGTGTGTCACTGTCTGTGATTTCTCTGTCAGTGTCTCTCGGTGAGTGTGTGTCCCTGTGTCACTGTCTGTGGTTTCTCTGTCAGTGTCTCTCAGTGAGTGTGTGTCTCTGTGTGTCACTGTCTGTGGTTTCTCTGTCAGTGTTTCTCAGTGAGTGTGTGTCCCTGTGTGTCACCTTCCTTGGTTTCTCTGTCAGTGTCTCTCAGTGAGTGTGTCTCTGTGTGTCACTGTGATTTCCCTGTCAGTGTCTCATAGTGAGTGTGTGTCCTTGTGTGTCACTGTCTGTGATTTCCCTGTCAGTGTCTCTCAGTGAGTGCGTGTCCCTGTGTCACTGTCTGTGGTTTCTCTGTCAGTGTCTCATAGTGAGTGTGTGTCCCTGTGTGTCACTGTCTGTGATTTCCCTGTCAGTGTCTCTCAGTGAGTGTGTCTCTGTGTGTCACTGTCATTTCCCTGTCAGTGTCTCATAGTGAGTGTGTGTCTTTGTGTGTCACTGTCTGTGATTTCCCTGTCAGTGTCTCTCAGTGAGTGCGTGTCCCTGTGTCACTGTCTGTGGTTTCTCTGTCAGTGTCTCACAGTGAGTGTGTGTCCTTGTGTGTCACTGTCTGTGATTTCCCTGTCAGTGTCTCTCAGTGAGTGCGTGTCCCTGTGTCACTGTCTGTGATTTATCTGTCAGTGTCTCTCAGTGAGTGTGTGTCCCTGTGTGTCACTGTCTGTGATTTCCCTGTCAGTGTCTCTCAGTGAGTGTGTTTCCCTGTGTGTCACTGTCTGTGATTTCCCTGTCAGTATCTCTCAGTGAAAGTCTCTGTTTTTTCAGCTGATATTCATCGGTCTCTCTCCTGTCCCTTGCCCTGTGTGTTATCCCTTTTTCCCGTCTCTCTCTCTCCTTCAGCCTGTCACTAGCTCCTGGTAGAAGTCCAGATCTGTTTGTGCTACGCAGGGCGGCCCTGGCGCAGTTAGATTGGCCTGAATGTTCGAGAGGGGGGTGGTAAATCATTCACTTCGGGGTTTCCAGCCACAGAATCCGGGGCACATTCCCTCTGGGAAGTGCTGGAGTAGTTGTTATTTCAGCGAATTCTTTTGGATCGCAGCGGGAGCATCAGTCACTGGCGAGGTTCGCTGCATCAGGAACGGAGCTGACTTTTTGCACCAGTGAGCCGGGCTGATCTGGACCAGGGGCTGAGTAATCATAAAACTGCCAGAAGCTCAGCTCCCGGAACGCCACCAGTACCAACAACTTGTCTTATTTATTTGTATATATAACAGGACTTGGCTTGAGCTTTTGCGACACGAGCAGGCGGATCTGCACCCTGAAAGGTATCTGAGTGCTGCGGTGCAATCCGGAGATAGTGGGACCGCAGAGAGAGAGACTAGCTGACAGCCAGGGGACAGGGAGACAGGCTCTGCCGCCGCCGCCGATCACACTTCCCAAGTAAGTCCAGAACAGCACCGGGAAACTGCTCGCTGCTGACAATTCCTCGAAACAATTCCTACACTGAAACACCAGCATCTAGCGTGGGTTCGCCATCTGAGGCAGTTTCCCATTTTGGGAAGAGTTAGAGTTGGATTATTTGTGGGTTGTGTGTTACCACCGGTATGGGTGGGGGCAGTGGAGGGTTTGGCGGGGGGGGGGGGGTGTATATTTTGCTGGTCATTTTGCTGTTATGGCTGATGTGGGGTGTGGGGTATTTGCCCGGGCTCTATGGGGTTTGGGGAGGGAGGGGGATATTGTATTTCGGGAGGGGGAAATTGGGGGGGGGGGGATATTTGTCGGGGCTGTATCGGATTTGGTGAGGAGGTATTATTTGTATTTGGGATGGGGGGCATTTGTCCGGGCTCTATGGGATTTGGGATGGGGGGGGGGGGGTATTTGTCCGGGCTCTATGGGATTTGGGATGGGGGGGTATTTGTCCGGGCTCTATGGGATTTGGGATGGGGGGGGGGGTATTTGTTCGGGCTCTATGGGATTTGGGATGGGGGGGGGGCATTTGTCCGGGCTCTGTGGGATTTGGGATGTGGGGTATTTGTCCGGGCTCTGTGGGATTTGGGACGGGGAGTATTTGTCCGGGCTCTATGGGATTTGGGATGGGGGGGGGGGGTTATTTGTCCGGGCTCTATGGGATTTGGGGAGGGGGGGGATATTTGTTTGGGCTCTTTGGGATGGGGGGGGTATTTGTCTGGGCTCTGTGGGATTGGGGATGGGGTGGTATTTGTCCGGGCTCTATGGGATTTGGGGGGGGGGGGGTATTTGTCCGGGCTCTGTGATTTGGGATGGGGGGGTATTTGTCCGGGCTCTATGGGATTTGGGATGGGGGGGTATTTGTCCGGGCTCTGTGATTTGGGATGGGGGGGTATTTGTCCGGGCTCTGTGATTTGGGATGGGGGGGTATTTGTCCGGGCTCTATGGGATTTGGGATGGGGGGGTATTTGTCCGGGCTCTATGGGATTTGGGGGGGTATTTGTCCGGGCTCTGTGGGATTTGGAATGAGGGGGTATTTGTTCGGGCTCTGTGGGATTAGGGATGGGGGGGGTATTTGCCTGGGCTCTGTGGGATTTGGGATGGGGGGGTATTTGCCCGGGCTCTGTGGGATTTGGGATGGGGTCGTATTTGTCCGGGCTCTATGGGATTTGGGGGGGTGGTATTTGTCCAGGCTCTGTGGGATTTGGGATGGGGGGTATTTGTCCGGGCTCTGTGGGATATGGGATGGGGGGGTATTTGTCCCGGCTCTGTGGGATATGGGATGGGGGGGTATTTGTCCCGGCTCTGTGGGATATGGGATGGGGGGTATTTGTCCCGGCTCTGTTGGATTTGGAATGGGGGGGTATTTGTCCGGGCTCTATGGGATTTGGGGGGGTATTTGTCCGGGCTTTGTGGGATTTGGGATGGGGGGGTATTTGTCCGGGCTCTGTGGGATTTGGGATGGGGGGTATTTGTCTGGGCTCTATGGGATTTGGGATGGGGAGTATTTGTCCGGGCGCTATGGGATTTGGGATGGGGGGTATTTGTCTGGGCTCTGTGGGATTTGTGGAGGGGGGGTATTTGACCGGGCTCTGTGGGAGTTGGGGAGGGGTGGATATTTGACCGGGATCTGTGGGATTTGGGATGGGGGGTATTTGTCCGGGCTCTATGGGATTTGGGATGGGGGGTATTTGTCTGGGCTCTGTGGGATTTTGGGGGGGGAGGGGTATTTGTCTGGGCTCTGTGGGATTTGGGATGGGGGGGTATTTGTCTGGGCTCTGTGGGATTTGGGATGGGGGGGTATTTGTCTGGGCTCTGTGGGATTTGGGGAGGGGGGTATTTGCTCGGGCTCTATGGGATTTGGGGAGGGGTGGATATTTGTCCGGGCTCTGTGGGATTTGGGGAGGGGGGGATATTTGTGCGGGCTCTGTGGGATTTGGGGAGGGGTGGATATTTGTCCGGGCTCTGTGGGATTTGGGGAGGGAGGGGGATATTTGTCCAGGCTCTGTGGGATTTGGGGAGGGGGGGATATTTGTGCGGGCTCTGTGGGATTTGGGGAGGGGTGGATATTTGTCTGGGCTCTGTGGGATTTGGGGAGGGGGGATATTTGTCCGGGCTCTGTGGGATTTGGGGAGGGGGGGGGGGATATTTGTCCAGGCTCTGTGGGATTTGGGGACGGGTGGATATTTGGCCGGGTTCTGTGGGATTTGGGGAGGGGGGTATTTGTCCGGGTTCTGTGGGATTTGGGGAGGGGGTATTTGTCCGGGCTCTGTGGGATTTCGGGAGGGGGGGGGTGGGTATTTGTCCGGGCTCTGTGGGATTTGGGGAGTGGGGTATTTGTCCGGGCTCTGTGGAGGTGCTCAGTGGGCTGTGCACTGTTTCAGCCGGGCCATGAAGATGCTCAGGCTGCTCCACTTGAACTCGGATGACGGGAATAATGTGGTGTTTGCTGCATTTGCTCAATTTGACATTTCAGGACCCCAGTCAGGAATGCTAGATACGGAAATGTGTTGTTCTAGGCTGGGACGTGTTTATATGGGATCGCTCTTTGCATATTTGGCGTTTTATATGAAGTGGGTTTCCAATGTTTGGGTGATATTTGGATGTGTTTGCTGTTTGTGTGATGTGGGATAAAGGTAGAGTTTATTGGATTTATTTTGACCGTACTTGGTGTGGTTGCCCAGTACTCCTGGGTGATTTGTATTTCCTGTGCCGTGGGGCTGTCTGTATTTCTATGTCAGGCGATTGCCTCGGAAAGATTGACTTTCCTGCACTTGAAGTGGTTCTATCCAGCAGCGTGGCTGTCCTGTGCTTACATGGGGTTGAATTTCCGCGAGGTTGTCCTCTGGGTTTCCTGCAATTGGTGTGATTGCATTTGGAGAGCTGTCGCTGTCCTTGTGTTTGTTTTCCATACAGAATTTGGGTTGACCTTGCACAAGCCGTTTCACTGCCAAACCTCTCCTTACAGAACAAACCGAGCTGCTTAACAGAAAATCGGAAGGACTGGTTGGATTATTAGTTTGGTGCTAATTTACATACGTGGGTTTATTCAACCGGCTGGAACATTATTTGAATGAAGCACCAATTTTGATGAATAAATAGGATGGGGTATACGGTATAATCGATCCTCACAGCGTTAAAACAAAAGCGAGGAAGCTTGCACGCTTAACTGGTTCCTGAAGATTGCAAGACAATGATGCGCAAAATGCAAAGGGTTACCAACTTTCTATTTTTTTAAGTATTCGGAATGAAAGGTGACCGGGCGCTTTTTCATATTGGGAAACCATTGTAAAAATATTTTCGTGCAGTTATTTATATTTAAAATATTTGCATTCCTAGCCCAATTATATGAAGTGGGGAGGAGACACTTGGAATGACCATTCTGGCCGCCTTAGAAAAAGAATATGCAGGCATTGAAGAAGGTGCAAAAAAAAACATTGCAATCAGAATGGGCTGCGACACTTTATTCTGGAAAAAGAGGAAGTTTGATTCGATTGAGGTGTTTAAGATTATGGTGTTGGTGAGGGTAGATACAGTTCCAGACCAGAACTGGGGATTTAAGATAGACACATCCAACAAGGAACATAGGTTAAATTGTTGACCCAGAGATCAGTTAATATGTGGAGCTCACTTACCACCAAGAGAAGTCGAGGTGATTGGCGAAAATTCATGTAAGAGGATGCACACATGAGGAAGAAAGGAATGGGGAATGTTAATGGAGTTGGATTAAGGATAAGACATAAACACAGGCAAGGACCCGCTGTTCCAAATGGCCTATTCCTGTGCTGTTAGTAGAATGTAATACCCTGTAAAACATGCAGTCTAAGATCGTCCTCCGGAGCTGCGCTCTTGGAGAGCAGCAGATGGTCATGATATGTGTTTGGAACTTGTTAGATTAAAGGATTTACTCTATGCTCTGGTGGGCAGAGCAGATGACTGCAGATCACAACATAGCTGAATGCAAGCAGAGCATTTGAGTGAAGCAAAGTATATGAGCATTCAGTCCCACTTCAGGAGCTTCTTGCTCAGACGTAACACTGAATCCTTTAATCCCCATACTAGTACAACATGGTCTTTGCTTTATTTCCATTTTGAATGTATTGTGGGTCAAATCAAAAATATCAAGCATAAATATTGGTGCAATTCCACATCCAATCAGCCCGTTTGTCAAAAGACCCATAACTTACTGGTTCTCCAGCGTCGCGTTCAGTGGGTAGCCAAATGGTGTGCTGGGAATCCCTGGAGGAAGTTTCCAACTGAGGGTTTACCCAGCAATTTCCCAGAAGCGCCACTTCCTTTGGACAATGGCGCTGGGCTGGGGCTCATCCGACAGAAGTGATTTAAATGGCTAACTTTGGATGGTTCTGCCAGTTTTACCCTGATAGTCACTCTGAAAGAGTTTGAGAAACCCAATTCTTTCTAATTCCAGAGTAACTACTTTAAAACCCCAGGCCTAGCCTTGCACAGCTCTCGCATACACAACCCACCGATACATCCAAAACCTTCCCCGTCCAAACACCCCCTCCCTCCCAGTCCAAACCCCCTCCCTCCCAGACCGACCCTCCTCCCGGACTGACCCTCCCCCTCTCTGGCCTGAACACTCCTCCCTCCAGCCTGCCTCCACCCCTGCTCCAAGTCCAACCCTAACCCCTAAACTCCGGTACAAAGCAACCCCCCCCCCCCCCCCCCACCCTCCTCCAGTCTGTCCCAAACAGTCCAACATTGTCTGAACCCCCACCACATTGTCTGAACCACTTACCTTTTATTTGTCCTTTTAAACACATTTACAGGGGTGGCACAGTGGTTAGCACTGCTGCCTACGGCGCTGAGGATCCAGGTTCGATCCCGGCCCCGGGTCGCTGTCTGTGTGGAGTTTGCACATTCTCCCCATGTCTGTGGTTTACACCCCCAAAGTCCAAAGGTGTGCAGGTTAGGTGAATTGGCCATGCCTTAGTCACGCCTGGACTTGTTTCCCTTAATTGGGAAACAGAATAATTGGGTACTCTAAATTTTTTTAAAAAAATAAACACCTCCAGTGCCATAAAAAGGAAATGTTTCCCACCCTCACTGTTCACCCAACACTTTGCTGCTCCTGTCTAACCCAACCGGAGGGAGAAAGTTGGTGACAGAGAGCCTTCAGAATTCCAGGGAAGGGAAGTCCGGCAAAGGTCACAATCCAACAGAGATTGCTACTTTGAGGAATTTACGGGCGTACGTATCAGTTCCAGAATAATGTCTGTTGGGGTATTCCATGTCTTAATAACCCCCATAAAAATACCTACTGCTCAGTAAGTTCCTTTTGCAATGTTCTTAAACTTATGCACTGTAATTACTGACTCACCAACCAGTGGTTTACCTCAGTAAAAACTCTCATCAGTTTGAACCTTTCAACCCATTAGCCTGATTCACCTGTTAACTTTCTTTGTCCTGGAGAAAAAACTCCAGTTTCTCCTCATTGTTCTCCCCTAAATAAAGTCCCACATTCTTGAGGAAGTGCTACAGTGTCAGAGATACCACCCTTCACATGAGAAATTAGTCCAAGACTGCAGCTGCCTTCTCAGGAGGTGTAAAAGATCCTACGCCACTATTTGAAAGAACAGAAAGGGAGATATATTTGTTGCTGTGGTCAATATTTGTCCCTCAATCAACATTAAAAAAATAGATGATTGGCTATTATTGTTGTATGTTCAGTAAGCATCATGCGGACATTCTGATCCCTGTACGGTTGATCATTGAATGGTTATTGATAATGTACATAGTTTACATGGCATAGCCCAAGCTCTGCGCTACTCCATGCTTGCTTCTACACAGGTCTCTGTTCAGTCTGCAATTAATTCTAGCCTCAGGTTACGTGTCTCTTTACTTCGCATCATGGGCGGCACTGTTTCCCAGTGCCACATTAACCCTTGCTATGCCAGAAACCCTTATACTACAATGTTCATATTGTTGTTTGTGCGACTATGATGTGCACAAATTGGCTGCCATGCTTCCTACACCACAATAGTTACTAAGCTTCATTGGCTGTAAAGTATTTGGGGATGTCTTGAACTATATTATTGTATGTATTTTGTTTATTTTGTTGAAACTATACATTGGTCTTGAAAAAACTGCAGCCAGCAACCTAAGATCAGGACCCCTGATGGATTTTGGGCCTTGGCGATTTTTGGGTCAGGTATTTCAGGCCAGGTTAAGTCAAGAGTTGCTCGGACCGCCCAGAGTACGGGAAAAGGCAGTCGTGCAATAGCAGTGTGCACCAATACAGCACGTAGCCGAAAAAGCTGGTAATTTATTTTACTCCCTAATAATAATTACATTTCTTGCATGATAGCTTAAAAAATCTGATTAGCCAGATTTGAGACACTGTATCTGTATCCCACTTGCTTCACCTGCATCAGCCCGACTAGGAACATGGTTTTGATTTCACAGTGGGAGCACTGACAAAGTATTAATGTCTAAGAGGAGGAGCCAAGTGGAAATGGCCCCAGGATCACATCCCCATATCTCACTAAAAGCAGCCACATGACTTCAGGTCGTGCATTCTGCTGAGATTTGAAAGCATAGAGCATAGAACATACACTGCAGAAGGAGGCCATTCGGCACATTGAGTCTGCACCGACCCACTTTAAGCCCTCACTTCCACCCTATCCCCATAACCCAATAACCCCATCTAACCTTTTTGGACACCAAGAGGCAATTTAGGATGGCCAATCCACCTAACCTGCACGTCTTTGGACTGTGGGAGGAAACCGGAGCACCCGGAGGAAACCCACGCAGACACGGGGAGACGTGCAGACTCCGCGCAGACAGTGATCCAGTGGGGAATCGAACCTGGTACCCTGGCGCTGTGAAGCCACAATGCTATCAACTTGTGCTACCGTGCTGCCCTAAAGCAATTTGCTTTTTAAAAACTGTATGCTAAGTTCTGTGATCTTGTCTTGCAATGATTCGACAGAACTGCTCGTGACTTAACCAGAACAATGTTTTATTGATGCACACATGGTAAGGTAACGATCAGAATGCTATGCAGACCAAGTTATCATAGAGTTACATTAGACCCTCCTGGAACTATCCTTATATGCAACTGCCCTCATACGCGCCTTACAACCTTCTGCCGGTAGCCAGATGTCACATGACTAATGTCTGACGCCACCTGCTGGTTGGAGGTCACAGTGCTGAGTACATGTAATATTATCTACAGGCATATCACCACAATCAAAATAAATTAAGCGGTAGTTAAGAAGCTGTTTGTTATGTTTGCACTGCTTTTGTTATTTACATCTCAACACTGTATAAAGAGGAAATTACGAAAGGCACGGCAGTTTGTAGAAAATCTATTAATGATACTAGCTTTCCACACAAGCCTGTCTTTCACCTTTGTAGTAGTATATACTAAGGAAAATATAATCCATGTAAGTGCCCTCACCAGTGGTTTAACACTGCTACCTCACAGCGCTGAGGACCCGGGTTCGATCCCGGCCCCGGGTCACTGTCCGTATGGCGTTTTCACATTCTCCCTGTGTTTACGTGGGTCTCACCCCCACAACCCAAAGATGTGCAGGTTAGGTGGATTGCCCCTTAATTGGGAGGAAAAAAAAGAATTGGGTACTCTAAATTTATGGAAAAAAAGTGCTATCACCAACTGCATAATAGGCTATACCCATACTTTCATTCTCATGTACAAATGTGCAGTGCTAAATTTAGAAGATGCAGAGCTGCCTGGAAAAATAAATCTACTTGGAAATACATGAACACATATCAAGGCACTCATGAAAGTATAGATTGGTGCTTTAATTAACACATACTAATCGTCATATGAGTTTAGAAACATGCCAGGATCCAAAGCACAAAACCTCCTCCTGGAGAGAGCTTTTGAAAGCATTTTTAAAAATTAATTGACGGCATTCGCTGGTTTTATTTCATTAAAAGAAATGTGCACTAACGGTTTTGAAGAATAGAAATTAATTTCTAAATGGACAACTCTTTTTTGATGGTATTCTTCTCAGGCAATGTTGTGTATTCTTGGAAATCATGTATTTCTGAAATGAATGTGCCAACTCTATCACAAAATATCTTTCTTACAATAAAAATCCAATGTATTTTGGAAGGGAAAAGTTGACAAACTGTAAGGGCACTCCAAGGGTGATATTTACCAGTTAAAATTAGTGAAATGGTCTGTGTAAGTCGTGCTTCATGGAGCTAACCTTGTAACACGGGTTTTTAGACAATAACACAGAAAGAGGAAATCAGGGACACACGGGCAGCACGGTATCCGGGCAGCATGGTAGCACAGTGATTTGCACTGTTGCTTCACAGCGCCAGGGTCCCAGGTTCGATTGCGGCTTGGGTCACAGTCTGTGCGGCGTCTACACGTTCTCCCTGGTTCTGCTTGGGTTTCCTCCGGATGCTCCGGTTTCCTCCCACAGTCCCAAAGACATGCTTGTTAGGTGAATTGGACATTCTGAATTGTCCCTCAGTGTACCCGAACAGGCACCGGAGTGTGGCGACTAGGGGATATAACAGTAACTTCATTGCAGTGTTAATGTTAACCTACTTGTGACAATAATAAAGATTATTATTACATATAAACACTAATATACAAAGTGTAAATATTAGTACACCTCTTTTCTGAATTTAGTACACTCTGGTAGGGTACCATTTTAGGGAAATATTACTTTTACTTGGCCTCCAAATTTGCAGCTTGTCTCGGTTACAGCACACTTTCCTCATGAGTAAGAAAACCATGGGATTAGCCTGCAGGCCAAGGACAAAAACACACAAATCTAGAATTATCCTTCAGAACGATATTGAGGACTTCCAGTGGCGACATGTACATGGGAGGCACACATTGGGTGGCTCTTGCTCGAGACTATTTTTTTCAGAACTTGATGCCTGGTCCCAGGGGCAATTTTTAGACGAATAGTTGCAGGAAGACATAAGGAAGGAGGGGGATGTCTAAAACCAGAAAAAAGCCATCAGCAAGTTGAGATTCGCCGTTGAGCGAAAGGGTCAGCCCAGCAGCAGGAAAGATAGCGGAGGCTGGGTCGCTGGGTGGGGCCGCGCCGCTCACAGTGGAGAAGGTGACTGAGGCGATGGCCGTGGAATTTGAGAAACAGTTTGCCAAACACATGGAGGTGATGAAGAAGGAAATGATGGCAGTAATGAAGGAGCTGGTGGAGGAGGCGATTGCCCCGGTGAAGGCGGCTGGGTCGAGGGCTTCGGCTGAGGTGCGGGAGCAGGGTGGGAAAACAAAGGGAGTGGAGGAGGCACAGTGACCAGTTCACCTCGACGGGTGAGGAGCTGCAGAGAGTGGTGGAGGCCAACATAGGAGTGAGAGCAAAGGTGGAGGACCTGGAAAATAGGTCTAGGGGCAGAACCTCAGAATTGTGGGTTTGCCCGAAGGGCCCAAGGCTGACTGAGTACTTTGTCAAGTTGTTGGCGGAGCTGCTGCGGGAGGGGGAAGATCCCTCCGATATGAACTGGATCGGGCTCATCGGTCATTGAAGCCTAAACCGAAGGCAAGTGAACCACCAAAGGCGGTAATAGTTTGTTTTCACAGGTACCATGTGAAGGGGAAGGTCCTGAGTTGGGCGAAGCATAAGCGGGAGGTGCAGTGGGCAGGAGCTGGTATACATATATACCAGGACTTAACCATGGAGCTGGCAAGAAGGCCGGCACTGTACAGTAGTGGTGTGAGGTTCGGCGTGGTGTATCCAGCGAAGTTGAGGGTGACGTACAACTCAAAGGACTTTTGCTTCGAGACAGTGGAAGTGGTGGAGGCTTTTGTGAAGGTAGAGGGACTGGGACTGAAATGAGAAATGGGACTGGGATCTGGTCTTGGAGTGAGGATAGGGTGGTGGAAGGCTGTACATAGTTCTATTTCTTGTTTCTTATTTGTGATTTCAGGGTGTGAAGTTGCCTGTTTGGGCGTTTTTCTGGGGGTTGCATGTTAGCACTGGGCTTGTTTAGCTGTTTATCTGATGGGTATTGTTTCAGGGATTGGGGAGTGGGACCTGGGCAGGGGCCTTCAAACTAGCAAGCTTAAGTTGGCTGATGAATGGGAGTGGTGGTGGGAGGGGCGGCGGTCATTGGAGCCTGGTTAAATAGGTTTTGATGTGCCTGGGAGATGTGAAAGATGGGGGATGGGATCGATACTGGGAGAGGTATATTTGAGAGGAAGTGGATGGGTGATTCTGGGAGAGGGGAAGAGCTTGATGGCAACAAAGGGCCGAAGGGGCTTTTCACAGTAATTTAATTGAAGCCTACTTGTGACAATAAGAGATTATTATATTATGAGGGCCAGGTCCAGTGGGTGGGGCCCAGAGTTATGATGATGGAGAATAAGAGGGGCAGGTGGGTGTGAGAGACCCCGGTCAGAGTAGTAACGTGGAACTTGAGGGGCTTGGGGCGGGCGGGGAAGAGATCAAGGATGTTTGAGCACCTAATAAGCTTAAAAGACCAATGTAGTCATGTTGCAAGAGACCTGAGGGTGAAGGACCAGGTGAGGCTTAGGAAGGGCTAGGTCAGCCAAGTATTCCACTCTGTGTTTGATAGTAATGCGCGGGATGTAGCGGTGTTGGTGGGCATGAGAGTGAGGTTCCAGATGGAGAAGGTGGTGGCGGATCAGGGGGGTTGATATGTGATTATAACAGGGGCGTTGGAGGGGAGGTTGGTGGTATTGGCGAGTGTATATGGCCCCAACGGGGATGATGCAGTGTTTCTGAGTAGGATGCTGGGTGCCATCCCAGACATGGACTCACATGAGCTAAATAGTAGGAGGGGATTGAATACGGAGTAAGAGCCGAGGATGGAGAAATCACAGCCGCGCTTGCTGGCCCAGGGCGAGGGGGGGGGGGGGGATGTCCAAGGCGCTGGCCTGTCTTATGAGGGAAATGAGAGGGGTGGACCGGTGGAGATTTTTGCGCCCCGGTTCACAAAGTAAATTTGAGGATAGTCTTTTTGTGGCAGGGAAGGTGTTGCTGGCTGGGATAAGGGGATCAGAGTATTTGGGGATAGCGATCTCAGACCATGCGCCGCATTGGGTGGATGTGGTCCTGGAGAGGGGGGTAGCTCAGGCCAGGGTGGAGAATGGGTGTGGAGTTGTTGGTGTGCTGAAGCTTCTGTGATAAGATTGGGAAAGTGAATGAGGAGTATGTAGGATTTAAGTGTTCAGGGGAAGTATTGCTGGTGGTGGTATGGGAGGCCCTGAAGGCGGTAGTGAGGGGGGAAGTAATATCATTTCTGGCCAAGTTGGATAAAGAGGAGAGGGAGGAGCGTCAAAGGTTGGTGGAGGAAATGTTGTAGGTGGACAGGAGGCACGCGGGAGGTGCAGATCCGGCCCTCCTTAACAGGAGGAAGGTGCTCCAGGCTAGTTTTGACTGGTTGTCTATGGTGAAGGCGGTACGCCAACTGAGGCAGGCGAGGAGGGCAGTTTCTGAACTTGGCGAGAAGGCAGGCCAGCTTCGGGGGGAGGCGGCGGCGAGGGAGATAGTCCAGGGGCGGGATAGGTTGTGGAAAAGTGGTGGTGGTTCCGGAGCAGATTAATAAGGTGTTTGAAGAGTTTTATGAAAAGCTGAATGGGTCGGAGATAGCGGGAGTGAAAAGAGGGGTGATGGAGTTCCTGGACGTGTTGGGGGAGGAAGGTATGGCCAGCTTGGAGGGGTTGGTGGGGGAACAAGAGGTAAAGGAGGAAATTGGGAGGATGCAATCGGGTAAGCAACAGGGTCGGATTGGTTCCCAGTGGAATATTATAAGAAGTTCAAAGACAAGTTGGCGCTGCTGATGGTGCGGATGTTTGAGGAGGCGATAGGGAGGGGGGTACTACCACAAATTTTGGGACAGGCCTCGATCTCCCTGCTGTGAAAGATGGACAAGACCCGATGGAGTGTGGGTCGTATAGGCCCATGTCATTACTGAATGTAGACGCCAAGATACTGGCGAAGGTGCTGCCGGCTAGGCTGGAGGGGGCCTCCCGAAGGTGAAAGGGGAAGACCAGACAAGGTTTGCGAAAGGAAGTCAGCTATTCTCGAATGTCAGAAGGTTATTAAACGTGATCATGGTGCCGTCCAAGGGAAAGAAGATGGGAGTGGTGGTGGCACTAAAAGCGGAAAAGGCATTTGGTCAGGTAGAGTGGGGGTACTTGATGGCGGTGCTAGAGAGATTTGGGATTGGGCTAAAGTTTACAGAGTGGGTACGGCTATTGTATAGGCAACCAATGGCGAGTGACTGCACAAATAATATGAGCTTGGGGTACTTTGCTCTATACCAGGGTACCAGGCAGGTGCAGATGTCCCCCCTGCTATTTGCATTAGCGATAGAACCACTGGCCATCACTTTAAGGAGTTCAGGACTATGGAAAGAGATAATGCAAGTGGGGATAGAACATAGGGTATTCTTGTACGTGGGCAATCTACTGCTGTATATTTCAGAGACAAGTATGTTGGTAGGGAACGTAATGTGACTTCTCCAAAGATTCGGGAAGTTTTAACTAAATTTAGAGAAGAGAGAGTATTTTATGGTGTCCCAGTCAGGAATGGGGTAGGAGTGGGGGGGCTGCCATTTCGTAGGGCGGCAACCCACTTCATTTACTTGGGGGTGCAGGTGGCGTGGGACTGGGTGGGGCTCCGTTGGTACAATTTCACTAGCTTGGTGGGGAGGGTGAAGGCCGACTTGGCAAGATGGGACAATCTTCCTCTGTCATTGGCGGGTTGGGTGCAGGTGATTAAAATGAATGTGTTGCCACGATTTTTAGTTTTGTTCCAGTGCCTGCCGGTCTTTTTACCCAAGCCATTTTCTAGGAAAGTGGACAGGTCGGTCACCTCGTTCATTTGGGGGGGGGGCGGGGAAAGGTAGCCAGTGTTAGGAAAGTGGTGCTGCAGAGGGGCGGCAGGCAGGCGGGCTGGGTGTCCCAAACTTATAATACTACTATTGAATGGCGAACGCAGAGAAGGTGAGGGGCTGGATCGTGAGGAGGGGGGGAGGTTCCCTAAGGGTTAGGATGGAGGAAGGACTGTGTAAGAGGTCGGGGTTGAGGGCGCTGGTGACGGCACTGTTTCCGTTGGCATCGGGCAAGTACTCCGGGAGTCTGGTGGTGGTGGAAACACTGAAGAATTTGAGGCAGCTGAGGCAGAACTCCAAGTTGGGGGCTGGGTCAAGGGTGACATCGATTTGGGGGAATTGTAGGTTTGGGCCAGCGGGTTGGACGGGAGATTTCGGAGATGGGAGGAGAGGAGGATCAAGGTAATATAAAAACCTGTTCCTGGGGGGGCTTTTTGCGAGGTTGGAAAAGTTGGGGGGGAAGTACAGACTGGCGCAGGGGAAGGGTTTAGATACCTGCAGCTCTGAGACTTTGTAAGGAAGGAGTTTCCAAGCTTCAAGATAGCGCCTGCCCCTCATTGATGGAGGGGAGGGGAGTTGGAGAAGGGGGTGGTGTCAGCGATGTACGGGAAGATTCTGGAGGAGGGCAAGTTGTCCATGGAAGGGATTAAGGCCAAGTGGGAAGAAGAATTGGGGGAGGTAATGGAAGAAGGTCTGTGGTGTGAGGTGCTCCGAAGGGTGAATGCCTCAACCTCATGCGTGAGGTTGGGGCTGATAATGCTGACAATCGTGTACGAGGGCGAGGATGAGCCGGCCCGTTTAGTGGGTGGAAATGTCTGTGAGCAGTGTGTGAAGGGCCTCGCAAACCATGTACATATGTTTTAGTCCTGCCCGAATTTGGAGAGGTATTGGAGGGAGGTCTTTAGCATCATCTCGGGGGTACTACATGTGGACTTGGAAGTGGGTCCCCTAGAGGCCATTTTTGGGGTGCTGGACCAGCCTGAACTGCAGGCGGGTGCGGGGGCAGATATTTTAGCCTTTGCCTCGCTGATTTCCCGGACTTTCGGGAAATTGTTGCCAACGGGGGAGGGGATTGGGTTCACTTTTTCTGTTTTGTTATTAACTTACACTTGGAATGTACGAATGGATGTATCAGACTGTATTTGAGGGGGCTGTTGTTCTTTGGGATTGGTATTTTCTTTGTTTTTCCTTTGCTGTTTCTTTGATGAAAATGTGGAGAATACAAAGATTTTAAAAAAAGAACGATATTAAGGAAGCTCTGCGCTGTGTTTCAAATGAGACATTAAAATGCATAGGTAGATTTAAAAGTTCCAATGTTACGATTCAATGAAGAACAGGGGTTCTGCAGGCATCCTAGCCAACATGTAGAAAAAATAAATTAACTAGCCCTTTACTTTATTGTTATTGTTAAATCTTAGTTTCATATATACACACACCAGACAAGCAGTTCTGCCTTTACCCTGCTTCCATTTGCCCACTGGGGAAATAATAGCAATAACCTTCAAATATAACAAAAGAAAATCGTTCTGAAGTTAACTCCCTTCTCAACCACCTGTGGGTCAGAGTAATCAATTGCTAGTCCAACTGTGCAGACAAAGTCTTTGGAGCCCAGATAAACCTGCACAAAAAGCTATTTTAGGAGTGCAAGTCGCTCTTAAGATATCGCTTTGACCATTGGACACCACTGGGATCTGAACCCAGAATCTCCTGCTTACCAGAGGGGTTGATGATCAATGCCAATCAATCAGTGTCGGAAGGAACAGGCACTACAATTGAACATAACAGTTTAGTTCCGTTTGATTAAATTGAGCATCATGCTGCCTCCTCAAATGTTACCTGGACTCGGATGTTAGGTCCACTCCGTCATCAATTTCTATGAACAAGTAAGTGCTGCAATTGAAACGATTTAGAACTTTACATTTTGGAGATGGATTACATATATTCTCCGTGCACACACTTATATTTAATTGATCTAACTGAGACTTTCAAAAAAATCGAGACATTTGGTAGGGACAAAATCTTAAAATTAGAGCTGGGCTATTGAAGATTGCAATCTGGCTGCACTTTTTCATTCAGAGATAGAGGAAATTTAGATTTGCCCGCCCAACCTGAAAAGTCTGTGGATATTATTTCAATAGAAACTTTTAAGACTGACATTGATAAAAAAAAGTATTCAGCAAGAGCATCAAAGGATATGGAACAAATGTAGGTAAATGGCATCATTTGACAGCAGCAGTAATCAAATTCAATAGTGCAATAGGCTTGGGGGCTGAAGGCTGAGATGGATCATAGAAAATTTATGATACAGGGAGGCCTTGCAGCTCATTGTTTATGTGCTGGTTGATAAGGAGCTACATAGCCTAATCCTACCTGGCCACAATTCTTCAAATAGACATCCATATAAATCATAGGAAAAACCCCTCCTGATTTACTTCCAGGTCTAATGACTGTATTGCTGTACCCTGAGACATCCCTGTTCTGTGTATGTATTTGACCAATGTTGCAGTAGGGGAGACTAGGGTGAAATTTTCCAGCCATTGGGATTCTCTTTCCCCATTGGCAGCATACCGCCACCCAAGGGTTTCCTGGGGGTGTGGGGTGGCTTCAATGTGAAATCCCATTGACGAGCAGCAGGAGCAGAGAATCTCACCACCAGTGAACAGCGCACCGCTGAGAAATACGTGGCTGGGAGAACGGAGTATCCCGCCCTAGTTCTGGAGGACACAGTTTATAAATAAAAGATCTCGCTTCTAAGATTGAGATTAGAGGGTAGCACGGTGACGCAGTGGTGAGCATTGATGCCTCACGGCGCCGAGGTCCTAGGTTCGATCCCGGCTCCGGGTCACTATCCGTGTGGAGTTTGCACATTCTCCCCGTGTCTGCGTAGGTCTCACCACCACAACCCAAAGATGTGCAGGGTAGGTGGATTGGCCATGCTAAATTGCCCCTTAATTGGAAAAAAAAAAAATTGGGTTCTCTAAATTTAAAAAAAATGATTGAGATTAGGAGAATTTATTTTACCAAAGGGTCATTAGTACTTAGAATTCTCTTCCCCAGAGAGCAGTGGAGGTTGGTCATTGAATTTATTCAAGGCAGAGTGGGACAGATTTTTTGCGAGACAAGGGAGGCAAGAGTTACTGTGGGGGTGGGGAAAGGAGCGGGGCTGAGGGGGGGGGGGGCGTAGACCGGAAAATTGAGTTGAGATTTTTTTTAAAATTTAGAGTACCCAACTATTTTTTCCAATTAAGGGACAATTTAGCGTGGCTAATCCACATACCTTGCACATCTTTGGTTTGTGGAGGTGAGACCCATGCAGGCATGGGCAGAATGTGCAAACTCCACATGGACAGTGACCCAGGACTGGGATTGAACCCGGGTCCTTTGCGTTGTGAGGCAGCAGTGCTAACCACTGTGCCACTGTGCAGTCCGAAAATGGAGTTGAGATCATAACCATTTCAACCATGATTCAACGCCCTATGTTCCGAACAGATTGGGAAAAAAAACTTTCTGATGTGAATTCTTTGCTCTTAGCTCCATCAATTTTTTTAATGTCAAAAGCTTCATCAGATGCTATGGGGTAGTCATGCCAGGTTCTACTGCACCGTGGATCACTGCGATTCTCCAGAGCTCTGGCAGAATAACAGCGCCAGCAATTCACACAAAACTATTCTGCAATTTGCATACTGTAATAGCTTCACTAATCTCCAGTTGTGTGTGAGACCTTAGTGGCAGGGTGATTGCAGTAAGCCAATAGTAAACACAAATTCAAAACCATTTTATTTCAGAGCCTGTACAGGCTATTTTTGAAAATAAAATCCAATTGTTATGAACAGTTTCTTCTCCATAATCACTGTGATTGTTACTTTTATCTTGGGAAAGTAGGTTGTGGAAATTGGTGAAGAGACATTGACCTAGAAAGTCAATGACGTCCGTCTGTAATTCATTCCGAGCATGAATTGCTCTGACCACCATATGAGTTTTTGTTCATAAGGAGACATCCAGGGCCAAGCCCAAAACAGGCAATGGACTCTTCACATAGAAAAATCAAGGGACGTATGAAGTGCGCTTTTTACTAAATTGGTCTGTCCCAATGCAGCCAGTTCCAATATACCTTCCTGTTCTGGACCACCCGAGAAGATGAGAAAGTTTTTCTGCACTAATCTCATCAAATCCGGTAATCATTTGGGTCACACTCATTCTCCTAAACTCAAGTGAAGTCACACTCATTCTCCTAAACTCAAGTGAAGTCACACTCATTCTCCGAAACTCAAGTGAATACATGCAATCTGTCTACCAAGCTTAACCCTTAAAGCCTTGGTAAAGCTGCAGGCATCCCTGCCAAGGGCAATATCTACCTCCTCGGGGTTTACTGCACAATATTAAATGCAATTGTCGAGGTGAGGTCTGACCAAGGAGATACATAACTGAAGCCTAATTTGGAAGCAGAATGCTGTAGATCTCTGAATGAAATCTGACAAAACCCAGAAAATGGTGGGAAAAAAACAGCAGTTTAGACAGCATTTAGAAAGAGAGAGAAACTGAGTTAACATTTTGATTTTATCAGAACTGGGAAAAGGTAGAGATGCAATCGGTTTTGAGCAAGGAGTGGGTACGCAGGACAAAAGTCGCATAATAATAATAATAGCTTATTGTCACAGGTAGGCTTCAGTGAAGTTAGTGTGAAAAGCCCCTAGTCGCCTGTTCGGGGAGGCCGGTATGGGAATTGAACCCGCGCTGCTGCCTTGTTCTGCATTACAAGCCAGCTGTTCAGCCCACTGTGCGAAACCAGCCCCATGAGAGGGTGGAAGACATGCGAGATTGAAAGACAGAAATGTTCGTCTTCCAGGGCCAAATGGAAAGGTGATGGAGCACGAAAAGGCTGAAAGATGTGCCCAGAGCCCATGTGCTGCTAATTGAAAGAAATAAACCAAAACCAGAAAGAGAAACAAAATGGGAGATACAATTTACTGCCTGAAATTGTTGAACTCAGCATCGAATCTAGAAGACTGTAAAGTGCCTAATTGAAAGATGGTACGAAGTCTTACAACACCAGGTTAAAGTCCAACAGGTTTGTTTCGATGTCACAAGCTTTCGGAGCGCTGCTCCTTCCTCAGGTGAATGAAGAGGTCTGTTCCAGAAACACATATATAGACAAATTTATCTAACATTTATCTAACACCGAGCCCCAACATTGAGGGGCTAGGCCGGCGCCGGAGGGATTTGCGTGGAAATGACATGTCGGGGCGACGCATGCGCAGGAGCGTCAGCAGCCGCTGACAGTTTCCCGCGCATGCGCAGTGGGGAGAGTCTCTTCCGCCTCTGCCATGGTGGAGACCGTTGCGGAGGCGGAAGGGAAAGAGTGCCCCCACGGCACAGGCCCGCCCGCGGATCGGTGGGGCCCGATCGCGGGCCAGGCCACTGTGGGGGCACCCCCCGGGGTCAGATCGCCCCGCGCCCCCCCCAGGACCCCAGAGCCCTCCCACACCGCCTTGTCCCGCCGGTAAATAGGTACTTTAATTTACGCCGGCGGGACAGGCAATTTCTCGGCGGGACTTCGGCCCATCCGGGCCGGAGAATCGAGCGGGGGGGGGGGCCGCCAACCGGCGCGGCCCGATTCCCGCCCCCGCCGAATATCCGGTACCGGAGACTTCGGCAACCGGCGGGGGCGGGATTCACAGCGGCCAACGGCCATTCTCCGACCTTCTGGGGGGTCGGAGAATGACGCCCCTGATTGAGATTGAGGTGTAAATTTCACAGGTCAATTCTTTGTCCATTTTACACCACATACAATTCATCAGTTACATTTAATTTTGGTGCACTGGTGTCTGTCACTTTAACAGTTTCAACATGGTCTGACATCCTTCAGTAATTTTCCTATGGCTCCTACTGGGTTGCTTGTGATTCATCTACTTGTTGATATAAAATTGGTGAGGGAGGTTGGTTTGCTAGGACGTTAGTTATTTATGGAAATGCTTTTAGAAGGTTCTTCTTGAAAGTAGGTAATTAGCCATAGTCCATGAGGGACCATGGGCATCTCTCTCTATAGAGAGTGAGGGCACCACTCCACATCAAGCCTTGGGCAGGCGAGGAGGTAGATCCCAAGTATGTTCCTTCCGGGATGGTAATCAAACTCACGCTGTTGATATTACCCTGAACCATGCATAAGCCATATTGCCAACCCCTTCCTGAAGACTGCAAAGAAAAATGACAGCACTCTTTAAATATTCTTCTCGTGGTCACTTAGCTACTGATGTATGATGTATCTTCACGGCAGTTATTGTGCCACTGCTATTTTTTGCTCCAACCTCATTAATAGTTGCATGAGCAGCATAAGGAGCTTTCCTCTGGGAGTTCACCAGTCTTTGTTTTTGGAGGAACAAAATGCTGGAGGCAGTCTATGTGTGCCAGTCTGTGGGTGCCCTTACACCTGTGGTTAGAGAATAAGGTGCATGCAAATCAAGATGTTAGAGCAGCTGTGCTTTCATAGACGACCATTCACAGGAGAGACCACGTTCTGCAAAGTGACGTATAGCCTCAATTATCTCCAGTTATTGCAAAGGTGAAAATAATTCTTTGCTTTTATGCCTCCAATCATTCCAGGAAGCTAGTGGTGGCATCTGCCACATCGATCAATCTGCAGAACTTAAATATAGAAAGGAAGTGGCAGCTGCCTTGTTTGTTCAAGCGAGGAATTTTGTCTTGTTCCTTATAGACAGCCACGGGGCAGGATTTGCAGTGGTTCAGGGGAATATAAACTGCACCCACATGGACCTATGCGTTGACACCAATGACACCATCTATATAACGTTTGAAAGATTGCAGTCTTCTCATCAGTCTGTTTATGACGATCAGCACTGTATCACATAAGCCAGGAAGCTGCCATACTGGGTTCACTATCTCACAACACTTGACCCTAAAAGCAAACGGCAGTGTAATTCATGCACAGGCCTATCAGTGACAATTTCTCAATATCAACACCAGTCAAAAACAGAAGTATAATGAGAATAATATTGTAAATTAAGTAATGTTTCAATTTGACATTAAAAATGCAAATGCAGCCCTGTGGTTTATTTGCAAAGAAATCAAATTGAAAAGCAGGGAGGTGATGAAGTAACATACAGAACCTTGGTGACACAACGCTTCAGCCCAGGTTTTCACCATGATGAAGAGGCTCTTGTCACAGAGAAAATCTTGGGAATGGCTGAAAATTCTATGTCACACCCCCGAACACAGCACATTCCATATTCATGGGGGAGTAACTGAAGGTGGGCCAGGTTTCACACATGTGCAGTTTGCAGAGGCAATGGGCCATTTAAATCACCAGTTGCCTCAACTGAAGTGAGATTTTGCCAGGCCAGCAGTGTGAAACCCGGAGTGTGCAGATTAGGCCAGGTAAGAGAGGAAGGTTGACCTGGTGAATTTATTTGGATAGTCAGGGTACCCGGTAAGGTATTCCCTCGGATCTGGTCTGGGACGCCTTTGGGAAAGGAAAGGCACCCTTTGGGTGAGTCAAGGCATCCTTTGGGATTCTTAAAAATAAGCAAGATCATGCACTTTTTATGCAGAAACTTTTTGGAACTGTCAAAGGACTGTCAAGCTGTCAAAGAACAGTCAAACTGTCAAAGAAATGTCATAAGATGAGTCGACACAGAGGTAAGGTAAACAGTGGTGAGTGGGGGCTTGGGTTGGCATGAGTTGCCGTAAGTTGGCATCGGGGCTATAAATGGCCATGGGAATGTGGGGGCATAAGGCATATGAGGGACCATGAGGTGGGGTGAGGGCATGAGTTGACATAGGTTCTATGAGGAATCATGGGGGTGGGTGGGAGACATGAGGTGACTTAGATTGGCATGGATGGGGCATGGGGATGGTTTGGGGGATGCGGAGTGAGGGCAGTTTTTTGTTTTACCCTTCTTAAAATGTAATTCAACACAATGCCAGAGTACAGCGGCTTTTTGGAAATGAAATGAAATGAAAAAATGAAATGAAAATCGCTTATTGTCACAAGTAGGCTTCAATGAAGTTACTGTGAAAAGCCCCTAGTCACCACATTCTGGCGCCTGTTCGGGGAGGCTGTTACGGGAATTGAACCATGCTGCTGGCCTGTCTTGGTCTGCATTCAAAGCCAGCGATTTAGCCCTGTGCTAAACAGCCCCTTATAATCCAATATATTACATCTATCCATACTGTCCTACTAGTTACATCCTCAATAAACTCTGATAGATTTGTCAAACACTTTTGCTTTCATAAAACCATTTTGATTCTGCCTAATTATATTAAAATTTTCCAAAAAAGGACATTGGGAGGGATTGTCCGTCCAACGATGCTGGAATCGCAAAACACGATTGGGCAGAGAATCGTGCATGAGCCAAAAATTGTGACCGGCGTCAGGCTCCCTAAGGAATGACATGCTCCGGTGCCTTGACAGCAGCATCAATGCATTCTACTCCGCACATACAGTAAACGATGTTGGTATATCATTAACGGGCCTGACCAGGTATTCTCCGGGGTCTCACAATGCTCTGCCTCTGCTCGTAGGAATTACTGATGGCAGGTTTCACTTGTTGTTTTAAAAATCTGGAAACAGGTGTCGTGGTTGCTGAGGTAGAGAGAGGAGGTAGGATACTCCGCCTCCCCTCCACCCCATCAACCACACCACCACCCCACCCACACCCCCACAATTGAGCGTCACCCTGCCTGCTGGGCATCACGCGGCCCACCCAATGGAAACGCCCACAGTAGCCCCTACAGGAGGACACCAGATGAGGGCCGCGGAGCATACCGTTGTTGTGGGTAGGGCAGACCACCGTTATCCCTGCCGTCAAGGACAGGGGCCGGTGCCAGAGGCCTCTGTGGTGCCCGGCACTGCAGGGGCCAGGCGTGAGGTGCGGTGGGCAGAGTGCCAGGGGAACGGCCAGAGGTGGGAGTGGGGATTGGGTCAGAGGAAGGGCTGGAGGGAGTGAAGGGAGACATGAGGGGACAGGGACTGCAGGGCAGGCTGGTGACACCTTGTAGCCCGCTGGACCTGGTTGGACACGGGGGGGTTTGCACCATGCTAACCTGTTTGCCTTTCATCCCCTGGAGACAATGGACTTCGGAATCCAAACAGGAATGGTGGTTTTCATCCAAGCCGCCATAGCCCTATGGGATGCACTGAGGCTGTACGAACAGTAGCTGCTCGGGGAGGACCCTGCAACAGCAGAGCCTACCCCAAAGGATCAGGAGCCAGACGATGAGGATGGAGAGCCTGCTGCCCAACAAGCTGACGAGGAGGTGGGAAGGAGGTGCCACATAAGGCCACATGCTTACCGGCCCAACACCTGATTACACCTTTCATCTCAATGCTCCTTTAGATGGTTGACCGGCTGCTGTATGTCCATTAGAACGTCTTGAGATTGAGCTGGCTCTTGATTCCCAGTGGGTGAATCTGAGGTTGTAGTTTCCAGACTGCCAGTTGCATGACTGCCTTGGCGAGTTTGTCTCTGTGGCTGTTTGAGCAAGAAACAGCAATGTCATCCCTGCACATTGTGCCCATACTCCTGCTGCTAGGCACTCCTTCAGCCTGGCCACAAACTGTAGACTTAATAGCGCATTGAAAATCTGTGTGCCCTATCTCATTGTTCTCTCCAGGTGATCTCCAAACATTAAACATGGAAGAAATATACCATAGTAACATGGAACCCACAGGTCTCTTTTATGGCATCCTGAGCAACTAGGAAGAAATGTGACTGATCTTAAGGTGTCTGACTTGAAGAAGATCTTCGTAACAAACGCATCATAGTGTCCAGAAGTGGTGGAAAATTGCAGCAGACCTGCCCAACCTTCTAGTGGTTTTCTCTATGAAAGCCACTTACCTCTTGATGCACAGCAAACTGAATCATGCCAGGGCATAATCCAAAATTACCCAGTACCTTGCTCAAAGAACCACTCTTTAACTGTAAGGTTGGATAAAATGATAACTCAGATTATCCAATCGGGCATAAGATTAACTGGAAATTGGTCAGCGAGAGTAGAGTGCTGACTTGTACTTCAAAACCTGCCAGTAAGCACAAGACCATAAGACATAGAAGCAGAATTAGGCCACTCGGCCCATTGAGTTTGCTCCGCCATTCAACCATGGCTGATGTTTTTCTCATTCCCATTCTCCCACCTTCTCCCCATAACCCCTGATCCTTTAATTAATCAAGAACCTATCTGTCTCTGTCTTAAAGACACTCAGTGATTTGGCCTCCAGAGCCTTCTGCGGCAAAGAGTTCCACCCTCTGGCTGAAGAAATTCCTCCTCATCTCTGTTTAAAAGACCCCTTTAGTCTGAGATTGTGTCCATAATGCACCCATTATGAAGCACTGGCATTACTCGAAGTACTGGATCCTAACTCAGCTCCCTGTAGAAACTGAGAGAAACCAAAGATCGCAATACCCATGTTTCATACACTGGTTACTATAGTACAATCCCTGTGTCATTAGATATTGGCAATAAGGGTCAAGTTTTGATTATCGGGATGCAGGTTCTACTTACAGGAGTGATCCAGTGACATTGAACCCAAGAGAATTTCAAATGTAGATTTGTGAAAATTGTAAGAGTAATGATGGCTGCCTTCCTTGACGAAGGTTTCAGCTTTTGTCCTAATTTTCTAGACGCAGCTTGGAGAAAAATGTTATTTGATGGCGTCCCTGCAAAGCACCTTGGGCTGTTTTTGCTATTTAAAATCTGAGTTGATGTTGGTAGGGTAAAAAAGGTTCAAAATAAAGTTTTGAAATAAATAAGATTCCCATGGTAACTATCGATGAATCTTGGAACTTTTTTTAAAGTGGTTTACACCATTTGCAGTTATCTAGCCACGTGAGAGGACCTCCTGGAGACGGTTAATTTCACACCCAGTCTGCATTTGCAAAGTCTGCAATGATACAAAGCCGAAACCACTTCGATTCAGGAAACATGGGCCGGGATTCTCCGATCCCGCGGCCAAGTTCTGACGCCGGTGTCAAAAGCGACGTGAGCGACTCCAGCATCAAAGGGCACCCAGGCCCAGGCATTCACCCCTTCCTAGGGGGCTAGAACGGCGCCGGAGTGCTGTCCGCTGCTCCGGTGCTCGAAAGCCGGCGCACCACGGCCGGCGCGGGTCCACGCATGCGCGCCACGGCCGACGCGGGTTTGCGCATGCTCGTGGGTTGCCGTCTCCGTGCCGGCCCCTAGGCAATATGGCTGAGCCCTACAGGGGCCCAGCACAGTGGAACACAGGCCCCCCCACGGAATTAGCCCGCCCGCCGATCGGTAGGCCCCGACCGCAGGCCTGGTCACCGTGGAGGCCCCCCCCGGAGGCGGATGCCCCCACCAGGACAGCCCCGCAGCCAGAACCCGGAGGTCCCGCCGGGTAGGACCATGCATAACCCACGCCGGCGGGACTCAGCCAAACTTGGCGGGCACTCGGCCTGTCGAGGTGCGGAGAATCGCTGGGGGGCTGCTTTCAACGACCCCCGACCGGCGCAGTGGCCACCCCGCGGGCGCGATTGCCGCCGATTCTCCGGTCGCCGGAGAATCAGCGGCCCAGCGTCGGACAAGGGTGGCACGATTCTTGCGCCACCCCCCGGCGATTCTCCGACCCGTCGCGGGATCAGAGAATCCCAGCCATGGTGTCATATAATTGGTTAGTCAAAAGTTGATTCGTAAATTTTGCATCCACAAAAGGTTTCTGGTAAAATTACCAAAACATTTTCGTGAGTAAGGAGTTTGATTATAGAAATTTGGAAACGAGGCAGCATCGATTCCAATTGTACATTTTACAGTAAGAACCAGGGGCGAAATTCTCCGTTATCGGCGCAAAGTCCGCCGATCGGCGCAAAAAACGGCGCAAATCTGACTTGCATCACGTCGGAAAAATGGACCAAAAGTCTCCGGCCCGAAATGGGCTAGCAGCGACATGACGGGATCCGCGCTTGCGCACGTGGTTCACGCCATGCAGCGTCATACACGCCGCACGGTGTGACGGCTCATAAGGCCGCGCTGCTCCCCCCACCCGACCGGAACACCCGACTGGATGGCTGGCCGCCGCTCAGCCCCGAGGTTCCAGTCACGGGATGTGGAGGCGCTCCTGGACGCAGTGGAGCAGAGGAGGGACGCCCAGTATCCCGGGCACGGCCGCAGAGTTGCCCCACGCCACAGCCGGCGTTTGTGGAGGGAGGTGGCAGAGGCCGTCACCCGCTGCGGCCCTGACACCACGGACAGGCACCCAGTGCCACAAGAAGGTGAACGACCTCGTCAGAGTAGGCAGGTGAGCCTCCCCTATATCCCCCCCTCCCCCATATCCCCCCCTCCCCCATATCCCCCCCTCCCCCATATCCTCCTCCCCCATATCCCCCTCCCCCATATCCCCCCTCCCCATATCCCCTCTCCCCCACACCCCCCATATCCCCCCTCCCCATATCCCCCCTCCCCCATATCCCCTCCCCCATATCTCCCCAACCCCATATCCCTCCTCCCCATATCCCCCATATCCTCCCTCCCCCATATCCCCCCATATCCACCCTCCCCCATATCCCCCTCCCCATATCCCCCTCCCCATATCCCCCCTCCCCCATATCCCCCTCCCCCATATCCCCCCTCCCCCATATCCCCCATATCCCCCCTCCCCCATATCCCCCCTCCCCCATATCCCCCCTACCCCATATTTCCCTCCCCATATCCCCCCTCCCCATATCCCCCATATCCCCCCTCCCCATATCCCCCCTCCCCCATATCCCCCTACCCATATCCCCCCTCCCCCATATCCCCCCTCCCCCAAATCCCCCTCCCCCATATCCCCCCTCCCCATATCCCCCTCCCCATATCCCCCCTCCCCCATATCCCCCCTCCCAATATCCCCATATCCCCCCTCCCCCATATCCCCCATATCCCCCCTCCCCATATCCCCCCTCCCCATATCCCCCCACCCCCATATCCCCCCTCCCCATATCCCCCCCACCCCCATATCCCCCTCCCCCATATCCCCCCTCCCCCACATCCCCCCTCCCCATATCCCCCCTCCCCCATATCCCCCCTCCCCCATATCCCCCCTCCCCCATATCCCTCCTCCCCCATATGCCCCCCCCCATATCCCCCCTCCCTCATATCCCCCCTCCCCCATATCCCCCTCCCCCATATCCCCCATATCCCCCCATATCCCCCCTCCCTCATATCCCCCCTCCCCCATATTCCCCCTCCCCCATATCCCCCATATCTCCAAGTGAATCCAGCCCTAACCTTAACTTCTACAATGCACGCGCAACTGATGGCGTGCATTCATATACCTGCCTAACACTGTTGCCTTTTACCCCTGCCACCACCCCCACCCACCCCCCCGCCACAGGAGAAGCGCGCACCACAACAATAGGGAGCATGTGAGGACTGGAGGAGGCCCCGCTGATGAGAGGCCACTGACCGAACACGAGGAAAGGGCCCTGGAACTGGCTGGCGGACCTGAGGACCGGGAGGTTGCTGATGCAGAGGTCGGGGGCGTACTAGCAAGTGAGCCACCGACAGCCCGTCCCCATATCCCCCCCCTCCCCCATATCACCTGATCACTGCCTGCGTGTCTAACCATGCATGCTTCATTGTGTATCGCAGGAGCAAACGTCGAGGCACCCATCCCCGCAGATGCAGACCGCCTGCAGGATGCCCCTCGGAGGCCACGGGAGACGGAGAGACCCGGACCCTCCGGCATGCGACGCCCGCAGGATGCCCCTCGCACACCACGGGAGACGGAGAGACCCGGACCCTCCGGCATGCGACACCCGCAGGATGCCCCTCGCACACCACGGGAGACGGAGAGACCTGGAGCAACAGGGAGACGACACCCCCGTCACGTGCGGGAGCGATGACGCAGGCGTGTGCCACCCAGCGACAAGGGGGGCAGCCACAGGCCCCTGTCACATCCGAGCCAGGACACCACTACCCAGGACACCACTACCCAGGACACCACTACCCAGGTCACCACTACCCAGGACACCACTACCCAGGACACCACTACCCGGGACAGCACTACCCAGGACACCCCTACCCGGGACAGCACTACCCAGGAAGACGAAATACCGGACAGTGACTCAGAGTGGATGGGTGGAGACGAACCCCCACCCCAAAGTGCCATGGACTCAGAGTGGGACGAAGAGCACGACACAACGCCACTGCTGTCACCAACACCCTCCACCATCGCAGAAACACTCACCTCGGTTGGGCACTTTAGTGATGAGATTTAGTCTGGTACACTCACTGGTGCGCACAACACAGCCGTCCCGGTACAGCAGGTGGAGGTAGGAGCAGCAGAGGGGCCGGGCGGTCGAAGGGCAGCCCAGCCCAAGCGAACATCTGCCGCCCAGATGGATCCCGGGTTCCTGGAGTTACCACACCCACACATAGATCCGATGCAACCACCGACCCGGAGACGAGCGAAGAGGGTGACGGCCGGCTTGCGGCGGCTGCAGTCGCAGGTGGAGGAGTCCACCCGCGTCCAGGAGCTGGGAGTGGTGCCGGTCCATGCGTGCCACCCAGGCTGACACCGCACGGGTGGCGTCCGCGGTGGAGGCAATGGGTGCGACGGTGTCAGACATGGGGAACGGTTTGCGAGGCCTGGGGGCTTTCTGTGCAGGTGGCGTCTGTGGCCCAGGACATGGCTGCCCTCTCACAGGAGACCATGAGCCAGTGCCAGCGCCAGATGGCAGAGGCGCTCAACGCCATAGCCCAGCCTCTACAGGCCATGGCCCAGTCTCAGCAGGCCATGGCCCAGTCTCTGCAGGCCATGGCCCAGTCTCTGCAAGCCATCGCTGAGGGCATCGGCGCCAGTGGCCATGTGCGAGCCGGCGTCGCACTGTCACAGACAGGGTTTGTCAACCACCTGGGCTCCATGGCTGCAAACCTGCAGACCCCTGTCGATACCAGCACGGGCCTCCAGGACTGGCAGCGCCAGATGCCGGGGAGGCGTCGGATGGCCAGTCCGTTCACACCCCCCACCCATGTAGAGGCCTGGGGGCCATCAGGCACCCCGAGGGAGGAGGAGGTGGTGTGGTCCGTCCCGGCTCCCCTGTAGGGGAGGTCCGGGAACACCGCGACACCTCGGACTCCCCCCCCTTCCGTCCCAGGTGCATCGCGTGGGCAACGGGCAGGACAGGCTGGCAGCTCGCCATCCCAGTCGCCCGGGCCGCAGCCTGGCCTATCTAGGCCAGGATGCCCCAGGAAACGGCCGCCAAAGGGATCCCAGTGTCAGAGGGCAGGAATCATAGGAGTCCACCTCCAGTTCTGCTGTACCATCTGGGGAACCACGTAGACGTAGTCAAAGGGCCCGTAAGGCCAAACAATTAGACACTGAGTAAGTTGGCACGGGTGCAGGGCACAGATGAGTTTTAGGGGCTCGGGCACGTGCATGAACTCCTTTGGTTATTAAAGTCAATGTTACACCTACAGAAGCTGCCTTTGTGCTCTGTCCAAAGCGTGCGGGGTGTCATGTACGTTGAGCGCACGTGTGTGTGTGAGGGGTGGTGTTACCTCAGCCCCAGGTGAGTCTGCCCCCTTCCCCCTGGGCCGCCATCAACATCCCCCCGGACAGGGGACGGGACCGTGCGCTGCAGTGTCACAGCCGCATGCAGGGATGGTCCAGGTGGATGGTGGTACTGTGGCCATGGGTCAGACATAGTCCAACGATGTGGAGCCAGGAGCTCACCGCAGGGCGGGTTGTCATCATCCTCCATGGCCTGCGATAGACACGCATCCACCCACAACTGTGTGAGCCCAGCCGTTGTGCCGCAGGTGGATCGGCAATGGGGGGGGTGGTGTGCATGCGGGTGGGGTGGGTGGGGTTGGGGAGGGGGGTGAGGGTGCTGGGTGGGTGATGGGTGGGGGGGTGTGGGTGGTCGGCTGTTGCCATGGTGTGGCGGTCTGTGGTCATACTACCCGATTTCCACGCCCATCTAGTCAGTGAAGCGGGCGGCTATCAGTCTGTCCCGTGCCCGCTGGGCCAGCCGGTAACGGTGGACAGCCACCGGGGAGGAGGATGGGGGGGGTCCGTGCCGGGGAGGAGGATGGGGGGGTCCGTGCCGGGGACTGTCTAGCCCGTCTGCCCTGACCATTGCCCCCATCCCCCTCATCTGGGGAGGACTGCGCCTCTTCCTGCTGCTAATGCTGCTCCTCCACTCCGCCCTCCTCTGCCTGAGGCACATCGCCCCTCTGCTGGGCTATGTTGTGCAGGACGCAGCACACCACAATGATGCGGCCGACCCTATCTGACCAATACTGGAGGGCGCCCCCAGAGAGGTCAGGCACCTGAAACGCATCTTCAGCACACCAAAGCACCTCTCTATCACTCCCCTTGTCGCTACATGGGCATCATTGTAGCGGTTCTCCGCCTCATTGCGTGGCCTCCGTACAGGCGTCATCAGCCACGATCGCAATGGGTAGCCCTGTCGCCCAGCAACCAGCCCCTCAGCCAGGGATGGCGTCCCTCGTACATGCTAGGGATGGATGACCGCGACAACACGTATGAGTCGTGTACACTGCCTGGGTAACGGGGCGCAGACGTGCAGGATCATCATGCGGTGGTTGCAGACCACCTGTATGTTCATCGAATAGGTCCCCTTCCTATTGGTGAACACGGCCCAGTTATCTGCAGGTGGCCGCACGGCGACGTGCATCCCATCGATCGCGCCCTGGACCATGGGGAACCCGGCCACGGCAGAGAAGCCCACGGCCCGGCATCTTGGCTGGCCCGGTCCACAGGGAAGCGGATGTAGCGGTGCGCCATGGCATATAGGGCATCTGTCACTGCCCGGATGCACCGATGCACCGATGTCTGCGATATGCCGGACAGGTCCCCACTCAGTGCCTGGAATGACCCCGTTGCATAAAAGTTCAGGGCAACCGTAACCTTGACGGACACGGGGAGAGGGTGTCCCCCGCCAGTGCCACGCGGTGAGGTCCTGGTATTACTGCCGGGGCCGGTACACACGGGCACCCTCGGGTGCCTCCCGTTGCCGTGGGGCCGCGACGTCCTCCTCCCCCTCCTCGTCCTGTCGGTCAGGTGTCCCTCCAGCCTGGGCGGCTGCCGCCTGCCCCTCTGTGGCAGCCTGCACGTTCCTCCTCCTCATCCAGGGCAACATGGACATTAGCAGCTGCCGCCACGGCGGCCAACATCGCTGGATGATCGGAAAACATGACGGCCTGGTGTGGGGGGGGGGGGGGGGGGGGGGGGGGGGGGGGGGGGGGGGCGGGGGCGGGGAACGACGACATGTCATCATTGCCCATATCCCCTCCTTCCCCCCAGCCAGGTGGCATGGACCGCATGGGTCCAACAGTTGGAGGCTGGCACCTGGCCAGGTGGACCAACTCACTAGCCCCCCATCCCCCTCCCCGGCACGGATCCCCCATCCCCCTCCCCGGCACGGCCCCCCCCCCCAATCCTCCTCCCCGGCACGGACCCCCCCATCCTCCTCCCCGGCACGGACTCCCCCATCCTCCTCCTCGGCACGGACCCCATCCTCCTCCCCGGCCCCCCCCCCCATCCTCCTCCCCGGCACGGACCCCCCCATCCTCCTCCCCGGCACGGACCCCAACCTCCTCCCGGCACGGGCCCCCCCCCCATCCTCCTCCCGGCACGGAACCCCCATCCTCCTCCCCGGCACAGGCCCCCCCCCCCCATCCTCCTCCCCGGCACGGACCCCCCCATCCTCCTCCCCGGCACGGACCCCCCCCATCCTCCTCCGCGGCACGGACCCCAACCTCCTCCCCGGCACGGCCCCCCCCATCCTCCTCCCCGGCACGGACCCCCCCATCCTCCTCCCCGGCACGGACCCCCTCCCCCATCCTCCTCCCAGGCACGGAACCCCCCCCCCCCATCCTCCTCCCTGGCACGGACCCCCCCATCCTCCTCCCCGGCACGGACCCCATCTTCCTCCCCGGCACGGACCCCCCCTTCCTCCCCGGCACGGACCCACCATCCTCCTCCCCGGCACGGACCCCCCTCCCGGCACTCCCCCGGAGCCCAGCCCACTCTAACCACCCCCCCCCCCCCCGCCGCACACACACACACACAACCCGAGACACCCCTCTCTCCACACATTCAGACTGCGGCCACGCCATCGCCTGCCCAGCGGCCAACCCCCCAGGCTGTCACTCACCTCCACGCTGGTCGGCGTGAACCTGGAGCACAGGGTCACGCCGATGAAAAGGAGGTTTGATTTACGTCGACGTGAACGGTCATCACGTCGACGGGACTTCGGCCCATCCGGAAGGGAGAATATCGGCAGGCCCAAAATCGGCTGCCTTGCGCAGACCCGTGCCATTCTCCGACGTCAGCGGCGCCATTAACGCCCCGCCGACTTTTCTCCCTTCGGAGATTTCGACAACCGGCGAGGGCGGGATTCACGGCGGCCAACAGCCATTCTCCGACCCTCTGGGAGGTCGGAGAATGACGCCCCAGAGTCTGTATTGATTTAGAAATTCATTAGGTGATTTTATCTGATTTTCATCCATTTAGTATTTCTCCAAGATAACCTTGTCTTCAAACAGAAAAATGTAGATTAGCATTTCAGAAACAGAAGCCTCATATGAATATCCAACAGAAAGGGAAGGCCAGCTCATGAATCAAGTCTACCCCATATTCAATATACCTGGAGCATCACAACGAGACAGATCTTACATCCTCCACACCTTTCTGCCTTTCTGCCACCCTGTAATCTCTTGGGTGAGGCTTTAAAATAGAAAAAACATAGGAAATAAGGAGAAAACTAAGAAAATTCCAACTTCACAGCCTCAGGCTATCTAAACCAGTCTGGGGGATCCCGTTGAACTGAATTCCATGAAGGACGCCCGTCCAAAATATTAATTCGAGCTCTCTCTTTTCCAGTGCTGCCTGCCAGTGTTTTCAGAACTCTCTAATTTTATTTTTTTCTCTTTATCACTGGGTTCTTTTTGATGCTGTTTCCCAAGACAAATTACTTTTAATTATTTGTTAATCGTGCTTAAAAGAATTATAAACAGCGATAATATAAGAACATGGCTTAGAGTGAATTTCTGATCTTCAGGAATGCAAGCAAAAACTAGCCGACCTATTTTGGTATTGTGAATGGGATGTCCAAATCAAGTGGAATGAAATGGGGTAAATAGAAAACAGTGAAACTTGGAATGACTGGTTATTAGGATCCAAGACCAGACCCCAACAGTAGCTAGGATACTGATCAAAACCCCAATGGTTTATTTTAGTTTGTAAGACTGTGTGGAAAAAATTCTTCGCTCCAGGGCTGATTGCACGAAGAAATAGGGATTTGGAATTTTAAAGCAAAACTTCATTAGTAACACAATATTAAACTCTTCAACATCACAGTTGAAAATAGCTTACAATTTCTCCTTAAACAAGACTACTCAAAACTGTAAATGTAATACCCTTAATTACTATCTCTATTCCCAATTAAACAACAGGATAGGAAAAACATACAGCTCTCAATCCATCCTACATCCCAATGGCACAGAGTAATACTTGAATTCCAGAACAGATTTGGCCCCTGTTAGATCCCCTGCACGCTCTGGTTGGATGTCTTCAAAAACCCATTTCAACTGGTAGGGGAGGAGGGTCCTCAGACAAGTCTGTTCTGCTTTAAATATTATTACTCTTTTTTAACTATCCTACTGTGAGAGGGAATACCTTGGGCGGGATTCTCCGGTATCCAGCGAGCGGGCCATACCGGCGGCAAAGAGTGGTGTGAACCACTCCGGCGTCAGGCCGCCCGGAAGGTGTGCCAAAGGGCATCCGCTGGCCAGCACTAGTTGGCGCATGCGCAGGAGCACCAGCAGGTTCCCAGAACCGCTACCGTGATTCCTGCGCATGCGCAGGGGGTTTGTTCTCCGCGCCGGCCATGCCGGAGCTTTACAGCGGCTGGCGTGGAGGGAAAGAGTGCACCCACGGCACAGGCCCGCCCGCAGATTGGTGGGCCCCGATCGCGGGCCAGGCCACCGTGGGGCACCCACTGGGGCCAGATCCCCCCGCACCCCTTCGAGGTCTCTTCAGGCCGCCCACAGAGCCCGGTCCCGCCGGTAAGAACCTTGTGTAATTTTACACCGGCGGGACTGGCTGAAAATGGGCGGCCGCTCTGCCCATCGCAGAGCGGAGAATTGCCGGGGGGGGGGGGGGGCTGCTGCCAACGGCTCCGACCGATGCAGCATGATTCCCGCCCCACCAAAAAACCGGCACCGGAGAATTTGCCAGCCAGCGGCGGGGTAGGATTCATGCCGCCCCCTGGTGATTCACCGGCCCAGCGGTGGGGGGGGGTCGGAGAATCCAGCCCCTTATTTGTGGTCTAGAGCAGTGTTTTTCAAACTTTTTTTCTGGGGACCCATTTTTGCCAACTGGCCAACCTTCGGGACCCAACAAAGCCGACCTTCGCGACCCACGCCAGCCGACCTTTGCGACCCACGTCGGCCGACTTTTGCGACCCACCATTTTCTCTTACCTTGTTTGCTGCTGACAAAATGGCCCTCGTACATGCTCCTCCAATGGAACCTGTTGGATGAAGATGAAGCTTTCCTGTGTCGGAAAGTATGGAGTCTCCATCTGTCCAAAGTTAAGGTCCACAGCACAATTGTGGCACAGAACATGTGGAAATAAGGCTGTGTCAGAGAGAGACTGTCTTTTCCCAATCTTAAATGCGACATCCCCAGATCCTGACCATTCTTGGAGTAAGAGACTTGCACTTCAACAGCACCAAAGTTCAGAAAGCATCCAATCACATCATTCTCCCCGAACGTTTCGCAGCCGGCTTTTAACAATCCTCCCCACAACTGGCATATCCAGTCCCTCGAGGAACTGTTTCACCCCCGTCAGGGGGCTCGGAGATATACATCCCTCGGTAGAAGGTCTCAAATGCTTGGTTGAACTCTTTTGGTTCCGCCACCAGTCTGTCTCTGTTGCCCCTTACCTGAGCTATTCAACACTGCTTTTCATTGGAATCAATTGAATTCCATGTGGCTAGCCCATTTACGGATCATAAATTGCTCCGGGATCGGTGCCAATTTAATTCTCGTAGAAGTCCACCAATTCAGTCCCAGTTTCTCAAGCGGAGAAACCCACCCATTTTGTCTTAGGTTTTTGGCTTGCGCTCATCGTGAGGATAACTAGAATACCAATGCCAATAAACCAACAACTGAGGGCCATCTTGTGCACGCCACTCTTTTTCAATTGGGTTTCACCAACGTAATTTACAGCTGCCTTGGCACAAGATAGGGGGCGGGATTCTCCCAACGGGAGTCTAAGTGCCGATGCCGGAGTAAAAACTGGAGTGTTTTACTCCGGCGTCAGCGCCCGTTCCCAGACCCCTGTTCTGGTGCCTCCGTGGGGCTGGCAGGGGCGTGGTGCGATTTACGGGGGCGGGGCCTCACGCATGCGCAGTTGGGCAGGCGCCAACTAGCGCATGCGCAGTGGCCGTCCTCCCCCAGGCCGTCCCGCACAACAATGGCGCAGGGATGTGATATTGCCGGTGGAGGAAAGGAGGCCCGCCGACAGAGAGGCCGGCCTGCCGATCGGTGGGTCCCGATCGCGGGCCGGACACCATCGGAGGCCCCACAGGTGAGGGAGCCTCCCTCCCCCCCCCCATGGGCCGCCCCCCGAGCGTTCACACAGAGTTCCCGCCGGCAGCGACCAGGGGTGAACGGCGCCGGCGGGACTCTGTCGCGTCGGAGCGGCTGCTGGGCCCATCCGGGCCAGAGAATTGGCAGCCCCGCCGATTCCAGCGGCCTGTGGCCGGCGCTGTGCCAAATGCGCTGGTGCAAATGGCGCCGATTCGCCGCACCTCGGAAAATAGCGCGGCGGTGGCGTTGCGTCGTGGCGCGGTTGCTCCGATTCTCCGGCCCGGCACGGGGCTCGGAGAATCGCCCCCTAGATGCTTTACGGGATTCCGACAGGCAGTTGTTTTATGAGCAACATGAGATGCAAATGGATAGCATGGTGGCATAGTGGTTAGCACTGTTGCTTCATAGCACCAGGGTCCCAGGATCAATACCCAGCTTGGGTCACTGGCAGTGCGGAGTCTGCATGTTCTCCCCGGGTCTGTGTGGGTATTCCTCCAGGTGCTCCGGTTTCCTCCCACAAGTCCCGAAAGACGCGGACCGGGATTCTTCGAAATCCCGGTCATATGTTGACGTTGGCATAAACACCGGAGTGATGTACGCCAAAGTCAACGGGCCTCCTGGCCCAGGTTTTCTCTGGATTGCAGGGGGCTATAACAGCGGCGGAGTGCTGTGCGCTGTTGAAAGCCGGCCCTGCACGGCCGGCATGGGTCCGCGAATGCGCGCAATGGATGGCGCGGGTCCGCGCACGCACATGGTTGCCATCTCTGCGCCGACCCCCACGCAACCTGGCGGAGCCCTCCAGGGGCGTGGCGCTGAGGAACTGGGCCCCTCCTGGAATGAACGCGCCCGCCGCGGGCCTGGCCACCGTGGAGGCCCCCCCGGAGACGGATCCCCCCCGCCCCCCACCAGGATGGCCCCCGCAGCCAGAACGCTGAGGTCCCGCCGCGTGGGATCACATGTGAACCACACCGGCAGGACTCGGCGGGCACCCTGCCTGTCGAGCGCAGAGAATTGCTGCGGGCGCCGCTTTCAACGGCCCCTGACCGTCGCCACAGCGGCCCCGTGGGCGCTATTGGCGCCGATTCTCTGGTCGCCGGAGAATCGGCGGTCTAGCGTCGGAGCGGCGTGGAGGGATTCTCGTGCCCCCCCCCCCCCCCCGGCGATTCTCCGACCCACCACGGGCTTGGAGAATCCCGGCCGTGCTGTTAGATAATTTGGATATTCTGAATTCTCCCTCTGTGTACCCGAACAGGCGCGGAATGTGGCGACAAGGGGCTTTTCACAGTAACTTCATTGCAATGTTAATGTAAGCCTACTTGTGACAATAAAGATTATTATTATTAAATGGCATTCACACCACCTGACAGTGGGAAGCCCAACCCACCATTTGAAAAAATGAAAATCGCTTATTGTCACAAGTAGGCTTCAAATGAAGCTTCTGTGAAAAGCCCCTAGTCGCCACATTCCGGCGCCTGTTCGGGGCGGCTGGTACGGGAATTGAAGCGTGCTGCTGGCCTGCCTTGGTCTGCTTTGAAAGCCAGCGATTTAGCCCAGTGTGCTAAACAGCCCCTTTTTACCCGCTTTGGGAGAATTGCCCCTGATTTCACGCTGGTGTTTTCCTATTTTTTGGCTCCTGCTAGATTCTCCGATCCCACCCATCATCAAACCTGCCAAGATGGTGGGATGGGAGAATAAATTTTGTTTGATAATGCTCCTGTGAAGCTCCTCTGGATTGTTTACAATGTTAAATCTGCTATATCAACATAATTAGGCAAAATACTACAATGCTGGAAATCGGAAATAAAAACAGAAAGTGCTGGGTAAACTCAGCAGGTCTGGCAACATCTGTGGAGAGAGATGCAGTTTTTTTTTCTTTTTTAAAAAATAAATTTAGAGTACCCAATTATTTTTTCCAATTAAGGAGCAATTTAGAGTGGCCAGTCCACCTACCTGCCCATCTTTGGGTTGCAGGGGTGAGGCCCACGCAGACACGGGGAGAATATGCAAACTCCACATGGACAGGATCGAACTCGGGACCACGGCACCGTGAGGCAGCAGTGCTAACCACTGCACCACTTTGCCGCCCGCTAGAGAGATCCAGAATTAACGTTTCGAGTCCATGCACACTTTTTCAGAGTCACAGGTTGTGTGGTAAATATAAATCATAGAATCATAGAAATTACAGTGCAGAAGGAGGCCATTCGGCCCATCGAGTCTGCACCGGCTCTTGGAAAGAGCACCCTACATAAGCCCATACCTCCACTCTATCCCCGTAACCCAGCAACCCCATCTAACCTAAGGGCAATTTATCATGGCCAAGCCACCTCACCTGCACATCTTTGGACTGTGGGAGGAAACCGGAGCACCCGGAGGAAACCCACGCAGGCATGGGGAGAACGTGCAGACTCCGCACAGACAGTGACCTAAGCGGGAATCAAACCTGTGACCCTGGTGCTGTGAAGCCATAGTGCTAACCACTATGCTACCTTGCTGTCCTTCTTTCTTAATGAGCACAAACAATTGATTTACAGTCAATTGAGATGTCACTAATTCTTCTCATGGCTGATTTGTCTGTGCTAATGCGCAACATAATGTGATGCATGGTTCCTAGGTGGTTATCCATTACCATGGAAGCCTCCGACTAACCTATGTCCCTGATAGTTCCAAGCCAATCTGTTAGGTGCATGGTGACAAATTCTACCTGAGATCCTTTTTAAAAAGGTATACTAGGACAAACAGGATTAAAAGGTCTACAAGGGGGAGGTGGTGGCATAGTGGTACTGTCACTGGGCTAGTCATCTAGACACCAGGGGCGAAATTCTCCCCCAACGGCGCGATGTCCGCCGACTGGCGCCAAAAACGGCGCCAATCAGACGGGCATCGCACCGGCCCAAAGGTGCGGAATGCTCCGCATCTTTGGGGGCCGAGCCCCAACATTGAGGGGCTAGGCCGACGCCGGAGGGATTTACGCCCCGCCAGCTGGCGGAAATGGCGTTTGTTGCCCCGCCAGCTGGCGGAAATGGCGTTTGGTGCCCCGCCAGCTGGCGCGGAAATGCGGCGCATGCGCGGGAGCGTCAGCAGCCGCCGACAGTTTCCCGCGCATGCGCAGTGGGGAGAGTCTCTTCCGCCTCCGCCATGGTGGAGGCCGTGGCGGAGGCGGAAGGGAAAGAGTGCCCCCACGGCACAGGCCCGCCCGAGGATCGGTGGGCCCCGATCGCGGGCCAGGCCACCGTGGGGGCACCCCCCCGGGGTCAGATCGCCCCGCGCCCCCCCCAGGACCCCGGAGCCCGCCCACGCTGCCTGGTCCCGCCGGTAACTACCAGCTTTGATTTACGCCGGTGGGACAGGCAATTTCTGGGCGGGAGAATTGAGCGGGGGGTCCCGCCAACCGGCGCAGCCCGATTCCCGCCCCCGCCTAATCTCCGGAGACTTCAGCGGGGGCGGGATTCACGGCGGCCAACGGCCATTCTCCGACCCGGCGGGGGATCGGAGAATGACGCCCCAGGGGTCCCAGGTTCAAATCCCACCATTGCAGGTGGTGAAATTTGAATACAATAAAAATCTGCAACTAACAATGACCATGAAACCATCGCCGATTGAAAGCCCATATGATTCACTAATGTCCTTCAGGGAAGGAACATAGGAATTAGGAACAGAAGTAGACAATTCAGTCCTTTAAGCCTGCTCTGCCATTTGATCAGATCATGATTGATCTCTTCCTGTAGCTCTTTAACCCATTTTTTAATCAAAAATATATCTATCTCTTTCTTGAAACCATTAAATGACTCAGATTTCACCGCATTAGGGGGTAGCGGGTTCCACAAATTCACCACTCTCTAACCCTCCTCATCTCAGTTCTAAATCTACTGCCTCTCAACCGATATCCTTGACCTCTCATTCTAGATTTCACCACAAGGGGGAACATTTGGTCTATGCTTCCTTATAAATCCCATTTAGTATTTTATACACCTCGATCAGATCCCCTCTCATCCTTCTAAATCTGCCATCCTAATCCAGTCTGGCCTAGATGTGACTCCAGACCCACACAGTGATGCAGTTGACTTTTAACTGTCTCCCACTGAAATGGCTTAACAAACTGCTCAGTTAAAGGGCAATTCGGAGAACAAAGCGACACCCACTTCCCCCCAAAAATGTATAAATAGAGCCAGAAAAATCATATAATTTAAACAGTTAAACACCAGCATCCAACTGAATGTCATTGCTTGACTTCCCTTGGACTGTAACAACAAGCTTCATTAAGCTGTGATTTAGAAGTTGTTCAGACAGCAGTCTGGGATGTGACTGGACAAAATGTCATTGATGTCTAAGTCTTAAACATTAGACATCCCTTTTGTTCTGCAGGAAAATATTCAGATGCACATTGGATGGTTAGCAAAACAAATTTTAACATTATCTATAATAATACCAGTCGGTTTTTGTCTGTCCAGAATGTTTCTGTTGGTCAATTTAAGGGGCGCCTCAGTCGTAGGTTTTATTCGGTGGGTAGCGCATGGACCACATGGAAGCACGTGGGGTGTGCAGAAAACTGAAGCATGTGACAGACTTGCGGCTGCCATTTGGTTATTGACAGCGGAAGGTGTTATTGGTAAAGAGCAAAACCAGCAGAAAGTAAGTGGGAACCCATCAAGAAAATTACCTTAGCTGGACAAATTATTTCTGTAAGGAATGGGAGAGTTGGGGACAGCAGGGGAGAAGTGGATGAGGCGATGGAATTGGACACGTGTGGCAAAATGCAGGAACAATTATTTGATACAATTTATTCGAAAGATATCCTTGCCCACGGCCATACTAATCTGAATATGCCCAATCTCGCCTGATCTCGGAAAGCTCTCCTTCATGTTAAAAATTAAGATTCATAGATTTAAATTAAAGGGCGGGATTCTCCGTGAACTGGCGGGGTGGGCAACTCCGGAGCGAAGGAATATCGTGAACCACTCCAGCGTCGGGCCGCCCCAAAGGTGCGGAATCCTCCGCACCTCCATGGGCTAGGCTGGCGGCGGATTGGTTTGCGCCCTGCCGGCTGGCGTGGAAGGGGCTTGGCGCCACGCCAACCGGCGGCGAAGGGCCTCCGCCGACCGCCGCAAGTTGGCGCATGCACGGAAGCCCCAGCGTGTGCTGGCTGCATCCCAGTGCATGCGCAGGGGGGATCATCTCCACGTCGGCTATCGCGGAGGACCACAGCAGCCGACGCGGAGGAATAGGGTGCCCCCACGTCACAGGTCCGTCCGCGGATCGGTGGGCCCCGATCGCGGGCCAGGCCACCATGGGCGCACCTCCCAGGGCCAGATCCCCCGCGCCCTCCCGAGGACCCCGGAGGCCGCCCGCAGCCAGGTCCCGCCGATAAGTACCTACTCTAATTTACGCCGGCAGGACCGGCCGAAAACGGGGGGGGGGGGGGCCGCTGCTAGCGGCCGCTGACTGGCACGGCGCGATTCACGCCCCTGCCAAATCCCCAGTGCCGGAGAATTCGGCAGCCGGCGGGGGCGGGATTCATGCCGCCCCCCGGTGATTCTCCAACCCGGCGGGGGGTCGGAGAATCCCGCCCAAAGAATTTTTGAAAAGTTTATAAAAATATATAAGCACTGAATCTATAGATGAATAAGATGATAGCATACCAATGTAACTCCAATGGGTACGAACCTAGACTCAAGGAAGGAGCAGTTATAATGTTGCTTTGAAGCTTGAATCTTAAACAAAGACTTTGGCGTGGAACAAGATTTGTAGTTAGGAAGGTGTCTTCCTCAATGATCGATGCTGGATTTATTACAGGCCGATTTCAAACCGAGTTGTTTATTCCTCAAATATTATTGAGCCTGTCAGAGGTAAACATGTTTTTTTTCAACTGAGGAGAAAACAGTTCCAAATTAGACTTTCATATTCTGACGATAAAACAAGTCACAGGCCAGGCTCTTGACAAACGGTGTATTTATATTCTTAGGCTTGTTTTTACACATGGCCAGCTTTATGCAGTTTTTTTGTCCAGAGTGAGAGTTTTGATTCTGTTAAAGTCATTGATGAAAAAGTAACTGGAAACCTGATAAAGATACTGGGCGGAATTGTCTCATTTTTAGGCAGAGTGGCGCAGCCAGTTGATGTGTTGGGTACTCTGACACACAGACGAACCAACACGGTTGCGAATGGTACAACGCAGTTTTATTTCATTGAACTATAAACATAGTAAACTCTGGTATTCAGCACATGGTGGCTGGCAATGAGGTCTGTGGCCTGAGCTGTCTCCGACATGACAGTCATCGGAATGCCGTGGCGAGCGAAGGTGTCTTTGCAGGCCCTTATGACAGCGGATGACGTCAAATCATGCAGGCGTATGACCTCTGGGCAGTTGGAGAAGTAGTCGACGACAATGACATAGTCCCTGCCGAGCGCCTGAAAGAGGTCCCACCCACCTTCGCCCAGGGGGACGTCACCAGCTCATGGGGCAGAAGCATTTCAGGAGGTTGCGCCAGCTGAAACCTTTGGCATGTTGGGCAGTTGAGCACCATATTGGCAATATCATCACTGATGCCCGGCCAGTATACCGCCTCTCGGGCCCTCCTTCTGCACTTCTCGACCCCCAGGTGGCCTTCGTGTAGTTGGTCGAGAACCAGCTTGTGCATGCTGTGCGGAATCACAATCCGGTCCAGCTTCAGAAGGACACCATCAATGACAGCCAAGTCGTCTCGGACATTGTAGAATTACGGGCACTGCCCTTTGAGCCACCCTCCCGTCATGTGGCGCATCACACGTTGTAGAAGGGGGTCGGCCGCAGTCTCTCAGCGAATACGGGCCAGACTGGAGTCGTCAGCTGGCAGATTTGCCGATGTGAAAGCCACCTGTGCCTCGACCTGACATACGAACCCCTCCGCATCTGACGACGTGCTCACTGCTCTGGATAGGGCATCCGCAATGATAAGGTCCTTCCCTGGGGTGTAGACCAGTTGGAAGTCATACCTCCTAAGTTTAAGTAGGATGCGCTGGAGGCGAGGGGTCATCTCGTTCAGGTCCTTGTTTATGATGCTGACCAGGGGGCGGTGGTCAGTTTCAACCGTGAACTGGGGAAGACCATATACATAATCATGGAACTTGTCTAAACCGGTTAGTAAGCCCAGGCACTCCTTTTCGATCTGCGCGTAGCGCTGTTCTGTGGGGGTCATGGCCCGCGAGGCATAGGCGACCGGGGCCCATAACGCAGTGTCATCCCGCTGCAGGAGCACTGCCCCAATGCCAGGCCGGCTGGCATCAGTCGAGATTTTAGTGGCACGAGACGTGTCGAAAAACGCCAGTACCGGTGCAGTGGTGAGCTTGAGTTTGAGCTCCTCCCATTCCTTCTGGTTTGCGGGCTGCCACTGGAACTCCGTGGACTTCTTGACAAGGTGGCGCAGAGCTGTTGTGTGGGAGACAAGGTTGGGAATGAACTTCCCCAGGAAGTTGACCATGCCTAGGAAGCGTAGCACTGCTGTCTTGTCTGCCGGCTGCGGCATGGCTGTGATGGCGCTCACCTTGTCTGCATCCGGACGGACCCCTGACCGGGAAATGTGTTCCCCCAGGAACTTCAGCTCAGTTTGGCCGAAAGAACACTTGGCTCGGTTGAGGCGCAGGCCGTTTTCACGTATATGTGCAAAGACGCGTTGGAGACGATAGATGTGCTCCTGTGGTGTGGTGGACCAGATGATGACGTCGTCCACGTATACGCGCACCCCTTCGATGCCTTCCATCATCTGCTCCATGATCCTATGAAAGACCTCGGATGCCGAGATGATGCCAAATGGCATTCGGTTGTAGCAGAACCTGCCGAAAGGGGTGTTGAAGGTGCACAGCTTTCGGCTGGATGGATCCAGTTGGATCTGCCAAAAACCCTTAGAGGCATCCAGTTTTGTAAATATTTTCGCCTGGGCCATTTCACTCGTGGGGCGTCATTCTCCGACCCCCTGCCGGGTTGGAGAATCGCCGGGGGCTGCCGTGAATCCCACCCCCGCCGGCTGCCGAAGTCTCCGGTACCGGATATTCGGCAGGGGCGGGAATCGGGACGCGCCGGTTGGCGGGCCCCCCCGCTGGATTCTCCGGCCCGGATGGGCCGAAGTCCCGCCGATAAATTGCCTGTCCCGCCGGCGTGGATTAAACCACCTTTTGAACGGCGGGACAAGGCGGCGTGGGTGGTCTCCGGGGTCCTCGGGGGGGGCACGGGGCGATCTGGCCCCGGGGGGTGCCCCCACGGTGGCCTGGCCCGCGATCGGGGCCCACCGATCCGCGGGCGGGCCTGTGCCGTGGGGGCACTCTTTCCCTTCCGCGCATGCGCCGCCCGGGGATGTCATTTCCGCGCCAGCTGGCGGGGCAACAAAGGCCGTTTCCGCCAGCTGGCGGGGCGGAAATCCCTCTGGCGTCGGCCTAGCCCCTCAATGTTGGGGCTCGGCCCCCAAAGATGCGGAGCATTCCGCACCTTTGGGGCGTCGTGATGCCCGTCTGATTGGCGCCGTTCTGGGCGCCAGTCGGCGGACATCGCGCCGTTTTGGGAGAATTCTGCCCGTGATCTCTTCCCGTTTGGGTAAGGGGTAATGTTCCCTCATAATATTGTTATTGAGGTCTTTTGGGTCAATACAGATCCGGAGCTCGCCGGAGGGCTTCTTGACACACACCATGGAGCTGACCCACGGCGTGGGCTCCGTGACCCTGGATAGGACCCCTTGGTCCTGGAGGTCCTGCAGCTGCTGCTTGAGGCAGTCTTTGAGTGGCGCAGGAACCCTGCGAGGTGCGTGAATGACCGGGGTGGCGTCTGGTTTGAGCTGAATTCTATAGGTGTATGGCAGTGTTCCATGCCCTCGAATGCCTCCTGGTTGTGGGCGAGGAGCGATTGGAGCTGTGCGTTAAACTCTGCATCCGGGAAGTCAGACGTTCCGTCTGGAGAGAGAGAGTGGACTCGTTGCACGAGGTGGAGAGCCTTGCATGCCTGTGCGCCTAGCAGGGAGTCCTTTGATGAGCCGACGATCTCGAACGAGAGTGTGGCCGTGTGTGTGTTGTGAGTCACCTGGAGCTGGCAGGATCCCATAGCCGGGATAACGTTCCCGTTGTAGTCGACCATCCTGCACCGGGACGGCCAAATTGGTGGTCTGGCCTTCATGGCGTAGAAGACTGACCATGCTATGAGGTTGGCAGAGGCGCCAGTGTCCAGGCGGAAAGTTAGTGGCGATCGGTTGACCGTCAGGGTGGCACACCATTCATCACCCGGATTGACCGTGTTAACTCGGTTCCCATCAATGACCGCAACACGGAAGGCGTCTCGGTCATCTGTGTCACCGGTCTGGATGTCGTCTGGGCAAGATTCATAATGGGGAGGCTGAATGGTCCGCACGTCCCTGCGAGGTTGTCGGAGTTGTGGAAGATTGACAGGTTGAGCTGCTCGACAGTAAGCAGGGTAGTGGCCCACCTTGCCACAGCGTAGGCACTGTCGGGTTCTTGCAGGACATTGCCGCTTTAAATGTGCAGCTCCACAGTTGCCGCACGTCGTGATGTCATGACGTTCGTTGCACCACTGTGCATGCGCAGTTCGGTCTTGCGTCGGGCGTGCCTTCGCATCACGTCCCTCAGTGTTGCCGTAGGTTTTGGCGCGCACGAGCGCGGGAGGCCTCGAAAAGCGCGCAAAATGGCCGACGTCGTCCGGGCCGCGGGCCGGGAGTAACTCGATCGCTTGGACCCGTTCGGCCTGGTGGGGCACCTGGCTCGCCGATCCGGCCGCGTAGGACCCCCACCGCGCTGATTCGGTCGCCTGAAATTGTGCATAGCGGCTAGTCGCGTTTTCATGCAGGACACAGGCTTCGATTGCGGAGGCTAAGGTAAGGCCTTTTATTTTTAAAAGTTGCTGGCTTAGGGTGCCCGAGGCGACCCCAAAAACGATCTAGTCCTGAATCATGGTGTCTGAGGTGGTGTCGTAACCGCAGGACTGCGCGAGGATGCGGAGATGCATAAGGAATGACTGAAAGAGCCCATCCTTACCTTGCAGGCGCTGCTGGAAGAAATATCTCTCGAAACTCTCGTTGACCTCGACGTTGAAGTGTTGGTCGAGCTTGAGAAGGACCGTCTTGTATTTGGATTTGTCCTCGCCTTCCGCGAACACCAGGGAGTTGTAGATATGGATGGCGTGCTGCCCTGCGGTGGTGAGGAGGATTGCGATCTTTCTGGTGTCCGAGGCGCTCTCTCTTTCGTTGGCTTCCAGAAAGAGCTGGAAGCGCTGCTTGAACAGCTTCCAATTTACACTGAGGTTCCCAGCGACTTGCAGCGGCTGCGGTGTGTTGACGGTGTCCATGGCGCACGATGGCAGATTTGTGGGTAGTTGTCGATTTACTCCTGGTACCATGATGTGTTGGGTACTCTGACACAGACGAACCAACACGGTTGCGAATGGTACAACGCAGTTTTATTTAATTGAACTATAAACATAGTAAACTCTGGTATTCAGCACATGGTGAACCTCTGAGTGGCTGGCAATGAGGTCTGTGCCCTGAGCTCTCTCCTGCTCGAGTCCCCAGGAAGTGTCGTGTTCCCTGCTTTGTACTGTGTATGCTCTTGTCCGTGATTGGCTGTCACGTGTTGTGTGTGTTGATTGGTCCGTTGATCTGTCCATCATTATATGTGTATGTATGTGCTGTGATGTTCACCTGAATATCATGACACCAGTGAGAAAAACGGAGAGGAAGAAGCCTGCCCCGAGGGGGGCTTCCTCCGTTGTGCTTTTCGGTGTTAGTTTTTTAAAAAGTTAAGGGGTGGCTCCCATAATGTCACACTGATGGAGCGAGCTCCGATTGGACCCGCCCCACCAGCAAATTCATTTTTTTAACAGATCGGGAGAGCGATCCGATTGTAAAAAAAAAACACCCTACGGAATACATCCATTCACAGAGCCCCCACTTCCTCAAGTAACTCCCCCCCCCACCTCACAGAGACCCCCCATGGCAACCCGCTCCAATGGAACACTGACCCATGCAATCCCAACCCCCCATCGCACTTCATGGCACACCCACCCCGGCACTGCCAGGGTACAGCCCGGGCATGACCCTTTCCCCCCAGAACTATGTGCACATCTGTACTCCTCCGTTGGGTTCTGCTTGCCAGCTGCACATAGGGGAGAACTGTCATGGGGGAACATTGATGTGAATGGACATTCTAACAGGGGTTAGGATTCTCAGGCATAAATGCCTGATAATTATTTTTAAACACCTTCAAATGGGGATCCCAACCCTACTGTTACTTCATTGTCGTTGGCGGGGACAATCGGAACGTGAAATTCCGCTGGCGTAAACTGCGTTTTGGGATTTCCTTCTCCCGCCGCCGGTCACCCCAGCCTCCCCACCCCCCCTCCTCATCCCCCGAAAACTGGAGTGAGATCGTCCCTCCACACATTTGACTGCAAATATTTTGCGGTTCACTGCTAGTTCATCTTAAAATTGGCAAATAAGAATCAAATGAATAATTCAGAGTTAATCTAATTTTTAATTAAATGAAAGCACGTGACTGTCTTTGTGCTGCATGTTTTAAGAAAATTTACTTTCAGTTTCAAACAAAGCCTTAACCAGTTTGTTGCAAAGTTGCTTTTCTGTGCCCTTCATCACTGGAGATACACAATAGTTAAAATTTACATTTGCTTTCAAAGGTATTCTGAGACTGCAACAATTTTTTACTTGGAATCTCAGATGGGCAAAACTGTTCCACACACTGTGGAAGGTGATTTTTATCAACTTGATCATCAAGGAATCTTGGACGGGATTTTACCATAATTTTTTTAAGAGTCATGCTCTGACTGAAAACCGGCATGTAGCTCTCCAGTTGCACAGTTTAGGTTTCATCCCAGATCTTGAGCTTCTCTGGTGAAAAAAAGTGATTGGTGGGGTTTTTGCTGTCACTTTGGGGGCAGGGCCTGATAGAGCTGGCAAGGCCAGCTCCACAGAGATTGCGGTGTCATCATTAAAGGCCAATCAACACAGAAACTGAACAGCCTCCCCCAGGACACCTCCCCTCCACATACACATTAGGACATTAAGACCCCCTCACTAGCACCGGGAGCTACCCCACACATCACAGCAGAAGCAATGGGCTTTCCGCCCCAATCCCACAAAGCCAACATCGGAGCACACCCCCACCTTTGCAGGCATCGGGAAACCCCCTCTCACCCCCCTCCAAACCTACGCAGGTATTGGGCGACCACCTCTCACCCCACACCCCAACTTTGCAGGCATCAGGCAACCCCTCTCATCACCCCCCTTCACAGACATCGTGCAAACTCCTCTCACCTTCACACCCTTTACAGGTATTGGGGCAGCCTCACACCTTCCCAGCACTGCCAGAGTCTTGGGGGCACTGTCTCCTTCACAGACATCAGCCCTTCCCAACACACATAAGGGGAATCCCTCCCATGGATCTGCCTAGAGGGCCCACCCGCACTGTCCCAGCACAGGGGTTACACCAGGCAGTGTCAACATGTGCCAGAGGACAGTGCCATGGGGCAGTACCCAGACATGTTCCTCTCCCATGGGGGCTATACTTTGCAGCCATCTGGGATGGCCACTTCCAACTAGGTACAGAGAAACTCGCAAAGCCTAGCGGGTAAAATGGACAAGCCAAGACTCAGGCAGGCTCAGAGCCTGAAATGTATATTCGTAAGCAAGAAGTCCAGACGGTATCGAAACTCCATCCAATTAGCATTGTAATGGGGCCGATTAGCATTTGATGACCCATCTTCACCAAAACAAAGGACTGGTACTCCAGCAACCGCAGTCACAGACATTTCGGCGCCACTCCCTGTTCAAGGGAAACGCAAACAACGGGGTCAGTGACCACTTGGGACACGCCCAGCCATCCAGATCCTCGCCCACTTATTGGTTAGGAATCGAACGGAGTGATCAGGGATCACCCAATTAGTGGGGCCCAAACTGGAGGACCGCCCAAAAGAGCGCGAAAACCTCTAAGTATAAGAAGAAGAGTCCGCCACATGTTCGTCCTCTCTTGGTCCTGGTACCCCGGTCACGGCCATCTCCAAGTGCAGCAACACCAGAAGCAAGTCCAAGTTCAACGCCCACTACCAGACGGATGAGCCCAGCTGAGCAGCAGTTACTCCTTCGAACCCGAGAGATCCAGAATCGAACAGCGGCCACTGTTTTCTGACCTAAGCCGGGTGCCCGAAGTTAAGTACAGGTTGGCTTAGTTGATAGGTGTGGTTAACTAGTAGTGTTTATGTTGCATGACTAATTGTGTGTAAATATAGTATCCTTGACTTTGAACTAACTAACTGGTGTTTGGCTCTTTGATCGATAGCCGGTTGAAACTTGTGGTGGTATCATTCGATACCTGGCAACTCTAAGCATAAGGACATAGATAACACAGAAAGAAGGGCAAATTCACTGATTGCCCTAATTGAAACAGAGCCACAGAAAGAACAGAGAAAAGAGTATAGGAAAGAAGTCACAACAACTTAACTTCAGGTCTCCGGGAGGATCCTCTTGACTGAATCTCATTGTTCAAAACCTGTTATTAACCTTGCTGATGTGACACCATATTGGTGACGTTTGAATACATAGTGAGGGGGAAATCATGTGGCAGGGGGCTAGCTAATTATGTCAAAATGCATGCAAAACAATTAAATTCAGGTTATCACCCTTTGTGGGCATGAACCTCGTAACATGACCGGTGAGCAGCGTGGAAAATCGGGAAGATCTCGCTGGAGAAAATCGCATTTCCTGATTCCAGATTATTCCCGCACCACCCCTGTCGGTGATCCTACGGACTGCTAACGCAGGCTCAAAATCACTTCAATAAATGCGAGGAGAAGATTAAATCTGTTTGCATCTTTCCACCTGAAAATTGATAGAGGGAAACCACGGAGTTAAAGACCAATTGGTCTGGTGTCTGTTGTCAGGAAATTATAGAATCTATAATTAAGGATGGAGTGACAGAATATTTCAGAAAATTTCTCAACTGATCAGAGTCAGCATAGGTTTGTAAAAGATTAGTCAAGATTAATGAACCAGACTTGAATGTTTTGAAGAGGTGACTAAAGTAGTGGACAGGTGAATATCTATGGCTGTTATTTATATGGACATTCAAAGGCCTTTGATAAAGCCCCTCACAAGAGACTGCCAGGCCATGGAATGGGAGGTAAATTATAGACCTGGTTAGGAAATAGACTGTATGTAGAGATATAGTGATAATGGGAAGGTACGCTGATTGGCAGGATGTGTCCAATGGCATTTTGCAAGGATCTGTGTTGAGGTCTCAACTGTCCACTGAATTCATTTGTGACTTTGATGAGATGGAGATAGGGACTTTGATGAGATAGGGCAGCACGGTAGCATAGTGGTTAGCACAATTGCTTCACAGCTCCGGGGTCCCAGGTTCGATTCCCGGCTTGGGTCACTGTCTGTGCGGAGTCTGCACGTTCTCCCCGTGTGCGCGTGGGTTTCCTCCGGGTGCTCCGGTTTCCTCCCACAGTCCAAAGATGTGCAGGTTAGGTGGATTGGCCATGCTAAATTGCCCTTAGTGTCCAAAATTGCCCTCAGTGTTGGATGGGGTTACTGGGTTATGGGGTAGGGGGATAGGGTGGAGGTGTGGGCTTGGGTAGGGTGCTCTTTCCAAGAGCCGGTGCAGAATCGATGGGCCGAATGGCCTCCTTCTGCACTGTAACTTCTATGATTCTATATCAAAATTTACTGAAGACGCAAAGACAAGTAGTGGTGTAAGCAGTGTAAGTGGAAGGGTAAAATCACAGAGATGTTAATAGATTGAGTGAGTGGCAAATGAATTGCAAGGTAGGCAAATGTGAGGTCATTCACTTTGGCCTGTTAGAACAGGGCACTTTGCAAATGATAAAATGTTAGAAACAGCATTACTCGAAAGAGATTTAGGAGTCCAGGTACATAGTTCATTAAAATGTCATGAAAATAACATGTACAGAAAATAATCAGAAAGGCTAAGGGAATGCTAGCCTTTATGTCTGGAGGACCAGAATACAAGGGTGTTGATGTCATGCTTCAGCTATACAAAGCTTTGACCAAACCACATTTGGGGTACTGTGAGTAATTATGGGCACCACATCTTAAGAAGGATCTACTGACCTTGAAGGGAGTCCACAATGACACTCAGATTCCAAGGATTAAATTATGCAGCAAGATTAAACAAAAACTAAGTTTGTATTTCCTGGAATTTAAAGGGTTAAGGGATGACTTGATGAAAGTTGTCTAGCTATTAAGGAGAATAGATAGGGTAGATTGTGCGAAATTACTGCCACTAGTTGGGGACTCTGAGATTTGGGGGCATGGTGCAGCAATTGGGGCCAGAACTTGTAGAAGTCAAATTGGGGCCTGGATTTCCAGACCGTACACCCCCCCCCCCGCCCCCCTCTTCCATGAACAGCAATTGACACTAGATTAATTGTTAATTTTAAATCAAATTGATCATTTCCTGTTAACCAAAGGTATTCAGGGACATGGGGCAAAAACAAGTTTATGGAGTTAGATCGCTAATCAGCCATGATCTCATTGAGTGACAGAACAGGCTCGAGGGTTAAATGGTCTACTCCGCTTCCTTTTGTTAAATGTACCTATGTTGAGTTAATTTTCTGAATACCCGCACAACAGTATTTAGTGCAACTAAAAGGTTATGTTACGCTAAAGACATTTTAATTCAAAAGTTCCGCTCCAAAATTGACCAATGATACAGTTTTCCAGAATTTATAAAAACTTTTTGGGCATGATTCAGCGATCACATTGCGCCGGGTTGGTCGTGAGTCACGAGGCGAGATCCAGATCAGCCTATTTAAATGAACCATTAGGCCCATTTAAATACCCGGATGCCAGATTCACTCTGTGCCCGGGAGTCAACACCAAGCCTGCGAGACCTCACCGGGTCGTCGTTTAGTGTGGTCTACACAAACGTGGACCATGTATAAGAGCACTCGGCAGTCTCGCAGGGCATTAGAGATCCCAGGTGGTCAGGAGTGGGCAGGGTGGTACCCATTGCACTCCCCTGGCATCTTGGCAGTGCCACATTGGCATTCTTGCAGTGTCACCCTGGCACTGCCAGGGTGCCAGGTTGGCAGTGCCAGGGTTCCTGGGTGATAGGTTGGCACTGCCATGGGTCAGGGAGTGAGGGAGAGGCTTCCAAGTAGCCTCAAAAAGGTTGGGAGTGAAAGAGGTCCAGGAAATGGGGAGATCCTGAAAGGGGAGTTCTCAGTGTGGCCTTGTTGGGGAGAAAATCCCGTGGCCAGAAAAAGCAGCAAAGTATTGAATAGCTGTGTGATTCTCAGCATTGCAGCAGCAAAGAAACACCCCACCAAATGTGCCCTAAAATAGACTTAAACTGTTGTCCTCTGAATTGCCCCCCTTTTCTTCCATTGCCTTGAAATGTCTTTCAGAATCAAGCATATATAAAATAATTACATTTGCACTAACTAGTGAAAAAGCTGTGTAAAATATATAATAGATTAAACAACGGCAATTTGTACATACCACAAATGTATCGGAACTCAGAAGTGTCAGGAGTACATGCAGTGAAGGAATTAAACCCTCGGGTGCTGGGAGAGGATTCGGGAGGCCTTTATCCTGCACTTTCCATCAAGCATTGGTAGGGTTGCAAAACAGGCATTGTGCCCACCATGAATTTCGTAGCAGATTTTTCTAATTTTATTTAGAATTTTAGAGTCAGCATAATAGCGCAGAGTTGTAGACACTCCTGGCCCTTTAAAAGTGTCGGTGCGGAGTCTGCACATCCTCCCCGTGTGTGCGTGGGTTTCCTCCGGGTGCTCCGGTTTCCTCCCACAGTCCAAAGATGTGCAGGTTATGTGGATTGGCCATGATAAATTGCCCTTAGTGTCCAAAATTGCCCTTAGTGTTGGGTGGGGTTACTGGGATATGGGGATTGGGTGGAGGTGTTGACCTTGGGTAGGGTGCTCTTTCCAAGAGCCGGTGCAGTCTCGATGAGCCAAATGGCCTCCTTCTGCACTGTAAATTCTATGTTAATAAGATATGTAGAACTGTCAAGCTGAAAATGTGTCTACATCATCAGCCCTTTAAAAATCAAACTACCTGCCTGTGTCTGAGAGTTGAAAAAATGTGTTTTGGGAGTTTCAATAGCTGTTTGCTGACATTCTGGCCAGGATACTCCCCTACCCGGCGGGTCAGGGGGGCCTGGCGGGATAAGTGGCGTGAACCACTCCGGCGTCGGGCTGCCCCAAAGGTGCGGATTTCTCTGTACCTTTAGGGGCCAAGCCCTTACCTGGAGGGGCTAGGCCCACGCTGGAGTGATTGGCACGCCGCCAGCCGGCGGGCAAGGCCTTTGGCGCCATGCCAGTCGGGGCCGAAGGGACTCCGCCGGTTGGCGGAAGTCCGCGCATGCGCGGGAATGTCAGCAGCTGCTGACGTCATTCTCGCGCATGCGCGGGAGGGGTTCACTTCCGCATCGGCCATTGCGGAGGCTGTGGCCGAGGTGGAAGGAAAAGAGTGCCCCCACAGACAGGCCCGCCGGCGGCTCGGTGGGCCCTGGTCGCGGGCCAGGCCACCGTGGAGGCACACCCCAGGGCCAGATCGCCCCGCGCCCCCCCCCGAGGACCCCGGAGCCCGCCCGCACAGCCAGTACCCGCCAGTAAGAGAGGTGGTTTGATTCTCGCCGGCGGGACTGGCATTCCAGCAGCGGGACTTCGGGCATCGCGGGCCGGTGAATCGCCGGGGGGGTGGGTATGGGGGGCTCGACGACCGGCATGGCATGATTTCCAACGGGGTGGTCAGTGAATCCCGCCCCCTATGTGCTTTGATTATAGTATTATTAAAGTTGACTGCTTTCTACAAGCTATTGTTATCATGCTAGGTGTAAGGGCAGCACGGTGACGCAGTGGATAGCACTGCTGCCTCACGGCGCCGAGGTCCTATGTTCGACCCCGGAGCTGGGTGACTGTCGTGTGGAGTTTCCACATTCTTCCGTGTTTACTTGGTTTTGCCCCACAACCCAAAAAAGATGTGCAGGGTAGGTGGATTGGCCATGCTAAATTGCCCCTTAATTGGAAAAATGAACTGGACACTCTAAATTTAAAAACAAAATTCATGGTAGGTGTTACAAGTTTACAGTCTGATTGGCAGCTCAAAATGTTATTAAGGAATTAGCTATCTTTTATTTGGGGTTATGAATTCAAATGTTTATTTATATAAGGGATTAAGCATTTCAGGGGATTTAAATGTATTCAATGGGCTGTCATGAATGTGATTTTTTAATAGTGCTTTGTAATACATAATTAGAACGTTATTGTATTTAATTTCAGTATGGCTCAAGAGTTCTGCCTATGCAGCATACTGCGTGAGGTGGCATTGCGTGTAGGATGTAAGGGAAAAAGGTGGGGGCAATGATTGTCATGAGTTTGCACTATATTGGCACAGGCGCTATATGGACCATGGAAGTGGTTAGGAGCATGCGTTGGCATGGAGAGTATGAGGGGCCATTAGTGGTGTGTGGGGGCATGAGTTCAAATATGTGGGCATGGGAAGTGGGGAGGGTGTGAGCAGTGTGGGCTAGAGAGCCTAATGTATGAGGAAAAAACTGGAATAAAGACCCAGAGAACTGAGGCAGGCATTTAATACAGCCACCTCAGCAACCTCTGTAGCCAGAGTGCCAGTTCCCCAGCTCCTTGGATACATTCCCTGATGAGGGGTGGAGGTGCAGTAGGATTACCCACAAGTGGCAGATAACCAATTGATCTGGTTAAGGACCAATTAAGGCCTAATGCTGGATGCCAACTGGGTTTACCCCACAGGCATTGGGAAGTGTTGTAGCTGCCTCCTGGCAGATTGGGGATGCCAGCATACCAACTGTCTACCTTCTCTTCCTTTCTTACTTCAACTGTAGCCGCATGTCACACTATTGAGTGTTTTCCCCATCCACAATGGTGGGCATGGCTGCTACGTCCATTTTTAAACAAAATTTGTAAAAATGGTGGACAGGGGACGCCTCCATCTTTGGGCATACTCTCTCTCACTTTCCATAACAGTCTGCTGCTGCTTCCTATTGACCCTCCAGCTTCAATAGCCTGCTTGCTGCCTTAATTATTAGAAAACAAGCCCAGTCTATAGCCACTAATTGTCCAATTCTGGGAAAATCATAGGTGAGTGAGTGATTGTTCCCCACACAGTGCATCCCTACTTCAGTCTGAAGGCAGGGTCTTGAACCCCAGGGGAAAATCCTGCCCCAAAGAAAAATATCAAAATTTATTTGACAGTTTCATTAGCTTGCTGCCTAATTGTCAGTTGCTTATTGGTTACTCTTTGTTGATTTATTCTTATTCACTTGTAATAATGAATAATGCAAACATCATTATTCAATGAACAACAATTTGTCATGAATTATCCATGGACAATAAAAATAATGGAGATCTATGGTGAAAGAGCAGAGTCATTTTTGTATTTGTATATGGGATTGGGAGTCGCTGGCAAGGCCATCAATTATTGCTCACCCCAAATTGCGTTGAGAAGGTGGTAGTGATGGTGAGCCACCTTCTTGTACCACTGTGGCTACCAGGGCAGGTCAAAGGTTAGGAATCCTATGGCGAGTAACTCACCTCCTGACCCCCCCAAAGCCTATCCACCATTTACAGGGCACAAGTCAGGAGTGTAGTGGCATGCTCACCACTTGTCTGGATGAGTGCAGTTCCAACAACACTCAAGAACCATCCAGGACAAAGATGTCCGCTTGATTGCTCCTCCTTCCACAAACATGCAAATCCTCCACCACCGACAAACAGTGGCAGCCTTGTGTACCATCTATAACAGTGTTTTTCAAACTTTTTCCGGGGACCCATTTTTACCAACCGGCCAACCTTCGGGACCCATGCCGGCAGACCTTCGCAACCCATGCCAGCCGACTTTCGTGACCCACCATTTTCTCTTACCGTTAATGTGAGGTAAACCTACTTGGTCCTCACGATCTCACTCCAATCAGGTTCACAGGAAGAGAGGGCTATGCGCATATCGGGTGAAGGATTCAGCCGGTTCCTTTGTGCTGTCTTCATCTTTGTGAGGACGGAAAATCCAACCTCACATATGTAGGTCGTTGTGATGGGCAAGAGCAACAAAATGCTTGTTTTACTCAGCTCCGGATACTCCTCAGAGACGCTACTCCAGAATGCTGACAGCCTCATTGACTTGTGCCATGTTTTTAATGTGCTGTCACAGCTGAGGCGCAGAAGCTCAATTTCTTCATTTGGAGTCAGCTGCAAGTTAAGAACTGATTCTGGGGTCTCAAACTCAAAGGAATTTTTCACCCACCTCTTCTCTCTCAAAATCCTAAACTTCTCCTCTGGAAAGTAGCGACCAAAATTGTTGATCAGAGTAGCCAGATGCAACTGAATAAGGCTTGCCAGTCCATTTACAGTCTCCTTACTAATGCTGTTTTCTTCAATGTGTCGAAGCAGTGTGGGGAACATACAGTAATTTTGGCTTTGCACTCGCAATTGCCAAACTTTCAATGTCTTTTTGGAAAGCTTTGATTTCTTCACAGTACCGAAAGCAATCATCATCCTTCCCTTGCAATTTGAGGTTCAGTTCATTAGAATTGAAAAGATGTCTGCAAAGTAAGACATATTTAGCATCCAAGTTTCATCAGCAAACAAATCAGCCAGAGAGGACAATTTCTCGAGGAGGAAAGCGTGGATTTCGTACCTCAGTTCGTAAACTCTGAGTAGCACCTGACCCCTTGACAGCTAACATACTTCTGTGTGGAACAATAAATGTGTGGGCTCAGCCCCATATCGGAACACAAGAGTGTCAAAAAGTCTGGTATTGAGTGGGCTGCGTTTAATGAAATTCACAATTTTCACAATTCTTTTCAACACCACTTCAAGATCGGATGGAATTCCTTTCAATGCCAGTGCCTCTCGGTGAATAAAACAATGATTCCAAACAATGTCCTGACCAGCTGCCTCCTTAATCCTTACTATAACTTCGCTGTTTTTCCCAGTCATGTTGACTGCTCCATCACTTGTGATTCCTCTGCAACAAACCCATGCGAGCCCACACTTTGCAACCACAAAATTATTCTAAGCTTCAAAAACTTCTGCGCCAGTCTTGTGGTTGCTAAAGTCAGGTAGCACAGCAAATCTTCAACAAATTCATTGTGCCAAACATACCTAACATAAACTAGCAAGATTGCACAATCTGAAGTGCCTGTACTTTCATCCAGTTGTATTGAGAACGCCTGCGCTGATTTTAAATGAGAAATAAGCTGGGCTTCTAAATTCTCAGCAATATCACAAATTCAGCGAGTCACTGTGCTATCACTAAGTGGGATGCATTTCACTTTTTCAACGAACCTCTCATCTATGACCGTACAAACTATATCTAATGCTGCAGGGAAAATTAATCTGTCTGCTATAGTGTGGGCATTTTCTTTTTAGCTACATGGTTGTGGTGAATGTATTACTGGTACCATTCACTATTGTATTACATTACATTACATTGTATTATGTTGATGCCCTTGTGGGCTCTGCCTATGGCCCACCATTGTATTACATTACCTTGTATTATGTTGGTGCCCTTGTGGGTTCTGCCTATGGCTCCGCCCCCTCGGGGGCGGTACATAGATCTGCAGCCTGTAGGCGGCACTCAGTACAGAGCAGTCGCAGGCAGGCACAGTTCTAGCTGATTAAAACCACTGTTCACTTCAACTGTCTGTCTCGTGTGAATTGATGGTTGCATCAATGGTAAGCTACCATGTAGGAGGCTATTTGTACTTTGCCGTTCAATGTAACATTTCTGCTGAGGACTTCAGCTGATGATTTAAGTTCTCGTTGCATTCTTTGAAAAAAATCAAGAGGCTTGTCCTCGAACTCGCCATGCTTAGTCTTCAAATGCCTTTTAAGTTTTGAGAGTTTTAAACTTTCATTTGCCAGAACTTCCCTGCATATAATGCACATGGGCCTTGCATCCTGATTTGCATTGGCACAATTAATAAATCCATACCTTAAAACATCATCTTTATACTGCTTTGTACCTCATTTCAGCATCTTCCTAATGGGCTGTTCACCAGAGGCCCTGGAACTCACACCAGCACTGCTTTGGCCTGTTGTGGACCCTCCTGAACAGCTCACACCAACACTGCTTTGTCCTGTTGTGGACTCTTCTGAACAGCTCACACCAACATTGCTTTGTCCTGCTGTGGATTCTCCTGAGCCACTCTCTCCAGCAGGTTTAGTTGTGAGATCCTGGGCTGTTTGTGTCTCTGGCCCTCTCTTCCTTATAACAAAACAATCCATTTTAAATGTTACTATCCTGTTGCTTGTTTGCTGCTGACAAAATGGAGGAATCGCAATCGCGTCCAAAGCATGTGACCTCGACGTTTGGGGGACCTGCTCTCTGCCTCCCTTGAGGCAGGAAGATTAACGAGAATTTTAAAAAAATCTTCTGCATCTCCGATCGCACAAATCCGCATGCAACAGCCGCAGCAGCAGGCTATCAATAATGCTGGCTGCAATGGGCCGCGAACATCTAAAAAAAATGCGGCCGCACTGCGCATGGGCACCGATGATCACAGCCATTTTGAAGGCCGATTGGAGCGGGCATTATTAATAGCCGGCTGCTGCAGCTGTTGCGCGTGGATTTGCGCGATCGAGAGCACCGCGATGGACGGCTCCGCAACATTCCCGACACCCACCGGTCGCGCCCCCAACTTTGACAATGCCTGATCTACAAGATGCACTGCAATAACTCACCAAGGTTCCTTAGACAGCACCCTCCAAACCCACAACCACTGCCATCTGGAAGGACAAGAGCAGCAAATATCTGGGAACCCCACCAGCTGGAGGTTCTTCTCCAAGTCACTCATCAGCCCGACTTGGAAATATATTGGTGTTCCTTCGCTGGACCAAAATCCTGGAACTCCCTTCCTAACTGCACAGTGGGTGCACCTACACCTCAAGGACTGCAGTGGTTCAAGAGGTAACTCACCACCACCTTCTGAAGGGCAACTCGGGATGGACAATAAATGCTGGCCTAACCAGTTCCGGCCACATCCCGTAAACACATTTTTAAAAAGCCAGTGTGGGGAAGGTAATCCCCCAGTGTGTTTGGTGGGAAGTTTCAGGCGTTTGACCTTTCGACTTTGAAGGAACAATAATGTATATCCAAGTCAGGAGGGTGTGACTTGGATGGGAACTTCAGGGTGGTGGTGTTTCCATGCAGTCGTGGCCCTTGTTCGTCAAAGCTCCTTCAAAGCGCTGACACTGTCACAGTCGGCCAAGTGGCCTCCTGTGTGCAATGTAATTCTGTGATTTGTTGCTTTTTCAGAAATAAGACTTTTGAGCCAGTAATTTATGTCAGGCGCACCTGTGACATTTGCATAAGCAACACTTTCAAGTCCGCAATGATTTCCAGCATGAAATTATTATATACATGAGCTGTGGATATGAACTGGATGCTTGAATTTTAATTATATAGATGCATCTGACAGGAAGCACTTTCCACTTAAAGTATAAAATTAAAGATTTGAAAAAGCATGTTGGGAGATGAAGAGAAAGTTTGAGTTATTCAAGATTTGTACCAACTCAGTTTCTTTAAAAAGCATTTTGCATTTATTTGTTACATAAGAATGCCTTTTTAATATATTTTGATATGTCTTTATTCTTAAAGATAAATTTCAAGTACTCAATTTTTCTTTTTTCCCAATTAATGGGCAATTTAGCATGGCCAATCCACCTACCCTCCACATCTATGGATTGTGGGGGTGAGACCCACATAGACACAGGAAGAATATGCAAACTCCACACGGTCAGTGACCCGGGGCCGGGATCGAACCCGGGTCCTCGGCGCCGTGAGGCAGCAGTGCTAACCACTGCGCCACCGTGCTGCCCCATTGCACCGTGTCTTTATAGATCAGTTTGAATATAGTGCCTGCTTAATCAATGAGAATTATATACAGTTATGACACTAAGAAACAAAACTAAAGATGCCCTCTTCCCAATTACTCTTTCATCAGTCTTATTTTTATTTTATCAGAGAATTATAATGATGATGATACCTTAAACTGTCCCCTCTTAAATCCTCCCAGCTTCAGACTAGCCATTCTTCACTCTCTTTGTACTTTCTGTGTTACGAATGAACTATTTTCCATTCTTAAAATGAATGTTATTTCAAAACTTGCTTGTTTCCTAAAACCTCCATTTAACTGATTTAATCAGCCCTTGAATATTCCTACTTTAACCCACAGTTCACTTCACATGTATTGCACTCCTTTCAAAATGCATATCCTCAATGCGCACTCTGTACGTAATTTGTATATCTTATTGTACATCCCTATATGTCTTCGGAATGCAGGTGCACGAGCTATTTATTCAACTTGCCGAGCCTTCGCCATTCAATTAGATCTTGGCTGATCTGTATCTTAACTCCATTTACCAACCTTGGTTCCCTAGCGCTTACACCCTTGCCCTAATATCACATTGATCTTTTCCCTGTTGTATTTATAGAGTCTGTGGAGCCTATAAATCGCTAATTGCGATATTAGTGTGCAAACACATATTATGCTCACAGGGACAGTCCTTTCTCTGATGTTTCAATGCAGGCAAGAACCCAATCACTTCACAATTTTGTAAGTACTATTTTCTGGGGTACAGCCTTTCAAATATGAGTTCCCGATGCAGTAGGTCTATGAAAGAGTCCCAGGAGGTCTTGGAAGGCATCAAATCTTTATCCATGCCACACAGAAAGGTGTATGTTTGACTGTATAATAGTGTAAAATGGAGCATTGTGTGAACTAGCTAGATTATGTCTCTTATAATTTATATTCCCATTCCCATTGACTTCAGTGGCTAAGATGCTAAACGGGAAGCTTATTCAGCTGATGAAGCTTTGACCCAAAGTCAAAAATCTATCTTTGAGTGTCTTCAGATAGTTTCTGGCCTTTGTATTCCACAATTTGTCCTATTTTTTTCATCTTCCGCTCCTTGTTAATCATCAGACATTTTGTTATGGGCCAGGGTTTAGAAAGCACCAAAGTATATTATGGAGTACACCTGACCTATAACTGTTTATTGATTTTGGTTACGATGAGCACAAGTCCCTGCCTTTCAGATGTTATTCAACATAGTTCTTATGCACGTTTAATCAAAAAACAAGCTTTATTGTACGAATTTTGTTAACATTTTTATAAACACACACAGAAGGATTTTTATCAACTACAAGCATAAAGATGCCACACAGCTACAGTAATCTATGTATAACGCTTAATTAATTCCCCCTTAACTGTTCCAATTCAATAACAAAATCCAAGTAAAACCAGAAACCCCTTTTCAAAGGTGTGGCCCAGCACACGGCATGCTCACTGGTATAACACTCGGTAGTGATACTCAGTTCCCCTGTTCAAACAGCAGGGTTGAATTCCTTCCAGAAAGCAACCATCTCTTTTACGTTATCAAGCAGTCTGGAAACAGCTTTTAAAATGAAGATAGAGAGACGCTTCTTTCAACCTGTGCAGTTCAAAACCAGTCCAAAACTCAAAGTGAAAGTAAAACCTCACAGAGTCACAGCCCAGCTCCACCCACACAACTACGTCACTGAAGCCATGTGATAAGACAAAAACATTCCTTAAAGGGACATTCCCATGACAATATATATAATCTCTTGCATTGTGCTTAGTTTGGTAAAGCATGGCTTCCAGGCAGAAAGCCAGATCCCATCTCTAATCCTGTTGGTAGAGTCATCTGCTTGGTTGATACTATAAAGACACACCAGTGATGATTACACCAACACAGATCCGGGAAAGTGTTGTAGATCCATGCTCCTGTGAGGGAAAAAAGAGTGACCGAGGAGCAGACCAATAAAAGAGCTCAGTGGGTGCGATTTAGTGGCCCCATTTCCAATTGCAATTTTAGAATCATAGAATTTACAGTGCAGAAGGAGGCCATTTGGCCCATCGAGTCAACACCGGTCCTTGGAAAGAGCGCCCCATTTAAGCCCACACCTCCACCCCATCCTCACAACCCAATAACCCCACCCAACCTTTTTTGGGCACTGAGAGCAATTTATCATGGGCAATCCACGTAACCTGCACATCTTTGGACTGTGGGAGGAAGCCGGAGCACGCGGAGGAAACCCACGCAGACACGGTGAGAACGTGCAGACTCCACACAGACAGTGGCCAAGCTGGGAATCGAACCTGGGACTTCTATCTGGCTTAACCACCGGCCCGATGGGAGCAGCCCACTCCGAAAACTGCACAGGCTAGATGATTCTGTCTGTGCGGAGTCTGCACTTTCCGTGTCGGTTCCGAGTGCTCTGGTTTCCTCCCACAAGTCCCGAAAGACTTGCTGTTGGGTGAATTGGACATTCTGAATTTTCCCTCTGTGTACCTGAACATGCGGCGGAAAGTGGTGACTAGGGGGTTTTCACAGTAACTTCATTGCAGTGTTAATGTAAGCCTATGTGACAGTAATAAAGATTATTATTATTCCTAATTCTTCCAACCACTTGAATTCAGACTCCATCTTCTCATGTAAGGCATAGGACACGGATTAGACTCTGTAAAACGTGGGTGTGGCCTCAGGATCCATGTAAAGTTTTGTTTTTAGGCCCTGTATCTTGCCGAACTCATTTTGGAACACCTCCTGGTATTTTTTAAGGCATCATGAAAGTCTCCTTCATTCATTTTGAAGATTTCTAGTCAATTTAATCTAATTTGGTGAAGACAGTCTCAGCCCATCAAACTTTGTCCTTGGCCCCACACTACTATTAGAGGCAGTGAACTGACTGGTGCCGGTAGATTATCGACATTGTTATTGTTCCTCAGATCCTTAAAGCTTCCCCAATATATGTGGCTAGCCTGGTCATCGTGCTTCTTAACTTCAGAGGCTGGACCCCTTCTTGCAAATAACGATACGTTTGTTCTCCTACAATGTAACAGAGGCACCATGTTCACCTCCATTCTGAGTGGCTGACCGTTTACCATCAACACAGTTGTGATTGGGAGCCATCTTGTCCACCTTAATGTTGTTTAACCTGCATACTTCAGATCTGTTTTCAGGGTTATTCACAACACTGTGTACTGGAGTCAGAATTTTATTTTTGGTCCTGGTAGGCTCTGCTTTGTCTTGCACTTTCTCCTATTGTACCCCCTCCTATTGCAGGCATAACATAGAGCTTCCCAGAATTTACATCTCTCCTGGAAGTGATCACCCTCACGCCAGTAGCATTCTTCATTGCCCCTGGTCTGTGGACCAAATTCCCTATATCTCTGCACTCTCTTTTGCTTCAAGTCTCTTTGCTCATTACGTTCTGTGCCCTCATCCCTGGTGCCATAACTACCAGCGGCTTTCTGCCACATTTGGTAGACGATGCCTGCTTTTACACTTTGCAATTCCATCATCTCCCTTTTGGCACTTTTCATAACATGGGTGATCTCTGATGACCTTCTTTAAGGTAATATCCGCCTCTGCTAATAATTTACTTTGTATGGCCATGTCATTAACATCACAGACTAGCCTATCTCTCAACATGTCGTCGAGTATAGACCCAAACTCACATAATTCAGCTGCCTGTCTTAGGTGTGTCACAAATGCTGCTATCACCTCCCCTGGGGCTCTTGTCATCAAATTTAATTTGCATTATTGCGTTTTCACCAAAGGATTCAGGTTGTAATGTCCATTAACTAATTTCACAAGCTCCTCAAATGTTTTGGAGTAGGGGACATCTGAAGAATCAGACTCCTCATCAGGTTATATGTCAAAGCCCCACAGCCTATTAATAGGATTTCCCACTGCTTCTCTTTCCCTCCCAATTTGATTGGCCCTAAAATAATAGCACAGCTGTTTGACATATAGCTCCCACTGCTCCATGTTTGGGGCGAATGGCTCAAGTTTCCCAAAAAGGGACATTTTGATACTCACAGACTGCTAACATATTTTCTTCATAAAGCCTTCCACACAAGGTCTGATCTGCCGATTTCTTTAGCGGTAGGAAGGCACTCCGCTTGAGTCGCCAAATATTGTATCCTGTAAGACTGGTGACCACCAAGTAGATCAACGAATAAACAGTTTATTGAAGCAAGTAACTATTTACAGAGAGTGCAAGAAAGACTACCATACTTCACAACTCCAGACTCCAAACGGGCAAGGAAAACTTGTGCTCAGCCCAGGATTCACATGCTCCAGTGATTGGCTGAATGGGTCACATGACTCTCTGAGAACTCACCCTCAAAGGGGCATGCTGCCACACCCAGAATTCTGAGGCTCCCTGTGAAGAGGGCTGGAATCCTGATTGAACCAAAATCTGTGACCCAAATTCTTGTCTCTTGATGCAAAATATTTGAATATACAGTAAAACACAATATTGAATTGGAAACAGAAGCATCTGATTTATGCAGGGATGAAAAATAACTTCCTTGTAGCATTTCCTCTGCCCTCCTAGTGACCACTTGTCACTGCAGAGCTCAGAGTGGAGCATTTGTTTCAGGAATCTTGTGTTGAGCATGCAGGCAATGTGGCCCGCCCATCGCAGCTGGTCAAGCATGAACAGTGCCTCGATACTGGGGATATTGGCCTGGGAAAGGACGTTCATGTTGGTATGCCTATCCTGCCAGTGGATTTGCAGAATTCTGCAGAGGCAACATTGGTGATATCTCTCTAGGGATTTGAGGTGTCTGCTGTACATTGTCCATGTTTCTGATGCATACAGGAAGGCGGGGACCACAGCTGCTCTGAGACCATGGGTTGGTGCTGGATTTAAGGTTTCAGCCTTCAAAGACTCTGTTCCGCGGGCGTCCGAAGACTTTATTGGCGGATTGGAGACGATGCTGGATCTCATTGCCGATGCCTGCTCATGGCGAGAGGAGGTTCCTGAGGTCTGGGAAATGATCCACATCTTTGTTTTCCGGATGTTTAGTCTGAGGGCCATTCTCTCATATGCCTCAGTGAATGCATCAATCATGGTTTGTAGCTAAGCCTCTGATTGTGCGAATACACAGGCGTTGTCTGTGTATTGCAGTTCGATGACAGAAGTTGAGGTGGTCTTGCTTCTGGCCTGGAGGCGTCAGAGGTTGAACAGTTTCCCGCTTGTCTGGTAGGTTAGCTACACTCCAGCGGGGAGCTTCAGGGTGATGGGGTGGAGTGCTGTTGTAAGGACGATAAAGAAGAGCATTGGTGTGAAGACGCAGCCCTGTTTGACCCTAGTTTTCAAACGGATTGCGTCTGTTGTGGTTCCATTGATGAGAATCACACTTGCATGACAACGTGGAGCAGGCGAAAGAAAAATAATGACGAATTTCTGCGGGCAGCCGAATTTGAGGAGGATGTTCCACACTCCCTCATGGTTGACGGAGTCAAAGGCCTTTGCGAGATAAATGAAGGCCATATACAGAGGTTGATGCATCTCCCAGGACTTTTCCTGGATTTGTTGCATGCTGAAGATCATCTCCACTGTGCCTCTTGATGGGCGGAAGCAGCTCTGAGACTCAGGAAGGAACTCTTCAGCAACTGGAGGAAGTGGTTGAGGAATATTCTCATGATGACCTTTCCTGTGGTGGAGTGTAGGGAAATCCCTTTGTAATTTTTATAGTCAGACCTGTCTCCTTTCTTGATGATGATGACAACTAAGGCGTCTCTGAGATCATTCTGCATTCTCTCTTTCTTCCAAACAAGGTTGATGAAGTTGCGGATTCTGATCAAGAGGGCCTCTCTGCCACATTTTAATACTTCTGCAGCGATTCCATCTGTGCCAGAGGCCCTGTTGTTTTTCAGCTGTCAGATGACCTTTTCGACCTCACGGTGAGCTGGGGTTGCACTTAGATGGTGGCGAATAGCGTGCTGCAAGATGATGTTGAGGGTACTTGTGTCAAAGGCTGTGGCTTGGTTGAGGGGCCCTCGAAGTGCTCTCTCCAGTTCGGCGCTGACTGCCTCTCTGTCTTTGATGAGCGCCTCTACGTTTTTGGGTCGGCTCTCATGGGTCCCTGGTAGTCGGACAAGAGGTTTTGATTGTGCTGCAGAAACCGCGCACATCGTGGTTGTTGGCGAGTTGCTGAGTCTCCTGCGCTCTTTCCACCCACCATGCGTTCTTTAGCATGCGGGTTCTTTGTTGCACCACGGCCTTCAGTTATCTGCAGGCTTGTTTCCTCTCACTCGGGTTTTGATGGAGCTGCTAGCTCAGAAATGTGTTGCGTTTGCGGTCAAGGAGATCCTGGATCTCCTGTTTGTTCTCTTCGAACCAGTCTCGGTGTTTCCTGTTTGAGAGTCCGAGCATCTCCTTGCAGGTGCCGACAATGGTGGCTTATAAGATGGACCAGGCACTGTGGGCATTTAGCGGCTGTGGCTCATTGGTATGACTTTACTGGTTTATTACCCTGAAGCTCTTTAATTGTTTGAGTTTGGTCTGTATTTTGGTAGGTAAAGGTTATGAGATACCCTGCAATATTTAGGTCGGGCATCCCTTTAATCTATCAAGGCCTTCTTGGAATACCTTGGGGTATTTGCCAATGACCTTGTATAGTCCACCAGTTCCTAGTTTAAAAATTTGTAGTCAGTCCAGGTGGATTCTCTGGAGCCGGGCAATGCCCAAAAGGTTGGATCCTGGTCCTTGTACAGCTATGCGAGTGAGTTGGACCGCCCATTGATAACTGGGGTTATAGTGATTCCCATAATCTTCAACGGTTCCCCTGTATATGTGGCCAACCTGGCCCTGGTGTCTCACAGGCTGAGGGAGAAGATGCCCATCCGGAGACGCCGGGAGGTCGCTTCCCCAATGATGGAGTTGGCAGCCCCATATCCACCTCTATTTCTGGGGAATGGCCATTGACCACAGTGTTATCTTTATCGGGGCAACCTTAGGGGTGTTGATGCAGTTTAGCTGCATCGTTTCATCCTCTACGGGCTGATAGGCTTGCAAGGCCCAGGCCTGAGGTGATTTTACTTCTGCCCGAATGGCAAGCGTACTGCTGATTCTGGCAGTTTTGCCTGGGTCGTGTCCTTTGGCGACACTTACAGCAGCCTTGAGACTGATACTTATAACCCTCTGTGGCGGCTTCCCTGGTACTTCTAGGGTTATCTTGCCGTCTATTGAGATACCAGAATGTCCTGTCTGAATGTTGAGTTATCAGTGGTGGATAAGGCACATGGGAGTGTTCACTGGGAAAACTGTATGAGAGTCCTCCCTCAAACCTGAAAATGCTAATACCCATCATCCCTTTGAGTTCTTGGGCTCCTTTCTCAGCATGCTCCAAGGATAGTACAAATTCTTCAGCCCTTTTGAAGTCTAGGGTGGATTCTGCTAACAATTCTTTTTGTATTGTGACATTATTGATCCCACACACATGCTTGTAGTCACCTTTTAAAAATAAATTTAGAGTACTAAAGTATTTTTTTTCCCAATTGAGGGCAATTTACTGTGGCCAATCCACCTGATCTACACATCTTTGGGTTGTGGGGAGAAACCCACGCAGACACGGGGAGAATGTGCAAACTCCACACGGACAGTGACCCAGGGCCGAGATTAGAATGGTCATCCCCTTCTCTGTCATTGGCGCAGAATAAGTAACGCATGCATTCAGCATGCTGGGGCCAGTCCTCCTCGTCCACACCATAAGGCTCGATCTTCCCAAATGAAGGTATTTTGGGTTTTACCTTTTGCTTTGTTGCCTACCGGAGTCGTCATCAGGGAGTTTTAAAAAGGTTACTCAGAATCCCAAGCTTAATCCTCATCGCCAATGTAATAATCCCAGGAAGTGCGGAGTAAAAGGTCAAACTGGTTATTTTAAGCTGAAAATGAATCCACTACCGTGGCACATAAAACAAACGGCCCAATCCAGGACTATTGAGAACTGTCCGTCCACGTCTGGGAGCTACATTTAAAGGTCCCACTAATGAGGCCCAGCTGCGTGGACCTTCGCCCTCGCACCACGGGAACTCTTATTCTACAAAGCCCACAGGGAGATCAATCAATGTTCCCCTGGTCCTCGTGAGGATTATCCCAGCAACACTCAATTTCCTTCTCTTTCATAAACTTGGCTAGCTTCCACTTAAATACATTAATGATATTCACTTCAACCTGGAGTATCAGGTTTCACACTCTCACCACCTTGTGTAAAGATATTTCTTTTGAATTCCCTTTTCAGTTTCTTGACTGTCTGATATTATTGGCCTCCCCCCACAAGAGGAAACATTCTCTCTGTATCACCCTGTTTGGAAAAATAATATTAATAAAGGCTGAATTAATATGAGTGCGCAGTGAGGTGTAAGAATGAATAAGAAATTAATAGAAAAGGGTTTACAAATGTCTTTGGTTAAAAAGTCAGCCTTTGTCTCTTTGTTAAAAGGTCAGCATATCCCTTTGCTTCAAGAACCAACACTGAGTACATTCCAACAGCAGTTGACATGCGTAACACTTAAACATCCGTTAATAGACTCTCCAGCTGCAAGGTCTGCATTAGCTGACCTTATTCGTGATGACGGAGACTTGGAGTCATATCGCAAGAACAGTTGCCTTAGTACCCATGAGATGGGAGTGATAGTCATACTAAAATAAACCATAAGTCTCTAAAAGTGCGTAGGCGTGAAAGCATGGCTCGTACAAGATGTACCTGTTTTGGCAAACAATCTATGTGTAACGTCACGTCGGAATTTAAACAATGACTGTACATGTGTTAAAAAGTGTATAAGTATGTCCGGCTTTGTGTAAATAACAGAGTTGGTTCAGTGAGCATGTTTGTTGAGCTATCTCTCCTTGCATATATCTGAATTAACTGCCGTAAATCTGCACTGAGATTAATGCAAATCATTCATTCATAGATGTTAGCAATAACCTAATGAGTGACGATAACAAACCCATCAACCATTTCATAATTTTAAAGACATTTATAAAAGACAACCCTCAGCCTTCTTTTTCATGAGAATGGAGACTCAGCCTGTCAATAATTTCCTGATATGTCTACCCATACATTTCTGGTATCATCCTAGTAAATCTTTTCCGCACCTTCTCCATTGCCTCTCCATCAATTTTATAATATGATGACCAGAGCTGCTCACAGTATTCTAAAAGAGATCGAATTGAGGTTTGATATAGAGTAAACATATCCTACACACTTTTCAATAATGAGCCGCTAGAAATAAAATCTTGTGCTTGGTTGGTTGTTGTAAATAACCCACTAGCTTATGGTGCAATGTTTAGTGATTGATGTACTTGCACTCCAAGATCGCTTTGTTTCTCTCCCCTGCCTACACATGTACCTTCCAAGTAATATGTGACCTCGCTTTTCTTCCTATCAAAATGTACTGCCTTACATTTATATATGTTGAGTGTCAGGTGCTGATTTTTGTGCTCATTCAGCAAGAACATTAATGTCCTCCTGTAATTTGTTACAGTATTGGTTTTTTCCCCAGTTTGGTATTATCTGCAAATTTCAAAATTGTGTCTTTGATTCCAAAGTCTGAATTGTGCATGTAAATTGTAAACAGCAGAAGTACCGGCACTGATCCTTGTGGCTTACTACTTCTCACCTTCTGCCACTCTGAATTTAATTTATTCAATGTCACGTCTGCCCTTTCTATCTCCCTGGTAAACGGTAAAGCAAAATAATTATTTAATATTTCTGCCAACTCTTTATGGTATCTGTGATAAAATCCTGTCTATCCTTAATGATCCTATTCCCATCCTAGCCTTCCTTTTTTATTGATGGACCTATAAAATATTTAATTATTTTGTTTCATGTTCCTTGATAATTTAATTTCATAATTCCTCTTTGCCTTCCTATTTGTTTTTAAAACATTCTCTCCTAATTTCTTCATATTTATCTGGTCATGCACCCCTCTGCTGTCTATGTAGATAATGAAAACCTTTTTTCCTAATTCTCAATTGTTCCCTTATATCTTTATTTACCCATAGTCCCACTAACATTTAGTTTGTTCTTTCGTTTTAACAGGATCTATTTTTCCTCTGTTCTGTTCAACATTGTTTTAAATATTGTTCGCCAATTTTGTTGCACGTCTTGCCCTGGGGAAGCATGGTGGCACAGTGGCCTCATAGTGCCAGGGACCTGGGTTCAATTCCAGCCTTGGGTCACTGTCTGTGTGGAGTTTGCATATTCTCCCCATGTCTGCGTGGATTTCCTCCAAATGCTCCGGTTTCCTGCCCACGGTCTAAAGATGTGCAGGTTAGGTAGATTGGGCATGTTAAAGTGCCCCTTAGTGTCCAGGGATGTGCAGGTTTGGTTAAAGGGATAGGGTGTGGTGAACAGGGGAATGGACATGGCTACAGTACTCTTTTGAAGAATCAGTGCAGACTCAATGGGTCGAATGGCTTCGTTCTGCACTGCAGGGATTCAATTATTCTATGATTCTTATTCACACGTTCTTTTCACACAGCTTTTCTCCAATCTATTAACTTGGGTTTCATCATACATATGTCTAGTTGAATATGTTTCAATGAAGTAGTAGAGAAGATTGATGAAGGGAATGCCGTAGTTGTTATCTCCATGGATTTTAAGAAGATGTTTAACAAATACCCTGTTAAAAAGCTGGGTCACAAATTTGTGGCTCATGAAATAGGAGAATCAGTTTAAAAAATTGGTCATTCTACCCCTCTGTCACCTATATGCCCCGAGGAATCCTCAAGCCACTCAAGTCACCCAGGCCACTTCTGTGCTCCCATGTGTCCTCCATGATCACTCACTCGGTATGCACAGGGAATGGTCCTCAGACTCCATGCAATATCAATGGCAAATATTTTACATTCCTTGGGGGAAAAATAGATCTTTCACCACCTAATATTGGCCAGAGAAATTTAAATCACAGTAGAAACAATGACAACACAGGTTGATAGAACAGTTCGATACATTATGGTGCTTTATCATTTGAAAAAGCATTGTACTTCATGTACAAATATTAACGTAAGAATTAGGAACAAGAGTTCGGCACTCAAGAATTCTATGCCATTTGATAAGATTATGTCTGACCTGATTATGGCTTCTACTTTCCCACCTCCACTTATACCCCTGTCAGTCAATAATCTATCTAACTCAGCCTTAAAAACATTCAATGACCCTGCCTCGACTGCTCTCTGGGGAAGAGAATTTCATAGACTAACAACCTCTGACAGATCCCTTACTTTTAAACTATATCCTCTGGTTCTATTCTCTCCCATAAGGGAAACATTTTTTCACCTTCCACCCTGTCAAGTTCCCTCAGGATTTTATGTGCTTCAGTAAGATGACTCTCATTCTTTTAAACTACAATAGTTACCAACATTTCCTTAAGAAACAATCCCTCCATTGAAGGAATCAGTCAAATAATCCTTCTATGCACTGCTTCTAGTACAATTATATATTTTCTTAAATAAGGAGGCCAAAACTGTACATAATCCTCCCAATGTGGTCTCACCCAATGCCTTGTACAACTGGAGCAAAACCACCCGACTTTTAAATTTCATCCCCCTGCATTAACAACATTCCATTTGCCGATCAGGAGCAGAGTGGATGGAGGAGGGTTCTAGTGCAGTGACATTCTTCCGAGCGCTGGCCACAACCATTACTCCCAAATCGACCCCCCCAGCCAGATACTTGAAAGACCCAGCGGTAGAAGCCACGGTCCGAATGTAGAATCAAATGAGACAGCAATTTGGACTAACCAAAAATGTTCACCATGGCCCCATCTGCAATAATCACAGGTTGACACCCACAACAATGGACGCCTCCTTCAAAAAGTGGAGACAGGACAAGGGGACACTGACGGTTAGGGACATGTACACAGATGGTAGAGTAGCGACTGTGGGGGAACTCACGGAGAATTTCCGACTCTCGAGAGGGACTAACCTAAGGTGCATAGAGGTCAAAAAATCTGTCTGCAAGGAAAACGTGATGTACCCCAGGACATTCACTGCTAGAAAAATGACTGAATGAAACAAAATGAAAATCGCTTATTGTCACAAGTAGGCTTCAAATGAAGTTACTGTGAAAAGCCCCTAGTCGCCACATTCTGGCGCCTGTTCGGGGAGGCTGGTATGGGAATTGAACCGTGCTGCTGGCCTGCCTTGGTCTGCTTTAAAAGCCAGCGATTTTGGATGAGCTAGGGGAGGGGAACTGTGCGGACATGTATGGGTGACTTCTAAAAATTCTTTCATGGGATGTGGACATCGCTGGCTGGGCCAGCATTTATTGCCCATCCCCCAGGGCATTTAAGAGTCAACCACATTGCTGAGGATCTGGAGTGACACGTATGCCAGACCAGATAAGGATGACATATTTCTGTCCCTAAAAGACATTAGTGAACCAGATGAGTTTAACGACAATCGACAGTGGTTTCATGGTCACGCTTAGACTTTTAATTCCAGGTTTTTATTGAATTCAAATTTCATCATCTGCCAGGACGGGATTTGAACCCGGGTCCCCAGAGCACGACTCTGGGTCTCTGCATCACACTCTCTTCATCGAAGGAATCAGTAATAATTCTTCTATGCACTGCTTCTCATGCAATTATATATTTTCTTAAATATGGAGTCCAAAAGTGTACATTGTCCAGTGACAATACCACAACACCATTGCCTCCCCTTATTCCTGTTAGAAGAGGTACGTTCAGACCTGGATGAGACAAAGAAGAAAGTAGGAGGAAGAACTAGGCAGGGAGGTAAGGGGAGGACTCTGGATTGAAGCACTGCACAGGTCAAACTTCACCTCCACGTGCGCAGGCTGAGCCTAACGCAATTATAGGTGGTGCACAGGGCATCCCAAACTAGAGCACGAATGAGCAGGTTCTTCCCAGAGGTGGAGGACAAATGTGAACTGTGCCAGGGAGGCCTGGCCAACCACACCCACATATTCTGGTCTTGCCCAGACCTTTCGGGTACTGGACTTCCTTCTTTGAGGCCATGTTCAAGTTTTTGGGAGTGAGGTAAAGCCATGCCCACTAGTGGCGGTATTTGAGGTATCAGATCAGCCAGAGCTCTTCAAGGAGAGGGAGGTCAACTCCCTTTCATTTGTCTCCCTGATCGCCCACCAGAGACTTCTGCTCGGATGGTGACTGGCAGCACCACCCAAGGCTGCAGAATGGCTGTCCGACCTCACAAAATTTATCAGGGGGAGAAGATAAAGTTCGCCATCCGTGGATCGGAAGAAGGCTTTCACAGGATGTGGAAGCTGTTCACCAACTTGTTTCAAGACCTGTTCGTAGCCAGCAACCAATAAAGTATGGAGGGGGAAAGGGGGTGGAGGGGGGGGGGGGGGGAAACAGTACAAGTCACGGAATAAGGGAGAGAACTTAAAGGGGGGAGGGCACAGGGGAGGTAGGCGGTGGGAGCGGGATGATCCAAGAAGATCCTGAGATGGGCAGAAGAGAAGATAAGAATCTTTATTGTCACAAGTAGGCTTACATTAACACTGCAATGAAGTTACTGTGAAAAGTCCCCAGTCATCACATTCCGGCACCTGTTCGGGTACACAGAGGAAGAATTCAGAATTCCAATTCACCTAACAGCATGTCTTTTGGGAGAAAACCGGAGCACCCAGAGGACACCCACGCAGACACGGAGAGAACGTGCAGACTCCGCACAGACAGTGACCCAAACCAGGAATCGAACCTGGGATCCTGGTGCTGTGAAGCTACTGTGGTAACCATTGTGCTATTGTGCTGCCCCCAACAAGGTTGTTGGAAATTTAATACATAAATCACAATGTATGTAAATTATTGTATATACGTGTTCCAGCCATGTAAAGCTCGCAATGAAACTCGCAAAACCCATTTGCCGATCTAATTACTTGCTATATTTGAATACCAACTTTTTGTGGTTTATGTACCAGGACCCTCAGATCCCTCTGTACCGTAGAGTTCTGCAATCTCTCTCCATTTAGATAATGGGTGGGATTCTCTCGTCCCCCAGCTGCGTTTCCCATTGAAATCACCCCATACAAAACCAACTGGGGGGGTGGGGGGGGGGGGTGCGCTGCCCGTGGGAAACGTGAATCCCGACGACTCAAGAATTCCGGCCGATATGTTGCTTTTCTATTCTTCCTGCCAAAGTGGACAAGTACACATTTTCCCACATTACAGCTCAAATATACAAGGCTGGGCAATGTGATCTTCAAAAGGACAGGGGCGAGATTCTCTGAGCCTCCGTGCCAAAATCTGGCTCGGCGCGAGGGCGGATAATGGGGCATCAGACCCTCGATCGGGTCCGACGCCTTCCAGCGATTCTTCGCGGACCGGAGAATCGCAACGCAGTCGACGTGGCGCCAGTCAGGGGTCATTGAAAGAGGCCCCCGCAGCGATTCTCAGCCGGCAATTGACCGAGTTCCCACCACAGTCCGCGGCTGCCCTGGTGGGGGGTGGGGGGGGGGGTCCGTCACCGGCTGGGGGGGGGGGGGGGGATGCGGAGGGCCCTCGGGGCCACCAGGACGGCCGGGGGGGGGGGGGGTGGCTCCAGTACAGCCAGGGTTCCGATCGGGGGCAACCGATCGGCTGGCACGAGCGATCTGGTGGGGGGAGGGCCTATATTGTTGGGGCACGCCCGCTGTGTGGGACCGCCATGTTGCGCGGGGCCGCCGCCGCAAGTGTGGACCCGCAGTCGGATGTGCAGGGCCCCATATTGACAGCCGAAGTTGCGTGGAGTACTCCGGGGCCCTGCAAGCCCGCTTCAAAATGGAGAATCGCTCTGGGCTTTCTCCAGGAAAGTCCAGAGTGATCCGCATCCGTTTTCTCACAGGCATGGGGACATAGCCCCATTAACAGCGAATTTCGCCCCAGATCTCTGTGATGAATCACTGCATTAGAATCACAACTCCATTACAATGCAGTACCTAACGGTGACATTTGAAGGTGTGAAAACACTTTACACTTACCTTTCGGAATGTCCTAGATTTTTCAGCAGGCTTTGCGTTTTCTTCAGGAACTGTCAAATCTGCCCTGCTGGTAAAGGGTTTGCAAAATCCCACACTACCAGTTGAAATTGGTGTGTTGGAGGCACTCCAATTTCCATCCCCCATTTGAAATGGGGAACCTGACCTCAGCAGCGGCAGTAGTGCATTTTCCATACTTGGCAGTCCCAATCCTCAAAAAGGTTAGGGGAAAGTGGTTGGGAATGCAGAGAAAAATTGGATTTCCTCCAAATAAATTGGTTATTTGTGCATTATAACGTGCTCTGGACCCTGACAAAAACTGAGCCCAATGGCACAGTTCCATGTGAATAGATCTTTGACTTTGGGCTTCATAAATAGAGGTATTGAATTCAAAAGCAGGGAAGTTATGCTGAACTTTTATAAAGCTCTGTTAGATCACAACGAGAATATTGCAACCGATTCTTGTTACTACACTTTGGGAAGGATGTGAGGGTCCTTGAAATTTCCCAGAATGGTTCCAGGCAAGGGGGACTTTATGCTGCACAGTTAATTTGGAAAGGTTGGGGGGGGGTTTTTTGCAGCAAAGGAGATTGAGGGGAGATTTGATTGAGGTGCACAAGATTAAGGTCCACAAAGACAAGGGGCAGGATTCTCCATTTAGGATGTTCTCCTGCCGGAGCTGAATTACACCCTACTTTACGGTCCCCAAATTTATGCATGCAGCGTAATACAAGGGATTCCCAGTGGGAATCCCAAAATAGTGCCACAATCAGCAAGTGGCCTATTGGCCATTTGGCCCACTGCGAGGTCCACCACGCCAGGGCCATGCTGGTAGAGACGAGAAGTGATCTGCATGGGCAGCATGGTAGCACAGTGGTTAGCACAGTTGCTTCACAGCTCCAGGGTCCCAGGTTCGATTCCCGGCTTGGGTCACTGTCTGTGCGGAGCCTGAACGTTCTCCCCGTGTCTGCGTCGGTTTCCTTGGGGAATTTCTCCCCATCGGTTGAATCTGTGCTCCGGTTTCCTCCCACAGTCCAATGATGTGCAGGTTAGGTGGATAGACCATGAAAAATTGCCCTTGGTGTCCAAAAAAAAGGTTAGGTGGGGTTACAGGGTTACTGGGTCGGGTGCTCTTTCAAAGGCCGGTGCAGACCCGATGGGCCGAATGGCCTCCTTCTAGACTGTAAATTAATCCAACCCATATGCTTCCTGGCCATGAAGACTGAGAATCACGGGAGGCCGGAGCATAGGGCACCAGGCCAGTTAAATAGATGCGTTAAGTGCGATGTGAGGTATAACGTTTTAATGTGACAGGTACCAATGACCTGCAACTCACTGCCCATGAGTGTGGTGGAAGCAAAGGCAATTGCTGAATTCAAAAGAAAATTGATGGAAATAAAGGATATGATTCAGCGATGCCTTTGCACTCGGTGTGGGTCCAGGGGCAATGGTTGAATCATGTTCAAGTCCCAAATCGGGCTCTGCGTCGGGAGCGACGCCTCACGCGAGTACCCCAACTCAGTCTACTCGACGTAGTATGGATCTTGCCCTCAATGTGCATGATCTAGATCTGAATATTTAAATAAGCCTTATGGCTCATTTAGATACCCAGATGCCGGATTCACCCAGCACCAGAGACTCACCGGCCATGCCTGGGAGACCGCGCCAGGGTATGTTTAGTACTGGTCCACACAAATGCGGGCAAGGCAAGGCATCTGGGGTGTCTCCCAGACCATTGGAGACCTCTGGGTGGCTGGGGGCAGGGCAGGGTTGGACCCTGCTCTCCCCCAGCACCTGGGAACCATGACACTGCCAGACTGGTACCCTAGCATTGTCACAAGACTACCCATGGCACTGGCAGGGTGCCCAGGTTTCACTGCTAGGGTGCCAGGTTGCCACTGCCATGTTGCCACTGCCAGGGGTCTGGCCCAGGGTGGGAGCCTTGCCAGATAGAGAGGGGGTGTGGGGTAGGATGAGGGGGGAGGGTTCCCGGGGACTTTCCTAAGGTTGGGGGGATGAAGGGGGTCAAAAGAGTAGGCTTGAAAGGGCTTGAAAGGAGGGGGGAAGATTGGGGCTGTCAGACAAAATGGCATGCCAGAAATTCCTCTAAGTGCAGCCTCGATGGGAAGAAATTCCCCAAGGCCAAGAAAATTGGCAAAGTGCTGTTGGATAGTGGAGTGTTTCTCGGTGCTGCAGCTGCCAAGAAACAACCTGCCAAACACGCCGTTCAATGGACTTTAACTTGAGTCCACTGAATTACGGCCAAACATTCAGGACGTGGAGAAATAGTGAGGCGATGGGACTGAATGGAACGCTCTGCAGAGGACTGGCATGGACTTGATGGGTTTAATGGCTTCCTTCTGTGTGGTAATGATTCTATGGACAGAATTTAATGCTCTCCCCAGTCACGGGTTTGCTGTTGGCGGCATATAATCTGCTGGAGAGTGGTGGGGGGGGGGGGGGGGGGGGTGAGTGACAGGAGGGCTCCCCCTCATCCCCCACCCTACCACTACACCTCAGTTAAATCCATGGCTGGAAGGTCCTTAGATGGCCTTCCCATCCTACCTCCAATTGAGATTGTTAAGTGAGCAATTTATTCCCACTTAAGGGCCTCATCGCTGAATGGTATGAACACAATGGTTGGCCTGATACACACCATGTGGATACCACAACTTGCAAACCAGTGCAGGCTCGCAAGAAAGCTCCTCATTCAAAATTACTCGGAGCCTGATTGAATGACCAGGCACCCAGAAGAGCAGCCCCATTGAGCAGGCCCCTGCCCTTGCTGCCAATCCCTACCACCCCCACCCTGCAATCACTCTTCCACCATTACTCACCTCTGGCTTGGAACCCTATCGCGATACCAGGCCTCAGGTGGGTGTCTTGCCACTGCCTCCCTGGTGGCACTGCTGCCGGCGGGCAGTTCCTCCACCTTTGATTACGAGGAAGGCCTGCCACCGGCTTTCATTATGAGGAAAGCCTGCCACTGTCCAGTTAAATTATCCCTCAAGAAGGTGAAGCAGAGCTCTCCTCACCTCCATTAAATACTGCCCGGTACTCAAAAAGCTAAACACTCATGGCAGAGTATCTAATTAACTAAATGCATCCAGCTTTTGGCAGTAATACCTCAAAACCAGCAATTAGCCTGACAGAAAATTCGGACAATTTTAGCCAAAATTGAGATTACAGATAAACGCCTATCTCAATGGGAATTAAAACAAAGAAATAGCGATCAATACAGTTGAGCAATTAAAAATTTGTGAATTGACTGATCTGATCAACATCAACCAAAATATGTGAGGAATTGAAAGAGTTATTGGCTGCTCAGGTTAAAGGTTTCCTTGAAAACCAGAGAATACTGAATGCCAGAAAGATAGTTCATGTCATTTGTATCTTCAAGCAAAATAGGCTAGTTTTATTGATAATGGATAAATCTCTTGTTAAAAAAAGGTAATCTAGGATTATCTGATGGGATTAAAGGTTATAAATAAAAGTCAGCATGGGCTCACGAGGCTGGCTGCCATTGGCTGGTGGTGGGATCTTCTAATCCTGCCACTGTCAACGGGGTTTCCTGCTGTTCGCACCCTCTGCCACTGAGGAATCTGTGAATGGGAGGGATCACCGTCCGTCAGTGGGACCAGAAGATCCCACCAGTGGGAACAGCTGGAAAATCCCACCCTTCATTCTTTTTAATGTCATTTTGGTCTTGCTTCAAGGTTGCTCGCAGCAGAGTCCAGGGATCAGGATGTTACGCTCCCCTGCGGGTAGGTTTGCAAACCAGAGAGGCCTATAAAATACCACAGGCACCTTTTCCGCCTCCTACCCACCCATCCACGTTACGACATTTTACTGACATTTCTGCTGACATTTTACAGCTCATTCACCCTTGTGCCAATTGAGGTCCTCAAGGTGGCCAATTGATAGCTACTCAAGAATCTTTTCCCGCTTCTGCTGCTGTTTGATGGTCGGCAGAATAAGGCCAATGATGGGTTGGAAATCCAGCAGGTAATACACCTTAGGTCCCAGGGGGAGAGGGTGCCTCCTTTTCAGGCCTCTGTTTCGATCAGAGGCTGCCCACTACCCCGCCTCCCCATAAAGTTCCAGGCACCCCTGAATTTCCCCCTCCCCCACCTCGTTCTCTCCATCCTCCTTGCCAGGAACTGTGATCCTGGCCCCCCTCCCACTTGCCTTGAACCTGGCTCCAGCAATTAAGATTGCTGGGGACTGGGTGCAGTCCCGGTAGTGGCCACCGCTCCTGGTGGTGCTACTGGGACTAGAGAACTGCCAGACGTCCAATTGTCCGCAGCTCTCAGAAGCGGGACTTTCTCTCCAGATGGGGGCAGAAGTGTCGCCTGAAGGTAATTAATAATTAACTGCAGGACTTGTCGGGAACAGAGGATATCCCTGCTTCCTCATCCATCCATGGCACCTACTCACGAGAGTAGGATCGGGGATATGGTGTACGGGCCGGAGAGTGGAGCTGAGTCCACAAAGATCAGCCATGATCTCATTGAATGGCGGAGCAGGCTCGAGGGGCCAGATGGCCTACTCCTGCTCCTAGTTCTTATGTTCTTATGAGACATAAAAGTTCTCCCAGTGAGTTCTCCCAGTGAGACAGAGAAGACAGCCAGGAGTGAGACAGCAAAGAGTGAGTTTGGGAATTTGAATCGAGGTGGGAATTGAATTGAATTAAATTGAATCAGTAAGGCAGCTCCTTTTAAATTTCAGGAGTTTAAATTAATTTATATTAAGCTAGTATTGTGCAGTGTAGGTTAACAAGGGCTGCCCCACCCACTCACATAACTGGTTGGCAGTTAAGTGTCAGTCACTTCTATCTACTTTGATCTAAAAGCAGGTGGGGGAGGGGAGTCAATTCAGGACAGTTTAAAGAGAGCCACTTGTAAACTCACTCCCAGTGAGTTCTCCCAGTGAGACAGAGAAGACAGCCAAGAGTGAGGCACAGCAAAGAGTGAGTTTGGGAATTTGAATCGAGGTGGGAATTCGAAGCTGGGTGGGGAGGAAGTGCTTTTTGTGAATGATAAGTACTGTTTCTGTTTTTCTGTTTCTTTTCATTGGTATATTTATTTATTTTTTTCTTCATTGTTTATTTATTTATTTAAATTTTTTTGGGGGGGAAATTGAAATTGTTGAAGTTAACCAAAGGTTTAAGACATGGCAGGAGATCTCAGACCCGTGTCATGCTCCTCGTGTGCGATGCGGGAGCTTAGGGACACGTCCACTGTCCCTGGCTCCTTCACGTGCATGAAGTGTGTCCAGTTGCAGCTCCTGTTAGACCGCTTGACGGCTCTGGAGCTGCGGATGGACTCACTTTGTAGCGTCCGCGATGCTGAGGACGTCGTGGGTAGCACGTTTAGCGAGTTGGTCACACCGCAGGTGAAAGGTACTGAGGGAGACAGTAAATGGGTGACCAAAAGACAGAGCAAGAGTAGGAAGGCAGTGCAGGTGTCCTCTGCGGTCATCTCCCTGCAAAACAGATATACCGCTTTGGATACTGTTGAGGGAGATGGCTCACCAGGGGAAGGCAGCAGCAACCAGGTTCATGGCACCGTGGCTGGCTCTGCTGCGCAGCTGGGCAGGAAGAAGAATGGCAGGGCTATAGTGATAGGGGACTCAATTGTAAGGGGAATAGACAGGCGGTTCTGCGGACGCAATCGAGACTCCAGGATGGTATGTTGCCTCCCTGGTGCAAGGGTCAAGGATGTCTCGGAGCGGCTGCAGGACATTCTGGGGGGGGGGGGGGGGGGGGGAGGGTGAACAGCCAGCTGTCGTGGTGCACATAGGCACCAACGATATAGGTAAAAAACGGGACGAGGTCCTACAAGCTGAATTTAGGGAGCTAGGAGTTAAACTAAAAAGTAGGACCTCAAAGGTAGTAATCTCAGGATTGCTACCAGTGCCACGAGCTAGTCAGAGTAGGAATGTCAGGATAGAGAGGATGAATACGTGGCTCGAGAGATGGTGCAAGAGGGAGGGATTCAAATTCCTGGGACATTGGAACCGATTCTGGGGGAGGTGGGACCAGTACAAACCGGACGGTCTGCACCTGGGCAGGACTGGAACCGATGTCCTAGGGGTGTTTGCTAGAGCTGTTGGGGAGAGTTTAAACTAATGTGGCAGGGGGATGGGAACCGATGCAGGAAGTTGGAAGGTAGTAAAACAGGGACAGAAATAAAAGGCAGTAAGGAGGAAAGTGTAAGGCAGAGAACCCATAGTCAAAAATCAAAAAGGGCGACAGTACAAGGTACAGTGACTGAGGGGAGATCAGTGAATAGGACCAGGAATACTAAAAGAAATAAAACGGGAAGTGAAAACATTAATGGTAAGCGACGCGGCAGGTTGTTACAGGAAGATATGGGTTCGACGACAAGGAAAATTAGGAGAAAGGTTAAGAGGAAATATAACTTAGGAGAGGTTACTGATCGAGGTGTTACGATTAAGAACTGAGGTAAAAAAGCCAACATAAGTGTACTTTACCTGAATGCTCGTAGTATTCGGAATAAGGTAAATGAGTTGATGGCGCAAATCACCGTGAATGACTATGATTTAGTGGCCATTACTGAAACATGGTTAAAGGATGGTCACGACTGGGAGTTAAATATCCGAGGGTATCAAACTTTTCGGAAGGACAGAGTGGATGGTAAGGGAGGTGGTGTAGCTCTGTTATTTAAGGATGACATCCGGGCAACAGTAAGGGATGACATCGGTGCTATGGAGGATAAGGTTGAATCCATTTGGGTGGAAATCAGGAATAGTAAGACGAAAAAGTCACTGATAGGAGTAATCTATAGGCCACCAAATAGTAACATTATGGTGGGGCAGGCAATAAACAAAGAAATAATAGATGCATGTAGAAATGGTACAGCAGTTATCATGGGGGATTTTAATCTACATGTTGATTGGTTTAACCAGGTCGGTCAAGGCAGCCTTGAGGAGGAGTTTATAGAATGTATCCGCGATAGTTTCCTCGAACAGTATGTAATGGAACCTACGAGGGAACAAGCGGTCCTAGATCTGGTCCTGTGTAATGAGACAGGATTGATTCAGGATCTCATAGTTAGGGATCCTCTCGGAAGGAGCGATCACAATATGGTGGAATTTAAAATACAGATGGAGGGTGAGAAGGTAAAATCAAGCACGAGTGTTTTGTGCTTAAACAAAGGAGATTACAATGGGATGAGAGAAGAACTAGCTAAGGTAGACTGGGAGCAAAGACTTTATGGTGAAACAGTTGAGGAACAGTGGAGAACCTTCCAAGTGATTTTTCACAGTGCCCAGCAAAGGTTTATACCAACAAAAAGGAAGGACGGTAAAAAGAGGGAAAATCGACCGTGGATATCTAAGGAAATAAGGGAGAGTATCAAATTGAAGGAAAAAACATACAAAGTAGCAAAGATCAGTGGGAGACTAGAGGACTGGGAAATCTTTAGGGGGCAACAGAAAGCTACTAAAAAAGCTATAAAGAAGAGTAAGATAGATTATGAGAGTAAACTTGCTCAGAATATAAAAACAGATAGTAAAAGTTTCTACAAATACATAAAACAAAAAAGAGTGACTAAGGTAAATATTGGTCCTTTAGAGGATGAGAAGGGAGATTTAATAATGGGAGATGAGGAAATGGCTGAGGAACTGAACAGGTTTTTTGGGACGGTCTTCACGGTGGAAGACACAAATAACATGCCAGTGACTGATGGAAATGAGGCTATGACAGGTGAGGACCTTGAGAGGATTGTTATCACCAAGGAGGTAGTGATGGGCAAGCTAATGGGGCTAAAGGTAGACAAGTCTCCTGGCCCTGATGGAATGCATCCCAGAGTGCTAAAAGAGATGGCTAGGGAAATTGCAAATGCACTAGTGATAATTTACCAAAATTCACTAGACTCTGGGGTGGTCCCGGCGGATTGGAAATTAGCAAACGTGACACCACTGTTTAAAAAAGGAGGTAGGCAGAAAGTGGGTAATTATAGGCCAGTGAGCTTAACTTCGGTAGTAGGGAAGATGCTGGAATCTATCATCAAGGAAGAAATAGCGAGGCATCTGGATGGAAATTGTCCCATTGGACAGACGCAGCATGGGTTCATAAAGGGCAGGTCGTGCCTAACTAATTTAGTGGAATTTTTTGAGGACATTAACAGTGCGGTAGATAACGGGGAGCCAATGGATGTGGTATATCTGGATTTCCAGAAAGCCTTTGACAAGGTGCCACACAAAAGGTTGTTGCATAAGATAAAGATGCATGGCATTAAGGGTAAAGTAGTAGCATGGATAGAGGATTGGTTAATTAATAGAAAGCAAAGAGTGGGGATTAATGGGTGTTTCTCTGGTTGGCAATCAGTAGCTAGTGGTGTCCCTCAGGGATCAGTGTTGGGCCCACAACTGTTCACAATTTACATAGATGATTTGGAGTTGGGGACCAAGGGCAATGTGTCCAAGTTTGCAGACGACACTAATTAAGTGGTAAAGCAAAAAGTGCAGAGGATACTGGAAGTCTGCAGAGGGATTTGGATAGGCTAAGTGAATGGGCTAGGGTCTGGCAGATGGAATACAATGTTGACAAATGTGAGGTTATCCATTTTGGTAGGAATAACAGCAAAAGGGATTATTATTTAAATGATATAATATTAAAACATGCTGCTGTGCAGAGAGACCTGGGTGTGCTAGTGCATGAGTCGCAGAAAGTTGGTTTTCAGGTGCAACAGGTGATTAAGAAGGCAAATGGAATTTTGTCCTTCATTGCTAGAGGGATGGAGTTTAAGACTAGGGAGGTTATGCTGCAATTGTATAAGGTGTTAGTGAGGCCACACCTGGAGTATTGTGTTCAGTTTTGGTCTCCTTACTTGAGAAAGGACATACTGGCATTGGAGGGTGTGCAGAGGAGATTCACTAGGTTAAACCCAGAGCTGAAGGGGTTGGATTACGAGGAGAGGTTGAGTAGACTGGGACTGTACTCGTTGGAATTTAGAAGGATGAGGGGGGATCTTATAGAAACATATAAGATTATGAAGGGAATAGATAGGATAGATGCGGGCAGGTTGTTTCCACTGGCGGGTGAAAGCAGAACTAGGGGGCATAGCCTCAAAATAAGGGGAAGTAGATTTAGGACTGAGTTTAGGAGGAACTTCTTCACCCAAAGGGTTGTGAATCTATGGAATTCCTTGCCCAGTGAAGCAGTAGAGGCTCCTTCATTAAATGTTTTTAAGATAAAGATAGATAGTTTTTTGAAGAATAAAAGGATTAAGGATTATGGTGTTCGGGCCGGAAAGTGGAGCTGAGTCCACAAAAGATCAGCCATGATCTCATTGAATGGTGGAGCAGGCTCGAGGGGCCAGATGGCCTACTCCTGCTCCTAGTTCTTATGTTCTTATAAAATACAGCCCCATGTTGATCTTCAATTCTTGGAGAGTGGAAGGCAATCCTGGAGGGTTAGTAAACAGCTCCGTGTGAGAGGAACTCTGCCCAGCAAATCTGTTGAAAGTCATGGAGGATGTGAATGAATAACATTTGGTTGTTATTACAGTTCTCGATTTTAGAAAGGCATTTGGCAACATTTAAATGAATTAAATCAAGGTGAAGTGAAAAGTTGCATGAATCTTTTATTTGAAAGCAATGTTGAATTGTTAGGGCTGACTCAAAACAATTGGGACATCTGGAAGAGCAGTTATATAAATTGCCCTCCTCGGACCTTTCCTTCCTATGAGCTCTGATGGAGTGAGTTTTTATTCGAAGTGGCCCATTGCCCTCGTCCCAGTGGAACATTCTGGAATTTTCATGCAAATTTCGATGATTTAGCTGGTGTATTTTCTCTTCTTATTTAGTGATATATGTATTTTCATTCTGTGACGCAAAATAATGTACTGAAGGCAAGAACTTCCCCAATTATATTCTGTCATGGTTCACTTAACCTCATTCCTCAAAATTAATGAAGACTCAGGGGATAAAAGCAAATTACTGTGGATGCTGGAATCTGAAACCAAAGAGAAAATGCTGGAAAATCTCAGCAGGTCTGGCAGCATCTGTAGGGAGAGAAAAGAGCTAACGTTTTGAGTCCAGGTGACCCTTTGACCAAGACTCAGGGGATACTATTCCAACCATAGCTTTTTAATATCTTCCCTGTTAATTCATTTCCTCTGTCCCTGTTATCTTTTCCATTTCTTTGCATTTTCTCTGTCCCTCTGTGTTCTCTGGTGTTCCTGTCCATTTGTATTTCGCTCTGTTACTCTCCCCATTTCTCTCCCTCGCCCTCTTCTGTGTTTCTTCTTTTTGCTTTTCGGTGTCTTTGTTCTCCTTTATTTTTCTGCATTTCCTTTGCTCTTTTTGATGCTCGATCAATAATTCCAGAAGCGAGATTGGAAGACAATTGAAGGCTTTATTGGGCTAGATGTTTCCCCCAGCAGCGCAGGTACAGAATGCAGCTGCTAGGGAGACACAGGCTCTTATACTCCGCCTTACTGGGCGGAACCAGCCGGCAGGCTTCACCAATGATATTGCTGTCTCAGGTACCTCCCACACCAATGGTCTTACAGCATCAACCTGGGTACCGTAATACCCCTAATACCGACTACCACATTCACCCCCTGTTTTAAAAAAAAGAGTCCGGCGGGGGTGGTGGTCTCGCATTGTGCAGTGGTAGAGGTTGAAGTTATGGTGGTACCCGGTATACATTAGTACAGTGTTTCGTCTCGTTACATGTCGCAACTATTTACAGTATTTATTTACATTCAAAATTAAGCAATTAGTCGGCCGGAGGCCCTGGTCGTCCTCTGCGATCGTCACAGTTCCGGCGGTGATGCAGGTGCCGGCTCAGGCATCCGTGGCTCCGGGAGCGTGGCTTTGGCTTCTTCGGCAGCTTCATCACCCCTAGATGGGACCAGTGGGAGAACCGATCCACCTGGGAAGGGGGCGGCTGTGGGGTGCGCCGGTGGGAGGGAGGGTGGGGTTGGTGGTGGGTGTGTGGGTGGGGACCCAGCGGGTGCCAGGTCCCGTCGGGAGACCGTATCCTGTCGGGGTATGCCACATCGGCGTATTGAGGGTTAGCGTGAAGGAGGTGGACCATCTTGACCAATGGGTCCGACTTGTGCGCCCGCGCGTGTTTGCGGAGCAGGATGGGTCCAGGAGCTGCCAGCCAGGTTGGGAGCAAGGTCCAGGAGGAGGACTTCCTAGGGAAGGCAAGGAGATGTTCGTGAGGTGTCTGGTTGGTCGTGGTACATAGCAGTGATCGGATGGAGTGGAAAGCATCCGGGAGGACTTCCTGCCAGCGAGAGACTGGGAGATTCCTGCACCGTAGAGCCAGTAGGACGGTCTTCCAGACAATTCCGTTCTCCCTCTCTGCCTGTCTGTTTCCCCGGGGGTTGTAACTGGTCGTCCTGCTCGAGGCAATGCCCTTGCTGAGCAGGAATTGACGCAGCTCGTCGCTCATAATGGAGGACCCCTATTGCTGTGTAAGGGGCTGGTTTAGCTCACTGGGCTAAATCGCTGGCTTTTAAAGCAGACCAAGGCAGGCCAGCAGCACGGTTCAATTCCTGTACCAGCCTCCCCGAACAGGTGCTGGAATGTGGCGACTAGGGGCTTTTCACAGTAACTTAATTGAAGCCTACTCGTGACAATAAGCGATTTTCATTTCATTTTTTCATTTCATGTAGGCGGGGAAACCGAACAGTGTAAAGATACTGTGGAGGGCTTTTATGATGGTGGCTACGGTCATGTCGAGGCAGGGGTTGGCGAATGGGAACCGGAAGCAATCGTCAATCACGTTCAGGAAGTACGTGTTGCGGTCGCTGGAGGGGAGGGGTCCTTTGAAGTCCATACTGAGGCGTTCAAAGGGACGGGAAGCCTTTATCAGGTGCGCTTTCTCTGGCCGGTAGAAGTGCTGCTTGCACTCTGTGCAGATTTGGCAGTTCCTGGTGGCTGTCCTGACCTCCTCGATGGAGTAGGGCAGGTTGCGGGTCTTAATGAAATGGAAGAATCGAGTGACCCCCGGGTGGCAGAGGTCCTCGTGGAGGGTCCGGAGTCGGTCCACTTGTGCGGCCACGGGATAGGGCATCAGGAGGCTCGTTTAGCTTATGGGACGATACAAGATCTCATAGTTGTAGGTGGAGAGCTCGATCCTCCACCGTAAGATCTTATTGTTCTTTATCTTGCCCTGCTGTGCATTATTGAACATGAAAGCAACCGACCGTTGGTCAGTGAGGAGAGTGAATCTCCTGCCGGCCAGGTAATGCCTCCAATGCCACACAGCTTCTACTATGGCCTGGCCCACCTTTTCAACTGAGGAATGGCGGATTTCTGAAGCATGGAGGGTGCGTGAGAAGAAGGCCATGGGTCTGCCCGCTTGGTTGAGGGTGGCCGCCAGAGCTACATCGGACGCGTCGCTCTCGACCTGGAAGGGGAGAGACTCGTCGATGGCGTGCATCGTGGCCTTTGCAATGTCCGCTTTGATGCGGCTGAAGGCCTGGCGGGCCTCTGCCAACAGGGGAAAAACCGTGGATTGAATTAGTGGGCAGGCCTTGTCCGCATAGTTGGGGACCCACTGGGCATAATATGAAAAAAATCCCAGGCAGCGTTTCAGGGCCTTGGAGCAGTGGGGGAGGGGACTCTCCATGAGGGGGCGCATGCGTTCGGGATCTGGGCCTATAACTCCATCATGCACTACGTAGCCGAGGATGGCTAGACGGTCGGTGCTGAACACACATTTGTCCTTGTTGTAGGTTAGATTAAGGATTTTTGCGGTATGGAGGAATTTTCGGAAGTTGGTGTCATGGTCCTGCTGGCCGTGGCCGCAGATGGTGACGTTATCGAGGTACGGAAACATGGCCCGCAAACCGTACCGGTCAACCATTCGGTCCATCTCCTGTTGCAAGACCGAGACTCCATTTGTGACACCGAAGGGAACCCTTAGGAAGTGTAGAGCCACCCATCTGCTTCGAATGCAGTGTATTTGCGGTCGCTAGGGCGGTTGGGGAGCTGGTGGTAGGTGGATTTTAGATCCACCGTGGAAAAGACCTTGTATTGTGCAATCTGATTGACCAGATAAGATATGCATGGGCAGCACGGTAGCATTGTGGATAGCACAATTGCTTCACAGCTCCAGGGTCCCAGGTTCAATTCCGGCTTGGGTCACTGTCTGTGCGGAGTCTGCACATCCTCCCCGTGTGTGCGTGGGTTTCCTCCGGGTGCTCCGGTTTCCTCCCACAGTCCAAAGATGTGCAGGTTAGGTGGATTGGCCATGATAAATTGCCCTTAGTGTCCAAAAAAATTGCCCTTAGTGTTGGGTGGGGTTACTGGGTTATGGGGATAGGGTGGAGGTGTTGACCTTGGGTAGGGTGCTCTTTCCAAGAGCCGGTGCAGACTCGATGGGCTGAATGGCCTCCTTCTGCACTGTAAATTCTATGATATGCGGGGGAGAGGGTGCGCGTCAAGCTGTGTATACCTATTGATGGTCTGATTATAATCGATGACAATCCTATGCTTCTCCCCGGTCTTTACAACCACTACTTGAGCTCTCCAGGGACTGTTGCTAGCCTCAATAATACCTTCCTTCAGTAACCGCTGGACTTCGGACCGACTGAAGGTCCGGTCCTTAGCACTGTACCGCCTGCTCCGGGTGGCGACGGGTTTGCAATCCGGGGTGAGGTTTGCAAAAAGGGAAGGCAGATCGACCTTGAAGGTCGCGAGGCTGCAGACAGTGAGGTGGGGTATAGGGCCGCCGAATTTAAAAGTTAAACTCTGGAGGTTACATTGGAAATCTAACCCTAGGAGCGTGGCAGCGCAGAGGTGAGGGAGGACGTAGAGGCGGAAATTTTTGAATTCCCTTCCCTGGACCGTGAGGTTCACTACGCAGGACCCTTTGATCTTTACAGAGTGATACCCGGAGGCCAGGGAGATCTTTTGATTAACTTGGTGGATGGGAAGAAAACAGCGCCTTACCGTGTTGGAGTGTATGAAGCTCTCTGTGCTCCCGGGGTCGATCAGGCAGGATGTTTCGTGCCCATTGATGAGCGCGGTCGTCGTCGCAGTTGAGAGCGTTCGGGGCCGAGACTGGTCCAGGGTCACCGAGGCAAGTCGTGGCAGAAGTTGGAGGTTTTCCTCGGGCGGTGTGTGGTCATCCAAACCGGGGTCCTGAAACTCCAGCCAAGATGGCGGCGCCCACTGGTCGCACATGGCTGGGAATGTGCAAGATGGCGGCGCCCATCCATCGCACGTGGTCCCCGGGGAACAAGATGGTGCCCGGGGCCCGCACATGGCTCTAGAATAGGAAGATGGCGGTGCCCGCTGGCCGCACGTAGCTCGTGGAGAGGGTTGGGGCGGCAGTCCCCGTTCATCCCCGGAGACCATGGCGACTGCCCTGGCCTGGCATACCGCCACGAACTGGTCCTTTTTGTCGCACCCTTTGCAGGTGGAGGAGCGGGCCGGGCTGTGCTGCCGGGGGTGCTTGGCTTGCCCGCAAAAATAGCAGCGGGGCCCCCCGGGGTTGCCTGGTAGTCGCACAGCGCAAGCTTGTGGGGGGATGGGGGATGCATCGGAGTCGGCCGCAGGGGGGTTCCACGCTGCCCAAGAGACCGCCGCACGGTCGGGTCTGTAAGCACGGGCGTTTCGGGAGGCCACATCCAGAGAGCTAGCAAGGGCCCGTGCCTCCTTGAGGCCTAGTGTCTCTTTTTCTAGCAGCCGCTGGCAGATTTGGGAGGACAGCATACCTGCAATGAAAGCATCCTGGATCAAAAGTTCTGTGTGGTCGCTGGCTGAAACTTGCGGGCATTCACAGTTCCTACCTAACACCAGGAGCGCACGGTAGAATTCCTCCAGCGATTCCCAGGGGATTTGTCGCCTCGTCGCTAGCAGATGTCAGGCGTAGACCTGGTTTGCTGGGTGAATATAGTGTCCTTTCAGTAGGGTCATTGCGGCCTCGAAATCGTCCGCATCCTCGATCAGGGTGTAGATCTCTGGGCTCACCCTCGAGTGGAGAACTTGCAGTTTCTGGTCCTCGTGGCAATCCTGAGGTACCCTTTGAAGCACGCCAGCCAGTGTTTGAAGGTTGCCGCTGAGTTTGCCGCGTTGGGGCTGAGTTGCAGACACTCCAGCTTGATTCGGAGCTCCATTCTTTAAAATCTAGTCCAATAAATTGATGCTCGATCAATAATTCCAGAAGCGAGATTGGAAGACAATTGAAGGCTTTATTGGACTAGATGTTTCCCCCAGCAGCGCAGGTACAGAATGCAGCTGCTAGGGAGACACAGGCTCTTATACTCCGCCTTACTGGGTGGAACCAGCAGGCAGGCTTCACCAATGATATTGCTGTCTCAGGTACCTTCCACACCAATGGTCTTACAGCATCAACCTGGGTACCGTAATACCCCTAATACCGACTACCACACTCTTCCATGCTTTGTCTGTTTTCTCTACATTTCTGTTACCATCATCCACGTTATCTTTTGTTGCTTTTCTCTCTGTGTTTCTCTCATTTTCTGACTGTTGATGCTTTGTGGCCGCCTGCAAAGGATAATGGAAATTGTGGTCAAGTTGGGACACAGACAGTACACAGCCCCTGTGTATTGTGCAAAGGAAAACCAGACCGAACTGAAACTTGCATCTGTTAAAGGTCAATCACCGATTTCCCCAGGACAATACACTCAAATCAAGGAATAGCAACAGTAGCAGACTCACCGGTGCCGTTTCTCCTTATTTGCAAAGGCATACGTACTTGGGACAATGGTAACTAGGACCCGCCCAGCCATCGAGGTACCCGCCCCTAATTGGCCAGAATCGATTAGGGTGATCGAGACCCTATCGATCCATTGGATCCTGAGTTAGCACGGGCCAAAAGGGCGCGAAATAGGAGAAGGATAAGAGTCACTGCGCAACTAGGGATCGCTCTGTATTGGGACCGGCCTGTGCCCACACCAACTGCATCGTAACGACCAGCCAAGTTCAAAACCCGCGATCGCTACCTGAGAGAGACGAGCCGCAGCCGAGACGAACCTGACGACTTCCAGCCAACACATGTGGAGATTCAGATAAAGGCCTAGGGCGCGATTCTCCGAAATGGAGACAGAGTGTTCGCGCTGTCGTGAACGCCGTCGCGTTTCACAACGGTGCAAAACGGGCACGAGGACTACCGATTCTGGCCCCCACAGGGGGCCAGCATGGCACTGGAGCGGTTCACGCCGCTCCAGCCTCCCTTCCCGCCGCCAAATGGGCACCGCGCCAACCCGCGCATGCACAGTTGGGCCCCGCCAAACCGCACACGCGCAGTTGGGCTGTGCCAACCTGCGCATGCGTGGGGGACTTCTTCAGCGCGCCGGCCCCGACGCAACATGGCGTGGGGGTTCAGGGGCCAGCCGTGCAACAAAGTAGGCCCGGCGGGGGGGGGTGAGTCCGGCCCGCCGGTCGGTGGGCCCCGATCACGGGCCAGACCCCACCGGAGGCCCGGAGCTCCCCCCCCCCCCCCCCCACAGGCCGCCCCCGACCCTTCGCGCAGGGTTTCCGCCGGCAGCGACCAGGTGTGGATGGCGGCGGCGGTACTCTGCTTTTTCCTCGCTGCCGCTCGGCCCATCTGGGCTGGAGAATCGGCGGCCCCGCCTCGTACAGCAGCCCGCAACCGGCACCGCATCGAACACGCCGGAGCAAATGGTGCCGATTCTCCGCACCTCGGAGAATCACGCGCCGGCGTCGTGGTGCGGTTGTGCCATTTCTCCAGCCCGGCGCGGGTCTCGGAGAATCGCGCCCCTAATCTACCTGCACAGAGCACGGTCATCCAGAAGTTAAGTAAAGGTTATCTTAGTTGATTGATGTAGTTTAATGCGTAGCCCCGTGTATCATTGCACATAGAGATAAGTCTGGTGTATAATAATAAACATACTGGTTGTGTAGTCATTTGGTCAATACAAGAAACATGCTCGTGGCTTGTGGTTATTATTAGCAACGCTTTCTCTCCAGTGACACTTGGGCTTGAATTTTTTGACTGTTGATGCTTTGTGGCCGCCTGTGTGCATTTGGCATGCCCGGAAGCAGACACGGAATGCACTTCCAGCCGTGATCAGACCTGGAAACACAATTTCATGCTAGCTGGCCAATTACTGGGCAGGCACATTGAAGTGCCTGCTGAGAAAGGCTCATTGCTGCCGAAGACAGCAAGAAGAGGATGGGCACCAAGAAACGGGGGGTTGCAGGCTTCTAATGGGCTCCCCCAAGGGGACAACTGCTGTGGAGCTGTCTCAGCGAGCCGTAGACCTCGACAAATTAAATTTGATGAAAATATATGGCAAACTTGATTACATTCAAATGCCCGACAGCAGAACTCAAAAAACCCAACCCCTGGACACCGCTTTAATTTTTATTTCAGCCCTTATATTTCATCCCTCTCGATATCAATGTTGCAGCTAAAACGTGAGGGCCGCCTGTCTAACTGGCCTGCACGGCAACTGTACAAGTAGCAAGGCCACATGAAATTGCTTTTAATTAACTCCACTAATTGCACGCTGCCAACTCCCATATGGGCAACTGAACTATTGCAAGAGTACACGACAACCTTCTTCCAGGTTGGGCGTTCGCCCGCTGAGCAACGTAAAATTTGGTCCTGTGCTTTTTTAGTTCACATGACCTCTCGGCTGCTGTCCTTTCCTCCCAGTGACCTCTCCCATCTCTGCAGCCTTACAGTGCACAAATGTGAACAAGATACTCAAGCTTCCTCAACTGAACCCTTTGTAAATCAATGCATTTAGATATATTCCGCTTCTGCTTCTCAAATCTCTGAAGGATGTGCCGTTTGCAATGTAATAAGATTGAGAAGATAAATCAGAGTTGCATCAGATTTTGCAGCTCAACTGGGGAGCCTCCGTGAATGGGGATAGTTCCCATGACGCAAGACCTGCAAGTGCTCCTGTCAATCGGAATGATAAAATTCATTTTTATTAGGAAATCCTAGGCCAAGAGCTATGGTGTATAACGTCTACAAGTTGCGGAGAGATGAGGTTTTTAAAATATTGATTTTGTGATGGCAAGGTCTGTCGGTGGAAGAAAGTAATGAGGAAGATGACAGTGGATTTGAAAGAAAATCGTATGAGAAGAGAACTTTAATTTCAACATAGCAACTATCAAAACATGGACTAACATAGTAGTCCATAAGAATAATAGTATTTATGAAAGCTTGAAAGAAGGTATTATCGGAAGTTCTTATACGAAATTGTGAGAGAAGGCCAATGTAAAGATTATCATTCAGAACATACGAACACATGGTAATATGAAAATATGAATGTATGAATAAGAAGCAGGAGTAGACCATTCAGCCCCTCGAGCCCGCTCCACCATTTAATAAGATCATGGCTTGTCTGAATGTAACCCCCCCGCCTATCACCGATAACTTTTCACTCCCTTATTTATCAGGCAAATATCTAGCTCTGCCTTAAATATATTAAATGGTTCTGCTTCCACCAACTCTTGAGGAAGAGAGTTCCAAAGATTCATGACCCTCTGAGAGAAAAAATATTCTCCTCACCTCCGTCTTAAATGAGTGACCCCTTGGGCGAAATTCTCCCCCAACGGCGGGATGCCCGCCGACTGGCGCCAAAGCCGGCGCAAATCAGACGGGCATTGCGCCGGCAAAAAGGTGCGGAAGTCTCCGCATCTTTGGCGGCCTAGCCCCAACATTGAGGGGCTAGGCCGACGCCGGAGGGATTTCCGCCCCGCCAGCTGGCGGAAATGGTGTTTGTTGCCCCGCCAGCTGGCGCGGAAATGCGGCGCATGCGCGGGAGCGTCAGCGGCCGCTGTCAGTTTCCCAGCGCATGCGCGGGAGCGTCAGCGGCCGCTGTCAGTTTCCCGCGCATGCGCAGTGGGGAGAGTCACTTCCGCCTCCGCCATGGTGGAGACCGTGGCGGAGGCGGAAGGGAAAGAGTGCCCCCACGGCACAGGCCCGCCCGCGGATCGGTGGGCCCCGATCGCGGGCCAGGCCACCGTGGGGGCACCCCCCGAGGTCAGATTGCCCCGCGCCCCCCCCCCCCCAGGACCCCGGAGCCCGCCCACGCCGCCTGGTCCCGCCGGTAAATACCAGGTTTGATTTACGTCGGCGGGACAGGCAATTCCTGGGCGGGACTTCGGCCCATCCGGGCCGGAGAATCCAGCGGGGGGTCCCGCCAACCGGCGCGGCCGGATTCCCGCCCCCGCCCAATCTCCGGGAGCGGAGACTTCGGCGGGGGCGGGGGCGGGATTCACGGCAGCCGACGGCCATTCTCCGACCCGGCGGGGGGTCGGAGAATGACGCCCCTTATTTTTAAATAGTCACCCGGAGTTTTAGATTCTCCCACAAGAGGAAGCATCCTCTCCACCTCCACCCTGTCAATGCTTCTCAGGATCGTCAAGATTTCAATCCAGTTGACTTCTACTCTTCGAAACTCCAGGGGATGCTAGCCTAGCCTGTCCAATCGTTCCTCATAATACAACCTTCATATTCTGGGTATTAGACTAGTAAACCATCTTCTTTAAATAGGGAGATCAATACTGTACACAGTAATCCAGTCTCAGCAGTGTCCTGCATAACTGAAGCAAAACTCCCTACTTTCATATTCAATTCCCCTTGCAAGTAGTATTCGCATTCTATTAGCTTTCCTAATTATTTGTTATGCCTGCATACTAAACTTTTGTGACTCAGGTACAAGGGCACCCAGATCCCTCTGAATCTCAGAACTCTACAATCTCTCACCAATTCGGTAATGTGTTTTTTTATTCTATGTCCTTTTGGTACCTCCTTATGTCCTCTTCACAATTTACTTTCCTACCTATCTTTGTCATCAGCAAATTCAGCAACCATACCTCAGTCCCTTTATACAATTCATTTATATAAATTATAAAAAGGTTGAGGCTTCAGCACTGGTCCCTGTGGCACACCACTTATTGCATCCTGCCAAGCAGAAAAAAGACCCAATTATGCCAAACCTCTGTTTCCTTTTAGCTAGCCAATCTTCTGACTATGCCAACATGTTGCCCGCTACACCATGAGATTTTATTTTCTGCAAAAATCTAGATGTGGCATTTTATCATATGCCTCCTGGAAATCTACAGTACATCCACCACACATGTGACTCCTTCAAATAACTCCAATAAACTCGGTAAACATGATTTCTCTTTCACAAAACCATGTTGACTCTGCCTGATTGCTTTGAATTTTTCTAAGTGCCCTGCCATAACATATTTAATAATTGATCCTAACATTTTCCCGATGACAGATGATATGCTAACTGACCTGTAGTTTCCTGCTTTCTGTCTCTCTTTTTGAATAAAGGAATTACATTTTCTATATTCCAATCTAATAAAACCTTCCCTGAATCTCGGGAATTTTGGAAAATTAAAAATAACACATCAACTATCTCACGAGATGCTTCTTTTAAGACCCTAAGGTGAAGTCCATCAGGACCCAAGGATTTGTCAGCCCGCAGTTCCAACATTTTGCTAAGTACCACTTCTCTGGTAATTTTCCAAGGTTCCTCCCTTCCTTCCAATTCCTGATTTACAGCTATTTCTAGGATGTTGCTTGCATCCTCTGACGTTAAATCAATATAAATTACTTGTCCAATTCATCTGCCATATCATCATTTTTCATTATTAATTCAGACTTATTTTCTATACAGTCAACGCTCGCTTTGTCAACTCTTTCCTTATTTAAATATCCTGGAGAAAAGGGCTTTCAGATCAGCATCTATCTAGGTGAGTGGTAAATGTCATTTAGAACCGAAAAACGTGCACTAGAAATAACAAGCTTGTGCTTGGGAGGGATACTGTCACACAGGAAATGATTCAGAGAGATGTTCAGCTGGTAGTCAACTCATCATGAGAAAAGGGCTTTAGAACATGAAGCAACAATTCTCAATGAAAATTGAGATGCGTCATCAGATATGTGGACTGCAAGTTTATGAAAGCTACTTTGGTTCTCCCTGGAGTGTTAGTAGAATAGATTAAAATGATTCCATCTAGTTCTGGTTATTGTCATAATATACACTAGTATATTATGGTGCAGACACACACACTGATGGACATGCAGTGGGACCAATCAGCATACACAACACCACAGCCAATCACCAGTGAGAGCACACTATAAAGACAGGGGACAGGACAGTTCCCGCTCATTCTAGTAGCAGCCAGCTCGGAGCACAGAGCTCACAGCCTGCAACACAGACATTCACCATGTGCTGAGTGCATCACCTGGTTAGGACTAGGCAAGGGTCAACAGTTAAAGCTGGTATTGCATTTACCCACAGTTCAAGTATGTTAATATAGTTAACCTTATAATAAAATAGAGTTGCACCACTTCCAGTGTTGGTGATCTGTTTGTGATCCAGAACACCCAACACATCATGGTACAAGGAGTGGTTGCATACTAGCACTTCTGAGACCCACCTGCAACTAATCAGCATTCCGGCATCCTGAAGTATGGAGAACATCAACCCGCCGTCGCCGCTCCGCATCGCCGGCAATCTCGGGGTCAATTGGAAGATTTTTAAACAGCGCTTCCAGCTCTTCCTCGAAGCCACGGACAGGGAGAACGCCTCGGACACCAGGAAGATTGCTCTGCTCCTCTCCACGGCCGGGCAACACGCCATCCCCATCTTCAACTCCCTCACATTCGCGGACGACGAGGTCAAGACAAAGTACAAGACGGTTCTCCTCAAATTCGATACCCATTTCAGCATAGAGGTCAATGAAAGCTTTGAAAGATAGCTGTTCCAGCAGCGCTTGCAGGGTCAGGACGAGCCTTTCCAATCCTTTTTAACACACCTCCGCACCCTTGCGCAGTCCTGCGGCTACGGGCCCACCTCCGACTCCATGATACGCGACCAGATCGTATTTGGTGTTCTGTCGGAGCCCCTGCGTCAGCAGCTCCTCAAAATTAAGCAACTCACCCTAGCGACTGCCATCGAGACCTGTGTCCTGCATGAAAATGCCACCAGCCGGTACTCCCACATACAGGCGGCTGAAACGGCGCAGCAAGGTCCCCACGAGGCGGAACGGGTCCAAGCAATTGAACACCTCCTAGGCTGCAGCCTGGATGCGGGCGACCATTTCACGCGCTTTTCGCAGCCTCCCGCGCTTGTACGCGCCAAACGAGGGCACGGTGACGTGGAGGAACGTGATGCGCAGGCGCGCACCACGCAGGACCACACCGCGCATGCGTGGTGGCGCAACGAGTGTACTGACGTCACAACGTGCAGCAGCTGTGGCTCCGCCCATTTAAAGCGGCAATGTCCTGCAAAATCGCGACAATGCCTACGATGTGGCAGACTTGGCCACTATGCTGCCTGCTGTCGAGCAGCTCAGCCTGCCAATTCGCATCGCTTCAGCCAGCCTCGCAGGAACATTCGGGCAATTCAACCCACGTTCACCGTGTCCGATTCCGACTTCCCGCAGATCAGTGACACCGAGGACCCGAGGGAGCCTTTTTGAGTCGCTGTTATAACAAAGAACAGGCTGTCCCCGAGTCAAAACCACCAGCCGCTGTCGGTGCACAGCATTGATCCAGACAACGAGTGGTGTGCCACCCTGACGGTCAACCGATCCCAGATACGATTCCGCCTGGACACTGGTGCTTCCGCTAATCTCCTAGCGTGGTCAGACTTTCAGACCCTTGGGGTTAAACCAACCATTCTTCCGTCGACGTGCCAACTAGTGGACTACAATGGCAACGTCATTCCTGCTACCGGTTCATGCCAGCTCGAAGTGACGCACAACTCGCGAAAAGCCATCCTTCTCTTCGAGATCGTGGGCTCCTCGAAGGACTCTGTGCTAGGCGCACAGGCATGCAAACTCCTAAACCTCGTTCAACGAGTACACTCTCTCTCCAGAAGACACGTCTGCCTTCCAGGATGTGGACTTCAGGGCGCAACTCAATGCCATCATCGACCAGGACCGCGAGGATTCCGAAGGCATGGGCACGCTTCCATACACTTACAAAATCCTGCTCAAACAAGCCTGTGGTTCATGCACCTCGCTGAGTCCCAGCACCCCTCAAGGACCGCCTCAAGCAGCAGCTGCAGGACCTCCAGGACCAAGGAGTGCTCTCCAGAGTGATGGAACCAACCGACTGGGTCAGTTCCATGGTGTGCATAAAGAAGCCTTCCGGCGAGCTTCAGATCTGCATTGACCCAAAGGATCTGAATCGCAACATAATGAGGGAGCATTACCCTATCCCCAAGCGCGAGGAGATCACGTGCGAGATGGCTCGGGCCAACATCTTCGCCAAACTTGACGCCTCGAAAGGATTCTGGCAAATTTAACTAGACAGGTCCAGCAGAAAGCTATGGACCTTTAATACCCCGTTTGGCAGATACTGCTACAACAGGATGCCGTTTGGGATTATATCGGCATCAGAAGTATTCCACCGGATCATGGAGCAAATGATGGAGGGCATTGAGGGTGTGCGCCTCTATGCGCCTCCAGCGCATTTTCAAACGAATATGGGACCAAGGCCTTCGCCTCAACAGAGCCAAATGTTCCTTCAGCCAGACGGAACTCAAGTTCCTAGGGGACCACATCTCCCGGTTGGGTGTGCGGCTGGATGCGGACAAGGTGGCAGCCATCACGGCCATGCAGAAGCCAGCGGATAAGAAGGCGGTCCTCCGATTTTTGGGCATGGTCAACTTTCTGGGGAAGATCATCCCCAACCTCGCCTCCCATACCACAGCTCTCCGGAACCTGGTCAGGAAGACGACAGACTTCCAATGGCTTCCCGCCCACGAGCGCGAATGGGAGGAGCTTAAGACCAAGCTTACCATGGCCCCCGTATTGGCATTTTTTTGTTCCCACGAAGGAAACACAAATTTCAACGGATGCCAGCCAATCCGGCATTGGGGCGGTGCTCCTGCAACGCGATGAGGCCTCATCATGGGCCCCCGTTGCATATGCATCACGTGCCATGACCCCCACAGAACAGCGCTACGCGCAGATCGAAAAGGAGTGCCTGGGCCTGTTGACTGGGGTCAACAAATTTCATGATCACGTGTACGGCCTCCCCCAATTCACTGTCGAGACCGACCATCGCCTCCTGGTCAACATTATACAAAAAGACCTGAATGATATGACCCCTCGCCTCCAGCCCATTCTACTTAAACTCCGGCGGTACGATTTCCAGCTCCTATACACCCTGGGCAAGGACCTGATCATAGCCGACGCTCTGTCCAGGGCAGTCAACACCCCGTGTGACCCAGAGGGGTTCGTCTGCCAGGTTGACGCCCATGTGGCTTTCACGGCCTCCAATGTGCCGGCCTCGGATATACGCCTTATTCACATTAGCCGTGAGACTGCGGCTGACCCCTACCGCAGCGTGTCATGCGCCACATGACAGACGGGTGGCTCAAGGGCCAATGCCCGCAGTTCTACAATATCAGAGACGATCTGGCAGTAGTCGATGGTGTCCTCCTGAAGCTGGACATCATCGTGATCCCGCACAGCATGCGCCAGCTCGTTTTGGAACAGCTACACGAGGGCCACCTTGGCGTGGAGAAGTTCCGACGGAGGGCCCGAGAGGCTGTGTACTGGCCCGGCATCAATGAGGACATCGCCAACACAGTGCTCAACTGCCCCACCTGCCAGCGGTTCCAGCCGGCCCAACCACGTGAGACCCTACAGCCCCATGAGTTGGTCACGTCCCCTTGGTCTAAGGTAGGCATTGACCTGTTCCATGCGCTCGGCAGGGACTATGTTCTGATTGTAGACTATTTTTCGAACTACCCGGAGGTCGTACGCCTGCACGATATCACATCATCGGCGGTCATCCGTGCCTGTAAGGAGACCTTTGCTCGTCACTGTGATGCTTCGAGAACCAGGAATGGTCCAACTTTGCCAGCAGGTACAACTTTGCACATGTGACATCCAGTCCCCTGCACCCCCAATCCAATGGCAAAGCAGAAAAGGGCGTCCACATCGTCAAATGGTTCCTCTGTAAGGCTGCCGATGCAGGATCTGACTTCCACCTCGCCTTGCTGGCCTATCGTTCGGCCCCACTCTCCACGGGCCTGTCGCCAGCCCAGCTGCTCATGGGTCGCACCCTCAGGACCACGGTGCCGTCCATTCACATCCCAGACCTCGACCACGTTCCGGTCCTTCAGCGGATGCAACAGTCTCGTGCACAACACAAGACGGCGCATGACGTTCGGGCGACTGATCTCCCTACTCTGGCGCCAGATGACAATGTCCGCATCCATCTTCCGGAGGGTGGCTGGTCTGCAACTGCTGTGGTTCTTCGGCAGGTGTCTCCCCGCTTGTTCCTGGTTCGCCTGCCAGATGGTTCCATTCGCCACCGCAATCGGCGTGCCCTTCGTCTCGTTCCACGCTCGCTGCGTGATCCTCCACCGTTGCCACGCCCTCCTGTTGTCCCCAACCTGGACTATGTGGAGATTCTGAATACTCTGCATCCTCCTCACTCTGCCATGGCCCAGCCCGTTCCTCAGCCGGTGGCTCCTGACCCACCCTTGAGGCGGTCAACCAGAATTCGTCGCCCACCTCAGAGACTTGACTTGTGAGTTTACAATGTTGGACTCTTTGATCTGTTCTGTTATCCTGTTTAATTGTTCCAGTAGTTTGTATATAATGTTCATTTCGTTGTTGGTGTGACACCCTGTTTCACTGCACCAGCCACCTTCCCGTGTAAATAGATTAGCCTCATGTACATAGTCATGTAAATAACTCGCACACACATAGTCAGGGACATTCACTACACGATATTTATTGTCACGCAGGCACATGTTCTTTATATAAAAGGGGGGATGTCATAATATACACCAGTATATTATGGTGCAGACACACACACACACACTGATGGACATGCAGTGGGACCAATCAGCATACACAACACCGCAGCCAATCACCAGTGAGAGCACACGCACTATAAAGACAGGGGACAGGAGAGTTCCCGCTCATTCTAGTAGCAGCCAGCTCGAAGCACAGAGCTCACAGCCTGCAACACAGACATTCACCATGTGCTGAGTGCATCACCTGGTTAGGACTAGGCAAGGGTCAACAGTTAAAGCTGGTATTGCATTTACCCACAGTTCAAGTATGTTAATATAGTTAACCTTATAATAAAATAGAGTTGCACCACCTCCAGTGTTGGTGACCTGTTTGTGATCCAGAACACCCAACACATCAGTTATTGTATTTGCAAAAAGACCTAGGAAAAGAGGAAAGCAGGATATAACCAAAGAATAGGAAAGTGTCTTAGTTTTCATGAGAAAAGACCGAGTAAGATACGATTCAACTGTTTAGAATTGTTGAGGTGCAAGGCAGCACGGTGGCGCAGTGGGTTAGCCCTGCAGCCTCACGGCGCCGAGGTCCCAGGTTCAATCCCGGCTCTGGGTCACTGTCCATGTGGAGTTTGTACATTCTCCCCGTGTTTGCGTGGGTTTCGCCCCCGCAACCCAAAGATGTGCCGGCTAGGTGGATTGGCCATGCTAAATTGCCCCCTAATTGGAAAAAAATAATTGGGTACACTGAGTTTATTTTTTTTTAAAAGAATTGTTGAGGTGCAAATTGAACTGTAATTTTGGTAGAGCTAGAGTTGAAAAGCCAAGAACCAGACATAAGCCAAGGTTGTTATGGGTTTCTGCACTTCAATTCTAAACTTCTGCTAATCTCTGACAGGCAAGCTTGGTGAAGGTTGAAGTAAATGACCAGGTTGGGAGTGGAAACAGTCAGACTATTCTCTGAGCTGCTCCTGCATACTGTTGCAATCTCACCGAGTGTGCAGTGGACATTCCATCAAAATTCCAGCGCACTTTCAGCAAAGTGACATAAGCCAAGCCAAAGCAGCTCAGAGGCAACTGCTGAATATAGTATTGGAGCAAGAAATAATCAAGTCATGGCCTCCATGCAGCTTTTTGCATTTAGTTACCTATACTGCTTGCTGCTTGGTAAACCTGGGTGTCCTATTACATTAGGTATTTGTTTCAAAGTTTCCTTAGATGTGGTCTTATACCAAGAAAAAAGACTTGGTAAATCTCAGAATGAGGGTCCTGTATCTTTTAACTATTACAGTGAAGCACCTGCCTATATTCTTTCCCCCAATTTGTTTCCCCCAATTTAAGGGGCAATTTAACACAGCCAATCCACCTACCCTGCACATCTTTGCATTGTGGAGGTAAGACCCATGCAGACACGAAGGAAATGTGCAAACACCACACGGACAATGACCCAGCAGTGCTAACCACTGTGCCACAACGCCACCTACATCTGTCAATTTAATGCAAAACGTACACTGTGCTAAATTGCCCCTTTGTGTCCAAAAGGTTAGGTCGGGTTATGGAGATAAATTCTAATGATATGGACTTGATCAAACATTATCAATGGCTGCCATCAATGCATTACATACTCATTCCATATTGATTTGTTAATGTATCAAATTTTGATATCAACTGAATAAAATAATGTAAACTTGTTATTTATTTAAAACATTTAGAATATCAACAAAGAGTTAGTGAATTATTTGTGAACATTAGACCTTATTATAATCATAAGCTTGCATATACTACGTGGATAATGCCTACGTTGTACATGACTTGATTGTGGATAATTCCTCTTCCTCCTCGATTATTTGTCACATATTTATTGAAATTCTCAAAATATCAGCTATGCAACCCATAAATCAGAATGCAAATGCCAGCTGGCAAAATAATAATTCATTAACAACAAATGAGGTTCGTACTCTTTGCTGACAATAATTTCATTTGCCTGTTATGTAGAAAATAAGAATGAAAACTTTTTTTAAAAGTTTTGCATTTGAGTGATAATGAAGACTGTACCTGTGTAATTTGAGCGATAATAAAGATTGTGCTGGTGTAATTTTGGGGCAGCGAGGCAAAATGAGATTAAAAGTTTCTCTACTTACTTTTACTTTTCCAATAGGGCAGTGGACAGCAGGGTAGCATAATGGTTAGCAGAATTACTTCACAGCTCCAGATTCCATTCCTGGCTTGGGTCACTGTCTGTGCGGAGTCTTCGCGTTCTCCCCGTGTGTGTGGAGGTTTCCTCTGGGTGCTCCGGTTTCCTCCCACAGTCCAAAGATGTGCAGGTTAGGTGGATTGGCAATGCTAAGTTGCCCTTAGTGTTAGGTGGAGTTACTGGGTTATGGGGATAGGGTGGAGGTGTGGGCTTGGGTAGGGTGCTCTTTCCAAGAGCCGGTGCAGATTCGATGGGCCGAATGGCCTCCTTCTGCACTGTAAATTCTATGAAAGTACTTCAGTGCAAAATATAAGGCTGAAGCATTTGCCATCTACAGCAGAAATACAGAGTGGATGACCGACCTTACTCTCTTCCTGAGGTTCCCAGCATCCCCGCATCACAGATGCCAGTCCTCAGCCAGTTCAATTCACTACACTTGATATCAAGAAATGGCTGACGGCATTGGATACTGCCAACGTTGTGGGCCCTGACAACCCAAGAATAGTACTGAAGACTTCTACTCCAGAACTAGCAATGTCTCGAGCAAAGCTGTTCCAGTACAGCTACAATATTAGCATCTACACACCAATATGGACATTGCCCTGATATGTTCTGGCCACAAAAAGCTAGACAAATCCAGTCCAACCAATTACTGCACCATGAGTCTGTTCTCGAGTGTCAGCAAAGTGATGGAAGGTGTTGTCCACCGTGCTATTAAGCAGCATTTACACAGCAATAACCTGCTCACCGATGTTCAGTTTTGGATCCCCTAGGGCCACTCAGCTCCCGCCTTATTAAAGCCTTGGTCTAAACATGGACAAAAGACCTGAACTCAAGAGGTGAATTGAGAGTGACTGCCCTTGACATCAAGGCAGCATTTGACTGAGTATGGCATCAAGGAGTCCTCGCAAAAGTGAAGTCATTGTGAATCAGGGGGAATCTTTCCACTGGTTGGAAATACAGAGGAAGATGATAGTGGTTGTTGAAGGTCAACGCCCACCCACCCTCCTGACTTTCACCCCATTCTCCTACCCCCATCCTCTATCCGGTTTCTACAGGCCCTATAAAATTCAACTTTATGAATGCCACCTTAAATAGAAAGAATGATTCCCTAGCCTTGGCTGCTGATCCAATGTTCTTCAACTTATTGCGAGCAGGAAGTGTGTGGGCCATGAAAGAAATTGAAGAAAGAAACCTACAAATTGAATGCTTTTAATGGGTGTCATGGTGACATGGTGAGCTCATAATCTTCACACTCATGATCACATTAACATGGCACTGATACTCAAGAAATAGAGCTTCCAGGAATGATGATTATCCAGCTGAAAATATGACTATCATGCCAGTTGGTTGCATTTCCTGATGCATCTAGTATCAGTGACTGGAGGTGATTCAATGTAGTTGATGTTGCTATGGGCCAGCGTTTAGAGAACCCCAAAGTGTATCATGGAGTTCACCTGACCCACAACTTTTACTAGATTGTGGTATGGGGAGCACACGGCCCACTCTCCAGGTGTGGTATAGCAGAAATGGAAAAGTATTTTTTAAAGCAAAACAATGTTTATTCTATGAACTCACGTTAACCTTTTTAAAACATACAATGAACATCTTAGCAACCATTAATTCAAATACAACCCCCAAAGAATACAGCACTAAGTAATCCATGAGCTTTCCTTTTAACATCCATAAGACTTAAAACAAAACCTTTAACAGAAGCACCTCAGGTTTAACTTCACTACTGAGAACAGTTACCACGTTGAAATCAGCAAATGAACATTCATAAACTTGCAGAGATTCACACACATCCTGCTGTGATTGCAGCTTCTCCAAAACTAAAATGAAACCAAATCCACCCTGCAGCAAAAAGCCTAAAGCAAAAGTAAAAAGCTAACAGATAGCCCAACTCCACCCACTCTCTGACATCACTGCAGTAAAAAACACCCATTTCTTAAAGGTACTCTCACTACAGACATTTATATACACACCCTTTTATAAACACTAATTTCTTAAAGGTACTCTCACATGACAATGCGCAATGAAATCAGCATAATTGTGCAATGCACAGAATTGAGACCAAGGTGTCCTGGGATTGCTATTTTTGGCTATGCAAATAGGTTATCCACATCATTTGCTCAATTCAACCTGTTTGAACCAGCTTTATAGTCCATTTCTAGCTTGAGAGCATTTCCAATAAGTCATTCAGAAAAATAAAATTGAGGGACTGCCGAGTGAGTTGTCAATCAGATTTGTCATTTTGCGGTAGAGGGCAATTGTAATGTCCCCTTGAAAGGGGGGACATGAAAGGTGTGGGGCGGGATTCTCCGAACCCGCGCCAGGCCAGAGAATCGCCGGGGGGAGGGGGGGGCGTGAATCCTGCCACACCACTCCGACGCCGGGCCGCCAATTCCCCAGCGACCGGAGAATCGGCGCCAATCGCGCTGGCACGGTTGCCACGGCGCCAGTCGGGGGCCGTAGAAAGCGGCCCCCACGGCGATCACCGCGCTCGATGGGCCGAGTGCCTGCCGAGTTCCGCCGAGTCCCGCCGGCGTGGTTCACAGGTGGTCCTACCCGGCGGGACCTCGCCGTTCTGGCTGCGGGGGCCACCCTAGTGGGGCGGCGGGGGGAGCCGTCTCCGGGGGCGACCTTCGCGGTGGCCAGGCCCGCTATCTGGGGCAACCAATCGGCGGGCACATTCATTCCGGGGGGGGGGGGGGGCTATCTTCCTCCGCTCCAGGCCCCTCTAGGGCTCCGTCATGTTGCCCGGGGGGGGCGGTGCGGAGACGGCCGTGGCGCACATGCGTGGACCCTCGCCAGCCTTCGGCGCCGGAGCGGCACACAGTACTCCAGCGCGAGCTAGACCCCGAGGAAGGGGAGAATGACTAAGCCTAGAGGCCCGTTGACGCGGCGTCGCTCGCGCCGTTTTGACGCCGACGTCAACACTTGTCCGAGACTTCAGAGAAACACGGCCATGGGGGGTATGAAGGCGGTTGTGAAGAGTGAGATGTGAAGGGGGAATATGAACCGTGGGGGCTGATGCCGGGGGCCTGAAGCGGGTGCATGGGGGGGCCTGAAAGTGGGGAGGGGGGGGCCCTGAAATGACAGGGACTGAAAGGGGGTGGCCTTGAAGTTGGGGTGGCCCTCAAAGACCCCTAGAAGGGTTTGCTCACTTGGAGGGGAGAGCAATGCCAGCGAGGATGGAGGGGGGTGGGACCAGGTCACCCTCATGCCTGGGTGGTGTGTGGTAAGAGGGTCACACGGACATTTAGTTTTTGCCCATGTCTGTGGAGTATCCCGATGTCCGTGGGTGGGGGGGTTGCGGTGTGGGTGACCTTCAACTTATCTTTGAGATCTGGGCGCTCTTTTGATCTCCGAGGCAAGGAATATATGGCTATAAGACCACACCTGCGTTAGATAAGGGGCCTTTGCAGGGAGCGCTCAGCATTTGTGCGCTGAGGAGCTCCACCCGCAGGACCTCCTCAGTGTAGCGAGAGATCTGGACCGCCATTTAAAAATGACTATGAGTCCCCGAGGCGACCCCTGGCACACATCCCTCCCAAAGCCCCAATGCACTATGGGACTGTCCCCACCCCCACCAACACTTGCGCAGGCACCATCGGCCTGATCACCAGTGCACAGAAAATGCCAACTTGGCACATTGGCAGCGCCAACTTGGCACCCTGGCAGTACCCCTTGCCAGTGTAATTTTGGAACCTTGGTAGTGCCAGCCTGGTACCCAAGTGGCACCAACAGGCTGGCAATGCCAGGGTGCCTGGGTGGCACCAAAGGGCATGCACCTGGAGGCCTCCTATGCCCTGGGATATCCCCAACAAGTGCTGATCCGTCTGGTCCCTGTTTGTTGTGACCACCACTGACAGGCACTCACCCAAGGTCTCTGAGGAGAAGAAGATAGATCCCAGCACCTCGGGTACCTGGGGAATCTGCACATTAAAGTGAGGCTAGCTGTCTTGCTTTAATGTGCAGATCTGCTAAAACTTGATTCCGCCCACAATGGGTGGGATTCACATCGCAACATCGTTAGGTCTCGCGAGGCGTTGCAAGCCGGGTAGATCCCGGGAGCGGGGTCTCGCGACTTTTATCAGTCACGCTGAGCCGCAACAAGTTGCTTTTTAGAAGCAGCGTGGCTGTTGGATCCCATCTGTAGTCATTTTGTGGGAGAATTGGGCCCAAAGCCCAATCGGGCTCGTCCAATATCATCAACACAGCCCGAAATTTGTGATGGAATCCGATTTTCAGACCTCTGTGTCAAACTTTTCCAATCCGGGATATCCTGACGGCCTGAGGAAATAAGCTCTCGCAAAAAAGAAAGCAATAAAGATAAATACATCTGAATCGGTTAGAGGTTTTCTTTTTTTTAAATTTAGAGTACCCAATTCATTTTTTCCAATTAAGGGGCAATTTAGCGTGGCCAATCTAGCTACCCTGCACATCTTTGGGTTGTGGGGGCGAAACCCACGCAAACACAGAGAACGTGCAAACTCCACACGGACAGTGACTGCAATGCTACCGCTGCGCCACCGTACTGCCCTTGAATCAGTTAGAGTTGGGGAAAGAGGTGGAGGAGAAGGGGAACAAAATAGCAATATGTGTGGTCCCAGATTAAACATAAAGACAGAGCAGTACAAATGGAGGAGGAGGGAGATAGTCAGTTAACTGTAAAGATACAGCAGTACACAGGAGTCCCAGATTGAATATAAAATCGCAGCAGTCCAATGCTGCAGATTGTACCACTTATAGATTGTACACTGCCAAGAATTACTGTAAAGTAGTTTGACCCCAGGTCTACAAAGCAGAAGTAGATATTGCTGATCAATGGCAGCAGCTGATTTATTTCTTAATGATTCTGTTTGATATCCAAGATTCTTTCTGCAGCCAGAACCTGCTCAGAGCTCTACATTGTCCGTCTTCGTGATTGGTGGCTGATTGCACTGTAAACCCGCCTCTTCCACCCTCTTGTAAATGCTGTACACACTGCCTCCACGCTGATGTTGCTTGTTCTTCAAACGCTGGCAAATAAATGTGAACTCTGTACAATGAATAACCCTTATTCTACTGAGCAAACACAGCAAGTCATCCTTATTCTGCTGACAAAATGAAAATTCCATACAATGCTAAGAGAAATCTTTACTCTGCCGAGCAAACAGGATTTCAAGGCATCCTTGCCCCATCAAATTAAAAAAATATCCTTGATGCATGATAAATGATCTTGAACCTGCTGAGTAAACAGGACTTCCACAACAAATGATCCTTATCCTGCGGAGTAAGCAGCGCCTCAGTAAAATCTCATATTGAGTCAGTTTTAATCCTGGGGCGCGATTCTCCGACCCCCCGCCGGGTCGGAGAATCGCCGGGGGCTGGCGTGAATCTCGCCCCCGCCGTGTCCCGAATTCTCCGCTACCAGAGAATCGGCGGGGGCAGGAATCGCGCCGCGCCACGATGGGCCGAAGATTGAACCACCTACCTTAACGGCGGGAGCAGACGGCGCGGGCGTGCTCCGGAGTCCTGGGGAGGGGCGCGGGGAGATCTGGCCCCGGGCGGTGCCCCCACGGTGGCCTGGCCCACGATCGGGGCCCACCGATCCGCGGGCGGGCCTGTGCCGTGGGGGCACTCTTTTTCTTCCGCCTTCGCCATGGTCTTCGCTATGGCGGAGGCAGGAGACCCCCTCCCCTGCGCGTGCGCGGGGATGCCGTGAGCGGCCGCTGACGCTCCCGCGCATGCGTCGCCCGTGAAGTCCTTTCGGCGCCGGCTGGCGTGGCGCCAAAGGCCTTTCCCACTAGCCAGCGGGGCGGAAATCACTTTGGCGCGGGCCTAGCCCCTCAAGGTGAGGGCTTGGCCCCTCTGCACCTTTGGGGCGGCGCGAGGCCGGAGTGGTTCCCGCCACTCCATTACGCCGGATTCCCCCGCCCCGCCAGGTAGAGGAGAATCCCGGCCCTGGTGTCGAAGGCTAAATTTACAATATGTGTGCCATCATTATAATTCTGTCAACTATGAGCAAAAAGAAATGTATGTTGGTGATGCATCATGATGTGTTGGGTGTTCTGGATCACAAACAGGTCACCAACACTGGAAGTGGTGAACTCTATTTATTATAAGGTTAACTATATTAACATACTTGAACTGTGGGTAAATGCAATACCAGCTTTAACTGTTGACCATTGCCTAGTCCTAACCAGGTGATGCACTCAGCACATGGTGAATGTCTGTGTTTCAGGCTGTGAGCTCTGTGCTCCGAGCTGGCTGCTATTAAAATGAGCGGGAACTCTCCTGGCCCCTGTCGTTATAGTGCGTGTGCTCTCACTGGTGATTGGCTGCGGTGTTGTGTATGCTGATTGGTTCCACTGCATGTCCATCAGTGTGTGTGTCTGCACCATAATATACTGGTGTATATTATGGCATCCCCCCTTTTATATAAAGAACATGTGCCTGCGTGACAATAAATATTGTGTAGTGAATGTCCCTGACTATGTGTGTGCGTGTGATTTACATGACTATGTACATGAGGCTAATCTATTTACACGGGAAGGTGCCTGGTGCCAAGAAATAGGGTGTCACACCAGCAATGAAATGAACATTATATACAAACTACTGGAACGATGAAACAGGATAACAGAACAGATCAAAGAGTCCAACATCGTAAAACACATAAGTCAAGTCTCTGAGGCGGCCGACGAATTCTGGTTGACCGTCAGGGTGGCACACCACTAGTCGTCTGGATAAATGCTGTGCACCGACAGCGGCTGGTGGTTTTGATTCGGGGACAGCCTGTTCTTTGTTAGAACAGCAACTCGAAAAGCCGCCTTCGGGTCCTCGGTGTCCCTGGTCTGCGGGAAGTCGGAATCAGACTCAGTTTGGGTGTAGGTAACTACTTGTTGCAGGGTTCTTCGGAGGTTTATTTAATTTCCTGGTTTAATTTGAGGCATTGTGCTGTCATTCCAGGTGAAGGAAGGTTGTTTTACAGCTTTAAAAGATTTTTTCTTTGATTTGGGACGTTTCCCCTTTAAATGGGCATTGTCCGGGGCCTCTGACATCATGACGCGCGTGACGTAGCACGTAGGAGGCGTTTCCACATGCGCAAATCGCGGTTCCTTTACTGATGGCCATTTTCGTGATTGCGCATGCGCGGCGTCGCGCAACTGCGCGAGTGCAGTCCCTTTAGAAAGATGGCCGCCGACCAAACTCGTTCTCTATTCCGGGATTTCGGCCTCGAGGTGAGTACTGGCGCTTCTCTTACCTATTCTTGCTGGTTGGAGTGTGTTTTCCTCACAGTATTTGCCGAATTTGTCCAGGACTGCCTGGAAGTCACTTCTGTTTCACCCCTTCGAGAACTTGAATTTTGTAAAGATTTTGTCTGCTCTGGCACCGGCGATGGTGAGGATAAGCTCTGTTTTTTCAGGATCGGCCAGGTCTTCTAGTTCGGCTGCCAGCAGGAAGATTTCAAACTTTTGCCGGAATGCCCGCCAGTTCTCGCGGAGATCGCCGTGGCACTGGAGCTGCTGCGGAACCCGGATCTTGACCATCTTGCCTGGGTATCGTTGCTGGTTGTCCCTGTACACTGAGGTGCCGGCGATGCGGAGCGGCGGCGGTAGGTTGATGTTCTCCATATTTCAGGATGCCGGAGTGCTGATTAGTTGCAGGTGGGTCTCAGAAGTGCTAGTATGCAACCACTCCTTGTACGATGATGTGTTGGGTGTTCTGGATCACAAACAGGTCACCAACTCTATTTTATTACAAGGTTAACTATATTAACATACTTGAACTGTGGGTAAGTGCAATACCAGCTTTAACTGTTGACCCTTGCCTAGTCCTAACCAGATGATGCACTCAGCACATGGTGAATGTCTGTGTTGCAGGCTGTGAGCTCTGTGCTCCGAGCTGGCTGCTACTAGAATGAGCGGGAACTGTCCTGTCCCCTGTCTTTATAGTGCGTGTGCTCTCACTGGTGATTGGCTGCGGTGTGTATGCTGATTGGTCCCACTGCATGTCCATCAGTGTGTGTGTGTGTGTGTCTGCACCATGATATACTGGTGTATATTATGACACATCATGCAGGTTCACACCACCAATTTAATGTTGTAGGACACTTTTTCTTCCTTTCAAGGAAAGTTTTCACAATGTGAACAAACAGTTAACTGTTTTTAAAAATGTATTTCAGCATATTCTGAATCCTACTCTGCCATAAAGTGATCAAAAAGCCTCATTCTGTTCTGTATCAAGCCTGTGGCATCATTCGAAAGGCCTGTCCAATTAATCCCATTCCCCAGCTCCTGCCCATCAAATTTTCCCTCTTCACGTATTTAGCAAATTCTCTGTCATGCCCAACCTAATTATATTGTAATGATGACTCTCCTTCAACATAGACTCTGTTCTTCTAAGTACATCAAACCTCATGTACACATTGCTGTCTCTTTCCTCTCTCCACTTTCCCACGGTGACCTCCAGCTCTGGCCCAAATACTGTACTCGAATCTCCCAAACATCTCAAATGTGAAACATTACATTTTGTCAGCCATGGCACCATTGTCTCTGAGCCACAAGGTTCTGGGTTCAAGTTCTGTTCCAGCACATGGATCAGGGCTGACACTCCAGTGCAGTGGTGAGGGACCATTACACTGACAGAACGGCTGTCTTTCAGGTGAGATGCTAAACTGAGGCCCCAGGTGGCTGATTGGGTGGATGTAAAAGGTCTCTTGCCACTATTTTGAAGAGCAGGGTAATACAATTGAGGCTGAATATAGAAGTTTCGAAAGAGTGGGAGAGGGATTGATAAAGCAAATAAGAGAAGCACAGAGTGTATGAGAACATAAAAGGAAATCCAAAAGCCTTCTATCGGTAAATTACTAAAAAGATGGATGTAGGGAGTGTACACAGAAGTTAAATGAATACTTTGCATCTATCTTTGCCAAGGAAGAAGATGCTACCAAGGTCACAGTGAAAAAGGAGGTAGTAAGATACTTGAGATTATTAAAATTGATAGGGAGCAGGTATTGGATAGGCTGTTCTGTATATAAATGTTGATAAGACACCAGGGCCAAATGGGATGCATCCAAGAATACTGAAGTAAGTGAGAAAGGACATTGTGGCGGTACTAGATCTAATTTTCCAATATTTCTTAAACACAGGCGTGGTGCTGTAGTATTATACCTTTGTTCAAGGGTGTAAAAATAGGCTCAGCCTACAGGACAAAAAGTATAACCTTGTTCATGGGGAAAATCGTGGAGATAATAATTATGGAAAAAACTAATAGTCATGTGTTCAAGGTGGGTTAATTAAGGAAAGTCAACTTCGATTGCTTAAGGGGAAGTCATGGGCGCATCTCTCCAGCCTAGTTACGCTCTTGAAATAAGGGGGGGAGGTACTGGGGGGACAACCATTCACGGCACCACCATGCCAACCCTTGGATCGTGTTTACCCACTCTGAGGGCAACCCTTGTCCCTGCCATCTGGCCCACTGACCACCCATAACCCTCGCTGACTGCCAAGGCCTCTAACTATGCGGCTGTTAATAGGGAATTGGCAATCACAGTTCAGTGAGCACTTCACACAACCCAATTGGATTCCTGTGGGTGGGCAGGCCATGTAGCACCACAAGCAGACCATGATGCCTGGACATTGTGCCTGAACACTGCAGGAGACAACACGACACACGCAGCAGCCAACACCCGAACACCCAGGGGATGGGACACAGCTCTGGAGACATAGCCACAAGCTGGAGGGTGGGTGAGCGCCACAGGGAGGGGACCAGCGCCTGGTCCAGGTGACGTTGTGAGCGAGTATCCGTGGTGCAGGGTCTGGGGTCCAGTGAGGGGAGCCCGCTGCGTCCGGGAATGCGTGGGCAGAGTGTTCCGGGTGGGCGGATCAATGGGATATTGGAAGATCCCACCGCTGTTTGTCAGTCTAACACTGTCGCCCAATACTTTAATGATATTGAACGATATGGCAGGGAGATTGGACGCCGAATTTGTCCAGATGATGCTGCTGCTAGGCCGGGTTGCCAGACGCCGGAGATGACGGCAGCAGCAACATCTGCAGATGATCAAGGAAACGGCCATGTGCCGAACACCACCCCACACCCTGAGGCCCAGGCCGCCCATCAGACCAGCAGAGACCCAGAGGGGGAGTCCCGCGATGGCCCAGGGTGTACATGCGTCGCTGGTCATTCAAACAGATGACAGACAGCTTGTGTCACAGGAGGTTCTGCCTCAACAAGGCGAGAGTCCAGCACCTGTGCCATGACCTCACGGACGTAGCACCACATGGAGGAGGAGGACACCCACTTCGGTGGCCATCAAGATCACTGCAGCTCTGAATTTTTACACCTCACGATCATTCTAGGTCTCGGGTTGGGACCTGTGTGGTAGCTCGCAGGACACAACCCACAGATGCATCCGACAGGACACGGATGCCCTGTATGCCCGGCGCAAAACAACATCATCTTTGACATGGACCCAGCCCAATAAGATGCCTGGGCGGCAGGTTTCTCCGCCACTGGGATGCCCCAGGTCCAGGGAGTCATAGATACCACGCATGTCGCCCTGCTCTCACCAGGCCATCTGGTGCCCTGTGTTAACCAAAAAGGGTTCCACTCCCTCAACATACAGCTTGTGTGCGATGATTAGATGAAGATAATGCATGTGTGCGCATGCTTCCCAGGGACTGCGCATGACAGCTACATCCTGGGGCAGTCGGAATCCCCGGCCACTTTGAGGACCACCCCGGAATCAGCGGGTGGCTCTTGGGGGATAAGGGGTACACACTGATGACCTGGCTAATGACACCAGTACTGAGGCCGATGACTGAAGCGGAGACCTGGTACAACGAGGTTCATGTGGCCACCTGGGCTGCAATTGAGCTGTGCATTGGACTCCTCAAGATGCAGTTCCGATGCCTCGACCACTCCGGTGGTGCACTCCAGTACACCCCCTGGAGGGCCGCCCGCTTTGTGGTGGTCTGCTGTGTCCTCCACAACCTTGCACAGCAGTGGGGCGATGTGCTGGAGGTTGGTGATGAGGAACAAGTGGCCACCTCCGAAGAGGCGGACGAGGACGATGAGGTGGCGCCGGACCAGCAGGGGCTGGAGGGCGAGGTCAGGGAGGAACCTGTAGACAAGCCAAAGGCTGCAGGACAGGCAGCAACGGCGAGGTTCCGGCAAGCCCAATTCACTTAGGACGTGGCCTGGTCTGTCACCCCCCACTCCCATTTCCCACACTCTCAGGGTCTGTGTCACATCATTCCAGGCGGCTGAGACTGTCTGCACCATCAGTGGGTCACTGTCGATATAAAATAGACCTTGGTGTGCAAGGTACGATTTTAAAATTTTCAGATGATACAAAACTTGTAAGTATAGTGAACCATGAGGAGGATAGTGTAGAAATTAAAACGGTGGAATGGGTGTACAAGTGGCAGATTAAATTAAATGTGGAGAAGCATGAGGTTTTGGTCGAAAGAACGCAGGGAGATAATATAAAACAAAGGGTACAACTCTAAAAAGAGTGCAGGATCAGAAAGACCTGGGTGTATAAATCATTGTAAATAAATCATTGAAGGTGGCAGGACAGGCTAACAGCAGTTAATATAGCATACTGCATCATTTTTTTTTTATTTGTGGGTGTCGCAGGCTGTGCCACATTTATTGCCCATCCCTAATTGTCCTTGAGGAGCAGTTAAGAATCAACCACATTGCACTGGAGTCACATATAGGCTAGGCTAAGTAAGGACAGCATATCTCCTTCCTTAAAGGACCAGATGAATTTTTAACAATAATAATCACTTATTGTCACAAGTAGGCTTCAATGAAGTTACTGTGAAAAGCCCCTAGTTGCCACATTCCAGCGCCTGTTCAGTGCTGGTCATATTCTACATTACAAGTCAGCTGTCTTAGCCCACTGTGGTAAACCAGCCCCTTTGATAATTGACAATGGTTTCATGGTTGTCATTAGACTTTTAATTCTAATTTAAATTTCACCATCTGCAGTGGCAGGACTTGAACCTGGGCCCCCAGCGTACTCTGGGTCCCTAGATAACTAGTCCAGTGACAATACCACTACGCCACTGCCTGCCCAACCTGGCCTTTATCAACAGGGATATAGAGTATAAAAGAATGGAAGTTACGTTAAACCTGTATAAAATACTATTTGCCGTCAACTAGAGTATTATGTCCTGTTCTGGATACCATACCTTAGTAGGAAGGATGCAGAGTCTATAAAGAAGGTACAGAAAAGATTTATGAGAATTTACCGGGAATGAGGAACTTCAGTTAGGAGGGGAGATTGGAGAAGTCGGGACCGTTCTCCTCGGAGAAGAGAAAGTTGTGAGATTTGATTGAGTTGTTTAAAAGATCTGGACAGGATGGGTAGAGTGAATCTGTTCTCAGTGTTGGAAGGCTCGAGAACCAGACACCAGGGCCTGGATTCTCCCAAAATGGGACGATGTCCCCACGCCGGCGTAAAAATGCTGGCGTTTCACTCTGGAGTTTCCTCAAAAAAAGATAAGCGAATTCATTCACCCTCAGGGAGCTAGCAGGGACCCGTAGTGATTCTCGTAGCTTTAGCTGCGGATACAGATCTCCGCACATCCGGTTTCGAGTCCGGCATGCGCACTCCCCCCCCCCCCCCCCCCCCCGATCAGCCGTGCGCCCGAAGATCCGACCGGCCCTATCTGTCCCCCCACCCCCATCAGGTTCCTGAACGGCGATAGGTGGTTAGAACCACACCGTCGGGAACTCGGCTGGCCAGGAGCGGAGAATCGCTGGGCAGGCCTCTGGCAATGGCCCCCAAGCCGCGCGGAGTACTCTGCGAACCCGCCGATTCTCGGGTCCCGGAGAATCGCCGGACCAGCGGCGGGCCCGATTCAGGGTGAAAGTTGATTCTCAGTCCCCGTGCCAAACGCGATTTTGGCGCGGGGCTGCGGAGAATCCATCCCCAGATTTAAGGTAATTGGCGAAAGAAGCAATGAAGACATTAAGTGGACTTTTTCACACAGCAAGTGATTCCAATCTGGAATGCACAGCCTGTGTGGTGGAGGCAGAGTCAATAGAGGCTTTCAAAAGGGAACATGATTATTATCTGAAAAGGAATAAAATTGCACAGTTATGGGGAAAAAGCAGGGCAATGGCACTCTGTGAATTGCTCCTCCAGAGCACTAACCCAGAAACAATTAGCCAAATGACCACCTATTCTATAACCATTCTATGATTGTATTATTATTTAGCTGCTTGTGGGATTTTGCGGAATGAAAGTTAGCTGCCACATTTCCGACATTAGATGCAATGTACTTTGAGACATCTGGTGGTCATGAAAAGTGCAATAAAAATGTTAGTCTTTCCTTTTTGTTTTGCTTTCCTCCATTTCCTTCTGTCCCCTGTCCATTAACCTGTCTCTGCCAATATTGTTCCTTTTGTTGACATAAATCATTGATTGACTAAAGAACATAGAAAATGTTGACAGACAAAAGGGGCAATGAGGGCTACAGGAAGAGTGAGTAGGGACATCAAGCATCTCAGAACAGCCAAAGGAGATCAGCCACCTTCTCCTTAGCTCTTTTTTCTCATTAATCCTCCCAAAATGTGATTTTCTTTCTTAAAAATGCCAGATTTCAACCTGCAAAACATTACAGAACCTAGACATCTTCTTCTAGTCTTATGAAACCCTAGTATCCTGCGATTCTCTAGCATTCCTCAGCCCTCAGATCGCCTCTGCAAAATATCTGTTTGTCTTCCTGGGGAAGACCATAGCAGAAGCTTCCAAATCTTGCAAAACCCCTCCCATTACCTATTTTCCTTCGACAGCACTTTCCAAGCCCACAACCACTACCACCTAGAAGGATAAGGTTAGCAGATGCATGGGAACACCATAACCCGCATGTTCCCCTCCAAGCCATACAGCATCCTGACTTGGCAATATATCACTGTTCCTTCACTGTCACTGGGTCAAAATTACTGAACTCCCTCCCTAACAGCACTGTGACTGTACCAGCATGGTAGCACAGTGGTTAGCACTGTGGCTCCATAGCACCAGGCTCCCAGGTTCGATTCTCTGTTAGGTCATTGTCTGTGCGGGATCGCACGTTCTCCCCGTGTCTGCATGGGTTTCCCCCAGGTTTCCTCCCGCAGTCCAAAGATGTGCAGGTTAGGTAGATTGGCCATGCTAAATTGCCCTTGGTGTCCAAAAAAGGTTTGGAGGGGTTATTGGGTTCGGGGGATAGAGGGATAGGGTGGAAGTGAGGACTTAAGTGGGTCGGTGCAGACTCGATGGGCCGACTGGCCTCCTTCTGCACTTAGGTTCTATGTTCTACACCTCATGGACTGCCGTGCTTCAAGAAGGAAGCTCACCTCCACCTTCTCAAGGGCAGTGAGTGATTGGCAATAAATGTTGTCCCAGCCAATGGTATCCAAATTCAACAAACAAATAAATAAACAGAAAATGCCACAAGACAACCTTCCGAACTGCTCTGACATTCCAGGATCATTCCAATTCTTCCACATCCTGGTAACCCCCTGCCTGGATCTCCCCAGCCCAATATTGCCAGCCATCACAGCCTCTGTAGATTCCTCCCACATTACATGACATTCCTCGCTTCAAGAACCCCTATTCCAGTTCTTTCCCAGGCTTTCATCCTCCACACCTCACGGCGCCACATTCAAGCCCTGGTCTGCTCAGCATTCCCCACTCCACGACCTCTTTCCCACTACTCCTACAGCCTCCTCCCCATTTCTCCCAGATTCCAACACTGTCACTGCTCCAAACGCAGACCACCTTCCTACTTGCACACTGCCGGATCACTATACCAAAGTAAATATATAACAGAGTTCCTCACCACACCGAATTGCTACCTCCAACCAACCTGCAATACTATCAACCTATAGGACAACCGTCCTAGCATCTTCCTCAGCACCACACTCTTAAAAGCAGAAATAATAGATTAAAGCACTTAGAAAATAATCAAGGCAATAATCAAAACAACTGTCTTCCACTTGTCCGTATTGGTATCCGACATCTTCATGTCTCACTTGCAGGTGTCCTTGTAGCAGGGGTATGACATCTGGAAAGTCATATACGATGATCATCCATCTGATGAACATGGCCGAGCAAGCACAGATTTTGGCTTCACGTTGAGTGACACGGTATTAGATGAGGTTCAATAGGCAGCACGGTGCCACAGAAGGTTAGCACAGCTGCCTCACGGTGCCGAGGACCCGAGTTCGATTCCCGCCCTGTGTGTGCACCCAAAGATGTGTAGGGTAGGTGGATTGGCCACGCTAAATTCCCCCTTAATTGGTGAGATACCCTCAATTACGACTCAGGAGAGAAGATTGATAATTCAAAGGCTTTAATTACCAGAGACCCAGACAGCTGCCGAGAAGTGTGCTCACTGTACGCTGCCCACTTGAACGTAACCTTATATACAGTTCCCTGGGGGCGGAGCCGGAGGCGGAGTCCCCCATGGTTCCAAACCCGGTCTTAAAGGGGCCTACGCATTAAAGGTACATGTGTATACAGATATCATTCATCACATTCACCCCCTGTTTTTAAAAAAACACATAGTCCGTCCGGGGTGAAGTGGAATTACATGTTCAGTCTTTTGGGTGGTCTGATTGTCCGTGTCGACCTTCTCGGCTCCGGCGGTGGTGCGGTGGATACCGTCGTCCTCGGTGGTGGTATATCCGGAAGCACGGTTGTCTGAGCCTTTGCCTGCGTTGGAGCAGGGGTGGTATCCGGGGTGACAAAGGTGATTGGTGCCGGTGCCGGCTGGGGGAGGGAGGCGCAATGGGGGGGGGCGCTGTTGGAGTCGACAGCCGGTGCGGGGAGGGGAGCGTCGGTAGATGGGGTGGCATCGGTGGGCGAGCCAGCGGGTGCCAGATCTCGCAGGGAAACGGTGTCCTGCCTGCCGTCGGGGTGCTCGACGTAGGCGTATTGAGGGTTTGCGTGTAGTAGTTGGACCCTCTCGACCAGCGGATCTGTCATGGCTCCTCACGTGCCTTCGGAGTAGAACTGGTCCCGGAGTCATCAGCCAACGTGGAAGCGAGACCCCAGAGGTGGACTTCCTGGGGAAGACAAACAAACGGTTGTGAGGGGTCTCGTTCGTGGCCATACAGAGGAGCAACTTAATGGAGTGTAGGGCATCGGGTAGGACCTCCTGCCAGCCGGCGATTGGGAGACTTCTTGACCGTAGGGCTCGAAGGACAGCCTTCCAAACTGTCGCGTTCTCCCTCTCTACCTGCCCGTTTCCCCGCGGGTTATAGCTGGTCGTTCTGCTCGAGGTGATGTCCTTGTTGAGCAGATATCGACGCAGCTCATCGCTCATGAACAATGTAACCCGGTCGCTGTGGATATAAGCGGGGAAATCAAACAACATGAAGATGCTGTGCAGTGCCTTGATTACGGAGGCCGAGGTCTTATCGGGGCAGGGGACAGTAGAACATAGAAATAGAACATAGAACAATACAGCGCAGTACAGGCCCTTCGGCCCACGATGTTGCACCGAAACAAAAGCCATCTAACCTACACTATGCCATTATCATCCATATGTTTATCCAATAAACTTTTAAATGCCTCAATGTTGGCGAGTTCACTACTGTAGCAGGTAGGGCATTCCACGGCCTCACTACTCTTCGTGTAAAGAACCTACCTCTGACCTCTGTCCTATATCTATTACCCCTCAGTTTAAAGTTATGTCCCCTCGTGCCAGCCATTTCCATCCGCGGGAGAAGGCTCTCACTGTCCACCCTATCCAACCCCCTGATCATTTTGTATGCCTCTATTAAGTCTCCTCTTACCCTTCTTCTCTCCAACGAAAACAACCTCAAGTCCATCAGCCTTTCCTCATAAGATTTTCCCTCCATACCAGGCAACATCCTGGTAAATCTCCTCTGCACCCGCTCCAAAGCCTCCACGTCCTTCCTATAATGCGGTGACCAGAACTGTACGCAATACTCCAAATGCGGCCGTACCAGAGTTCTGTACAGCTGCAACATGACCTCCCGACTCCGGAACTCAATCCCTCTACCAATAAAGGCCAACACTCCATAGGCCTTCTTCACAACCCTATCAACCTGGGTGGCAACTTTCAGGGATCTATGTACATGGACACCTAGATCCCTCTGCTCATCCACACTTCCAAGAACTTTACCATTAGCCAAATATTCCGCATTCCTGTTATTCCTTCCAAAGTGAATCACCTCACACTTCTCTACGTTAAACTCCATTTGCCACCTCTCAGCCCAGCTCTGCAGCTTATCTATATCCCTCTGTAACCTGCTACATCCTTCCACACTATCGACAACACCACCGACTTTAGTATCGTCTGCAAATTTACTCACCCACCCTTCTGCGCCTTCCTCTAGGTCATTGATAAAAATGACAAACAGCAACGGCCCCAGAACAGATCCTTGTGGTACGCCACTTGTGACTGTACTCCATTCTGAACATTTCCCATCAACCACCACCCTCTGTCTTCTTTCAGCTAGCCAATTTCTGATCCACATCTCTAAATCACCCTCAATCCCCAGCCTCCGTATTTTCTGCAGTAGCCTACCGTGGGGAACCTTATCAAACGCTTTGCTGAAATCCATATACACCACATCAACTGCTCTACCCTCATCTACCTGTTCAGTCACCTTCTCAAAGAACTCAATAAGGTTTGTGAGGCATGACCTACCCTTCACAAAGCCATGCTGACTATCCCTGATCATATTATTCCTATCTAGATGATTATAAATCTTGTCTCTTATAATCCCCTCCAAGACTTTACCCACTACAGACGTGAGGCTCACCTGTCTATAGTTGCCGGGGTTGTCTCTGCTCCCCTTTTTGAACAAAGGGACCATATTTGCTGTCCTCCAGTCCTCTGGCACTATTCCTGTAGCCAATGATGACATAAAAATCAAAGCCAAAGGTCCAGCAATCTCTTCCCTGGCCTCCCAGAGAATCCTAGGATAAATCCCATCAGGTCCCGGGGACTTATCTATTTTCAGCCTGTCCAGAATTGCCAACACCTCTTCCCTACGTACCTCAATGCCATCTATTCTATTAGCCTGGGGCTCAGCATTCTCCTCCACAACATTATCTTTTTCCTGAGTGAATACTGACGAAAAATATTCATTTAGTATCTCGCCTATCTCTTCAGACTCCACACACAATTTCCCATCCCTGTCCTTGACTGGTCCTACTCTTTCCCTAGTCATTCGCTTATTCCTGACATACCTATAGAAAGCTTTGGGGTTTTCCTTGATCCTTCCTGCCAAATACTTCTCATGTCCCCTCCTTGCTCGTCTTAGCTCTCTCTTTAGATCCTTCCTCGCTACCTTGTAACTATCCATCGCCCCAACTGAAACTTCACACCTCATCTTCACATAGGCCTCCTTCTTCCTCTTAACAAGAGATTCCACTTCCTTGGTAAACCACGGTTCCCTCGCTCGACGCCTTCCTCCCTGCCTGACCGGTACATACTTATCAAGAACACGCAGTAGCTGACTTCCGGGTGCGGCGATGACCAGCTGAGTCGCACGTTTCGGCAGCTCCCGGTGAAATGGACTTTTGGGCTCTTGATAGGAGCCCCAACGGCAAGTTTGACGGCTAAAAACACTGTGCGGTAAACCAGAAGGGAATCCCCCCTGGATACGGATGAAAAAAGGAGGAGAAAGTGGCCGGATTGCAGTGGATCCTTTAGAACAGCGGCAAGGAAGGCAAGCAAAAACCAAGATGGCGTCGGAAGGTGGCAGTTTAACATGGGGCCCTGAACAACAAGAGTTCTTGAAATGCTGTGTGGAAGAGCTCAAAAAGGAAATGAAGAAAGAGCTGTTGGCCCCGATACTACAGGCGATTGAAGGGCTAAAGGAGGAACAAAAGACCCAGGAGCAGGAGCTTCGGGTCGTGAAGGCAAAGGCAGCCGAGAATGAGGACGACATACAGGGCCTGGTGGTGAAGACGGAGACGCATGAGGCACATCAGAAACTATGTGTGGAAAGGTTGGAGGCACTGGAGAACAACGCAAGGAGGAACAACCTGAGGATTCTTGGTCTTCCTGAAGGTGTGGAGGGAGCGGACGTCGGGGCATATGTGAGCACGATGCTGCACTCGTTAATGGGAGCGGAGGCCCCGGCGCGTCCGTTGGAGGTGGAGGGAGCATACCGAGTGATGGCGCGAGGACCGAGAGCAGGAGAAATTCCCAGAGCCATAGTGGTGAGATTCCTCCGTTTTAAGGATAGAGAAATGGTCCTTAGATGGGCAAAGAAAACTCGGAGCAGTAAATGGGAGAACGCGGTGATCCGTGTTTATCAAGACTGGAGTGCGGAGGTGGCGAGAAGGAGGGCGAGCTTTAATCGGGCCAAGGCGGTGCTTCATAAAAAGAAGATAACATTTGGAATGCTGCAACCGGCAAGACTGTGGGTCACATATCGAGGGAGGCACCACTACTTTGAGACGGCGGATGAAGCGTGGACTTTTATTGTGGAAGAAAAACTGGAATGAGCGGGTTATTAAAAAGAACGTTTGAACAAAGTGGTGGGGCGAATGTGGGGGGCAAAGAGGGGGGTTAAAAAGGGGGAAAGAGGAGTTTTATGTACTAATCCTGCGATGTGGTAACTTTTCTCTCTCCCACAGGTGGTGATGGGGGGAGGTGGAGGAGATGGGGCGTTGGCCATTGGGGGCGGGGCCAAGGGAGAAGCGCGGGCTTGGTTCCCGCGCTATGATAATCATGGCGGGAATAGAGAAGCAGGAAGGAGGGGGCGTCGCACGGTGCGAGCCGAGGTCACGGGGGGAAGCCGAGGTCGGCCAGAGTTTGCTGACTTCTGGGAGCAACATGGGGGGAGTAATTACGCTAGCGGGGGATCTAGCGGGGGGGGTGGGAGGGGGGAATTACTGGGTTGCTGCTGCTGGGGAGAGGGGGGAGCTGGTATGGGAGGGGATGGGCGGGGGGGCACCGCCTGGGGGAGATACAGCTGCGTGGGAACCGGGTGAGGAGCTGGAAAAAGGTGATGGCTATTCGACAGGGGGGGGGGGGGGGGGGTAGGAAGCTCCCCAATCCGGCTGATCACGTGGAACGTGAGAGGGCTGAACGGGCCGATAAAGAGGGCACGGGTACTCGCACACCTTAAGAAACTTAAGGCAGATGTGGTTATGTTACAGGAAACGCACCTGAAACTGATAGACCAGGTTAGGCTACGCAAAGGATGGGTGGGGCAGGTGTTCCATTCGGGGCTAGATGCGAAAAACAGGGGGGTGGCTATATTAGTGGGGAAGCGGGTAATGTTCGAGGCAAAGACTATAGTGGCGGATAACGGGGGCAGATACGTGATGGTGAGTGGCAAACTACAGGGGGAGATGGTGGTTTTGGTAAACGTATATGCTCCGAACTGGGATGATGCCAATTTTATGAGGCGGATGCTAGGACGCATTCCGGACCTAGAGATGGGAAAGCTGATAATGGGGGGAGATTTTAATACGGTGTTGGAACCAGGGCTGGATAGGTCGAAGTCCAGGACTGGAAGGAGGCCGGCAGCAGCCAAGGTACTTAAAGATTTTATGGAGCAGATGGGAGGTGTAGACCCGTGGAGATTTAGCAGAACTAGGAGTAAGGAGTTCTCGCTTTTCTCCTATGTCCATAAAGTCTACTCGCGAATAGACTTTTTTGTGCTGGGAAGGGCGTTGATCCCGAAGGTGAGGGGAACGGAGTATACGGCTATAGCCATTTCGGATCACGCTCCACACTGGGTAGACTTGGAGATAGGGGAGGAAACAGGAGGGCGCCCACCCTGGAGAATGGACATGGGACTAATGTCAGATGAGGGGGTGTGTCTAAGGGTGAGGGGGTGCATTGAAAAGTACTTGGAACTCAATGATAATGGGGAGGTCCAGGTGGGAGTGGTCTGGGAGGCGTTGAAGGCGGTGGTTAGAGGGGAGCTGATATCAATAAGGGCACATAAAGGGAAGCAGGAGAGTAAGGAACGGGAGCGGTTGCTGCAAGAACTTTTGAGGATGGACAGACAATATGCGGAAGCACCGGAGGAGGGACTGTACAGGGAAAGGCAAAGGCTACATGTAGAATTTGACTTGCTGACTACGGGCACTGCAGAGGCACAATGGAGGAAGGCACAGGGTGTACAGTACGAATATGGGGAGAAGGCGAGCAGGTTGCTGGCACACCAATTGAGGAAAAGGGGAGCAGCAAGGGAAATAGGGGGAGTGAGGGATGAGGAAGGAGAGATGGAGCGGGGAGCAGAGAGAGTGAATGGAGTGTTCAAGACATTTTATAAAAAATTATATGAAGCTCAACCCCCGGATGGGAGGGAGAGAATGATGGGCTTCTTGGATCGGCTGGAATTTCCCAAGGTGGAAGAGCAGGAAAGGGTGGGACTGGGAGCACAGATCGAGGTAGAAGAAGTGGTGAAAGGAATTAGGAGCATGCAGGCGGGAAAGGCCCCGGGACCGGATGGATTCCCAGTCGAATTCTATAGAAAATATGTGGACTTGCTCGCCCCGGTACTGACGAGGACCTTTAATGAGGCAAAGGAAAGGGGACAACTGCCCCCGACTATGTCTGAAGCAACGATATCGCTTCTCTTAAAGAAGGAAAAGGACCCGCTACAATGCGGGTCCTATAGACCTATTTCCCTCCTAAATGTAGATGCCAAGATCCTGGCCAAGGTAATGGCAATGAGAATAGAGGAATGTGTCCCGGGGGTGGTCCACGAGGACCAAACTGGGTTTGTGAAGGGGAGACAGCTGAACACGAATATACGGAGGTTGTTAGGGGTAATGATGATGGCCCCACCAGAGGGGGAAACGGAGATAGTAGTGGCGATGGATGCCGAGAAAGCATTTGATAGAGTGGAGTGGGATTATTTGTGGGAGGTGTTGAGGAGATTTGGTTTTGGAGAGGGGTATGTTAGATGGGTGCAGCTGTTGTATAGGGCCCCAATGGCGAGCGTGGTGACGAATGGACGGGGATCTGCATATTTTCGGCTCCATAGAGGGACAAGGCAGGGATGCCCTCTGTCCCCATTATTGTTTGCACTGGCGATTGAGCCCCTGGCGATAGCGTTGAGGGGTTCCAAGAAGTGGAGGGGAGTACTTAGAGGAGGAGAAGAACACCGGGTATCTTTGTATGCGGACGATTTGCTACTATACGTGGCAGACCCGGCGGAGGGGATGCCAGAAATAATGCGGATACTTGGGGAGTTTGGGGATTTTTCAGGGTATAAATTGAACATGGGGAAAAGTGAGTTGTTTGTGGTGCATCCAGGGGAGCAGAGTAGAGAAATAGAGGACCTACCGTTGAGGAAGGTAACAAGGGACTTTCGTTACCTGGGGATCCAGATAGCCAAGAATTGGGGCACATTGCATAGGTTAAATTTAACGCAGTTGGTGGAACAAATGGAGGAGGATTTCAAGAGATGGGATATGGTATCCCTGTCACTGGCAGGGAGGGTGCAGGCGGTTAAGATGGTGGTCCTCCCGAGATTCCTCTTTGTGTTTCAGTGCCTCCCGGTGGTGATCACGAAGGCTTTTTTTAAAAGGATTGAAAAGAGCATCATGGGTTTTGTGTGGGCCGGGAAGACCCCGAGAGTGAGGAAGGGATTCTTACAGCGTAGCAGGGATAGGGGGGGGCTGGCACTACCGAGCCTAAGTGAGTATTATTGGGCCGCTAATATTTCAATGGTGAGTAAGTGGATGGGAGAGGAGGAGGGAGCGGCGTGGAAGAGATTAGAGAGGGCGTCCTGTAGGGGGACTAGCCTACAGGCTATGGTGACAGCCCCATATCCGTTCTCACCGAGGAACTACACCACAACGGTGGTGGTGGCTACACTGAAGATTTGGGGACAGTGAAGACGGCATAGGGGAAAGACTGGAGCCTTGGGGGGGTCCCCGATAAGAAACAACCATAGGTTTGCCCCGGGGGGAATGGATGGGGGATATGGAATGTGGCAAAGAGCAGGAATAACGCAACTGAAAGATCTGTTTGTGGATGGGAAGTTCGCGAGTCTGGGAGCGCTGACCGAGAAATATGGGTTGCCCCAAGGGAATGCATTCAGGTATATGCAGCTGAGGGCTTTTGCGAGACAACAGGTGAGGGAATTCCCGCAGCTCCCGACACAAGAGGTGCAGGACAGAGTGTTCTCAAAGACATGGGTGGGGGATGGTAAGGTGTCAGATATATATAGGGAAATGAGGGACGAAGGGGAGACTATGGTAGATGAACTAAAAGGGAAATGGGAAGAAGAGCTGGGGGAGGAGATCGAGGAGGGGCTGTGGGCAGATGCCCTAAGCAGGGTAAACTCGTCGTCCTCGTGTGCCAGGCTAAGCCTGATTCAGTTTAAGGTATTACACAGGGCGCATATGACTGGAGCACGGCTCAGTAAATTTTTTGGGGTGGAGGATAGGTGTGCGAGGTGCTCGAGAAGCCCAGCAAATCATACCCATATGTTTTGGTCATGCCCGGCACTACAGGGGTTTTGGATGGGGGTGACAAAGGTGCTTTCAAAAGTAGTAGGGGTCCGGGTCGAACCAAGCTGGGGGTTGGCTATATTTGGGGTTGCACAAGAGCCGGGAGTGCAGGAGGCGAGAGAGGCCGATGTTTTGGCCTTTGCGTCCCTAGTAGCCCGGCGCAAGATATTGCTAATGTGGAAAGAAGCCAAGCCCCCGGGGGTGGAGACCTGGATAAATGACATGGCGGGGTTTATAAAGCTAGAGCGGATTAAGTTCGTCCTAAGGGGGTCGGCTCAAGGGTTCACCAGGTGGTGGCAACCGTTCGTCGAATACCTCGCAGAAAGATAGACGGAATGGAAAAAAGAAGGCAGCAGCAGCAGCCCAGGATCGGGGGAGGGGGGGTGGGGGGGCGGGGGGGAGGAGGAACCAGAAGGACTCTCAGGGTTGTTAATATATACTGTATAATATGTATAGGTCGTTGCTGCAGATAATTATATATTGGAATGTTAAATTATATTTTTGGAGAGTGTTACTTGTGACAAGGCATTTGCCAATTAGGGCTAGTTTTCATTTTTGTTATTTATTATTTATTAATTTTTTGTTTATAAAATAGGTCATTGTTATTTGTGTTGTTATAATATTGTGTAAAGGATGCACAATGTACTGTGTTGGTTGACCAAAAATTTTCAATAAAATATTTATAAAAAAAAAAAGAACACGCAGTAGCTGATCCTTGAACAAGCCCCACTTATCCAGTGTGCCCAACACTTGCAGCCTACTTCTCCACCTTATCCCCCCCAAGTCACGTCTAATGGCATCATAATTGCCCTTCCCCCAGCTATAACTCTTGCCCTGCGGTGTATACTTATCCCTTTCCATCATTAACGTAAACGTCACCGAATTGTGGTCACTGTCCCCAAAGTGCTCTCCTACCTCCAAATCCAACACCTGGCCTGGTTCATTACCCAAAACCAAATCCAACGTGGCCTCGCATCTTGTTGGCCTGTCAACATATTGTTTCAGGAAACCCTCCTGCACACACTGTACAAAAAACGACCCATCTATTGTACTCGAACTATATCTTTTCCAGTCAATATTTGGAAAGTTAAAGTCTCCCATAATAACTACCCTGTTACTTTCGCTCTTATCCAGGATCATCTTCGCCATCCTTTCCTCTACATCCCTAAAACTATTAGGAGGTCCATAAAAAAACTTCCAACAGGGTGACCTCTCCTTTCCTGTTTCTAACTTCAGCCCATACTACCTCGGAAGAAGAGTCCCCATCTAGCATCCTCTCCGCCACCGTAATACTGCTCTTGACTAGCAGCGCCACACCTCCCCCTCTTTTGCCTCCTTCTCTGAGCTTACTAAAACACCTAAACCCCGGAACCTGCAACATCCATTCCTGTCCCTGCTCTATCCATGTCTCCGAAATGGCCACAACATCGAAGTCCCAGGTACCAACCCATGCTGCCAGTTCCCCTACCTTGTTTCGTATACTCCTGGCATTGAAGTAGACACACTTCAAACCACCTACCTGAACACTGGCCCCCTCCTGCGACGTCAAATCTGTGCTCCTGACCTCTGTACTCTCATTCTCCCTTACCCTAAAACTACAATCAGGGTTCCCATGCCCCTGCTGCATTAGTTTAAACCCCCCAAAGAGCACTAACAAATCTCCCCCCCAGGATATTTGTGCCACTCAGGTTCAGATGTAGACCATCCTGTCTGTAGAGGTCCCACCTTCCCCAGAAAGAGCCCCAGTTATCCAGAAATCTGAATCCCTCCCGCCTGCACCATCCCTGTAGCCACGTGTTTAAATGTTCTCTCTCCCTATTCCTCATCTCACTATCACGTGGCACGGGCAACAACCCAGAGATAACAACTCTGTTTGGTCTAGTTCTGAGCTTCCATCCTAGCTCCCTGAAAGCCTGCCTGACATCCTTGTCCCCTTTCCTACCTATGTCGTTAGTGCCAATGTGGACCACGACTTGGGGCTGCTCCCCCTCCCCCTAAGGACCCGGAAAACACGATCCGAGACATCACGTACCCTTGCACCTGGGAGGCAACATACCAAACGTGAGTCTCTCACGCTCCCACAAAATCTCCTATCTGTGCCCCTGACTATAGAGTCCCCAATTACTAATGCTCTGCTCTTCTCCCCCCTTCCCTTCTGAGCAACAGGGACAGACTCCGTGCCAGAGGCCCGTACCCCATGGCTTACCCCTGGTAAGTCGCCCCCCCCACAAGTATCCAAAGCGGTATACTTGTTTCTCAGGGGAACGACCGCAGGGGATCCCTGCACTGACTGCTTTTTCCCAGTCCCTCTTACAGGTACCCACCTATCTCCAATCTTTGGTGTAACTAATTCCCTGAAGCTGCTATCTATGACCCCTTCTGCCTCCCGAATGATCCGAAGTTCTTCCAACTCCAGCTCCAGTTCCCTAACTCGGTCTTGGAGGAGCTGGAGATGGCAGCACTTCCTGCAGGTAAAATCAGCAGGGACACTAACTGCATCCCTCACCTCAAAAATCCTGCAGGAGGAACATTGCACTCCTTTCCCTGCCATTCCTCTAACTTTCTACCAAGATCTGGCTAACAACTAAATTAAATTTTTTGTAAAAAATAATAATAATATAATAAAATATGGTACTTACCTCAGACCAATTGGTTTTATTATTAGGTTAGAGGAGGAGGGCGGGTGGGAGACACTACACGTGTAGTGTCTCGGGTTTCCTCTCCACCAGATTTTATTGGTGAGGGTCTTCCCAGACGTCCGCGGGTCGACTTCCTGTTCCCGCCTAAAAAACTAATTTTAAAAAAAATTCTCATCTCCTGCTGAAATTGACTAACCAGCCAGTTCCACTCCCGCCGAAATCGACTGGCCTGCCCCTGCAAAGACAAGTGCTTTTAAAGGACAGACCTACCTCCCAGCAGCCACTTCCGCACTGCTCCCACTGAAACTGACTCACCAGCTGTTCTCCCGCCGGAATCGACTGGCCTGCCCCTGCAAAGTCAGTTTCAGCGGGCAGCACGGTAGCCTTGTGGATAGCACAATTGCTTCACAGCTCCAGGGTCCTAGGTTCGATTCCGGCTTGGGTCACTGTCTGTGCGGAGTCTGCACATCCTCCCCGTGTGTGCGTGGGTTTCCTCCGGGTGCTCCGGTTTCCTCTTACAGTCCAAAGATGTGCAGGTTAGGTGGATTGGCCATGATAAATTGCCCTTAGTGTCCAAAATTGCCCTTAGTGTTGGGTGGGGTTACTGGGTTATGGGGATAGGGTGGCGGTGTTGACCTTGGGTAGGGTGCTCTTTCCAAGAGCCGGTGCAGACTCGATGGGCCGAATGGCCTCCTTCTGCACTGTAAATTCTATGATTAAGACAAGTGCTTTTAAAGGACAGACTTACCTCCCAGCAGCCACTTCCGCACTGCTCCCGCTGAAACTGACTCACCAGCTGTTCTCCCGCCGAATTCGACTGGCCTGCCCCTGCAAAGACAAGTGCTTTTAAAGGACAGACTTACCTCCCAGCAGCCACTTCCGCACTGCTCCCGCTGAAACTGACTCGCCAGCTGTTCTCCCGCCGAAATCGACTGGCCTGCCCCTGCAAAGACAAGTGCTTTTAAAGGACAGACTTACCTCCCAGCAGCCACTTAACTGACTCACCAGCTGTTCTCCCGCCGAAATCGACTGGCCTGCCCCTGCAAAGACAAGTGCTTTTAAAGGACAGACTTACCTCCCAGCAGCCACTTCCGCACTGCTCCCGCTGAAACTGACTCACCAGCTGTTCTCCTGCCGAAATCGATTGGCCTGCCCCTGCAAAGACAAGTGCTTTTAAAGGACAGACTTACCTCCCAGCAGCCACTTCCGCACTGCTCCCGCTGAAACTGACTCACCAGCTGTTCTCCCGCCGAAATCGACTGGCCTGCCCCTGCAAAGACAAGTGCTTTTAAAGGACAGACTTACCTCCCAGCAGCCACTTACGCACTGCTCCCGCTGAAACTGACTCACCAGCTGTTCTCCCGCTGAAATCGACAGTGAAGGGGAAACGGGAGAATTCATTAATGACAGTGAGGAAATAAATGTTGCACTTGGTGGATGGGAAGGGGCCCTTTGAAGTCCACGCTCAGTCGCTCAAAGGGCCCAGAGGCCTTTACCAGGCAGGCCCTGTCTGGTCTGTAGAAGTGCGGTTTGCACTCCGCGCAGATCTGGCAAGCCTTGATCATGGCCTTGACTGCCTCGGCGGAGTAAGGTAGGTTGCGGGATTTGATGAAATGGGCAAGCCGGGTGACCCCCGGGTGGCAGAGGTCATCGTGGATGGCCCTCAGGCGGTCTTTTTGCGCGTTGGCGCGCGTGCCACGAGACAGGGCATCTGGGGACTCGTTGAGCTTCCCCGGACGATATGTAATATCGTACGTGTAGGTGGAATGTTCGATCCTCCACCTCAGAATTTTATCATTCTTTATTTTGCCCCGTTGTGCGTTATCGAACATAAAGGCGACCGACCGTTGGTCGGTGACGAGGGCGAACCTCCTACCGGCTAGGTAGTGCCTCCAGTGTCGCACGGCCTCCACTATGGCTTGTGCTTCCTTCTCGACTGCAGAGTGTCGAATTTCCGAGGCGGTGAGGGTTCGGGAGAAGAACGCTACTGGTCTGCCCGCCTGGTTGAGGGTAGCAGCCAGGCGGCGTCTGATGGGTCGCTTTCTACCTGGAAGGGAATAGTTCGTCCACCGTGTGCATGGCGGCCTTGATGATATTGGCCTTGATACGACTGTAGGCCGACTGAGACTCAGCCGTCGGGAAAAACCGTGGTCTTAATGAGTGGTCGGGCTTTGTACGCATATCTGGGGACCCACTGGGCATAATAGGAAAAGAGCCCCAGGCACCGTTTGAGTGCCTTGAGGCTACGGGGGAGGGGAAGTTCCTTAAGGGGGCGCATGCAGTCGGGGTCTGGGCCTAGGACACGGTTTTCTATGACTTAGCTGAGGATGGCTAGCCGGGCTGTGTGGAACACGCATTTTTCTTTATTGTATGTCAGACTGAGGGCCCGGGCGGTCTGGAGGAACTTCCTCAGGTTTGCGTAATGGTCCTGCTGATCATGGCCGCAGATGGTGACGTTGTCCAAGTACGGGTATGTAGCCCGTAAGCCGTATTGGCCCACCATTTGATCCATCGCCCTTTGGAAAATGGAGACTCCGTTTGTGACGCCAAAAGGGACCCTGAGGAAGTGGAAGAGCCGGCCGGCTGCTTCGAAAGCTGTATAGGGGCGGCCCTCTGGGCGGATAGGGAGTTGATGATAGGCAGATTTTAGGTCGACCATGGAGAATACGCGATACTGGGCGATTTGATTCACCATTTCTGCTATGCGGGGAAGTGGGTACGCATTGAGTTGCGTAAAGCGGTTTATGGTCCACCACCATACGTTGTTTTTCTCCGGAGCGGACTACCACTTGTGCCCTCCAAGGTCTGTTGCTAGCCTCTATCACCCCTTCTTTTAGTAGCCGCTGAACCTCTGACTTGATGAAAGTCATGTCTTGGGCACTGTACCGCCGACTCCTGGTGGCGACGGGCTTACAGTCAGGAGTGAGGTTCGCGAAGAGGGGGTGTGGTGCAACTTTGAATGTTGCCAGGCTACATACCGTGAGCGGGGGCAGGTGTCCGCCGAACTTCAGTGTCAGGCTTCGGTGGCTGCACTGAAAGTCCAGACCGAGCAGCAGGGGGGCGCAGAGGTGAGGGAGGATATAAAGTTTAAAACGGGCGTATTTGGCACCTTGAATAGCGAGATTCGCGACACAATACCCTGCGATTTGGACCGAATGAGGCCCAGATGCGAGGGCGATAGTTTGGGAGGCGGGATAGATGCGCAGGGGGCAGCGTCTTACCGTGTCTGGATGGATAAAACTCTCCGTGCTTCCGGAGTCAAAAAGGCAGGGGGTGTCACGGCCATTGATTTGAACCTGCATCATTGAGTTTCGCAGGTGCTTCGGCCGAGATTGATCGAGCGTGATCGCTCCTAGTTGCGGGCAGTCAGAGTCCTCAGTTGAATCGGACTCGCAAAATGGCCGCCGCCATCGGTCGCACGTGTTGGGTTTTGAAGATAGCCGCCACCAAGATGGCCACCCCATGACTCGCACGAGGCCGATGACGCGTCGGAAGTAGGCGTGTCCGACCACCGCGCGGCCGCGTTGCAGGGCCTGTGGTCCCGGGAGTTCGATTTCTGGGCCCGATGAGACTTTTGTTTCTGGCCTTTGGGCCCAGCCAGGCAGACCTTTGCGAAGTGCCCCTTCTTTCCGCATTCGTTGCAGATAACGGAGCGGGCCGGGCAACGCTGGCGTGAGTGCTGGCCTTGCCCACAGAAATAGCATTGGGGGCCCCCGGTGTGAGCGGGTTTCCGCGCGGCGCAGGTCTGTAGTGTGGCCGAGTCTGGAGGGGATCGAGAGGGGTTCGCAAGGTCCGCGGAGTGTGTGCGTAGATTATGGTGGGCCGCTTCCAGAGAAGAGGCGAGCGTTACCGTGCCTTGGAGGTCCTTATGTACGCATTATTACTTGTGTCTTAGCGAACAATTTAACTTAAAATCCTAAACTGCATCGGTAATGGAAAATTTGAATTTAATTTCCTAACCCTATTAATTAGCAAAAGGAGCAGCATGGCAGCACAGTGGTTAGCACTGTTGTTTCACAGGGTTCATTCCTGGCTTGGGTCACTGTTTGTGCGGAGTCTGCACATTCTCCCAGTGTCTGCATGGGTTTCCTCCGGGTGCTCCGGTTTCCTCCCACAAGTCCCTTAAATATTGAAGTAATTGTGGAATGTATAGTTAAAAATAATGCAACACTGCAATGTATAATGCAACTTCACTTAATCAAACGCACCGCTTAGAGGGGCGGCACGGTGGCGCAGTGGGTTATCCCTGCTGCCTCACAGCACCTAGGTCCCAGGTTCGATCCCAGCTCTTGGTCAGTGTCCATGTGGAGTTTGCACATTCTCCCCGTGTCTGCGGGGCGTCACCCCCACAACCCAAGATGTGCAGGGTAGGTGGATTGGCCAAGCTAAATTGCCCCTTAATTGGAAAAAATGAATTGGGTACTCTAATTTTTTTTTTTTTAAACACCACCGATTAATGACCTTGATAATACAGTGCATTTTACAAGAATCAGCCAATGTTTCTTCCAACTCATCATGGGTGATGAACAATAAACAATAATCACAACAGCAACAATATGACTTTTGTAGCACAGATTTCAAGATAGCAAAATATCTGAACTGCTTCATCGAGGCATAATCCGAAAAATCACAGGCGATTATCTCCGCAGGCCGACGCTGAAATCGGGAAAGGCGATTGGGCGGAGAATCGGTTCAGGCGCCAAAAACGCGGTCAGTGGGTTCCGGAATGCAAGTGCAGGAGACACTGTTTGCATGTCATTAGCGGGCCTGACCCAGTATTCTCTGGGACCTCCGCGATTCTCTTCCTCTGATGGGCCGAGTTCCCAATGGCACGGTACACTTGTGCTTTTAAAAATCGTGAAACCGGCGCTGTGGCTGATGAGGGAGAAAGAGGAGGTAGGACCCAAAGGTGAGCGACAGTGGGCTGCCGGGCTGGACACTGGCCATGCAGGCTGTGGTGGTGGGGGGGGCCCGGCCGGGGGAGGGGAGGGGGAAATGGGGGAACAGGCCGAGTGGCCGGGATGACTCCCCCACGGGACTGGGGTGGTGCCCAGGCAAGGACCGTTATTACAGTGGCCATCTTGCTGCGCATCCACTGACCACCCACCTTGGCCCCTGATTCTGCATAGTGACACCGGTCATATGGGTGCCCCCACCCTCCAATCACGCACCCCCCCCCCTGCAGATGACCGCTCTCCACAAACCAAAAGGGGTTCCACTCGATGAACATGCAGCTGGTGTGTGACCATCAGCTGCGCATCATGTACGTCTGTGCCCGATACCCGGGCAGTGTGCATGTCGTCTTCATCCTAAAACATTTGACGATTCCTAACATGTTCGAGGCACTCCCCCGGCATCGGGGGTTGGCTCTTGGGTGACAGGGATTATCCACTGGGGTCGTGGCTGCTGTCGCCTATCCGGAGGCCAGAGACCGACACGGAGACCCGCAACAACGATGCCCACACAGCATACAAGACGTGGTCGAGCGGTATTTCCGCCTCTTGAAGATGTGGTTCAGGTGCCTGGACCGCTCTGGAGGGGCCCTCCAGTATGACGGTGAGAGGGTCGCCCGCATTGTGGTGGCCTGCTGCGTCCTCCACAACATGGCACAGCAGTGGGACGATGTGTTGGAGGAGGAGGAATACCAGGCATCGTCCAACAAGGAGGATGCGGGTGGGTGAGGGTGGGCAAGACATGGAGTCCAGGCAGGAACAAAAGGCCGCACGATGTGTTCGCCAGGGCCAACGCGCACGGGACAATCTGATTGCCTCCAGGTTCAATGACGAGGGGTTGGGAGGGGGGGCTGGCCAGGGGCACGGACACCTCATCCCAACACCATACTCCCTCGCTTACATTAACACGGTAATGAAGTTATTGTGAAAATCCCTTAGTCGCCACAGTCCGATGCCTGTTCGGGTACACAGAAGAGAATTCAGAATGTCCAAATTACCTAACAGCACATCTTTCGAGAATTGTGGGACAAAACCGGAGCACCCAGAGGAAACTCACGCAGACACGGGGAGAACATGCAGACTTCACACAGACAGTGACCCAAGCCAGGCATCGAACCTCGGACCCTGGAGCTGTGAAGCAACAGTGGTAACCACTGTGCTACCGTGCTGCCCTGTGGGGTGGGGGTGAGGGTGGTGTAGGGTGACGGTGCTGTGAGGGTTGGGGTAAGAGTGATGTGAGGGTGAGGGTGGGGGTGAGGGTGATGGGGGGGTGGTGTTGGGGAGGCACGTTGAAACACGTGTCACAGGGAACCGCAACTCAGCAGTGTCTCACTTTCTGGCCCGCGGCCAATCTCCACCTCAGCAACCTCACTTTCCCCCGGGCCGTCAACCATGTCCAGGGCCCTCTGCTCTGCCATGCTGAGGGGCCGCCGCTCCGGCGGTCCCCCTTCGGTCTTCTCCCACTCCCGGCGGTTGTGTGCGGCCTTCTCCTGGGGGGGGGGATAGTCTAACAACAGTGTTAGACTATCAGGCGCATGCAGCCCAGGGGGTGGGTAGGTGATGGCCTCAGTGGCCAGGACACCAGGCCATGGCGACCAGTATGAGGGCCCCCATGTGGCGCAGGGTGGAGATTCGGCAATTCTCCAGGTGGGGTGGGATAGGGTTACGGGCGTATGGGACGGTGTTAGTGCCAGGGGCACAGTGCTGCCTACTCACCCTGGTCTCCCTGAGGAGGTCATGCAGTTTTTTCCAGCACTGCTGACCGGTCCGCATGGTGCTGCCCACTGCTCTCACGGCTCTGCCACCTGCACCCAGGCACTGCGAACAGTGGCGGTTGGCAGCTTCCTTCCCGGGCCAGGGTCCAGGGTCACCCTCCTCTCCTCCACCGCGTCCAAGAGGGTCTCCAGCTCGGCGTCTGTGAACCTTGGGACTGCCCTCGTCGCTACCATCTTGTTGGCTGGGATGGTGTGTGTGGGGAGAGAATTGTCTATATGCGGCTGCAGCTTGTCAGCCTTTGGGTGAAAATCACGAATCCGGCAACGTTTCTCATTGGAATCGATTGTGTTCCACATGGTGCCGGTGCTAACCCCTTAACAGTAGCATCCCAGTAATTCACCTGAGCAACTACACAAGAGAGTGTAGATATTCGATTCCGGCTTTAAGGAAAGTAGTACACATAAATATTGTAATAGTTGAAAGTGGAGACATGAAAGAGTTTGGGGAAGGGAAAAATCACCAGCATTTCAAATACTTCCTTCGAATTTTACATTTTCTTTTCTTTTAAAGAGGCCCAATAGAATCTAAAGCGTTTGGCAGGTGTAAGCTACACTTCAGCTGGAGCTCGGCAGTAACAGGAAACTTCAAGCAATTGTATAATGATGATTTTCTTCCTAAGAGTCACAGTCCACAAGATAGAAATCCTGAACTTGCAGTATTTCCTGCCAAATTGGCATCAATACAAAGGCACTAACTGCAGCATTTCAGTGGGGCTGGTGGAAGACCAATATTATCAGGTTTTTGCCTGTACATCCTGAGGATATTGAGGCACTGGGGAAGCTCCCAAAATGTTTTTTTAAGGTTGATACCAGAACAAGGAGGTTGTAACTGTCAGTAAAAACTAGACAGGCTGGAGCAGAATTCATTAGAAAAAGACCTAACAGATGCCTTTAATAATGTGAAGGGGATTAAGAGTGTCGCACATTCAGCAGTGAGTTTATAGACGGAACCATCGAGGAAACTGAACCCTTACATAATTCTGCACCTTAATGAGCGGCCAGCTTGAGAATTTGGTGGCTATGCAAACCAGTCCAAGAAACTGGTGACTAAGGTAGGATGTTGTGCTTTCTGGGGACATTCCCCAGAGGTACTGCATCCCAGGATAAACAATATCCTTGGAAGCATCCCCGGTTAATGAAATTCCAACCTAAAGTAATGCTCTATTAATAGTCGCATTGGTTCAAATCAGGAGCCACATGAACTCTGTGGTTAGTCAATAAAGTAGGCGGGACTGTGGAGCTTGATGACAGTCTGATTGGTGGGAAAGATTTCAATCTTCTGCTTTTAACTGGTAAAGAGGAAGGCTCACTGACAGCATTAAAGTTATGCAGAAATTGCCTTCTGTTCTCTCAGTGTCGCAGAGTGCAGGTTCCATCCACCAAACCACGCCTCTCCTCCCTATACACACACTATTTCCCAGGTCATTCCCGCTTCTGCGCAGTTTGGCTGGAGAGCAGATTATCCTGGAACCCAAAATCTCCAAGTACCGGGAGCCACTGGTGTTGAGAAGCAGCAGGAACCGGAATGTGTAGCAAAAATAGGAAGGCAGATTATTATTTGAATGGGTGTAAATTGAGAGAGGTGGATACTCAGCGAGACCTTGGTGTCCTTGTGCATCAGTCACTAAATGTAAACGCTCAGGTATAGCAGGCAGTAAAGAGGCAAATGGTATTCTGGTCTTCATTGCGAGAGGATTTGAGTATAGGAAGAGAGATCTTTTACTGCAATTGTATAGGGCATTGGTGAGGCCACACCTGGAGTATTGTGTGCAGTTTTGGTGTCCTTATCTGAGGAAGGATGATCTTGCTGTGGAAGCAGAGCAGCGAAGGTTTACCAGGCTGATTCCTGGGAAGGCAGAACTGTCATATGCGGAGAGACTAAGTCGGTTAGGATTATATTAATTAGGGTTTTGAAGAGGGAGAGGGGATCTCATAGAAACTTACAAAATTCTAACAGAAATTGACAGGGTAGATTCAGAAAGAATGTTCCCAATGGTGGGGAGTCCAGAACTAGGGGTCATAGTTTGAGGATAAGGGGTAAACCTTTTAGGACTGAGGTGAGGAGAAGTTTCTTCAACCAGAGAGTGGTGCATCTGTGGAATTTGCTACTGCAGAAAGTAGTTGAGACCAAGATGTTGTGTAATTTCAAGAAGGAATTAGACATAGCTCTTGGGGCTAAAGGGATCAAAGGATATGGGGAAGGCGGGGATCAGGGTATGAACTTGATGATGAGCCATGATCATAATTGATGTGTTGGGTGCTCGGGATCCGAGGAACAAATACAGGCCACCAACACTTAAAATAGTACAACACTATTTTATTAAGTTAGAAACTGTTGAACATACTTTCACTGTGGGTTAACACGATGTTAGATTAAACTAAAGACCTATGCCTGTCCTAACCAGTCTATGCACTCAGCACATGGTGAAGATCTGTGCTGTAAGCTGTAAGCTCTGTCCTTCTAAGAGGCTGCATCCCGAATGAGCGGGAACTCTGGTGCCCTCTGTCTATATAGTGAGTGTGCTCTAACTGGTGATTGGCTATGGTGTTGTGTGTGTTGATTGGTCTTGCTGTGTGTCCATCAGTGTGTGTGTCTGCACCATGATATACTGGTGTTTTTTATGACAATAATGACTAGCGAAGCAGGCTTGAAGGGCTGAATGGCCTCCTCCTGCTTCTATTTTCTATGTTTCTATGTGTGGATGTCCCGTGAGCTGGATCAGAGCATGGTCAGCAGTCTTGGATGATGTGGACAAGTGCCTCACTGTGTGTCTAAGATTCCATTTAAACAATATGACCACACTGGACAAAGATACCTTATATACCTCTAATTCAGGTATAAGATAATAAAATGTATTGACAAAGTAGACGAAGAGTGGATGTTTCCTCTTGTGGGGCAACCTAGAATGAGAGGTCCTAGTTTTAGAATAACGGGTAACAGATTTAAAACAGAGTTGAGGAGAAATTATTTCTTTCAAAGGGTCGTGAATCTATGAAGTTCACTACAGAGTGAGGTGGATGCTGGGACATTGAATGAAATCGAGAGGCGATGGACAGAATTTTAATTAGTAATGGATTGAATGAAGAGAGAGATGGAGAATGGGCAGGAAAGTGGAGTTGAGGCTAAGATGAAATCAGCCACGATCGTATTGAATGGTGAAGCAGGCTAGAGGGGCTGAATTGCCTACTCCTGCTCCTAGTTCCTATGTTCTTATGAGAGAAATATAGAATTACATAGAATTTTTTTTAAAAATCTTTTTATTGGCATTTTCAAAATTATAAAAAATTATATATGTATTGCCGTTCGTTTTCATTTAATGTACAGTACAAATAGGCTTCTTCTTAGGTTTCTCTATTTAGAGTTTGTCGCCGTCTGACTCAGCATACAATCCTCCCTGTCCCCCTCCAGCTCCCTTCTCCCTAACCACCCCCCACTTGATGCCCTCTCTTTTTTTTAATAAATGTTTTAAAATACAGTTTCGTACAAGTTATGGAAACAGGTATATACCTTTGCAAAGCAAAACACATAGGCTCTAGGAAATATTACAGGACGGGAGGGGTCTTTCCTCCCCTCTCTTCTATTCTTTCCTTTTTACCAATCATCTGACTGGGGTGGAGGGGGCACCTGGGTGGGTCCCCCAATGCTTTTTACATTCTTTTGTGCAGTTGCCTCGGCATCGGCCATTGCTCGTTTCCACTTCACGTTTTTCCTCGCGTTCTCTCACCGTGCTGTGGTTGCTGCCACTGTTGCCTTCCCCTGTGCTCTCCCCCCCCCCACACCCGTTTTTGTTCTCTTATCTGTTCCCCCTTCTGGCTCCCTTTTTTTGTTCTTCCCCTTCCCACCCCCCTTCTTCACTGCTGCCGCCATTCTTTCTTGCTGCATTTTGCTACCTCACCTTGCACCCCCCCACCCCTCCTCCCAGGTCCTCACTCACTTTCCTCTTTCTGTCTTGTCCTGGCTATTTCTCCCTGGCTATTGGCTACTTATTTATTTATGTGTTGCCCACAAACAGGTCTCAGAACAGTCGGGTGAATGGCTCCCATATTTTGTGGAAGGCCTCTTCCGACCCACGGATGGCGAATTTAATTTTCTCCATTTGGAGAAATTCCGATCGGTTGGACAGCCAGTCTGCAGCTTTGGGTGGTGCTGCTGACCACCAGCTGAGCAGGATTTTACAGAGGGCGATCAGGGAGGCAAGGGCAAGGGCGTCCGCCCTCCTCCCCATGAAGTGATCTGGCTGATCTGAAACGCCAAAAAACGCCATTTTTGGGCTGGCTCCACCCTCATCCCCAAAACTTTGGACGTTGCCTCGAAGAAGACTTCTGCACTGTAAATTCTATGAAGGCAGTCCAGTCCCAGCAAGACTGGGGCAAGACCAGAAAATGTGGGCGTGGTTGGCCGGGCCTCCTTGGCACCATTCACATCTATCCTCCACCTCCAGGAAGAACCTGCTCTTTCAGGTTCTGGTCAAGTGGGCTCCATGTACCACTTTTAGCTGCGTTAGGTTGAGTCTCGCGCATGTCGAGGTAGAGTTTCTATTTATAAATTTAGAGTACCCAATTAATTTGTTCCAATTAAGGGGCAATTTAGCGTGGCCAATCCACCAAACCTGCACATCTTTGGGTTGTGGGGGCAAAACCCACGCAAACACGGGGAGAATGTGCAAACTCCACATGGACAGTGACCCAGAGCCGGGATCGAAACTGGGACCTCGGTGCCGTGAGGCAGCAATGCTAACTTCTGTGCCACCGTGCTGCCCTTGTGGAGGTACAGTTGACCCTGTGCAGTGCTTCGCTCCAGAATCCCCACCCTATTGCGAACCCCAAGTCTTCCTCCCATTTCCTCCTTATCGGGTCCAATTCAGTGTTGGCCCTCTCTAGCACTAGTTCGTCAATGTCACGACAGTTCCCTCTGCCTAGAATGCCTGCGTCCAGTAGCTCTTCTAATAGTGTCTGTTGTAGTTGTCGCGGGTTTGTCCTTGTTTCCTTCCGTAGGAAGTTTTTAATCTCCAGGTATCTGAGTTTGTTGCCTTTAGCTAGTTGGAATTTCTGCATCAGTTCGTCCAGTGTTCTGACTCTACCTCAGTGTATAGGTCCCTGACTGTCAATGTCCCCCCCGGCCTGTCTCCACCTTTTGAAGGTGGTGTTGGTGAGTGCTGGTGTGAACCTGTGGTTATTGCAGATGGGGGCTTTGTCGGACATTTAGGTCAATCCGAATTGCTGCCATAGTTGGTTCCATGTCTGGAGGGTGGCTATCACCACTGGGCTGCTGGAGTGTTTCTTGGACGTGGATGGGAGTGCCGCCGTGGTGAGGGCCCGGAGAGAGGTCCCCTTGCAGGAGGTCTCCTCCGCGCACACCCACTCGGCTTCTGGCTCCTTTGTCCATCCCATTCAGTCAGTTTTAAAGTGCTGGTGGACAAGGATAAGAGTTGTCCTGGGGTGAATGTGCTAAATTGGGGGAGGGCTAATTATAACAATATTAGGCGGGAACTGAAGAACCTAGATTGGGGGCGGATGTTTGAGAGTAAATCAACATCTGACATGTGGGAGGCTTTCAAATGTCAGTTGAAAGGAATTCAGGACCGGCATGTTCCTGTGAGGAAGAAGGATAAATATGGCAAATTTCGGGAACCTTGGATAACGAGAGACATTGTAGGCTTCGTCAAAAGAAAAAGGAGGCATTTGTCAGGGCTAGAAGGCTGGGAACAGCCGAAGTCTGTGTAGAATATAAGGAAAGCAGGAAGGAACGTAAGCAAGGAGTCAGGAGGGCTAAAAGGGTCACAAAAAGTCATTGGCAAATAGGGTTAAGGAAAATCCCAAGGCTTTTTACACGTATATAAAAAACAAGAAGGTAGCCAGGGAAAGGGTTGGCCCACTGAAGGACAGAGGAGGGAATCTATTTGTGGAGCCAGAGGAAATGGGCAAGGTACAAAATGAATACTTTGCATCAGTCTTCACCAATGAGAAGAAATTGGTGGATGTTGAGTCTGGAGAAGGGTGTGTAGATAGCCTGGTCACATTGAGATCCAAAAAGACGAGGTGTTGGGCGTCTTGAAAAATATTAAGGTGGATAAGACCCCAGGGCTTGATGGGATTTACCTCAGAATACTGAAGTAGGCAAGAGAGGAAATTGCTGAGGCCTTGACAGAAATCTTTGAATCCTCACTGTCTTCAGGTGATGTCCCGGAGGACTGGAGAATAGCCAATGTTGTTCCTTTGTTTAAGAAGCGTAGCAAGGATAATCAAGGGAACTACAGGCCACTGAGCCTTACGTCAGTGGTAGGGAAATTACTGGAGAGAATTCTTCAAGACAGGATCTACTCCCATTTGGAAGCAAATGGAGGTATTAGCGAGAGGCAGCATGGTTTTGTAAAGGGGAGGTCATGTCTCACTAACTTGATAGAGTTTTTCGAGGAGGTCAAAAAGATGATTGATGAAGGTAGGGCAGTGGATGTTGTCTATATGGACTTCAATAAGGCCTTTGACAAGGTCCCTCATGGCAGATTGGTACAAAAGGTGAAGTCACATGGGATCAGAGGTGAGCTGGCAAGATGGATACAGAACTGGTTAGGTCACAGAAGGCAGAGAGTAACAATGGAAGGGTGCTTTTCTGATTGGAGGGCTGTGACTAGTGGTGTTCCACAGGGTTCAGTGCTAGGACCTTTGCTGTTCGTAGTATACAAAATGATTTGGAGGAAAATGTAACTGGTCTGATTAGTAAGTTTGCAGACGACACAAAGGTTAGTGGAATTGCAGATGGCGATGAGGACTATCAAAGGATACAGCAGGATTTAGATCGTTTGGAGACTTGGGTGGAGTTTAATCCAGTCAAATGTGAGGTTATGCATTTTGGAAGGTCTAATACAGGTAGGGAATATACAGTGAATGGTAGAACCCTCAAGAGTATTGACAGTCAGAGAGATCTAGGTGTACAGGTCCACAGGTCAATGAAAGGGGCAACACAGGTGGAGAAGGTAGTCAAGAAGGCATACGACATGCTTGCCTTCATTGGCCGGGGCATTGAGCATAAGAATTGGCAAGTCATGTTGCAGCTGTATAGAACTTTAGTTGGGCCACACTTGGAGTACAGTGTTCAATTCTGGTTGCCACACTACCAGAAGGATGTGGAGGCTTTAGAGAGGATGCAGAAGAGATTTACCAGGATGTTGCCTGGTATGGAGGGCATTAGTTATGAGGAGAGGTTGAATAAACTTGATTTGTTCTCACAAAGGAGGTTGAGGGGCGACCTGATAGAGGCCTACAAAACTATGAGGGGCATAGACAGAGTGGATAGTCAGAGACATTTTCCCAGGGTAGAGGGGTCAATTACTAGGGGGCATAGGTTTAAGGTGCGAGGGGCAAGGTTTAGAGGAGATGTACGAGGCAAGTTTTTTACACAGAGGGTAGTGGGTGCCTGCAACTCGCTACCGGAGGAGTTGGTGAAAGCAGGGACGATAGTGATGTTTAAGGGGCATCTTGACAAATACATGAATAGGATGGGAATAGAGGGAAACGGACGCCGGAAGTGTGGAAGATTTTAGTTTAGACGGGCAGCATGGTCGGCACAGGCTTGGATGGCCGAAGGGCCTGTTTCTGTGCTGTACTTTTGTTTGTTCTATATCACTCTTTTCACTGTCGCTGCCAGTGGTAGAATTGTAGGTTTGGGAGGGCTAGCCCTCCCCTGCATTTTGTTTTCTGTAGGAACTTCTTTGTGATCCTAAGCATTCTTTCTCCCCCATACAAATGTCGTGATTAACTTGTCCAGTGAATTAAAAAAGACCTTTGGGATATAGTTCGGGATAGATCTAAGTAGGAAGAGGTACCTGGGCAGTATGTTCATTTTGATCGTCTGTACTCTCCCCATCAGGGAGAGTGGGAGTGTGTTCCATCTCCACAGGACTTTTTTGACTTCCTCTGTCAGACTGGTCAGGTTCCATTTGTGGATCCCCATCCAGTCATGAGCGATTTGGATCCCCCAGGTAGCGGAATTTGTGTCGAGCTTGTTTAAATGGCAGTCCCATAGTGCTGCCCCTCCCCCTTGGGGGTTCACCGGGAAGATCTCACTTTTGCTCATGTTGAGTTTATAGCCCGAGAAGGCACCAAACCGTTTCAGGAGCTCGGTGATTCCTTCCATGCTGCTTTGTGGGTCCGAGATGTAGAGGAGCAGATCACCCGCATAGAGCGAGACTCTGTGCTCTCTGCCTCCTCTTTGGATCTCACTCCAGTTCTTTGCTGTTCTTAGCGCGATCACTAATGGTTCGATCGCTAGGGTGAACAGCAGTGGGGACAGTGGGCATCCCTGCCTGGTGCCCCTGTGCAGCTTGAAGTACTGGGAGCTGCTGTTGTTTGTCCGTACGCTCGCCATGGGAGCATTGTACAGGAGCTTCACCCATGAGGTGAATCCTTTTCCAAGCCTGAAACGCTCCAGTACCTCTATGAGGTACTTCCACTCGACTCTGTTGAAGGCCCTTTCTGCATCCAGGGAGATGATCATCTCAGGTGCTCTGTCCCCGGATGGAGCCATGATCACATTCAGCAGGTGTCTGATGTTCGATGTTAGCGGTCTACCTTTGACAAAGCCCGTTTTAATCCTCTGCGACCACCTCTGGTACGCAGTCTTCTAGCCTTTTGGCTAGGATCTTGGCCAATATTTTGGTATTTACGTTTAGTAGTGAGATGGGTCTGTATGAACCATATTCAGTCGGGTCTTTGGCTCGCTTAGGTATTAGCGAGATTAAGGCTTGTGCTAGGGTAGGTGGCAGTGTGCCCCTTGCCAGCGAGTCTGTGAACATCTCCAGCAGGTGTGGGGCCAGTGGATCCAAGCCTGATGGTGAAGTATGAAACATGACAAAACCTTTGCCTGATGGTAGGTATATTCACTGGATGCAGCCTTTCTGATCTCTGCTTCCCAACCATTACCCCAGTATCCCAGATGACTTTCTTTATACTCTTCTGAAATACAATAATGTGTTTTTTTAATACACTGACCAGGAGGTGGACGTGCAGCACCCTGCTGTAAGCAATAAGTTCTTGAATAGGTCCTGTGCTCTGATTTCAAATGATGCCTGTATCAGCTGGGGATGATCACTCCCAATGTTCGTCCTCGCAGATTGTTGATGCCTGCAGCTTCTGTGTCAGCATTAACTCCTCATCATTAAAACTGAATTGATGACCTTGCAAGGATGTCGCCAGGACTGGAAGATTTTAACTATTGTGAAAGATTGAATAGGTTGAGGTTGTTTTCCTTGCAACAGAGGAGGCTGAAGGGTGTCTTAATTGAGGCATTTAACATTATGAAGGGCCGGATAGAGTACACAGGGATAACCTATTTACCTTCACAGGGAGGGTTGGGGGAGAGGATCCAAAACCAGGGGATGTAGATATAAAGTCATTAGCAGAAGGATTAGAGGGAATGCTTTTTCACCCCGGGGATGGTGGGGACCTGGAAACCGTCACCACATTTACACCACAGAGGTAAGAACTTGTGATTTGTGTTGGATGAAACGCCCAGTGAATACAGTCCCTTCGTATTTATGAATGTCAGGTGACCTTTTGGCGTCTTCAGTGCCACCGTGGGGAATCATCAATGCAGTGGAACTCCTGGCTCTCTTCCTCTGTTGCCTAGTTGCAACGCCAGTGTAGATAAACTCAGCAGCTCTGCTGAAGATCATTTGCATGACTAGTTTAATGACTGATTGCTCCCTGGGGCTGATATATCTCTGATCCACTGTGGCATCTTGAAAGGATCTAGTGGTACAAAATTGAGGGTAATGGCCACTTTTATTGTGACAATCAGAAACAGGGGGCGTCATTCTCCGACCCCCCGCCGGGTCGGAGAATGGCCGTAGGCCGCCGTGAATCCCGCCCCCGCCGAAGTCTCCGGTACCGGAGATTGGGCGGGGGTGGGAATCGGGCTGCGCCGGTTGGCGGGACCCCCCGCTGGATTCTCCGGCCCGGATGGGCCGAAGTCCCGCCCAGAAATTGCCTGTCCCGCCGGCGTAAATCAAACCTGGTATTTACCGGCGGGACCAGGCAGCGTGGGCGGGCTCCGGGGTCCTGGGGGGGGCGCGGGGCGATCTGACCCCCGGGGGTGCCCCCACGGTGGCCTGGCCCGCGATCGGGGCCCACCGATCCGCGGGCGGGCCTGTGCCGTGGGGGCACTCTTTCCCTTCCGCCCCCGCTATGGCCTCCACCATGGCGGAGGCGGAAGAGACTCTCCCCATTGCGCATGCGCGGGAAACTGACAGCGGCCGCTGACGCTCCCGCGCATGCGCCGCATTTCCGCGCCAGTTGGCGGGGCAACAAACGCCATTTCCGCCAGCTGGCGGGGCGGAAATCCCTCCGGCGTCGGCCTAGCCCCTCAATGTTGGGGCTAGGCCGCCAAAGATGCGGAGCATTCCGCACCTTTGGGCCGGCGCGATGCCCGTCTGATTGGCGCCGTCTTTGGCGCCAGTCGGCGGACATCCCGCCGTTGGGGGAGAATTTCGCCCAGGATTCGGAACTTCACACTGAGGTCACACAGGTGAGTAAATTAGATAGTCTTGGTCAGCTGCAACATTCAAACAAAGAACTCCTCAAAGGATCCAAGGTGCCAATCAACATGCAGTTTAGGACGGCATCTGGTAGGCTGTTGTTTTCTGCTGTGTTGCCTTATTGTCCTCAGCTCCACACACTGCACTTGCTTCTACACCTCCATGGTGATCGCATGGAAAGTTACACCCAAGGTACCTGCTGTAAAGGGGATTGCAAGTCTCAATGAGAAAAGCTGGGGCGGAAGGGGGGGAACAAACAGGTTTAAAGCAATGTTTGTGAAAGCAGAAATTTGGAAGGTAAAAGTGTTGTACCTTTAAAACCTCTGATACATTCGACCAGTTTACTTACTCAAACGTTTTACTCAGGTACCTTTATTTGCGAGATGAACAAAGGACAAAACAGGTTCACAGTTTAACGCAACTTTATTCATAATTCTATTACTCGTGAAAATATGACTCAAATTCACAGCTGAGCTTTGGGTTTTACCCGCACTTAGTAAAGGAGGCTAACACGCTACCATCACTCGATGTGGATGTTGCTCTGGGTTCGAAACTCAGGGTCCTTTCATCTTGCGATGGTTGTGCCTGGGACTCACAGGTTATCGCTCAAGATCTGTTCGATGCTGCTTTCTTTATACTGGGAAGTTTGGATTGAGTCATATGTGTCATGATATCCATATTAACATATCATGGTGCAATCACACACTCACTGATGGACAGGTAGTTGGACCAACCAACACACACACAACATCGCAGCCAATCACCAGTGAGAGCACACGCACTATAAAACAGGGAACACCACAGTTCCCGCTCATTCTACCAGGAGATAGCTCAGAGCACAGAGCTCATAGCATGCCACTGAGACCTACACCATGTGCTGAGTGCCTCACTAAGATAGTGCTAGGGCTGGGTCCACAGGTTAGCTAGTGAAGTACGAACCACAGCCAGAAGTTAATAGTTATTATTGTACAGAATAATAAAACAGAGTTGTACCATCTACGACCTTGTTGGTTCGTTTGTGTATCAGAACACCCAACACGACATGATACCAGGCTTGGAAACTCGCCAGCGACCGTGAGACCTACCTGCACCTCTTCCGAGATCTGCCATCCTGCGCCATGGACACCATCAGCCCGCCGCAGCCGCTCCAAATCGCTGGAAATCTCGGCGTCAACTGGAAGCTGTTTAAACAGCGCTTCCAGCTCTTCTTAGAAGCCACAGACAGGGAGAATGCATCGGACACCAGGAAGATCGCCCTCCTCCTCTCCACGGCGGGGCAACATGCCATCCACATCTATAACTCCCTGGCATTCGCGGAAGGCGAGGACAAGACGATGTACAAGACGGTCCTTCTAAAATTTGAGGAACACTTCAGCGTGGAAGTTAATGAGAGTTTCGAGAGGTACCTCTTCCAGCAGTGCCTGCAGGGTAAGGAGGAGCCTTTTCAATCTTATCTGACACACCTCCGTATCCTCGCGCAGTCCTGCGGCTATGAGGCCACCTCCGACTCCATGATTCGGGACCAGATAGTTTTTGGGGTCACCTCGGACACCCTACGCCAGTAGCTCCTCAAAATAAAGCGCCTCACCCTAGCCATCGCCATCGAAACCTGCGTCCTCCACGAAAACGCGACCAGCCGGTACTCCCAATTCCAGGCGGCCGAATCGGCACGACAGGGGTCCTACGAGGCCGAGCGGGTCCAGTCGATCGAGTTCCTCCCGGCCCGCGGACCAATCGAGGGCGGCCTTTTCGCGCGCTTTCCGAGGCCTCCTGTGCTTCTACACGCCAAAAGAGGGAACGTCGACGCAGCGGGACGTGATGCACAGGCGCGCTCTATGCAGGACGGCACCACGCATGCGCGGTGGCGCAACGTACGCCATGACGTCACGATGTGCGGCAACTGTGAATCCGCACACTTAAAGCGGCAATGTCCAGCCAAAACGCGACAATGCCTCCGCTGTGGCAGGATGGGCCACTACGCTGCCTGCTGTCGAGCAGCTCAACCTGCCAACTCTCCGCAATTCCGCCAGCCTCGCAGAGACGTGCGGGCCATTCAGCCCCATACACCGAGTCATACCCTGACGACGTGCAGACCGGTGATACCAATGACCGGGAACCCTTCCGCGTTGCGGTAATAGACAGGAACCGGATGTCCCCAAGTAGGACCCACCAGCCGATGCCAGTGCACAGCATTAATCCGGGCAATGAATGGTGTGCCACCCTAACGGTCAACCGATCACCAATCACATTCCGCTTAGACACTGGTACCTCTGCCAATCTCATTGCATGGTCAGCCTTCCACACCTTGAAGGTTAAACCACCGATTCGGCCATCCCACTGTCAGCTGGTTGATTACAACGGGAACGTTATCCCGGCCATGGGGTCCTGCCAGCTCGAGGTCGCACACAATTCATACACAGCCACACTGTCTTTTGAGATAGTTGGATCCTTGAAGGACCCTCTGTTAGGTGCACAGGCGTGCAAGATCCTCCACCTCGTTCAGCGGGTGCACTCTGTCTCCAGAAGGCATGTCCAATTTCCCGGATGCAGACTTTAGGGCGCAGCTCCACTCGCTCCTCGCCCACAACCAGGAGGCTTTCGAGGGCATGGGCACACTGCCCTACACTTACAGAATACGGCTCAAACCGGACGCCACCCCGGTCATTCACGCACCTCGTAGAGTCCCAGCACCACTCAAGGACCGCCTCAAGCAGCAGCTGCAGTATCTGCAGGACCAAGGAATGCTTTCCCGAGTCACGGAGCCAACACCATGGGTCAGCTCCATGGTATGCGTAAAAAAGCCCTCTGGCGAGCTCCGGATCTGCATCGACCCGAAAGACCTGAACAATAACATCATGAGGGGACACTACCCCATACCCAAACGGGAAGAAATCACGAGCGAAATGGCCCGGGCTAAAATTTTCACCAAGCTTGATGCCTCAAAGGGTTTTTGGCAGATTCAACTGGATCAGTCCAGCAGGAAGCTGTGCACCTTCAACACTCCCTTTGGCAGATACTGCTACAATAGGATGCCATTCAGCATCATCTCGGCCTCCGAGGTGTTTCATCGCATCATGGAACAGATGATGGAGGGCATCGAAGGGGTGCGCGTCTATATTGACGACGTCATCATCTGGTCCACCACACCACAGGAGCACATCAGTCGTCTCCAGCGTGTCTTTGCACGGATACGAGATCACGGCCTGCGCCTCAACCGAGCCAAGTGCTCTTTTGGCCAAACTGAGCTAAAGTTTCTGGGGGACCACATATCCCGGTCAGGGGTGCGTCCGGATGCCGACAAAGTGGCAGCTATTGCAGCCATGCCCCAGCCGGTAGACAAGAAGGCAGTGCTACACTTTTTCGGGATGGTCAACTTCCTGGGGAAGTTTATTCCCAACCTTGCCTCGCACACAACGGCTCTTCGCCACCTGGTCAAGAAGACAACGGAATTCCAGTGGCTGCCCTCACACCAGAAAGAATGGGAGGAGCTCAAGATCAAGCTCACCACCACCCCGGTATTGGCGTTCTTCGACACCACTCGGGACACAAAGATCTCGACTGATGCCAGCCAGTCCGGCATTGGGGCGGTACTCCTGCAACGGGATGACACTGCATCATGGGCCCCGGTCGCCTATGCCTCGCGGGCCATGACCCCCACAGAACAGCGCTATGCGCAGATTGAAACGGAGTGCCTGGGTTTGTTGACCGGCATCTACAAATTCCACGACTCTGTGTATGGTCTTCCGCAGTTCACTGTGGAGACCGACCATCGCCCCCTGGTCGGCATCATTCAGAATGACCTCAACAAAATGACCCCTCGCCTCCAGCGCATTCTGCTCAAGCTCCGGAGGTACGACTTTCAACTTGTCTACACCCCGGGAAAGAAAGGACCTCATCATCGCGGATGCCCTGTCCAGAGCAGTGAGCACACCGCCCGAATCGGGGGAGTTCGTTTGTCAGGTCGACGCACAAGTAGCCTTCACATCGGCCAATCTGCCGGCTACTGATGCATGTCTGGCCCACATTCGCCGTGAGACTGCGGCTGACCCCCTTCTACAACGTGTGATGCGCCACATGACGTAAGGGCGGCTCAAGGGGCAGTGCCCACAATTCTACAATGTCCGGGACAACTTGGCCGACATTGATGGTGTCCTCCTAAAGTTGGACCGGATTGTGATCCCACACAGCATGCACCGGCTTGTCCTCGAACAATTGCACGAAGGCCATCTCGGGATTGAAAAGTGCAGGTGGAGGGCCCGAGAGGCTGTGTACTGGCCGGGCATCAGCGACGACATCGCCAACATGGTGCTCAACTGCCCCACCTGCCAAAGGTTTCAGCCGGCGCAACCCCCTGAGACGCTTCAGCCCCATGACTTGGTAACGTCCCCCTGGGCAAAGGTGGGTGTGGACCTCTTTCATGCGCTCGGCAGGGACTACGCATTATAATTGACTGTTTTTCCAATTATCCGGAGGTCATACGCCTGCACGACTTGACATCATCAGCTGTCATCAGAGCATGCAAAGAAACCTTTGCTCGCCATGGAATTCCGCTCATCGTCATGTCTGACAACGGGCCCTGTTTTGCGAGCCAAGAATGGTCTTCTTTTGCCGCTTCATATGGCTTCACACGCGTGACGTCCAGCCCTTTGCATCCCCAGTCGAATGGCAAGGCGGAAAAGGGCGTCCATATCGTGAAGCAACTTCTCTGCAAGGCTGCTGATGCCGGATCTGACTTCTGTTTAGCCCTGCTGGCCTATCGTTTGGCCCCACTGTCCACGGGCCTCTCACCAGCTCAGCTGTTGATGGGTCGCACCCTCAGGACCACTGTGCCGTCCATTCATGTTCCTAAACCCGACCATGCTCCAGTACTGCAAAGGATGCGACAGCAGCGTGCTCAGCAGAAGGTGGGACATGACGCTCGGGCAACTGATCTTCCTGCCCTGGCGCCTGGAGACAACGTCCGCATACACCTACCGGAGGGTGGCTGGTCGGCAACTGCCGAGGCTCTCCACCACGTGGCTCCCCGCTCGTTCCTGGTTCACATGCCTGATGGCTCCATTCGCCGGCGTAATCAGCGGGCCCTTCGGCTGCTTCCGCGCTCGCTACGTGTACATGCACCGGTGCCAGGCCCTCCTGTTATCCCTGATGTCGACTTCGTGGACCTTCCTGCCACTCTGCCTATTCCTCTCTCGCCCGTGGCCAGGCCCATTCCTCAGCCAGTGGATCCTGACCCACCCTTGAGGCGGTCAACCCAAATTCGTCGCCCACCTAATAGACTGGACTTATGAGCCTGTTAGCACATTGGACTCACTGAATTGTTGTGCAATAATATTAACGTGTTTCTTTCTTGTCGTTCCAGGAGTTCTCTTTCGATGTTTGCTAATTGCACTTGTTTTGTTTGTGGTACAACCTCGTTGCTCTGTTGCACCTGACACCTTCCTATGTATATAGTTTAGCCTCATGTACATGTTGTAAATATTACCCACACATACTCAGCCGCACTCAGTACACACCAATATTTATTACCATGTAGGCACATATCCTTGTGAAAAGGGGGGATGTCATGATATCCACATTAACATATCATGGTGCAATCACACACACACACTGATGGACAGGTAGTTGGACCAACCAACACACACACAACATCGCAGCCAATCACCAGTGAGAGCACACGCACTATAAAACAGGGAACACCACAGTTCCCACTCATTCTACCAGGAGATAGCTCAGAGCACAGAGCTCACAGCGCGCCACTCAGACATAGACCATGTGCTGAGTGCCTCACTAAGATAGTGATAGGGCTGGGTCCACAGGTTAGCTGGTGAAGCACGAACCTTAGCCAGCAGTTAGTAGTTTTCATTGTTTAAGACAATAAAACAGCGTTGTACCATCTACAGCCGTGTTGGATCATTTGTGCATTGGAACACCTAACACGACAATATGTATACGCCCACCACTGGCCATTGCCCTAGCCAGATCCCAACTGGTTTGTGGGAAAGACAGGATACTCCTGTTTATCCATGTTGGTTCAATCAAGACCAATTGTCCTCTAAAGCTTCCCTTATCTGAGCAGCCATCAGATCATTAAGGAGTCTGATGGCTTCTTTTGTCTGTTCTTAGTTCTGCTGCAAAGTTGATCACCTATATCTAGAAGTTTGTTACATAATCATAGTTTTGGGAGTGGGTAATCACAAAGTCCATATAGCAATAACAAGTTATGTCTTGACTTGTGTGCTTTAGCAGATGGCCAGTATCGATTCCACCCAGGGCGTCATGAGACAGTTTCTGTTCCTGGCCTGTGTGTATCTTCTCAGCCTGTTTTCAGTACCACAGTAAGTGAGCTCAAAACTCAGAAACCTCTTGCTGCAGCTTGTATCAGGTGACTGGGGAGCAACCTTGGCTCATTTATGTAAGTCCAATTGAATCAGCGTGCAGTGGTGCCAGTGAAACAGCAGAATCCCTCACAGGGCACCACCAGGCGGCTGGCACCTTGATACAAATGAGATGTGGGAGGGCTTGGGTGGGTGGTACTCAAAGCAAAAGTCAAGTGCAAAATCATTCAGAAGCAACCTAATGCTTGATCTTGTCACCATGACAACAGCCAAAGTACAGCATTACTGCCAAAGATTGTGAGGAATGTCTCCCCCATGAGTTAAATATGACCCATTAAGCTCAAAGCACAATCTTTTTTGATTTATCGAGTCCAGTCCCTAAGATTTGGGCCGTCCATGATTGTATTGTTAGTCACGAGAACCAAGAGAATTGCTCCTTGCCCTGTGAATCCCATGCAGAGAGGTCAGAAGATGGCAGGTGTGGAAGATTGAAGTGTCACACAGGCAAATCGGGATAGCAAGAAGCTGCGATTGAAGTCAAAGCACATCAATGATGCCAAACTAAGCAAGCTGTGCCCTGTGTGTTCCCATATCCACCATGAGAGCACTTGAAGAAAAGTATAAAACGATACGCCATTCGCATTCAAAGGCAATCCTTATATTGACAAGGATTTTTTTTTCAAGCTAAGTCATTGCAATGCTGCTACAAAAGCAAAACACTGCAGATGCTGGAAATCTGAAATAAAATTAAAATGATGGAAATACTCAGCAGGGCGGGCAGGATCTGTAACAGGGAAGGCAGGAGAGGAGGAAAGAACAAAATAGTTCAGTTCGGGTGGAAGGGCAAGAATGATCATGTTACAAAAGGCATGAAGGTGTAAGTCAAAAGGAGATGATGATGGGACAAGTAATAAAAAGATGGACCTAGAAGAGGTATAAATGGCAATAGCAGAATCATTGCCAACTGCTGCTGTCTGAAAAAATAGAAATGGTGGTTATGATCTGATAGTGTTAGACTCAGCGCTGAGTCCAGAAGGCTGTGAAGTGACTGACGATAGATGCGGTTCAGTTCCTTGAGCTTACATTGAGCTTACACTGGAACAGTGTGGGAGGCTGAGGACAGAAAGGTCAGAGTGGGAGTGGAGGTGAGAATGAAAAAGCCAGGTGACTGGATGCTCAGTACCATGCTTATGGGCGGAACAGAGGCGCTCAGCAAAATGTACACCCGCTCTTGTATTTGTTTTCCCTGGCGTATGAGCTGACCGCATTATGAGCAGTCAATACAGTATACTCAATTGAAAGAAGTATAAGTAAATCCCAATTTCGCCTGGAAGGAATGTTTGGAGGGTGAGAAGGAAGGAAGGAAATAAAAGGACAGGTTTTGCATTTCATACACTTGCATGGAAAGGTGCCATGGATAAGGGAGGGAATGGTGGGGTGGTGGTGATTGAAGAGTGGACCAGGGTGTGTCTTCAGGCTGCTGAAAGGGAATGGCAGAGAAGATATGTTTGGTGGTGGCCTCACACTGGAGGTGGCAGAAATGGCAGAGAATGATCCATTGAACGTGGAGGCTGGTGGAATGTGAATGAGGACAGAGGTAATGCTGCATTGATTCTGAGTGGGTAAAGGAAAAGATAAAAGAAGTGTGGGAAATTCACCCTGGTAGAAGGGAAATCCTCAGTTGAGGAAAAAAGGAAGACGTATCAGAAACGCTAGTATGCGGATTAAACAGATGGGACAGAGTTAGAGAAAGAAATAGACTAGAATGAAATGCTGTTCTGCATTTGACTTCCTGCAGAATACCAGAGCTGAGACTTTGCACCCAATAGTTGGCGACTGAGTTTAGCAGCCATAAGATTCCCTAACTCTTCAACTGACGTGCCAGAGTAAATGGCCCAATTGACACATGGCTCCCTGATGATCAATTAGCACTGGAAATCAATGAAAAGACCGAAGCCATTGTTTTCTCTTCCCCGCTCCAAAAATCAATTTCTTAACTATCAACTGCATCTGTCCCTCTGGCAACAGTCTGAGATTAATCCAATCTCTTTGCAAAATTGCTGTCACACTTGACCCTGAGGTAAGCTTGCGGCCTCATACATGCCCCATTATTTTGCCTGACTTTGCCCCTGTCTCAGATCATCAGCTACTGAAACACTCATTCATGCCTTTGTTACCCCTGGACTTGACTATTCCAGCAATCTCCTGGCTAAGCTCCCATATTCTACCATATGTGGTAGAATACCCGACTGCCTGTGTTGTAACCCACACCAAGTCCCATTGCCCGATCGTCCCTCTACTCGCAGGCCTACACTGGCTCCTGATCAAGTAAGGTTTTGATTTTAGAATTCCCATTCTTGTTTTCAATTCCCTCCATGGCCTGCCGCAAACTACTTCTGAAATATTCTCCAGCCCTAAAATCGCCTGAGATATCTATGTTCATCTAATTCTGTCCTTTTTGATCATCCCCAATTGTAAACACTCCACCATTGAAATGAAATGAAATGAAAATCGCTTATTGTCACAAGTAGGCTTCAATGAAGTTACTGTGAAAAGCCCCTCGTCGCCACATTCCGGCGCCTGTTCGGGGAGGCTGGTACGGCAATTGAACGGTGCTGCTGGCCTGCCTTGGTCTGCTTTAAAAGCCAGCGATTTAGCCCAGTGAGCTAAACCAGCCGATGGCCATTCCTGGCCATCCTGCAGTTGTCTAGGCCCTAACCGCTGGAATACCCTCCTTCCACCTCTCTGTTTCTCTCTTACTATTCTTCCTTTAAGAAACTACTTAAAAGCTATAACTTTGACCAAACTTTTGGTCATCTGGCCTGATATTGCCTTGTGTCTTGGTTTGTTTTGTGATGCTCTTATGAAGCATCTTGGGCTGTTTAGTTATGTTGAAGGTATTGTATAAAATGTAAATTGTTTTTGGAAGTTATTTGAAGGAACATCAACCCTACTTCACACATGGTGGATGGGACAAGTCAGTAATCAACAAACACACTCGACTCAATAACCACCACATCCATCTCACATGGCTTACAGGAGCTGTGATCGTGGCTGTGGTGATCCATTCCTCAAGACAACTGGCCTTTTCATTGGTGACAGCTGACTATCCCTACTCAAGATACACAATATCATCCATCTGCACACTCAATCAATCAGCAGCCAGAATGTTAACATGTATCCATTACGAACACAATGGGCAGAATTCAATCAAAACATTCCTCAGAGCACAATTCTCCGGCCTCGTTACTCTCTCGCTCAAGCGAAACGAGGCCGGTGAATAGCGGGAGAGGCCAAAAACGAGAACCGCGCCAGGCGCAAAAGAGTTTGTGATGCAACCGGCCCACTCGCGTGGGCAAAATCGCGATCTCGTCATAGCGATTGCCCCTGCCATTCTGCTCCAACGACCATCCATAACATCTGCTGACTGCCGAGGCCTCTGGCCATGCGGCTGAAGGCTATTGTATTTTTAAAAATGTTTTCAAATGTTTTCTCCAATTAAGGGGTAATTTAGCGTGGTCAATCCATCTACCTCCACATCGTTGGGTTGTGGGGGTGAGACTTGCGTAGACATGGGGAGATGTGCAAACTCCACATGGACAGTGACACGGGGCCGGGATAGAACCGGGATTCTCAGTGCCGTGAGGCAGCAATGCTAACCACTGCGTCACCGTGCTGCCCCTTGAAGGCTATTGCTAATAGGGAATTGGCAATCATGGTTAAGTGAGCACTTCACACAACCCAAGTGGATTCCCGTGGGTGAGCGGGCCATGCAGCATGTGGGAGTCATTGCCTAGCATCCCAATCACACCGTGATGCCTGGACACTGTGCCTGAACACCATGGAAGCGAACACCACACATGCAGCAGCCAACATCCGAACACCCAGGGTGTGGGATACAGCTCTGGGGCCATGTCCACGGCCGGAGGGTCGGTGGGTGCCATGGAGAGGGGGAGATGCCTGGGATCGGAGGTCTCGCTGCAAATGAAGGCTCACCAGTTGATTCGCCAGGAGCACGCTCATCAGCTCCCTGCTAACAAGGTCGAGCAGCACTTAAGAAGCACTTGCTCAACCAACCCCAGCCAGCTCGCAACAATGGCGCCCAGGAGACCCGCCGCAAGATTCGGGGATGCAGATCTGGGGAGGCTCCTAGACGCAGTGGAGGCCAGGAGGAATGTCCGGTTCCCCCAAGGCTCAGCCATAGGGCAGCCAGTGCCGCCTGGGATGAGGTGGTCGTGGCTGTGATTGCCGGGTGTGTGACCAGGAGGGTTGGCCTCCAGAGTCCGAAAAAGGTCAATGATCTACACCATGAAGCATGAGTGAGTAGGCATCAATGCCCAACCCCACCCCCCCGGCACCTTTCCACCCCCATGCGAGCATTCACCCCCCCCTCACATCTCCCCCCCCCCCCCCCCCCCCCCTCCCACCACGGTGAAGTACGCGTGTGGCCCAGACTGGCGGATGTGTGCCGGACATATGAATCCTCACCTCCTTCGAGGAGCATGTGCTGGAGGTGACAGGTTTGGCCGAGGACAGATTGGTCACCAATGTGGAGGCTGGCGGACGCTGCAGAGGTGAGGAACAACCCAGCCCCAGCCAAAGGACCTGTCAAATGTCAGCTGTTATTGCCTTACTGACTGACCCATCCCTCCTGCTGATCATATGTCCATTCTCTGCACGTCCTCCTGCCAATGATGTCAGTCCATCCCGGGTGGCCCCCTCTCCAGCCTCCCGTGAGAACGCCTTGGGGGAGAGCTCTGAGGATGCCATGATCAAGGTGTCACAACTGTCATCCGCACCCTCCACCAGCGCAGATACACACACATCGATGGGAAATGTTAGTGGTCAGGCTTCTAGGGCACAATCTGGTAAGAGGCACACTGCTGCTAATGTACATCAGGTGGAGGCAGGAACCCCCAGGCGAGACAGCAGTCAGAGGTCTGCTGGATCTCAAGAACCAGCTGGGCCCCAGCCCGTGGGAGAGGTCATCCCAGCGCTGATGGAGATGTTAGGGAGTGGCCGGGACTTTCAGAGGGAGATGTCAGCACTGCCAGGCTGGAAGGGGCACTTCCTAGGGTGCCAGGCTGGCAGTGCAAAAGTGCCAGGTTGGCATTTTGCCCATGCGAGGGATCGGGCTCAGGGGCACACTGCCTGTGTGAGGTGGGGTGTGGGCGGGGTGCCTGAGGACCTGAGTTGGGGCATTGGGGGGGTCCAGGTGTCGCATCTGGGTGGAGGGATCCGGGCGTCATTTAAAAATGGCATCCTGATCTCCTTGTGCGCTGAGGAGTTCTGGCGAGTGGAACCCCTCAGTTAGGTATGTAACTGAGTGTGGCCTCGGGGTGGGCATTTTCTGCCGTGCCAGCAAAAAAAAGAGTGCGGGTTCATTCCTGCGCTACAAGCGGTTTATTGCGCCTGGAACGACCCCTCGATTCGCTCCCAGAATGGACTGTATTTCTTTTGGTTAGATGAATGAAATGAAATGAAAATCGCTTATTGTCACGAGTAGGCTTCAATGAAGTTACTGTGAAAAGCCCCTAGTCGCCACATTCCGGTGCCTGTTCGGGGAGGCTGGTATGGGAATTGAACCGTGCTGCTGGTCTGCCTTGGTCTGCTTTAAAAGCCAGCGATTTAGCCCAGTGAGCTAAACCAGCCCCTTAGGATCACGTCCTTGGTCAATTTTATGGCGCTTGGGAGGTTTCCCCCCTGGTCAAGCCCACACTTTGAAATTTCTCCATTACTAGGGAACGTAACCTGTTGGCCAGATCAGCCCCTCAGAGATTAGACCACCACTTCAGGACTTCCACTCTTTCCCCCCAACCTTTATGAGGCCCCTTTATACCTGTCCTTCATGCCCCCACCCTTCATAACTCCCCTCATTCCCCCCTTTCATGGGCATGGCCCCCTTAGGCCTGACCCTTGGCACTGCCACCCTGGCACCTGGGCACCTCTGCACTGCCAACCTAGCACCCTGGCAATGCCCCTGTCAGCCTTGAAGTGCCACCAGGCATCCTGGAGGTGCCAAGGTGTGTGGGTGCCAGACGGAGAGCCAAGATGTCAGTCTGTCCTGTCCCTGACCATCCAATGGTTTTCAATGGCCAGCGAGAGCCCGCAGGTACCGTTACGCCTGGTCCACGTTTGTGTTTACCAGTGCTAAACGGCACCTGGTTGAGACCTCATTGGGGAGGCTGTTAGTACCTGGGCACCAGGAGACTCCGCGACAGACATATTTAAATATTTGAATCCGGCTAGATTCAACGGCCTCGTCGCATCACCAAGTTGGAGCGATGAGGCCGGTAAATCACGCCCAGTAACTTTACCAGACAGCAATTAGCTCCCAATCATATTCCCATCCTCCACCACATATAATTCCCTCCCCTATTCCAGTCAGTCCTCCAGATGATGGGCAGACTATGGGCAGAATTCTTCCATCTTGGGACTAAGTCCTGTGGAAGGGCTGGGAATGCAGAGGGTTTACCATTGCGGAGGCCAGTGGAAAAATATGTTAAATCGTATGGCACCGTCCTAATTTATTACGCAACTGGGTGTTTTGCAGTTTATTTTGTGGCGGGGCAGGCATGATTGCATGTCATCCACCATCCTCTCTGTGCACCATTTTGAAAAGGCACCCAACATTACTGACCCACTATTGAAGAAAGAAGGTGGGTCTCCTGAAAATGAAGATTGATCTCCTGGAGCACAATGACGCTGGGAGATGGATCCCCCTCCAAGACATCGAACCTGGAAGGAGCACCTGTAGATTCTCCCCCCTTTCACTGCTGTGGTGTTCCAGCGTTACCGGTGGCTTCCATCCTGAACTCCAGATGCAGCCCCGGGCATTGTTCACCTGAGTCCCAACATCTGCTCGCCACGTGTTCCAGACATGTTTCACACCGGCGTATTTTCCTGCTGACGCCGCAGAGAATCGGACATGGATGATCAGGCCTTCATGTGCAGCCTATCCGCAGGATACAAATGAGTTTCACACCGGCGTCCAGCAGTATTCCGAGATCTCTATGGTGGGCACCGTTGCAACATCCAGTAGAAAATTCACACCGGCGTAAAACTAATTTTAGGGACTTACGCCAAATTCTCCCCACCCTTCCCAGCATTAACCCCGCGGCAGGAGCCTGGAAGAATTCCACCCTAAGTTATCTGAAATGTTGAGGCCTATCCATTCTTTGAAATAACTCTCTTAAGGGAACAGGAGCAAATTTTCATGTGGCGTAATTGTAAAATTGTCTCATTCTATAAGTTGTTGTTGATGATCAAACTCAACACAGCTGAAAGATGTTAAGAGTTTAATGTAAAAATTCCACTTGTACTAGAACAACCACTTATTTTTCAAGCTGTTTTGGTGACGGCTGAGTTTAATCTTACTCTGGGGGCCTGGGATGTAGATTTTAAACTCCCATCCTTCCAGCTGTTAGACCTCACATTTTAATAAGCTTTTCCCATGTTGCCTGAAGCTGCAGTAATCTAATGTTAACTTCCTGATCTGAATTCAATATACTTTCCCCACTCAAGATGCAATCTAATTTAATCTGATTTTTCAATGACTCACTATCTTTTTGCAACCTTTCTTAGGATGTTTTTAGTTTATCACTGAGGCACCAAATCAATGGTCTCTGAGGTATTTAATCAATGATTTTATTTTGTGGTCTCAGCCCAAATAACATCCATCATTCTAACTCCTACTGCGAGATCTTCCGGCTCTCCACACCAATGGGATCTTACAGTCACACCAATGGCGCAACCCCTCCATAGGATTCCCGGCAGCGTGGGGATGATTCAACGGAATCCCATTGACAGCGGCGGAATCAGAAGATCCCACTGCCGACCAACAGTGGGCTGCCTCTCACATGCCACCGGGGAGGCCAGAGAACCTCGCCCGTCAATCACAAAGTCCCTGTATTTATTTCATCTCATTGGGAATCACTGGCTGTGAGACAACCCATCATACACTGGGATTTGTTGGGAGTAGGATATTGCTTCACACACTAGGATTCACCGGAAATGGGATATGCCTGACTCACTGGGATACACTGGGATTGGGACATTTTCACACACTGGGATTCACTGGGAATTGGGTTATTGCTTCACACACTGGGAGTGTGTGAAGAATGTAGGAATTTCAAATATAATGGACGGGATTCTCCTTCCCGCCGCACCAGATCTCTGGTGCAGCACGCCCCCGGGAGTCTCCGTCTTGCCAGCCGACCAACGGGGTTTCCTATTGTGGACAGCCCCAAGCCATCGGGAAATCCCCGGGCTGCTGTCGCATTGAAGAATCCCAACAGCGGAGAATCCAGCCCATTGTATTATAGGTATTTGGTGCAGCAAGGGTTAAAATTCTGAGTTCATATGTAACCGTTACAGTCATGTTTTAACAGAATCCTGATTTGAAAGATTGGGAGCCAGGGATGTAATTAAGACATTCTACAAGCATGGGTTTTGTTTGGATTATGGGGATTCCCTGTAAAGTTAATCAAATTTGAGCTTGGTAAGATGATGTAATTACTGGGAGGAGCCAAGGTATCAGGAGGAGCCAAGGTATCAGGCATTTTCCAGAAACGCAGTACTAGTTGAGTGTCAGTTGGAGGTGTGAACAGAAGTCAAGCATCTCAGTTCAGTTAAATCATATGTCTGTAGATAGATAAGCAGTTTATTTCCAAGCATTTCAGAAGAGTGTGAATAGAAAGTGAGTTGAAACAAGCTGAAGCAGCTTGAGAAGAAATACAGCCAGTGGGAGGGATTCTCTCAACCCACACCGGGTCAGAGAATCGGCTGGCCGGGCGCGATTCATGAGATGCCACCCCGACGCCGGTCTGCCGATTCTCTGGTGACCGGAGCGTCGGCGGCAATGGCGCCGGCGTGGCGCCGGTCGGGGGCCACTCTATGCAGCCCCCGCAGCGAGTCTCCACCCAGGATGGGCCAAGTGGCTGCCCAAAAAATCCCAAGTCCTGCCGGCGCCGTTCACATCTGGTCTTACCCGACGGGACCTCGGCTTCCATCCTGTCTGGGGTGGGCTGGTGGGGGAGAGCCCGGGGGGGGGGGGGGGGGGGGGGGGGGGGGGCTACCGATCGGCGGGCCGGCCTCTTGTGGTGGGGGCCTCTTTTGCTCCGTGCTGGCCCCTGTAGCCCTACGCCATGTTGCATCGGGCCGGCGCGGAGAAGAAGGCTACCACGCATGCGCACATACGCGCCAGTCGCAGCGAGCATGCACAGACCCGCGGCGCCCATTTGACGCCGGTATCGGCAGCTCCATCGGGAGTGGCATGGGTCGCTCCAGTGCCGTGCTGATCTCCTGTCGGGCAAAGGATCACTACAGATAGCAGCCCGATGACGCCGTTGTTAAACTCTCCAGTTTTTATGACGGCGTCAACACTCTGCCTTCAGATGGGAGGATCCCGCCCCATGTTTCTACATGGTTCTGACCAGATTTAGGTCTTTTCTTTAAAGCTGTGTCAAATGTTTTCTTTTTCTCAAAGTAGAATATCCAGACAGCTATGTAAAGCAGCTATTCCTGAAAGCTAATTGTATTTAACAGTGGATTGGGGGCAGAGCTTTTTTGTTGTTTCAGTGGGAATATAGATAGCAGTTAAGGGTTACTTTATTCACCATATTGATTAGCATTGTTTAAGGGTTAATTGTAAGGTATTTTCTTGTGTGATGTTAAAAATATTTTAATACTGTGTTAGGAATAAGATTTGGTTTTAATATACAATATCCCTCTTTTTCTGAAAAATCACTCCTGGAGCAAGGTATCATTTCTTCATAGTCTTACAAAATTAAAATTACATGTTGGGGTTTCTGCCCTGTATCCTAGCCACTGTTGGGGTCTGGTCTGGGATCGTAATAAGTGGGACATCATCTCAAACACTGTGATTCACTGGGAGTGGGATATTGGGCAAGATTCTCCGGAAAGATTTCTAAAGGCACGATTCTCCCCCAAAATTTCGAAGGGCAGGATTCTTCCGCCCCACCCGTCGCAAGAACACCATGCGCGAGACGGCAACAATGGAAAAATCCATTTACCTCGGGCGGGATCTCCGGTCGCCGGGCGAACGCAGCCGGAGAATCCAGTCTTGAGTTAATTTATGGTGCCTTGTTCAGGGAATTTCCCGCCGGCTCTGCTGGTGAGCTCCCCACCGCTATCCAATGGCACATGGACTGGATTCTCTGATTCTGTGTGTATGGCCGCAGGATCCGTCTGGTCTTATGACCAAAAGGTCGGCGCCGCCCACGATCCTCCGCCTGGTGGGGGGCTAGCAGCCACGTCGACTGCGGAAATGGCCGGGCCCGTGACCGCGCATGCGCATGGTGGTGGCCTGCAACGGCTGCACAGTACAACATCACACAGAGTCGGCCTGCCATAAACTGCCCCCTTGTAACCCCTCTCGCTACCCCTGGACCACCCCTATCAGTCCCCCACCCCCTGCCGAAGCCCCCCCTGCCAGCGGAACGTCTCCCCCCCCCCCCCCCGCCTGGCGGCACTGGACACAGTCGCAGCTGCCACGTGAGGTCACCGAATTTTGCGAGGACACGCGACCCACGCCGTCGGGGACTCGGCCCATTGGGGGCGGAGCATTGGGGAGGGCCTCAGGTGACATCCTGAGGCCGTCCTGATAGCGTGCGACGTACTCCTCGATTCCAGCGTAAAACCAAATTCTCCAGCCAATCGCTGAACGCAATTTTGGGTCGCATGCCCCCGTAAAGGAGCTACCTACTACATCCATCCCCCTTTAAGACCCTTGTTACATACAGTACACATTGATAACTTACACAACTTTTAAAATTATAATAATAACGAACAATTTTTAACACAGTTTATCCAAAACTCTGGATAAAATCAAATTACTGCGGATACTGGAATCTGAAACCAAAGAGAAAATGCTTTACGTCTGGCAGCATCTGTACGGAGAGAAAAGAGCTAACGTTTTGAATTCCTTTATCAAAGCTAAAAGACATAGAAAGTGGGAAATATTTATACTGTGGAGTGAGAGAATGTTTTTTTCAGAGGAGATAAGTTTGGTGGGGCAGGAACATGCTGACACAATGGGGCTGCTGGGACAATCCTTTTTGTGGATTTTGGGAAGTAGATAAAAGTGGGCTGCCAGGGGTGGGAGACTATGAGGTTGGAAGCCATAGGGGAAGGCATCCGGAGGAAATGACGTCACTAACGGTGTTGGAGATAATGGCTTGATGTTCAGTGGTCTGGTCATGGTCCAGGGGGAGATAGGAGGAAATATCTGAGAGTTGGCGCTCAGCCTCTGCGAGGTAGAGGTCAGGACGCCAGACGGCAACAGCACCCCATTTGTCGGAAGGTTTGATGACAAAGTCGGGGTTGGACCTGACAGAGTGAAGGGCGGAAAGTTCAGAAGGAGAGAGGTTGGAATATGTGAGGGAGCAGAAAAATTAAGACGGCCAATGTCCCGTCGATAGTTCTCAATGAAAAGATCGAGGGCAGGTAATAGTCCCGGCAGGGGTGTCCAATTCGAAGCAGAATGTTGGAGGCGCATGTAAGGATCTGTGGAACGGGGGGAGGACTCTTGCCCAAAAAAGTGGGCACGGAGACGAAGATGACGAAAGAAGCGTTCAACATCATGTCGAGTCCAGAATTCATTGAGGTGGGGACGTAAGGGTACAAAGCTGAGTCCTTTGCTGAGAACAGCACGCTCAGCCTCAGAGAGGGAAAGGTCGGAGGGTATGGTGAGCATGCGGCAAGGGCTGGGGCTAGAGGAAATGGGGTACGAGGAATGCGGACTTGTGGAGGGCCTAGGATGGGCAGTGGTGTTGATAAGTTGTTGAAGCTTGCGTTCCTTAACATCTGCAAGAATCAGGAAAAGTTTCTTGTTAAAGCGTCGAATGATGCGAAGGATGAAATGAAACTGGGGACAGAGACAGCTTTGAGAGAGAGTAAGACGGTGCTGCTGGAGAGAGATGTCGAGTGTCTTCATGTGACGCTGCATGGCACGGAGTGTGGCTTTCAGGATGCGGCGAGAGCAGCAGCTCGAAGAATGGTGTATATCCAAAACACAGTGTGTCAGAGGGTTTTCTCTTTCTCTGGGATCGATGTAGCCCAACTGGCTGAGGTTCGTCTGTAGCAGTCGCAGAACATCACTTTCCGCTATTTTCTTGGATTCACTGGGAGCAGCACTTTAGCCTGCCTCTGGCTGATCAGCCATTTCACTCCTTGGACACACAACAACAATACTTGCTGGCTAAATGAGATGAGGCAGTAACACTGGATATCGGGACAGCTCCCGTCTCCGCGGAGGTCTATGTGTTTCTTCAGTTCTGGTAGGCTGTGGGTGGGGGAACATTGGTGCAGTTTCTCAGCTGTGGCCTATGAAGTTGTGAATTTCATTTCAAATACTGCCATCCATTTTGAATGGTCATCCACTAGCAAAAGGAACATCGTGCCCATGAATAGGCCAGCATAATCTACATGAACTCTCACCCATGGTCGACCCGGCAATTCCCACGGTGCAAGGGAGTTGGAGCTGGCAACTTCTGGTTCCACTGGAATTGGTCATATCATTTCACAAATTTTTCCGCATCAATGCCAGACCACCAAACGTAGCTTCTCAGTAGCATTTTCACCTTGGACACTCCTAAATGAGCACCATGCAAATTCTTCAGACATTGATTCGCTTTCTAGTATGGGAATGAACACTCTCAATATCCAAAGGATGACACCATCCTCACAACAAAGTTCATCTTTCCTGAGCTGATAAAGCTTCATTTCCTCCGAAGATTTCTCATTTCACCATCCATGCAGTATCATGGGCGGGATTCTCCCTTTGGGGGACTAAGTCCCCACGCCCACCGTAAAACGGGCGGGAATCACTCCGGACGTTTTCCTAGAAAGTCCGGGGTGATTCCCCATTCTCCAGGGGGCTTGCAGGCCTCCAGCATGCGTCCTGCTGCTCTGGCTGCCGGCGGGGTCCTGCTGGACAGACCGCGTGGCCACACATGCGGACGGTGGCCGGAAGCGGGTCCGCGCGTGCACGCGGCGGCCCACCTCGGCGCGGGCGCCATTGGCATGGCGGAGCCACACAGCGGGCCTGCACGTAGGAAGACAGGTCACTCCCGGATCGCGATTGCCTGCCGATCGGTGGCCCCCCCCCCACTATAACGGCCACATCAGCTGCGACTCCGAGTTCCTGACGGGTGGAACCACATTAGAACCACGCTGGCGGCACTCGGCGGGCACTCGGCCCGTCGAGCATGGAGAATCGCTGGGGGGCCTTTTCCAATGGCCCCCGACCGGCACCACATCGATCGCACGCGTGCGAATGGCGCCGATTCTCCGGTCGGCGGAGAATCACGTGCCGGTGTGGAGGCTATTTTGGGTAGCACTCCGCCCCCGCGCAGAGCGCGATTTTATGCGGAGGGTGGGAGAATCCCGCCCCATATGTTTAACCTTCGATAACTATGGATCTCTATTAGTCCTTTATTTAATTTGCTGTCACAGGTAAAGAGTCCAGAAAGTTTAATGCCATTACAATCTCTTGTAGCACTAGAGGAGCGGGCGTGCTTTCTAGTAACGGCAGGTGGCTTGAGGGTCTGCATTTGCTATGTGAGCACCTGGCCGATGTTCGAAGGTATATTCGTAGGCCAATAAGAACAGCGTTTAACATTTTATCCTAACAGAAGCAATTGGTGGAATTGCTTTGCCTTCACTGAAGAGCCCTAAAAGTGGCTTGTCATCTGTGATGATAGTAAAAGCCTCCCACATATGTCCTGGTGAAGCTTCTTCATGCCATGGATAATAGCCAGGCCTTCTTTTTTGAATTAGGGTATTAATTAATTGGGTACTCTAAATTTATTTTTTAAAAACAGCGCTAGCAATGTTGATATATTTGGAAGGAACCGCCCATAATAGTTGACAAACCCCAGGAAAGATCTGAGTTCTGAGGTGTTCCAAGGGGCTGATGCCCCTTAATTGCTCTCACTTTGTCCATCGTGGGGTTTAACCCCTGAGCATCCACCAATAATTAAAATGAAATAGTTTGCTTGGAAGGTTCATTTATCTTTTTTAAGCACACTCCCGCCTCTTGAAATCTCTTCAAAACTTTATCCAAATTGGCCAGATGTTTATATCCACAAATACAGATGGTCTCGTCTGGTTTGACTACCAACACAATGGATGGTGCCCACTCGGTGAATTGTATAGGCCTGGTGATGCCCAAGTCTTCCAGACATTTTTATTTTGACTCTATCTTCTCTACTAATGCAAAGGGCACAGTTCCTGCTCTAAAATTTCTCAGTCCAGGTTTTTGCTTGTAATCTTTTGATCTTTCCCAGTTCCTCCTGGAATACATCTTGGATTTTTTTTAATGACTTGTGCAGGCTATCCTCTTTCAATTTAAGAAGTTCCAGCCAGTTCAACTTGATCTCCTGGAGCCAGTCATGCCGCATTAAATTTGGTCCTTGGCTCGACACCACTATCTGGTAGCTGTGCAGACTGCTGTCTGCAACTCGCTGGGGTCATGGTCACCCCAACTATTTTCACAGCCTCTCTGGTATACGTAGCTAGTTTAGCTGCAGTATTTATTAAGTTCAGCGGTTGAACCCATTCTTGGAGATACCGGTAGATCTGTTTGCTCACGACAGTAACTGACACCCCTGTGTCTAGTTCATATTCAGTGGCTGGCTGTTCAGTAACAACACCACTGTGATGGGGGCTACCTTGCTCACTTTCATATTATTAAGTGACAAAACATTCCATTCAGCCATTGGGCAATCCTCCATGTTATGCATAGACCTGGATTATTTATTCGGCTGAATGAGGCAGGCCCTGCTTGTTTTTACATTTATGCCTCAAATGTCCTTTTCTTCCACACATGAAGCACTCTCCTTCTCTAAATCTACACATTTCTGGGAAGTGACTTCGCCCACACTGAAAGCACTATTATTCTTGGGCTGTTGCTTAAATACGCCATACTTAGTGGCTTTTGAGTTATTCTGTCGATTTAAATCATCCTAACTGGTGGAACTCATCATTCTGTGCACTTTGCAGCTCGCGGGCATCCTTCTCAGCGCTTTCTATCGCTAATGCCATTTCCAGCACCTTTTTAAATTTAACTTTGATTCAGCTAACAATTTTCACTGTATAACTGAATTGTTTAGACCACATACCAATCGGTCTCTTAATATGTCATTCAATGCTGACCCAAAATCACAATGCCTTGCTATAAAGGCTGCAGTGATCTTTCCTGGACTTCTCCCCATGGAGTTAAATTTATACCTTTTGTAGCACACAATGGCTTACGCGAGATGAGAAGCGATGAAGTCGATCTAGGCTTTATTAAGCGAGACTTGTCCCCAGCAGCTCAGCAACAGAATGAGGCTGCGGGGAGAAGCACGGGCTCTTATACTCCGCCTTCAGGGCGGAGCCAGTAGTCGGCAGATCCAATCAGGACCCGGGACCTGTCAGCCAATAGCCTCTCGGCTTCACAGGTACCACATTACCCCTAATACATACCACCACACCTTTGTAATATTATTGAGGGCTTAGGGTTGTAATGCCTCTTTGCTAGCTTAATGAGCTCTGCAAATGTCTTTGAGTCGGGAACATCCAATGATGTTAAACTTCAAATCACGTTATGCGTCTGGGCCCCATATAAAGTTAGCAGCATACTTTCTTCCTATCCTCCTGCTCCACTTTGTTAGCCTGGAAAACACATTCCAAACGCTCCACATACCAGTCTTCTGTAGCAGCCTTGAAAGCTTCTAATTTTCCGAGGAGGGGCATGACTACTTTTCACCGATTTGCAGGTTGGACTCGATTGAACGTGTTCTGCAACGGGGGTAACCAAACTTCCCTTCAAACGTCTTCTCAAAATTCGAAGAAAAGTAAGTGTTCCTCATAACATCGAATTTCACCCAGAAAATATATTCCAACATCCCCACCCCACTCCCCCACCACCGCTACTCTGCTCACTCAGCTGATTTCCACCTCGATTTAATTCTTGCAGAACAAAATGTCAAAAAACTCCGTGTAAACAAAATCAGCGCTAGCTTTGCATTTCAGGAACAGAGCAGTTAGCTGCAGTGAATATCAAAGTGTTAACTAGATAGTTAACACTGTACAGCCTGCTCTAAAGAGAGAACTGTACTAGTGGTTGTTTCGCTTATGTGAAACACATAATCGCAAGTGTTTGTTGCACTTGTGAAAGAACTGGCACCAGGCTTATTACAGCTGCTACATCTGATGTTTAATTACATCCTCGACCATGTAGACAACAGCTTGAACTTTCGATAAATGTATGCAGCAAGGAATGATGAGGTTTGAACTAGTAATCTTCTTATTAAGTCTTTCTGATGCTGACTATGTGCACATGTTTTTTCTTACTTAACACATCAGTTCACTGAATGTGGTTTCTCTGTGTTGACAAAGTGCAGATAATTTAGATTTTGGGTGCCAGGGTAAAGTGGGTGACATGATCAGTTGTATGTCTATATCTCCCCGATATTGGTTGATTCAATGACAGACGGTCCAAAGTCCCAAAGACCCATTGTGACTGCCACCTCTTCCCTTGTGCCAGCCCATTCACAAGTTCATTTTCAGAGACAGATTCCATAAACAAGGTCACCTTTATCAACTTGGTGCCACGAGCCAGGTCTTTTTCTCTGATCATCATGATCATGTATTTTTCATCCATTCTTCATCTGAACTCAGTCATTTCTGAACCTGTAATCCAATTCCATAAAGTGATGGCAGCCATATGATAATATGGACAGCCAAAAGAGTCAGAGGGTGGTGTGCTTACCATTGTGGGTAGGAACAGTGCATGTTGTGGTGCCAATTAGAAAGACCTCCGGTTAAATCCTAGCTCTATTCGGACGGTGTGCTAGTTGCTGTCATGGACTGTGGTCAGAGTGGATGCACTATCAATGTTGCTGGCTCAGGAGGAGAAAAATGAAAAAGGCATTCTCAGCCTGATGGCTGTCCAGTGAACGTCTGTAGGCAGCATTGGAATGAAGAATGAGTACACTGGACAGAAGGTGGGCCACAATAGGGAGAGAGTGAGGCATTAGCACAAAGGAGAGACGGTTGAGTACAGGAAGGACAAGACATAAAATGAAGAGAGTGGCACAGCTGGAGCCAAGACGAGATGGAACAGGAATTCAATATAATGAAGATTGGGTATGCTGCAGGTGGAATTGGATGAAGTGTAATGCTATGTAGCTTGGTTATTAGCAATAACAAATCTTATTCATAAACTAAAGTAGCTCATTTTATGACAAATAATCAGAAAAGGGAGTTGAGATTGGTTTTGTGTTCGGGAAAGCACTCACTAAAGGAGTATTAATCTTACTGTAATGTTTCCACTCCTTATTTGAGATCACTTCATGCTATGAAATAGATTTAAAATAAAAAATTTTAACTCTCGGTAGCCTTCTTTACCTGGATTGATTAAATGAAATAAAGAAGTGATTTGGAAAACAAAATAGCACTTTCAAAGCATTACATTTGTGCGGAAATTGCATTCACTTGGCATGCTGAATATGGTCAGAGAAGTCAGCACTAATCCCATCTCTGAATGAATTTCATTATTTTCCATTTGATCAATGTATTGCTATAGTCGCAGTGCTTTTTACTTGATCTGCTTCTTCCTGTCCCTTAACAATGTTTGCACAAAATATATTCAAGGATTCTACTGCTTTGCATAAAGACAATTCCAACCATCATAAATCACTGCTGTTTTCAAGGTCAAAGTTACATCCTCCACATATCGTTAAGCATGAGATTCTACAATGCTACCAATTGTTGGTGCAGCTAGAAACACAGATTGTTTTATTCAGTTTTGCTACTGTGTTATCCATGTCTGAAACCTGCAAGCGATAAAAGGAAAAACCATGAATGGTGGAAATGTTTTAAAAATCAACTGTCAGGCTAGTGACTTCAATGGAAAAGAAAATGGTATTGAATGTAAAGCAAACTATCAATTTGGCATCAGCCATTTTCTTTTTCAATAAATTTAGAGTAGCCAATTACCTTTTTTCCAATTAAGGGGCAATTTAGCATGGCCAATCCACCTCCCCTGCACATCTTTTTGGGTTCTGGGGGTGAGACTCACGCAGACACGATGTGAATGTGTAAACCCCACACGGCCAGTGACCCGGGGCCGGGATCGAATCTGAGTCCTTGGCGCTGTGAGGGAGCAGTGCTAACTACTGCGCCACCATGCTTCCCCGGAATCGGCCATTTTCTACTGTCAGCCAATTTCTGTGGTGCCTGGGCCCTGGGGTTGGATTGATGATAAAAACATAGAACATAAAACATACAGTGCAGAAGGAAGCCATTCGGCCCATCGAGCCTGCACTGACCCACTAAGCCCTCACTTCCACCCTATCCCCGTAACCCAATAACCCTCCTAACCTTTTTTGGTCACTAAGGGCAATTTATCGTGCCCAATCCACCTAACCTACACATCTTTGGACTGTGGGAGGAAACCTGAGCATCCGGAGTAAACCCACGCAGAGTGGAGATTTAGTTATTGCCAAGTTCTGGGTAAGGAGTGAATGGTGCTTGAGTGGGTCAGTGGGGAAGGAGTGTCAGAGAAAAGAGTGCAAGATTCACATGACCTCGTTTATGTTCTATTGCAACAATTCTTTCTTGCTCACCTTCAAAGTATCCTTAGATCCTAAGCGCTCAGATTTTCCCAAATGTCATTTCTTCACATCACAATCATCTGCTCCTGACTCCCATCTGGTGTCCTCTTTATTTTTAAGAAAAGTATATGTTTGAAATAAATTAATGAATTGTAGTATATGACCAATACAACAATGCCCCTGGTGTTTTGAGTGCCAGATTAAGAAAAATACCAAATGGATGCTAAAACTTTGGATACTACACAAAAAGAGCAGAAGAGGAAAGAAGGTGAGAGCCAACATTAAAGTCAAGACTGAAGGCTGGATCTTCGCAAAGTAGGGAAGATTCCATGGACCATTAAAAATGGCAGCCAGGACCCAAATGCAGAAGTCTTGCCCCCATTTCTGACAGATCCCATTTTTTGCCAGTAGGGAATGAGAGTAGGAGAGTGATTCATACATCACAGAAACCCAAACTCAATCAGACCATTTAAACTTGGTGCTGAGTTTAAACACACCATACTTTTGCTGTTGCAAAGGCCTTAATCCATAATGTGAGGGTCATGAATTTATGAAGCAGATGTAAATGCTCTTAAATGGTGGAAGCTCTGTTTAACTGTCATGATCTGATCTGAATTTTTTTTTTAATCCCCCTGTTGTTTAAACTATATTTGATTTTAAAAACCTGGCTCCAGCAGTCAGTGATTGTTTGAAACAAAAACCTCAGCTGGACTGCTTTGATTGTGGTGTCTGTTCAAACGGTTTCAATAGAGCTCTTTGTTGAATTCCCCTAAGGCCTATTCATTGTGAATCCTAGACTGAGTTTCAAAAGCTACAATTAATACAGCAGAGGTTTCTGAGTTCACAGTTTGATTGGCAGCGTAAAGAGGGTATTAAAAGGTTTGCGGTAGGACAGAAATTTGTTTTTATAAGATTTTCTTTATTCATTTACGGGATGTGGACATCACTGGTTAGGCCAGTGTAATAAGTTCACAGAGACAGAAATCCCTTCACCAGTATTCCTTTTATTTACAAAACCATCAGCTAAACAATGCAGTGCATTCCACTTGCTGTCTACACTAGGAGTGCAGAGGCTCTGACACTCCCTGTTATATACAGAGAAAGGGGTTCCATGATTGGGCCATTAATCAGGAAACTCTTATTCTAATTGGCTAATCTCAAAGGCCTGGCCTGAGTCATTACAGCCAGCATTTATTGGCCATAGTTGTCCTTCAGAAGGTGTGGTGAGCTGCCTTCTTGAACTGCTGCAGTCCCTGAGGTGGAGGTACACCCACTGTGCTGTTAGGGAGGGAGTTCCAGGATTTTGCCTCAGCGACAGTGAAGGAACGGCGATATATTTCCAAGTTATTAACCCCTTGAGAACATTTTAAAGCTTTGATGTTTTCATGAATGGGAGTTTTTTTTCACTATTACGTCTGTAAATTGAGTGCTGCATTGGAAGTTTATTTTATTTCACCTCCACATGGCTCCATCAGTCAGGCCAAGATAGAAACTGAGTGAGTGACAATGGAGTGGGTATGAAGGGAATGAGGAACTTGGTGAAGTGGGTGAGAGCATGAGTTGTCATGGAATGAAGAAGGAGTCATGGGAGGTGTGTGGGGGATGAGGAGATGTGTGGGTGGGGAGGGGACTGGAGGGCCTAACATCTTCTAAAACAATTGAGGTGAATTCCCAAGAACTGAGGCAGGCCTTCCAACCAGCCCTCCTTGGCACTCACCAGACCTCATAGCTGCCTATGCTCTGCTTCTGGAGTCAGAAGGCCCAACTCCAACCGGCACCCACGATTTCCCCCCCCAGTGCAAAAATCTCACAATTCAAGGCACTTATTTTTACCAGGGGTGGGTCTGGTACGTCAGAGATATTCCCAACTCAAACTATGTACCTCAGTAACTAAAATCTGGCCATAAATCTAATGCAGCTCTGAAAGACATGCTCATTGTGAGAAAAATAATAAAAGTATCAGTGACAATAATAGTACAGTCAAGTGAGTCACAATGTGTTAAATATACTGAGATAATTGAAGGGGTAGAATATATCAATAACTGAATAAAGTAGCGGTACAATACAGGATAGCATACAGTCAGTTTAAAGTAACACAATACCTATCAATAATTTGGATGAAGAAATAGAAAATTTTATTAACAAGGGCAGAATTGGCGGGTTTGTATGCTGTAAAACTCTGTGGGTCTCCTTCCAGCTGCCTACCAGCCCTCCCTCAATCTGGCACCAATTTTAAGTGGCCAATTAATAACCACTTAAGGACCTCTTTGAACCTGGCTGCAATTTCTAGTTTGGGGGAAAAGTGTTCTGAGACAGAAGAGAAGCCCAATACATTAGCCACTGAGGCTCCAAGTAGGAAGGGGAAGGCCTTTCTCCCAGGCTACCATTCCCGATCATGCCCCACCCCCCCACCGTCCCACAATGTGTGGCCTCCATGGGTGACCTCTCTCTCCCTAAACTTTGCAGCCTGCATCCACCCTATCCCCCCCCCCCCCCCCCCCCCCACCACCACCACTCCTCCAACCTCCATTCCCTGTCTACCACTGGGGCCACTACTACTGGCCCTGGCAAAAGACCCCCAGACTTAATTGCACTCTGTTCTGTGGGACAAGGTGTAATCCCAGAAGTGGCCACTGCTTTTTGTGGCATTGCTAGTACTAGTCAATGAACTCTCCACAGAGCATTGAATGGCTGCTTGGGCAGTTGTCAGGAGCTGGGGCATGCTCTCTTTTTCAGTGGCATGGCGAGAAACCCCGCCTTCTGAACAATTCTGCCACAAGTTTGCAGGTGATATTGTTAGGAGGCATAGCAAGTTGTGTGGATGAGGTGTGGGGGTAGTACGTTACAAGGGGGCATAGACAGATTAAGTTAGTTAAGAGAACAATGGCAAATGAAGCCTAATGTGTGGAAGTGTGAGGTTATCCACTTTGGATCAAAGAAAGGTCAATCAGAATATTTTCTTCATGCCAAGGGAATAAATACCGATGGAATAATGACCTTACTGAATAGTGCATTAGCTGTATCTTGCTCCTGTTTCTTATCATCTTATGTACATAAATCACTGCCAGCTAATGGACAGGTACAAATGTAATCACATAAGTGAAAGAAATATTAATATTTGGGGACTGGAGTAAAGAAAGGGAATTAGATTATGCTTCAGTTGGGCTGAGATTTGGTGAGGCCTCACCTGAAGTACAGACACCACACTTCAAGAAGAATTACCATAATTAAAATTTCAGGCGGAATTTACCAGCTGTTCATGCTGGTGGGATATTCCGGTCCCACTGACGGTGCATTGGTTTTCCAGCGACTAGGGGCGTAGTCAACGAGAAATCCTGTTAACAGCGTCGAGATCAGAAAATCCCACTGGCGGACCGCCTCCACTGCCAAAATACACATGGAGGGTTGGTCAGTAAATCGTAAATCCTGCCATTAACTTAAGTAAAATTTTGATAACAGATTGCACTAGTATGCTTTATATTGTGTTAAGTTTTTAAAAAATAAGTTTAGAGTACCTAATTCATTTTTTCCAATTAATTTAGCATGGCCAATCCACCTGCCCTGCATATCTTTGAGTTGTGGGGGCGAACCCCATGCAAACACGGAGAGAATGTGCAAGCTCCACACGGACAGTGACCCAGAGCGGGGATCGTACCTGGGACCTCGGTGCTGTGAGACAGCAGTGCTAATCCACTGTGCCACCGTGCTACCCCATATTGCGTTAAGTTTAATTGGTTGAGAGGTGATCTAATGAGTTCTTTAAAATGATGGCTGTGTTTCAATGTAAAACAATCGGTGGCTGCAGCACCGAAAAACGCCCCGCTATTCAACGCACATGGCCTTTGTTTTGGCCTCGGAGATTTTTTTTAAAATTTAGAATACTCAATTCATTTTTTTTTTCCAATTAAGGGGCAATTTAGCGTTGCCAATCCACCTACCCTGCACATCTTTTGGGTTGTGGGGGCAAAATCCATGCAAACACGGGGAGAATGTGCAAACTCCACACAGACAGTAATCCAGGGCCGGGATCAAACCTGGGGCCTCGGTGCCATGAGGCCACAGTGCTAACCCACTGCGCCACTGTGCTGCCCGACCTCGGAGAGTTCCTGTCTGCCAAGGCCGCACTTGAGTCATTTCCTGTGGGTGAGACCTAAACTTTCATTCCCTCCTCTTTCAGCCCTACCCCCCCAGTTTTTGACCCCCTTCCCCCCACCTCAGGGAAGTCCTGGGAACACCCCTCACCCCTGCCACCTGGTAAGGCCCCCTGGGCCTGATCCTGAACAGTGCCAACCTGACACCTGGGTACCCTGGTCCTGCTGGCCCGACAATGCCACCTTGCCCTCTTCCCGACCATCCGGGGTCTCTAATGGCCTAACCCCCCCCCCCTCGTGCCATTACAACTGGCCCATGTTTGTGGAAACCAGTACTAAACAGTGCCCTAGTGAGGTCTCCCAGGTGCAGCTGCCGGATCCAGGGCGCCAGGAGAATTCTGCGATGCATATTTAAATGAGCTAATGGATCATTTAAATATTCAGATCTGGATCACGCCCAGTGAATGTGACATCCAGATTGCGACATCTCGCGAGATTCCTTTAAATCTCACAAGGCTTCACCCTTACACCAAGTCGGACAACAATGAGTCTGTTGAATCATGCCCCAGATAAAGGAATTCAATAGGGTAGATACAGCAAAACTGTTTCAGGTGAAATGATTCCAGAGCAAGGGGATATCATCTTTAAATTAGAGAAGCATCCAGATGACTCTGCCGTCTTGCTTTGCAGCAGTACTTGAGGTGAGCTGCTGAGTGTTTGTTGTTCCTGTTTTCTCACTTTACAATACGTTTCCTGGATTTCCAGATGGTCCCTGTGGTGATGTTTCAAAATCTTCTCATCAGTTCTGCTTGCTAACGTCGGATGTGACCTCACATTCAAACTTTACTTTTCATTCCTGCCTCCTTCTATTCCCCTATTTCATTCTTCATTTTGTTTACAATTGGCTTTTCACACAGTCTTAAACAGCAAAAATACTATTTTAAGATTGGAACAATCAGATTATTGCCAAGAATGGGTGGATAGTTCACAATCCTACCACTGTTTGAACTCATTGATTTTTTCCATTAGAGATTTTTATGGAAGACAATAGGAGCCAAAGGGCTGAATTCTCCAGCCATTGGGATTCTCTTTTTCCCACTGGCGCATGTCGGTTTCCCGAAGGCGTGAGGTGGTTTCAACGATATATCACATTGACAAGTGGCGGGAATACAGAATCCCACTGCCAGTGAATGGCACGCCACCAAGAAACACACGGCTGAGAGGCCGGAGAATCCCGCCAAAGGTGTTTAGGAGGAACTTCTTCACCCAAAGGGTTGTGAATCTATGGAATTCCTTGCCCAGTGAAGCAGTAGAGGCACCTTCATTAAATGTTTTTAAGATAAAGAGAGATAGTTTTCTGAAGAATAAAGGGATTAAGGGTTATGGTGTTCGGGCCGGAAAGTGGAGCTGAGTCCACAAAAGATCAGCCATGATCTCATTGAATGGTGGAGCAGGCTCGAGGGGCCAGATGGCCTACTCCTGCTCCTAGTTCTTATGTTCTTATGTTTAATGGAACAATAACTGCTGCCAGATTCAGGTTTTCAAACTGAAAACTGTGCTAAGGTAATAAACATTAGCACTTCCCAGCAGCATTCAGAAATTCAGCATAGTTATAAATCCTTCACAAAAAAATAAACGCACCTCAATGCAATGAAGGATGTTGTATTATTATTAGCTTATTTACAGTACAAGGCACCAATTGCTCATTGGGGATTGGGTAAACATATTGTGGGGCCATTTATTAAGACTAGGCACATAAGACAGTTATACAAAGGTTTAAAGTTTGAAAGCATCAGAGCTGTGTGAGTGTATTCTGCACAAAGCAAAAGTGAAACTAGGACTGGATGATATGGCACACTTCCCTTCTCACGACGTCATGCTGATATTCATTAAAGGCATATTACAACAAATGGCAGCTGCCTGGTGCTGGCCCCAGGAACAAATGAAACAAAGTCAGCTGAAGAAAATTGATTTATTGAAAGGATAACCATGAGTTAAGGGAAAACGTTGCACAGATTGTTCCAGCAGATCGTTATCCATGGTAAAATGTTGCTGTGTTCAGCAGTGCTAGCATTATTAACAATCTGCACAAGGTTACCGTCAAGCATTTGGGTTTTAGTATGTGAAGTTGTATTTAGTAATTACTAATATAAATTTACACCATTAATTAAACGGCAAAGTAAAGATTCTCTAATGGCTTAGCTGGCAACTGCATAGCACTTGCACATTTTAAACATTATAAAAGTCAGGATGGTTTCATTTCTCCACTCTATGCTCAGTTAGTTGAGGTCAATTACCACAGTAAGTAAATTGCTGCATTGGCCTCAGCACACTTTGAAACACATGAAACAGACAAAAGTGATGAGGGGCAAAGGCCATCTAGCCTGCTGTCCAGATGTCCAAAGCATCATGATTCAGACACTTTCTACCCACCCGGAGCCATGTAATCTGCTGGAAGAGGGTGAAATCTAAGGCTATTTAGGGAATAATATGACCAGAAAATTCCTCTTTGATCCCATTACACAACTGAAACTGGGATAGCTAACCCTTGGAATCGAGAGGAAAAAGTATCGCCAAGGGTTTGTTCTCCTGATCGTAATCCACTAATCCTGGAACATGGATGTATATGGGCCAGTTGAATACAGGCTCAGACACAGCTATCGTGTTCAGAGCCACTGACGAAGTACAGCCACTTGATAGATTCACTGAAGGCTGGCTGATCTGGAGGAACCATACCCCAAGCTTGAAGAGAGGTAAGGAGCCACAGAAGGAGACATTAGGAGAAGTGACCAATGGTTTGGTTCAAGATATAGGTTTTGAGACAGAAGTGAGCAAGCAGACACGATCAAGGAGGAATTTCTGCAAATGTTCTTGAAAGTTGCAGGCACAGCCAAACCAAATTTGGTCCAACAATTTTTTATTGCTTTCTCTCAGATCTAACCTTGTGAGCAATTAAGAACGCCCTAAAGCACATTTTAATAAATCCTGCCTCCCTAAGAAAAATTACTGAATCAAAAATCTGTAAACTGCTACATTCCAGCTGCTGTGATTTACAAAGCTATTAGAATTCATTGCTAATGGCTGGAATGCACAGTGCAGCTCAAGGAACTGTTAACAGCATGTGTTTTTTTAAAGTTGTTACAATAATTGCATTGTGCAACATACTAATATTGATTGTAAAACATTTTATGCAACAGGAAATTACATATTGTTTAACTATTGATAAATTACCTGGATCACTTGTATTTAATTAAAGAAGGACGCAGCAAATAGGGTAAGGAATAATTGTTAACATACTAAAGGAGGCTATACAGAACATGGAGAATACATACACAGTAGTTGATCTCCTACAACACTGAACACAGGGAGCCGAGACCACCATCAGGGACCTCAGCAGAAGTCAAAGAACTTTTCCTCGAATCACTGCTCTCCTGACCAGCCTTTCACTTTTACCTTCCAAAATTTGAGTTTGTGCGGCCTCTTTCCTAATTCGCATCACCTCTATGCTCGCTGGTCAATACTGGCTCTCCCTGAGATAACATGTGATTTTCATTGCCCTATAATTGTGACTCTGCCTTCAGTCGGCTTAGGCTCTGCTAACTCCCGCAGCCTCTCTACCCATCGCTCTCCAAGTTTTAAGATGCTGCTTAAAATCTACCTCTTTCCCAGCCCTGGATCACTGTCCGTGTGGAATTTGCACATTCTCCCTGTATCTGCGTGGGTTTCACCCCCACAACACAAAGATGTGCAGGGTAGGTGGATTGGCTATTCTAGATTGCCCCTTAACAAGAAAAAAAATTATTGGTACTCTAAATTTTTTTAAAAATCTACCTCTTTAACCAGGCTTTTGGTGACTTGAATTTTCATCCTCGAGGTAGGTGGCAAAAGTTGGAAAAATCTCGGGCGTCATTCTCCGACCCCCCGCCGGGTCGGAGAATGGCCGTAGGCCGCCGTGAATCCCGCCCCCGCCGAAGTCTCCGGTACCGGAGATTGGGCGGGGGCGGGAATCGGGCTGCGCCAGTTGGCGGGACCCCCCGCTGGATTCTCCGTCCCGGATGGGCCGAAGTCCCGCCCAGAAATTGCCTGTCCCGCCGGCGTAAATCAAACCTGGTATTTACCGGCGGGACCAGGCGGCGTGGGCGGGCTCCGGGGTCCTGGGGGGGGGCGCGGGGCGATCTGACCCCGGGGGGTGCCCCCACGGTGGCCTGGCCCGCGATCGGGGCCCACCGATCCGCGGGCGGGCCTGTGCCGTGGGGGCACTCTTTCCCTTCCGCCTCCGCAACGGCCTCCACCATGGCGGAGGCGGAAGAGACTCTCCCCACTGCGCAGGCGCGGGAAACTGACAGCGGCCGCTGACGCTCCCGCGCATGCGCCGGGAAACTGTCAGCGGCCGCTGACGCTCCCGCGCATGCGCCGCATTTCCGCGCCAGCTGGCGGGGCAACAAACGCCATTTCCGCCAGCTGGCGGAGCGGAAATCCCTCCGGCGTCGGCCTAGCCCCTCAATGTTGGGGCTAGGCCGCCAAAGATGCGGAGCATTCCGCACCTTTGGGCCGGCGCGATGCCCGTCTGATTGGCGCCGTGTTTGGCGCCAGTCGGCGGACATCGCGCCGTTGGGGGAGAATTTCGCCCCTCATGCTCGGCCTTGGGGAAAAGTGCCAGCAAAGAAGGCACTTCTAGGGCTGGTTTAGTTCAATGGGCTAGGCAGCAGGTTTGTGATGCAGAACAAGGTCAGCAGTGAGGGTTCAATTCCCGTACCAGCTGAGAATTCTGAATTCTCCCTCTGTGTACCCGAACAGGCGCCGGAATGTGGCGACTATGGGCTTTTCGCAGTAACTTCATACTTGTGACAATAAAAGATAATTATTATTTGACAGAAGTGATCGAGCCAGAGCTGTCAATCAAACCACATTTTCCCTGGGGCTCTGGTGTTTCAGTACTCTAAGGGATTCCTGGATTTGTAGCCAGCTTGCACAGTGTTTATTTACACAAGATAAAGTGGTTTCAAATGCATGCAGTATCTACTATTGATACTTTGAAAGGTCTGCTGATTGAGACTTTTATTAACCTGTGGGACAAAAGCAGAAAGTTATCAATTAATTAGTATTTTATGGTCACTGTCTGTGTGGAATTTGTACATTCTCCCCGTGTCTGCATGGGTTTTGCTCGCACAACCCAAAGATGTGCAGATTAGATTGATTGGCCGCACTAAATTGCCCCTTAATTGGGGAACAAATAATTGGGTACTCTAAATCTTTAAAAAATAATTAAAACATTTATTAAGCTTTTTTCGTACACATGGTTTTCTCACTATACTGTTCGTTGGTTCTATGCCGTCCATATTGGGTGAATGGGCATGGAAGTGCCATAGATTAGCATGGGGAATGAAAGGTTGGTTTGGGGCAACCTTGGGATGTGGGCATGAGGGGCCAGAGGTGTTTGTTGGGGGCATACCTTGGCATGGGGGACTTGAAGAGGACCGTTTGAACTTACCTTTCAAAAGGATGCTTCATGCAGACTATAGTTTATGACACCTTGAGATACTGTTAACCAGACTCTTTGAAAAGCTAGTCCGACTCCATGAACACTAGGACACACTTGTTCCTGCAACAGAGCCGATGAGGTTGTAAGTGCGTCCCACCCTTAAAAGGTGCTGGTGAAAATCAGCAATTCCGGATTTAAGTTCTGGTTGTCATTTTAAGCCCGCCACGAAATCGTCCATGCTTCACGAGAATCTAGTCCAAGACTTCCTTATGTGACTTTTGTTGTTGCACTGGTTTAGCATTACTGTAATGTAAGCAGCTCAGCAGCACACTCTCAAATCTCACGATATTCACCCTAATGAATTGGCTCCAGTGATACTAAACCTCTAGTTTTATTCTTCTAACCTCAAAGCTGCAGGATGTCATTTTTTATTCCAGGTTTTATTTAAAAATATACCTTCTGCTCTGTCTATAGCAGAAAATGAAAAGGAAAATAAAATCTCCCTTGGTGTTCAGAGAAAGACAGGATGTAATTTATTGGCCTCTGAGATGTTACATTTAAAAAGTTTGATGAAAAACAGGCTCTCAGTCCTCAATGGTCAGCAGCACTTCGAGACTGTTTGGATGAGGAGTGGGGGCGTGATGGAAATATAAACGCTACATCCAGTGTTAAAATGGCCAAGAGCATTGATGTGCCACACACTGGGTTGAGGTTACTTGTTATAAGCAGACATTATGCTATATTTCCAAACAGAGGAAGTCACCCACCTCCTCGCAAGCCGCAACCCCCCCCCCAGCCCCCAACATGAAATGAACGGAATAGCATGGCAGGACTCACGGCGCCGAGAACCGGGGTTTGCTCCCGGCCCCAAGTCACTGTTCGTGTGGAGTTTGCACATTCTCCCTGTGTCTGCCTGGGTCTCACCCCCACAACCCGAAGATGTGTATGGTAGGTGGATTGGCCTTGTTAAATTGCCCCTTATTTGGAATTAAAAAGGTCATTAAATGACTGCTTCAACAGTCCAACTATATGCGAGCATACAAAATCAATGGGCAAGAAAGGGCTGGGTGGTCAACACAGCCTCCATATGAAGCATCATGAGTGGATGATTCCTACCCCCACTGCATCGTACAATCATCTCCTGAGATGGGAAAGGAAAAAAGAAAGATTCCAAGGCTAATGAGTGAAAAAAATACTCTGGAAAATTCCTGCCTGACCCTCGCTGATAATCAAGGCAATATCATTTTCACGTCATTTGACAGTCTAATGTTTAGCTTTGTCGGAGCAGGATAAGGAACTACAGTATTAGTCAATGTGGATCTGTTTAGCACAGGGCTAAATCGCTGGCTTTGAAAGCAGACCAAGGCAGACCAGCAGCACGGTTCAATTCCCGTACCAGCCTCCCCGAACAGGCGCCGGAATGTGGCGACTAGGGGCTTTTCACAGTAACTTCATTTGAAGCCTACTTGTGACAATAAGCGATTTTCATTTCATTTCATTTTCATTTCATCTCCATCTGTTAACCAAGAATGAATGGAAGGGCAGCATGGTGGCCTCGTGGTTAGCACGGCTGCCTCACGGCGATGAGGTCCGAGGTTCGATCCCGGCTCTGGGTCACTGTCCATGTGGGGTTTGGACATTCTCCCCGTGTCTGCGTGGGTTTCGCCCCCACAACCCAAAAATGTGCAGAGTAGGTGGATTGGCCACACTAAATTGAACCTTAATTGGAAAAAGGAATTGGGTAATCTAAATTTAAGAAGAAAAAAATGGATGAATGTAAATCTAGCCTTGGACTATAAAGATAACTTGAAACAGTTGCTTATGATTTACTTTTATACTATCCCTAAAAATATATAATGAATTCCACTGTTGAGATGGTTCATACTGAATAACACTTGGCCCATGTGATCGCCTGGATTGATTTTGATTGCCAGTGAGGGACAGACCACAATTTTCCAGAGTATTTTACTACTACTGAGGATTTTACTATTTAACTTTTCTCTCCTTCAGGAAGTTACAAGGCTGCAGAGTGCAGTGGGGGTAGAAAGTGTCATGGTAGAATGTTTCATCATGGTAGGTTGACCAACTGGGCTGCTGAAGCAGTCATTTCATGGTTTTGATTGTTGTCGAAGGAGCTTGCAGCAAAAATCATCCAAAATGCCTGGAGGCTCCATGGTGTGCTGAATGCATCATATTCTCACAATTCACCCTGACATTACTCAAGAGTAAAATTGTTCCTCAATTACAAACAAGACAAAACTGCCACAGCGTCTGCTGGAGTGACGGTCTCACACTGCCAAGAGAAATGTAGCAACATCATTGTATGTCACTCCCATTGATCGGCTCGATTTTTAGACTGATGTTGTGTTGCTAGTTCAACATTACAGAAATGCATACTCCTGCCAACTAATTTCTGGCGTAAAATAAATGTACTTGAATTTAAAAGGGGACACATTGTTTTTGTGATCATTTGATTGCAATCCAATGTAAGAATAACCTGAAGACCTTCCATTAAAATACCCCCTCGGGACGTTACTAGTATTCCATTGCATCTGGAGTAGTTCTGTTGAAGGATCATTACAGCTGTATTTTAGCAAAAGACAGCACCCAATTTGCGCACAGAAATGGAACGGGGAAAAATGACCGCATCATATGAGTTATTGGCCAGGATGCTCTTCTTGAAATATTTTTATTTCTATTCGTTCATGGGATGCCAGCATCACTGGCAAGGCCAACATTTATTGTTGAATCCGGATTGCCTTTGAGAAGGTGGTGGTGAGCTGCTGCCTGAAATCACTGCAGTCTGTGTGATGTAGGTGCACCCATAGTGCTGTTAGGGTGGACGTTTTCACAAAAATGGAGGAATGGTGATATTTTTCCAAGTCAAGATGCTGTGTGATTTGGCTGGCAGCTTGCAGGTGGTGGTATTTCTATGTGCCTGCTGCCTTTGTCTTTCTAAGTAGTAATTGTTGCTGGTTTGGAGTTTGTTGTTGAAGGAATCTTGGCAAGTTGCTTCAGTACATCTTGCAAGTGCTACTCACTGCTGCCACTGTGCGCAATGTGGGGGGGGGGATGAATGTTTAAGGTACTGGGTGGGATACTGATATAAGCGGCCTGTTTTATCCTTAATTGTGTTGAACTTCTTGACTATTGTTGGAGCTGCAATCATCCAGGCCAGTGAGGACTACCCCATTAAGTCCCTTGTACACGGTGGACAGGCTATGGGGAGTCAGTAGGTGAATTACTTACTGAAGTACACTCAACCACCCAGCCTTTAACCTGCTTTTGAAGGTACAGCATCTATGCTGCTCATCCAGTTAAATCTCTAGTTAGTGTGACTCCCATGAATTTGATGATTGTGGTGGGAAGATTGGTGCTCAGTCATTGTAATGCTATTGAATGTCAAGGGGAAGTGGTTTGACTCTGTCTTGTTGTAGATGGTCATTTGCTGGCATTTGTATGGCATAAATTTTACTGAATGTTGTCCAGATTGTGTTGCTTGCAAGCACACGTCATTGTCAGTGGAGTCGCAAATGGAACTCAACGCTGCAATCATCAGTGAATAGCCCTAATTCTGACCTTATTGGAGGGAAAGCCATTGATGAAGCAGCTGAAGATGGTTAGTGTTACAGCCATGGGTAACTGACTTAAGGCAGCATTTTTTAAAGATGTGTCTAACCCCTGTAATCATTAGGAACAGCTAAATGACAGGTTTTCTCCTATGTTTTAGAAAATATTGTGATTATAAAAGATATCATGCAGTTAGGTCTTCAGAGTTTGTGAGTTCTTTGTCAGACTTTTCTGCAGGGTGAAGACTTTGAAAGTGATGCAGATCTGCAATCCTTTTTTTTGGTCTGCCAAAGAAAAGCATCCGGAGATTCAGGAAGGTGGATTCGCTGTTGATTAAGTTTTGCAGTAACAGATTCCTCTCAGTCCACTCCAGTCAAAGTTCAATACCCTGTTCTGGTTCCTCAAGTAGAGAGGTCAAGGCCAACTCGAATCCCTGCCTTTAGTATTTCTTCGGCAGAGTCATGTTCTTTCATCAGTTTCGATGTGTTTTTTCCTTCTAAACCAAAAATGTGCCTAATCAGATCTCCTTCGCAGAAACCTAGGCCAGGAGTTTCTTGCCCCCCACCCGCCCCCCAACCCCCTACCATTCCACCACACACAATGGACTCCCCACCTCCACTGCAGTATCAGCTTAAGTGAAGTTGGAATTATTGTTTAATAATAATAATTGTTATTATTGTCACAAGTAGGCTTACATTAACACTGCAATGAAGTTACTGTAAAGCCCCTAGCCGCCACATTCCGGCGCCTGTTCGGGTATACTGAGGGAGAATTCAGAATGTCCAATTCACCTAACAAGCACGTCTTTCGGGACTTGTGGAAAAATGAAAATGAAATGAAATGAAACCGGAGCGCCCGGAGGAAACCCACGCAGACATGGGGGAACGTGCAGACTCAGCACAGACAGTGGCCCAAGCCGGGAATCGAACCTGGGTCCTTGTGCTGTGACACAACAGTGCTAATCACTTTGCTACCATACCGCCTCAATATTCGGTCTCAATATTCACACTATTAACTAATTTGTTACTCCGGGCAGCACGGTGGCGCAGTGAGTAGCACTGCTGCCTCAGGGTGCCGAGGTCCCAGGTTCGATCCTGGCTCTGGGTCACTGTCCGTGCGGAGTTTGCATATTCTCCCCGTGTTTGTGTGGGTTTCGCCCCCACAACCCAAAGATGTGCAGGGTAGGTGGATTGACCATGCTAAATTGCCCCTTAATTGGAAAAAATGAATTGGGTACTCTAAATTTATTTTAAAAAAACAAATTTTTTACTCAATTTATACAATAATGAATAAAGTGAGCATATACACCATGATGTTAAAAATTACTTATCTCAAAATTATGATTGACGTCTATCTGGTCTGTAATTTTGGGGTTTACTAAGTTATTTGTAAGGAACATATTTATAGTTTCACTACAAACTGCAAACGGGTGACATTGCCCCATTCCCCTCTCTCCTTGTCCAATGGTTTAATTCCCACCAAAAATGCCTTACAGCCATGAATCGGGTTCTGTCTTTTCAGGAAGGCTCCACATAGTCATAGAGGGATGCAGCACCCAAAAGGCCCTTCAGCCCATCACATCTATATTTCTCCCTTCTGAAGAATGTGAAGTGTGAATAACACAGCTTTTCTACATGAAGAAAAGTGCATTTGAACATCTGACAGCGGCAGTTTCTAAGTTAGCTCACCTGAAAATAAATAGGCTCAATGAAAGAATTAATGGGGGCTCAAGTATCTATACTTTTATCTATATCTTAGAGGTACTTAAGTTTCAGGGTGTTTGAGGGTGCTTCTTAGCAATGTGGTTCGGTCAAATGAGGCTCATCAGTGAAAAATATTAAAGGTTACTTATGCTGTCTGAAGAGGTACTCAGTGTGAGTCCATTTTATTTCAGTCTTGACCAATTTTGAGATTTTGGTAGAATTCCCTCCAGGACTAATTTGTTTTTACTAGACTGGTGAATATCTTCCTGGGCACTTGTACCAAATGCACTTCCCCCTAAACTTGGCATCAACGTTTTAAAAGATTTTGCTGAGTCATTATGATTTCAATTTCGCTTGACAGACAGAAACTTCTAAAGTTTCCAAAACTTAAATGTCAGCCTCAAACTCTTCATCACAGAAAATGTTTCCTTACAGTTAGCTTTTGCTACATTCAAAAGGATTATTTCAGGAACTTTTGCAATATTATTTTTATACTAGTACAATTTCCATTCTTTTTTCAATGTATTTATTAAAGAAGTAACTCATTAATTCAACATTTTTCTATATCATTCCCAACTTTTTGTAAGATAGATGAATGCTAAAGCCCACAAAATACCTAATAATGTTCAAAGTATTATACTGAAAAATTCAAATATGTAGTTTATATTAATTAAAAGGTTATATCCCCCCCCCCCCACCTCAGAACTCTCACTAATGTACTATAGATCAGAAAATTAGTTTGAGATCTATCATATTATACCTTGGGTTATCTTATCCACAATACCTAAATGCTTTACTTGTATTGCTCAACATCATCCAGCCCAAGGGAAATTGGTTAGTGACCAAACCAAATCAATCGATAGTTTATCCATTGCACAGATGAGTGAGATGTAACTTAAATCAAAGACTGAGGTGGCCATGGAGATCCATGAACTATTGAAACTTTGTCTAATACTAACTAAATGTCAATACTTCTGCAAGGGTAAGTATTGGTGACTGCAGGAAAGGCAAGTTAGTTCCCAATATACATCAACAGAATCTTTATCATAGGTAAAGCAGTAACTAGATTGTAAACATCACCATATTTTAACATTAATTTTACTTAGTATAACGGAATTATGTCCCATGCGTAAAATTGCAGTCGATACTTTGCAAGTATAGTTTACAAGTAAGTACAGCCTCTATTAGTAAGATTGTCTTCAGTGATCCCCATACAAGACCATATAAATCTCATTGAATGGCTGTGCTGCTGAACATGGTGATACTCTGATGGCACCTTGAGATACATGAGCCTCCATTAACATCTTTCAGTTGAGCCTATTTATTTTCAGTTGAGCTAACTTGGAAACTTCAGCTGTTGGATGTTCAAATGCACTTTTCTTCATGTAGAAAAATTGTGTGGTTCACACTTCACATTCTTCAGAAGGGAGAAATGGGCCACACAAGAATGGTGCTGAACCAGCCAAGGACAAAACTAAAATAAACCTGGGAAGCTTGACTCCATGCTTAATTTATCCAACCAATAAGACCATAAGACTGTTGTCTGTAAATTATCAGACACTTCGACCAGTTTATGACTGAAACATTTTACCCAGATGAACAAAGAACAAATACAGGTTCACGATTCAACCCAAATGTATTCACAAACACAAGAAAACAGTTACGCTCCCAAATTATTCCAAATAAACTGCGCAACATTCTAATGCTACCCGTGCCAATGAACTGGATCGAGTTGCGGGTCCAATCCTCTGAGCCTCAGTCGATTTGGCGCCCTCTTCTGCGAAGGTGGTTCTCACGCACCTTTTCTGTCCATTCGCTGGTCCGCCGTTGAACCTTTTCGGTTGTGTCCATGTTGAGTCATCGCTGGGGAGGTTCTCTGTGTGTCCTTTCTTTGCACAGGGCTAAATAACTAGCTTTTAAAGCAGGCCAGCAGCATGGTTCAATCCCCATACCAGCCTCCCCGAACAGGTGCCGGAATGTGGCGACAAGGGGCTTTTCACAGTAACTTCATTTGAAGCCTACTTGTGACAATAAGCGATTTTCATTTCGTTTCATTTCATTTTCCCCCTCTTCACGGCCTTCCTGAGATTTCGCTAGCCCTCAGCCAATGAGGTAACTAGGTGGAGATCGCATCACCCAGTGGAGTTGCTGATTACAACTCTGCAAGATACCAAGACCTCCCCCCAGGGGTTCATCCTCAGGTGCATTGTCCGCATGGAAAGGCAGGAAATCAAGATGCCAAACAGTCCGGCTGCACCTGTGTAATCCATAACAATCTATCGATCTGAATAGCGCCAGATATCTCCGATCTCCTGTTTACAAGACAAGTCTAGACTTGCCCTGGCTTGCCTGCCTCTGCCTCTGACCAGTGTATAAAAATTTGGCTGTTTGAATTTCCATCAGGCTGATGGTTCTGACTGTGGTTTAATTTAAGGTGTCAAATTCTTTTTTTAAAATAAATTTAGAGTACCCAATTCATTTTTTCCAAATTAAGGGGCAATTTAGCGTGGCCAATCCACCTACCCTGCACATCTTTGGGTTGTGGGGGCAAAACCCACGCAAACACGGGGAGAATATGCAAACTCCACACGGACAGTGACCCAGAGCCGGGATCGAACCTGGGACCTCAGCGCTGTGAGGCAGCAGTGCTGCTCACTGCGCCACTGTGCTGCCCTTAAGGTGTTGAATTCTGATGTTAAACTGTCCAACTTTGTGTCAGGCCTAAGATTCAGATCGTTGGCCATTTTACCACAAGATCATAAGACATAGGAGCAGAATTATGCCATTCAGCCAATCTATTCTGCTCGGCCATTCAATGAGATCATGGCTGATCCGATGTGACAATCCTCAACTCCATAACCCTTGATTCCCTCCCTGACTGATTAAAAATCTGTCGATCTCAGCCTTGAACATACTTTTTTAATGTATTTCATTCCAAACATGTAAAAAAGCAGTAATATGTACAACAGCACCCTCCACAACCTCAGTCCACAGTTTGCACAATTTTTCCCCTTTTTACCCCCTCCCCTCCCCTCTCCCCATCCCCACGACAAACAGTTCCTCAAATATTGCCATAAACAACCCCCACTGTGTCTCAAAGCCCTCCGCCGACCCCCTCAACTCAAATTTGGTCTTTCACAACCGGAGAAAGTCATACAGGTCCCCCAGCCAGGCCGTCACCCCCCCCCCCCCCCCCCACCCCGACCTCCAATTCAGCAATATCCTTCGGGCAAATAGAGAAGCGAAGGCCACAACATCAGCCTCCTTCCCCTTTAGCAGCTCCAGTATTTCCAATACCCCTAAGATCGGCACCATTGGGTGCAGCCTGACCACTAACCCCAATTTTTGATAATGTCCCAAACCCCACAATTTTAGATAACATCCAAAAAGCCTTGAACATACTTAATAACCCAACCTCTACAGTTCAAATATCAGTGCAGCAATCAACAAAGATTTGGAATCACAATAGGAGAATATAAGGCACAGTGGTTAGCACTGCTGCCTCACAGTCCCAGGGACCCGGGTTCAATTCTGACCTTGGATGACTCTGTGTGGAGTTTGTACATTCCCCCGTGTCTGCGTGGGTTTCCTCCAGCTGCTTTGGTTTCCCCCCACAGTCCAAAGATGTGCAGTTTAGGTGGCTTGGCCATGATAAATTGCATCTTTGTGTTCAAAGATGTGTAGTTTAGGATAGGGCTGTATGGATGGGCGAGTGGGCAGAGGTAGAGTGATCTTTCAGAGGATTGCAGCAGAGTTGATGGGCAGAATGGCCTGCTTCTGCACAATAGGGATTCTATGATACTATATCAGAAGAAGTTACACAGGGAAAATTAAATAGAATGTGCAGCACAGAATTGAGCTATTTGGCTCAACTGGCATTTGCCAGCATTTATATTCCATGCATGAGGGTCTTCCCACCCTTTTTTTATCCAATTCTACCAGCATAAGCTTTATTCCTTCTTCCTCATGTGCTCATCTAGCTTCCCATTAAATGCCTCCATGCTAGCCACCTCAACTATTTATTGGGGTGACAAGTTTGACACTCAAATCACTCTTTCATTAAAGACATCTCTTCCAAATTCACAGTTGAACTAATTAATTACTATCCTGCATTTCTAGCCCCCAATTTTGGTCTCGCCACAAGTTCGCTTTATCTCTATTCACTATACCTACCTCATCAAGCCCTTTCATAAAGAGCTCTATGGGTCACTCATTGGTCTTTTTGTTTCCAGAGAAGTGATCAGCCTGTTCAATCTTTCCAGGGAGCAATCAGCTGCAATCAAATCATAAAATCATTAAATCACTACAGTGCAGAAGAAAGCCATTTGGCGCATTGAGTCTGCACCGTCCCTTTGAAAGCCCACCCTACCTAGGCTCAATGCCCGCCCTATTCCTGCAACATCACCGCAAGGGGCAATTTAGCATGACCAAACCACCTAACTTGCACATTTTTGGACTGTGGGAGGAAACCAGAGCACCCGGGGAAAACCTACGCAGACAAGGGGAGAATGTGCAAACTTCACACAGACAGTCATCCGAGGCCAGAATCAAACACTGGTCCCTGGCGTTGTGAGGCAGCAGTGCTAACCATGGTGCCACCATGTCACCACAGTGCTCAGGTCAGAGCACCCATTCAGTACAGTGTCCGGTTCTAGTCACTTAGAAACAGGAGATAAGGCAGTAAAGTGTTTAGAAAAGATAAAACCCAGAACAGTACTTTAAATTAAATCACTAGAATCGAACAAAGATCCACAGGTTCAAATTGGAAAAGGGCAACTTCAGTTCTACTTTCAGAGAATTCTTCACACAAAGAGCAATTAACACATGGATTTGGCTCCTAGTTCAAATGAAAGAGGTGTAAATGCTCGAATTATTTAAGAATCGGTTGCTGATTAATTGGATCATGCAGTGGCATAACTTCTGTTTCATATGGATGGATGACTTTGAATGGATCAAAATATCTTTGCCATTGCAATATTCTGTGTGATCTTACAAATTTTCTGCAAACCTTCGAAGAATTTTTCAAACTTCATGGTCTTAGCAAACTGCTGAAAATCTTCACCCAACCTTCTCTCTTTTATCAGCAGGGTCAATGCAGCTCACCTTAATTGCTTTACATTACCATAAAGAGAATCCTGCCTCAGGGAACCCAACCGACAGATGTCACCATCATTGAAGAAATCCCAAAACATGTCTCAGATAGTTTAACTGTCAGCTTTATACACTGCTAACAGCCAAGAAGACTAATTGCAGCAGTGCCTTCAGTTATAGAATATAGTCTGTTCCCTCTTAGCTGAGGTCCAAGATTCCTGATGTAAAAAAGGCCCTTTGTCATTTAGATAACATCATTTGTTTCCATATTTCATCCATTTTATCTGCACTCTTAAAATAAATTAACTTCAAATGGATTGGAGCACTCCTGCAATGCTTACAATGCATTGACTTAATCAGTCTTCCAGGTAGAGCAGGTCATTAATTTAAAGCCAACCCTGAGAATTAAAAAATATATATTTCTGTTGACATTTTGCACTTAATATCCAAACCTTGCAGAGCAATGCAGAAAGAACAATAATAACCAACACATTAACAGTAACACCAACACAGGTGTCACAAGCTGTCCCGCGTCTGTGACAGTGGTCCCAGTTCCATCTTTTCCCTACATTATTTACATTAGTGTGTATCTTATAGCTTTTTTCAGAAGTGTTCTTATCGGGACTCTTAACATTTAGTGATGTGAGTTACAAACAACTTTTCATATATATTTACAATTATTGCCAGGACTCTTTACATAGTTTATAATTTATAATTACAATTACATTTGTTTTGCTGGGGAGGGAAGTCCTGTTCCCCCCTTAAGTACGCGGGGGAGAATGGTCCGTCCTCCTGGTTTGGAATGTGTGGGAGGGATCTGTGTCCCCTCCTGCGAATGGCCTCCCTCCATGTTCCTTCACTGCTATATGCGGGCTCCCTTTCATCCAGGTGGTGTTCCTTGCACCACCCCCCTTTCTACCCCCCCCCTTCCTATCCCTTCTCTCCCCCATTTGCAATCTAGTTCCCCCCCTCGCCCCATCTCTCAGTTAGTTGCTGGTTGCAATAAGGTCCGTGAAGAGGTTTGTGAACTTCTTCCATGTGTCGTGGAATCTCACCTCGGATTCCCTTATCGAGAACTTTATTTTTTCCACTTTCAGGAACTCGGCCAGATCTGAGAACCATCCGAGGCTCTGGGTGGCACTGCCGACCTCCACCGTAGCAGAATTCTCCACCTGGGAATCTGTGAGGCGATGGCCAGGGCGTCCGCCCCCTTTCCTGTTCAGAGGCCTCGATGCCCTGATGCCTTGAAGACCGCCACAGATGGGCCAGGCTCCATCTCGACCCCCACCACCCAGGACATGGGCTTGAAAAAGGCCATCTAGAACTCCCTGAGTCTGGGCAGGACCAGAACATGTGGGTGTGGTTGACCGGGCCCCCCTGACACCGCTCGCACCTATCCTCCACCTCCGGGAAGAACTCGCTCACACGTCTTAGTAAGGTGTGCTCTGTGCACCACCTTGAGCTGCATTAGGCTTAGCCTGTCACAAGAGGAGCTGGAGTTGATCCTGTGCACTTGCCTCAATCCAGAGTCCTCCCCTTATCTCCATGCCCAATTCCTCCTCCCATTTTCGCCTGGTCTCATCCAGTGGGGTCCTGACCTTTTCTATGAGACGTCCGTAGATGTCGCCACATTTATCATCCCCTAAGCATGCTAGCCCTAACATTGTGTCCAGAAATGTGTGTCCAGCCTCTGGGGGAACGCTTTTGTTTCCTTGCAGGGGAAGTCGCGCAGATGCAGATACCTGAGCTTGTTCCCTTTTGGGAGTTGGAGCCTCTCCGAGAGTTCCCCCAGGGTCGTTAGTCTAACATCCACATATATGTCCTTCACTCTCAGTGTCCCCCTGTCCTCCCTCCACGCCCCAAATGTGCTGTTTATCCTCACCGATGTGACCGTATATTTGTTGCATGAGGCCCTCTATGGACATCTCACCAAGTTTGAAATGGCACCTGAACTGGTTTCGTGTCCTCAGTGTGGCCACTTCCACTGGGCTCCTGGAGTGTGTGTATGGGGGATCGGGAGTGGAGTGGTGGCCAGCACTCATAGGGATGTCCCCATGCAGGAGCCCTCCTCCATTCAGATCTAATCTGCCTCCGGTTCCCTTAGCCACACACTCACCCTCTCTGCGTTGGCTGCCCAGTGGTAGAATAGGTTTCTGTTTCTCCCCCTACCCTTGTGCTCCCCCCTCCTAGTCCCCCTCTCCCCCTTTGGCATTTTTCCCCTTCTCTGCTTCCCCGAACCACCCCTTTACACCCTTTGTTTCCCCTGTTTTTCCCTTCCTCTCTGCCAGGTGCTGTCTCCCTCCCGGAAGGTTGACCCCACAAGAGAGATGGGGCAGCCCTCCATCCGCATTGTAACATGGAATGTAAGGGGCCTCAACAGGCCGGTGAAGAGATCCAGAGTCCTTGCCCATCTCAAGGGCCAGAAGGTGGATGTAGCCTTCCTACAGGAGACACACTTAAGAGAGAGCATGGTAGCACAGTGGTTAGCACAGTTGCTTCACCTCTTGCAGCCCGCTTGCCGGCCTTTGCCCTCTATCGTTGTTTGCCCAGTCCATTTTCCGGACAAATTTGTTGACTTCCTATGGGGCGCCAAAGTAATGTTCTTTACCCTGATATCTGACCCATAGCTTGGCAGGGTAGAGCATGCCAAACTGCACCCCACTTTTGGAGAGTGTGGATTTGGCAACGTTGAATTCTGCCTGACACTTGTCCAGGTCAGCACCAATGTCCTGGTACAGGCCGATTCTATGTCCTTCCCACTTGCATCCTTTTGCTCCCTTCACTCACCTCAGGATCCGCTCTTTGTCTTAGTACCTGTGGAGCCTCACGACAATTGCTGTGAGCTACTATTCACCAGAGATTGCTGCATGATTGGCATTACCCCATCATTAGACTTACAACAACTGGCGCTCACTCAACCGCTCCATATGCAACAAATAATTGCTGTATTTGCAGTTTGTACTCTTAAAACAAAATAAAGGCACAATTGATGGAGTCATTTATGGTCCAACAATGGCTTTGTATTTTGAAATGCGTTAGCAATTTTAACAATAATTCTTCCTCATATGCTGCATATAGCACACAAAATAGGATGCAAGTTAAACTGGGAAAATTATAAAAGGAAATAAATCCTTCACAGAGGAAATGAAATGCACAGGGAATACAGCCAAATGATAGAACTGAAATGGGACACGGAGAGTATGTACTGCACACGAATGGTGCTGGTTGAGAATATGTGGGCTTGTAATTGGCTCATGAAGCAAGAAGGGTCTCGGCTCAGCAGAGAGAAAGATCAGAAAATGTAATTTATCGTGAATTGTTATAAAATATAGAGCTTTTGCATGCTGGCAGCAGCTGCCTTAGTTCCTGAATTTAAGGAATATGAAACAAACTGAGCACTGTACTCAGTCTTGTTCAAATGTGTATGCATCCCGTTCCATAAGCGAAATATTTGTTACAACACATTTTACTGTGATGACAGTTTGAAGCATATTATTTAAATATTCAGATGTGCATGCGTCCACATCAAAACGTTGTTAACCATCCAAATCCTTAAATCCCATTGGTTCCACCGATGGACGATTGGTCCTGCCATTCACCAAGGGCCCAGATACCACATTGACCTCCTTTATCAATTTGCACTTTTAACCCTGTCTGTGCGAGTACTTCAATGTGATTGGCTACTTACTCCATGTGCTGCCATCACTGCTGCTGGATGCTTGGAGATCTCCTTGATCTGGTGCCATATTGACCTGTCTTTGGAAAAAGGGAGGTTTGTGTCATAGAGACTGCTAGATCTCTCTTCAAGATCATCAGCAAGCAGTGTTGCTGCACCACTGGTTGTAAAATCTAGCCATTAAATGTGTTAATGAAGTGTCCTACTGGCCCATGGCAGCACACTTGGATGTCCTTGTAATGTTTTTGTTGGATGGTCTGATTTACAAGAACACTTGTAGCTAAAGCTGGAAATGATCCATTAACATTAACTGTGGGTTAACTATATACAAAACAACAGATGAATAACAGTATGAACATGCAGAAGCAACCTCTCTCCCAGCTCACTCGCCAGTCTGAGGTCACCTGACTCTAACATTCACTTATATACTAATGAGACTCCTAGAGGTCAGTCGGTGAATTACAGCACAACCATGATACCACAACATCCCCTTTCCTTTGAAGGAATAAATTAATACATTATCATCAGTATATTTACATATGTTCTCATTAGCCTGTGAGTCTAACATTATTACTTTTTTTCTTTAATTTTTAAAAAACTGGTTTAACAAATACAAGAACAGCAAGCATAGTATATATAAATAGTCCAAAGATCTGTTGGTTAGCGCTGCTGCCTCACAGCGCTAGAGACCCAGGTTCAATTCCAGCCTCGGGTGACTGTCTGGGTGGAGTTTGCACATTCTCCCCCGTGTCTGCATGTGCTTCCTCTGGGTGGTCCGGTTTCCTCCCACAGTCCAAAACACGTGCAGGTTAGATGGATTGGCCCTGATAATATTACCTCTTGAGTGTCCAGGGATGTGCTGGTTGGATGAAGTTACGAGGATAGGGCAGGGGTCGGGCCTAGTTAGGGGCTCTTTCGGGGGGTGGGTGCTGACACGATGAGCCGAATGGCCTCCTTCTGTACTGTAGGGATTCTATAATTCTAAAAGGGGCAGCATGGTAGCATTGTGGATAGCACAGTAGCATTGTGGATAGCACAATTGCATCACAGCTCCAGGGTCCCAGGTTCGATTCCGTCTTGGGTCACTGTCTGTGCGGAGTCTGCACATCCTCCCCGTGTGTGTGTGGGTTTCCTCCGGGTGCTCCGGTTTCCTCCCACAGTCCAAAGATGTGCAGGTTAGGTGGATTGGCCATGATAAATTTCCCTTAGTGTCCAAAATTGCCCTTAGTGTTGGGTGGGGTTACTGGGATAGGGTGCAGGTGTTGACCTTGGTAGGGTGCTCTTTCCAAGAGCCGGTGTGGACTCGATGGGCCGAATGGCCTCCTTCTGCACTGTAAATTCTATGATAATCTAAGAAATATACAAATTGAGTCGATCAGGTTTTCTTCTAACTGGTTGATCATCTCAAAGTTTGACCTTGCTTCTAAGAACATGTAGATTCGTTGGGCGGGAGTTTCCCATCCCGCGGCAGAGTGTTCACGCCGTCGCGTTTTACGACAGCGTGAACGGACGCTGCCAGGAGTAATTCTGGCCCCTACACGGGGCCAGCACTGCGCTGGAGTGGTTCACGCCGCTCCAGCTACCGATCCCGGTGCGAACTGGGTCCCGCGAGATCCGTACATGCGCAGTGGCGCCGGCACCAACACGCGCATGCGTGGTGGCCTCCTTCAACACGCCGACCCCGATGCAACATGGCGCAGGAGTACAGGGGCCAGCGCGTAGGAAAAGAGACAGAGGGACAGAGAGGCTGGCCCGCCGATCGGTGGGCCCCGATTGCGGGCCAGGCCGCATCGGAAGCCCCCGTGGGGTCGGAGCCCCCCTCCCCCCCCACAGGCCACCCGCCGGCTGCGAGCAGGTGTGGACGGCACCGGCGGGACTCAGCGTTTCAACTGCGGCCGCTCGGCCCATCCCGGGTCGAGAATTGGCGGACCGGCCACGAAGAGCGTCCGGCACCAAACACGCTGGCGCCAATGGCGCCGATTCTGCAGAGAATTGTGTGCCGGCGTCGGGGCGGCGTGGCCCGGTCACGGGGATTCTCCGGCCCGGCCCCAGGCTGAGAGAATCCCACCCATTGTTCTCCATGACATTCTCATTCTCAGGAACTGCTGAACTATCTGACACTGCAGCTGACGTTGATTCTGACGAAAATTCGTAATCCATCACGTTGTTGTGAAAGTCTTCTCTGGTTTTCAAGAGCACGTGACGATTTCTTCTTAAAACCAACCCATGTGCGATGATTTCTTCTTAAAACCAATCTTTCCTCTGTCTGGACATTGTAGAAAGTGGGTGCTACTTCTTCAAGTACAATGGCTTTTCTCAGCCAATTGCCTGAATCTTCTATTCTCACAATGTCATCACTACTCAGAGGTGATAAAGTTTTAGACACTCTTATCATCGAACTACTTTTGTTTTGCTTAAAATTTTTGCATTTCCTGCAGTACCACTGCATTCTCCTCCTTCTTTTCCAAGGATGGAAGTGTGGTACGCAACCTTCTGTTCATGAATAACTCTGCTGGTGATCTACCATGTGACAATGGTTATGTATCATGATTTTGCGAGATATGGATCAGATTGGCTGTCAATTGGTTTCTGTAATGATTGTTTTACAACATGTACACACTTTTTTCGTTAAGATCTTTGGGATCCAGGCCTACATGAGCATTGCCATTTTTTTGTTTCACACATACCATGGAATTTACACCATTAGTAGGTTCTTCTATCTTTTTGATAACTTGTGGTTTTGATTCTGATACAGGTGGTAGGGTAGAAATGCGATTGACATGTGGATCTACATCTTCAGAAATTTCAGTACTTATAGTTTGTATTGGTGCTTTAGATAATGCATCGTCTTTAAATTGTATCTTGTTGGCAAATGATAGTGCACTAAAATCAGTGAACATATTGCTGAATTTGCTGATAATGTTCTCAGAATCATTGGAGTATTGATCCAATCCTTTGTGGGTGCTATATACCAACTGCACTAGACCTAATTCTTCACAGGACTGATTACCTAATAGTGAATCCAAGCCCTCAGATGCAATAAAGAATGGGACAGAATAAACTGTGTTCTTCACCACCACACTCAGATCACAAGCACCATGACATTTAATGCTTGAACTATATGCATTATAATTTCTCAGAGATGTTTTGTGATTTCTTCTAATTGGCTGAATTTTTACATTTTTTAAATCAGTCATGCTGATTAAATTGGCTTTGGCACCAGTGTCAAACTTCAATTGGACCACTGTACCATTCACTTCAAGTGGTAGCAGCCATTTGTACTCATCAACCACATCTATTTTAAATGGAGCATCAGTTTGCATTTTTTAAGTGCTAGAGAATTTTTTGATGTCTCCAAAAAATTCTTCTTCTCTGTTATTACTCCAACAAACAATGATGTTTCATAACTGGAGACTGTGTTTTCCATTGTGCTGACTGACCTGGAGTTGAGCAAGAGTAACAATTCGAGCAAAGTGATATTTTTTCCTTTGCATTTGGAACAAAACTTGCCAAACGCTGGACACTACCTTAATTTGTGCCTTTGACCACAACTTTTACACAGAAATACTTTGTCCTGATCTTTAACCTGTTTGTTGGTGTGCGAGGAGTTGCAGGAACTTTCCTGCCTTTTTTTGGAAGTTTCCTGCCTTTTTGGAAAAGGGGCGGCAACCGGAGTGCTACTCTCCAGGAAGACACCACCATTACTGAGAAACATTTTAGAATGTTGTGCTGCTAGCTCGTGAGCCTGACAAGTCTTAACTGTTTGTTCCAAAGACAGCTTCAATTCCCTCAGAAACTGTTCCCTCAGCTTATTTTCATTCGCACCAAACTCAACTTGGTCCCGAATAATTTTTACCTTTTAACGTTAAATCAGTGATGAAATGATCTATGGACTCTTCTGTATTCTGTAAAAGCGATCTGAACACATAGCGTCCATAAATGTAATTCTTTCTGTGGGTGAAATGTTCATCAAATCTATGAATTATTTTGTTAAAATGTTTACTATCTTCATTGTTTGCAAATTTAAACATATTAAACACAGCAATTGCTTCAGACCCTGCCGCTGTTAGGAGTATTGCTACCTTACCCAAATCTGACTTAACTCCTAAATTTACTGCATTAAGAGACAGATTAAATTGTTGTTTAAAATTACGGCAGTTGCTATCCACATCACCATGAAATCTGAGACTCATTGGTGGCTTCAACGACTCCATGTGGTGCATTCTGCAAAATCTTCCAATCTCTGTGGGCCACATGGCAGGCTGATATTTTTCTCAGTGTTTAAAACAATGCAACTCTGGTACAATGTAATGTTCTTGTCAGATGGCCTGATTTATATTACAAGAACACTTGTAACTAAAGCTATTAATAGGGACTGGTTTAGCACACTGGGCTAAATCACTGGCTTTTAAAGCAGACCAAGGCAGGCCAGCAGCACAGTTCGATTCCTGTACCAGCTTCCCCGAACAGGCGCCGGAATGTGGCGACTAGGGGTTTTTCACAGTAACTTCTTTGGGGCAGCACGGTAGCCTTGTGGATAGCACAATTGCTTCACAGCTCCAGGGTCCCAGGTTCGATTCCAGCTTGGGTCACTGTCTGTGCGGAGTCTGCACATCCTCCCCGTGTGTGCTTGGGTTTCCTCCGGGTGCTCCGGTTTCCTCCCACAGTCCAAAGATGTGCAGGTTAGGTGGATTGGCCATGATGAATTGCCCTTCGTGTCCAAAATTGCCCTTATTGTTGGGTGGGGTTACTGGGTTATGGGGATAGGGTGGCGGTGTTGACCTTGGGTAGGGTGCTCTTTCCAAGAGCCGGTGCAGACTCGATGGGCCGAATGGCCTCCTTCTGCACTGTAAATTCTATGATTAATGACTTATTAACATTAACTGCGAGTCAAATATACACAAAACAACAGATGAATATCAGTCTGAACATGCACAAGCGACCTCGCTCCCCAGCTCCCTGGTCAGTCTGAGATCACCCGACTCTAACGTTCACTTATATACTAATGAGACTCCTAGTAGTCAGTCGGTGAATTACAGTACAACCATGATATCACTACAGTCTTAATACCCATCACTGTGTTGGAGTCACAGTCTGCATATTTAACTCTTTAAATCTGACCCTTTTTTTATTCTTTCCTGCCCAACATGGGGAGTGAAAGCAGTTAGTATTGCTTATTCAAAATGTAAATTAGTTGGGAGATAGTGGGCGGGATTCTCCGATATCGGCGCGATGTACGCCGACCCAAAAACGGCGCGAATCAGTCCGGCATTGCGCCGACCCAAAGGTGCGGAATTCTCCGTGGGGGCACCCCCCGGGGCCAGATCGCCCCCCAGGACCCCGGAGCCCGCCTGCGCCTCCGTGTCCCGCCGTCCCAAAGGTGGTTCAATCCACGCCGTCTGGGGTGGGTTGACAGCGGCGGGACTTCGGCCCATCATGGACCGGAGAATCACCGGGGATTACCGCCGACCGCCGCGATTCCCGCCCCCGCTGAATCTCCAGTGGCGGAGAATTCGTGACACGGCGGGGACGGGATTCACGCCGGCCCCTGGTGATTCTCCAACCCGGTGGGGGGTCGGAGAATCGCACCCAGTATTTTGGAGCACATAATTGGAGTGATTTGAGATGTGGGGCGTCATTCTCCGACCCCCCGCCGGGTCGGAGAATGGCCGTTGGCCGCCGTGAATCCCGCCCCCGCCCCCGCCGAAGTCTCCGAAGGGAGAAAAGTCGGCGGGGCGTTAATGGCGCCGCTGCCGCGGAGAATGTCACGGGTCTGCGCAAGGCAGCCGATTTTCGGCCTGCCGATATTCTCCCTTCCGGATGGGCCGAAGTCCCGTCGACGTGATGACCGTTCACGTCGACGTCAATCAAACCTCCTTTTCATCGGCGTGACCCGGTGCTCCAGGCTCACGCCGACCAGCGAGGAGGTGAGTGACGGCCTGGGGGGTTGGCTCTGGGCAGGAAATGGCGTGGCCGCAGACTGATTGCCTGAGGAGAGGTGTGTCTCGGCTTGTGTGTGTGTGCGGCGGGGGGGGGGGGGGGGGGGGGGGTGGTTAGAGTAGGCTGGGCTCCGGGGGAGTGCCGGGAGGGGGTCCGTGCCGGGGTGGAGGTTGGGGGTTGTGGAGGGCGTCCGTGCCGGGGTGGAGGTTGGGGGTTGGGGAGGGGGTCCGTGCCGGGGTGGAGGTTGGGGGTTGGGGAGGGGGTCCGTGCCGGGGTGGAGGTTGGGGGTTGGGGAGGGGGTCCGTGCCGGGGTGGAGGTTGGGGGTTGGGGAGGGGGTCCGTGCCGGGGTGGAGGTTGGGGGTTGGGGAGGGGGTCCGTGCCGGGGTGGAGGTTGGGGGTTGGGGAGGGGGTCCGTGCCGGGGTGGAGGTTGGGGGTTGGGGAGGGGGTCCGTGCCGGGGTGGAGGTTGGGGGTTGGGGAGGGGGTCCATGCCGGGGTGGAGGTTGGGGAGGGGGTCCGTGCCGGGGTGGAGGTTGGGGAGGGGGTCCGTGCCGGGGTGGAGGTTGGGGGTTGGGGAGGGGGTCCGTGCCGGGGTGGAGGTTGGGGAGGGGGTCCGTGCCGGGGTGGAGGTTGGGGAGGGGGTCCGTGCCGGGGTGGAGGTTGGGGGTTGGGGAGGGGGTCCGTGCCGGGGTGGAGGTTGGGGGGGGGGGGGGTCCGTGCCGGGGTGGGTGATGGGAGGGCAAATGAGTTGGTCCATCTGGCCAGGTGCCAGCCTCCAACAGTTGGACCCATGCGGTCCATGCCACCTGGCTGGGGGGAGGAGGGGATATGGGCAATGATGACATGTCGTCGTTCCCCTCCCCCCCACCAGGTCGTCATGTTTTCAGATCATCCAGCGATGTTGGCCGCCGTGGTGGCAGCCGCTCATGTCTATGTTGCCCTGGATGAGGAGGAGGAGGAGGAGGAGGAGGAGGAGGAGCGTGCCAGAGAGGCGGCGCAGGCTGCCGCAGAGGGGCAGGCGGCAGCCGCCCAGGCTGGAGGGACACCTGACCGACAGGACGAGGAGGGGGAGGAGGACGTCGCGGCCCCACGGCAACGGAGGCACCCGAGGGCGCCCCGTGTGTACCGGCCCCGGCAGTCATACCAGGACCTCACGGACCGGGAATGCAGGAGGAGACTCCGGATGAGCCGGGAAACCGTGGCACACATCTGCCACCTGCTGGCACACCTGTCACCGCGTGGCACTGGCGGGGGACACCCTCTCCCCGTATCCGTCAAGGTTACGGTGGCCCTGAACTTTTATGCAACGGGGTCATTCCAGGCACCGAGTGGGGACCTGTCCGGCATATCGCAGACATCGGTGCACCGGTGCATCCGGGCAGTGACAGATGCCCTTTATACCATGGCGCACCGCTACATCCGCTTCCCCGTGGACCGGGCCAGCCAAGATGCCCGGGCCGTGGGCTTCTCTGCCATTGCCGGGTTCCCCATGGTCCAGGGCGCGATCGATGGGATGCACGTCGCCGTGCGGCCACCTGCAGATAACAGGGCCGTGTTCACTAATAGGAAGGGGACCTATTCGATGAACGTACAGGTGGTCTGCGACCACCGCATGATGATCCTGCACGTCTGCGCCCGTCACCCAGGCAGTGTACACGACTCATTCGTGTTGTCGCGGTCATCCATCCCCGGCATGTACGAGGGACGCCATCCCCGGCTGAGGGGCTGGTTGCTGGGCGACAGGGGCTACCCATTGCGATCGTGGCTGATGACGCCTATACGGAGGCCACGCAATGAGGCGGAGAACCGCTACAATGATGCCCATGTAGCGACAAGGGGAGTGATCGAGAGGTGCTTTGGCGTGCTGAAGATGCGTTTCAGGTGCCTGGACCTCTCTGGGGGCGCCCTCCAGTCTCGGTCAGATAGGGTCGGCCGCATCATTGTGGTGTGCTGCGTCCTGCACAACATAGCCCAGCAGAGGGGCGATGTGCCGCAGGCAGAGGAGGGCGGAGTGGAGGAGCAGCAGGAAGAGGCCCAGTCCTCCCCAGATGAGGGGGATGGGGGCAATGGTCAGGGCAGACGGGGTAGACACAGACGGGTGGCTGTCCACCGTTACCGGCTGGCCCAGCGGGCACGGGACAGGCTGATAGCCGCCCGCTTCACTGACTAGATGGGCGTGGGAATCGGGTAGTATGGCCACAGACCGCACACCATGACAACAGCCGACCACCCACACCCCCCACCCATCCACCCACCCAGCACCCTCACCCCCCTCCCCAACCCCACACACCCCACCCGCATGCACACCACCCCCCCACTCCCAATTGCCGATCCACCGGCGGCACAACGGGCCGGGCTCACCCAGTTGCGGGTGGACGCGTGTCTATCGCAGGCCATGGAGAATGATGACAACCCGCCTCCGATGAGCTCCTGGCTCTACATCGTTGGACTATGTCTGACCCATGGCCACAGTACCACCATCCACCCGGACCATCCCTGCATGCGGCTGTGACACTGCAGCGCACGGTCCCGTCCTCTGCCCGGGGGATGTTGATGGCGGCCCAGGGGGAAGGGGGCAGACTCACCTGGGGCTGAGGTAAGACCACCCCTCACACACACACTTGCGCTCAACGTACATGACACCCCCGCACACTTTGGACAGAGCACAAAGGCAGCTTCGGTAGGTGTAACATTGACTTTAATAACCAAAGGAGTTCATGCATGTGCCCTAGCGCCTAAAACTCATCTGTGCCCTGCACCCGTGCCAACTTACTCAGTGTCTAATTGTTTAGCCTTACGGGCCCTTTGACTACGTCTACGTGGTTCCCCAGACGGTACAGCAGAACTGGAGGTGGACTCCTGTGATTCCTGCCCTCTGACACTGGATCCCTTTGGCGGCCGTTTCCTGGGGCGTCCTGGCCTAGATGGGCCAGGCTGCGGCCCGGGCGACTGGGATGGCGAGCTGCCAGCCTGTCCTGCCCGTTGCCCACCCGATGCACCTGGGACGGAAGGGGGGGAGTCCGAGGTGTCGCGGTGTACCGGGACCTCCCCTACAGAGGGAGCCGGGACGGACCACACCACCTCCTCCTCCCTCGGGGTGCCCGATGGCCCCCAGGCCTCTACATGGGTGGGGGATGCGAACGGACTGGCCATCCGACGCGCCCCCGACATCTGGCGCTGCCAGTCCTGGAGGCCCGTGCTGGTATCGACAGGGGTCTGCAGGTTTGCAGCCATGGAGCCCAGGGGGTTGTCGAACCCTGTCTGCGACAGTGCGACGCCAGCTCGCACATGGCCACTGGCGCCGATGCCCTCAGCGATGGCCTGCAGAGACTGGGCTATGGCCTGCTGAGACTGGGCCATGGCCTGCTGAGACTGGGCTATGGCGTTGAGCGCCTCTGCCATCTGGCGCTGGCACTGGCTCATGGCCTCCTGTGAGAGGGCAGCCATTTCCTGGGCCACAGACGCCGCCTGCATGGAAGGCCCCAGGCCTCGCAAACCGTTCCCCATGTCTGACACCGTCGCACCCATTGCCTCCACCGCGGACGCCACCCGTGCGGTGTCAGCCTGGGTGGCACGCATGACCGGGACCACTCCCAGCTCCTGGACGCGGGTGGACTCCTCCACCTGCGACCGCAGCCGCCGCAAGCCACCCGTCACCCTATTCGCTCGTCTCCGTGTCGGTGGTTGTATCGGATCTATGTGTGGGTGTGGTAACTGCAGGAACCCAGGATCCATCTGGGCGGCAGATGTTCGCTTGGCCTGGGCTGCCCTCCGACCGCCCGGTCCCTCTGCTGCTCCTACCTCCACCTGCTGTACCGGGACGGCTGTGTTGTGCGCACCAGTGAGTGTACCAGACGCCTCATCACTAAAGTGCCCAACCGTGGTGAGTGTTTCTGCGATGGTGGAGGGTGTTGGTGACAGCAGTGGCGTTGTGTCGTGCTCTTCGTCCCACTCTGAGTCCATGGCACTTTGGGGTGGGGGTTCGTCTCCACCCATCCACTCTGAGTCACTGTCCGGTATTTCGTCTTCCCGGGTAGGGGTGTCCTGGGTAGTGGTGTCCCGGGTAGTGCTGTCCCGGGTAGTGCTGTCCCGGGTAGTGGTGTCCCGGGTAGTGGTGTCCCGGGTAGGGGTGTCCTGGATAGTGGTGTCCTGGGTAGTGGTGTCCTGGATAGTGGTGTCCTGGATAGTGGTGTCCTGGGTAGTGGTGTCCTGGCTCGGATGTGACGGGGGCCTGTGGCTGCCCCCCTCATCGCTGGGTGGTCGCTCCCGCACGTGACGGGGGTGTCGTCTCCCTGTTGCTCCAGGTCTCTCCGTCTCCCGTGGTCTCCGAGGGGCATCCTGCGGGCGTCGCATGCTGGAGGGTTCGGGTCTCTCCGTCTCCCGTGGTCTCCGAGGGGCATCCTGCGGGCGTCGCATGCTGGAGGGTTCGGGTCTCTCCGTCTCCCGTGGTCTCCGAGGGGCATCCTGCGGGCGTCGCATGCTGGAGGGTTCGGGTCTCTCCGTCTCCCGTGGTCTCCGAGGGGCATCCTGCGGGCGTCGCATGCTGGAGGGTTCGGGTCTCTCCGTCTCCCGTGGTCTCCAAGGGGCATCCTGCGGGCGTCGCATGCTGGAGGGTTCGGGTCTCTCCGTCTCCCGTGGTCTCCAAGGGGCATCCTGCGGGCATCGCATGCTGGAGGGTGCGGGTCTCTCCGTCTCCCGTGGTCTCCGAGGGGCATCCTGCGGGCGGTCTGCATCTGCGGGGATGGGTGCCTCGACGTTTGGTCCTGCGATACACAATGAAGCATGCATGGTTAGACATCAGGCAGTGATCAGGTGATACGGGAGAGGGGGATATAGGGGAGGGGGGATATGGGGACGGGCTGTTGGTGGCTCACTTGCTCGTGGGGCCCCGACCTCTGCATCAGCAACCTCCCGGTCCTCAGGTCCGCCAGCCAGTTCCAGGGCCCTTTCCTCGTGTACGGTCAGTGGCCTCTCATCAGCGGGCCCTCCTCCAGTCCTCACATGCTCCCTATTGTTGTGTGCGCGCTTCTCCTGGGGGGGGGGGGGGGGGGTGGCAGGGGTAAAAGGCAACAGTGTTAGGCAGGTATATGAATGCACGCCATCGGTTGCGCGTGCATTGCAGAGGTTAAGGTTAGGGCTGGATTCACTTGGGGATATGGGGGATATGGGGGAGGGGGGATATGGGGGAGGGGGGATATGGGGAGGGGGGGGATATGGGGAATATGGGGGATATGGGGGAAGGGGGGAATATGGGGGATATGGGGAGGGGGGATATGGGGGAGGGGGGATATGGGGGAGGGGGGAATATGGGGGATATGGGGGAGGGGGGATATGGGGGATATGGGGGAGGGGGATATGGGGGATATGGGGGAGGGGGGATATGTGGGAGGGGGGATATGGGGGAGGGGGGGATATGGGGAATATGGGGGAGGGGGGATATGGGGGATATGGGGGATATGGGGGAGGGGGGATATGGGGGATATGGGGGAGGGGGGATATGGGGGATATGGGGGAGGGGGGATATGGGGGAGGGGGGAATATGGGGGATATGGGGGAGGGGGGATATGGGGGATATGGGGGAGGGGGGATATGGGGGAGGGGCGATATGGGGGATATGGGGGAGGGGGGATATGGGGGAGGGGGGATATGGGGGAGGGGGGATATGGGGGATATGGGGGAGGGGGGGATATGGGGGAGGGGGGGATTTGGGGGAGAGGGGATATGGGGGATATGGGGGACGCTCACCCTGCCTGCTCTGACGAGGTCGTTCACCTTCTTGTGGAACTGGGTGCCTGTCCGTGGTGTTAGGGCCACAGCGGTGACGGCCTCTGCCACCTCCCTCCACAGACGCCGGCTGTGGCGTGGGGCAACTCTGCGGCCGTGCCCGGGATACAGGGCGTCCCTCCTCTGCTCCACCGCATCCAGGAGCGCCTCCACATCGCGTGACTCGAACCTCGGGGCTGAGCGACAGCCAGCCATCAAGTCGGGTGTTGCGGTCGGCTGTTCCGGTCGGGTGGGGGGGAGCTGCGCGGCCTTATGAGCCGTCACGCCGTGCAGCGCGTATGACGCTGCACGGCATGAACCACTGCGCAAGCGCGGATCCCGTTACGTCGCTGCTAGCCCATTTCGGGCCGCAGACTATCGGCCCATTTTTATGACGTGACGCAAGTGGGATTTGCGCCGTTTTGTGCGCCGATCGGCGGAGTTTCCGCCGATAACGGAGAATTTCGCCCGTGGGGCGGGATTCTCCGACCCCCCGCCGGGTCGGAGAATCGCCGGGGGCTGGCGTGAATCCCGCCCCTACCGGTTGCCGAATTCTCCGGCACCGGATATTCGGCGGGGGTGGGAATCACGCCGCGCCGGTTGGCGGGCCCCCCCCGGCGATTCTCCGACCAGCGATGGGCTGAAGTCCCGCTGCTGGAATGCCTGTCCCGCCGGCGAGAATCAAACCACCTCTCTTACCGGCTGGACAAGGTGGGGTCCTGGGGGGGGTGGGGGGGGCGCGGGGCGATCTGGCCCCGGGGGGTGCCCCCACGGTGGCCTGGCCTGCGATCGGGGCCCACCGATCCGCGGGCGGGCCTGAGCCGTGGGGGCACTCTTTTCCTTCCGCCTTCACCATGGTCTCCACTATGGCAGAGGTAGAAGAGACCCCCTCCACTGCGCATGCGCGGGGATGCCGTGAGTGGCCGCTGACGCTCCCGCGCATGTGCCGCACGGCAAAGTCATTTCCGCACCAGCTGGCGGGGCACCAAAGACCTTTCCCACCAGCTGGCGGGGCGGAAATCAGTCCGGCGCGGGCCTAGCCCCCCAAGGTGAAGACTCAGCCCCTCAAGATGCGGAGAATTCCGCACCTTTGGGGCGGCGCGATGGCGGACTGATTCGCACCGTTTTTGGCGACGGTCGGCAGACATCGCGCCAATTGCGGAGAATCCCACCCATGATGTGGGAAGTGTGTGTTTGAGATGAACAAGTGATTAAGGGCCTAGGAATTCGAGGGCAGCACGGTGGCATAGTGGTTAGCACTGCTGCCTCACGGAGCCGAGGATCCAGGTTCAATCTTGGCCTCGGGTCACTGTCCGTGTGGAGTTTGCACATTCTCCCAGTGTCTGCGTAGGTTTTGCCCCGGTGGGTGAATTGACCATGCTTCATTGCCCCTTAATTGGAAAAAAATGATTTGGGCACTCTAAATTAATTTTTAAAAAGGCCTAGGGACTTCAAAGATATCCAACACTAGGGTTTTCCTCTCGATGACTGGATCTCTTGCAGACTAATTGATAGAAGTGATTGCTCTGATTAGTCAACATCTCCATTATCATTGTAGCATGCAACTTCCTGTATGCTAGGAAACAAACTAGATGAGCGTCATTTTTTTCATCTCTCAATTCCTATGTTCTTATGCTTAGAAGATATCTTCACCTTGATTCTACTTTTGAAACATTATTATTGTGCTTTGCATACTATGGAGTCACCTTATTTGCACATCTTTTGGCTACATACCAGTGCTAAGTTTGTGTTGCATAAATTGGCTACTAGGGCCCAAATATTGTTTTATTCGTTTATAGGGTGTGGGCATCACTGGCTGAGCCAGCATTTATTGCCCATCTCTTATTGCCCTTGAGAGGTGGTGGTGAGCTGCTTTCTTGGACCACTGCAGTCCATGTGGTGTAGGTACATCCACAGTACTGTTAGGAAGGGAGGCCCAGGGTTTTGAACCAACGACAGTGAAGGAAATTGACTCCAGAGTGAAGCAAGGTGAGATTGTTTTAGGGAATCTTGCTCTTCCTTGTGCTGGTATTTGTTTGGGCCCAGCAGGCTTAGTGCAAAGCAGCACTGTTTCTTATCAATTATCTGGTTGGAATGCAAAGCACCTTCGCTATAGATTCCCTATCCCAGGTGATTAGCACAGGAGAGACTGTAAGTCTGAAATGAGCCACTCTAGTTGACATAGTCATTAAATAGGCCAAATGAAAGCTCTGCTTATTTTTTAATATAGATTTTGAGTACCCAACTTTTTTTTCCAATTAAGGGGTGATTTTACGTGACCAATCCACCTACCCTGCACATCTTTTGCGTTGTGGGGGTGAGACCCAAGCAGACACGGGGAGAATGTGCAAACTCTACATGGACAGTGACCCAGAGCCAGGATCGAACCTGCCGTGAAGCAGCAGTACTAACCCCTGCGCCACCTTGCCGCCCTGTTCAGATGCTTCTTATCGATGTCTTTTCTGGCCCTGGTTTTCCTGACTTCAACTTTTCCTGAGCATAGCAAAACATTTCTGAAGTTGACTTCACATTGGGACAAATGGGGCGTCATTCTCCGACCCCCCAGCGGGTCGGAGAATGGCCGTTGGCCGCCGTGAATCCCACCCCCGCCGGTTGCCGAAGTCTCCGGTACCGGATATTCGGCGGGGGCGGGAATCGGGCCGCGCCGGTTGGCGGGCCCCCCCACTCGATTCTCCGGCCCGGATGGGCCGAAGTCCCGCCGAGAAATTGCCTATCCCGCCGGCGTAAATTAAAGTAGGTATTTACCGGCGGCGTGGGCGTCTCCGGGGTCCTGGGGGGTCGCGGGGAGATCTGACCCCGGGGGGTGCCCCCACGGTGGCCTGGCCCGCGATCGGGGCCCACCGATCCGCGGGCGGGCCTGTGCCGTGGGGGCACTCTTTCCCTTCCGCCTCCGCACCGGCCTCCACCATGGCGGAGGCGGAAGAGACTCTCCCCACTGCGCATGCGCGGGAAACTGTCAGCGGCCGCTGACACTCCTGCGCATGCGCCGCCCGGGGATGTCATTTCCGCTCCAGCTGGCGGGGCAACAAACACCGTTTCCGCCAGCTGGCGGGGCAGAAATCCCTCCGGCGCCGGCCTAGCCCCTTAATGTTGGAGCTCAGCCCCCAAAGATGCGGAATATTCCGCACCTCTGGGGCGGCGCGATGCCCGTCTGATTGGCGCCGTTTTGGGCGCCAGTCGGCGGACATCGTGCCGATGGGGGAGAATTTCGCCCAGGATGTTGGGTCCACTTTCTTGCTCCTGAGGTTTTATCCTCTGAGTAGACTTTGTGTTTTGCCCTTGTTCTGCTCTCAGTTCATTTAGAAATACACACACATTCTCTCAATTTAATATCACACCGTTACTCTTTGCAACTCTCCAAGACTTAATAGCGGAGCTTCAAAAGAGCTTGGTGAATGTAAAAGCAATTATTGGTGCTGCAGTAATCCCTCTATGCAATGGACTTCAAAAAAATCATTCAGCATATTAAAAGGTAACATGTCTGAAGTTGAAAACCTTTTTACCACACCTCATGAGAAACAGATAGATTCCTCCTGATTTCCAGGGAAGCCAGTTATTTTGAAAGTACTTGCACAGAGTAGTTGAGTGTTGAAAAATTCTTCTTTTTCATCTGTTTCCCTATAATTCCTTTTCCAGTTTCACACTTTGGGTTGCCATCGCTCCAGCATTGGCCTGGAGTCTCCACAATTTGAAGGCCAATCTCCAGGACAACCCTGAAGAACAATTATTGGGCCTTGAATATTTCTCTTTACCAGATCTAAAGATGTTGGAAATGGGGGAAGAATGGGCTGTTTGGCAGTCAAGCATCATCCAATTGTGTAATGAGTCATTTACTTTTCAATGTGTGTAGGAAGTAGGTCACAAGGATGCATATGTTGGCCAACTAATGGCGACAGCGTGGCTTAAGTCATGTGATGATATCTCCATGAGTACATTTCACCGCATTTGACAACCTTAGTTTGTCTATACCCACCCCATTCCGTCACCTCTGATTTGACTTTCTGCAACTTAGAGCTGATTTTGGCTTTAGGATGTGACTTATAATTTGACACATTCACCATGGTGAAACCTATTCTTGGTATGAGCGCCAATCATGGAACTGAATTTTCTGCTTTCCCCCATCAAAGGGTGGGATTATAGGTTGGGGAAGGAGGCAATGGGGGCCGAATATGCTGGCATGGTGGCTGAGTGGTTAGCAATGCTACCTCACAGCGCCAGGAATCGGTTTTGATTCTGACCTTGGATGACTGTATGGAGTTTTAACATTCTCCACATATCTACGTGGCTTTCCCCTGAGTGCTCCGGTTTCCTCCCACAGTCCGAAGATGAAATGAAATGAAATGAAAATCGCTTATTGTCACAAGTAGGCTTCAAATGAAGTTACTGTGAAAAGCCCCTAGTCGCCACATTCCGGGGCCTGTTCGGGGAGGCTGTTACGGGAATTGAACCGTGCTGCTGGCCTGCCTTGGTCTGCTTTCAAAGCCAGCCATTTAGCCTAGTTTGCTGACCCCTCAATTTTTCTTGAAGAAATCGATGAATGGTTTCCACCTCCGAGTGAACCCTTCCACTGACCCCCCCAGAGCGAACTTGATCTTGTCTAACCGCAGGAATTCTGGCAGGTCGCCTTCAGTGGCTCCGATTCCCTCCAACCTGACAAAATCCGTCTCTGGGCTATCAGGGAGGCAAAGGCCAATACATTAGCCTCTCTCCCCCCACCCCCACCCCTGCATTCCAGAATCTTCCAACACTCCAAGTATCGCCACCTCCGGTCTCGGGGGCTACCCTCACCTCCAGAATCCGGACATCACATCCGAGAACCCCTGCCAAAATCCCCCCAATCTTGGACATGCCCAAAACATGTGGACATGATTCGTGAGCTCCCCCCCCCGCGCACCACCCACACCTAGCCTCCACCCTTCAAGAAACCTACTCATCCGCACCACCGTCATATGGGCCCTGTGCACCACTTTAAACTGGATGAGGCTGAACCTCACACACAACAAAGACACATTCACTCTCCACAAAGCCTCAGCCCATGTCCCTGCCCCCAGCTCCTCTCGCAACTCCTCCTCCCACTTGCACTTAACATCCTCCACCCGGACGCCCTCTCTTTCCATCAGCTCCTTGTCGATATCCAAAACCTTCCCCTTCCCTATTTTGTACTCCGACAGAAGCTTATCCTGCAGCAACCCTGGGAAAGAATGTACCTCTCTCCTCACAAACTCCTAAACTTGCAGTACCAGAACTCATTCCCCTTCGGAAATTCAAACAATTCCTCCAACTCCTCCAGCCCTGTAAATTTACCCGCTATAAACAGGTCCCTGAAATATTCAATTCCCCGTCTGCCGCCACCCCCGGAACCTCGCATCCAGTCTTATCGGCACAAACCTATGGTTATCGCAAATAGCCGCCCACAACGACATGCTCTCCAACCCCAAGTGCTGCCTACACCCTTAAACTGACACCACCATTGGGCTAAACGGAATACCTGGTCAGCGAGAACGGCAGAGGCGCCAATAACAAAGCCTTCAAGCTCATTCCCCTACACCGAGGGTTTTCAAACCCAGGGTCGCGACCCGTGGGTGGGTCACGGGCATGTTCCGGGAGGGTCGTGGCACTCGGTCGCAGTGTTCTCCATCACAGGAGCAGCAGCCAACGGCCACGACTGTCTATTAAAAATGTCAGCCGCGACGGACCTTTGAAATTGCCGGCCACCCCGCGCATGCGTGCCGGATTCAGCAGTGCGCAGGCCCAGAGCCCAGCAGGGTGGACCGTCTCTTCCTGACGTCAGCACACTGTCCAGGGCTAGATTTGTTCAGCAAATGACAGAGTGCTCCCACCAGAAGCGGCGGCAGAGAGCAGGTCACACACCCTGTACGCTGACATGTGTTCTGGGAGCGAGAGAGATTCCTCCATTTTGCAGCTGCCAGCAGTGCTGATGTGAACTACTGGGCCTCTGCCGAACAACCCATGATGAAGAAGCTGAAAATAGAAACAAAGCAGCAGAAAGATGATTACTTCAGCTATGGGATATTAATTGTGCAAATGCAAATCAGGATTCAAAGTTCCTGGACAGGATTCTCCATTTCTGAGACTATGTGTTGATACCAACACAGAATCCGTGGACCTTTACGACAGAAAAACCAGCGCCACATTTGGATTCCGCTACCATTGTGGAGGGAGCACCAGTGCCACGAGGAACACAATTGATTCCAATGAAAACGGTGCAGGATTCGCCGGGCCTGTGATTGCCAATCGGGAGGCTGACAAACTGCAGCCGCACATACACATTACACTCCCTACACACACTCATCCCAGCCAACAAGATGGCACTGGTTGCGCTGGAGCGTGCCCATACAGCTGATGGGTCGGCTGGGGCCAGAGGGCACCCAGGGGAGTGCCCTGGGGAACACCTACACCACCCGGGTCACTAAGTTCAAAGTGGGCTGTTAGCAGTGTACGCAGCTGCATGGCTGCCTTGCCGGCTGTGGCAATAGTGTTCCGTGCCCGTCCATCCAGACCCCACAGCCCCCCTGCTGGCCACACCCCCCCCTCCCCCACTACTCTCCCCGGCCCCTGCAGAAGTTCCCCGGTCAGCGGCACAACTGTCTGCAAACTATGGCGATGTTGGAGACCTTCCGTACGCTCTCTCTCTCCCACACCAGTTTCGCGATTTTTAAAAGCACAAGTAGAACTCGGCCCATCGGAGGCTGAGAATCGCGGACACCCCGGAGAATACCAGGTCTGGCCTGCTAATGATTTGCAAACTGCGACTACTCTCCGTGCGTTCCGGACCTTTGCTGTCGAGGTTCTGGAGCATTGCGATTTGGCGTCAAACAGCACCTGCCGCCATTTCGGCATCAGAATCGATTCTCTGCCAATTGCCTTTCCCGATTTTGGCGTCAGCTAATGGAGAATCCCGCCCCATGTGTATATTATGCAGGGAAGCACTGGAAAATGAAAGTTTAAAAGCCTCAAAACTTAAAAGACATTTGAAGACTAAACATGGGGCGTCCAAGGACGATCCTCTTTATTTTTTTCAACGGACACAGTGAGATCTTAAATCATCAGTAGAAGAACATTGAATAACAAATCAAGTGAGATTGTTCAGTCAAGCAAGCTCTCCTGTCACATTAAAGGTAAATAAAAATGGTGGGTCGTAAAGGTCGGCCGGCTTGGTTCTCAAAGGTCAGCTGACATGCGTCGCAAAAGTTGGCCGCATGGGTCCCAATGGATGGCCAGATGGTAAAAATGGGTCCCTTCAAAAAAGTTTGAAAAATACTGTCCTACACTATCCGCCTCCACCCGTCCCCAAACCGAACTCTCTTCCACTGCCCATTTATTTACTGTGGCCCAATAGCAATTGATCAAATTCATAATGCCAGCCAACCCCCTCCCCACCCCACCTTCCACACCCCAGCCCCCCACCCCCGCTCCGTTGCTCCCGCAGGGCCTTCGCTGCCCATACAAGCCCTGAGAACAACCCATTATCAACCCACTGACCTTTCTGAAAAACGACATAGGGACAAAGATGAGGAGGTTCTGAAAAACAAACAGAAACCTAGGCAGCATCGTCATTTTAACTGTCTGCACCCACTCACCCAACAACAATGGCAAAACATCCCACCTCCTAACATCCACCTTCATCCCCTCCACCACATCGAGTCAACCTGGGCAGCTAGGCCCAGCTCTACACCACCTGGATCCTGAGGTATCTGAAGCTGGTCCCCACCACCCAAAACGGCAGCTCCTTTAACCTCCTTTCCTGCCCCTAGCATTGATCAGGAATACTTCACTCTTTCCCATTTTCAATTTATACCCCAAAGACTAGCTAAATTCCCCCAAATCCCCATAATCCCCCCAATGTAGCCCAACGGGGGACACCCTAAGCAGCTTTGTCAGTGGATCTATCGCCAAGGCGAAGAGCAGCGGGTAGAGCGGACACCCCTGCCTCAACCCACGGTGTAACCCAAGGTACCCCAAACTCACTCGGTTTGTCCACACAGTCGTCACCAGCGCCTTATACAGCCACCAGACCCAATCCACAAACCCATGTCCGAACCCGAACACCTCAAACAAATACTCCAACTCCACCCGATCAAAAGCCTTCTCCGCATCCATTGCCACCACTATCCAAACCTCCTGCCTCCCTGAGGGCATCATAATCACATTCAATAACCTCCGGACATTTGCCGACAACTGTCTTCCCTTCACAAACCTGTCTGATCCTCTCCAATCAACCCCGGCACACAATTCACAGTCCGTGATGCAAGCACCTTTGCCAATAACTTGGCATCTACATTCAACAACGATATGGGCAGTATGATCCACACTGCTCCGGATCCTTATCCTTTTTAAGAATCAGGGAGATTGAAGTCAGTGACAAAGTAGGAGAGATTCCCCCCTTTCTCTTGCCTTATTATACGCCCTCATCAGACTTGGCCCCAGCTCTGCCCCAAACGTCTTATAAAACTCCACCTGGAACTCGGGGCCTTCACTGACTGCATCGCCCCCATGCCAACCCACAGCCCAATCAGGGCTTCCAGGCCCTGCACCCCCGCCTTCTCCACCCTGGGAAACTTCAACCCATCGAGGAACTGCCTCATCCCCTCATCCCCCCTCAGGGGCTCTGACTCATATATCCTCCTATAGGCCTCAAATACTCTATTCACCCCCTCCGGATCCATCACCACCTTACCCCCTTCGTCCCTCACTGTGCCAATCTTCAACTGTGTGCCAGCATCCTACTTGCCTTCTCCCCGTATTCATGCATTGCCCCTCTGGCTCTCCTCAACTGCCCCACCGCATTCCCCATCGACACTAACCCAAACTCCATCTGGAGCCTCTGCCTCTCCTTCAACAACCCCTCCTCCGGCTCCACTGAGTACCTCCTATCCACCCTCAAGATCTCCTGAACCAATCTAGCCCTCTCTTCCTGCTCCAACCTCTCCTGTGCACCCGAATCGAGATAAACCCCCCCCTAGCTACTGCCTTGAGTGCATCCCACAGCATGGCGGCTGTGACCTCCCTCGTATCATTCAACTCCACATATCCCTGAATGGTAGCTCACACACACCCTCACCCGCTCACACACACCCTCATCCACCAACATCCCCACATCCAACCGTCACTGTGGCCCCATGAACCACCCGCAAATCCACCCAGTACAGTGCGTGATCAGAGACCATGATCGGCGAATACCCCGATTCGGAGTCTTAGCCTTAGCCATGACGAAAAAAATCGATCCGGGAATACACCCGGTGCACATGGGAGAAGCATGGAAACTCCTTCACCCTCGGTCACCAAATCTCCATGAGTCCACCACAAACGCCACCCTCTTGTTGATCAACACCGTCACCCCCCTCGTCTTCAGATTCACCTCCGAGTGAAACATCAGCCCCACCCATCCCTTCCTCAGCCTCATCTGTCCTCCAATTTCAGTGCGTCTCCTGCAGAAACATCACTTCCACTTTTAGACTCCTCAGCTGCGTGAACACGCACAACCCTTAACTGGCCCATTCAACCCTTGCACATTCCATATGACCAGACTGGTTGGGGGCTCTCCGCCCCCCCTCCCCAGCCAATCAGCCATACCCCTTCCTGAGCCAGCCCCCGGCCCATGTCACCAGGCCCACCCGCGGATGTCCACTGCCATCTGTTTAGCACAGGGCTAAATCGCTGGCTTTGAAAGCAGATCGAGGTAGGCCAGCAGCACGGTTCGATTCCCGTAACAGCCTACCCGAACAGGCGCCAGAATGTGGCGACTAGGGGCTTTTCACAGTAGCTTCATTTGAAGCCTACTTGTGACAATAAGTGATTTTCAATTTTCATTTCATCTCTCCCTTCCCAACTGCGCCACACCAGCCACATCCATGTCAGCAACACCCATGCCAACACCCCCGAAAACAAAGAAAGAACCCCACCCCCCCCCCCACCACACCTTCCTCCTGGCAACCTCCCACTTCACTTCCGTTAACTAGCCAACCCAGCTAGCATAGTGGCCCCCTGCCCAAGGCCTGTAACCTCCCCCCCCCCCCTCCAATTCATCCCCCTCGCCCCAGCCACCAACAAACAAAGAAGAACCAAGAAACACACTCCTCTCTCACCCGTCAAAACCCATCGAAAATACCACCCCAAACATTTCACCACGAACCCAAAGCTCCACTCCGAAGTTCAGTGTCCTCACACTCCTCCCAATCCTTGGTCTCTCAGAAAATCCATCGCCTCCTCCGGCGAATCAAAATAAAGCTCTTTCTTCTGATAAGTCACCCACAAGTGGGCCGGGTACGAAACCCCAAACTTCACTCCCTTCTTGAAGAAGGCAATCTTTACACTATTGAACCCGGCTCTCCTCTTCGCCAGCTCTGCACCCAGGTCCTGATAGATCCGCAGCTCACTCCCTTCCCAGGTACATTTCCTGGTCTGCCTCGCCCACTACAAAACCTTTTTCTTGTCCAAGGTGCGCCACCATTGCCTTTGGCGGCTCCCCATCTGCGGCCTCCTCCTCAGTGCCCTGTACACCCAATCCACCTTGAGAGGCAGATCGAAGGCTCTCCCTCATCAACTGCTCCGACTTCCTTGCCACATACTTGGCGTCGTCTGCTCCCTCAATGCCCTGGGCATCCCGACTGTACTTAAATTCTGTTGCCTGGAGCGATTCTCCAGGTCCTCCAACATTTCTCTGAGCCTCTTCTGGCTGTCCACAACCAGCCCCATGTTAACAATGCTAGCAGCTCCTCATGTTCCCCCACCACCTCCTCCACCTTCTGTATTGCCAGGCCCTGAGCCTCCAGCCTCTGCTCCATTTTCTCAATCGCTACCTTGAGTAGCTTCACCACCTTAGCCAGATCCTCCGAGGTCTCCATCCTCTGCTGCTGGAAATTATTATTTAGAAACTCCCGTGGGTCACAACCGTGACTTTGAAAATTCCTGGGCAAAGGGATAAATATTTCCCCAGATATATGGGAGAGCTCTTCTGCCAAATAGTGCCATGGTATCTTCTGCTGTTACCTGAGAGGCCAGTTTAATGTCTCCCAACAGTGCAGTGCATTCTCATTACTGTACTGGAGTGTCAGCCTGGACTTGTATTTAAGTCAAAACAATTTTACACCAATTCAAATAAAAAGGAAGAGCAATGGCATATCTCATTCAGATGTCAAAATGTTTCCTCGTTTCATGAGTCCAAAACAATAGAGCCTGAATTCTTTGCATGTCGGGCAGCCACGTTCAGCGGGCCCAGAAGGCTTCTGGCCTCGGTCAATCCAATTTCACACTGCCTGGCCAATTAGTGGGCAACCAGCTTGAAATGTGTGCTGGGAAAGACTGAGCTGTGTCAGGGAGGGCGAAAGAAGCGAGCATGGGGGCTGCGCTTCCCTGCTCCCTCAGGGGGACAGTCGATGCACAGCTTTCTCAGGAAGCTGCAGACCTGTGAAAAAAAAATAATGTTGGAAAACCTATGCAAACAGTGTCTAGGCAGTACATTCTAACACAAACCTCAGTTGCCAGATACCTTTTAAAATTTTATTTCGGCCTGGACAGTTCATCCCGCCCTGGTACAAGGTTGCAGCTAAAACATAAAAACATAAAAAGCCAATCTGTCCATCCGCCAATCATAAAAGCAGACGAGCCACGTAATATTCCATTCAATTGGCCCCTTGATGGGATAAATTTCCTGCTTGGTTGTCAGCAGGCGCACTTCGGATTCTGATGCACGCCGCCAACCAAAATATTTTGCAAGTGCGTGATGAAGTCTGATATCTTCTTGCGCGATTTCACCACTTCGGGTTAGGAGCATGCCAGCCCGAGCAATGTAATATTCTGGCCTAGGCTTTGGGTGTGATTTACTGGCCGGGTCCCGCCGGAATCAGGACGTGTAACGGTAAATCCCGCAAGAGGCCTCTCCCAGGATTCTCAACGGTCATTCAGGCAGCACAGTAGCACAGTGGTTAGCACAGTTGCTTCACAGCTCCAGGGTCCCAGGTTCGATTCCGGCTTGGGTCACTGTCTGTGCGGAGTCTGCACATCCTCCCCATGTCTGCGTGGGTTTCCTCCGGGTGCTCCGGTTTCCTCCCACAGTCCAAAGATGTGCAGGTTAGGTAAATTGGCCATGATAAATTGCCCTTAGTGTCTAAAAAGGTTGGATAGGGTTACCGGGTTACGGGGATAGGGTGGAGTGCTCTTTCCAAGGGCCGGTGCAGACTCGATGGGCCAAATGGCCTGCTTCTGCACTGTAAATTCTATGATTACGCCCCACGAGATCCAGTGAGATCTCATAAGACGGCGGGATCCAGACTTGCATAATGAAGTAAGCTTAACTGCTCACTTAACTATGCCTACACCAGACCTAATCAGCCCCAGAATCTATTGGCCTCGCCAAGGAGACCCTAGCAAGACGCCATTTAGCACTGGTCTCCACCAACAGCGACCAGATGGCACTTGAATGGGTCTCCCAAGCCCCCGGGTGGTTGGCCTCTGGGGAGGATGGCACCCTGGCACTGCTGATGCCACCCAGGCACTGGGATACTGCCAGCCTGGCACTCTGGCTGTACTAGCTGGGCATCCTGGCAGTGCCACCTGGGTGCCAGCCTAGCAGGGTGCTCAGGTGTTACTGCCAGGCTGGCAGGGGCACTGTCAGGGTGCCAGGCTGGTGGTGCCCAGGTAACATTTTGCCCATGCTGTGGATCAGCCCCTGGGTGCCCTGCCCTTATGAGGTGGGGGGTGAAGGGGCTCAAAGACCCCCCCCCCCCCCGACCAACAGATGAGTTGGGACATTGGGAGAGTCCAGGTGCCACGTTGGGGGGTCGGGAGGTTGGGGCACCATTTAAAATGGCGCCCGATCTCTTCCTGCACTGGTGAGCAGAGCTCCTCAGTGCAGGAAATGCGACTGAGTGCGGCCTCGACGGGCGTTCCCCACTCAGGCCAAAAACAAACCTCCCGTTCGATCGCGGGCTCAGCGCCGCGTACGACCCACCTAAACCCGCCCAAAACTGGACTTTTTTTCCTATTAAATCGCGCTCTTTTTTAAAAATCTACATGTTTAATCTGAGAAAAGGAGATGAAATTTTCCATCAGTGCAGATGCAAGCTGCAGCTCAAATGATTTAATTAATTGCTTGTAAGTCATTAACCTTAAAGAACGGCTGGCTTCGTTTGTCAGCAGTATTTGAATTTCAGCAAAGTGAAATCATTGATTTTATTCTGCACTTTTGAGGAGTGTAGCCTGATCCACTGCTGAGCAAATGTAATTTTTTCCCACATGAATTCCACAGAATTACAGAGAATTTACAACACAGAAACAGGCCAGCTGGCCCAGTAGGACCAGACTGGGCTTCCGTTCCACTCCAGCCTCCTCACCCTACTTAATTTAACCTTTCTCTTCTCTGCTGCGTACTTGTATAGATCCCCCTTGAATGCATCAATACTATTCATGTCAACTGCGCCATGCGGTAGCGAATTTTACATTCCCTTATGGCAACGAGAATGAGCTGATGTCGTTGGAAGAGAACTGCCAACGTTGCAACAGCAGGGTAGCACGGAGTAGCTGATTACAGTATAATCCCCTAAATGAATCTGGAAAAAATAACTACATTGAGCAAAGCACTTGATCACAAAACAGCTTTCAATAATTAACCAGCATTCGTGTCAGTTTTAAGGTATTGCTCATAAATCCCATTGAACTGTATAAATAACCCAAAACCTCATTTCTGTTGCCGTCAACCTTGATGGACGTATTTGCACTGCTATTATTTAAAATACAAAGCAAGACACAGTGCTTTTACTAATTAATTAGATAAAATAGTGGCAGAGGGGAAAGGGGAACAAGAAAACAATCATTTGTAACAAATGTGTTGAAGAGAAAATATAAATTGCTCATGGGGATTGACCGTAAGCGGGTGGAGAGCAGTGAATATTAAATCATGTTGACTCGTGAATCAAAATTGAACCAAACCTCAGGGAAATTTAAAACAAGCTGCAGAGGCGAGCAATTGGTTGAAAATTGCTTATCTAAGGCATTACAGTTTAAATAAGAACTTAAAATGTAGCAAACCACTTGAGCCCCATGGTGGACGCTGATGTGCCGAGGGTTTTGCATAATTTCTCTCATAACAGTTTTTGCATGGATAAAAAGCATTTTAGTACAGCGGAGGTTAAGTACAGCAATTAATGCTTTGTGTAAACACTCCTCATCTTTGACATTTTTTTTGTGAGCTGTCCCTTAATGAATTCAGATTAAAATTGCATGGTCACTGGTCTTATGAGTCGTTTCGCAGCCATACTCCAGCCTGTGCAACTGTCAAAATCATTTATTTATTTTTAAACGCATTTTATTCAAACATGTATCAAAGTAGGTTACAGCAAATAAACACCCCGGGATTCTTCCCAACCCCGCCCCTGCGACGAACAGCTCCTCGGTCACAAACATCCCTACCTTTTCTCAAACTCCCCTGCTGAGCCCCTTAAATCAGACTTTATCTTCTCGAACCGCAGGAAGTCGTACAGGTCACCCAACCAAGCCACTACCCCCGGTGGCGATGCGAACCGCCACTCTAGCAAAATTTGTTGCTGTGCAGTCAGAGAGGCGAAGGCCAAGACATCGGCCTTCCTCCTCTCCATGAGCTCCGGCTTCTCTGAAACCCCAAATATCGCCACCAAAGGGTCCGGGTCCACTCCCTCCTCCACTATCCTGGCTAAGACCGCGAACACTCCCGCCCAGGATCTTCCCAATTTTTCACAACCCCAAAACATGTGCGCATGATTCGCTGGCCCCCACCCACACCTCTCACACTCACCTGCTACCCCCTGAACAGAACCCACTCATTCTCGCCCGAGTCATATGCACCCTGTGCATCTTCTTAAATTGTATCAGGCTCATCTTTGCACAAGAGGAGGTCCCATTTACCCTTCGCAGTGCCTCACTCCATACTCCCCAATTGATCTCCATTCCCATCTCTGCTTCCCATTTCTCCTTGAGCTTCACTACCCGTTCGCCTCCCTGCTCCCCCAGCCACTTATATATATCCCCAATTCTTCCCTCCCCTTCCACATCCGGAAACAGCAGTCGCTCCAGCAGGGTGTATCCCGGCAATCTAGGGATCATCTTCCAGCAACTGTCAAAATCATGGCCATGAAGTGTGGACAGGAAGATATCCAACTTGGCCGAGGCAGGAGAATTCGATCAAGTCCGCCTCTTGATGGCAGATTGATTACAGAAGCAAAATACTGCATACGCTGGACATCTGAAATAAAAACAAAACATTCAGGAAATAACCATCAGGTTGGCCAACATCTGCGGAGAAAGTGATAGGGTTAACCTTTCAGGTCAATGACTTTTCATCATGGTAAATGTTACAAATATAATAGATTTTAAACAAGCGATAGGGCAGAAAAAAGAACAGGAGGCAAGGGCTATGACAGGGTAGAAGAGAGAGGAGGTTAAATGACAGAAGGTTTAGTGGTGCAAGGGCAACAGTAGTGGTAATAAAAAAAGTAAAGAAACAAAAGATATGTCCAAAGGGGATATGAATGGCAGAATGAACAGCTGTGTCTGAAAGCAAACATACAAGAGAAAAAATGTGAGTAAACCAAAAGCTCTGTAAACAAAGGTCTCCATTCAATTCTTCCAATATTTCCATCTCTGTCTTGTCAGTTCAGTGCCCAAGTGCGCCTGTCACTTTAATTCTCCACTTGTTCTCAAGCTAACCTCTTGGTTCTTGAGCTCCTGTGGAGTTCTAATGAAGCTCGGTCTAAGCTTGGGGAACAGCACTGTGGTGGTATGTATTAGGGGTATTAAGGTACCCTGTGATGCCGAGAGGCTATTGGTGGATAGACACGGGGTCCCGATTGGATCAGCCGCCTGCTGGCTCCACCCAATAAGGCGGAGTATAAGAGCCCGGGTTCTCCCAGCAGCTGCATTCTGTAACTGTGCTGCTGGGGAACAAGTCTGCGCAATAAAGCCATCGTTCGACTCCTTCTCATCTCGTCTCGTGAGTGATTGACTGTGCTACAATTTATTACACAAACCTTTAAGGACATGGAGCTCCGAATCATTCCGGAGTGTCTGCGATTCAGCCCCCACGCGGCAAACTCAGCGGCCACTTTTAAACATTGGTTAGCGTGTTTTCATGGATACCTCCGAATGGCCCCCGGCATACCTACAGAAGACCAGAAAATGCAGGTCCTGCATGCCAGGGTGAGCCCTGAAATCTACACTCTCATAGAGGATGCGGACAATTTCCAGGCAGCGCTCGCCATGCTGATAGGAATCTACGTTCGGCCCGTCAACCAGGTCTACGCATGCCACCAGCTCTTGACGAGACGGCAAATCCCCGGGGAATCGCTGGACAAATTCTACAGTGCGCTGTTAATACTGAGGAGAAACTGCAACTGCTCATCGGTTTCGGCCAACGAACACACAGAGCTACTGGTCCGAGATGCGTTCATGGCAGGTATGCTTTCATCCCAAATTCGCCAGCGATTGCTGGAAAGAGACGCACTAGGCCTCAAAGAGGCACGGGCCCTCACGGCCTCGTTCGATGTGGCATCGCAGAATGCCCGTGCCTACACCCCTGACCGCGCAGCAGCCCCTTGGGCGCCATGGACCCCCGCCACAACCAAACCCCCAGGACCCCCCGCCCCCCCCCACAGGCCTGCGCTGCCAGAGCGGCAGATCACCCGGGGGGGCCCTGCTGCTACTTTTCTGGGCAGGGGAAACACCCCCGAATGCGCTGCCCGGCCCGCCCTGCCCTCTGTAAAGGGTGCGGCAAAAAGGGGCTCTTTATAGCAGTGTGCCAGGCCCGGGAGGTAGCCGCAATCTCCGGGGGAGAACCCCAAACTCAACCCCCCCCCCCCAGCGATCCATGTGTGTCCAACGGGCGCCGCCATCTTGGGTCCCGGACTCCATGTGGGAGGGATGGACGCCGCCATTTTGTGCTGCTCCGGCAACGTGCGATCCATGGGCAGCGCCATCTTGTCCGCCCCCGACCGTGTGCGACCCGTGAACGCCGCCATCTTGGTTGACGGCTAAGGACCCCGGGATGGACGGCCATACGGGGCCTGAAGAAAACGCCCGGATGCAGCAACTACGACTGGCTTCTGTGACCCTGGACCAGTCGCAGCCCCGACCGCTCCAAACAGCAACAACGACAGTATTTATAAACGGGTACGAGACGCCCTGCCTGATCGACTCTGGGAGCACGGAGAGTTTTATACACCCTGATACGGTAAGACGCTGTTCCCTTCCGATCCACCCGAGTAATCAAAACATTTTTCTGGTGGCAGTGTCCCATTCTGTAGAGATAAAAGGCTTCTGCATCGTGAACCTCACGGTGCAGGGGAGGGAGTTCAACAACTACCGGCTTTACGTCCTTCCCCACCTCTGCGCTGCCACACTCCTGGGATTGGATTTTCAGTGTAACCTCCAGAGTTTAACGTTTAAATTCGGCGGCCCTATACCCCCACTCACTATCTGCAGCCTCGCGACCCTCAAGATCGATCCGCCTTCCCTGTTTGCGAACCTCACCCCGGATTGCAAACCAGTCGCCATTAGGAGCAGACGATACAGCGCCCAGGACCGATCTTTTATCCGGTCAGAAGTCCAGCGGCTGCTGAGGGAAGGCATAATCCAGGTCAGCAATAATCCCTGGAGAACTCAGGTGGTAGTTGTAAAGACCGGGGAGAAGCAGAGGATGGTCGTAGACTATAGTCAAACCATCAATAGGTACACGCAGCTGGATGCATACCCTCTCCCCCGTGTATCCGACATGGTCAACCGGATTGCACAGTACAAAGTCTTTTCCACGGTGGACCTTAAGTCCGCCTATCACCAGCTCCCCATCCTCACGAGCAACTGCAAATACACTGCTTTTGAAGCAGATGGGCGGGTCTATCACTTTTTAAGGGTTCCATTCAGCGTCACTAACGGGGTCTCGGTCTTCCAACGGGAGATGGACCGAATGGTTGACCGGTATGGTTTGCGGGCCACGTTCCCGTACCTCAGCAACGTCACCATCTGCGGCCACGACCAGCAGGACCACGACGCCAACCTCCGCAAATTCCTCCAGACCGCAAACGCCCTGAATCTCACATACAACAGGGAGAAATGCGTGTTTAGCACCGACCGTCTCGCCATCCTCAGCTACGTAGTGCGAAATGGAGTGATAGGCCCAGACCCCGAACGCATGCGCCCCCTCATGGAGTTCCCCCTCCCCCACTGCTCCAAGGCCCTGAAACGCTGCCTGGGCTTTTTCTCTTATTACGCCCAGGGGTGATCCCCAACTATGCGGACAAGGCCCGTCCGCTAAACCAGTCCACGGTTTTTCCCCTGTCGACAGAGGCCCGCCAGGCCTTCAGCCGCATCAAAGCGGATATCGCAAAGGCCACGATGCACGCGATCGACGTGTCCCTCGCCTTCCAAGTCGAGAGCGACGCGTCCGACGTAGCTCTGGCGGCAACCCTCAACCAAGAGGGTAAACCCGTGGCCATCTTTTCACGCACCCTCCACGCTTCAGAAATCCGCCACTCCTCAGTGGAAAAGGAGGCCCAGGTCATAGTGGAAGCTGTGCGGCATTAGAGGCATTACCTGGCCGGTAGGAGATTCACTCTCCTCACTGACCAACGGTCGGTGGCCTTCATGTTCGATAATGCACAGCGGGGCAAGATCCAGAACGACAAGATCTTGCGGTGGAGGATCGAACTTTCCACCTATAACTATGAGATCTTGTATCGTCCGGGAAAGCTGAACGAGCCTTCCGATGCCCTATCCCTCGACACATGTGCCAATGCACAAGTGGACCATCTCCGAACCCTCTACGAGGACCTCTGCCACCCGGGGGTCACTCATTTCTATCACTTCGTAAAGACCCGCAACCTGCCCTACTACATCGAGGAGGTCAGGACCGCCGCCAGGAACTGCCAAATCTGCACGGAGTGCAAGCCGCATTTCTACAGGCCAGATAAAGCGCACCTGATAAAGGCTTCCCATCCCTTTGAACGCCTCAGTCTGGACTTCAAAGACCCCCTCCCCTCCATCGATCGCAACACGTACTTCCTGAACGTGATTGACGAATACTTACGGTTCCCATTCGCCATCTCCTGTCCCGACATGACCGCGGCCACGGTCATTAGAGCCCTCGGCACCATCTTGATACTGTTCGGTTTCCCCGCCTACATACATAGCGATAGGGGGTCCTCCTTCATGAGCGATGAACTGCGTCAATTCCTGCTGGACCTGGCACCCGCTGGAGCTCCACACCCCGCCCCCCCCCCACCAACACCTGTGACCCCCTCTGGAGCTACACACACCCCCCCAACACCAATCACCCCCCCCCCCCCCCACCGGCGCACCCCACACCCGCCCCCTTCCCGGGTGGATCGGTCCTTCCCTCGGCCCCGAATAGGGGAATTGGAGCGGGCAGAGGCATCGCGACTCTCCCAGAGACGACGGGGCCCGAACCAGCGCCTGCATCACCACCGGGGCTAAGACAATCGGCGAGGACGACCAGGGCACCCATTCGACTCATCGAATCAGTAAAGTAAAGCAAGAAATGCCTCTGTAAATCATTTTTTTTTGGTTGCCCTGTAAAAGCGGCATTGTAAGTAGTACTAGTAGTTGATATCGGAGCATAGCCGCTGTGTTAGCGGCATCCTAGGTACCGACTCTGTAAACCCCTACCACCGTACGGCCCACTACCCCTGTTGGGTTCTTTTTTAACAAGGGGTGAATGTGGTGGTATGTATTAGGGGTATTACGGTACCCTGTGATGCCGAGAGGCTATTGGTGGATAGACACTGGGTCCCGATTGGATCAGCCGCCTGCTGGCTCCACCCAGTAAGGCGGCGTATAAGAGCCCGGGTTCTCCCAGCAGCCGCATTCTGTAAGTGTGCTGCTGGGGAACAAGTCTGCGTACTACAGCCATCGTTCGACGACTCCTTCTCATCTCGTCTCGTGAGTGATTGATTGTGCTACATGCACCTCATCTTTAGATTAGGCATTTTACAGTTTTTTGAACTCAACATAGTTCAACTATTTTAGGCCTCAACCTCCATCCCCATTTTGTTTCCTTTTATTTTGCAGGTCTTGGTTTTACTCTCGGTTTTCACTGGTTTTTTGCTTCCTGATGGCAGCTGTTTGTCATTCTGCCATTCACACCTCCTCTCAATGTTTTTTTACTTTCCCATTCCCACTCTCTTTGACCCTACACTACCAACTCTTTTGTCAATTTAATGTCTCCTGTCTTCCACCCTATCGCAGACCTTCCCATTTCACACCCTCCTCCATTTCAACGGCCTAAAACCTGTTACATCTCTCTAAACTTTCCCAGTTCTGTAGAAAGATCACCAACGCAAAATCTGTTTCTAGCTTCACGGATGCTGCCTGACCTGCTGAATGTTTCCAGCATTTCCTGTTTTTAAGACAAACTGATTAGTACAGCCTCAAGCTAAGACAGGAATTCAGCATCATCAGGAAGGGCAGTGTTCAGGCACCAGTGTCGTATTTCTTTATAGGGTGACTTGGGCATCATTGCGATATGGTCTGAGATGGATATTGACTTTATTTAGGTCTCAGTGTGAATGGCTCAGGATAGGCGAAATTGCTTCAGGATTGAAATAGTCTACCTTGGGGTCCATCTTGTGTAGTTTTAAGTAGAAGGGTAATTCCCTTTGACTTATCACATGAGTAACCACTGCAGTACATCTTGAGGGACACCATCAGGTGGCTGGATATTCACTGTGATGCGCCACTGAAATAACAGTAATATGTGCACCGCGGCTTTTTTCCTGGGTGTGTGGAAGCACTTCCCAGTGCCACATGAGAAAATAATCTTGGGTGATGCATTCAGGAAGTAAGTTCATGCCTCACGTCTACTATATGTATGAATGACCTTGGCTCCCCGACACCTTCACTCCACCAGGGTGCAGACTGAGATACAAACACAGCCACAAGTTCCATAGATGAAAATGGGCACCAAGACAAAGAGGGAAATATTAGGAGGAAAGTTAACCAAAAGCTTGGGGGTGAATTCTGGAGCATGAGGTTTAAATAATTGTAAGAAATGCTTCTGTTGGGCGTGTAGGGCTGGAACAAGTTTGCAGAGATAGAAACTGAATCCCACAGCAAAATGGACCTGGAAGGGAAATACAGCCAAAGGAATGGAGTGAGCAGAAAAACAATATTCCCTGAGTATACACAGCCTCTCGATATGTGATGCCTACAGTTAAGGTGTAACACTGCCGTGTGGATGAATGCCTTGAACCCAGCATTTATGCTTGAGATGCACCTGCTGCCCAGCATTTGTCCATGGAGCCTGATCATTGAGCATCCCTTAAAGTCAAGCTTGGATGAAAATACAAGGAGCACCTCATCCCTTGACCTCTAGAGTCTTATGTGATACAACAGAGAAGGAAGAAGCCCTCCATTGCCTCACAAACCAGACCCTAACCTTGGTCTTGATGATGTCATGTCAAAATGGACCTCAGCTGCTCCCGTCATAACTACTGGTAAAAAAAAGACCTTCATGATTTTACCATTCTTTTGGAGTTCTGTAAGGTACAAACAGACACTGAGTCATGTACAAGTGTAAGTAAATATAGTCAAGAAGTATTCAAATATGATATATGCAGTTTGAAAAGTGTAACCATGGTGAACCCATTGATGCCAGCGCTCATACTCTTGACTGGATTGATCCAGAATACTGAGGGAGCCTTGCATCCTTTCGTGACCGAGCTACTGCTCTTGTATCAACTCCAGGCACTGCTCTATGTGTCTCTCCATGAGATTGGCCTATCTCTCATGGTCGGAGCACATACAGTTGAGCCCTGGGACAATATGGAGCTTGTGACAGTGATGGACTCTTCCATTTACAGTCCTGGAGCATCTTCTGCCTCAGGGAACTCTGCAAGGTGTCCACATATCTGGTGCTAATTGGACAAATACAGAGCTATGAAATGTCACTCCTGATGCTTCACATTCCTGTTGACTGGAGCACATTGTGGCTTTCCTCCAACCTCCGAATGGGACTGTGCACAGATACCTGTGACTCTGTAAACTCCCTCTGCACTTTGGTGTGGTGACTTGCACCCTGTGCCACTGACTCCACATGAGTGCTACATCTCTCCGATGTGCTAGTATCTGAGTTGGTGGAGTGCAGGCTCGTCTGATGTGTGCTGGCTCCTGATGCCCAGGTTTGAGGTGGACCAGGGTGTGCAAGCTGAGCTGGGACCTGTGTGACAGAAGGGGAGCTATGTGGGTATAGACCACATTGTTGTAACGCCATTGCCTATAACCCTGCTCGTGCTGCACTTTGCCACAACCCCATCCTTAAACCCACTCTCATGCCGACATCTCCATGTGCTTAGTGAGTTAATAGCATGACCTCTACCAAGTGCCGCGGTGATTTTAAAAACTCTTTTATCACCTGCTACTGTCGATTCACCATCAACAGTCAGCTGGTCAGGCACCCTGGCAATCTCCATGATCACCTGTTCAACAGAGTGCATGGGTCTCAGCCAGGCTGACCCACCCCCAGTTTGGGCCAATTCCTGAACACTCTTCATCTTTTTAGACTGCAACAACAATTCAAATTGATGTCAGCCTGGTATGTAGTGAATGCAGCGACATTTCTCTTTACTAAGTCTGTGCATCACAATGCTCATTCACATCTGTTCTACGCACACCTACTTAAGCTGATTACACATGTGTGGTAAACCACTGCTAGTGTATTATATGCGTTGTGGTAAACTGTTACTGTACTACATGTAATGTGGTAAACCACTGCCTGATGGCTCCACCTCCCCTCGGGCTCGAATTAAAGGTGGCTGACCTCCGGCCCTGCCCCAGTTCGGGATCAGTGGCCAAGAGGCTTTCTGCTTAGCTTATTAAAGCCACAGTTTCGTTCACTACTCGTCTTGTGTCAATTGATGGCACATCAATTTAATAAGCTAAACTTTTAAGATGACTTCATCACTCAAGCCTGATTGCCTGGAGCTGGACCCACAAGCAGCCGACGCCACTGCGATATTCAAGCACTGGCTAAGCTGCTTCAAAGCTTACCTCGGATCCTCCACCGACGATGCCACCGACCTCCAAAACATTCAAATACTCAACGAACGGGTGAGCCCGCAAGTTTTCCTTCTTATCAGAGATGCCCCCTCGTATAGGGAGGCGATAATGCTGCTGAAGGGACAGTACGTAAAGGCAGTAAACGAGGTGTACAGCAGGCATCTCCTTGCCACGAGGCGACAATGCCCCGGAGAATCACAAGCCGAATTCCTGCGTGCCTTGCGGGTACTCGGCCGGAACTGTGCTTGCCAGGTGGTATCGGCTGTCCAACACATGGAGCTGCTAATCAGGGACGCCTATGTCATGGGCATTAAATCCAATTACATCTGCCAGTGCTTGATAGAAGGGGGTTCACTCGGCCTCACAGAGACAGTGCAGCTCTCAAACTCGCTGGAAGTGGCTTTCCAGAACATGGAGGCCTACACCTCCGACCACGCGGCACCCTCGTAGACGTCGTGGGCGCCGTCATCACCCGACCAGCGTACGGTGCAAGCCAGTGCTGCGCAGAAGCCCGCCAACGCCGGAAGCCCGAAATGCTACTTTTGCGGCCAGGGTAAGCACTTCAGACAACGCTGCCCTGCATGGAACGCGATTTGCAATGTGTGTGGGAGGAAGGGCCACTTCGCCAAAGTCTGCCAGGCCCGACCTGTCCCTAAAGTTCCTACGTCCAGCAGCGCTGCCTGTTGGGACCGCCTCCATCTGCCACGCCACCCGCCATGTGCGACCCGTGGGCTCCGCCATCTTCGCTGCCACCCACCATGTGCAACCCGTTGGGGCCGCCATCTTTGATTCCACGTGCGACCCATGGGGACCGCCATTTTGGAACCACTCCGCCGCCTCCCGGGACCCCTGCTCATCCGGTCGTACGTTGGCCACCGCTACCTCCGACCGGCCCACCCACCACCTACAAAAGCTCGCCTCCATCACACTCGACCAGTTTCGGCCTCATCATCTCACAAAATCCACGATGACCGTCCGGATCAACAGGCACGAGACGGCCTGCCTCTTCGACCCAGACAGCTTTATCCACCCAGATACGGTAAGGCGCTGCTCCCTCCCAATTTTACCCGCAACCCAGAAAATCTCCCTGGCTTCCGGATCACATTCCGTAGAAATCCGGGGGTACTGTTTTGCGACCCTTTGGTACAAGGCGTAGAGTACACCAACTGTAAGTTCTACGTCCTCCCCCATCTCTGCGCTGCCCTATTACTGGGGCTCGATTTTCAGTGCCATCTCCAAAGCCTTACCTTAAAGTTCGGTGGACCCCTGCCCACCCTCACCGTCTGTAGCCTCGCGACCCTCAAGGTCGCCGCACCCTCGCTCTTCGCTAACCTCACCCCGGACTGTAAGACTGTCGTCACTAGGAGCAGACGATACAGTGCCCGGGACAGGGCCTTTATCAGGTCGGAGGTCCTGCGCCTCCTACAAGAGGGGATCCTTGACGTTAGTACCAGCCCCTGGAGAGTCCAAGTGGTGGTCGTCAAGACAGGGGAGAAGCACCGGATGGTCATCGACTACAGTCAGACGATCAACCGGTACACGCAGCTCGATGCATACCCCCCAACCCGCATATCTGACATGGTCAATCAGATTGCGCAGTATCGAGTCTTCTCCACAGTTGACTTGAAGTCCGCGTACCACCAGCTCCCTATCCGCCCGGAGGACCGCCAATACACTGCCTTCGAGGCAGGTGGCCGCCTCTACCACTTCCTCAGGGTTTCCTTCGGCATCACCAATGGGGTCTCGGTCTTCCAGTGAGTAATGGACCGAATGGTTGACCAGTTCGGGCTGCGGACCACGTTCCCGTACCTAGATAATGTCACCATCTGCGGCCATGACCAGCAGCACCTTGACGCAAACCTCTGGCATTTCCTCCACACCGCTAAGCTCCTTAACCTCACATACAATAAGGAGAAATGAGTTTTCCGCACAATCCGCCTAGCCACCCTTGGCTACGTTGTGGAAAACGGGATCTTAGGGCCCAACCCCGACTGCATGTGCCCCCTCCTGGAACTTCCCCTCCCCCACTGCCCCAAGGCCCAGAAGAGATGCCTGGGGTTCTTCTCTTATTATGCCCAGTGGGTCCCCAATTATGCGGACAAGGCCCGTCCACTCATTAAATCCACCATTTTTCCCCTGACGGCTGAAGCCCGCCTGGCCTTCAACCGCATCAAGGCAGATATTGCCTGTGGACGAGTCCATTCCGTTCCAGGTGGAGAGCGCTGTGTCGGACTTTGCCCTGGCCGCTACCTTCAACCAGACGGGCAGGCCCGTGACTTTCTTCTCCCGTACCCTCCATGCCTCCGAAATCCGACATTCCTCCATCGAAAAGGAAGCCCAAGCCATTGTAGAAGCTGTGCGACATTGGAGGCATTACCTGGCCGGCAGGTGATTCACTCTCATCACTGACCAACGGTCGGTTGCCTTCATGTTTAATAATACACAGCGGGGCAAAATCAAGAACGACAAGATTCTGAGTGGAGGATCGAATTCTCCACCTACAACTACGATATCATGTACCGACCTGGGAAGCTCAATGAACCCCCAGATGCCCTATCCCGTGGTACATATGCCAGCGCACAAGTAGACCGATTTCGGGCCCTCCACAATGACCTCAGTCACCTGGGGGTCACCCGTTTTTTCCATTTTATCAAGGCTCGCAACCTGCCTTACTCCATCGAGGAGGTCAGGACCATGTCCAGGGACTGCCAGGTCTGCGCGGAGTGCAAACCGCACTTCTGTCGGCCCGACAGAGCACACCTGGTAAAGGCCTCCCGCCCCTTTGAGTGCCTCAGCATCGACTTCAAAGGGCCCCTCCCCTCCACTGACCGTAACGTGTACTTCCTCAACGTTGTTGACGAGTACTCACGATTCCCCTTTGCCATCCCATGCCCTGACATGATCTCTGCCACCTGCACAGTCTCTTCACCTTGTTCGCTTTCCCCCCCTACTTCCATAGCGATCGGGGTTCCTCCTTCATGAGCGACAAGTTGCGTCAGTTCCTGCTTAGCAAGGGCATCGCCTCAAGCAGGACGACCAGCTACAACCCCCGGGGAAATAGACAGGTGGAGAGGGAGAACGCGACGGCACCCGCAGGCCCACCGGCGACCATCACTGCCACCCCCGCCTCTACACTGCGCCCCCCTCCACTGACTCAACTACTGGGCGAAGAAGAAGACAACACACTCCCGGAAGCGCAAGTCTCGACACCAGTGCACACACCACAGCCGGGACTGAGGCGATCACGGCGGAAGGTCAAAGCCCCCGACAGACTCGACTTTTAAGTCCACTTCACCCCCGCTGGACTCTTTTTTTTAACAGGGGGGTGAATGTGGTAAACCACTGTTAGTGTATTTTATGTATTGTGGTAAACTGTTACTGTACTACATGTATTGTGGTAAACCACTGCCTGATAGCTCCGCCTTCCCTCGGGCTCGGTATAAAGGTGGCTGACCACCGGCCCTGCCCCAGTTCGGGATCAGTGGCCAGGAGGCTTTCTGTTTAGCTTATTAAAGCCACAGTTTTGTTCACTACTCGTCTTGTGTTAATTGATGGCACATTAACATGCAAGTCTCAATGCTGCAAAATCAGAGTTATGCGTCAAGTCTCGCATGTTAGCTGCAGTATATAGATGTGACCCTTCCTTTGGAGCTCTGTGTGGATGCACCAACCCACACCAGGCCTGCCTCACCCTCACCCCGGACTGAAAATCTGATGTGCGAGCTGACATGTTTAAAAGGCGGGTTTGTGGAGCTGAGAATTTTCCCAACACCAGACACACGGATGAAAATCCAGGCCTAGAGATTATCTGTCAGAGTCCCAGAGAGCAGACAAGGCTCTGAGTGAGGTATAAACATGGATAATGGAGCTGCAGCTGATGCTTAGTCATAGATACTTTAATTCAACAATAACTGCCTCGCTGTACAGTGTACATCTATAATAAGGTTAGATCAAATAGAGTGGGAGGAGGCTCATGTGGAGCATAATCAGAGGCACAAAAGAGTTGAGCTAAATGGCTTTGCGCCATTAATTCTGCATAATTGTATGCCATTTCCCTTTGATTATACTCCATAATATTATATGCTAGAAATCTCTTTACTCTTCCATATTCAAGCAGGTGCTGTGGTGTTGGGTGTTCTGACACACAGATGAGCCAACACGGTTGTATATGGTACAACGCTATTTTATTCAAACTTACTATGTACAGTTTTGTCTTTGCACTCTGCACGTGGGGGTTCCCTGCTTGTGACGTTGTAACAGCTCTTCTCTGTTTCTTTGTCCCCAGACCTACTGACCACCAGGTGTCGTGCTCGTGCTTTTTATGTGGTTGGTGTTCTTGTCTGTGATTGGTTGTGGTGTTGTGTGCTCTGATTTGCCTGTTGGTGTGTCCATCATGATGTGTGTGTTTGAATATCATGACATCCCCCCTTTTTACAAAGATATGTGCCTACGTGGTAATAAATATGATCGTGTCGTGAGTGCATCTAAGAGTGTGTGTGTGTCGTGTGCAGCATGTGCATATGACGGAACTATGTACATGGGGCGATGTCGGGTGCGTCACATGAACCAAGTTGTACCATAACATAACATAAATGCGAACGAGAGAAGAAGAAAAAAAACTTGAACAGTTGTCCAGTCAGACGACATCTGGAACGATAAACAACAACAGGTTATCATGTAAAATTGTGCAACTTGTTAAACATATGAACGGTATTATAAGTCCAGTCTAATGGGCTTGCGACGAGTTCGGGTTGACCGTCTCAAGGGTGGATCAAGAACCACCGGCTGCTGTGCAGGCATGGCCATGGGTGGCGATGGAAAGGGCGTGATGTGCGGCAGCTCCACAAAGTCATCCTCGGAAGCCTGTTGAGGATCTGGCGTGTGCGTACTGTGTGGCTGTGAGCGTGGAAGTCGGCGAAGGGCGCGCCGATTGCGGCGACGCACTGAACCATCCGGCATGCGAACCAGGAACGAGCGGGGAGCCACTTGTCGGAGGACTTCGGCCGGTGCTGACCAGCCACCATACGGTTGATGGACGCGTACTTTGTCTCCGGAGGACAGGGGGGGCAGGTCCGTCGCTCGTGTGTCGTACCGACTTTTCTGGCGATCACGCTGCATTTGCATGTTCCGAAGAACCGTCTCATGGTCTGTTGTTGGTGCCAGGATGGAAGGTACCGTCGTCCTGAGGGAGCGACCCATTAGTAGCTGCGCTGGCGAGAGACCCGTGGATAGCGGGGCCGATCGATAGGCCAGCAAGGCAAGGTTAAAGTCCGATCCGGCAGCAGCCGCCTTGCACAGGAGCCGCTTGGCGATGTGGACACCCTTTTCAGCCTTCCCGTTCGATTGTGGATGTAGAGGGCTGGATGTCACATGAGTGAAACCATATGCTGCGGCAAAGGACGACCATTCACGGCTGGCGAAGCAGGGTCCATTGTCTGACATGACAGTCCTTGGAATGCCATAGCGAGCAAATGTTTCCTTGCAGGCCCCAATGACTGCGGACGACGTCAGATCATGGAGAGGCATGACTTCCGGGTAGTTTGAGAAGTAGTCTATAATAACGATGTAATCTCTGCCGAGCGCGTGAAATAGGTCAACACCCACCTTCGCCCAGGGGGACGTCACCATCTCGTGTGGTAGAAGTGTTTCCGGAGGTTGCGCCGGCTGAAACCTCTGACAGGTTGTGCAGTTGAGCACCATGTTGGCTATGTCTTCATTAATACCCGGCCAATATACCGCCTCCCGGGCCCTTCGTCTGCATTTTTCGACGCCCAAGTGGCCTTCGTGTAGTTGATGAAGAATCATCTGGCGCACGCTGTGCGGAATAACGATCCTGTCTGATTTCATAAGGACCCCGTCTATGTTGGTAAGATCATCTCGCACATTATAAAACTGGGGGCACTGCCCTTTGAGCCACCCTTCCGTCATGTGGCGCATCACTCGCTGCAGAAGGGGGTCAGTCGCCGTCTCTGCGCGTATGTGGGCCAGACTAGGATCATCAGCTGGCAGATTTGCTGCTGTCAGAGTTACGTGTGCCTCAATTTGACGCACGAACCCCTCCGCATCTGGTGGTGTGCTCACTGCTCGGGAAAGAGTGTCTGCCACGATGAGATCCTTCCCCGGAGTGTAGATCAGTTCGAAATCGTACCTCCTGAGTTTAAGTAAGATGCGTTGGAGGCGAGGAGTCATGTCGTTCAGGTCTTTGTTAATAATGTTGACCAGGGGGCGGTGGTCAGTTTCGACCGTAAACCGTGGCAGGCCATACACATAGTCGTGGAACTTGTCCAGTCCAGTTAACAAGCCCAGGCATTCTTTTTCGATTTGCGCGTAGCGCTGTTCGGTAGGGGTCATGGCTCGTGAGGCATATGCAACCGGGGCCCATGACGACGTGCTGTCTTTTTGCAGGAGTACCGCTCCAATACCAGATTGGCTGGCGTCTGTTGAGATCTTTGTAGGGCGAGTCGTGTCAAAGAAGGCCAGCACTGGTGCCGTGACCAGTTTGTGCTTGAGCTCCTCCCATTCCCGCTGATGCGATTGGTGCCAGTTGAATTCTGTCGATTTTTTTACGAGATGGCGCATATTTGTTGTGTGAGAAGCCAGGTTGGGAATGAACTTCCCAAGGAAGTTGACCATGCCCAGGAATCTTAGGACAGCCTTCTTGTCAGCCGGTCGTGGCATGGCTGTGATGGCGCTAACCTTGTCTGCATCGGGACGGACCCCTGACCTTGAGATGTGGTCCCCGAGGAATTTCAGCTCCGTCTGGCCGAAGGCACACTTCGCACGGTTGAGACGCAGGCCATTTTGTCGTATGCGGGTGAAGACACGTCGTAGACGATGCATGTGTTCCTGCGGAGTGGTGGACCAAATGATGATATCGTCCACATATACACGTACCCCTTCGATGCCTTCCATCATTGCTCCATAATGCGGTGGAAAACTTCAGATGCTGAAATGATGCCGAATGGCATCCGGTTGTAGCAGAATCTGCCAAAAGGGGTGTTGAATGTGCATAGTCTTCGGCTGGCCGGGTCCAGTTGGATCTGCCAAAATCCTTTGGACGCATCCAATTTGGTGAATATTTTGGCTCGCGCCATCTCGCTGGTGAGGTCCTCTCGTTTCGGGATGGGATAGTGTTCCCGCATGATGTTGTTATTCAGATCTTTAGGATCTATACATATACGGAGCTCGCCAGAGGGCTTCTTTACACAGACCATGGAGCTGACCCATGGCGTGGGCTCCGTGACCCTGGATAGGACCCCTTGGTCCTGAAGAACCTGCAGTTGTACCTTGAGGCGGTCTTTGAGTGGCGCAGGAACCCTGCGAGGTGCGTGAACGACAGGGATGGCGTCCGGTCTGAGTCGAATCTTGTACGTGTATGGCAATGGCCCCATGCCTTCAAAAAACTTCCTGGTTGTGAGCAAGGAGGGAATGGAGGTTTGCGTGGAACTCAGCATCCGGGAAGTCGGATATCTCATCTGGAGAGAGAGACATAATGCGCTGTACCAGGTGAAGGACCTTACACGCCTGTGCGCCCAGTAACGAGTCCTTTGATGAGCCGACAACTTCGAAGGGGAGTGTGGCCGTGTGCATCTTGTGAGTTACCTGTAGCTGGCAAGATCCTATGGACGGGATGACGTTCCCGTTATAGTCAACCACCTTGAGCCGGGATGGCGTGATGGGTGGTTTGACCTTCATGGCCTGGACTGCAGAATATGCAATCAGGTTGGCGGATGCGCCGGTGTCCAGACAGAAGGCGACGCGCGATCGGTTGACCGTCAGGGTGGCACACCACTCATCGGCTGGATTGATGGCATTGACCTTGTTGACATCGATGACGGAAACGCGGAAGGCATCCTGGTCATCTGCATCACTTAACTGGAAGTCTTGATGCGTGGGCTGGACGGTCCTGACTTGTCTGCGAGATTGTCGAGGATGCGCCGGATCCATGGGTTGAGCCGAACGACAGTGGGCTGCGTAGTGGCCCATCTTGCCACATCTGAGGCACTGTCGGTTTTTTGCAGGACATTGCCCTTTTAAATGTAGAGCTCCACAATTGCCGCACGTCATGACGTCACGGCGTTCGTTGCGCCACTGCGCATGCGCAGTGCGATCTTGCGGTGGGCGCGCCTGCGCAGTGCGTCCCTCGTTGTGGCCGTTATTTTTGGCGCGCACCTGCGCGGGAGACCGCGAAAAGCGCGGGAAGCGGCCGCTGTCGTCCGGGCCGTGGGTCGGGAAGTAATCGACGGCCTGGATGCGTTCGACGTCGTGGGCGGCCTGGCTTGCCGATTCGACGGCTGGGGACCCCCTCCGTGCCAACTCGGACGCCTGAAATCGGGCAAAACGGCAGGTAGCATTTTCGTGGAGGACACAGGCTTCCACAGCAGACGCTAAGGTGAGGCTTTTTATTTTAAGAAGCTGCTGGCGTAGGCCACTAGAGGCAACGCCAAAAATGATCTGGTCCCTGATCATGGACTCTGTGGTGGTGCCGTAACCGCAGGACTGCGCTAGAATCCGGAGGTGCGTCAAGAAGGGTTGAAAAAGCTCCTCCTTACCTTGCAGGCGTTGCTGAAAGAGGTATCTTTCAAAACTTTCATTTACTTCAACTTGAAAGTGCTGGTCCAGTTTGAGGATGACCGTGTCATATTTGGATTGGTTTTCGCCTTCTTCGAACACCAGTGAGTTGAAGACGTCGGTGGCGTGCTGACCTGCGTAGAAGAGGAGCATTGCAATCTTCGTATCATCCAAGGCACTCTGTTTTTCGGTGGCACGGATGTACAGGTCAAATCGCTGCCTGAAGAGCTTCCAATTGGTACCTAGGTTCCCCGCGACTTGCAACGGCTGCGGTTTGTCGGTGCGGTCCATGTCCAGAATGGCAGGTTAGTAGGCAGGTATCGATCCACTCCTGTACCATGTGGTGTTGGGTGTTCTGACACACAGATGAGCCAACACGGTTGTATATGGTACAACGCTATTTTATTCAAACTTACTATGTACAGTTTTGTCTTTGCACTCTGCACGTGGGGGTTCCCTGCTTGTGACGTTGTAACAGCTCTTCTCTGTTTCTTTGTCCCCAGACCTACTGACCACCAGGTGTCGTGCTCGTGCTTTTTATGTGGTTGGTGTTCTTGTCTGTGATTGGTTGTGGTGTTGTGTGCTCTGATTTGCCTGTTGGTGTGTCCATCATGATGTGTGTGTTTGAATATCATGACAGGTGCTTTAAGCATTATATCCATTTATAATGTCCAGCAGTGTCCACTCACAGCACTCCCCCTGTATCCAGTAACAATCCACCTCAGGGCAATCACAAGGAGCGCAAACACTGGGAAGGTTCAACAGAGCCGCATTTTACTGGGCCTGTTAGACAAACAGCCACGCTTAAGGTGCCTTTTTGCTGCAAATGCTCCCCGAGTCTGCAGCATGATGGCACAGTGGTTAGTATTGCTGTCTCACAAAGACCCGGGTTCAAATCCCACCTTGAGTGGCTGTCTGTGTGGAGATTGCACGTTCTCCCAGTGTCTGCATGGGTTTTCTCTGGATGCTCCGGTTTCCTCCCATGGTTCAAAAATGTGCAGGTTAGATGGATTGGCCATGCTAAATTTCCCCTTAGCGTCCAAAGATGTGCAGGTTAGATGGGATAGGGCAGGGGAATGGGCCTAGGTAGGGTGCTTTTTTGGAGAGTCGGTGCAGACTCGATAGGCCGAATGGTCTCCTTCTGCACTGTCGGGATTCTTTTTTAAAAATTTAGAGTACCCAATTCTTTTTTTCCAATTAAGGGGCAATTTAGTGTGGCCAATCCATCTCACCTGCATATCTTTGGGCTGTGGGGTTGAGACCCACGCAAACACAGGAAGAATGTGCAAAGCACCTTCAAGATTCTATGGAAGGATCCCAAAGGGAAGTTAATACATTATAGGTGACGAACCACAGAACATATTCAAATGAAGAAAAACAGAATCGGTCACAGAGCAGGAATGGAAGATGGGAATGGATAAGAACGGTTCAGCCAAGCAGCATGGTTTAAAATTGGAGCTGGGGAAGAAAAAAACAATCACATTTATGGCAAATCGTTCAGTCACCATAGGAAAAATACTCCTACAATCCATCTCACACATGTCAAAGAAATCTCCAGATCCAGAAACTTGAGGGCCATGAATTTATTCAACATAAATTCAACTCGAGAAGAAAAATCCCTTCTCCAATACAAGCATCCAGATCATTGTGACGGCTGCACAAGCTAATTGATCCCAGTCACTAGTCATTTGACGCCACGGTGAATTGACAATATATATTCACACCAGTTAGAGTGAGGTTTTACCAAAGTAACATTTATTTGAAATGCTTGCATTTATATAGCATTCTTCGTGACCACAGGGAGTCCCAAAATGCTTTCAGCCAATTAATTAGCTTTGAAGTCACTGTTGTAACATAGGAAACAAGGCAGCCAGTTTACATGGAGAAATCTCGCACAGACGGCATTGTGATGATGACCGGGTGGTGTGTTTCTTGTGGTATTAATCGAGGGGCAGGAATTGGCAAAGACACTGGGACTAACTCCCCAAGCTCATCTTCAAAAGAATGGCGTGGGATCTTTCACACCCAGCAGAGAGGGCAGACGGGGCCTTTGCTTAAAATCTTATCTGAAAGACAGCGGCAGAATCTAATTCCCATCGCATGATGAGTTTGGTGACGCAGGCACTAATTGGGTGGGTGGGTTGGGGTGGTTGGGGGCCCCGCTACCCTCCTACCTCCACCCCAAAGTCTGTGGTAGAGAGGCCTTCCCATCCCACCACCAAGTAAGGCCCTTAAGTGAGCAATTAGTACCCACTTAAAGGTCTCATTCCACAGGTATTAAAACAGGTGCTGGTGGGGAGGGTGTGAGGGGTGTGAGGGGGAGTGGCTTGCAATGTGGGTAACATGACAAGCAAACACTAATGTGTTTGCTTGCGGGCTCTCAGAGGTGTTCAAAGGGATTTGGCACCAGACATGGGGGAAAAAGCCACTTCCCAACCCTTTCTGCAAACCCCTACCCCACAACCCCGTTCCTGTCATCACTCATCTGTGCCTGGGTCTCTTCTTGAATAAGGTCTCGGTGGATGTCATACCAACAGTAGCCACCAACTCCCTGGTGGCACTGCTGGGTACAGAAGAGCTCCTGGCCTCTGACCAGCAGCTGTCGGCAGGCAGGACTTATGCACCAGGATCTTGAACTGAAAAGAAGGTTCACCACTGGCCTATTAAGTGCCTAAGTGGAACAAGATGCAGCAGGGATGGGGGTGGGGTGGGAAAGCTCTCACAAGCTCTCCAGCCGGTGGCCGAGATCCCCATTACCTCCCATTGGACGACACAGTAGCACAGTGGTTAGCACTGGTGCTTCGCAGTGTCAGGGTCCCAGTTTCGATTCCCGGCTTGGGTCACTGTCTGTGTGGAGTTTGCATGTTCTCCCTGTGTCTGCGTGTATTTCCTCCAGGCGCTCCGTTTTCCTCCCACAAGTCCCGAAAGACGTGCTGTTAGGTGAATTGGACATTCTGAATTCTCCCTCAGTGTAAACGAACAGGCGATGGAGTGTGGCAACTAGGGGATTTTCACAGTAACTTCATTACAGTGTTAATGTAAGTCTACTTGTGACACTAAGATTATAAAAAATACAAGATTCTACACAGTATCTCCGACATTGCAGTATTCCTTCAGTACCACACCGAAATGCTGCATTTTGTGCACAAGCCCTAAAATGGTTCTTGAATCTTAAACCTTGTGACTTAGAGATGAAAGTAGGGCTGCAACTGTCACAAATCATTTAACTTGATAACATTTTTGATGCTTTTATCATCTAATCTGTTCGAGTTAGGTCAGCTGCGAAATTGAAAATGATTTTACAGACGATACTAAACCATTTAATAGCTTCACTAGTAAACACAATTCAGTTTCTGAGTAAATTTTAAAAATGTTGATAGGAAAGAGCTTTAAAAACATCCTCCTGGTGCCTGAGCATCGAAGAAAACAAATTAAATTTGTAGAACCTTCCAGAACCAACTCACTGGATGGACCCTCACAGATTTGAGCTACAGGCCTGGTCAGTTTTGTGGACGAGGCCTGATTTGGGTGAATTGAATCTTGACCAAATGTAAAATATCACAGTAAATACGAATCTAAGTGGCTTTGGACATAACCCCCTTGCGATTAAAATTCCCGATCTTTTGCACTGGTTCAACCACTTAAACCAGATTACACTGACACATGGTGACGTGAACCAGCAGAACCCCGGTCTCATGAAGTTTATAAAGTTTCCCAATCAGCCAAACCATCTGTGATGTTTTGAAGGTTTACTTTGGCACCAGGGGCTGCACATTGCAGGAAGCTGAAGTGGTGCGAGACTGGCTGACGGAGGTGTCCTCACACTGCTTTGCTACCTCCAATCTGGGTGACTTCACACATAAAAAGTTATCTGACAAATGTGAAGCAGAAGGCACTACACTTAAAGGAAAAGTGTTGTATAACTGACCTAGTAAATGTACCTGTCATGCTGCCGACTATTTGAAGTCTCTCTGATTCCTCCCCACCAAACAAAATCGACCTAACATTCAAACCCGTCACAGAGAAAATAATTAAGCTAGGATGTATCATTTTCCAAGTCTCTCATAATGCAATTGTAACAAATCTAATTAGTGGGTATATTTTAGAGCTTTCAAGCTAATTTGTGTCGGATAAATCCCAGGATTGTTTTGAGCTCTAAGGAGGCAGCTACCTAAACAAATCCCATTTCCAAAGTTGATCCTCATGTATTAAACTCGAAAGCATTACTGAGCTTTCTTGCATCAATACAAATGATTATCTTCTGCATAACATCTATTGTTGCAATATTGGGTGGGCTTTACCGGCTGTAGGGCAGCATGGCGGCGCAGTGGGAAAGCGCTGCTGCCTCACAGCGCTGAGGTCCCAGATTCGATCCTGGCTTTGGGTCTCTGGCCGTGTGGAGTTTGCACATTTTCCCCGTGTTTGCGTGGGTTTCGTCCCCACAACCCAAAAGGTGTGCAGGGTAGGTGGATTGGCCACGCTAAATTGGCCCTTAATTGGAAAAAATTAATTGGACACTCTAAATTTATATTAAAAAAAGGATTTACCGGCTGTTCCCGGCAATGGGAACTTCTGGTCCCAAGCCGACGCATGGTTTTCCCGGCAACGAGGGCTGTTGTCAACGGGAAATCCCATTAACAGTGGTGTGACCAGTAGACCCCACTGGCAGGCCGCCTCCCCACTGAAAAACATGTGACAAGGTCGGTAAATCTGCCCATTGAGCCATTAACCACTAGTTAAAGAGCTAATTTTTCAGTACATTAATCATTAGAAGTGTTCAGTCTGCATAAAATGTGGAGGTTCAGGTGATTTGTCTCAGGGTTTTTTTTAACTCTCTTTACAGTCGATATGTATCTGGGAAAAAAAGGGGTTACATTTTAAGAGATGTATTTTAAACCAAAGTGGAGATTATATGGGATCAGGGTAAGGGTATACCAATTAGGAGCAGGGGTAGTCCACTCGACTCTTCAAGCCTGCTCCACCATTCAATAAAATCATGACTGATCTCATTTTTTGTTTTAAATTTAGAGTACCCAATTAAGGGGCAATATTAGCGTGGCCAATCCACCTAGCCTGCACAACTTTGTGGTTGGGTTTGTACGAAACCCACGCAAACATGGGGAGAATGTGCAAACTCCACACGGACAGTGACCCAGAGCCGGGATCGAACCTGGGACCTTGGCGCCGTGAGGCAGCAGGGCTAGCCCGCTGCGCCACCGTGCTGCCCCTGGCCGATCTCATTTTAACCTCAACTCCACAATCCTGCCTACACCCCCCGATAACCTTTCACCTCTTGCTTACCAAGAAGCTGATTTAGGGCAGCACGGTAGCATGGTGGTTAGCACAATTGCTTCACAGCTCCAGGGTCCCAGGTTCCATTCCTGGCTTGGGTCACTGTCTGTGCAGAGTCTGCATGATCTCCCCGTGTGTGCGTGGGTTTCCTCCGGGTGCTCCGGTTTCCTCCCACAGTCCAAAGATGTGCAGGTTAGGTGGATTGGCTATGCTACATTGCCCTTAGAGTCCAAAATTGCCCTTAGTGTTGGGTTGGGTTACTGGGTTATGGGTATAGGGTGGAGGTGTGGGCTTGGGTAGGGTGCTCTTTCCAAGAGCCAGTGTAGACTCGATGGGCTGAATGGCCTCCTTCTGCACTGTAAATTCTATGAAAGCTAAAGCTTATTGAGGATCTCAGCTGAGAGTCATTTTGGATACCAAGCTTGCGAGCTATAAGGCAAGTATTAAAGCGGTGAGGTTTTGGATTGTGAGGCAGGGGCCAGAGCCAAAGGGGGCAATTACACCAAGCCCACCAAGGAGATAAGGCGCAGTGCAAGATTTACACCAACTGATTTTACTCTCCATTGAAATCAATGTGGAGTCAGATTTGGGGATTATAAAAAATCCATTTCAATTAATTTCAGGCGGTTTCCCAACTGAAGAATTAGGTTAAAATTACCTACAACGACTTTGGTCTTCCTGATGTTTAACCAGCATTTTGGAAAAAACATTACTGCAAATCATTGTGGTTCACATATTAATCATCATTCCAAACAAGCCCAAATATTCTTTGTACTTTCAAGCCAATTATCAGCATCCTCAACAGAACTCTCAGCAGATTGATGTCTAAATCTATAGACCATTTATTTGTTCTTTGGCTGTTTGGATTTCAGCCTATGTGAAGTGCCTGTTTCCTCATCATGATAGAGATTACTGGTATGCCATGTAAAGTTTCTGTTTGTTCAGCACGGTACGAGTTATCTACTGCAGGGTGGGTGGGAGTTTGTTCATTCACAAGGATTGACAATCTCTTTACCAATATGTGAGGAAAGATTTAACGGAAATGAAACAGAGTCCCGTGTCGAGCGCATTTAGCTGGGTATTTCCTGGCCCTGGCAGCTCTGCTGGCCAGTGCAGGAAGAGGACTGGAATCTCTTGACCCCACACCACAGCCTCCGGACCCACCAACGCCTCAACTCACCTACAAGGGGGTTATCGAGCCCCTCACATCTCATCTCATAAGGGCATGGCATCACCGAGCCTGATCCCTGGCACAGCCACGATGCCACCTGGCACTGCCCCTACCATCCTAGCAGTGCCACCTGGGTGCCCTGACAGTGCCAGGCTGGCACTGCCAGGGTGCCTTGTTGGCACTTCCAGGGTGTCAGGCTGGAAGCACCATGGTGCCTGGGTGGCATCAGGCATGCCAGGATACCACTCTGCCCAGCGCCCGACCACCCAGGGGCCCCAAACACCTGGGGCGCTCCCCCAAGTGCCGGTCCGCCTGGTCCATGCATGTGGAAACCAGTGCTAAATGGCGCCAGCTTGAGGCCTCCCACGAGATTTACTGATCTCATTGCATCCCGAGTTGGGTGCGGCCGACAGATCACATCCGTGGTGTCTGTTTATTTAGCGTTCATTGGGTAATGTTAATTCATTCCTGTTTTTTCAGCATGGAAATACTTAATATGCTACATACAGCATTTGTCCTATGCTTGTATGGCATTCATATTGTTATGGGTCAGGGTTTAGAGAGCCCAAAGTGTATTATGGAGTTCACTTGACCCACAACTTTTAATAGATTGTGGTATGGGAAGCGCATGGCCCACTCTACAGTTGTGGTACAGCAGAAAAGGAAAAGTATTTTTAAAGCAAAACAATGTTTATTCTATGAACTCAAGTTAACCTTTTTAAAACATCCAGTGAACATCTTAGCAACCATTAATTCAAATACAACCCCCAAACAATACAACACTAAGTAATCCTTAATAACTTCCCAAACAACATCCAGAAGACAAAAAAAAACACCTTTTAACAGAAGTGCATTAGGTTTACATTCATGACTGCGAACATTTATAATTCTGAATTCACCAAATGATCAAGAGATAGTATTTTCATGGCAGAGAGATCAACAGTACACCTGCTCTGTCTGGCTTCAGCTCCAACACTGAAACCAAAACTAAAACACACCCTGCAGCCCTGCAGCAAACAGCCTAAAACGAAAGTAAAAAGCTGACAGACAGCCCAGCTCCACCCACACTCTGACATCACTGATAAACACCCATTTCTTAAAGGTACTCTCAGATGACAATATACAAACAGTAAAGGAATATATTCTTGGATTCTATTCATTGAACAAGGGTGGGGGGGGGGGGCGGCGGGGGGGGGGGGGGGGGGGGGGGGGGGGTTACCTACTATGCAAAAGGACAAAGTTGCTGTTTGCTCCATATTCTAGATTTCTTACTGTGCCACCACCCTTTGCTTGATGCTTCTCTGTTGATCAGAGTAATAAACAGCATTTGTCCTGTTGTTCCGGTTCTATCTTCAAAGCCTCTCTAGGATGGTGAAGAGTTGTTGGTAACTACATATTTTCTTGTCTTTTTTGCTGCGTTTTATTACAAGTGACCTCAGTTTTATCATCATCATAGAATTTACAGTGCAGAAGGAGGCCATTCGGCCCATCGAGTCTGCACCGGCTCTTGGAAAGAGCACCCTACCCAAGGTCCACATCTCCACCCTATCCCCACAACCCAGTAACCCCACCCTACACCAAGGGCAATTTTGGACACTATGGGCAATTTAGCATGGCCAATCCACCTAACCCGCACATCTTTGGACTGTGGGAGGAAACCGGAGCACCCGGAGGAAACCCACGCACACACAGGGAGGATGTGCAGACTCCGCACAGACAGTGACCCAAGCCGGAATCGAACCTGGGACCCTGGAGCTGTGAAGCATTTGTGCTATCCATAATGCTACTGTGCTGCCCTCAAGGCAGAGAGAGTTTGTAGAGAGTTGAGAGATGGGATGAATTTGATCTGTTTCAAATTTGTCCTCTAGGTTACTAAAAAGATCCCAAGTAATGGGAGAATAAACCTGAATATACAGAAGTGCGAATGAACTGATCAAAGGAATGGTCGGTCCTCCATTCCCGCTCGTGTAATTGCTGCTGCATTAAACATGCTGCATGATTGCTCCCAAATTATTCATCCAACTAAGAAGAAAACAGTTAAACCAGTGAAAAATAAGTGAATGTAGAATGCAGTGATGAAGATCAAGAATCAGATTGTCAGGATAATCCACAAAATAGGGCAATTTATATGAGGAAAGTGCAGTTGTTTTTTCCCTTTCCCAGGAGAGCAGTCTCCCACTGAATGTTTTGGCCAAGATGCAGAAATCCAGATTAAACACCCACACAGTAACAGGCCTGCTTTTAATGGAGGATTTCAGTGGATCAGAAGCTGTAGAATTGCTAATTTAGCTGTGACCCCCCCCCCAGCTGACTTCTGTATCAGTTTGAAAGTTAATCAACTAAATTAACTATGTGTTGATAGTTTGGAAGGTTGGAAGTCTTTTGTGTTACTCTTTTCATTCACATGCTAGGTAGTGTGTGGGGAAATGGTCTCTGTGCATCCAAGTTCATATTTTCAAACGTCATGTCTGCATACTGCACACAGGTACATCCAGTATATTAATGTATTAAAAGGTTTGCCTGTGTGTGTCTGTATAATATGGGCAAGTACGGTTTGTGTTGTGCACACAAACAAAATGCCAAGGAGATTCATACATTTCGAGCTCGGAACACGTGAATCTAGTCTCTTCCCAACTTTTGAAACCCGAGCCCAACTCTAAACACCATTCCCAACGTTCTTTTGGCTGCGAGAGACATGGGTGGGAATTAAAGGGTCAGTTTTTGTGTCACTGTGCAGTGTGGTAGGAGGGTCAAGTTGGAAGGCTTGCTTTGATTCTTGGGGACAGCAGCCCCCAAACATCATTCCTATGACCCCCTGGAACTCACCCGTCACCTTCTCTCACACCTCCTCCCATCCCCCTCCATCCCACAATGAGCCCTACATAGACCGTCCTACTTCCCATGCATCCTCATAACCCCATGCCTGCCCAATGCCCCCTATACCCCTGCCTCTCATACCCGCATGTCCCCTCAATGCCCCCCTCCCCCCGCCATGTCTCCTCCATAACCACTCATCCAGTATCCACTATGGGCATACCTTAGGAGCGCCCCCGGGATTCTCCGTCTCGCCAGCCGGTCAATGGGGGTTCCCATTTTGAGCAATCCCATGCCATCGGGAAACCCCTGGGCTGCTGGCGCAATGGAGAATCCGGACAGCGGAGAATCCAGCCCCATGTCTTTGAAATAGACATTAAAAATTAAACTTTGAATAATCTAATGCAACTATCATTCAAACACACCATACGGAAAAAACTCTCATTCCTAAAAGTATATCAAGGCTTAAATCCATTCAAGTGTTGTATAAACAAACACCTATTCAATAACCGCATCATAGACAGAGATCCTTTAATAACCTTTTAAAACTCTCAATCAATTATGCCCCTGTCGCGCCAGCATACAAACACACACACCTACCTATCTTACCAACACCCCTCCCCTCACTCACACCAACCCCTCTTCCCAATCCTCTCCTCTATACTCGCCCAGCAGTATCTCTTTCTGAATACCCCTCCTGCCATTCATTTACTGGGCAGCCTCTCTTTCTAATACCCCTCTCCTCCTCACTCACTCAGCAGCACTTCTTCCAAACCCTCCTCCCCACACTCATTCATTCAACCCCTCCTCCCCCACTTCCCCCTTTTGGCCTAGTTGCTGATGCCTGTGAAGCAGATTCATCAGCCTGTGATAAGAAAACTGTATCAGAGACACAGTCAGGTTTGAAGCTATGACTCACCTTCCCAGCAGCTGTGTGATCTTCTGGTTGTCCCTATACTCAGTCACTAATTGGGTTATGCTTAATAGCCTCTAGCTGCATCAAGTCAACACACAAGCACTCTGCGCCCATTCAAACTCACCGCTAGAAGCGTTTTCTGAAGTTAAGTAACACCTCGGGCTCACCATCTGCCTCGTGTTCTTTGGCAAAGAGATCCAGTGGGTCCAGCGCTGTCCGACCAGAGCCTCCAGCTGTCTCCTGCCACAGTCACCATTACTGCTCAGAGGCCGGAGAGCTCATGACCCCGAGTTCTGCCACCCCTTCAGGGGTTGTGACCGACAGTTTGGGATGCCTGCTTTATTGCCAGTGTTGTGGGAAAAATCAACCACTTCAAGAGTCAGACTTGTTGTGATCAGATAAATGCAGTTTTATTGTTACACGAAGCTTTGGGAGAAAGCGTACGTACCCCGCGGTACAGTAGCCAGCCTTTCTCCCGGTTTGAATGGCAGTCATTCATTTTATACTTTGGGTTCACAATGAGCCCAGATACAAAACAATTATCACTTTGTTATCTTTAAACATTTTATAGATTGTACATCGCTATTGGTAAGCATTTTGCCATTTACACATGGCCACAGTCAAAGAGGTTTAACAGGTTACAGGCAGCTGCAGGAAGGTAGTATCGGTTGTCCCTTTGTTTTAGGAAATGGCCCAAGACATTCGTATTAGCATATCATTGTGCACACCTTGGCTGAAGTCAGCTTTATTCAAGTGGTGTCCTGCATTTATGTATTTCTTAATCTTCCTGTCTGGCTCCCTTTGTCCTGGATCTGTTCCTATCTGTCCCACTGGCACCCCGCTGGACTCCAGGCATCAGTTATGTCTGCTTTATTCTCTGTGTCTCCATCTTGTGTGTCAGGCAGCCATCTTCTGTGCCAAGTGCCCTTTTGAACCATTTCCCACTTCACCAGTATTTGAGCTGGCGGCTGCAAGTATCAGATTAAGTGATGGTGCGCCTTCATCTGACCTCCTGTTCCCTTCTTAGTGAGTTTGTGCTGGCTGGCCTGCTGGTAGGTCTTGGGTATCTGAAAGCAAAAATGCAGTAGAGAATAGTTGGTGCGAACAGCGTGGGGTAGGGTGAAAAGAAAGTCGCCCATGATCACATTATCTGCAACTTACAATTCATACCAGATAGCAGCGTCGAGATTTGATTTGACAAGATGCATAAAGAAAGAACAACTGTCATTTTCAATTTTCTCAGCAATGGTGGCTCCAATGGCTTCAGTGACTGTTGGCCCAATAATGTGGGGAACCGTCTCCTCCAAAGTGGGTTCAGGAGATGCAGATAGGCCTGCCCCCCTCCTGTGCAGATCCCTGTGATCATGCCCACCCTTATCCTGAAATAGAGAGAAGAATGCCAGCGAGCGTGTAACAAAGTGTTTGGGTGATGTGTCTGCCATAGCTGAATAGTTGGAAGTATGTGGATGCTGTGAGGGATGGGTGTGAGGATTATTGCATTGGAACGTGTGGGAGAGTGGGCAGCACGGTGCCGAGGTCCCAGGCTCGATCCCGGCTCTGGGTCACTGTGTGAAGTTTGGACATTCTGCCCGTGTTTGCGTGGGTTTCATCCCCACAACCCAAAGATGTGCAGGCTAGGTGGATTGGCCACGCTAAATTGCCCCTTAATTGGACAAAATGAAATGGATACACTAAATTCATTTTAAAAAATGGAAAGTGTGGGAGGGTGACGCAAAGTATTTGCATGTTAAACATATTCCGAGTATCTGATCGATGAGAGATGGGGATGTGGTCCATTCAGTCGTGTGAGAGGTTGGAGAGTATGAAGTGACATTTGAAGATTATCTTGACTGCCTGGGTGGGATCATTGAACCTTTTCCAGCATTGCGGCCAGGTCCTCTGCAGGCAGATATTGGGAGGTGACTTCCCTGGTCACCTGGTCCCATTCCTTTCAGAGATTCTGCCTTGAAGGCTCCTTGCACCTGTGAATACATCGCCTGGCTCTTCCTTTGACCTCCTGGACTAAGGCCTTCAACCCTGTATCAGTTGAATTGGCAACACTCCCGGAAATGGACACTCCCGGAATAGCCCCCAATCTCATGCCGGCTATTAAAAGTAGTCCAGAAGATTTTAAAATGATAAGACTCCCCATTAACCAATCGACTCTTGTTCTGGCAGGCCATAGAGTCCATTTCACTGACCGGAATTCCACAGGCAGGCAGGCTAGGCAGCAGTCTTGCTCAGGCTCAGTCGGCCTGGTGCCGTAGCACATTATGTCATAGGCATTCACGTATGCTGAGCTCATCGACGCCGCTACCTGTTGCCCTGCCTGCTCTTTTTCCCGTCTGCACTGGGGTGAGTCAAGTGTGAGCTGGCAGGGGAATTGGTGCTCCGGCACGAAGCAGGCCTGGGGCCTGAGGGCACTGCACAGGGATGGATTGTGCAAGTCTGTTCATTTAAACATCAGGAGGAAACAAGCCAGGGGTGCTGCCAGCCAGAGAGCAGAACCCAAGGCGGCTGCTTGTCAGCGTCCAATGTCTAGTGTCCAGGGCTTTGGACTTTGCCCACCTTACTCACAACTCCCCCCCTTAACCCAACTCCCCTTCCCCACACCAGATGGGCACACTCACGATCACCATGCCACCTGGTTGGCAGCCCTCTCTGGCCTGTTACACCATTTGCAATCTCCTTCAAACACCTTTTAATAAGGACACAGGAGTCCTTACCAGGTAAAATAAAGATTTATTAACAATTACGGAACATACATTTCCCAGTACATCCCTTCCAGGTCTCTTTCTGGGCAGTGCCTTACTGGCCAACCTTTTATACAATTAAATGGAGTTCTCCACCCCTTAGAGAGGGAGCTTGTGGTCCGCAAGAACCAGGGGAAAGATCATCATCCCCATCCCGTAAGTCCTGTGCGGGATATTACACACTTCCTGACACAGTTCCAGCAGCTCTCTTTTACGGGGAGAAGGCTCGCTATGAAAAGAGGAGGCCCTGAGCTGCATGCTGCAATCATTGAAATGAACAGGCATCATGGGGTTTGCCCGCTGCCCTGCCTCAACTCGAATGGGTGTGGGGCAATCGAGTATTGCGACTCCTGTGCCCTCAAATAAGCCAAAGCCAATTTTTAGCCCATCCTTTAATTACATAAGTGGTGCAATGCAGCATTCAATTCACAGCATTCTCAATAGATATCAAAAACATTTTAATCTTGTTTCTGATTAAGTTCACACAACAAACAACCTAAAATACTGAGCCTGTAGAAAGGATGCAGAGCAGTTGTGTTCATTGAAAGTAAAAGGCAAGAAAGCAAAATGTAGATTAAATATATGTTAGTTCAAATATAATACAGATAGCATATAAAATTCTATAAATCCACAAATCAGTCAATTCCTATTGAAAGCCATGAATTAATCAATCATAGGCTTAATTCGCTCACTTATTATATTAGAATAGATTGTAAGCAAAAGAAAATGTCAACTCATATTTAATTCAATTTAATGTGAGTTGAAGGGAATTTCCTTAGAGAAGAGCAGTTGAAAAGGTGACAGAGTAGAGAGGATGAAACTGTTCCCATTGGTGGAATGACCATGAACCAGAGGACACTATTCTTTTGCCAATCACTTTAAATCAGAGGCAACATGGGGAAAAAAACTTATGGAATAAATGGTCAGACCTGGAATGCACTGCCTGAGAGTATGGTAGTTTCCAAAAAGGAATGGATAATTTTATGAAGAAAGAAGATTTTCAGGGAAAGGACAGGGGGGCTGGGATTAGCCGAGTTCCTCTTGCAGTGGGCTGGCATAGACACGGCAGGCCGAGTGGCCTCCTTCTGCGCTCCAACTGTTGTATGGGTGGGATTTTACAGCCCCGCCTGCCTCCGGGATTGTCCGGTCCCGCTGAAAGTCCCACTTTTGGCTGTGCCATCGAATCTCCTAAGGCCGGTCCCACTCTTACGGGACTGAAAAATCCTAGCCTATGACTCTGGGCGGGATTCTCCGTTTGTGAGACTTAGGGTGTGATTCTCTGGAAAGATTTCCAAGTGTTGTAGCGAGTGAGAACTACCACGAACTTCCCGGCACTCGGCCCAGCGAGGCCGTCAACACTATTCAACGTTAATTGGTCCACTTAATGAGGCCTCATGGGCTTCTCGCCGCAAATGAAAGTTCGCCAGCTGGTTCATCAGCACCGCGCCCGCCAGCCCCCCGCACTTAAACAGCACTTTTTCAGCCAACCCCAGCCAACCCGCAACAATGGTGCCGAGGAGACGATGCCCCTCCTTGATGAGGGGCAGGGAGGATGCCCCGGCTTGATGAGAGGCTGAGTTGATTTTTTTACACAGAGGGTAGTGGGTGTCTGGAACTTGCTGCCGGAGGTGGTGGTGGAAGCAGGGACAATAGTGACATTTAAGGGGCATCTTGACAAATACATGAATAGGATGGGAATAGAGGGATACGGACCCAGGAAGTGTAGAAGATTGTAGTTTAGTCGGGCAGCATGGTCGGCACGGGCTTGGAGGGCCGAAGGGCCTGTGCTGTACTTTTCTTTGTTCTTTGTTCTTTGAGACTGGCACCAAGATTCGAGGATGCAGATCTGAGGAGGCTGCTTGACGCAATGGAGGCCAGGAGGGATGTCCTGTTCCCCCGACGTTTCCAGACGGTCAGCCATAGGGTAACCAGTGCAGCCTTGGACGAGGTGGCGGCGGCTGTGAGCTCAGAGAGTGTGACCAGGAGGACTGGCCTCCAGTGCCAGAAAAAGGTCAACGACCTACACCAGGCGGCAAAAGTGAGTAGACACCGACGCCCCTCCCCCCAACCTCCCCCACCAGCCCGAGATCTTTCCGCCCCCAAGCAAGCGTCCACCCCCAACTCTCTATGCAACGCCCAACCCTCCTCCACCCTCCCCTTTCAGACCCTCCAACACACGATCCAGGTTGGCAATCCGGTGCCAAGCGCGTTGCCCCCCCCCGTTGCTCCCCCAGCGCCCTCCCCCCACCGCACCATGGTGGGTCTCCCACCCCCTGCCGAGCACTGGGGCGGCAAGCCAAGCACCCCAGTGCTCTTTCTCTGTGAGCAAAGAAGCCCTTCCACCAGGTTCACATTTTTCAAAAGGGGTACTAATCGGCGGCAGTGTGACCACTTGCTGGGGAGGCCGCTGAATGACAGGAGGCATTTGGATATGGGCTGGCTCCCGTTAATTGTATGGAAACAGGGCTTAAGTGGGGATAATTAGTTTCTCGCCATGCTACAGTGAGATCCCGATTTTGCCTACGGGAGCGGGCCGGTTGCATCGCTAACTGTTTGGCGCATGGCGCAGTTCTCTTTTTCAGCCTCTCCCGCTATTCACCGGCCTTGTTTCGCTCGAGCAAGAGTGCAACGAGGCTGGAAAATCACGGCCTAAATGCTGATGCCGGGAATGGGGTGTGTTACCCGGTCCTGGCGCCATTGCTGGAGCCATTCAGGACATGCTAATGAGCCAGCAATTGCGCCACGTGAAATTCGTGCAATTCCAATGCATGCCTGCGTCGGATTCGGCGGGGTCGGAATTGGCATTGGAGAGGCTGACAAGCTGGAGCTGCATAATAAGCACTCCACTCCCTACACACACACGTATTCCAGCCAAGACAATGGCACCACGAAGAGCACCCCCGATGTTCGTAGATGCAGAGCTGGAGATACTGCTGAGGAGGAGAGGCGGGATATCCTCTTCCCCGGGGTGGGAAGGAGGCTGCTACCGAGGTCAACCGGGCCAGGACAAAGGTGGCAGAGGCAATGAGCGCTGTGGGCCCCACCGAGAGGACCAGACAGCAGTGCGGTAACAAGCTGCACCACCTCCTCAGGGTGGCCCGAGTAAGTCATCAACTCTGTGCCAGTGGCACTACCTCCGTCGAACACCCCTTAACCCAAACTCCCCAGCCTTCATGCGGACAGGTAGGCAGTGCCATGTGAGGATGAGCAACCCCCCAGGTCAGCCAGGGTGAGTCAACACCTCCACGCCCCTGGCACCACCCCTGCCCCACACCCTGCAGATGCCTTCCTCCTCATCGAGGATAATCCAATCCCACCCGCTGGCAGCCCCCCATACCTCACCCTGCACCACATTCAACACCATACCGCCAGCCATGGCCAGGTGCCCTGCACACATAGGCCACTAGCCAGCGACCCCCTGTGCTGCCAGTGTCCGAGTGACTCACACTGTGCATTATTTATACACCCCAGGAGAAGGTGGTCCACAACCGCCAAGAGCGGGTGAGACCAGAGGGGCTGGCTGAACCTGTGGGTCCTCACCGCCGCAGAGCAGAGGGCGATGGACCTGGTCAGTGGAGTGGGAGAACAACAGTTGCTGAGGCAGAGGTTGGCATGGGACAACCAAGTGAGGCCCCAAAGAATTGCGATGACCCCTATGGCACGTGAAACAACCCTCCCCCCCACACCATGCTTACCCTTGATCTCACCATGCATCTCGCCTTCTGTCTTGCAGGGTCATCATCCAATGAGGCAGGACCAACCGGGGTCCCTCGCCCCCAGCTGCAATCCCGCAACACACCGGAGCAACTTTCATCACTGCTGACACCTGCAGCCTCCACCATCCCTGAGACCCTCACCTCGGTGGATCACTTCAGTGAAGAGGCTCCTGGGACACTCTCTGGTGCACACGGCACATATGCTGCAGTACATCAGGTAGAGGTAGGAACCGCCGGGGGAACAGACAGTCGGAGGGTGACCCGATCCCAGGGTCTAGCTGCCGTCCAGACGAGTCTTGCGCTTCTGGAAAGGGCGGTCCCATCAATGCTAGAGATGCAGTGCAGAGCCAGGGACTACATGAGGGGGTGTCAGCAACCTTCAAGCAACTTCAGGTGCAGTTGGAGGAGTCCAACTACATGCAGCAGCAGGAGGCGGTGCCAACAATGCGTGCCACCCACGCCAACATCCAGTGGGAGGCATCCATGGTGGAAGCCTTGGGTGCAAGGGTCACAGATATGGGTCAGGATGTCAAAGGCTTGTGTGGGCGGTGGTTGAGGCACAGGACAGGCTAGCCATGTCACAGGCAGCCATGCACCAGGGCCACGTGAACATTGCTGCGGCGCACCAGAGAATCCCAACAGACCATGGTTACGGGCATCAAGAGCATTGGCCTGGCGCTGGCTGACCTGAGCCAGTCACAGCGAGACCTGGCATGGTCCCAGAGTGACTTGGCACAGTCCCAGAGGGACATGGGCCAGACCCTGTGCTCCATGGCCGCGAGTATGGGAACCCTGGTCGAGATGAGAGCTGGCCTTTAGGATTGGCAGGGGCAGGTGATGGCGGAGCCCCTGGAGCTCATCCCACTGATGTGATCTTCCGGTCCCACCAATGGCAGTCCCTGCCCCGGGCTTCCCGGCAACAGAGGCTATGTACAATGGGAAGCCCCATTGACAGCGACAGGACTGGAAGATCCCGCCGCCAGCCAATGGTGGGCCACCTCCGCAAAACATACCACCGGGGGGAGGGTCTGAAAATTCCACCCTGTTAAGAAAAGGTTTACAGTGTCACTATAAGTAGGGTACAGAAGAAGTCTCTCCTATTCTTTCCACGGAGCGATAGGGAGCTTTATGCAATATCTGGTCAAGAACTGACCTCGAGAAACATAAAAGCAGAATTAAAAAACATGAATTTTGAACAAAAGAAATATAATTTGGGCCTGCTCCATTTTAATGATCTGATCAGAACCCGTCCTCTGTTCTTTGCATGTGATGAGACGCTGCCAAGGCATTCGAACAACAAAGCTCACTGTCACGAGCAGGGTAATCTGGTCCCAGTCATAGTGCTGCCTGATATTCTCAAAGGACCTATGCTGATCTCACCCAGATTATTAGTTCCAGTGACAAGCAGAGACAGGGGCCGGGATTCTCCCCCAATCGGCGGGGCGGGCCGTAACGGCGCCAAAGAGTGGAGTGAACCCACTCCGGCATCGGGCCGCCCAGAAGATGCGGAATCCTCCGCATTTCCGGGGGCTAGGCCGGCGCTGGAGTGGTTGGCACCACGCCAACGCCGAAGGGCCTCCGCTGGCCGGCGAGAGTTGGCACAGGATCGGCAGCGTGTTCTACCGCATGCGCAGGACCATTGCCGTATTTCCTGCGCATGCGCAGGGGGTTTCTTCTCCGCGCTGGCCATCACAGCCTTACTGAGGCCGGCGCGGAGGTAAAGAGTGCCCCCACGGCAAAGGCCCGCCCGCAGATCTGTGGGCCCTGATCGTGGGCCAGGCCACCGTGCCCCCCCCCCCCCCCCCCCCCCGGGGCCGGATCACCCCCGACGCGATCCCTGCCCCTGCCCAAAAAACGCCGCTGGAGAATTTGGCAGCCGGTGTCGGAGCGGCGGGGCGGGATTCACGCCCCCCCCGGCGATTCTCCGACCCAGCGGGGGGTCGGAGAATCCCGTCCAGGTTCCTTCTCTGCAAAAAGGTATGAAACCTGCTGTAAGGTTTTGCTTGGCTCGCATTGAGCCAGCTGAGTATAGAGCAAGATTGGCAAAGCCCAATGCCACAATGCCATTTCCAACTTTGTTTCTCTGCCAACGTTCAGCGTTCACAAACCTAGCTGGAACTGTGGAATAAACATTTTTAAAGCAACTGGTATTCAAATCTGTCCTACAGTCGGCAACAAATGAATTTTTAAAAATATTAATATAATTAGAAATGTAGAATTGTAACATTGAATATGGCTGAAAAAGAAGTCACGCTATTGAAGCTATTCAACTTGTACTCACTGTGAATCACTACCCACTCACCAATGCAGAGTAACTATACATCATGTAGACATATTTACATTTCTAAATTACCATTTTAAAATATTTTGAGTAAAGCTGGACATCTGCACAATCGTCGGATTGTATCAATATATTTAATATAATTTCAAATATAGCAAAAAATTCTGTTTGAAATTCTATTTAACTTCTATTCACATTTCATGCATTTTATATATAAATATAGTAAATAAATCCAATAAAGAATTTAGGCAAAACTACAGTTCGCAAAATGATGCTGAAACGGAGCAATTGAGGTGAATAACATCGATAAAGTTTTTAAAAAAATGTTTTTGTTGCAAACATGTATCAAAGCAGGTTATAGCAAATTTACACCCTGGGAACCATAGTTCCCAACAATCAACTATACAATCTGTACAGATTTCCCCCCCTTTTCCCCCTCATATCCCCCCCCCCCCCGCCCCCCACGACGAGCAGCTCCTCAAACACGGTCACAAATATCCCCCACCTTTTCTCAAACTCCCCTGCAGAGCCCCATAACTCATACTTTATCTTCTCCTACTGCAGGAAGTCGTACAGGTCACGCAACCATGCTGCTACCCCCAGTGGCGATGCTGAACGCCACTCCAGCAAATTTCGCCGCTGTGCAATCAGAGAGACGAAGGCCACAACATCGGCCTTCCTCCTTTCCATGGGCTCCGGCTTCTCTGAAACCCCAAATATCGCCACCAAAGGGTCCAGTTTCACCTCCTCCTCCACTACCCTGGCTAACATCGTGACCATTCCCACCCAGAATCTTCCCAATTGTTCGCAACCCCAAAACATGTGCGTGTGATTCGCTGCCCCCCCCGCCTACACCTCTCACACTCATCTACTACCCCCTGAAAGATCCCACTCATTCTCGCCCGAGTCATATGCACCCTGTGCACCACCTTAAAGTGTATCAGGCTCATCCTTGCACAAGAGGAGGTCCCGTTTACCCTTCGCAGTGCCTCACTCCATACTCCCCAATTGATCACCCCTCCCAACTGCATCCCATTTCTCCTTGATCTTCACCACTCGCTCACCTCCCTGCTCCCCCAGCCACTTGTATGTATCCAGAATTCTTCCCTTCACTTCCACATCCGGAAGCAGTAGTCGCTCCGGCAGGGTGTATCCCGGCAACCTAGGGAACCCCCTCCAAACATTCCACGCAAAGTCCCTAACCTGCAGATACCGGAATTCACTACTCCTCGGCAGCTATACCCTCTCCCTTAGCTCCTCCCCTTCCTCCAAATACATATCGTTCACCTTGACTAGTCCCAGTTCCCTCCACCTCCTGTCTACACTATTCCACCCCCCCCCCCCCCCCCCCCGGCTTAAACCCATGATTCTCGCACAGCGGCGTTAGCACTGACATCCCTTCCATCCTAAAATACCTGCTCAGCTGATTCCATATCTTCACCGTGGACTGCACCACTGGGCTCCCTGAATTGGAGCCATTGCAATGCTACCGTCATCATAGCCCTCAAACTAGACCTCTTACAAGATTCCTCCTCCATCCTAACCCACTCTACACCTTCTCCTTCCCACCATTGCCACACCTTGTCCACATTTGCCACCCAATAATAATGAAGCAAGTTTGGCAACTGCTGCCTCTGCCTCTGTAGCAGGGTCCTCCCCACCCTCGGCACCTTCCCCACCCATACAAAGTCCGAGATGATCGTGTCCACTTTCCTAAAAAAAGCCTTTGGAATAAAGATCGGGAGAGCCTGAAAGATAAACAAGAACCTCGGCAGAATATTCATTTTCACCACTTCGACCCTCCCCGTCAACGTTAAGTGTAGTGTATGCCACCTCCTAAGATCCTCCCTGGCGTCCTCCACCAGCTTCGTTAAGTTCCACTTATGGAGCCCCATTCATTTCCTCGCTACCTGAATCCCCAAATACCTAAACCTATTCCTCGCTATCAGAAATGGCATCCCCCCTAAAATAGCCCGCTGACCCAGCTCATTCACCGAGAATACCTTGCTTTTCCCTACATTTAGTTTGTACCCCGAAAACCCTCCAAACCTCCCCAGCAGGCCCATAATCCTTCCCAAAATCTCCAACGGATCCGAAACATACAGCAAGAGGCCATCGGCATAGAGTGACACCCGATGCTCCCTCTGTCCCCTCATAATCCCCCGCCACTCCGCCAACCTCCTGAGAGCCATCGCCAATGGCTCTATGGCCAGTGCAACAGCAACGGCGACAGTGGGCACCCCTGCCTCGTATCCCTGTGTATGTCAAAGCTTTGTGAGCTACAACATCGATAAAGTTAACGGGAAACTAAAAAAATGCACGAGAGAGGAAAGATGGGAAGGATCTGATAATAGTGTGAGATTAAGTAGGAGACTCATGCAGAGCAGAAATACCAGCTTGAATCAATTGGGCCAAATAGCCTGTCTCTATCTATCTAACTATCTATCTTCTGTGTAAAATCTGAGCTAATCTGAATTATGAACACTGAGGTACAAATTATATCCTGTGGATTTCCGTGAGGCATTCTGTTTGTACAATATGTGAAAATGAATCTTGGTAAAGAAAAGGTCAACTTAATTAGGCAGTATTAGCAGTAGTACCAGTACAGCATATCTCTTTGGAGATGGCTTATTGCAGTCAGCGCAGGTGTGAGTATTTACGAAGGCTAATATGTGATGTGGATTTAGAACACTCAATCTTTAATTTCCTTCAAATGTATTGTCAAAGGAAACCTAGTGGTAATTCTTAGAATAAAAGGAATAATTTATCAGTCCAGTGTTTATCATGTTCTACTCTATTCCATTTAAGTGCGAGTTGGAGAATCAGGGCTACAGTATTTTAATCCTAATTCCGAAGTGGCTCCTTTGAGCACAGTTTTTAGTTGTTAAGTGTGCAGCATTGGTGCATTTCTCCTTCCCGTTTGATGTGATGTGAACTTCATGGCATCTGAATAGTATAACAGGAAAGTAACATACCATTTATAGAGCAATTATGCATGTACAACTGGACCTATTGTTGGAAATGGTTATGTGGCAAGATTTTTGACTTATCTGGTAGATAAAAGATAGGTTGAAGTTTTGAATTAACATCAATTAATCTACCGTAGATTTCCAATATTTTTTATGTCAAGATTTCCAGTATATTTAATATCTTGGGCGTCATTCTCCGACCCCCCGCCGGGTCGGAGAATGGCCGTTGGCTGCCGTGAATCCTGCCCCCGCCCCCGCCGAAGTCTCCGGTACAGGAGATTGGGCGGGGGTGGGAATCGGGCCGCGCCGGTTGGCGGGACCCCCCGCTGGCCGGAGTCCCGCCCAGAAATTGCCTGTCCCGCCGGCGTAAATCAAAGCTGGTATTTACCGGCGGGACCAGGCGGCGTGGGCGGGCTCCGGGGTCCTGGGGGGGGGGGCGGGCGCGGGGCGATCTGACCCCGGGGGGGGGGGTGCCCCCATGGTGGCCTGGCCCGCGATCGGGGCCCACCGATCCGCGGGCGGGACTGCGCCGTGGGGGCACTCTTTCCCTTCCGCCTCCGCAACGGCCTCCACCATGGCGGAGGCGGAAGAGACTCTCCCCATTGCCCATGCGCAGGAAACTGTCGGCGGCCGCTGACGCTCCCGCGCATGCACCGCATTTCCACGCCAGCTGGCAGGGCACCAAACGCCATTTCCGCCAGCTGGCGGAGCGGAAATCCCTCCGGCGCCGGCCTAGCCCCTCAATGTTGGGGCTCGGCCCCAAAGATGCGGAGCATTCCGCACCTTTGGGCCGGTGCGGTGCCCGTCTGATTGGCGCCGCTTTTGGCGCCAGTCGGCGGACATCGCGCCATTGGGGGAGAATTTCGCCCCTTGTTCCTCAACTCATAAATTACACTAATGATCAATACATCAAGGTGCCAGCTGTATCAATGAACAGAGATCATCAGCAAACAAGAGTTGGTGTTAACCTGCAATCTGTCGAAATTCTTTGTCAGTGAGCACGACTAGTGGATTGAAGCATGACAATGAACAGTGTGGATGTAAATGATCACAAGTAATTAGCGCTGTGTAATTGAACAGCTTCCAAGCAGCACTGTTTAACTGCGCATGTTAAATCAACACTGGGTTACTGAACACTGTCAAAAGAACACCGCACAAGTGCTATCCACTACGCCACCGTGCTGCCCCCTAATATAATAATCTTTATTGTCACAAGTAGGCTTACATTAACACTGCAATAGGGCAGCACGGTGGCGCAGTGGGTTAGTCCTGCTGCCTCACGGCGTCGAGGTCCCAGGTTCGATCCCGGCTCTGAGTCCCTGTTCATGTGGAGTTTGCACATTCTCCCCGTGTTTGCGTGGGCCTTCTCGGTGGTGTCGTCCCCACAACCCAAAGATGTGCAGGCTAGGTGGATTGGCCATGCTAAATTGCCCCTTAATTGGAAAAAAAATGAATTGTGTACTCTAAATTTAAAAAAATACGAAAAGCCCTTAGTCAACACATTCCTGTGCCTGTTCGGGCACACAGACGGAGAATTCAGAATTTCCCAATTACCTAACAGCATGTCTTTCGGGACTTGTGGGAGGAAACCAGAGCACACGGAGGAGGCCCACGCAGACATGGAGAGAACGTGCAGACTCCACACAGACAGTGATTCAAACCAGGAATCGAACCTGGGATTCTGGAGCTGTGAAGCAACAGTGCTAACTGTTATATTATATTGCTACTCCTGGTAGCATGTTGTAGTACTTGGTTAAAGTAATATCTGGCGTTACTGGTTGCAGGTGATCTTGAAGAATACACGAGTCTTCGATGTAAAGTAAACAAATTTATTAAGTAGCGATAAAACTAATAAATGAGTTTGACACTACTGAACTAACTCTGGAAATAAAGTAATGAGAAATAACTGTACAAACTGTACCTGAACTACACGCGATGGCTGGATTGTGATCGGACTCTGCTACACGACTGCTGTGTAGCTACTCCTGTGTGGAAAGAGAGCGTCTGGGAGCTCAGTTATTTTTGTAAGGGCCACGAAGAATCCAGCACGAGTTTTAAGGGTACAAAATAATAACGTTTATTTACTATAACAATATATACATAACAGTAGCAGTAACTTCCCTTGCTACCTTCTCCTTCCTCCTGGTTCCTGAACTGGCCAGCTTATTTATACTTGGAGTTTCCCCGCCCCCCTCATTGGGGAAGTTCATACTCCCATGGGATTGTGGGATAGTCATTAGTCCCCAACCAATCGTAAGTAGGCAGGTTATAACATCCCTCCCCCCCAAAGTCCAAGGAATCCACCAAAGACCCTGGTGAAGGAAAGCGTCAAACTCGTTTGGCCGCAGGCCGGACGCCATTTGCACGCGGCGCTGGATCAGGCGGCGTATAACGAGACGGAGACCGGCGCTTCCGTGATGAACGGCGCGGTTGTACATCCACGGCCTGTGGACCCGAGGATTCCCCCTCTGATTCATCCTGTGTCTCCATCTCGGAGTCAGAGTCTGCTGCCTCCGTCATGTCAGCGTCTCTATCTCCATTCGGTCCTGTAACGCCCTGCGCAGGCTTCGAGTGAGGCACCAGTGGAAGATTTTGAGGACTACCTTCCCTTGTCTCTGGTCTTTGCGGCTGTTGAACTGAGCTCCGGGGGCGGGGAATCTTTTGAGGGGATGATCTTCTGGACCGGACGTGGTCTACATGTTTTCGCTGGAGACGACCCTGGGCTTGCACTTGGTAAGATATAGCGCCCGTTTGGCGAAAGATTACACCAGGAACCCATTGGGCACCACCAGCAAAATTCCGCACGAATACTGGGTCACCGGGCGCAAACTGCCGAATCGGACGATGCCGAGACAATCCCTGTCCCTGCCGTTCTTGTGTGCGGCGTACTTTTGCGCCAATGTCCGGGAAGACCATACTAAGGCGGGTGCGAAGTCTTCGGCCCATTAGGAGTTCTGCGGGAGCTACCCCAGTCACTGCATGGGGGGTGGTCCTGTACATAAACAAAAAGCGAGCCAGTCTCGTGTCCATTGATCCGGAAGACTGCTTCTTTAGGCCTCTTTTGAATGTTTGCACTGCACGCTCTGCCAACCCATTTGAAGCCGGGTGGTAAGGGGCAGTGCGGATATGGCGGATGCCGTTCATCTTTGTAAACCTAGCAAACTCCTCACTCGTGAATGGAGTGCCATTGTCCGTGACCAGCACCTCGGGGAGGCCATGCGTACTAAATGATCAACGCATCTTTTCAATTGTTGCACAGGACGTTGTCCCCTGCATCTTATGCACCTCCAGCCATTTGGACTGGGCGTCAATTAGTAGAAGGAACATGGATCCCTGAAAAGGGCCTGCGAAATCTGCATGTAAGCGTGCCCAAGGCCGCCCTGGCCATTCCCAGTGATGTAGGGGCGCGGCCGGCGGAAGCTTCTGATGCTCCTGGCAAATGGAGCAGTTTTGGACCACCTTCTCAATGTCGGTGTCGAGGCCTGGCCACCAGACATAACTCCGGGCCAACATTTTCACCTTGGTCACGCCCGGATGCCCATTGTGCAAGTCTGATAATATCAGCTCCTGGCCTTTTTCCGGGACAATCACACGCGTCCCCCACAAGAGGATGCCGTCTTCCACGCTGAACTCTGACAGCTTGGAGGAAAATGCCCACAACTCGCCTGGGAGCTGTTATTGCTGCCCACCATACTGGACTATGTGCCGAACCTTTGACAAGACTGGCTCAGTCTGGGTCGACTCACGGATCTGTGATGCCGTGACAGGCAAGGTGTCCATAAAATTTAGGGTTGCAACCACCTCACCGGTCGTGGGGGTCGACATGGGGCCAGTCGATAAAGGCAATCGGCTCAGTGCGTCGTCATTTGCTATCTGCGTACCTGGTTTGTGCTCCAGAGAATACTCATATGCAGCAAGCAACAAAGCCCAGCGCTGGATCCGTGCAGAAGCAATGGGCGGTATTGGCTTATCCTCTCTGAAGAGTCCCAGCAGAGGCTTATGATCAGTCACGATAGTGAAATGGCGGCCGTACACATACTGGTGGAAGCGTTTCACCGCGAAAACCACTGCCAGGCCCTCCTTCTCGATCTGCGCGTACTTTTTCTCCGCTGCAGTCAATGTGCGGGAGGCAAAAGCTATCGGTCGCTCGGCCCCGTTCTCCATCTTGTGGGACAGGACAGCCCCAATACCATACGGGGATGCATCACATGTGACGAGCAAAGGCTTTCCCGGATCATAGTGGGTTAGTAACCCCGACGACGGCAATTGTTGCTTTACCCGTAGGAAAGCGGTTTCTTGCGGCTGACCCCAAACCCAGGTGTGATTTTTCTTTAGCAGCAGGTGCAAGGGGGCCAGCGTAGTTGCCAGATTGGGGAGGAACTTCCCGTAATAGTTTACGAGACCGAGAAAAGAATGAAGATGCGAAGTGTCAGTCGGGGTGGGGGCATGTTGAATTGCACGCACCTTCTCTGCGACGGGGTGCAGACCCTCGCGGTCCACCCGATAACCTAGGTAGACTACTTCTTTTGCCTGAAATACGCACTTTGTGTGACGTAAACGGACTCCAGCCTCCGAAAGGCGTCTAAGGACAGCCTCCAGGTTTTCCAAATGCTCTTGCTCCGACGTCCCTGTAATCAACACGTCATCTAGGTAGACAGCCACACGTGGTAAACCCCTCAAAATGCCCTCCATAACACGTTGAAAAATTGCGCAGGCAGAGGATACTCCAAAGGGCAACCGTGTATATTCATACAGGCCCCGGTGTGTGTTAATTGTTACATATGGTCGGGAGGCAGGGTCCAGCTCCAACTGCAGGTAGGCGTGACTCATATCTAATTCTGCGAATGAGAGTCCACCTGCAAGTTTCGCGTAGAGATCCTCTATGCGAGGCATTGGGTATCGGTCGAGTCGGGAAACTGTATTCACTGTAAGTTTATAGTCGCCACACAAGCGAACTGTGGCATCTGGCTTCATTACTGGTACAATTGGTGCTGCCCAGTCAGCAAAACGGACGGGCCTGATAATACCCAAACTCTCCAAACGAGTGAGCTCCCCTTCTACCTTCTCGAGCAAAGCGTAAGGCACTGGGCGCGCCCGGAAATAGCGCGGCGTGGCTCCTGGTTCAACTTGGATATGGGCTACAGCCCCTTTTATTGTCCCCAAACCAGGCTGGAATACCTCTGGGTATCGTCCTAGCACCTCAGTCAACCCTCCAGAAACTGTTTGGAGGATGTGCTGCCATTGCAACCGCAAATGACGCAACCAGTCCCGACCCAACAGGTTGGGCCCATGGCCACGCACTACGATAAGTGGGAAACGCCCCTCCTGGCGTCCATAGACAACAGGGGTCATTGTAGTTCCTGCAATGTCCAGTGGTTCCCCCGTGTAGGTGGCCAACCTGGCCTGTGAGTCAGTTAATGTAAGGGTCTGTATACCCTGCTTGATGCGGTCGAATGTCCTCTGGGCGATCACGGAGACCGCTGCACCAGTATCCAACTCCATCTCCAGCGGGTGGCCATTGACCCGTACTGTCACCTTAATGGGGGCCACACGGGGAGCTGCCACAAAATGCAACTGCAGGCAGTCGTCCTCCGTCTCCACGTCCTCAGGAGTGGTCACCGCAGGTTCATCCACATGGAAGGTACGGCCTCTGGGCTGGTCCCAGTTACGGCCCCTGGGCTGGTCCCAGTTTCAGTCGGAACGACGGCACCTCTGGCGCCCCCAGGACCGGTGTCCGCGACGGGACCGGCGCCTACAAGTCTGACACGGACATGGCTCCTCATCCATGGCTCTGGAGAAGGCTCCCTTCGGGGAGGAATGTCCGATGGCCACTGGCGTCGGTCTGGTCGTTGCCTCGCCCAAGGTACCGCAGGAGTGCGGGGGGACGTTTTTGGGTGGAAAGGGTTGCGCCCCAAGGCATGCACTTCCATTCCCTGTAGCTCCTGTACTCCTCGCTCTGCGCTCTCTCGGGACAAGACTATTTGTATTGCCTGTTGAAAAGTCAATGTTGGCTCCGCTAACAACTTTCTCTGGGTTGCTGCATTGTTAATACCGCAAACCAAACGGTCGCGTAACATTTCTGACAAGGTCTCACCATAGTCACAGTGTTCCGCAATCCCGCGTAGCCTGGATTTAAAAAATCGGCAAGGGATTCTCCAGGGGTCCTCTCAGCGGTATTAAACCGGTAACGCTGGACTATCGTGGACGGGGTTGGGTTAAAGTGTTGCCCCACTATATTCACAAGTTCGTCAAACGTTTTGGTGTCCGGCGCAGCTGGGTACGTAAGGCTCCTAATCACCCCAAACGTATGCGGCCCACAGGCGGTGAGCAATATGACCACCTGGCGCTCGTTTTCAGTGATATTGTTTGCCCGGAAATAGTAACGCATCCGTTGTGTGTACTGGTTCCAGCTTTCCAGCGCAGCATCAAAAACATCCAAATGTCCGTACAGAGGCATGGTATAATAGAAAACAACTTCCAACCTGTATCCAACAAAAATCCAGGGAGGTGGCTTCAGCAGTGTAGACAGCTATTCACTTTTACCTTCGTCGCCAGTTTTGTAAGGGCCACGAAGAATCCAGCACGAGTTTTAAGGGTACAAAATAATAACGTTTATTTACTATAACAATATATACATAATAGTAGCAGTAACTTCCCTTGCTACCTTCTCCTTCCTCCTGGTTCCTGAACTGGCCAGCTTATTTATACTAGGAGTTTCTCCGCCCCCCTCATTGGGGAAGTTCATACTCCCATTGTGGGATAGTCATTAGTCCCCAGCCAATCGTAAGTAGGCAGGTTATAACAGTTATATAGTGGGCCTTGTAATGCTCTCTAGTAGTAGTGCCACAGCTAGGTGTTGTGATTAACCCTTTAGTTACATGTCTGTCGACATATCATTACACTAACCACTATGCAACTATTTCATTGGCAGCAAAAAAGTATCAAAGCCTTTTAACATATTGGCCCCAAATTTCATCCTCCAGATCAAAGGGGTAAACATTCCCAATTTTCACTGAGTTTTCTTCGGCTGGCTTGATTCATTTTTGTTGTTAATGTTATGTTGCGAGGCAATCAACGAGGCAGTATTAAAGCACAACATAGGTTTATTGAACCAAGAAAAAGTATGTACACAGGACAGCACAACTACTACAAAGGTCTTGTTCCCCTGACTCCTGGGCTAACTCTGACCAAGCCCCAACAAACAGATTTGTGCACAAACACCTGATAGGCTAATGTTCACTCGCTCCGCCCCTATTGACTCAGGGCCCGTCACATGGCCTATGAAGTAAAGGGGCCACACTACCACAGTACTTGTAATAACATCCCACCCGTGGCACCATCTGCAATTCTGCTTGTAGAAGGGAGTTAGCAAGATAAACAGTGCAGACAAACTACTAGCGCTAAAGGTTGGATGGGGTTGGCGAGATTTGTGTCGGCTCAGGTCAGGAACATCCCACACTAAAGGTCAGATGCGGTTGGCAAGGTTTGTGTTGGCTCAGGTCAGAGACGTCCCACACTAAAGGTCAATAAGGTCCAAAAGCAAGTGTGGTTTTTAGATGTGTTTGGTTTTCAGATTTACGGATAAAGAACATCGACCTGTAAAACGTAAATTCAAGTAGCTGTCTTCATAGTTCCTTAATTATGCAGAGTTAACAGTAGCTTTATGTCTTTTACTCAGACATTTAGCACTAAAGAATTGTTAAACCCCTAGGGTTGAACTTGATGTAGAAGTTCTGAATCATTGTTCTTTGGGTTTTATTGTTTTGAAGTTGGTTATTTCATTAAACACTTATCCATATCTGATATTTATTGTGTGCCTTTTCATTTATTCTTGAACCTGCTGAAATAGCACTCTACACAAAGAAGAATTTAAGCCATATATTTATATTTTGTGCCCATCTGCTGGCCATGGAATGCTTCGCCCCATCAACATACAAAAACACAAGAAATTGCATCAGAACTGGACCATTCAGCCCATCGAGCCTGCTGTGCTATTTAATATTATCATGGGCTTCAACGTAATTTTCCTGCCAGCTCCCCATATCCCTGAATTCCCTGATAGACCAAGACCATGATCTAGTAGCCCCGTTAGCCACAGGCGCAAGTCCCACAAGACACGTGGAGAACATGCAGACTCCACACAGTCACCCAAGGCCAGAATCGAACCTGGGTCCCTGGCGCTGTGATGCAGCAGTGCTAACCATTGTGTCACGGTAGCTCCTTCCTATAGTGTAGAAGCAACTATACACAATAAGATCAGCATAACCTCAGTGGCAGGGTGACACAGTGGTTTGCACTGCTCCCTCACGGCGCCGAGGGCCTTGGTTCGATCCCGGCCCCGGGTCACTGTCCGCACGGAGTTTGCACATTCTCCCTGGGCGGGATTCTCCGACCCCCCGCCGGGTCGGAGAATCGCCGGGGGCTGGCGTGAATCCCGCCCCCGCCGGTTGCCGAATTCTCCGGCTCCGGATATTCGGCGGGGGTGGGAATCGTGCCGCGCCGGTTGGCGGGCCCCCCCCCCCCCCGGCGATTCTCTGGCCCGCGATGGGCCGAAGTCCCGCTGCTGGAATGCCTGTCCCGCTGGCGAGAATCATACCAGCTCTCTTACCGGCGGGACAAGGTGGCGCGGGTGGGCTCTGGGGTCCTGGGGGGGGCACGGGGCGATCTGGCCCTGGGGGGTGCCCCCACGGTGGCCTGGCCCGCGATCGGGGCCCACCGATCCGCGGGCGGGCCTGTGCCGTGGGGGCACTCTTTTCCTTCCGCCTTCGCCATGGTCTCCACTATGGCGGAGGCGGAAGAGACCCCCTCCACTGTGCATGCACGGGGATGCCGTGAGCGGCCGCTGACGCTCCCGCGCATGTGCCGCACGGCAAAGTCATTTCCGCGCCAGCAGGCAGGGTGCCAAAGGCCATTCCCGCCAGCTGGCGGGGCGGAAATCAGTCCGGCGCGGCCTAGCCCCTCAAGGTGAGGGCTCGGCCCCTCAAGATGCGGAGAATTCCGCACCTTTGGGGCGGCGCGATGCCGGACTGATTCGTGCCATTTTTGACGCCGGTCGGCGGACATCGCGCCGATTGCGGAGAATCCCACCCCCTATGTCTACGTGCATTTCACAGCCACACCCCAAAAGATGTGCAGGGTTGGTGGATTGGCCACGCTAAATTACCCCTTTATTTAGGACAGCACGGTAGCATAGTGGTTAGCACTATGGCTTCACAGCACCAGGATCCCAGCTTCGGTCACTGCCTATACGGAGTCTGCACGTTCTCCCCGTGTCTGTGTGGGTTTCCTCCGGGTGTTCCGGTTTCCTCCCGCAAGTCCCGAAAGACGTGCTATGAGGTAATTTGAACATTGCGAATTCTCCATGTGTGTACCTGAACAGGCGACTAGGGGTTTTTCACAGTAACTTCATTGCCTACTTGTGACAATAAAGATTATTATAATTGGAATTGGTTTTTTAAATTTAAAAAAAAAATTAGCTTTTTAATCCTAATATTTTTGCTTTTAACCTCGCAGCACGGTAGCAATGGGCAACACGATAGCACAGTGGTCAGCACTGTTGCTTCACAGCTCCAGGGTCCCAGATTCAATTCCCAGCTTGGATCACTGTCTGTGTGGAGACTGCATATTCTCCCTGTGTCTGCGTGGGTTTCCTCCGGGTGCTCCGGTTTCCTCCCGCAAGTCCCAAAAGACGTGCTGTTAGGTAATTTGGACATTCTGAATTCTCCCTTAGTGTACCCGAACAAGTGCCGGAATGTGGCAACTAGGGTTTTTTCACAGTAACTTCATTGCAGTGTTAATATAAGCCTACTTGTGACAATAAAGATTATTATTATTATTATTATTATTATTATTATTAATAATGTATTCTATGCCCCTATCAATAAAGCCTAGAATACTATATGCTTTACTAACTGCTCTCTCCACCTGTCTTGTCACATTCAATGATCTTTTCACAGATACACCCACAGATCTGCTCCTGAACCCCTTTGAGAAATTTGCCCCTTATTTTATATTGTCTCTCCATGTTCATCTTACCAAAATGCATCACCTCACACCTCTGCACATTGATCTTCATCTGCTGCCTATCTGCCCACTCCACCAACTTGTCCATGTCCTTTTGAAGTTCTATACTGTCTTCTTCACAGCTTACAATACTTCCAAGTTTTATCTGCTTCTCAAACTCTGAATTGTCTCCTGTGCACCAAAATCTAGATCATTAATAAATATCAGGAAAAGCAAGGGTCCCAATATCTACCCCTGAGGAACAACACCATAAACGTTTCCCCAGCCCGAAAAATATCCATTGTCCATTACTGTGCATCCTATTATTTAGCCAATTTTGCATCCACATTGCAACTTTCCCTGTTATTCTATGAGCTTCTCACTTTTCCCGTAAGCCTGTTGTGTGGCACTATATTGAATGCTTTTTGAGAATCCATGTACATCACATCAATAATATTACCCTCATTGACCCTTTCTGTTACCTCCTCAAAAACTCCAGAAAGTTAATTAAACACAATTCCCTCTTTAGAAATTCATGCTAGCTCTTCCTCATCAACCATGTCATTATTGCATGTCATTATTAATTCTATCCCGAATAATTGTTTCTCGAAGTTTGGCTACTACTGATGTTAAACTTACTCTAATTGCTTGGGCAACCCTAACAACCTCCAGCCCTCTCCTGAGCCTAGAGAAGACTGGTTGATGGCCAGCGCCCCTGCAATTTCCGTTCTCATTTCTTTTAATATAAATTAGCTAGAATGGAATAGTCTGTCAGGCACCACCAGATGTATAGAAATCAATAAAGGAGAAAGAAGGCAAGGAGTCTGAACTGCAGACATCTCCATGTCTAAGTTGTTGCTCAGCGAATGGGGTGTGTAATTAAGCAGGGTACACAGTTCTCTTTTACGTGGTGCTGTATCAGCCTAACCAAGAATTGATGAAGTTCAGCTAATCGTTCCAGGACTTTAGCTCAGTGCTTTCTGATGGAGGTTACTCAATTAGCTCAGAATGCAAGGGTTCCATTTTCCACTCTTGGCACTGAATTGTGTATTATAAGTCATATTCACATTCCTGCAGATTCAGGAATCATCATTGCGGAATTGTTGGGACATAGAGGCTATTTTGTGGGACACAAGCGGTTGGAGTGAGAGGGACTTTGGATGCACCATTGACAGACCCGCATAGCAACTGCTCAATAAAGGGCATGGTAATTATAATCTGATGTAGAGGAGGGAAGTTCATCATGTACAGGAGGGGCTGCAGTGATGGGGGTATACCTCATTTAACCCTTTACCCTAATCGCTTGGAAAACCAGTGAGTCGCTACAAATGGTTTGTAGGGATGGAAGGAGAGATGTGGGTAACAATTCACAATCCACTTTCAGCAATGCAATCAATCCTGGATTCATTAATTGTCATGCTGAAACTGGTAGAATAAAGAAACCTGCCGTTTGAGCAATGTTTCTCTCCTCCACAGAGCACTGCAGACATTGCTGCTGCTGCAGCTGAAGTCCTCCCCTCAACCATCAACTAGGCACTCCACTTAGAGTCTGCGCTTCACATTTAAGTTTTGGACGGGTTCAGTGGCTCCGCAGACAGAGGTTCTGCTCCTCCTGAGAGATCTGCTCACCCACTCCCCGCCCTCCCATGCTTCTGAGGTGTAAACTCTTGTTTTCCCCCGAGAATCTGGCATCTGCTGCATCTCAAAGTGGCAGTGTCTCCTGTGGGCATCCCCAATTTTCGTGTGAAAAACAACTGCGCACAATAATAATGTTTTCCTTCTACAGCAGATATGCCCGCCTGTGATTGGCCTGAGATTACTGCCTGACATCTGAACAGAGGAGCAGGGGTTTTATGTCTGCAGAAACACTGAGGGGACATTTGCATCAGCGGGCCATTGAAAGGTAGGTAAGATATTAATGAGCTGCTACGAACAAATCTTCTGTTCCTGAAGAAAACACAAGTCTGTGCAAAACCAACAAATGGCTTGCCCAAAGTCTAAATGAGGAATGACTTTGCAACCTTCAGCCACTCTCCAGACACCTCTCTCAGTCAGCAACACAAATTTACACAGCGCAACATGTCTTTATATCCTGAGGCTGGATTGGAGGTCTGCTTATAGGGGGGGGGGCATGTGCTATATTCAGTTACTGAGGCCGGCATGCTCAACTTGTGTTCCTCCATTAGCTTTAATTAATATCCTGCTCGCCCATCAATTGAGGCTTCATGCTGGAAGTGCCGACTTATCAAAAGTATCAACCCCCCAGCGCTCTGGTCACACATTTTCAAAAGTTAAAAAATCATTTGTAAATGTCACCACAATCCCAGAGGACCATGGGTTGTTCTCCCCTTTGAGAGCTGATTGATGGTGATTTAACCTGAGGGTCACCACACCTCAGGCAAGTGGCTATAGTGAGAAGGTGGCGCCGTCATGAATAATCTCACCCGGGACGGGAATTGAACCCACGCTCTTGGTGTTGCTCTGCATCACGAACCAACCATCCAACTAACTGACACCAGCAGCTAGCTGTCTTTCCCTTCAAATGAGACCCAGAATTTAACTTTGGAAGCTTAGGGCCCTGCCACAGTCAACACAATAGCGGCCATTTACATTTTTGTTCTGCTGGACTTTAATGAAGAGAACCTCAAATGTTGTGGCCATGTCCCTGCTTGAGTGCCACATAATTTCTCTTATTTGCAATGACAGGCTCCTTTTAGGTGGCAGGAGTCCTGTATGGAGGATGCACAGCATATCTCACTTACCCAGTGTTATGGACAGGGGGGGATTAATTTAAATAGCCCTGATTTTTCCTCTCGCAGACCTGCCATAAACTGGAAGGTTGTTTTTATCCTTTTTATAAATTGTGGCATGTTTCCCCAACCATCCTCTATAGATAACTTGCACAGCAAACCTGAGGTGAGAAAATAAAAGGAGTTGGTTTATTTTTTTTAAATAATTTTTATTAAAGGTTTTCATAAAATATCAATAACAAAATGAGAAAGAAAAAAGAACCCAACAGGGTTAAGTACAAAACACAATCTAAAAAAGCAACCCCCCAAACCCCTCCCCCCCTGTACCTAAATAATAAATTAACATTAACACCCCGACTTAAGACAACAGGTGTATACACCCCCTCAGACCCTTCCAGTGTAAATAACATAAACAAAAATAAAGTAAACCCCCCCCCCCACCCCCCGAGCTGCTACTGCCATTGACCAATGTCTATCGTTCTGCCAGAAAATCTAAGAACGGTTGCCACCGCCTAAAGAACCCTTGTACCGACCCTCTCAAGGCGAATTTCACCCTCTCCAATTTAATGAACCCTGCCATATCGCTTGAGGTACCCTCAATAATGACGCTTAGAGATTAAACTGTAAAGAAGGCTTTATTAGACTAATAACTATACTACAGCTAGAGACGAGAGCTGACTGTTACACAGACCATGAGGCAGGCCTTTATGTATGGCTCCCAGATGGGCGGAGCCAGAGGCGGAGTCCCCAGGGCTCCAAGCCCGGTCTTAAAGGGGACATCACCTTACATGATGATAAGGTAGTAACCGTTCATCACATCGCTGATCCAGGATTCCACGCTTGGGGGCTTCGTATCTTTCCACTGAAGGAGAATCCTTCGCCGGGCTACCAGGGACGCAAAGGCCATAATTCCGGCCTCTTTCGCCTCCTGCACTCCCGGCTCCTCTGCCACCCCAAATATTGCGAGCCCCCAGCCCGGTTTGACCCTGGATCCTACCACCCTCGACACCGTCCTCGCTACACCCTTCCAAAATTCCTCCAGCGCTGGGCATGCCCAGAACATATGGGTGTGATTTGCTGGGCTCCCTGAGCACCTAACACACCTGTCCTCACCCCCAAAGAACCTGCTCATCCTTGTCCCGGTCATGTGTGCCCTGTGCAGCACCTTAAACTGTATGAGGCTGAGCCTCGCGCACGAAGAGGAAGAATTCACCCTCCCTAGGGCATCTGCCCACGTCCCCTCTTCGATCTCCTCTCCCAACTCCTCCTCCCACTTACATTTCAACTCCACCACCGAGGCCTCCTCCTCCTCCTGCATCACCTGGTAAGTTTCCGAGATCTTCCCCACTCCCCCCCCCCCCCCCCCCCCCCCCCCCGAGAGCACCCTGTCCTGTACTGTGTGTGGCAGTAGCTGTGGGAATTCCACCACCTGCCGTCTGGCAAAGGAGTTGGTTTATTTTTGCACACACACACATTCTTGAAGGCACAAGTTCCAGTGTTCCAGTAGTTTGCAGTTTTGATGAGGACCAGAGTTCTTTGTGCTGTCACCTGCTTAATGGTAAGGTGGTTGACAACGCAGGCTGCTTGCCTGGAGCTACTGTTGTCTCTTCGGAGGTCAAACCATAACTACCTATAACTTCCAAAAGCTAGTTAATTAAAGGAGTTCAGACAGTTCAGAGTTCAGACAGCTCAAGTCTCAGTTATGTGACACTGGTTTCAAGTTGTTGAACGAGGGCCCTGTTTGAGAACCATTTTGTGTTTGAACAGATAATGCTTTGGCCGTTAGCACCAGATTAGAGGCTAGGAGTTGCAAACAGCTGCCTTTGTTCATAGCTGGCTGGGGAAGACTTCTCGTCTGCGAGATCATTGTGTTGGCTCGGTTGGTATGTTTATATGCTGCATGGAGTGTTACATTCCAGGAGGTGTGAGGTGTCTGTGTTCACTTTTAAAGTGCTCAGAAACCTCTGGAAGCCAGCATGTGATCAGCTGGTGCCATTTTATCAGCCCAGCAATTGTCTATTTTGAAAGAGAGAAAAAAATAATTTTTAAATGCACTCTGGTTGACAAAGATATATATATATATGTATATGGGCCGGGATTCTTCCCTACCCGGAGGGGCGGGGGGTCCCGGCGGGATGGAGTGGCGTGAACCACTCCGGCGTCAGGCCGCCCCAAAGGTGCAGATTTCTCCGCACCTTTAGGGGCCAAGCCCTCACCTTTAGGGGCTAGGCGCGCGCCGGAGTGGTTGCCGTCCCGCCGGCTGGCGTGGAAGGCCTTTGGCACCACACCGGGACCAAAGGGACTCCGCCAACCGGCGGAAGTCCGCGCATGCGCGGGAGCGTCAGCTGCTGCTGACGTCATCCGCGCGCATGCGCAGGGGGGTCACCTATGCTTCGGCCATCGCGGAGACCTACACAGCCGACGCGTAGTAAAAGAGTGCCCCCACGGCACAGGCCCGCCCGCAGATCGGTGTGCCCCGATCGCGGGCCAGGCCACCGTGGGGTCACCCCCCGGGGCCAGATCGCCCCGCGCGCCCCCCAGGACCCCGGAGTCCGCTCGCGCCGCCTGGTCCCACCGGTAAGGGATTGTGGTTTACTTCACGCCAGCGGGACCGGCATTACAGCAGCGGGACTGCAGCCCATCGCGGGCTGGAGAGTCGCCGGGGGGGGGTGGGGGCGGGGGGGGGGGGGGGGGGGGGGCGGCCGACCGGCGCGGCGCAATTCAAGACCCCACCGAATCTCCAGTGCCGGAGAATTCGGCGGCCGGCAGGGACGGGATTCACGCCGCCCCTCCCGGCGATTCTCTGACCCGGCGGAGGAAGGAGCAGTGCTCTGAAAGCTAGTGTTTGAAACAAACCCTTTGGACTTTAACCTGGTATTGTAAGACTTCTTACTATATATATATATATATATATGTATAGAACATAGAACATACAGTGCAGAAGGAGGCCATTCGGTCCATCGAGTCTGCACCGACCCATTTAAGCCCTCACTTCCACCCTACCCCGTAACCCAATAACCCCTCCTAGCCTTTTTGGACACGAAGGGCAATTTAGCATGTCCAATCCACCTAACGTGCACATCTTTGGACTGTGGGAGGAAACCGGAGCACCCGAAGGAAACCCACGCAGACACGGGGAGAACATGCAGACTCCACACAGACAGTGACCCAGTGGGGAATCAAACCTGGGACCCTGGCACTGTGAAGCCACAGTGCTAATCACTGTGCTGCCCACATACATATATATACATGTTTTTTAAATAAATTTAGAGTACTCAATTATTTTTCCAATTAAGGGGCAAGTATCCTGCACTTCTTTGGGTTGTGGGGGAGAAACCCACGCAGACACGGGGAGAACGTGCAAACTCCACATGGACAGTGACCCAGGGCCGGGATTCAAACCCAGGTCCTCAGCGTCTTAAGCAGCAATGCGAACCACTGTGCCACCGTGCTGCCCTATCATACATGTGTTTCCACCCCGTCTCGACCAGGACTCCAGAGTGAGGAATGTGGATCAGGGTTATGGAGGAGTGGCTGTAGTTTGTGGACTCGAAGTACCGTGATCACTGATAGCTCAATGAGGGAGGAAATGGGACTTCTTGTGACTAATGTGTTTATCTGGCCTGAGACAGCCGAGTGAATGTGAAGCTACACAGTTACCCAGTAACCTCATTTTGCCACTGCCATGAAGGAGATCTACCTCGATCCACAAACGCTCTCCAGAGGCAAACGCAAAGTCCCGACTTACGCATTCGCCTCACGTCTGCAAGTGCCTGAACTTGAACTTGTTGTTACCTCTGCCTCTTAAAATATTCATGAAAAGTTGGTTGCCTTTCCTAGCAGAGCAATAGTTGCCCTGGCAACATGTTTTTAATGTAAAAGGGTCTCAGGTGTTGTTTCATTATGAGCACAGTCTTCAGCAGCCAATTATTGTGATCTATGGCCGGGGGCAAGGTGAAGAGGAAAATGGAAACTTTTTTCCTTGGCTTACAATCAACAGCAGAGGCTACCATTCCTTCATTGCCCTGCACAGCACCCTGGGAAGGACAGCAACTCAGAGACAACTGTGTTAAATTATCTTAACTTCCTTACAAAATATTAACAAAATTAGATTTCTACTTCACTTTATGAAGGGTTTTATACAGCACTATTTGTTAGATTCCTGTGGATTATGCAATTGCCCTGTTTCTCATTTACAGGCAAGTTCCAAAGCCAACCATCCACCATGGAAGAAAACCCAGCAGAATATCCCACAAGTGGTGAGTTACCTTTAACACCAAGCAGCACAGCTGCTCCTTCAGTAAATGATATATTCGGACCATAAGAAGCATGCAGATAATCTGACATCCTCAAAATCATCTGTTTGGCCAATGGAATGTGACTTTGGCAGGAGGGTTAAATGGATGTAGTAGCAAATTGGGTGCTCATTTTCTGCTTCGTTTCCTCGCCACGCCCACAGTCAGAGCAACAGAAATATGTGAGAAGGGAAATTATAAAAGGGAAATTATAAAAAGTGAAAAGTGACACACTTACACAAACACAGGTCAGGGTTACTTTTGTGCATGAGTGTACAATTGATGGTTGTGAATCAGCCGCCCATTTTATATCTCTTGTGCACTTCAATGGAAATAAAATTCTAGAGAGTTGTAAAATGGGATAACAATTTGGTATCACCAATTTCACACTATTGAACAAAATTAATTTCACACTATTGAACAAAATTAAGATCTACGCCGTATTGTGGGAGGCAAGTGGGATTCAGCAGAATTACAGAACAAAGGAAATTGTGCAGGCTTCATGGCGGGCATGCTGATTAAAGCAGATTCAAATGGACCAGGAGTAAACTAAGTTCCTCCAGATACCACTTGGAATATGGCTTAAATAATAATCTTTATTGTCACAAGTAGGCTTACATTAACACTGCAATGAAGTTACTGTGAAAAGCCCCTAGTCACCAAATTCCGGCGCCTGTTCGGGTACATGGAGGGAGAATTCAGAATGTCCAAATTACCTAACAGCACGTCTCTCGGGACTTGTAGGAGGAAACCGGAGCACTTGGAGGAAACCCACGCAGACACGGGAGAACATGTAGACTCCAAACAGACAGTGACCCAAGCCAGGAATCGAACCTGGGACCCTGGAGCTATGAAGCAACAGTGCTACCCACTGCAGTACACTGCATTCTGACTGAAAAGGGAATAAAGGTGGTTCTTACTGAGACTTTCCATTAACTCAGCGTCAGAGCAATGGTGAAACCACTTTGCTCACATGCTCGCTCCAAAGTCCCAGATTTTCATCTCTGGCTCACGAAACATGAGTCAGACACTTTTGCAATGCAAGCTTCTGCAGAATCCCATTTCCACCATATTTTTGCCTCTGAGAGATGCGGGCAGAGAGGGCTTAGGCTTGATGAGCCACTATATAGTGTAAGAGGGGTGTGGTGTGGAAGCAGGCTGGTTAGAAGCCCCATCTCAGTTCTTGGGGAGCAGCCTAGCTCCAACATTGTTCCAATGCTCCCAAACCTCACCCCCATCCACCTCCATGCCCCCTCCTACTGCCGTATTCCCCATATCTCCTATACCCTATCATATCTCCCATACTTCCTCCATGTCCCCATATCTCTCATGCCCCTCTATTCCCTGCATATCTCCCATGGTGCCCCCATGCCCCACATGCCCCACATGCATCCTCCGTAGCCACTATTCAGTAACCGCTGTGGATAGACCTCAAGATGACATTTGAATTGACATTAAAAAATAAACTTCTAACAATCAAAATAATCCAACAGTCCAAAGTTGTGCATGTTAGGCTTTGCCCTTAAGTGTCCAAAGGTTAGGTGGGGTTATGGGGATAGGTCGGGGTGTGGGACTGGGTGGCTGCTCTTTCAGAGGGTAGGTGCACACACAATGAGTCAAATGGCCTCCTTCCGCACTATAGGTATTCTATGAATATAATAGAACTGTTATTCAAGCACACTGCGTACTGAAAAAAAACTTCTCATTCATAAAAGCCACTCAAAAAACACCTTCAAGTTGTCAATCTATTATAAAAGCAAACCTATTTAATTTATCACATCAAAGGCAGATAATCCTTTAATAACCTCTTGAAATTGTCAATCAAAATCTGAACATAGATCCCTGCTGAGACCAGTGGCTTTTGAAGCTCTGCCAAACATTCATAAAAGCTCAGTTATAATAACAAACCCTGGGAAATGTAAACAATGAAGTCTATTGAAACTGAACACGAGATAGCCTTTTTTATCTTAGCTACATCAGATACCTTGTCAACCATAGTAGTCCAGTTGCAGGTGGGAGACTATTTCTCTCAGTGAAAACTGGTGAAGGTATTTTATTCAAATTAAAAGTGTTGTGATAATTTACATCATTTTAGATTATTACAGTTGAGATCTCAAGTAGTGTTTTATTCTATTTTGAATGCATAAGAACACTTTTTCAAATGGGAAAAGTATTCTAATACATCTCAACACTTGAACAATGCTGGTCAATGTAATTGTCAACTTATGTTTGCAGGGGCAGCACGGTGGCGCAGTGGGTTATCCCTGCTGCCTCACGGCGCCGAGGTCCCAGGTTCAATCCCGGCTCTGGGTCACTGTCCATGTGGAGTTTGCACATTCTCCCCGTGTTTGCATGGGTTTCACTCCCACAACCCAAAGATGTGCAGGGTAGGTGGATTGGCCACGCTAAATTGCCCCTTAATTGGAAAAAATGAATTGGGTACTCTAAATTTATATTAAAAAACCAAAGAGATCTTGGGTGCTATTCTCCCCCCCCCCCCATGCCGGGTGGGAGAATCGCCGAGGCGCTGCGCGAATCGGGCCACGCCGCCCCGACTCCCGCACGCGATTCTCCAAGCCCCCGGAAACCAGCGGCGTGCGATTCGCACCGGGCCGCTCGGAGAACCGGTGAGCGGCCATCCTCCGGCCGGATGGGCCGAGCAGCCGCTACGACACAAAAGGTTCCCACCGACGCCGTCCAGCCCTGGCCGCTGCCGGCGGGAACTCAGCGGGAACGCTGGGGGTGGGGGGGGGGCTCCGGGCTCCTTCACCGAGGTGGCCTCCGATGGGGTCTGGCCTGCGTAGGGGCCCACCGATCGGCGGTCCGGCCTCTCCCCCCATGGGCCTACCTCCTTCCGCGCGCGGCCCCAGAACGCCGGCTCCATGTTGGTGAGGGGCCAGCGTGCGTAAGACGTTCCCCGCACATGCGCAGGATGGCGCGGCCCAACTGCGCATGCGCAGGTTGGCGCGGCACCCATTTGGCGCCACGTAAGGACGCTGGAGCGGCGTGAACCACTCCAGCGCCGTGCTGCCCCCTATGGGGGCCAGAATATATTATGTCCGGGCCCTGTTTGCGCCGTCGTGAAACGTGACGGCATTCACGACGGCGCGAACACTTGGCCTCAATATCGGAGAATCGCCCCCCCTTATGTTTGCAGAACATAGTGCTGCGAAGAATCACTGCAGTTAAAACACATCTATATTAAAATACAACATCCAATAGTGACCTTGTCAAAACATTTAACACTTACCTGTCAGAATGTTCCCAATTCCTCAGCATGTTCCCTAATGATTACGAAGGACTGCATTTGTGTGGAGTTGGGTGGACTTTGGAGATCCTAGAAAATGTTGGGTGGGACTCAAATGTTAAAGCCCTACCTCCATTTCCAGTAGATATGATTTTTGCTGAGAGGGAAATTGCACAAGCGCAAAACACAAATCTACTGGGTTATTTAAAATTAGACCTCACTTCAAACAGACCAAATTTACACTCCCCCTGCAGCCTGAACCCATAGTGTGAAATCCACAAATTTAGGGTGAAGGAGTAAAAACTTCTGAAGGCTTCAATTAATGTCTGTAACCCACAAACAGTTAAAACACTGAAACCTTACGTCAGAGGTTAAGGTTTGTGGCAGACCACACGGTGGCAGAAAGGCAGGGTAGGATGGGGAAGGGGTGAAAGAGGAAGGGAAGATCTGTGTGATCCCTCCAGGAAAAGAGCTTGTCATAAGGGCAGAAAGCCTAAGAAAATGGGCACAGCAACTTTCCACATGTGGCCGCACTAGTATCTATGTTGGCGGATTGCGGATCTATGTTGCTCAGATGTGTTAATACAGAGAGTCGGACCCTTCTGTAGCTGGCAAGGTGCAGCCATCTACATGGCTGTGTCTTGTGAAGCTTTACCAAAATTAATTGACCAATGTGCAGTCTTTTATTAGAGAAAGTCAATAGTCAGCATTATAAAATCTATAGTTCCCTAGGGGGGGCCCATGATGGACCATTTCTTCCAACTAACGAGTTCTAAATAACCAGTTTTTCTAACTAACCAGTTGGCCAAAGATGGCACTGACATTTCTCCTCCAACAAACCTGCAAGACTCCTCCAGCTTCTTCCCTCATGGCAGGAACCAGTGCCCAGGTGGCCCTTTTTTCAGGCACAAGAGGTAATCCACCCACATCCTCATCAGGGTCACCGCTCCAAACTGCTTCTGGTGTAGGCAGTCACAACTCAATCCTGCCGCGGAAAATGTTCATGTTGGCCTCGTTTTTAATGGAGGCCAAGTTGGGAGATTTTCAAACTCAACCTTTCCTGTTTCCTCGGCAAAAATCCAGGCTGCGCTCGCCAAAGGGAAGTTGTTTTTTTGAGGGCTTCCAAGACACATACCGGCACATGAAAATAGCAGGATGTGGGGCAATTCACATTTCCGATAGGCCTCATGATGGCAACCCCCACCTCAAACACGGTGTGTGTGGACCTGAGGCTCTTGGCGATCCTTGAAACAGACAGACAGAAATAATGCAGGGCCAGGAAGGGAGAGGAAATCTGTATTTGCAGGCAAAAACATCAAGATTTCAAGTTTTGAGACCCACATTCCTGCCTCCATTGGGCATTGAAAATCTGGTCCAAAGTGGCAATCATTTGCGCCAGCCCCAGCTGAATCCGGGATATGAAGCAGAGTGACATTTCGTCCCCAGATGGTCTCACCCATCTTCATTCTTGTGCCAGATTGGACCCTGATGCTGAACTCAGGCTGCATTTCCATAAGAATTTGAGAATCTTGGTGCAGCACTTGGTGTGAACACAGCAGTTCATTCCGGTAGGTTCCTGTGAGTTTTCCAGGAGAAAACTTCCTTTTAAGAGAACAGTACGAAGTCTTACAACACCAGGTTAACGTCCAACAGGTTTGTTTCGATGTCACTAGCTTTCGGAGCGCAGCTCCTTCCTCAGGTGAATGAAGAGGTCTGTTCCAGAAACACATATATAGACAAATTCAAAGATGCCAAACAATGCTAGGAATGCGAGCATTAGCAGGTGATTAAATCTTTACAGATCCAGAGATGGGGTAACCCCAGGTTAAAGAGGTGTGAATTGTATCAAGCCTTACTTTAAGAGAAGTGTTATCTTCAATTTAAATTTTACCAAGTTGATTACAAGAGAAGGAATGTTTTCCTGGTAAATTGTTTTTTAATGTGGTTTTACTCATTTGCAATAAGAAACAATGCCTCTAGAAGTAGTGTGTGTTTCTATTTTAGCTTTAATAATCTATTAATAGTCGATGCTTCACTGCTGGAACCCATATTCCAGGATTAGAATTTGTCACCTTCATTAGTCTTCAAAAATGGCACAATACTACCAGGCAATCTGAAAGCTGCTGCAAGGCCATCTAAAATATGAGCTGGAGGAGGCTCATTAAGGCCACCTGAGGATCTAATGGCCCATTTTCAGTCACTGTAAAACATGTTATCAATTTAAAATGCACAGAACTTATTTTCCCAGAGGTTTTATATTTTTCATTACAAGTGACCAAAAATCCACTAAAAAGACTTAGCCAAGGGATCATTCCATAGACTTGTAATCAACTTATTAAGATTGATATTTAAGATTGCACTGTCCTTAATCAGAATTTTACTCTTGGATCTCACTGGAGCAAAGCACTGAATTAGTTTTACACTGATACTCAAGTTCTAGTGCTTTTGCATGTGAGAAGATGGCTGATGAAATAATATGAGAAATGGGGACCAGAGTGTGTTTGACAGGGACTACTGGAAATAAGGCATCTTGAAACTTCCAAACATTTATGAAATATTTGCAACTATATACAGGGACAGATAAGCATGAGACTCCTTCCAGAGGCATCGCTCTCTGCGTTCTTGTGACACGTGATCTGAGATCGCCCATGATGTATTTATATTGTTATTAAACCTTTATACTGCAGCCGAGACCATTAGGGCAGGAAATCTCATTGTGTTTTATACCTGAGATTCTGCTGAGGCCTGGGCATCAGTCTAGCACGCGAGTGAAGTAGTTTCACCTCTGCTCCGATGCTGAGTTAATGGAGTGAGAATAATACATCCTCCAGTAGAGTGTGGTGTATTCCTGGAGCTGGATTTTGGTCATGGAGGTGGGAAATAGGAATGGTCTCTTTTTGTGTCAGAAACCCAGCCATAGTGGGGAAACTGGCTGAAGTTTGGATTTTCACAGGTACGAGCCCTTAATAAATACAGAGATGGGTTTCCTGTCCAATTTAAAACTAATGGGGGCAGGAATTTAGGCAGGTGTCAGGCAACCAAGTCAGCCTCCACTGAGGCTGCTGGTTGCCCTGAGGGAGTGAATTTGTGCCAAAACCTCCCACTGCACCACACGGATTTGAGATATCATAGAGTGGTCGGAGGGCTGGTACACATAAGGGAGAGGAAGGTTTTCTTCACAGAGAGTAAAAGGAGGAGGCAATCTTATCATGCAGCAGGAGTCACCTCTCTGTTCATCGTCATCTCCCTCTGCCTTGAATTCCTCCTCCACTCCCGATGTGTTGTCCCCTTCCAAGGCTTCTCTGTCCTCAAGGCCCATACCTCTCTGGAGGACCATGTTATGAAGAGTGCAGCAGACCACCACAATGATTGAGTCATTGCAGAAGAGTATTGCAGGGTCACCGGTCCAGGCATTAGACTCAGTGCCTTCTGAACGTGCAATACCCCATCAGTTGTGAATTTGATGTGTTGTCCGGCCTTGATGAATGGGCATCTGTCAACTGATGTGTCAGTATGCAGCAGATACTGCAGAGGTCTGCACTGATGAGGTTACAGATGCCTGTGACCATCTGCTTGGAGAGGTGGCATGGTGGCATAGTGGTTAGAACTGCGACCTCACAGCGCCAGGGATCTGGGTTCAATTCCAGCCTTGGGTGACTGTGTGGAGTTTTCACGTTCTCCCCGTGTCTGCATGGGTTTCCTCCATGTGCTCCTGTTTCCACCCACAGTCCAGAGATTTGCAGATTATGTGGATTGACCATGCTAAATTGCCCCTTATTGTTCAAAATGTGTAGGTTAGGCGTGGTTATGGGGATAGTGTGGGTGAGGTGGGGTGGGGGAGGTAGGCCTGGATAGGTTGCTTTTTCAGAGGGTCGGTGCAGGCTCGTTGGCCCAAATGGCCGCTTACAGGCATCTTCGCCCATGCCTGTAGATTCTGTGCTGAGATTAGTGTTTCCTTCACCAACATGCCTCTCATCTGTTTCCTCTGGCCTCCTAATGCTCAGTCCTCTGTCATTCCTGTGCAGGCTGCTGTTTCCTTGTACTCAGATGGGGCCCACACAATGCCAGGAGGGTGATGACCCCTTGAGCTGGCAAAGGTCTTAATGCTGGTCCTTCCCCTGAGCTGTGATCGTTTGAATTACACACCTCTTCAGCAAGCGTTTTCATGTCGCCTTGTACCAACAGTAATTCACATAATCAGTACTTGGAACTAGAGCTCTCTATGAGGCAAAAGCCCTTTGGTGTCATTCAAGCCCCATTTGAGATAAGGGGACAAAAGCATTGCCCTACTCGACAGATGAGCTAAGATAGCTCTGTATCTGTCATGTGTGACCTTGTCCAGACTGGTATTTATTTGACAAAAGCAAGCATATTATGGTGAATATGCAAAAAGATTCCTGTTTCCAGGGCAGGGTTAATTTTTTTAAATAAATTTATAATACCCAATAATTTTTTTCCAATTAAGGGGCAATTTATTGTGCCCAATCCACCTACCCTGCACATCTTTGGGTTATGGGGGTGAGACCCACGCAGGCACGGGGAGAATGTGCAAACTCCACACGGACAGTGACCCAGAGCCGGGATCGAATCCGGGTCCTCGGCGCCAGGAGGCAGCAGTTCTCCTGGCTAGTGTGAAGAATTGTTCTTGTAAAAGCCAATTATTTATTTATTTAACTTAAAGGGTTTTCTGTTTAATTATAACCCAGACATCGTGAATTCCTAGGTGGCTATCCATGTAAAGGAACACTCCATTGGGAGAGCACTGTAGATGTTAAAGTATGCCTGATTTATTTAATCTAATTTTTTCCTTGTGGTCTCACAATTTAAGTGCACCTTCTCTGTAGCCCTACTAGTTCCCTATTTCTCAGTTCCTTGGTTGGGAGTGAGGGCACACATGATAGATGAAGCAACCTTACTTTTGTCCTAATTCCCAAATCCACATGGGTAGCTTCCTGATTGAGTCTGGAATCATGGTTTCACTCCCAAGAGTACTCCCAGAGTGCCCGTCTGCTTCTCGACCATTCGGCTAAGATCATGGGAAGGATCAAGCCTGAGATCAGGTGTAATGCCTGTTTTTGTTAGCTTGGATCGAGTATGTCGCTTTTCTGGGACCATGAATTGGATTCAATTTGAATTGTTTTTTGGTACAAGCAAAGAGATAGATTACAGGTTTGCCCTATTCACTCTGTACACCAGCTGTGAGAAAGGAATAAAAACATTTTTTAGCAGCACGGGGACACAGTGGGTTAGCCCTGCTGCCTCACGGTGCCGAGGTCCCAGGTTCGATCCCAGCTCTGGGACACTGTCCGTGTGGTGTTTGCACATTCTCCCTGTGTTTGCGTGGGTTTCACCCCCACAACCCAAAGATGTGCAGGGTAGGTGAGTTGAACACGCTAAATTGCCCCTTAATTGGAAAAACATTAATTGGGGACTCTAAATTTTTTTTTTTTTTTAAACATTTTTTAAAGTCAGTCAGCTGCCAAAGCTGATTTGGTTTTCTTTTTACAGGATTCATTATTGCGCCCGTAGGTTTTATATATTCTTTTTATTGACTTAACGTCTTTGTAGTTTTGCTCATTCTCTTGTAACGCTCATAGCACTTCTTTCTCATGAGTCTTTCATTCTCGCTTGTTTATCATCGATCCCACTTACCGGTAAGTAAAACCCTGTAAACACCTTCCTTCATGTATGACACCTGTGCACGTCATCTGGCCATGTAAACACAGTTCTGTAGTTTCAGCACTCAGCTTTGTCGCCCCAGTGCTGTGGTATACACAGGCAAAAATAGCCCTCTAAGAACATAACTTGAGTCATATAAGCCTCTAGTCATAGCCCGCTTGTGAATATTCGGGTACAGTTGGGTGGACAAAAGATTCTCTTTGCATGTCCACATTATTAACCATGGAGATGGTTTATTGTTTCTTCCATCAGTGATCAAAAATCCACCTGGCTGGGAAATAGGAATATATGGATCAGGAGTCCTGATTATCCTGATGATTGTTGGAGTGAACTTATGGAAACTGTGGAAATCTGGAAATTATCCTTCCCCCTCGCCTTTCCCAAACTATGATTACAGATACCTGGAACAGAAATACGGAACTTCATACTCTGAGGTCCGGCAAAAGGTAAGACTATTGATGCTCATTAATGGTAAGACCCCATAAGGTAAGTCTTTACTGCTTGGGCAGTGACCTATGCAAGCAGATTAGACACATATTAGGCAAACCACACAATTTCCATTCTGTTAATGTTTCAGAAAGTCATTGGAGGAGAAGGTGGCACAGTGGTAATGTCACTGGATTAGTAATCCAAGGGCCCAGGACATTACTCTGGGTACAGGCATTCAAATCCTGCTGTGGCGGCTGGAGGAATTTAAATTCAATTCACAAGTGTGGAATTTTGTTTTTTAATTTTAGAGTACCCAATTAATTTTTTCGAATTAAGGGGCAATTTAGCGTGGCCAATTGACCTACCCTGCACATCTTTGGGTTGTGGAGGCGAAACCCACGGAAACACGGGGAGAATGTGCAAACTCCACACGGACAGTGAGCCAGAGCAGGGACCGAACCTGGGACCTCAGCTCCGTGAGGCAACAATGCTAACCACTGCGTCACCGTGCTGCCCCCCAAATGTGGAATAAAAAGCAAGTCTCAGTATTGGCGACCAAGACAACTATTGTTGTAAAAATCCATATGATTCACCAAATCCCATTAGGGAAGCAAATCTGCCATCCTTACCCAGTCTGGCCTAGATTTGTTTTTAGGGGGTCGGTTCACTCGCCGGGGGAACTGAAGGAGAAATATGGGCTTACAGATGCTGATGGATTCAGGTATCTCCAGGTGTGTACCTGGGTCAGAAGGTACTTTCCAGCCTTCCCGGTGAAGCAGCCTTCTTTTTTGCTCGAGCGGATTTTATCCTGCTCAGGGTCGGAGGTGGCCAGTATGTCGGGCATATACCAGTGGATAGTGGAGGAGGAGACATGCTCGGTTGAGGGTGTGAAGGCAAAGAGGGTAGACAAGCTTGGAAGAGGTTTGGAGCGAGGCACTGAGGAGTGTGAATGTGACCTCATTCTGTGCGAGGCTGGGCCTCATCCAGCTAAAGGTAGTGTTTCGAGCACACCCCACGAATGATTTGGTTTATCGATGGGGTGGAGGATAGATGTGATTGGTGTTTGAGGGGGCCGGCACACCACCCACACATGTTCTGGTCATGCTCAAAGCTGGTGGGCTTCGATAGGTCCTTTTTTGATACCATGTCGGCAATCCTGAACAGTGGATTGGAGCCTGGCCTACTGATGCCGATTTTGGGAGTTTCGGATGTGCCAGAGATCCAGACTGGGGCAGACGTCCTGGCCTTTGCCTCACTGTGATAAGGAGGCGGATCCTCTTGGGCTGGAGGTTGACTACATCGCCAATCGCCTCGGTTGGCTGTGTGACATGATGGAGTTTTTGCACCTTGAGAAGGTCAGGTTTACCATGAGCGGGTCGGTGGAAGGGTTTTACTGTAGATGGTGTCCATTTATAATGTACTTCAAAGAGCTGGTCACTGTTAGCTGTTGGGGGGGGGGAAGGGTGGGTTGGGGGGGTTTAGTGGTGAGGTTTTGTGTGATAATGGGAAGTGCGTGGGGTCTTACTGTTTTGTTGTTATTTTTTGTTTTTTTATGCTTTATATAGAAATTGGTAAAATAATAATAATAATCACTTATTGTCACAAGTAGGCTTCAATGAAGTTTCTGTGAAAAGCCCCTAGTCGTCACATTCCGGCGCCTGTTCGGGGAGGCCGGTACTGGAATTGAACCCGCGCTACTGGCCTTGTTCTGCATTACAAGCCAGCTGTTCAGCCCACTGTTATAATAAAAATATTTCCAAGAAACAAACTTTGAAATGGCCGGGCACAGGTTTCCCAAACTTTTCTGGCCAGTGGCCAAGGACCCTTTTGATTTCCCAATAGTACTGACAGAACACCTGAGAACATTTCTTGTTGTGTTGAAGAGTTAAATCGTAAAAATATGAGGGCTGGATTCTCCAGTCCCTCAGCCATGTGTTTCGCTGGCGCAAACAGAGAATCACACTGGCCGGAGAACTCTGGTCATGATTGTTTTACGCAATGAGTGCAAACATACAAAAACAAATTGATAGGAGTATTTACTATTTTTTATATGTATACATTTATTATAATTAAAACATTCTCTTATTCAACAAAATACTTTTTTTAAAATTTAGAGTACCCAATTCATTTTTGCCAATTAAGGGGCAATTTAGCGTGGCCAATCCACCTACTCTGCACATCTTTGGGTTGTGGGGGTGAAACCCACGCAAACACGGGGAGACTGTGCAAACTCCACACGGACAGTGACCCAGAGCCAGGATCAAACCTGGGACCTCGACGCTGTGAGGCAGCAGTGCGCAACAAAATACTTAAGTCTTACCATCTTTTTGTCGTTAAAAAAAATGTTTAGAGTACCCAATTCATTTTTTCCATTTAAGGGGCGATTTAGCATGGCCAATTAAACTACCCTGCACATCTTTGGGTTGTGGGGGCGAAACCCATGCAATCACGGGAAGAATGTGCAAACTCCACACGGACAGTGACCCAGAGCCGGGATTGAACCTGGGGCTTTGGCATCATGAGGCAGCAATGCTAACCCACTGCGGCACCATGCTGCCCTCTTTTTGTCATTTTTAATAGGAGGAGTAATGCTGCTTCTTTTGCTCACAAGTTCCTTCAATATTAGAAGTGCTGCTGGAGAGCTGAATTCTCATATCAGACATCACAGATACATACTCACACTCTCACCTCTCTCTCACATATACACATACACACTCTTACCTCACACACACACTTTTCCCTTTCACCCCCTCACCCCCACCCTTCTCTCTCTCTCACACACACATACACACTAACCTCCCTTTCTTTCTCTCTCACACACACCTCTCCCCTATACACACTCACCCCTGCACTTTCCTCTCTCTTTCACATATATACATCCAGAAGGAGGGGGTGGCATGGTGGTATTTGTTATATTACCATGATTGGTAATATGTTGTATTCTTTGCCCTTTCTTCCAGAATGACCCAATGTAGTGTTGACAAAGATTATACCAATCAAAAGATTGAAACAAAACTAATTTATTATTACACTACTAATTAAATGAAGTTTGCACACTCTACTGAGCTACAGATAATAATTAAGTGATATTGAATCTCTCTTACAGTACTCAATAATCTAACTAATCACTAATTACACTATGGTCTAACCTCGTGTTAACTCTATCTACTCTAATATTCTTATGCTTTCACCATGCTTTCTCCTTATGCTACTCCCAGAATTCCCTCAGAGTATGACTTAAATACAGAGAAGTAGTAACGCTCTCTAGTGTTTGATTTACACAGAGATGTAATTATTAACCCTTCACTAACCTGACTATATACATTCTTCTTTTGAAGACAAAATGCTCAAATGTTTTATTAATCTGGATCTTGCAGGGAAGGTCAAATTTTGCTATGACTACATCATATTTAGTCTTATCTTCGTCCGTAGCAAATTGAAATGAGTTATACAATTCTATGCCATCATTAGAAATGAAGCTAATTTCCAATCATTACTTGCATCATTTAAATCAGAAGCCAACAGATATAACTGAAACTGTTGCTTGAACACTCGGCAGTTAACAGCTAGTTTACCGGTGATCCAGAGTTGTCGAGGAGCGTGAGCTTTCTCCATCAGTCCTGGATTATTCGCTGTCTCACAGTAACAGATCTGTTCTTCAAAATTCAAGTTGGGTGTTAGTTTTTTGTTGACTAGTTTCTTACTAAACGAACTATATTGCTTCAGCAGTCATCTGGTACCATGTTATATTACCATGATTGGTAATATGTTGTATTCTTTGTCCTTTCTTCCAGAATGACCCGATGTAGTGTTGACAAAAAATATACCAATCAAAAGATTGAAACAGAACGAATTTATTATTACACTACTAATTAAATGAAGTTTGCAAACTCTACTGAGCTACAGATAATAATTAAGTGATATTGAATCTGTCTTACAGTACTCAATAGTCTAACTAATCACTAACTGCACTCTGATCTAACCTCATGTTAACTCTATCTACTCTAATCTTCTTCTTATGCTTTCACCATGCTTTCTACTTATGCTACTCTCAGAATTCCCTCAGAGTCTGACTTAAATACCGAGAAGTAGTAACGCCCTCTAGTGTTTGATTTACACAGAGATGTAATTATAAACCTTCCACTAACCTTTTAAAAATATTTTTATTAGGGTATTTGCAATTTTTCTAATAATAACAATAACAGCGACATAAACAAGGTGCAATAAACATTTCCACCCCATCACAATCTTCGCACGCCCCAACCATAAAACAATAGTCTGGCCTCCCTCCGCCCCCCCCCCCCCCCTTCCCCCCCCCCCCACCCCCCGCCCGCTCCCCCTCCTTTTTGGAATTCTGCTTCTGCTGACATTTTAATTTTCCCCGAGAAAGTCGACGAACGACTGCCACCTCCGGGTGAAACCTAACATTGACCCTCTTAAGGCAAACTTTATTTTCTCAAGACTGAGAAACCCAGCCATGTCACTAACACTCGGGGACTTTGAATCCCTCCACGTTAATAAGATCCTGTCTCCGGGCTACCAGGGAGGCAAAGGCCAAGATGCCGGCTTCTTTCACCCCCTGGACTCCCGGCTCTTCTGACACTCCAAAGATCGCCACCTCCAGACTCGGCACCACCCGTGAGTACCGTGGACATCGCCTTAGCGAAACCCTGCCAAAACCCTCTAAGCTTCGGGCATGCCCAAAACATGTGGACATGATTTGCTGGGCTTCCCGCGCACCTCGCACACCTGTCCTCTACCCAAAAAAACGTGCTCATCAGGGCCACAGTGTGCCCGGTGGACTACCTTGAACTGTATCAGGCTAAGCCTAGCAAATGATGAGGATGTATTAACTCTGCTTAGGGCATCCGCCCACAGACCCGATTCTATCTCTTCCACCTAGCTCATCTTCCCACTTGCCCTTAAGCTCCTCCACCGGCATTTCCTCTGATTCCAAAAGTTCCTGGTAGATATCTGATACCTTCCCCTCTCCCACCCATGTACTGGAGACTACTCTGTCCTGTATCCCGCATGGAGCTGCAGTGGGAAGGCCGGAACCTGCCTTCTCAAGAAGTCTCATACCTGCAAATACCTAAACCCATTCTCTGCTGGCAATTCAAATTTATCCTCCAAGGCTTTCAAGCTGGGGATGCTCCCATCTATAAATAGATCCCCCATCCTTCTAATTCCTGCCCTTTGCCATCTCCGGAACCCACCATCCAGTCTAGCCAGTACAAACCAATGGTTATTATAAATCGGGGTCCAAACCGATGCTCCCTCCACTCTCTTATATTACCTACACTGCCCCCAAATTCTCAGAGCCGCGACTACCACCGGACTTGTGGAGTATTGGGCCGGCGAGAACGGAAGAGGTGCCGTTATCAGTGCTCCCAAACTTGTGTCTTTACATGACGCCGCCTCCATCAGCTCCCACACCGACTACTCCCCCACTACCCACTTCCTAATCATGGCTATATTAGCCGCCCAGTAGTAATTACAAAAGTTCAGCAGCGCCAACCCACCCACCCCCCGACTGCTCTCCAGCAACATTTTCTTCACTCGTGTGGTTTTACCTGCCCACAGAAAGCCCAAAATAATCTTATTCACCCGCTTGGGATGAAGATGGGGAGGCACTGAAAGACAAACAGAAATCTGGGGAGAACCGTCATTTTCAAGGTCAATACACCGCCCCCCCCCCCCCCCCCACCCCCTCCCCCAAATTACCAAATTCCCCTAGGATCCGCATAACATCCCACATCCCCTCCAACAGGTCTGAAATAGACAAGAGCAGGTCATCTGCTAAAGCAAAACCCGGTGCTTCACCGCCCCCTCCCCCCCACCCCCAAACCCCGAACCAGCTCTTTCCAGTTCCTAGAGGCTCTTAACGCCATGGCCAGTGGAACTATCGCCAGAGCAAACAGTAGCGGGGAGAGGGGACACCCTTGTCTCGTCCCTCGGTGTAGTTTAAAATACCCTGACAGTTCGTACGCACACTCGCTACTGGTACCTGATAGAGCAACCGCACCCAGTCAATAAAGCCCTCACCAAACCCAAACCTTCCCAGCCCCTCCCACAGGTAATCCAACTCCACCCAATCTAAAGCCTTCTCCACATCAATCGCGACAACCACTTCCATCTCCTCTCCTTCTGAGGGCATCATAATAACATTTAAAAGCCTTCAAACATTGGCCGTGAGTTGTCTGCCCTTTACAAATCCTGTCTGGTCTTCTCCTATCACTCCCGGGTCACAATTCTCTGTCCTTGTGGCCAATATCTTAGCCAGCAATTTGGCGTCCACATTCAGTAGAAAGATTGGCCTGTATGACCCACATTGCTCCGGATTCTTCTCCCGTTTCAGGATCAATGAAATCGAAGCCTGCGACATTGTTGGGGGCAGGACTCCCTTCTCTCTTGCTTCATTAAATGTCCTCACCAGCAGTGGGCTCAACCTCTCCGGAAACGTCTTGTAGAATTCCACCGGATAGCCGTCCGGCCCCAGGGCCTTGCCTGATCGCATGCCCTCCAGCCCCTCAATTATTTCCTCAATTTCAACTGGGGCTCCCAGCCCTTCCACCAGATCCTCACCCACCCTCGGGAACCTCAACTGACCTAAAAACTGTCTCATCCCCTCCACCACAGCCGGGGGTTCTGACTCATATAATTTGCTGTAAAAGTCCTTAAACACCTCATTCACCGCCACTGGGTCCAGGACTGTGCAATCACCTCTACTCTTTACTCTCCCTATCTCCCTGGCCGGCTCCCTTTTTCTGAGCTGGTGCGCTAATATTCTGCTTGCCTTTTCCCCATACTCATAGATCGCCCCCCTTGCCTTCCTCAGCTGTTCCACCTCCTTCCCTGTAGTCAACAGCTCAAACTCCACCTGTAACCGCCGCTGCTCTCTCAGTAGCCCCGCGTCCGGGGCCTCCGAGTATCTCCTGTCCACCTGGAGTATCTCCTCAACTAACCTATCCCTCTCAGCCCGTTCCACCTGGGCCGTATTGAGATTAATTCCCCTCTGACCACTGCCTTCAAAGCTTCCCAGACCGTTGCTGCAGAGACCTCCCCCATAGCATTTGTTTCCAGATAGTTCTGGATGGACTTGTTCACCCGCCCATGGACCGCCTCGTCTGCTAACAACCCCACATCCAGCCTCCATAGCGGACGTTGTCCTCTTCCCAATCTAACCCTTAGATCCACCCAATGCGGGGCATGATCCGACACTACGGTTGCCGAGTATTCAGTATCCACCACCCCCTGCATTAGAACCCTGTTCAGAACAAAAAAGTCGATGCGAGAGTATACCTTGTGATTATGTGAGAAAAAAGAAAACTCCTTCGCCCTTGGCCGTGCAAACCTCCATGGGTCTACTCCCCCCATCTGTTCCACAAACCCCTTCAATTCCTTTGCCACGGCTAGCACCCTCCCTGTCCTGGATTTTGACCGGTCCAATTCCGGATCAATGACTGTGTTAAAATCTTCCCCCATGATCAAGTTATATGACTCTAAGTCTGGGATCTTACCTAACATCCACCTCATAAATTCCACATCGTCCAAATTCAGAGCATATACGTTCGCGAGTGCCACCCGCACCCCCTCCAGCTTCCCACTCACCTGCCCCCGTGTCTGACACGATTCTCCCTGCCTCGAATACCACCTGTTTATTAATCAAAATCGCTATCCCCCTGGTCTTTGAGTCCTGCCCTGAGTGGAATACTTGGCCAACCCACCCCGTTCTCAATCTAGTCTGGTCTGTAACTTTTAGGTGTATCTCTTGTAACATTGCCACGCCCGCCTTCAGCCCCCTCAAATGTGCGAATACGCAAGGCCTCTTGGCCGGCCCGTTCAGCCCTCTAACATTCCATGTAATCAGCCTGGTAGGGTGACTCCCCTCTCCCCCCCACTCCCCGCCGACTAACCATCACCCTTTTTAGGCCAGCCTCCAGCTCGGGTCCCCCGCCTCCTCAAACCCCCCCCGGGCATCCTCCGTCCTCGACCTCCCATTTGTCCCCTAGAAACAGTTCCTCCCCTGTCAGCAAAGCTGCTCCCCCCCCCGCCCCCCACCGCCTCCCTCCCCCCTGGCAACAACACCAGAAACCCAACCCCCCATATCAAGCTCAAGGTTATCACCTGCTCACCCCCCACTGAGCTTCCGCGAGTCAGCTGACCTAGCTGACCTGATAGCTCCCACCCATGGCACCAAACATACTGTTTCTCCATTATTCTCTCACCTCTCCTCCCACTTGGACATACATATTCAAAGCATCACATTCCCTTGTAAACAGACAGCAGAAAAGAAGGTGGGAAAACAACCACAGAAAAAACAACCACAGAAACCTTCCCTCCACCCAGCTCCCAGTAAGACTAAGTTAACTTTAGCCATCAAAACAGTCCCTTATTGCACATAACACTACTTAGTCAAACCAGCACAAAAGTGATTGTCAACAAATCGCCATTGCAGTACTCTCCCCAAGGATTCTGTGTCTTTAGTTCATATCCAGTCATTTTTCCCTGATGAAAGTCAATGCCTCGTCTGGTGGTTCAAAGTAAAATTCCCGGTCCTCATATGTGACCCACAGACGGACTGGGTACAACATCCCGAACTTCACCCCCTTCTTAAAGAGGGCCGGTTTTGCCCGATTAAACCTGACTCGCCTCTTGGCCAAATCCGCGCCTAGGTCTTGATAAATGCGCAGCTCACAATTCTCCCACCTGCTGCTCCGTTCTTTTTTGGCGCACCGCAGAACGTGTTCCTTGTCCAGGAATCGGTGCATAGTACCACCATCGCCCTCGGCGGTTCGTTCACTCAGGGCTTCTTCGCGAGGGCTCTGTGCACTCTATCCACTTCCAGGGGCCGAGGGAACGCCTCAGCCCCCATCAACTTCTCCAGCACGTTCGTCACATAGGCCCTCGCATCCGATCCCTCACTGCCCTCAGGGTGGCTGACGATTCTCAGGTTCTGCCTCCTGGACCTGTCCTCCAGCTTCTCTTGCATTCTTTTCTGGCAGTCATTCATCACCTCTACCTTGGTCTCCAGCACGGTTAGGTATTCCTCGTGCTTGGACCTGTTTCGCCACCCCCTGGATCGCACGTCCGTGGATTTCTTGATTCTACACCACCTGATCAATCGAAGCCTTGATTGGATCCAGCGTGTCCTTCTTAAGCTTGGCGAAGCGATCTTCAAAAAACTTCACCAACTGCTCCGTCGACCGCTGTGCCATCTCCCTGCGGCCCTTCTTCTCCGCCATGCTTTCCCGCATTGACAGCTCTGCTCGCGTATTTCTTGTAGAACTTTGTCTTCTCAAAGGGCCACTTCTGGTCCAATTCTCCATACACTGGAGGGGGATTTCTCCTCACCGACTCACTCTCCACCGATTCATCCAATAACATCTGGGGGAAAACGGGAGAAAAAGTTCCAAAAGTCCATCACAGGCAGAAGTTATCAAATGTGCGACCTACTCCTCCATGGCTGCAACTGGAACCATTAACCTGACTGTATACATATCATTACAGTATTGTCACTGGACTAGCAATCCAGAGACCCAAGGTGAAGATCTGAGGGTAAAAGCAAATTACTGCAGATGCTGGAATCTGAAACAAAAACAGAAAATACTGGACAATCTCAGCAGGTCTGACAGCATCTGTCGAGAGAAAAGGGAGCTAACGTTTTGAGTCTGGATGACTCTTTGTCGAAGCTTTGTCAGAAAGTTGTGAGAAGATTTAACAGAGGTATTTAAAATCGCAAGCAGACTGAACAGAATAGACAGGGAGAAACTGTTCCCATTGCTGGAAGTGTTGTGAACCAAAGGACGTCAATTTAAGATGAGTGGCAAAAGAAGCAATGGCCAGGCAAAAGTATTTGTACCCAGCTTGTGGTTGCACTGGAATGCACTGCCTGGGAGTGTGGTGGAGACAGATTCAATTGTGGCTTTCAATTGAAAATTGGAGAATTATCTGAGGTGAAAAAGGTTGCAGGGCTTCAGAGAAAATGTGCCTGAGTGGGACTAGCTGAGTTGCTCTTATGGAAAGCTGACATGGACATGAAGGACCAATTGGGCCTCCAACTGTTCTGTATGATCCTATGATCAGTATGATGGTACAATGCAGTCATAGGGGTGTGGGTGGCGCCTACCAAGGAGCAGTGTCAAGTGGCACAGTGGGGGGACTTCCATTGGGGAAACCCGTGCCCATGCTGGGGGTTCCCTCTGGTGGGGGGGAGGGTCCATGTGTCTGGGTTGGGGAATTGATGAAATTCCGGGGGCATGGGGTCATAGCGGGGACAGGGTATCTGTGCCTGTTGGCGCAGGGGGGGAGGATTTCAATCTTTTTAGATCGGGGCACCCTTTATAGCCTGCCCTACCAGCATGACATCATGGATTTTAAAAAACTTAAGTGTCAAGACATATGAGGGGAAAAGCTAGCAGTGGAGTTGGCAGGCAGCACACCGTTCTGCCCACATTAGATCACATTGAGTTAAAAATGATAAAATACCACCCTGTATCTTATTTTCAGAAATGGTAGAAATGAGGATGTTTAGAATTGCCCATTCTACAGATGTCTTTCGGTCTGCATTTCACCTGCAATCATTAGTTATTGGTTTGCCAAGCTGCAAACCCCGTTTTAAATCAACGGGCAACAGGAACAGATAAGATATGGGTACACTTCACATTGTTACCTTTCAGAGGCTAAAGTAACGCAGGGCCAATGGAATTCTGGCAAACTGTGCAACCATGAAGCAAACTGGAAATTGAATTTATATTGAGCCTTTAAATATTTTCAAGTCCGACAGTTGCTCACAGGAGTGTATGGGTGCAATCTTCTGTTTGCAGACAAAGTGCTCCCACCAGCAGGAAATTTTGGCGGAATTCTCCATTCCTGAGACTATGGGCTGGATTCTCCGTCCTTGCATGCCAGATTTCTAGTTCAGCGCACTGGCGGGATGCTCCGTTCCGCCGGCTGGTCAATGGTGTTTCCCATTGTGGGGCAGCCCCATGCCATCAGGCAACCCCCGGGCTGCTGGCAAAATGGAGCATCCCAATGGCGGAGAATCCAGCCCTGGCCGGGGCTGGGTTCGTGGACTTCTAAGACAGCAAGACTGGCGCCGTACACGGACGCATTCAGCGACCGTTAAAGGGCTAGCACCGGTGCCACGTGGAACACAATCAATTCCAATGGGAAACGGTGCGGTATTTGCCGGATTTGCGATTGACACTCAGAAGGTTGGCAAGCTGCAGCCACATATACACTTCACTCCCCACACACACCAGCCCAGCCAATAAGACGGCAGCGAGGAGAGTGGCACCCCCTTTTACGGACACCGAACTTGCGACCCTGCTAGAGGCGTGGAGGAGAGACTCTTATGTAGGGAGGCACTGTACTACTGTTAAGTGGAGACAAGAGTTGAATACAGCCTCATCATAATGAGCCAGAAAAACATCTCGGTGTCCCTATGACATTTTCTATGAATTAACTGGAAGTATTCAGGAAACTGCCAAGGGAGCCAAGCAGTTCTTGGTTATAAAGCAAAAGTTGCAGATGCCTTTCTACTCATTTGGAGTGTCCCTTGTCAGCAGTACTCCTGGCAGATTGCAAATGCACCACGATTGATTGAAACAGGGATATAAAGAGAGGTAAATTGATTGGAAAGAATAATTGAATCCAATCATGTGACAGACTTTTTCTTTTTATAAATTTAGAGTACCCAATTATTTTTTTCCAATTAAGAGGCAATTTAGCTTGGCTAATCCACCTACTATGCACATATTTGGGTTGTGGGGGTGAAACCCACAAGGAGAATGTGCAAACTTGGACAGTGACCCAGGGCCGGGATCGAATCCGGGTCCTCAGCACCATGAGGCAACAGTACTAACCACTGTGCCGCTCCTATCATGTGACAGAATTAACAAATACCTCCAGCTCATGAACCTGAGATACCTACTCCTGGCAGTTATGCAAAAATATTAGCAGTTCAATATGAGTACATTTATTTGTTTTAAATTTTATTTTGTGGAATGTGGGTGTTGCTCGCAAGGTCAGCATTTGTTGCCCATCTCTAATTGCCCTTGAACTTTCTGGCATGCTAGACCATTTGAGAGGGTAGTTAAAGGTAGTTAAGACTATTTTAGAGGGGTATCGAATCCACGATAAGTAGAACGCATCGGCAATAGTAGAAATTTACGAACAAGGTTTATTTCAATACAATTCCAATACTCCTCCAATCCCCTAAGGGTCTCCTTCCCTGACCTGCAACCAGGCCAGGGTTTATATGCAGCTTGGGCTCTCCTTGTTAAGGGGAAGCCTTGCCCCCTTGAAGGAGAAGTTTATATTCCAGGGAGGTCATGAGAAACCATATGGTCCTGATCCCAGGACCTCCATTGAGGTTATAACAAGAGTAGTAGCTGTGGTTGTGGCTCTGGAGTCACATGTCGGCCAGACCAGCTAAAGATGGCAGATTTCCTTTCTTAAAGGACATGAGTGAACCAGATGAGTTTTCACAACAATCAATGATAATTTCATTGTCACGATTAACAAGACCACGGTGGGCAGCACGGTGGCGCAGTGGGTTAGACCTGCAGCCTCACGGCGCCAAGGTCCAAGGTTCGATCCTGGCTCTGGGTCACTGTCCTTGTGGAGTTTGCACATTCTCCCCGTGTTTGCGTGGGTTTCACCCCCGCAACCCAAAGATGTGCAGGCTAGGTGGATTGGCCACGCTAAATTGCCCCTTAATTGGAAAAAAATGAATTGGGTACTCAAACATTTTTTTAAAAACAAGACCAGGGTGGCACGGTGGCGCAGTGGTTAGCACTGCTGCTTCACAGCGCTAAGGACGCAGGTTCGATCTCAGCCCCGGGTCACTGTTTGTGTGCTGTTTGCACATTCTCTCCATATCTGCCTGGGTCTCACCCCCACAACCCAAAGATGTGCCAGGGTAGATGAATTGGCCATGCAAAATTATCTCTTAATTTTTTAAAATAAATTTAGAGTACCCAATTCATTTTTTTTTCAATTAAGGGGCAATTTAGCGTGGCCAATCCACCTAGCCTGCACATCTTTGGGTTGTGGGGGCGAAACCCACGCAAACACGGGGAGAATGTGCAAACTCCACACGGACAGTGACCCAGAGCCAGGATCGAACCTGGGACCTTGGCGCCGTGAGACTGCAGTTCTACCACTGCACCCCCGTGCTGCCCAATTGTCTCTTAATTTGAAACAAAAAGAATTGGATACTCTAAATTTAAAAAAAAACAATTAACGAGACCAGCTTTATATTCCAGATTTTATTAACATCATTCAAATTTGATTTGAACCCGTGTCCCCAAAACATTAGCCTGGGCCTCTGGATTACTAGCCCAGTAATATTAACACTACACCACCATCTCTCACTCTTGAGGTAATTCAGTGTGTGAGTTAGCGACTACCCTTCCACCTCTAAAACGCACATTTGAGCTCAGTCCAGGTTGACAGGATGAAAACCATCTCTCTATTTACTGTGGATATCATATTAAATATTAGTCTAAAGTTATAATTAGGCGCAATAGCACAACTGCTTAAAATTCAACAGAAGGGGGCAACTATCCTCAGGCAGCTGATATAACACCGCTCACCTGGTGGAAACTAGGAGAGAAGCAGTTAAACCTTTGGAGGAGGCCTTTCCCAATACATTCCCTCCATTAAATTTTCATAGAATTTCACAGAATCCCCCTCGTGCAGAAGGAGGTGATTTTGCCCATCGAGTCTGCAACCCTCCGAAAGAGCACCCTACCTAGGACCACTCCCCCGCCCTTTTCTTGTAACCCTACCTAACCTGCACATCTTTGGACACCAAAGGGCAATTTAGCATGGCCCCCAATTCACCGAACCTGCACATCTTTGGACTGTGGGAGGAAACCGGAGCACCCGGAGGAAACCCACACAGACACAGGGAGAAAGTGTACACTCCACACAGACAGTCACCCTAGGTCAGAATTGAACTGGGTCCCTGGCACTGTGAGGCAGTAGTGCTAACCACTGTGCCACTGTGCTGCCCTTAATGATGTATCCAACTTAAAGATGTGCAGAATAGGTGAATTGGCCCTGCTAAATTGCCCCTTAATTGGAAAAAGAATTGGGTACTCTAAATTTTTTTTACAAATTCTTTTTAAATTGCCGGTGGGGTCCATACACAGACTAGGTCTTGATTATGTAATCTGGGGCCCAATCTATTCAGGCCTGAGTTGGAGGAGATAGGCAAGGTGACAGGGCATGTACCACTCTTTACTGTTGACTTTCCAGCAATTTGTTTTGTTTCTGTTTTTAATTTATGGAGTGAACAGACACTGAATACATTTATTATGTTTCCCCTCTGATTTGCATAATTTATTCACCCCCTTCTGCTATAAATACACAATTCCAATCACAAAATAATATCATTTTATAATTTGTTATGGAGTTAGATTAAGATCCTGGCTGCATGACTCATTGACACTGTCAATTTTCTCCCAACATTTTCACATCACAACCTTAATGTGATATGACTGCAGCCATGACAGGCTGTCTAGTTTACTTTCCATTTACCAGGCATTGAAAGAACTAAATCAGTTGGTGTATCATCTCTTATCAAGTATAATGTCAAAATTGAATGGAAGAAAGTCAAGGCAATGGGTAACTCTGCCGGAAATGTACAGTCAAGACAATTTGAAATGTTTCTGTAATGCTTATGATAAATTTTATGAATAAAGTATATTTTTTTGAATTAAAAAAAAAAAAATCACCTCTTATCAAGCATCGCTTCTCGGCTTTTTGGCTAAGATCAAGTGTAGTCTCATTTGATCGAGAGAAGCTGAGGATTTCGATGCCGATCGTGGATTGGAGAACTCGGAGGGATTGAAGTCGTCAAAGAGGAAACGTTTGGAGCTTGGCTGCTATTGGTGGATCTACATGCTGGCCGAAACCTCTGGTTTAGGCCTAACGCCGATACAGTTTCACACCCAACGAACGAGCTATGGATGCAGCTGCATCCCGACCACCAGGCTGGGGAGTGCGAAACACTGCCCGAGTCACAGTGAAGAAAACGGAAGGAGAGTCACCTTTGGATCGGATACTCTTCGTGAAGCGGGTGCTGCTCGAGTGTTGTGGGTTTAAAGCAACAGAAATCTTCTGCTTGCAAAACTTCCCCAAGAATGGTTTCTTTGATGTCACCTTCAAGAGCGTCGCAGCGTGCATCAAATTCTTGAACGTCTTCAAGGAAAAAGGTAACCAGAGTCCCCTGTCGATCCTGACTGCGGAGCCTCTGTTTACGCTACCGGCACAGCGAAATCGGGTTGTTACACTGCACACGTACAACCCCCACGTCCCTGTGTCTGATGTGCTCACGTTCCTCGCCAGGTACGCTGAGCTGAAAAGTGACAGCGTGCAAGTGAAAGACACCTTCGGCATCTGGACAAGTGAGCACCAGGTCAAGGTGACCCTAAGAACGGACAGCAACGGAGCCATCCTGCATCCCCCCTCCAATTTCGCTATTGGAGTAAATGGTGGCTACCTCTACTACGTGGGACAGCCACGAGTATGCCACACCTGTGGCAAAACGGGGCATGTTGCCGCAAACTGCAGTGTGACCTTCTGCAAAAACTGCAGGCAGGAGGGACACATGACTAAGGACTGCAAAGAAGACAAGTGCTGCAACCTGTGTGGGGAGGCCGGCCATCTTTACAGGGCCTGCCCGAAACGCGGGGCGACATACGCTCAAATCATCAGCAGCGGAGTTAAAAGGGCGACCAGAGAGGAGGTGCATACACCCTCCACCGAAAAAGACACCACGGCTCAGAATGAGGAAAAGCAACAGAAGGGCCCCCAACAAAAAGAGGAGGCCCCAGCACCTCCTGACAACCCAACCCCAGCCCCATCTGATGAGGAACACTCAATGGAAGAGGAAGAGGATGGGACAAAGAATAAAGAGCTCTGGGAAACAGTGAACAGGGACAAACGAAAGAGAAAACAAAAAAACAAACTGAAGAACCCCCCGAGGGGCAGTGGCAAAAAGCGACACCTCTCAGCCGGCGCACTTAGCGCCGACACCTCATCCGATGAGGGAAAACAGGACAAGAATTGGCCTCAAATAAAGAGGCAAAGCACCAACGTGGAACGGAAGGCACAGACCCCCCAGACCACCGACCGGGAAGAAAACAAGGTCACAGACCAACCCCCGATAGCAACGAGCAGCAACAACCCAGGTGAAGACCGGCCTGCAACCCCAACACCTACTGACTGCCACGACGAACCCCAGGGCTACACCACCCCCCCAATGCATCTGCATCAAAATCACGGGGCCAGTACGGACCAGAACAGTTTTCTCAGCCCTGCAACTGTGCTAAAGTTTGCGAGCACCACCGGCATGCTGGGGAACATCCAACAGCTGGAACAGCCAACTGTATAGACTCTGGACTCTTGAGACTGGTAAATCTACCTTTTTATAATGGGTTTAAAAATTGCATCCATAAATGTGCGAAGCATCAAAGATACTTCGCGGTGTGTAGCCACACTCAACTATTTGGCAAATGTAAAAGCTGACCTACTGTTCCTGCAGGAGTGCGGAATTCCGCACCTCAGCAACTACAGGCGCTGGTCGAGCTGGTGGTCCCACGGGCCATCCATCTGGTCAGGAGGAAACGACTGCCGCTCCTCCGGCCTGGGTATTCTGCTGCGGGGAGGCAACTTCACCATCTCCGACGTTAAGGAGGTGGTGGGCGGGCGCCTCCTCGTAGCAGACGTGAAATACAAAAACACCCCTCTCAGACTTATCAATGTGTACGCCCCGGCCGTAAAAAGTGAGCGGCTGGCAGTCCTTCAGCAACTCCCAGTGCTGTTGGCCACCTCCAAGCCGGTCATCCTGGGTGGTGACTTCAACTGCATCATCGATGCGGCTGAACGATCCAGCAAAGCCGACAGCAAACTAGACGCTACGTCCAGACTCCTGATGGAAACGGTAAAAGACGCCAAGCTGCTCGACGTCTGCAGCAACCCTGCAGACGGAGCGCAGCGTAGATACACATGGTCACGGTCAGACGGGTCAGTCCGCTCCAGGATAGACTTCTTTTTTGTGTCCCGAGCTTTCACGGTCAGGTCCACCGACGTAACGCCGGTGTTCTTCTCTGACCACTGCCTCCTACTGGCCGACTGCCACCTGCAGGAAGACCAGGGGGTAGGCAGGGGGACATGGAAGCTAAATGCAAAACTGCTGACCCCTGAGAACCTCGAGGAACTCAGGAGGGATTACAAAGGTTGGAGAACCGTGAAACCCCTCTTTGAGGCCCCACATCTCTGGTGGGAAGCAATCAAGGGGAATATCAAGAGGTTTTTCATCCTCAAGGGTGTTCAAAAGGTGAGAGAGAGACGAGGGGTCATGTCCAGGCTCCAGAAAAGTATGCAAAATTTGCTCCAGCTGCAGTCGATGGGGGTGGATGTCAAGGAGGATCTCCAAGAGGTGAAGAGCCAGCAAGCCTCGCTCTACACCTCGGAGGCCTCCAAGGTTATCTTCCATTCCAGAGTCCGCTCCGTGGAGCAGGACGAAAAGTGCTCACGCTTCTTCTTCCAAAAGGTGCACAGAGAGACCTCTGTGATCAGCAGCCTGAAGGAAGAAGATGGCTCTGAAAAGTCATCGCAGTCTGACATCCTGAGGATCAGCCAATCCTTTTATGCCGGACTGTATGACCTGAAGCCAACAGATAGCACTGTTTCCCAGACCTTCCTGTCGACTATCACGGAGGTCATAGGCGACAGCGAGCTGGAAAACCTGGACAAACCACTAACTCTGGACGAGCTGACAAAGGCCGCCAAGTCCTTCGAGACGAGTAAAACTCCCGGAAGCGACGGCTTACCGGTTGAGTTGTATTCGGCTCTGTGGGACTGGATCGGCCCAGACCTGCTGGAAGTGTACGAGAGTATGCTTCTGGAAGGCAGCATGTCAGAGTCCATGAGGAAAGGCATCATCACCCTCATCTACAAGCAGAAGGGGGAAAGGGAAGAAATTCGAAATTGGCGACCCATTTCACTGTTGAATGTGGACTACAAAATTCTAGCAAAGGTCATCGCCAATCGGGTCAGGTCTGCTCTGGAGTCGGTGATCCACCCTGACCAGACCTGTGCTGTACCCGGCAGGAAGATCTCTGATAGCCTCGCGCTACTCAGGGATACGATCGCCTACGTGCAGGACAGGGGGGTGGACACTTGCCTCATCAGCCTTGACCAGGAGAAGGCTTTTGACAGAATATCACACACCTACATGATGGATGTGCTCTCCAAAATGGGGTTTGGGGAGGGAATTCGCAATTGGATCAAACTGCTCTACACAAACATCTATAGCGCAGTCTCAATCAATGGGTGGGAATCAGAAAAGTTCCAGATCAAATCTGGAGTCAGGCAGGGCTGCCCTCTCTCCTCTGCCCTTTTTGTGTGCTGCATAGAACCTTTTGCCGAGTCCATCAGGAGGGATCCGGGCATAAGAGGAGTGACGATCCCAGGCAGTGGAGGCATGCAAGTCAAGGCCTCCCTGTACATGGACGACGTTGCCGTCTTCTGCTCGGATCCTGCGTCTGTGCGCAGGCTCTTGACCACCTGCGACCAGTTTGAACTGGCCTCGGGAGCCAAGGTAAACCGTGGCAAGAGCGAGGCCATGTTCTTTGGGAACTGGGCCGACCGGTCCTTTGTCCCCTTCACTGTCAGGTCAGATTACCTGAAGGTGCTGGGGATATGGTTCGGAGCTGCTGGGGCGTGCACCAAAAACTGGGAGGAGCGCATAGGAAAGGTAAGACAGAAACTGGGCTGGTGGGAGCAACGCAACCTCTCCATTGCGGGCAAAACCCTGGTCATCAGGTGTGAGGTACTCTCGGTGCTACTGCACGTGGCGAAGGTCTGGCCCATTACCCGACCCTACGCCACAGCAGTCACCCGGGCCATCTTCAAATTTATCTGGCGATCCAAGATGGACCGTGTCCGAAGGGACACCATGTACAAACCTCTGGAGAAGGGAGGGCGGAACATACCCAACGCCTCCCTCATCCTGTTGGCCACCTTTGTGTCCAGCTGCATCAAGCTGTGCGTGGACCCCCAGTATGCAAACACCAAGTGTCACTACATACTGAGGTTCTACCTGTCCCCGGTGTTACGAAGGATGGGCCTGGCCTCATTGCCGCGGAACGCTCCAAGTAGTTGGACCGTACCGTACCACCTGTCCTTCGTGGAAAAGTTTTTGAAGAAAAACACCTTTGACCACAAGGCAATGAAGCAGTGGTCAGCACGTAATGTCCTCGAGGCCCTCAGGGAAAAGGAGACCGTGGAGGACGTTGGATGGTTCCCTGAGCAGACTGCCAGAGTCATCTGGCAGAACGCCTCATCACCAGAACTGTCAAACAAGCACCAAGACCTAGCTTGGCTGGTGGTGAGAAAGGCCCTCCCTGTCAGATTCTTCATGCACACCCGTAGGCTCTGCACCAATGCACGCTGCCCTCGGAGTGGCTGTGGGGGAAATGAGACGGTCACACACCTCCTTGTGGAATGTGCCTTTGCAAAGAAGGTCTGGAGAGAGATGCAGTGGTATTTGTCAAGGTTTATCCCAAACAGATCAGTGACACAGGACTCTGTGCTCTACGGACTGTTTCCAGGGACACACACCGAGACAAATATCAACTGCTGCTGGAAGGTCATCAACTCGGTGAAAGACGCTCTTTGGTCTGCCCGAAACTTGCTGATCTTCCAGTGCAAAGAATTGTCCTCGACCGAGTGTTGCAGACTGGCACATTCCAAGGTCCAGGACTACGAACTGAGGGACGCACTCAAGCTTGGGGCAGCTGCCGCCAAGGCGCAATGGGGAAAGGCCACTGTGTAAGGTCTTCCAGCAAATGTACACCGAGGGGCTGGTAACCGTGTAAAACCCCTCGGTCTGGGTCATTAACACTCCAATATATAAAAGAAACATGACGATGTAAATATTTAAGAAAGAATTGTAACATAAACAGGGAAATGTGTGTAATGTCATCCCAATTGAATGGAAGAAAGTCAAGTGAATGTGTAACTTTGAAGGAAATGTACAGTCATAACAATTCGAAATGTTCTGTAATGTTTATAAGAGATTTTATGAATAAAGTATATTTTTGGAAAAAACAAATCACCTCTTATCAAGCATCAGGTGAAGCCCAAGATCAGGTGCAATGCCTGGTCTTGTCAGCTTGGATTCATATGTCTCTCTTGCGGAGTCCATGAATTGGATTCAATTTGAATTTGAATTGGTTTTTGGAGCAAGTAAGGAGATGAATTATGAGCTTGCACTGTCCACTCTCCGCATTGGCTTTGTAACTTTGAGAAAGGAATAAAACTTTTTTAAAAATCACTTCTTACCAATAATATCACCTACCAACATTATTAATCCTTATTCTAGATTGCCAGTCAGTCACAGATCCAGATAATTAAGCTAACACTGTGACCAATTATTAATAATGTGCAGCAACTGGGGCTGCGCTTATCACAGCATTTAATGTTAGTACCCTGCTAATGACCACGCATTGAACAAAATCCTGTGGAGAAGGAAAAAGACCATCTCACATAATGACGTGAATTATTAAAGTCTCGATGAAAAAGTGCTTAGAATATCTTTTTGTTATTTAGGCAGGCAGGAGAGAGGATCAGAACAGCATTATATCAACTTCCACAATGATATCATACATTAAAACAGAATTTTCCAGCACACCATCACAATCCCCCACCCCCGCACCCTTGGTGGAGGTGGCTCACCATTGGGAATTCCGGATGCCGTAATCAATGGCAATTTGCATGGCTGGTCCGTGGTTGACTTTGGCGGGACCCAAATATCCCGCCGGTGAGAATGGCTAGAAATTCCCCCCGGAAATGACGTTGTAGCACATTTTGGCGCAATTTACATCATCGCGCTCCATAAAGGAGATTTGTCAGACACTTTTCCGGGATGGCAGTGGACATATGCAATGAGGCAAACTTTGTGCCTAGTTCTTCTTATGGTGAGATACTTCTGTCGTACCGTCCACGGCGCCTTTCATGAGCTGGAGGTGTCCCAAAGCATATCACAACCAATACTTCATAGAAATAATAGAATTTACAGTGCAGAAGGAGGCCATTCGGCCCATCAAGCCTACACCAGCCCCTTAAAGAGCACCCTACCTAAGCCCACACCTATCCCCATAACCCCTGCCTAACCTTTGGACACCACGGGGCAATTTAGAGTGACTAATATACCTAACACGCATATCTTTAGACTGTGGAAGGAAACCAGAGCACCCGGAGGAAACCCAGGCAGATGCGGGGAGAACGTGCAGACTCTGCGCAGACAATGACCCAAGCCAGGATTCGAACCCGGGTTCCGGGTGCTGTGAAGCAACAGTGCTAACCACTGTGTTACCGTGCTGCCCCTTTGGAAGCATAGTCACTGGTGTAGTTTAGGACCACAGGCAGTTTGTACATAGCAAGATTCCACAAACAGCTATGCAATAATGACCAAATAAATCAGCTTGAGTGATCTTGATTGAGAGATAAATATTGGGCAGGACTCCAAGGAAAACTCTTGTGCTCTTTTTCAAAATAATGTAATGGGCTGTTTTACATGCAGCTGAGAGGGCAGACAGGGCTTAAATATAATGTCTTATCTAAAAGCCGACACCCCCAGCAGTGCAGCCCTCCAGTGTAGCATGGATTGTTAGTCTACATTTTGTGATACTTGAACGCTGACTCAGAGATGGCAGTGTTTCTTTAGTTCACTGTAGACCTATAATAGTCCAATTTTGGTGTTACAGGATCATACTCTTGGCTGGGATTGACTTAATAATGTGACAGTAAGGGGGCGGCATGTGGCGCAGTGGTTAGCACTCGGACTGCGGCGCTGAGGACCCGGGTTCGAATCCCGGCCATGGGTCACTGTCCGTGTGGAGTTTGCACATTCTCCCCATGTCTGCGTTGGTTTCACCCCCATAACCCAAAGATGAGTTGGTTAGGTGGATTGGCCTTGCTAAATTGCCCCTTAATTAGAAAAAGAAAAAAGAATTGGCTACCCTAAATTTATTTTTAAAAAATAATGTGACAGTAACTTTCATGTTATGCACTAGGCAGTTATTCTTTGTGCATTATATTGCAATGCAAGAGCTGATGGCCATACATTTCTTACACCTTTACAACTTGGATGGTAATAATATGAAGGCATACGAACTGTTTCTAACATTTATCGACAGCAACACAGAATCATAGAATTTTACAACACAGACTATTCAGCCCATTGTGTATGGACCAGCTCTTTGAAAGAGCTCTCTAATTACCCTCATTCCCTCGGTCTTCCCCCTTTTCCCTTTATATTTTTTTTCCGTTAAAGAATTTATTCAATTCTCCTTTGAAAGCTACTATTGAATCTGCCTCCAGCAATTTACCCATAATGTATTCTAGATCTCTAATAACTCACAGTGAAAAAAGATCATCCTCATTTTTCTCTGGTTCTGGTGACAATGATCTTAAATCCATGTCACTTGGTTAACAACCCTTTGGGAGGCATGGTAGCACTGTGATTAGCACTGTTGCTTCACAGCGCCAGGGTCCTGGGTTCGATTCCCACTTGGGTCACTGTCTGTGTGGAGTCTGCACGTTCTCCCTGTGTCTGTGTAGGTTTCCGCTGGGTGCTCCGGTTTGCTCCCACAAGTCCCGAAAGGCGTGCTTGTTAGGTGAATTGGACATTCTGAATTCTCCCTCTCTGTACCTGAACAGGCGCTGGAGTGTGGCGACTAGGGGATTTTCACAGTGACTTCACTGCAGTGTTAAGGTAAGCCTACTTGTGACACTAATAAATATTATTATTTTGCCTTAAGAAAGAGTTTCTCCTTATTTACTCTAAGAAACTCACCAGAATTATAAGTACCTCAATTAAATCCTCCCTTAACCTTCTCTGCTCTAAAAACAATGACAGGCTCTCTGATCTCTCGACATAACTGAGCCCCCTCCTCTCTGGTGTCTGTTGTGTTATGCTTCTTCATGTAGCATAAGCTGCTTCCTTGATGTATGCTCCAACAAAGGAAGGTTCAGACTTGGAGATAGGTTTAACACATTTATTGAACAGTTAACAATTCTCCTACTTGAGTATGACTCTCCTGCTAATCTTGCTATAGTAACTCAATCTAACTAACTGTCTGCTCTAATCCATGCGGTGGGTGTGATGCTTCCTGATCTGCCCCTGTCCTTCTCACTGAGTGTCGCCTGTGGAAAAGAGAAAGAGCATGTGTGTCCTGTCCTTTTATATGGGTAGCCCCCTTGTGGTAGTGTCACCTCTGGGTGTCTTGACTGCCCATTGGTTGTGTCCTATCTTACTGACCTATTGGTTGACTGTCTGTGTGTCATGATGTCTCTGGTGCTCCCTCTGGTGTTTACTCAGTTCTAGTGTATCTACATTAACCCCTTGTGTATTTACAGTGATGCATATCACCAGTGTCATTCTAATAAGTCTGCTCTGTGGCCACCTCAAGGCCTTTCTAAAGTACTGTGAAGTAGTAGCTTTCAAAAGGGAATTGGATAAATGCTTGTAAAGGGACAATTTGATTTGATTTGATATATTATTGTCACATTTATTAGTATACAGTGAAAAGTATTGTTTCTTGCATGCTATACAGACAACGCATACCGTACATAGGGAAGGAAGGAGAGACTGCAGAATATAATGTTACAGCGTAGCAAGGTGCAGAGAAAAGATTAACTTAATACGAGGTAGGTCCATTCAAAAGTCTGATGGCAGTAGGGAAGAAGCTGTTCTTGAGTCGGTTGGTACGTGACCTCAAACTTTGGTATCTCTTTCCTGATGGAAGAAGGTGGAAGAGAGTATGTCCGAAGTGCGTGGGGTCCTTAATTATGCTGGCTGCCTTTTCGAGGCAGCGGGAATTGTAGACAGAGTCGATGGATGGGAGGCTGGTTTGCGTGATGGACTGGGCTACATTCACAACATTTTGTAATTTCCTGCGGTCTTGGGCAGAGCAAGATCCATATTAAGCTGTGATACAAACAGAAAGAGTGCTTTCTATGGTGCATCTGTAGAAGTTGGTGAGAGTCGTAGGTGACATACCAAATTTCCTTAGTCTTCTGAGAAAGTAGAGTCGTTGATGGGCTTTCTTAACTATAGTGTCAGCATGGGTGGACCAGGACAGGTTGTTGGTGATCTGGACACCTAAGAACTTGAAGCTCTTGACCCTTTCTACTTCGTTCCCATTGGTATAGACAGAGGCATGTTCTCCACTACGCTTCCTGAAGTCCTGAATTTGCAAGCCTGCGAAGTAAGACCAGAGAAGTTAGGTAGCTGTTTCGAAGCATGTTAACTTACCATGATGCAAGATTCACTTTAAGCAATCATACTAACCTATTACCCTCAATCAAGGTTTGAATCTCATTTAAAACTAATCAAACACATCTGTAAACTTTAGTTATCATGTTAAATTGATCTCTGTGCGCTATCTGTGTCTACTGTTAATTAAAAGTTAACAAAGTGCATGTTATTGTTGAAAGAGCTGTTCTAAACCTTTTCTGGTATTCAACCTCATTAGTGGACTGCCATCCATAAGTAAGAAAGGTTTGTTTATCTGATGCCTCCCGATCTAGTGAGTCAAATTGAGTCAATTATTATGTACGTATTTTTAAAGAGATTTAAAGAGATATTGTTGGACTGGTTTCAATCTTCTACAGTACTGTTGTCAATGTACAGAAAGCTTAAGGCAGTGAAGGCACAATACAATGCTCAAGCTATCCAGTGTTCTCTGTGTGGCCTAAGTTCCATGTCTATTCAAATATGCAACAGATTGAACGCCATTTACGTGCCAACACACTGAATAATGAATTAATCGTGCCGAAATACTAAGCAAAGAAGAGTTTAAAATATCTGAGTGTTAAAGTGGTTGATTTATTAATCAAATAAAACTTTGCAAGTCCTTTATTTTACAGTCAATGGTAAGTCTTCACTACTCTTCCTGGGGTCAAAGAATGAAGGAGTCTATAAAATCCTCTTGGTCACAGTCACTGGCATTGACTGCAATTAGGCTTTGATCTGATTATTTTTAAAAATAAATTTAAAGTACCCAATTAATTTTTTCCAATTAAGGGGCAATTTGGCGTGGCCAATCCACCTAGCTTGCACATCTTTGGGTTGTGGGGGCGAACCCACGCAAACACGGGGAGAATGTGCAAACTCCACACGGACAGTGACCCAGAGCCAGGATCGAACCTGGGACCCCGGCGTCATGAAGCAGCAGTGCTAATCACTGCGCCACTGTGCTGCCCTTTGTCTTGATTATTAACATTGGGGAATGAGTTTGATAACAGAAGGAGCAACGTTTTGTGGTTGAATTACATACAACTACAAATAAATGTTCATGTGTATTCAACTGAACGGCTATTGTGTCACTGGGTTGACTCCCTTTCCTTTATTTTACAAAGGTTTCTCAGTAGTTCATTTTCCCCACTCCCCTTTCATCTCTAAGTGCTGCTGTTCCCTCAAGAGTGTTGACAGACAGCCTATTCTGTGAGGACAATCTGCAGACATACTCTGGGAGCTGTGCGTGAATTGCTAATTTCACAATGAGGAAGTGGGCAAATTCCACTGACTGCTGATTGTACAACCAAGACTGTGAACGCTTCAAGCTCAGGATGAAGGATGGGAAGAGTTAAAAGCCTTGGGGAGTGTTACGTTTTGAGAAACATATGTTGATGGGGTGAATATAACTAGGTCTAATAGAGTTAAACTATGAGGACAGGTTGCATAGACTAGGCATGCATTCCCTTCGGCATAGAATATTAAGCAGTGATCTCATTGATGTTTTTAACATGGTTAAAAGATTCTATGGGGTCAATAGGGAAAGATCATTCCTCTGGCAAGGGAGTCCAGAATAAGAGAGCATAACCTTAAAATTAGAGCTAGATTAATCAAGGGTGATGTGAGAAAAACTTCTGTTCTTCTTACAAAGGCTGGTGGAAGTCCAAAACTCGTCTGCCCTAAAAAGCTTCTGAAACTGGGTCATTTCAAAATTTAAAACTGAGATTGATAGCCTTTGTTAGGTAACATTGTACGGCTAAGGAATGAGATGGACAGATAGATTTAAAATACAAAGCTGTCATGATCTAACTGAATGGCATGATAGCCTCAATGAGGTGAATGGTTTACTCTTATGTACATGTTTTGGGGGTCATTGCTCATGAACCCATTTGCTAACAATGAGACTGATCTGAAGTTGAACCTATTTGAAATGAATCTGTTTAAATGCTCTTTTACCAAACCATAAAATTGGCATAAAGCATATTGAGTTATCTGTTCATTTCCCTCTAGCATGTCACACCTTTAAATGCCTGGTGATAACTATAAAGTACAAAACTTATTATCGTACAATTGTGTGTCACAATGAGGCCAATCCTACTGCAGATAAAGACTTCTACCAGAAGCATTTTCAATCAATATTTCTTTAAACTCAAGATATGATGGATTGCTTTTGTAAAAGAACTATATGGATTGTCATTTTACATAACTAGGGCCCAAAGGCACAAGAGAATCTATCAATAATATTTTTGACATAGGACCTTTACCTGGAGTGAACAACAATACTGCAAAGGCTCATCTGTGCTACTTCTCTGAAAGAGCTACCCAATTAGTCCCACTCTGGTGATCTTTCCTCATAGCCTTGCAAATTTCTTCTTTTCGAGGATTCCCTATTCAAAGTTATTATTGAATCTGCTTCCGCCATCCTTTTTTACAGCAGCTGCTGCATAAGATAATGTCACATCTCTCTTTGGTTCTTTGTGCCAGTCACCTCTGGCACTGGACACAGTTCCTCCTCATTTATTCTGCCAAAACCATTCGTCATTTTGAACGCCTCCGTTAAATCTCCCCTTAATCTTCTCTTGTTCTAACGAGAACGATCCCAGCTTCTTTTCCCAGGTTGTGTGTAACCTCAGAGTCACCACACCTGCGGGACCTGTACCTGACAGGGGTCTTCTGACCTGAGCTGAAGCTTTTATTGTCCCAGGGAGCAGAGATAAAATATCTGCAAGAGTTTTTTAAAAAAAGAACCTGGCATCACTTTGGGTTGTTCTCTGAACAGCTGGTCAATAAAGAGGCAATTACCAAGACCAAAGAAAAATGATGTGCATTGAAGACACATTTAGAAAGTTCTGCATAAAATTGGCTGATGGTCTCCTTGTGTGCCATAATAATGACTCTCAACATTCCGATAATCAACAACTCCCTTGTGTTATTCGTGATGAAGGGATTGTAAATATTTGGACGCAGCAACCTGATCTATTAAAGCAAGTTTCAGACTGTAAAGTCAAATGTTCATAACAATCACTTAAACTGCAAATAGAAATATTTGTCAGCACTCAAATTGATTTATCTTCTTTCTCTCCCCAGAGAACAATGGCTTCAACTTATAAAAAGCACACAGAGAAAAGTCTTCTCAGCCGCCAATCAAGCCTAAAGATAGACGAAACATATGAAACCATCAACGAGCTCGGGACCCTGGAACTGATGACTAAGGATATGGAGTTGACATCCTACAGGCCCATGAAAAAATCTATATCAACAGACTCACTGAATTCCATATCTTCCATTGGTAATAACTTTGGCCATGACTTCACAGTTGGGCAGATTGAGATGTGCTTGGAATACGATATGAACTCAAACACCTTGCACGTCACTCTGGTACAGGGGAAAGATTTGCTCGAGAAAGAGGATGGCAATTTTGAATCTTGCTTCGTGCGCATCAGCTTGCTGCCAGATGAACAGATCGTTGGGATTTCCCGGGTAGGTTGGATGAATTTTTACTTTTACACTTAACTGCGCAGGCCTGTTCCGTGGCTGATGATTAAATCCTTTAGTTCAGAAAGCAGAGAGAGTATGATGCTCCTTCCAAGGGCGAATTGACAAATTTATCTCACAGGGTTTCCATACGACCCTGAACACTACGGGTTGGGCTAATGAGAGATGAACAGAAAAAAATATAAGGAACAATTTTGGGAGTGGTGAAGGCTGGGAAACAGATTATGCAATGAAGTCAATCAATCACAGAAGTCACTGTAATGACAGTAACCAGCAATATGTTGCTGTTGATTAATTATTATTTTTCTATTCAATTTAGTCCTTGCTGAGACTGTTTTATGATGTGCTGCATATCTAGATGTTAATCGTTGCTAGTCTCGGCAAAGATAAACATTTTGATTGCTTTGAATTAAGTGCCAACAATAGGATTTCACCATTGGTATAACTGCAATGTGCCATCTCATTTAACAAAAGGTTGACTTCTGTGGATCATTTGGTATAAAACATTCATATTAAAATGTTAAAAATGTGTAACTGTCGACAAGAAAGCACATTTCTTAGGAAGGGTTTCATGAGTCTGTAAGCGCAGTCCCCAAAATGAGAGATGTGTAAAAGCAGGCTGAATTAAAAATGCCTCAGTTTAGACTATCACACAAAGTCCAGATCATCATGTGGAATGAATTCCAGTGTATATTGGTGGAAGTGATAACCCGAAGATCATTTCAGAAACTATTGGCCTGAGTCACTGTCTGTGTGGAGTTTGCACACTCTCTGCGTGGCTGTGTGGATCTCACCCCCACAACCCAAAGATGTTGGGCAGCACGGTAGCACATGTGGCTAGCACTGTGGCTTCACAGCGCCAGGGTCCCAGGTTCGATTCCCTGCTCGGTCACTGTCTGTGCGGAGTCTGCATGTCTCCCGGTGTCTGTGTGGGATTCCTCCAGGATTCCTCCGGTTTCCTCCCACAGTCCAAAGACATGCAGGTTAGGTGGATTTGCCATGCTAAATTGCCCTTAGTGTCCAAAAAGGTTAGGAGGGGTTATGGGGATAGGGTGGAGGTGAGGGCTTAAGTGGGTCGGTGTAGACTCAATGGGCTGAATGGCCTCCTTCTGCACTGTATGTTCTATGTGCAGGTTAGGTGGATTGGCCATGCTAAATTGCCCCTTCTTAAAAAAAAATTAAGAAACTATTAGATGCCACAATGTGAAGACGGGATAGACAAATTAAGATGTCTCAAATGGTGTCTCTCAAACAAAATTACCATAAGCAGAGGAAGTAAAATACAGAGACAGAGCCACATGAACAAAAGCAGTGACAGGAAACAGAAAGGGTTGAAGCAAAAAAGCACCATAAAACAAATAGTAAATTAAAGTTGTCACTTTAGAATATGAAAAGATAGAATATTGTCACATGTATTTGAAAAAAAACCAGTCCATGGATAATTTAACAAACTGGAAGAATTGAAAGCATTTTCTTTGCTTCTATGCCTTTGTGCTATTATTTTAAATTATGAGTTCAAATAAATATATTCTTTCTTCAAAAGTAAGCAGTAAGAAAGGCTTACAGCACTTTTCCGGGATTCTCCGAGCCTGCGCCAGGGCGGAGAATCGCCGGGGGCGCGGGAAATTCCCGCCAGGCCGCTCCAACGCACAGTCGCCACGCGCTGTTCGGGGGCCGCTGAAATAAGCCCTCCGCGGGCAATGGGTCGAACACCCGCTGAGTTACGCCGAGTCCCGCTAGCATGGTTCCAACCTGGTATCACCCGGCGGGAGCTCGGACCCGCGGCCGCTGTGAACATCCTGGTGGGGTGGCGGGGGTATCTGACCCCGGGGATGGGGGGGGGGGCCTCCACGGGGTCCAAGCCCCTGACCGGGGGCTTCCGATTGGCAGGCGCCCACTATCTGGTGGGGGCCTACTTCCTTCCGCGCGGCCCGCTGTAAGGGCTCGGACATGTTGCTCCACGCCAGCGCAGAGTCGGAAACCATGCGCGTGCGCGCAGCACTCTGGCGCTGGGCTAGCCCCCTGAACACCAGTGAATTGCCCATTGATGCCGGCGTACATCACTCCTGTGTTTACGCCGGCGTCAAATCTTGGCCGGGCTTTCGGAGAATCCCGGCCCAGCTGTCTCAAAGACCTGTACAACCAATTAAATACTTAAGCGTAATCATTGTAATCACTGTTGTAATGCAGGAAATACAGAGTCAATTTGAACACAGTAAACACTCACAAACAGCAGAGTGATGACGACCAGATGGTCTATTTTCTTTGATGTTGATTGATGGGTAAATATTCGCCAGAACACCAGAGATATCTCCGCCACTCTTCTTCAAAGCATTTCCGACAGTGCAGCACTCCTTCGGCACTGTACAGGAGTGTCAGCCTTGAATTTCAGGCTTGAATTCTGGAGTGAGACTTGAACCCAGAAGCTTCAGACACGAGAGGTGAGAGTGCTGCCAACTGAGCCATGGTGGCACTAGATTGGGAGGAACAGCTGAATTAGATTCAGAATTAATCCAGATTCCTGTCCCTATCATACAACTTCAAAAGAATTGCAGAAGATTATTTTAGGTTCTTCCCTCCTAAAATGTTGTGCCCCCCTCACTCCAATCATGAAATAAGATCAGAAAAATAGGAACAGGAATAGGTCATTTGGTCCTTTGAGCCTGCTCTGCCAATCAGCAAGATCGTGGCTGACCTGAATCTGGCCTTAACTCCGCCTTCCTGCCTGCCCACATAACCCTTGACTTCCTTCTCGATCAAAGATCCATCTAACTCAACCTTGAAAATATTCAACAACCAAACCACCACTGCCTTCTGAGGAAAAGAATCCCAAAGTCTAACAACTCTCCAGCATAAGTGGGAGACCCCTTAATTTTAAACCGTGCTTCCTAGTTCGAGACTCCCCCACCAGGGAAAAAGCCCCCAGCACCCACCCTCTCCAGGCCCCTCAGGATCTTTCCTGTTTCCATAAGATCACTTCTCACCTTGGATGTGGTGGCGTAGTGGTATTGTCACTGGACAAGTAAACCAGAAACCCAGGGTCATGCTCTGGGGACCCGGGTTCAAATCCCACCACTGCAGGTGGTGAAATTTGAATTCAATAACAATCTGGAATTAAAAATCTAATGATGATCATGGAGCCGTTGTTGATTGTCGTAAAAACCCATCTCATAGTTCCTTAATGTCCTTTAGTGAAGGAAATTGGCCTACCCTACTGGGTCTGGCCTGCATGTGACTCCAGACCCACAGCAATGTGGTTGACTCATAACTGTCCCACTCAAGGGCAATTAGGGATGGGCAATAAATGCTGGTCCATGAATGAAGTTTTAAAAATTGTGAACTCCATTGCGCATAGGTCCAACCTGCTCAACCTTTCCTCATAAGACAACTCCTTCATCCCAGGAAACAGTTGAGTGAACCTTCTCTGAAATACATCAAATGCAATTATATTCTCCCTTAAGTAAGGAGACCAAAACTGGACACAGTACTCCAGATGCAGTCTCACTAAGGCTCTGTAAAGATGTAGCAACACTTGCCTACTTTAATACTCCTCCCGCTCTCTCTCCACCCCCCTCCCTACTGCAATAAAAGCCAACATTCCACTTGCCTTCCCAAACTACAAAGATCATGGGCTGGATTCTCCAATTTTGGGGCTTTGTGCAGAGGATATGTGGTGTTTACGTGAGAAAAACCAGCGCCGCCCCAGCACCGATCCTCCGACCGGTGAGGGGCTAGCAGCCACGCCATGTAAAATGCCCAGCCTCCTTAAAATAAATGGCCGGAGAATTGCCGGGTCCATGGCCGCTCATGTGCATGGCGATGACCTGCAGCGGTCGCGCAGTACAACATGGCGCCGGCCATGCGCGGACCCAACCTGACAGATAGTGCCCTCCTAGGGCACTGTGACAGTACTAACCACTGCGCCAGCCTGCCACCCAAAGCCTTTTTGTTCTTTAGTGCTTCCTAGAAAATGCAGGGGCTGCCCCCACAGCTTCTCTTTCTCGGAAGCACTTCGAGACAAAGAGTACCTACCGGACAGGGTCTCACAACAGAATCTGCTGGAGAGAACTGCTCAGGAGAGTCCAGGGCAGGACAGAGCAGTGCTAGTGTTAGCTCTATGCAGAGCTCCAAGGCATCTGGTTAGCAGGCTACAAAGAAAAATCTTAACTTTGGAACAAAGCAGTATAAAGATGATTTCTTGAGGTATGGATTTGTCAATAGTGCCAGTACAAATAAGGATGCAAAGCCCCTGTATGTTATATGCAGGGATTTACTGGCAAATGAGAGAAGTTCCAGATTTTGAAAGCTAAGTGCTGGGGGGAAAATTCCTTCTTTGAGACTCCAGAGACAGTTATTAACTTACAACTGACTCCAAATTATAATACTACGCTGCTGTACCTGACCTGTGATACCAGATTAAAAACACACCAAAAGCCCACGAGGCCTTCAGTATTCTGGAGTAACATCTCCCAGGAGTATCCAGTGCTGAGTAAAACAAGCATTTTGTTGCTATTGACCGTCACGATGACCTACATGTGCAAGCTTGGATTTTCCTTTGTCATTAAAATGAAGAAGGCACAAAGGAACTGGTCTGCATCTGGTACGTGCATTGCCCTCTCCTCCTTTGAACCTGATTCAAATGAGATCGTGAGGACAAAGCAGGCTCCCCTTTGCATTAAAGGTAAGCGGACATGGCTTGAGTTGTGAAGGTCGGCCTGCATGGTTCGTGATGTTCAGCCGATGTGGGTCCCGAAGATTGGCCAGCTGGCAAAAGTGGGTCCTAGTGAAAAAGGTTTGAAAAACACTGCTTTAAAGGGAAATGAAAGTGACTGTGTGCAAACCACTTCAAAGGTTTTCACCACTTTAAAGGTTTTACTTTGACCTTCATCTCACCGACCTTTAAACTTGGCATACTGTCAGACGTTTTAAAGGGTTTAGGGGTACAGGTGGGATCACTTTCACTTTATTATGAGGGGTGTATATTTCTGAGATACTGAGTGATTGTTTAAATGATATAGGTGCAGATGGAACAACTTTCACTTTATTATGAGAAAGCATTAATTTTTACATACTGACTGTTTAAAGGGTTTAAAGGCTGCAGATGGGGAGAGCAGGTAAACCAGCACCATCCCAGGAAGGACACCTGACTTAAGCCCCTCCAGCCCTGTACAAGCCCCCCTAACCTCCACCTTGCAGGAACACCCTCAGCACCCTGGTGGCAATTGTTGGGAGGTTATATACTACCTTGCAACTCCTCAGATTGCAAGATGCCAGATTGGCACTGCCAAGGTGCAGGGCATTGGGGAGGGGGCAAGCAGGGGACGTGAGTGGGGGTTACTGAGAGGGGAGCTGAAGGAGGAGAGTGGGATGTGAGGGGAAATGAAGTCGTGCTGAATGTGAAGCCTGGATGGACTGAAGGAGGGGTTCTGAGTGCGAGGGCTTGTCAACAATTAGGGTGGGAGGGGAGGGGCTTGCCAGCAATTCGAGGGAGGAGGCTGCAGCAGTTTTTAGAGATCGGAGCACTATTTATAAACAATGCTCTGATTTTAGAAATGTCGGGCTTGTCAGAGAGATTAGGTCCAATCCCTTTGAATTCCAGCACAGACCCCGGTGTGCCATGGAATGGGACAGAAAAGCCGATTCACAAAAAATGTTTGAAGTGCTCCTCGCGGCAGCAGGAATTACCTTAGTTTTCTCGCTGGCAGGGTGCTTCGTCGCGGTTCTGGAGAATCACAACCTTTCTGTCCTCTTCACTACTTGCCTTCCTACTTATCTTTGTAACATAAGTAAATTTAGCTGACGTAATTCTCAGTCTCTTCATCCAAGTCATTGTTATAGATTGTAAATAGTTGAGACCCAGCACGGATCCCTGTGGCACTCCACTAGTTATAACTTATCAATCTGAAAAAAGACCCATTTATTCCGACCCTCTTCTTCCTGTTAGTTCACCAATCCTCTATATGACTTTGGAAAATCTAAATATGCGACATCTACTGGTTCCCTTTATCTGCATTGCTTGGGCCATCCTCAAAGAACTCCAATAAATTAGTCAAACACAAATTTCCTTTCACAAAACCATATTCACTCTGCCTGATGGTATTGTGATTTTCTCAATGTTCTGCTGTTACTTCCTTAATAATGGAGTTAAACACTTTCCCTCTGACAGAAATTAGGCTAACTGGTCTTTAGTTGACTGTTTTCTGCCTGCCTCCTTTCTTGAACAGGAGTGTTACACTTACATGAAAACAAAAGGCTTTGGGCAAGAGATGCAGGAAGAATTTGAGGACAAACTTTTTATGCAATATATGGGATGGCCTGAAACTCTCTGCCTGCGAGGTTGGTGGAAGCAGAGATGATAAATGATTTCAAAAGGAAATTGGATGGTCCTCTAAGGAAATAAATCTGCAGGGCGATAGAGATAGTGTGGGGGGATGGGACTGAACACTCTATGGAGAGCTAACAAGGTCTTGATGGGCTGCATGTCCTCCTTTTGTGTCATAAAGACTCTGGGAGGGAATTTCCAGCTGTTTCTGCTGGCGGTCCCGCCTATGTCAACCCCATACCACGGGTTCCCTGGTGGCAGAGGGTGTGAATAATGGGAAATCCCATTGACAGCGGCGGAACAAGAAGATCCTGCTGCTGGCCAATGGTGGATCACCTCTGCTGCGGCAAAACATGCAGCGGGGAGGGGGGAGCACTGAAAATCCCACCCAAAAGCTCTAGGGCCAGAGTTTTTCACAGAGGAGATTGTCCAAGCACACCTCTAAGGGATCGGGAAGTCACAATCTGATTTTATGACTGACCAGCTGTTAAGCAGGTAATGCCGTGGCTTCTGCCCCCATTGGGAGGATGTCTCAACAATCAGATAGTCGGCAGCTCTTCAGTCCCAACAGGGCCGCTGAGAGTGGGTAGCCATTGCTATGATTGCAGCAGTCCTCAATGAGAAGCAATATGAAGATTTGGTTCAAAACTGAGTCAGGGGCAGCTTCGCCAGGGCTAGGCAGGTAGATGCTAGGGAGGTTGGGGGGGAAGTTTAATTCTGTAATCTCACTAAAGTACCAGCAGTGGTGGACGTAGGCCCTTTAGTGGCCATTAGTTGTTCATTTAAGCGCTTTAATTGACCCAAGGGCAGATGGGCAACCTGGCACCTCCCCCTCTGCTGGCAATATACTAGCATACGCAACTAGACAACAAGTGTAACACCCAGTCATGTCACCCTTTTCCCCGCCACCCACTGGTCTGCCATCTCACTCCTGTAAGATTCTGACCATTGACTCTCTCTCCTTGAAGAGGCATGCATTTGGGGGCTTCCGATCGCCTGGGAGACCTACACAAGTGCCGTTCCATCTCGTCGCTGTTTGCAGGGACCAGTATGGCGCTCGCCCAAGGTCTCCAAGTCAAATCGAATAGATCCCAACACCTTAGTTACGTCCGGGAACTGTATATTACAGTAAGACTAACTGTCTCACTCCAATATGCAGATTTGCCAAAAAGTGATCCCGTCCACAATGGACGAGCTTCACATCGTGGCATCTCGTGAGATCGGGTTAGATCTCGTGAGGCATGGCGAGCCGGGTAGATCCCAGGAGCGAGATCTCCTGGCATTTACCTGCCACTGTGCCGCAGCACACTGCTTTTCGGGCACAGCGTGACCGGTAGATCGCACCCAATATGTCTGATCTCTCACAATGTGCAGGAGTATAAATCCTGAAGGTATTAGTTATATGAAACGGCAGCTTTTACATCAGAAACACCAAAAATGCTCTCTTTTGAAGGGCAGTAAGGAACTTTGGATCCAATGAAACAGAACTCCATTCAATAAATATTAAAATAGATATCTGAAAGAAGGCTTCTTTTGCTAAGTAGCGGCTGGGAAATGCACTCTACAAAGCAAATCTCCTCTCATCTGATAATAAGAAGTAACATCGAATGGAAAATAGATCTAGCCTGTGTTACCTGCAGTGTAATGCCAATTCTCAATTAGAATGCTGTTTTCCCATTGAATATTGATTTTGAGTGGCCTGAGCCCACGCAGCAGAATTGTTGCGATAGATCTCTGCCCCCGCAGGCCTAGAGCAAATGTAACTCTCAAAGTGTTTCAGCAGCAAGCCCAACTGTCAGTGGCTAAACCAATAATCTAGAAAAGGCAGCCTATACTAATGGCGTGTGCTTACTTGGAGACAACTTGTGGTGGGAACTATGGAAATCCCTTTGGCAGTTTTAGGATGCCCTGGTGTGTAGCGTTAGTTCATTTCTTGCCTTGTGGAACTGAATTGTCCGCCATCTGAATCAAGTTTTCCTTTACCATGCTATCAGTGATGGCAGTGCCAGCATAGAAGGAGGCCACTCAGGCAATCTTGTCCATGCCAGCCCAAGGACACCCAGGTGTTCTTTCTAATCTCTGGTCCACAGCCCTGTAGCTTAGAGCACTTAAGGTGCAAGTCCAGGTACGTTCTAAAACAGTTTAGGGTCTCTGCTTCCACCGTCAACTCGGGCAGCGATTTCCAGACACCCACTACCCTCTGTGTAAAAAAGTTCCTCCTTATGTCCCCTCTACACCTTCTGCAACTTATCTTGAATCTATGTCCCTTAGTTCTAGAATTCTCCACCAAGGGAAACAATTGTATCCTGTCCACTCTATCTCTTCCCCTCATAATTTTGTACACCCCAATTAAGTCACCCCTCAGCCTTCTTTGTTCCGAGGGACATAACCCCAACCTATCTAATCTCTCCTCATAGCTACACTTTTCTAGCCCTGGCAACATTTTTTTAAACCTCCTCAGCAATCTCTCCAGAGCAATTACGTCCTTCCTGTAATGTGCGTGGTGATGTGCATCAATGTAAATACACGTAGGCTAGCTAGACACTAGGGAGAGCACCAGAGACATCACACACACACACTCAACCAGTAGATCAGTTAGATATGACATGACCAATGGACATTCACTATACACACAGAGGTGACATGACCACAGGGGGGCATTACACCAACCTACATATAAAGGACACCACACACATGATCTGCCTCTTTCCAGTGGAGACAGTCAGTGAGTAAAGACACAGGGTTGATTCAATATTACACCCACCACGTGGATTGCAGCAACTGGTTAGTCAGTCTGGGTAGAACATAGAACATAGAACATTACAGCGCAGTACAGACCCTTCAGCCCTCGATGTTGCGCCGACCTGTGAAACCACTCTAAAGCCAATTTACACTATTCCCTTATCGTCCATTTGTCTATCCAATGAGCTTTTGAATACCCTTAGTGTTGGCGAGTCCACTACTGTTGCAGGCAGGGCATTCCACACCCTTACTACTCTCTGAGTAAAGAACCTACCTCTGACGCCTGTCTTATATCTATCTCCCCTCAATTTAAAGCTATGTCCTCTCGTGCTAGACATCACCATCCGAGGAAAAAGGCTCCCACTGTCCACCCTATCCAATCCTCTGATCAGCTTGTATGCCTCAATTAAGTCACCTCTTAACCTTCTTCTCTCTAACGAAAACAGCCTCAAGTCCCTCAGCATTTCCTCATAAGATCTTCCCTCCATACCAGGCAACATTCTGGTAAATCTCCTCTGCACCCTTTCCAATGCTTCCACATCCTTCCTATAATGCGGTGACCAAAATTGCACGCAATACTCTAAATGCGGCCGCACCAGAGTTTTGTACAGCTGCAACATGACCTCATGGCTCCGAAACTCAATCCCTCTACCAATAAAAGCTAACACACCGTACGCCTTCTTAACAACCCTCTCAACCTGAGTGGCAACTTTGAGGGATCTATGTACATGGACACCGAGATCTCTCTGCTCATCCACACTGCCAAGAATCTTACCATTAGCCCAGTACTCTGTCTTCTTGTTATTCCTTCCATAATGAATCACCTCACACTTTTCTGCACTAAACTCCATTTGCCACCTCTCAGCCCAGCGCTGCAGCTTATCTATGTCCCTTTGTAACTTGTAACATCCTTCCGCACTGTCCACAACTCCACCGACTTTAGTGTCATCTGCAAATTTACTCACCCATCCTTCTACGCCCTCCTCCAGGTCATTTATAAAAATGACAAAAAGCAGTGGCCCTAAAACAGATCCTTGTGATACACCACTAGTAACTGGACTCCAGTCTGAACACTTCCCATCAACCACCACCTTTGTCTTCTTCCAGCTAGCCAATTTCTGATCCAAACTGCTAAATCTCCCTGAATCCCATGCTTCCGTATTCTCTGCAGTAGCCTACCATGGGGAACCTTATCAAACGCTTTACTGAAATCCATATACACCACATCAACTGCTTTACCCTCATCCACCTGTTTGGTCACCTTCTCAAAGAACTCAATAAGGTTTGTGAGGCACGACCTACCCTTCACAAAACCATGTTGACTATGTCTAATCAAATTATTCCTTTCCAGATGATTGTACACCCTATCTCTTATAAACCTTTCCAAGATTTTGCCCACAACAGAAGTAAGGCTCACTGGTCTATAGTTACCGGGGTTGTCTCTACTCCCCTTCTTGAACAAGGGGAGAACATTTGCTATCCTCCAGTCTTCTGGCACTATTCCTGTTGAAAAAGATGACTTAAAGATCAAAGCCAAAGGCTCAGCAATCTCCTCCCTAGCTTCCCAAAGAATCCTAGGATAAATCCCATCCGGCCCAGGGGACTTATCTATTTTCACCCTTTCCAGAATTGTTAACACCTCCTCCTTATGAACCTCAAGCCCTTCTAGTCTAGTAGCCTGAATCTCAGTATTCTCCTCGACAACATTGCCTTTTTCCTATGTGAATACTGACGAAAAATATTCATTTAGCACCTCTCCTATCTCCTTGGACTCCAAGCACAACTTCCCACTACTGTCCTTGACTGGCCCTACTCTTACCCTAGTCATTCTTTTATTCCTGACATATCTATAGAAAGCTTTAGGGTTATCCTTGATCCTAACTGCCAAAGACTTCTCATGTCCCTCCTGGATCTTCTTAGCTCTCTCTTTAGGTCCTTCCTAGCTAACTTGTAACTCTTGAGCGCCCTTACTGAACCTTCATGTCTCATCTTTACATAAGCCTCCTTCTTCCTCTTGACAAGTGTTTTGACTGCCTTAGTAAACCACCGTTCCCTAGCTATAGTAGGATTAGCAGTAGTGTCGAACCTGAGTAATAGAAGTGTAAATAGTTTAATAAACGTGTTGAAGTTATCTCCACGTCTGAACCTTCCTTTGTCAAGTGCACCACAAGGAAGCCGCTTATGTTACACCGAGAACATAACAAATCATGGTACCAGCAGTGAACTGTTTCAATCCATATAGCCATACCTCAGCGTACAACGACAACCAGCAATGATACCCAGGCAAGATGTTTGAGATCCGGGTTCCGCAGCAGCTCCAGTGCCACGGCGATCTCCGCGAAAACTGGCGGGTATTCCGGCAAATGTCTGAAATCTTCCTGGTAGCAGCCGACCTAGAAGACGTGGCCGTTGCTGAAAAGACAGAGCTTCTGCTCACCATCGCCGGTGCCAGAACAGAAGAAATCTTTTAAAAATTCAAGTTCTCCAAAGGGCAAAACAGGAGCGACTTCCAGGCAGTCCTGGACAAATTCGGCAAATACTGTGAGGAAAACACACTCCAACCAGCAAGAAAAGGTAAGAGAAGCGCCAGTACTCACCACGAGGCCGAGATCCCGGAGCAGAGAACAATTTTGATCGGCGGCCATCTTTCTAAAGGGACTGCACTTGCGCAGTTGTGCGAGAAGCGCACAGAACGGGAATGTCCTTTTGCGCATGCGTGAGACGCCGCGCACGCGCAATGACGAAAACGGCCCCGGTACAGGAACAGCGATTTGCGCATGTGCAAACGCTTCCTACGTATAATGTCACATGCGTCATGGCGTCAGAGGCCCCGGACCACGCCCATTTAAAGGGGCAACGTCCCAAATAAAAGAAAAAATCTTTTAAAGCTGTAAAACAACCTTCTTTCACCTGGAATGACAGCACAATGCCTGAAATTGAACCAGGAAATGAAATTAATCTCCAAAGAACCCTGCAACAAGCAGTTACCTACGCCCAAACCGATGATTCCGACCTTGAATACTTCGAAACCGACCGTTACATTTTCTCTGGACCTTGCGAGCCCAATGCCAGTTCCGACACAAACGGTGATGATATGGTCCTAGAAGACAACGGCTCAGATGAACCTTTCACCTTGGGAGGCTACCTCAGTACCAAATCCAATCCGCAGCTAGACGTGTTGCACATTGGCGACCCCGACGACGAGTTCTTCCGATTTGAGGATCTTCAGCCCAGCGTCTGCGACATCTCGACTCGTGAGTGCAGGATTATGCTGCGGCCTGAAACCAAGAGACAGAGAGCTGTACAAGCCCACAGAGAGCGGCCTGCTGCCACACAGAGCGTGGTCCACGCACTGCTCAGGGTTCCCGACTCTACGAAAAAAGACATGCAAGACTCCACACCGCAGTCCTTGCATGAACAAGAAGTGACTTCAGTGTCACAAGCCTCCACAGTGAGCTTGTGGACAGACTCCACAATTGCAGAAACGCAAGGCTCCAGAGCGCAGTCCTTGCACGAACAAGAAGTGACTCCAGTGTCACAAGCCTCCACAGCGAGCTCGTGGACAGACTCCACGATAGAAGAAACGCAAGACTCCAGAGTGCAGTCCTTGCACACACAAGGCATGATTCCAGTGTCACAAGCCTCCGCAGCGAGCTCGTGGACAGCCTCCACGATAGAAGCAACGCAAGACTCTGACGCGCCGTCCTTGCAGGAACTAGACCATGAGGGTCTAGCAACCTCCTCTGACCAACTAGCGGCAGACGATGCAAGTCTGCCATGCTCAAGCAAACAGCAAGAAGACTATGACAGTCTACCACGCTCCAGTGCACAACAGGAAGACCATGACGGTCTATCATGCCACAGTGAAGAACAAAGCGACGATGACAGTCCAAGCCCAAATGAAGGACAACAGCAAGACAATGACAGTCCACCCACATTGTTTGCACCACCAGAAGACTCTGACAATTTACCCAACCCAAGTGAACAACAAGCAGCTACTGAGGCTCTACCCACGGTATGTGAGACGAGTGACGACAGCATCCCACTTCCCATGCAAGATGTGCAAAGTGACAGACCTCAGCTAGTGTGTACAAAGGCACTCGACGATAACTGTGAGACCACTGGTGACTCGGTGACACCATAATACTTCCACCCTCATTCGCTCACACCTCTCCACAAGTCAATGCATTCCTGCATGTTTCGACTCCAGACGTGCAGCTACAAGAAATCTCAGCTGACTCCAGTGAACCTGTTAAGACTCCGGACGGGGAGCATCAACAAACCAACACTGACTCAGTTAAAACAGACAAGACTCCAGATGGGGAGCAACCAAACGCTGACTCTGATTCACGTAAGCCGGACTTTACTCCAGACAGGGAGTGCCACAACCTCAGTGATGGCACGCTCAGGGTAACCGCAGATGCCACAATGGCAGGAAATGGATCACTTAACAATTACACTGGGTCAGTAACAACAAGCAGCGGCTACAGTCCAAGAGGAATACACCAATATTCACCACAGCTATATCCACACATTTCTTTCCACACCAGCAGTGCAGCCAATGACAGCTCATGCTGGACAAACCCAGTATTCAGGCATGCAGCAGACAGCAGTCTATGCAGACCGAAGGAGGACTACCTCAAGCTCAATCTGCACTATAAACTGGATGCCTTAGTTACAGCCCAGGATTTGCTGCACCCCAGCCTGGCCAGACGGCATAGTCCTATCAGATGCAAGGTTCTAGTTTCACACCATCACCAGGTATTTATGCGAGCAGCAATTCTGCTTCCACTTCGACAAGCTTCAACGGTTCTCAGCAGGATCACCCTTCCTGCACAGCATGTGGCCAGTCTTATCCAACTTCAACATATGGCAGATCCATGACCTCGTATGATACTGTTGATGGTACCTCTTCAACGTCAACACCTTATCAGCTACAAGATGCCATCCGACAGCACCATCACAAACATTGAAAAAGAAAGGGACTCCAAATCAGACAGCGAAGTGATTTGACCACTTCTTGGTTCCTGTGGCACAGGGACGTTGATGGTATTCATAACCAAGAGAGACATTTGACCATGATGATTGATGGTTTTTGGACTCACACGAATGATTTGGACTTATTGTTTAATCACTGTTCCCATGACTTGTATATACCTTAACCTATCTACCTGGTTTTTTGTTCAATTTTCTTAAAGTGTACAGAAAATATGTAACATATAAAAAAGTGGGGATGTGGTGATGTGCATCAATGTAAATACAGGTAGGCTAGCTAGACACTAGAGGGAGCACCAGAGACATCACACACACACACACGCACTCAACCAATAGATCAGTTAGATAGGACACGACCAATGGACATTCACGATACACACAGAGGTGACACGACCACAGGAGGGCATTACACCAACCCATATATAAAGGACACCACAGACATGATCTGTCTCTTTCCAGTGGAGACAGTCAGTGAGTAGAGACACAGGGTTGATTCAATATTACACCCACCACGTGGATTGCAGCAACTGGTTAGTCAGTCTGGGTAGCTATAGTAGGATTAGCAGTAGTGTTGAACCCGAGTAATAAAAGTGTAAATAGTTTAATAAACGTGTTGAAGTTATCTCCACGTCTGAACCTTCCTTTGTCAAGTGCACCACAAGGAATCCGCTTATGTTACACCTACAACATAACAAATCAATGTGGTGACCAGAATTGCACACAATACTTCAGCTGTGGCCTCACCAGTGTATCATACAATTCCAATATCCTTATTTTACACCGATGTTGGTGTAAAGACATGCTGATGTACAAGCACATTGTCACAAGTAAGGAGCGCATCAATGGGGTTGTTATATCCCAGCACTGTCATGCTTCCTGTGGTAACTATGAACACAAGAAAAAGCTATCTGACTCAGTGAATTCGCCCCTTTAGCAGCCTAATTTTTATATTGGATTTGGTGATGCACAAAATAAACAGTGCTGAAGACATTCACGAAGCAAAGGTAAATTGACGTGTCCCACTTTCTTGGGAATGAGGTAGAATCAGTCCACTCATTTCCAGGACTACAGTGGATCTGCTGGATTTCCATGATGCATTTTGTGCCGGAGTTATATTTTCCAATTATTTGATTGTTCTTACAATTGATGCTCCGATCTGTCCCATTCAAATTGCTTTTTAACCATTGCCAATTAAGAACTGCATCTTGTCAAGGCACAGCTCTTTTAGTTCCTGGACAATCATATTTTTATTTTGTAAGCAATGTTGGTGTGAACTAGCTCTCCCAGTCTGATACACAACAAATTAGGTGAATATTCTTGCCATGGAACATATCCTTGTCAGTTCTGAGTTGTCTTATTTTTCAGTGTCCTGCTCTCCAATCACCTTCAGTTGCTGCTTGTGTATGTTTTTAGTGTTTCCTACATGCTTCCAACGAGTGCTGCAAATTGAATGGATGATATCATAGAATTTACAGTGCAAAAGGAGGCCATTCGGCTCATCGATTCGGCAAAGGCCTTTGGAAAGAGCATCCTACTTAAGCCCACGCCTCCACCCCATCCCTATAACCCAGTAACCCCACTTAACGTAACCTTTTTTTGGACACGAAGGGCAATTTATCATGGCCAATCCACCTAACCTGCACGTCTTTGGACTGTGGGAGGAAACCGGAGCGCCCGGAGGAAACCCACGCATACACGGGGAGAGCGTGCAGATTCCACACAGACAGTGACACAAGCCGGGAATCGAACCTGGGACCCTGGAGCTGTGAAGCAACTGTGCTAACCACTGTGCTCCAGTGCTGAAAAGGAAACAAACAACTCCAGCAAAATTTCCTTCCATTATCACTGCATTCTGTTGTAACCGTTTAATTGGAGTGCACTTCACAGGGATCTGACTGCCTTCTGAATATTTTCCACTTACTACATTTGAGAAGAATTAAATTGTTTTTTATTAAGACATCAGAGCCTACACTTTCCCAACTTTCTCCATCCTATTCATTGGGAAATACCTCTGCAGCTCCAGTTGACCTTTTAGAGATAGGGGACGGAATTCTCCGTTGAGTGTTGATGCCAACATAGAATTTGTGGAATTTCATGACAACCAAAACTGGCGCCACACCTGGACCGTTTCTGCTACTGTTAAGGGGCTAGCACCGGCGCCACATGGAACACATTCGATTACAATGAGAAACGGTGCCGGCAGTAACGCGCGTCCCACACACCCATAGCCCAACACCCCCCCCCTCCACCAGGAGGATGGCCAAATCCCCACCCTGCACCACATACCGGTACCCATACCAGCCGCCATGGCCAGGTGCCCTGGCCACTGAGGCCAACAGCTGCCCACCCCCTGGACTGCATGAGGAGGATTGTCTAACACTGTTGTCTTCTGTGCCCCGCCCCCTCAGGCACTGGCTGAGGCCCAGGACAGGATTACTGCCTCACAGGCGACCATGTCCCAGAGCCATCTGGACATTGCAATGGTCCTGGGCGTGGCTCAGTCACTGCAGGCCATGGCTGGGAACGTTGGCAGCATTGTCCAGGCGTGGCCAACGTGGTGCAGACACAGAGAGAGGTGGCCCAGTCCCAGAGGGAGATGGCGCATTCACTGGCTGATGTGACACAAACTCTGAAGGTGGTGGGCGCAGTCCCAGGCAGAGATGGTCCACTCCCTGTGCTCCATGGCCGCGAGCATGCGGACCCTGGTTGAGACCAGGGCTGGCAGTACCAGGTGGCGGGGAAACCTCAGAGGATAGCTCTCCTTGCATCCCTATCCCATGGAGTAGCCCGGGGGCCATCGGGCACCCCGAGGGAGGAGCAGGTGTTGGGGCCCGTGCAAGTGACTCCCACAGGGGAGGTACCAGAACACCGCAGCACCTCAGACTCCTCTCCTCCTGTCCCTGGCGCATCTTGTGAGTAGTGAGCAGAACAGGGAGGTACCCCGCCACACGGGACACTCGAGCAGCAGCTAGGCCCATCCAGGCCCGGTCGTCCCAGAAGACGCCCACCAATGAAGATCCCAGATCGCAGGGCAGGAATCACAGCAGGCCGCCTCCAGTCCTGCTGTACCATCTGGGGATCCACCTCGACGTAGCATTAGGGCCCATAAGGCCAGAAGGTTAGGCACCAGTTAAGTTGGCACAGGTGCAGGCCACAGTTTAGTTATAGGGGCTACGGCACAAATCTGTATATATTCATTCACATTAAACATCTGTTGCCACCGTTAAAACTTGCCTCGGTGCTCTGTCTGATATGTGTGAGGGGTGGACTGGTCTGGGCTGGCTGGGGGTGGGGGGGAAATGGCCAGACATGGGGGAGGGGGGCACCTAAACCGCATCTTCAGGAGGCCGACGCACTGCTTGATCGCGCTCCTGGTATGGGCATCGTTGTAGATTGTTCTGGGCCACTGGGTTCTATACCTGGCAAGCAGCAAGATGATTGGGTAAAGAAGTGAATTGGGTCAAACATTGCTGGCTATGTTTTTGGTCAGCTGAACTGAAGCCAAGACTAATTCTTAAGGATGTGGAATCTGGTCCTCTAACATTCAGGTAGCTTAATTGTGACCATTATCAAGATAAATGAAAGTTAGAAATCCCAAATTAAACAATTCGAAGTTATCTATGGGTGTAATCTATCGGCCGTGTTGTTTTCCGAAAGGTGGCACGGCGATCAATGCCAGGAGATCCTTCTTCCAGGATCTATCTGGCTCACCAAGCCTCACAAGATCTAACATGACTTGGTGAGGCGTCACAATCTGAATCCTACCCATTGTGGTCTGCATCACTGTTTTGCAAATCTGCATATTAGAATGAGACAGCTAGTCTCACTATAATATGTACTCCCCTGATCTACCTGAGGCATCAGGATTTAACCCCTTCATCTTGGAGAACTTGAGCGAGAACCGTTCAGTGTGGTCCCCACAAATGGAGACCAGGTGAAACGGCACATGTGGGGTCTCCCATGGGATCAGAGACCCCAGGTAGGGTGGCACCCTGGCAGTGCCACCTTAGTGTCAATCTGGCACTATCAAGGTGCCCAGGTGGCACTGTTAGAATGACACACTGGTAGTGCCAAGGTGCCAGGCTGGTACTTTTTCCGTGTCAGGCATTGGGCTGGGGTGCCAAGCTTGTGTGATTTGGGGGGGGGGGTTGCTGAGGACCCGCTTATAGGTGAGTTGGAATCGTGTCGAGGGGGTGGAGAGATTAAGACACCATTTTTCCTGATTTCTTTCTGCACTGAGGAGTTCTGGCAAGTGGAGCTCCTCAGTGCGGGAAACAGGACTAAGTGTGACCTCAGAAGAGTGTTCCCCTGAATTGAAACAAAGTCTCGATAGATAGCGTGGTGTTTCTCAGTGCTGCAAGCGCTGGGAAACACCAAGCTAAACACGCTTGATACGGGACTCTGTTCCAATTTGGTTATGTTGTGGAGATGCCGGCGTTGGACTGGGGTGAGCACAGTAAGAAGTCTTACAACACCAGGTTAAAGTACAACAGGTTTGTTTCGAATCACGAGCTTTTGGAGCACTGCTCCTTCCTCGGGTGAATGAAGAGGTAGGTTCCAGAAACATGTATATAGACAAAGTCAAAGATGCAATACGATACTTTGAATGCAAGTCTTTGCAGGTAATTAAGTCTTTACAGATCCAAATGGAGTAACTGGAGAGAGGGATAATCACAGGTTAAAGAGGTGTGAATTGTCTCAAGCCAGGACAGTTGGTAGGATTTCACAAGCCCAGACCAGATGGTGGGGGCTGAATGTAATGCGACATGAATCCAAGGCCCCGGTTGAGGCTGCACTCATGTGTGCGGAACTTGGCTATAAGTTTCTGCTTGGCGATTCTGCGTTGTCGCACGTCCTGAAGGCCGCCTTGGAGAACACTTACCTGAAGATCAAAGGCTGAGTGCCCTTGACTGCTGAAGTGTTTCCCGACTGGAAGGGAACATTCCTGCCTGGCGATTGTCGCGCAATGTCCGTTCATCCATTGCCACAGCGTCTGCATGGTCTCGCCAATGTACCACGCTTCGGGACATCCTTTCCTGCAGCGTATGAGGTAGACAACGTTGGCCGAGTCGCACGAAAATGAACCACGTACCTGCTGGGTGGTGTTCTTACGTGTAATGGTCATACCCATGTCGATGATCTGGCACGTCTTGCAGAGATTGCCATGGCAGGATTTTGTGGTGTCGTGACCGCTGTTCTGAAGGCTGGGTAGTTTGCTGCAAACAATGGTTCGTTTGAGGTTGCGCGGTTGTTTAAAGGCAAGTAGTGGGGGTGTGGGGTTCATCTTGGCAAGATGTTCATCTTAATCGATGACATGTTGAAGGCTGCGAAGAAGATGTCGTAGTTTCTCCACTCCGGGGAAGTACTGTCGGTTGTGTCCTGTGTTTGTCTTCTGAGGAGGTAGGTGCAGTTTCTTGCTGTGGCGCGTTGGAACTGTTGATCGATGAGTCAAGCGCCATATCCCGTTCGTACGAGGGCATCTTTCAGCATCTGTAGATGTCTGTTACGCGTCTCCAATTTGGTTAGATCGCGCCCAATAATTCACAATCTCTGTGCTATCTTTATATGGCAGTACAGATAATCTGTCACCATGTGCCTCCTTTGAAACTGGTTGTAGTGTATTCAAAATCATCCCATTTAAAGAATTCCCAGACAAAACTATTGATCAAAATAGCAGTTTGGTAAATCAAATAGTTATTTAATTGGTGTAATAATGAAGTTTTGTTTGCATATTGGATTATAAATATATCAAGTGCCTTAGGACATAAAGGCATTATGTAAAAGCAAGTTGAGGTTGATCATTAAAATCCTTTATATATTTGGCAAAGTGTAATAAAATTGGTAACTTGCATTAATTAAAACATTTCCAAAACTGTGGAGAATCGGATCTACCACAAACTAAAACAGACTTAAAGCATTCTAATTTTTCAACAAATTTTGTCACTGGAAGCTTTCTTGACTGTATTCATAATTCCACTTAGAAGCGTATAAAACCCGCAGATTGGGATTCATACTGGTATTGGGCAATCATACAACATACTTTGTCAGTAAGCAGATGATATGTAGGCAGAGAAACAATAGGACATTTTATACTTGACCCCCTCTCGGAGGAAAAAATAACTTTGCTGTGGAGAAATTACTCTAATAATAGGATGTTTGTGACACACTGCCGACTGGAAAGACTATGGGTTGTCACAAGTCGCACAAATTGGCTTATTTCTGCTTCATATTATTCGTTGGCACCACAGGTGATGTAACTTGATAGATGGAACCTGTCTGCAGATGGCATTTCCTGCAGAAACACTGCTCGGCTAAATCACTAATGAGATCACATCTGAAGGATGTAGCTGCGGAAATAAAAGACATAGGAAAGTAGTTGACAGTATTCCCATGTGGAGCACTGAAGAGCTGGATGACACTCAATGTAAAATTTAAGGAATAAGGAATTATACGTTGCACAACTAATGTGGGTTTTAGAGCACCCAGGCTATGTGACACAAGCTAAAATTAGGGTGTAAACTTATCGGCCAAACTCAATAACACAGTTACCTGGAGTTCTGCAAACTTAGTTTATTATAATCTATCTTTTGGTAGTATTTTCATCATCATTCTTCTGAGGCCCCAATAAGGCCCCATTTGCCCTCTCAAGTGGACATAAAAGACCCCATGCTACTATTTTGAAGAAGCGAGGGGAATTCTCCTCAGTACCATGGGCAATATTTATCCCTCAATCAATGCCTAACAAAGCAAGCTGTTGAAAATCACATTGCTTTTATGAGACCTTTCTGTGCGACACATGTTTCCTACATTACAGCAGTGACTACACTTCAAAAGAACTTCATTGGGTTGTCAAGTGCTTTGGGCCATGCTGGGCCCAAATTTCCAGTCATGCCCGCCCAGAGACAGGAAATTCCTGCCCGAGATTAAATGGGCCGCCAAATTTTCCATCCCGTCTGTGATGATTCCCAAGGCAGGCAGGACCGGAAAATTCACCCGCCTGAATTTGCGAAAGGTGCTAACATAAACGTCTTCCGAACAGCAGTGTGGGTATATCTACACGAGAAGGGGATCGGCAGTTCAAGAAGGCAGTTCAGCACCACCTTCTCAAGGACAATTAGGGATGGGAAATAAATGCTGGCCTTGGCAGTAATGTCAACATCCCATGAACAATTTTTTTTTCCCCCAATATCAAAGGAACAGACACAATATCACCTCACTTTCTGCATGGATTCGATAATGATTGATTCCAGCGTGAACAAGTAATCCCAAATATTCTAGGATGGAAATTTTGACTTTTCAGCCAAGAGTGCCTCAGTTGGCATTTGCAATCTGCATCAGTAAAGCGATAGGTTTCAAGGTATACAGCGTGTTCATGGTTGGCTTCTCACCATGTTTTCTTATTTTGAGCAGATTGACTATGTTGCAGTGTTTCAAGCAGTCTTTATATCTTTATCACTGACTACCCCAAAATTGCTTCCCAGTTGTCAATGTATCATAGAATATCTACAGGATTCTTTCATTTGCACAGATATTTGCACATAAGGGAAAATCAGCTACAATCATCACCAACACCCCTCCTCCTTCCCAAAATCATACTTTGAGACAGAAAGTGCCATACACGTATAGGATGCCAAACATGTTGTGCATGTGTCCAATCCCCAAGCCTCAAGGAACACATATGGTTAACTTAGCTGGGGACAGCTAGTTGAGCAGCTTAGTTTTCTTAATCTGATGATCGTACTAGTCTGCAGTTTCCAACACCTCTCTGCAGCTCAGAAATGTTGTCAGTCAACCTTACCTGAAGTCCTCTGTCGAGACTATTGCGAATCGCTCACATAGCACAATGAGGTAACTAAATCGTCTGGAAAAATAACTAGGTGTGTCCCTTCCAGTGCATATCCCAGTAATAGTGAATGCATTATAATATTGTAGATTATTTCTGTGATTATCACAGCATATCTATTACAATAGGACAGTTACACTGTTGCAGTGGAAATTATTGGGGTATCTACTGTGTATCATTGTGGCCTTATAAATTGATGACACTACAATGTTCATGTTCTAATAGTAAGAAGTCTTACAACACCAGGTTAAAGTCCAACAGGTTTGTTTCGATGTCACTAGCTTTCGGAGCGCTGCTCCTTCCTCAGGTGAATGAAGAGGTATGTTCCTGAAACACATATATAGACAAATTCAAAGATGCCAAACAATGCTTGGAATGCGACCATTAGCAGGTGATTAAATCTTTACAGATCCAGAGATGGGGTGACCCCAGGTTAAAGAGGTGTGAATTGCATCAAGCCAGGACAGTTGGTAGGATTTCGCAGGCCAGATGATGGGGGATGAATGTAACGTGACATGAATCCCAGGTCCCGGTTGAGGCCGCAGTCATGTGTGCGGAATTGGCTATAAGTTTCTGCTCGCGTCGTCAGGACGCGCGACAACGCAGAATCGCCGAGCAGAAACTTATAGCCAAGTTCCGCACACATGAGTGCGGCCTCAACCGGGACCTGGGATTCATGTCGCATTACATTCATCCCCCACCATCTGGCCTGCGAAATCCTACCAACTGTCCTGGCTTGATGCAATTCACACCTCTTTAACCTGGGATTACCCCATCTCTGGATCTGTAAAGATTTAATCACCTGCTCATGCTCGCATTCCAAGCATTGTCTGGAATCTTTGAATTTGTCTATATATGTGTTTCTGGAACATACCTCTTCATTCACCTGAGGAAGGAGCAGCGCTCCGAAAGCTAGTGACATCGAAACAAACCTGTTGGACTTTAACCTGGTGTTGTAAGACTTCTTACTGTGCTCACCCCAGTCCAACACCGGCATCTCCACATCATGTTCTAATACTATTTTTAAAAATATATAAATTTAGAGTACCCAATTCATTTTTCCAATTAAGGGCAATTTAGCATGGCCAATTCACCTACCCTGCCCACCTTTTGGGTTGTGGGGGCAAAACCCACGCAAACACGGGGAGAATGTGCAAACTCCACACGGACAGTGACCCAGAGCCGAGATCGAACCTGGGCCTCAGCGCCGTGAGGCTGCAGGGCTAACCCACTGTACTATTATAACTTTAAATAAGCATCAGTCGCAGTTCTAGACAGATGACAGATTAGAAAGGTAGCACCTTACATTTGAATGAAAAGAGCCTTTAGTCGTGGCACTAAGTAAGATTAACTGTGTTATTGAGTTTGGCCAGTAAATTTACAATCTAATTTTAAATTGTGTCATATAGCCTGAGTGCTGTAAAGGTACAGTGAACTGGTTTCTCTGTAAAGGTTTGTGCTGCGATGATGAGGCTAATTTCGGCTCAGGAAAATCTAAAAAGGGTCAAACCTGCCACATTGAAGCTAATGAAGATAGGTTTTGGTCATGCTCACTCCTGAAAGGTGGCAAATAGATGTAGCAACACAATGGGACAATATTAGCATACTTCATTTGCGGCAAGGTTTATGAGTATTGAAGCTGACAATTGTGCCAATGATCTGGAACTGATGTTCCTAAATCCCCCCAATTCACTGTGTTCATGACCTAAAATATAACTTATTTCAAGCCACACCCTTTCTTTTGTGCAGATTCAAAGGAACGCATTTTCTGTGTTCTTTGATGAGAGGTTCTCCATTCCGTTAGACTCCTCCGCTCTCGAGGAGAACAGCCTACGGTTTTCGGTATTTGGAATCGACGAAGATGACAGAAACATCAGTACAGGTTTAGCAGACCTGAAACTATCAGATCTGGATCTCAGCTACCGTGCCTTCAATGCTTGGCTCTATTTGCAGGATGTCAATAAGGTGAGGGAAGCACAAAACGAGGAACATGCAGCAAGGACCGGTTACACAGTGCAAGCCACTTTTGATAGTGCCGTGTGAGGTTCTTAAAAATGCCCACAGATTTCATTCATAATTCTTAATGCGCTCAGGTTCCTTTAACAATTTAATTAATATGGGCTGAAAAATATGCCAAGCTAGTAGGTAGAATCACTCAAGATGAAGTATATAATAATGATTAAGATTGCGCTAAGGCTGTATCTTAAGTACATTGATGTATAACATCATGATTGTGAGTTAAAGGTAAAAATCATAGTTGGAAGGGCTGGGATGTAATTATCTGACAGTGAAAGGGGTGTAACTCTTTTGTAGTGAAGGAGGCTGAGATATAGTCATCACCACAGGGTCACAGTGGATGTGACAAAGTTGACTGATTCACTGTTGGGATAAAAAGGTAATTAACAGCGCTTGTCAAACAGTACAGTTCTGTCTGCAATTGCCATTTTGGTGAACCATTGCACAAAGCACTGACCATGCTTCTGTCTGTCAGGCAACAGACACGGTTGGAGAGATCCTGCTCTCTCTCAGTTACCTGCCTACCGCAGAGCGGCTTACAGTGGTGGTGGTCAAAGCCAAAAACCTAGTCTGGAACAATGGAAAGACCACGTCTGGTAAGTAAAGCAACCAGTGGGGTTGAATCTAGTTAGAAGGGGAAATGCTCAAAGTCCTGTAGGGTTCAACGCAGTGCAACTTAATTGGACTTGTTGGTAGATGATCAACATCCAGCGACTAGTATTTACTTCACATTAGAATTGATAAAACTGACACATCCAAATACGAACAAAAGGGATGTAATTCCCTCCTGCCCAAAAGGCCGGATTATAAAAGCAAACATGGCTCGTGGATTTAATAACTAAATAAATTAACTAGATTGTAGACTGTTTTGGTTGACTGATAATTAGCTATTAATAAATAATGTGGTGTAGAATAGTTCTCAAACTGCTGCAGGTTGCTTCAGGCAACAGTGGCATGCTGGTTAGCACTGCTGCCTCACAGCGCCAGGGACCCTGGTTCGATTCCGGCCTTGGGTGACGACATGTGTGGAATTTGCACCATGTTGTCCCGGTGTGTAAGTGTGTGGGTTTCCTCAGCATGCTCCAGTTTCCTCCCACAGTCCAAAAATGTTAGGTGGTTAAGGAGATAGGGCAGGGTAGTGGGCCCAGGTAGGGTGCTCTTTCAGAGAGTCAGTGCAGATTCAATGGGCTGAATGGCCTCCTTCAGCACTGTAGGGATTCCATGACTATGGTCGGGTGACAAGAATAATGTAGCTGGGCTATTTAGGATGGGTAGGATAATGGCAGCAGATGGATTTTAACATGGATGATGTTTTTGCACCTCTCCTCAGAGGTTGGACAAATATTCTATCGAGGAGATAGTGAAATGATATGGTAAATGGGTGAATTAATTGTCTGCAGAAACACAATGCAGCCCACACAGAAAGATCAGAAGGCAATATTTTCATGCAGGTGCTAAAGTCTAGAAAGAATAATGTGAGCTCTAGTTAAATTTATTACAAAACATTTTACAGCAATTTGGACTCTAAGGAAGTAACTGTAAAATGATTAGCCTACTGGCTTTACTATTCTTTCCAGGCAATTTTTATACGTTATCAGCAAGTTAAAGTACTTTTCAATGATGTGAGTGTAGAGTGCTAATTACCATCTTCAGTTTCCCACTGCAGTCCAGACACCTGGAAAGCTCTGATGCTATTCAATATGAGCAGCTTTGAAACCCCTTCAGGAGCTTCGATTTATCTGTTTTCAAATTGTAGGCGCCATACTTTTTTTTAAATATAAATTTAGAATACCCAATTTGTTTTCCCCCAATTAAGTGACAATTTTGTGTGGCCAATCCACCTACCCTGCGCATCTTTTGGGTTGTGGGGGTGGCACCCACGCAGACACGAGGAGAATGTGAAACTCCACACGGACAGTGACCTGTGGCCAGGATTGAAACCAGGTGCTCAGCACCGCGAGGCCACATTGCTAACCACTGCGCCACCATGCCGTCCAGGTGCCATACCTTTAAATGTAACTCAGAAAATACAACCCTTTCAGCATATCCCGCTCCGACCTATCAACCAACGGGCAATTTGGCAATGCTAATTCAATGGGCTGCATTTTACAGACGCAGGGCGAGAGGTGGGATGACTGGCAAAATGGCGGCAGCCGGTGTCAGGAGGGGAGCCCAACATCTTCCTGAGTTAGGAGCTTGGATGTACTATGGGAGGCCAATTGAGTCACTTAAAAACTAATTAAGTATCACTTCCTGCCTCTCCATGTGCTTTGTTCATTCAGGGGGGCTGCCACCATGTGGGCAGGCTGCTGGATGAGCTCTGGGCAGCACGGTAACACAGTGGGTAGCAACTGTTGCTTCACAGCGCCAGGATCCCAGGTTCGATTCCCGGCTTGGGTCACTGTCTGTGCGGAGTCTGCACGTTCTCCCCGTGTCTGTGTGGGTTTCCTCCGGGTGCTGTGGTTTCCTCCCACTAGTCACGAAAGACGTGCTGTTGGGTAATTCGGACATTCTGAATTCTCCCTCCATGTACCCGAACAAGCGCCGGAATGTGGTGACTAGGGGCTTCTCACAGTAACCTCATTGCAGTGTTAATGTAAGCTTACTTGTGACAATAAAGATTATTATTATTATTATGGTGGCCTCTCAGCAGTAATGAAATGGGGCCCATGGAAGGGCTGCTTGGTGGCAGTGACTGCACTCACGACAAATTTGCTGCTGGTGTTTAGCAAACCCCAACCCTTCCCATCACAGTTGTTGGAATCTGGCTGCCTGGCCACAGTGTCCCCCAGCCAAACACTTTGAGGATGACTCTCCATTGTGGTGTCCTCCCTCCGAATCTAGACCCTCAGCACTGGCCATCACTAGTTCTGGCACAACTGGGGCTTCTGGACCTCTGATTGGGCCAACAGCTCTTGGAGGCAGGTCACCATACATAATTGGACAGTAGCCCTGATGGCAGTCTCGTAATTGGCTGTTTGTGGCAATATGCCACCCCAGGTCCTACTGCCAGCCAAAACAGGGTCATGTTTCCCTCCTCGACTCTGGGAGCAGAACTTTCCATTACCAGCAACGTTCAGTCCAATTAAACCATCTAACTCTTGGAAGTGCAAACTAGCACTGAAATTCCTATAAAGTGAGACTGCTTAATTCATTTGGCAATTGGCCAGTGCTGCGTTTGATGAAGTATTATCATATTGGTATTTAATATATGTAGTGTGATCTTGCTCGTACTGGATGTAATGGTGATCCTCTGAGTATTCTCTGTGTGGAGCATGGGCTGATCCTGAGAGTATTCAGTGTATAGTGTGGGTCAATCCTGTTTGTATTTACTGAGTATAAGTGTAGGTTTATCCTGTCAGTATCTGTCTGCGGAATGAGTGCTATCATTGATGGGTTTTTTAATCAGTTAATTTTAACAGCTTTCCCCACAAAGTTAACTTTATCTTTTAACACTGCTACCACTTCATAATAAATTGTATCAACAATAAGGTTTTGAAATGAATTAATTTTGCTTTCATAACAAGTATAACATTTCATTCTGTTTGGGTACCTGGCAGTCTTGTCAAAAAGAGCGTTAAGAAACAGTTTTGGAACTAAATTAGTACATTACCAGGATGATATTTAATTAGGCTGGCAGGATTTTATATGAACTGAAAGGTTACAGAAACCAGTTTTACTATCTTTTCTATTATCCAATGGAGGATCATGAGGAAGTTCACAATAACTTTGGCATTAAAGGAAAAAATCTTTTCCTCCACCTCAATAATATCCTATAGATGAACTCAGCATGGGGCAGTACAATGGCGCAGTGGTTAACACTGCTGCCTTACGGCGGCGAGGACCTGGGTTCGATCCCGGCCCTGGGTCACTGTGTGGAGTTTGCATGTTCTCCCCGTGTCTGCGGGGCGTCGCCCCCACAATCCAAAGGTGTGCAGGGTAGGTGGATTGGCCACGCTAAATTGCCCTTTAATTAGGAAAAAAAAGATTTGGGTACTCTACATTTATCCAAAGAACAACAAAAAAAGAGCAACTCAGCATGAATTTATCATTAAAATGTTGTACGGCAAACATGTGATGAATGGATTTTAGTTTTCACATAAATGTCGCCCACTTTTCTTCTTGACTCCACAGATCCATTCGTAAAAGTTTATCTCCTTCAGGATACAAGGAAAATAAGTAAGAAAAAGACAGCAATGAAGAGAGATGATCCTAATCCTGTTTTCAATGAAGCCATGATATTTTCAGTTCCTGCGATTGTTCTGCAGGTAAGAATCCACCATTTGCTCATCTTTTTGCCCTTCAGCATCCCCAAGGAGTTTAATATTAAAACTGAGCATGTAACCGTTGAGATAAGGGGCGGGATTCTCCGTTCCCCAACGGCAATTTTGTAATCGCTGATCGGGTGGCGAATCCCTTTTTACGACCAAATCGGGGGGCGCCTGTTTTTGAATGCTCCACCCCTCCAAAACGGCGTCATCGGGGAGTACACTACCAGTGACAATACCAGAAGGCCCTCCCCCGATGTTCCTCCCCGATGGGCCGAGTTCATGACGATACGGTTAACTTGTGCTCTCAGTTTTCGTTAACCTGGCATGGCAGCTGCGGACTGTGCCCAGCGCCACTGCAGTCAGGGAGGGGGGGGAGCCATGCCACTGGCCGAGGGGGCTTCGGCGAGGACTGGGGGGACTGGTGGGGGGTGTCCAGGGGGGCACTATCTGGCATGTTGGGTCCGTCCTGGGCCGGTGCCATGTTGTACGGTGCAACCGCTTCAGGTCGTCACCGTGCACATGCGCTGCCACAGAACCAGCAATTCTCTGGCCATTTATTTTGTAAAGGCTTGTGTGTTTTACGTGGTGTGGCTGCTAGCTACTCGCCAGTCGGAGGGTCAGTGCTGGGCATCGCTGATTTTTTCATCATAGAACTAGACACTTCCTCCGGACATAGCCTCAAAATCGGAGAATCCAGCCCAAGGAGTTTTCCTTTTGTCTAATATTGGACTGGAGCCACTGAGAGAAAAGATTATCCTTGCTGATCATTGGAGAACTGTACAGTTTTTATAAAGTCAGCATAAATAACTGGCAGCAGGGAGCTGATTGATGTAGGCACTTCAATCTCCTTTGATTTTATTTAATAACCATCACTTCTAATATTTAACACAACAAGCTACTGTATCATCATTGTCTTGCAATGGAGTCAATGCAGATGAATTTCTATTTCCTAATAGATAGGCACTGATGTGAAAAATAGTTGGACTAAACTGATTTATGATGTTTCTGGGATAGTTGTAGAAATTGCACCCAGTGCGGTCTGTTATCTTTCAGAGACTGCAAATATGATTCTCTGTGGTGGACGTCAAGAGAATCATCCATTTTCTCGTCCATTGCAACAGAGACTTGAAGCTTGGAATTTTATATATGTAAAAATAATTTTATCACATAAATAAATGCTATAGGGCAGCATGGTAGTGCAGTGGTTAGCACTGCTGCCTCACGATGCCGAGGACCGGAGTTCAATCCGACCCGGGTCATTGTCCGTGTGGAATTTGTACATTCTCCCCGTCTCACCGCCACAACCCAAAAGGTGTGCAGGTAGGTGGATTGGGCACGCTAAATTCCCCCTGTTGCTTTACAGCGCGAAAGACCAGTGTTCAATTCCTGGCTTGGCTCACTGTTTGTGCGGAGTCTGCACGTTCTCCCCGTTTATGCGGAGGTTTCCTCCGGGTGCTCCGGTTTCCTCCCACAAGTCCCGAAAGACGTGCTTGTGAGGTGAATTGGACATTCTGAACTCTCCCTCAGTGTACCCGAACAGGCGCTGGAGTGTGGCGACGAGGGGATTTTCACAGTAACTTCATTGCAGTGCTAATGTAAGCCTACTTGTGACACCAGTAAAAATAATTATAAAGGATTTCCCCTAATTGGAAAAAATAATTGGGCACTCTAAATTTATAAAAATAAAAAAAAGAAATGAATGCAATGAACAGAATTATTGATGGAAACACATAGCACACTGTTTGGAGTTTTGATAGGGTGACTGATGTCCCGGTTGTGGTGGAATAGTCCTGGTTTTTCATTAAATGTTCCGTTCTTTTGAGATTTTCCTATAAATAGAACAAATGACCCGTTTTCAGCTTTTCCCTTTTGGTCAAATATAGGGCACGATTGAATGGCCAGGCTGTACCCAAAAAGCAGCTCACCGCAGCACAGCATGACTGATAGAAGTCAGGAGACTCCGCTCCTCAGATCTACCCGGTTTGCAGTGCCTCACGAGATTTAATGCGATCTCGCAAGATGTTGCAATGTAAATCCCACCCATTGTGGACCAGATCACTTTTTAGAAAATCTGCATTTTAAACTGAGGCAGCTAATCGCACTTTAATGTGCAGATTCCCGAGTTACCCGAGGCATGGGATCAATCTCCTTTCCTCGGAGACCTCGGGTGAGTGCCGTTTAGTACGGGTCTTCAGAAACGGGGACCATATGGAACGGCACTCATGGAGATCACCCAAGGGATCGGAGGCCCTGGGTGCATGCCCTTTGGGTAGGGTGGCATCCTGGCACTGCTAGTGCAACCTGGGCACCATGGCAGTGCCAGCTTGGTATCCTGGCAGTGCCAGCTTGGCACCAGCTGACAGGGCACTGCCAGGGTGCCCGGTTGGCACTGCCAAGGCACCATGTAGGCATTTTCTGTGCACTGGCTATTGAGCTGGGGGTGCCCTCCGTGGGTGCCCTCAGTGCACAAAACGTGGCTATGCGTGTGCCGGGAAATACGTGGCTAACTGTGCTCGCTATAGGACTTTGTTCCTTTTATTAAAATTGTGTCTTTCAACTGGGCCTGGGAAGAGAAAATCTGTGCGAAATTTTATCCTGCTCCCTGTAACCACCAATTGCATTTCATTGCATGTGGCAGATCTGTATCACACGCACCCCCCCCCCCCCCACCCCGCCCCCCACCCACCCACACCACCCTCTTGATGTCACCAAGAGAGTTGTCAGTACCCTTCTGTCACTCATGTCTCCATTGCTGATGACCCCTTTTAAACGATCTATAGAATATGGCTGCCAAATCTAGCTGGGCATATTTTGGGAAATGCCTTCACATGACTCCCTACTTCACATGCCCCTTCTCTTGACTCCTGCCACCAAACATATTAATTCTTTTTTTAAATATAAATTTAGTGTACCCAATTAATTTTTTCCCAATTAAGGGGCAATTTGGCGTGGCCAATCCACCTAACCTGCACATTTTTGGGTTGTGGGGGCGAAACCCATGCAAACACGGGGAGAATGTGCAAACTCCACACGGACAGTGACCCAGAGCCAGGATCGAACCTGGGACCTCGGCGCCGTGAGGCAGCAGGGCTAACCCACTGTGCCACCGTGCTGCCCCCACCAAACATAATAATAATAAAGCAAAATACTGCAGATGCTGGAAATAAACACAGAAAATGCTGGAAAAACTTAGCAGGTCTGGCAGCAACTGTGGCGAGGGAAACATTGGGGTCCATTGATCATCACGGTGACCCGCCTTCCTATGGCTTTTCAATGTGCCATTGTTTCGCATTTTGAAAATCTGGCCACACTAAGTCTCGAAGCACAGCTTAACAGAGGGTGAGAGCCCTCAGTTGTGAAGCAGTGAAATTCCTAAACTCACTTGTGAAGCACAGACAAGGTTTCTCATACCTTCAATCAGTGTAACCTGCTCCAGTGCCGGGCATTGTTTAACATTAAAATATAAAATAATCATTACAGATATCCATGCATAACACAGACAACCACCTATAGCAGGTAAATACCATTAATCATTCACTGGTGCCATAAGATTCACTTCAGGGGACCGCTTACATTAAGTATGTTGATGATGTTGAGTGGTTCTTTACACCTCTCTCAGCCAGTCCAGGAACTAAGTGCAAGATGCACACCAAAGCAATCTCCATTTTATTGAGTCGTAGGGATTGCAGCAGCAAAGATTGGTTTTACCATCCGCCAATTAGAGCAGGTAAATCACCGGTAACACCGATGCACTTCCTAATAAGTGGTGAGGACAGTGTCAATTACACATAGATTTCTCTTAATGGAGGATGTCACTATCTATTGCTTTTTTTGTGGCACAGGAATTGTCGCTGAGAATAACAGTCGCTGAATGCAGTGAAGATGGAAGAACTGAAAACATAGGACATGTCATTATTGGGCCTGAGAGCAGTGGAATGGGCGTCACGCACTGGAATCAGATGCTAGCAACATTAAGGAAACCTGTCTCCATGTGGCACACTCTCCGAAAGAAATGAAGCAAAGGAACAGTGTTCTTGGCACTTGTGTAAATATTTTGCATGGTGACTAAATTCTTACACGTTATTGCTGGTGCTTTGGGAAATTCAAATTTGAGACACTCACTTGCATCGGCCTAGTACTGGAAAATGGCTAATAGTCTAGTGGAAGAACCAGAATGCTTCATATTGAATGGTACATATATTGAGAAAGAATGGTCAAAGGTAACAGTGGTAATCCACCTCTTCAGAAAGCACAGTTCAGTTATCCCTAAACCTATTAAACAAAAACAGTCCCACATATCAACACTTGACTAAAACCTTCCTAAAATGTTATTTTATTTTCAAAATATTTAAGTTATAATAGAAATAAAGTGTCGCAAGTAATGCGGATGTGTTGCAATGACCAGGTTGCATAGGTAAACAGAGATCTTGAATGTGCAGGAAATGCAAAATCTACATGACACATTGGAAAGGTCATGTGCATATTCTGGCATTTTGTTCCGGTATTTTGTCCAGTTCATAAGAGAACCCAGTGCACTGCTAATATCATGAATGGAACAGTAGACTGTTGGGTCGCATTAGAGGTTTATGTGGTTTTGAATTGGTTTTCAGCCAGTATGTACACAGGTACCTGACATGTCTATTTGAATTAACCGTTAGATTGTGCTGATTAGGTCAGACATGTTTTATTTATAATTCTAGAAATTTCCTTCGTATATTTCTGTTGAATGTGCAATTTATGAGACAAAAACAAGAAAATACTGGACAATCTCAACAGGTCTGACAGCATCCGTGGAGAGAGAAGGGAGCTAACGTTTCGAGTTTGGATGACGTTTTGTGCAATTTATGAGAATGTTTTTGGCAAAGAGGTGAAGACATACTGTGATTTCATAATGTAATTACTTGACCACAAAATGTAGGAAAAGCTGGTACTCTTGGCCGATGACCAATCTTGTCTTTCTGATAACTGCTCTGATATCCATTTTTTCTGAATTTAGCAACTCACAAGGAAGGAATGGCTACTGCATTACATGATTAGTTTTTCCTCAAGTGATTCCATTTGAGGTCATTTTTGTCCGGGATAAACCTGTATTACTGATTATCTGGACTCCTGTCGTGACAAGGAGAGAAATTTAACTTATTTTTAAATATGTACTAAAAATAACATATTTCATAGTATGGGAAGATAAAGGCCTCTCGCTCAAAATTTCAACTGGCACATCCCTTCCTAAAGATCTGGCAGTAAACTCTGCTGTAGGAACGCAAGATCCTGCCAAGCACCAGGATAGGTATAAATTCTTTGTTCACACCATGTTTGCTGCAAATCCCCTGTGTTGGAATATAAAGTATTTTACACTTGTTGCCTTGAAGGATAAATGCATTTGGTCATGAATTGAGACAAATTTAAGCAATAATAAACAAAGTATACTAATGGCAGACAATCTCAAATATCTTGGATCAGCGTTGTTAAAATATTGAATTAATAGTGGTATAATGGCCCTTTCCTGTAAGACATTAACTGCTGATGTTACATTAGAACAGAACAACAACATAACACAAAATAATTGTTGTAAGCACTGTTCTATAACTATTGCCAGGTCAATTCAACAGTATTTTAAATGTTACCATACAGTATTCACCACTGATCAATAATACACAACTGTATTGTCATCTTATTTTCATTGCAGAGAACTAATAACTACAAAGATGCTGTTGTTTGCCATTAAACAAGGGATTTACAAGTATCTCTAACCAAAGGAAAGTCCAACTCGGAGGTCTTCAGTTTCACTTTGCTAACTTTGTGTGCATTGCTGCTCCCTTTAAGAAGCAGTATTGGGGAACTAAATATATTTCCAAACTTCATCCAATAATGAAAGGATTAAGATTTTAAAGGCCATGCCCAGGGACAGCTCAGCAGTTTTTCGATGTGTTAATATTTTGGTTTTGCACATTTCTTTTATCTAGGTAGTGATTTTGTGAGCACTATTGAGCCATTCCTGCCAGCACATTACTGAGCAGAATTTTGTTTACCTTTTGGTAACTGAGTTTCCCAAACTAATGGCACTTGGAACATTTTGGAGCTTTCAGAAAGAGCAAATCTAATCTTCTGGCGGAAGATTGGATTCAAGCGCTCTGTCTAAGAGGTCAGTGATAGTTGTTTTTCCAACGAACTAAATCAGCTATTCTTTATAAAATACTTTGTTTCTCCTCTCTAAGTTAGTTCTAAGATCCTGTGTGTAAAGATTAATGTTCCACCTTGGCTCAGGGTTTCCCCAACATCATGAAAATTGTAAGTTCAAGCCCCACTTGGAGATTTGAATATGTGATCAGGCTAATATTCCATTGCAGTACTTCAGCACCACTGCATAGTTGGTGGTACTGCCTTTCAGATGATACATTAAAATAAGCCCCTCCTTTGCCTTCTCAGGTGGATGTAGCAGGATCGTATGATAATGTTTAGAAGAAAAGTTCAGGAGCGCAATAGTGACCTTTCAACCAACATGTAGCCATTTATCTCATTGCTGTCTGTGGGACATTGATATGTGCAATTAGGCTAACATCATTCCTGCATTACATGATTGGCTATGAATGGCTTTGGGCCGACCCAGCTGAAAGGCGCACTTATTTGCAAGTTATTAATTATCTTTTTCATAACAATATTAATCAAAACTCAAATAAAGTATTATTCTTGTTTTTCTTTTTCTAATCAAATTATTAAATGAGGTCTTGATGCATAAGTACAATTAAACTGCATGGGAACTACTTTTAAAAGTAATCTAGCAACAAAACCTAAGGTACAATATTTTGCTCTTTTTGAAGAAAAGTTATGATAGAATTCAATAGTTATAAAAGGATTCAATACATAAACCAATTTTCCCTGCTGGGAGAAATCCAGAACAAGGGGCGCAATAGTAAAATTGGAGTTAAGCCATTCAGGAGTAATATCAGGCTGCACTTTTTCACATGAAGAATAGCGAAGTTCTGTCTCTCACACTCCCTGCTTCAGAAGCTGTGTAAATTGAAACTTCTAATTGTCCTAACTGAGGGGATTGAGTGATAGGGATCAAAGGTGAGTTGCATGGGTTTAAATTATTGAAGAAGAATCATAGAATCCTTACGGTGCAGAAGGAGGCAAGTCGGCCCATTGAGTCTGCGCTGGCCCACTGAAAGAGTACATTCTCCTGTAACCCCACCTTACCTGTTGGACACTAAGGGGCAATTAAGCACAGCCAATTCACCTAATCTGCACATCTTTGTACTGTGGGAGGAAACCAGAGCACCCAAAGGAAACCCATGTAGGCACGGGGAGAAAGTACAAACTCCACACAGTCACCCATGGCCGGATTTGAACCAGTGTCTGTAGGTAGAGCAACCCTTAAGGATAGCTCAAGGACAAAGAGATTGATCACTGCGAGGAACAAAAAGGTCTGGGGAGAAAAGGTTTTATAGTGTGGAAAATAACACTATGATAAAGTAACAGCATTTCCGTAAAGTAGGAGCGTAGGATATATATGAAGATTAAATGAAGTGGCTGTTTTGTAAATTTTTTATGAAACATTTCTACATAACAAAAAATGAATGAACTTCAAAGCTGCAAGTTACCATTCATAGTGCAAAAGACATATATGGAGATGATGTTAAACAGTGGGTGTTTTATAGATGTTTTCAAAAACTGAAAAATTTTACAAAATCTATGGAGAAAAATTAATTTCCAAGTGCTGAATCTCATCCCACCTTAATCCACTACACTCTTTCTGTAATGGCAGTGCAGAATAAGCAGCAAAGCTAGTGTTGGATCTCTCAGGAAATACTGTTCATTTCATGCAAAATGGCAATCGTGCTATTAATAATGAGGGAGACTGTAGCGTGTAAAGAGTGTTCTCCCATGGAATAGCCTTCCTGCGAAGATCATGGAGTCAGAAACATTGGACACATTCAAAGATAATTAAATGACATGATGTGGGGAAGTACGTTTGCCTTTATTGTGGATCGGTGTATTAAGGTGGGGCCAAAACATGATTCTCAGCTGTATCAATTTTCTGATATTAATCATGATTTGTACCATTTATTAAGCAACTTGTGCGCAAACAATACGGATGCATAAGTGCTTAACCGTTTGAATAGCGTGGACACAGTACCAGATGGACAAGTGTACTCATAGGGGTAATATGAGGGATCCTAAGATCCTGCCAAAATTTCATAATTTCTCCAGCGTTTCTAACAATTTTCCATTGAAATTGGAAGAAACCTGCAGACGTCCAGGTGGCGATGTCCAATTTTTTTTCTCTCCACAAGCATAGGATCCAGGGCTTAGTCAGAAGGGAGCAGAGAGAAGATCATAAAAACAATCCCCATACAGATTTGAAATTCAAATTGGAAAGAGTGAAACAGCAGTGACATAGTGGACGAGTTGATGAAGATAAGCAGATCTACTGTGCTTTTCTGTCCCTCGTGAGATATTTCACATGACCATCCTTAATGGGCCCCCTTTCAATGCAGGATGTGGGAATGTGAGGATTATGTTGCACTGTCACCTCCTTCCACATGCAAGATAGTAGATACAGGTTATGAATGGGTAGAATGTGGCTGATTTCAGTACTAATGGATAAATATGGACAGTAATTCAGAGAACTCAGAGCTGCCCATTGTTCAACATTAAGCGAACCAGTGGGCGTACTGAAAAATCAGCTCCAGGACTGGCATCATGGAGAAGTATCGTCTACATCTAAGGTTAGATTGAATAGGTGAATATAGGAATAAACGGAGATGGAAGGTAAATACAAATAAAACTATTTGTCTGCATGGCAGGTTGGACTAGTTGAGCTGCAAGGTCTGTTTTTGTTTTATGACTTCTACGGATTTCAGTGTATATCAAGGATATTTGGTTAATGCTTTTGTTAGTGTCAGTTGTGTTCTTTCAGAGAAGGCACCTGTAGTAACAGTATGTACAAACCATCCCTCAATAACGTGAGGAAGAAGGGCAGCACGGTGGTACAGTGGGTTAGCCCTGTGCCTCACGATGCTGAGGTCCCAGGTTCGATCCCGGCTCTGGGTCACTGTCCGTGTGGAGTTTGCATATTCTCCCCGTGTTTGCGTGGATTTCACCCCCACAACCCAAAGATGTGCAGGGTAGGTGGATTGGCCATGCTAAATTGCCACTTAATTGGAAAAAATTAATTGGATACTGTAAAAAAATTTTTTAATAAAATAACGTGAGGAAGCGATATATTTGGCACTTGGGCACCTATATCAAGAGAAGCGGCAGATAGTGGAATGGAGGTTTTCAGAGGTCTGCAACTCATAATAATAATAATTATCTTTATTGTCACAAGTAGGCTTACATTGCAATGTAAGTTACTGTGAAAAGCCCCGAGTCGCCACATTCCAGTGCTCTTCAGATACACGGAGGGAGAATTCAGAATATCGAAATTACCGAACAGCACACCTTTCAGGACTAGTGGGAGGAAACTGGAGCACCCGGAGGAATCCCACGCACACACGGGGAGAACGTACAGACTCCGCCCAGACAGTGATCCAGCTGGGAATCGAACCTGGGACCCTGGCGCTGTGAAGCAACAGTGCTAACCATTGTGCTACTGTGCTGCCCTTGTGAGTTAGCTGACGAAAAATCTACCATTGCACTTTCCTCAGGCATGAAGATCTTATCAGTAGACCAGATGCACAGGCACATGTAGAAGTACATGATTAATATGGGAGATATACAATAGAAAAGCACATTGACTGTGTACACACTATTGATTCAAACATAACATGCATATGAAATGAAATGAAAATCACTTATTGTCACAAGTAGGCTTCAAATGAAGTTACTGTGAAGAGACCCTAGTCGCCACATTCCGGCGCCTGTTCGGGGCGAGAATTGAACCGTGCTGCTGGCCTGCCTTGGTCTGCTTTAAAAGCCAGCTCTTTAGCCCTGTGCTAAACCATCCCCTGAAAATCACCCTACTTTAAATAAATCTTGAAATCTATTGCTTTCTTGCAATGCAGAAAGGAGAGCATCAATTGTCCAAAAGTATATACTAAACCAGTTAAGCAACTAACAATATTATGCTTCTATATATGTCCACTGGAAACGCATAGTGACCAAGTACGGAGCTCAGTGGAAGAACTGTCTCGCTAACTGAGGTGACTGGTCTGGCATGCACTAATATTCAGTCTTCTGTTTGCTGTTGTTTTTCATTCAGCTCCATAGTAACATATGTCACACTGGCATAATTATGTCAATCTTCTACTAAAAAGGACTACCAGGCACCCTCCCTCAGTTCTTACTCCCACTGACCAGCACAATCACTAAAGTGTTGTGTTAATATCCTAAACGAGAATCCTGGTTTGCCCATTTGGTTTGTAACATCCGCTCCGTGCCAAGACTTGTTCAGTGATGTCAGCAGTAATGTTTACAGTATACTGCCGCAAATCTTTAAAACCAGCCATCTCAAGAGCCATGTGAAGTTTGATTGCTGCTGAATAGACTACTCCCAAGTCTGTGCTCTGACATGTGTATTCCAATAGAGCTTCTCTGTAACTTGGATGCAGGTGAAAGAACTAGTCCTTCTGAGTTAGTTATGATGCAGCATTGTCCGTAAACATAGGAATGACTATCCTGCATGGTAATGATGAATTAGCTACTTAAGAAAGCCATCACCGTGGCAGCTCGGTGGCACAGTGGTTACCACTGCTGCTGAGTTCAATTCCGGCGTCGGGTGACTGTGGAGTTTGCACTTTCTCCCCGTGTCTGCGTGGGTTTCCTCTGGGTGCTCCGGTTTGCACCACAGTCCAAAGATGTGCAGGTTAGGTGGATTGGTCATGCTAAATTGTCCCTTAGTGTCCAAAAGGGTAGGTGGGGTTACGGGGATAAGGTGGGGGCCTGACTCTAGGCAGGATGTTTTTTCAGACAGTTAGTGCAGACTCAGTGGGCTGAATGGCTTCCTTTTGTACTGTAGGGATTCTATGATTCTATCATTGTAGCTTCCTCATCCAATTATTGCTGTGGCTCACTGATGGCATGGATACCAAACAGGCTAACGAGTTACTTCAATTAACTACAACACAACTGATTCTTGAAAGGGGAATGAACTGGAGTGTGGGATTCATTAAATAGCTCTTCAAGAGCTGGGATAAATATGGTGGGCCGACTAGTCTCCTCCTGTCATCTGTGACTCAATGGTCTAGAAGTTTAGCAGCTTCTGTTTTTGGGGTACCCCATCTTCAGAATGCAAACAGCATGTACTCAAAGGGAGAACTCTGAGGAACACTGGATTTTGAGTCTTGTACCTAATTATCAAGCGGAAGAACCAGGATAGGCCATCGCACAGTTTTGTGTGCCAATGTTCGGGCAAATGTTTGGGTCAGAACACGAAGGCCTGCAATATGGCTGGCTGTGCCTCAAAGATCAATTGGGATGGTAATGGTGGGGGAGGAGGGTGTGGATGTGAGGCAGAAGCTGGGAGCAACAACAAAGATTCGAGAACAAGGGAACAGTGCTGATTAAAATGGGGACTAATCTTTTTCTCATTCCGTGCTGTTTAGCGTTGGTTTTCCTGAAGGCAAGTAGTGCCGGTGCTGCTTTCGCTACCTAGGCCCATTCCCCCACCCTATCCCCACAACCCCACCTAACCTTTGGACATTAAGGGGCAATTTAGCATGGCCAATCCACCTAACCTGCACATGTTTGGACTATGGGAGGAAACCGGAGCACCCAGAAGAGACCCACGCAGACACGGGGAGAAAGTGCTAACTCCACAGAGTCACCCAAGGCCAGAATTGAATCTGGGTCCCTGGAGCTGTGAGGCAGCAGTGCTAACCACGTGGGTGGAAGATATCTCCTGGCCCTTACCAAAATAGTGCCTGGTACAGGCCACACCATAATTCTGTGCACATACACAGATACCAATTTGGATATGAAACTGCATCTGTGACACTGAAAACCTGGCTGGCTCAATTTCTCTATGGGATATTGGAAAGGACACTCCACATAAATATTATTAACCTGCAGACGAATGATTTGTCACTAAATGTTTTCATGAAGCCTTGATCATGTCCACCATGCTGAGTCTGATTCCCACCCATCCCCTTATTCCCAGGTATTTGAAGCTGATATAACAAAACTACTGTGTTCTGTAAGTGAAATACCTCGTCAATGCCCATATGGTTCCTGGCCTGGCTACTCCTTCTGATCCTGATCAACTAAGCCATACCCAACATCAGTCAAGACATATATGCTGCAATTAATTTCTCACAGCTAGCCTTTGATAGGGTCCTACCACTAACAAAATATTTTTGCTAATTTCCATTAGCTCATTCTAAGACAGGAGCAAGACACTAATCATGCTAACAGATTTAGATGAAGAATCTGCTGTTATTTTCTGCTGCTTTTGTGTCCTTTTATGCACTTGAACATTAGAATCAAAATTTATACACAAAGGGCGGTTAGCACTGCTACCTCACAGCGGCAGGAACACGGGTTCAATTCCAGCCTTGGGTCAATGTCTGTGTGGAGTTTGTACGTTCTCCCCATGTCTGCATGGGTTTCCACCGGGTGCTCCGGCTTCCTCCCACAGTCCAAAGATGTGCAGGTTAGGTGGATTGGCCATGCTAAATTGCCTCTTGGTGTCCAAGGATGTGCAAGTTAGGATATGGGGTTATGGGGATAGGGCGGGGTGGGAGGAGGAATGGGCCTAGGTAGAGTGTCCTTTCAAAGGGTTGGTGCAGGCTTGATGGGTCGAATGGCCTCCTTCTGCACTGTAGCAATTTAATGGTTCTATGATTATCAGTAGGATGCTAGTTTCTCCATTAAGCATGTTTATTAACATACAATTTTGTAATGTAATTTCGATTTATACATTATGTAGAATGGAAAAGAAACATATTTTAAGGAATGGAAAATAATATTTGTGTAACTCTACCCAATAAATAACTGTGGAGGCTTGAATTATGTTCGGAGGATGGCCAATTACATTACCAATTTACAGAACATGATGGCCCATCAATAATACCTGTCGCGCAACTCAGATGATAATAACCAAGTGTTTTTGAGTCACTATTATTCCGGTGAGATGTGGAAAGTTGTGATTTATTCAGTATGAACGTAGCACATAAGAGATTGAACGAGAGATAACAGCACAAGGAGAATCTTTGAAGGGTACAGACCCAACAAACCAACTGGGCCTCTAAGATTTGAATTTCAAGTCTGTGAAATGTAGTAGTTATTTGGCATTTGCCTTGAATGACGTTAATGTGCCAGAACCAGCCCCTAAGGCACTGCCATAAATGCTTTCACAGCAAATTAGAACCATTTTCACTGCATGAAATGTACTGATTTATCTGTACCTTTTGCTGAATGTAAAACTGTGAATTTTCTTTCCAATTAAATGGCATATTTCAAAAAGAGACCTGTGATGAAACCTTCAGCTGATATTGTGAAACCAGTGTAATTTGGTAAATAAATACCCGCTGTGATTTGAAGCTGTTATTGTGTACTCTAGACGATGTAGTTTCACATTATCTTGACATATTGCCACTTTGTCCTTGAGCTTGTTCTCATATCATTCATTTTGGCCACCAAGCGGAGGACAGCAGTAGCGCCCAAGAGGACAACCATTCTCCCAAGTTCTGGTTAGGCCCATTCCTGGGGGTTTTATTATTTGACCACCTGATACAGCCACCTTGTCTCGTCAAACAACATTATAGAATGAGTAACAAGCTGGCAAGAAGTTGCAAAACAGGATCATGCTTACTGATAATAGGTCCAGTTACGATCAGCCAAGTCCTGTCTTCATTATGTTTCCATGATAAATAGTTTTGCAAGACGAGGGCTATTAATTCTGGTGACTCAATGATGGGGGCGGCATGGTGGCACAGTAGTTAGCACTAGTGTCTCATAGCGCCAGGGACACGGGTTCAATTCCGACCTTGGGTGACTGTCAGTGTGGAGTTTGCACGTTATCCCTTGTCTGCGTGGGTTTCTTCCGGGTGCTCCCGTTTACTCCCACAGTCCAAAGATGTGCAGATTAGGGAACTGGACTAACCTAGAGTCCAAAAGTTAGGTGGGGATGGGGCGGGGGATTGGGCCTGGGTAAAGTGCCCTTTCAGCAGGTCAGTGCAGACTCGATGAGTGGAATAGCCTCCTTGCGCACTGTACGGATTCTATGATTTTTTATTTTTTTCTCTTTTAAAAAAAAATAAAATTTAGAGTATCCAATTCATTTTTTCCAATTAAGCGGCAATTTAGCGTGGCCCATCAACTTAACTTGCATATTTTTTGGGTTGTGGGGACGAAACCCACGCAAACACAGGAAGAATGTGCAAACTCCACACGGACAGTGACCCAGAGCTGGGATCGAACCTGGGACCTCGGCGCCGTGAGGCCGCAGTGCTAGCCAACTGCGCCACCATGCTGCCACACGGATTCTATGATAAGGAGAAGAGGAAAATAATGGTTATGATGGCAAATCCTGAATAATGTGTAGGTACTAAAAATACCAATGATGATTTAATGATATCCCATTTATTGTGGAAAGTGGAGGAGAAATGGCAGAATACTGTTCCTCATGTTGGAAAATGTCCTCATGTACATGACAACACCTGCCATGGGAAATGGTGCTTGAAACATTATATGATGAAGTAAAACCCGAAACTAAAAGTGAAATGGAGGAATGCTGTCACAGTAAAGCACTGGTGATCATGCAGGTTAGCTGTTGCATTCAGTGTCAGTAGTATTGGAAACAATTTAGATGCAAGGATTTTACCACAGTGCATTGATTGGCTCCAAGGTGGCAAATCTTTTTTTAAATACATTTACAGTACTCAATTATTTTTTTCTCAATTAAGGGGCAATTTAGTGCGACCAATCCACTTAACCAGCACATCTTTTGGCTGTGGGGGTAAAACCCCCACTGCCAAGGGGCAGCCAAGGGCCCCCACAGACAAGAGCAGCACGGTAGCACAAGTGGATAGCACTGTGGCTTCACAGCTCCAGTATCCCAGGTTCGATTCGCTGGGTCACTGTGCGGAGTTTGCACGTTCTCCCCGTGTCTGCGTGGGTTTCCTCCGGGTGTTCCGGTTTCATCCCACAGTCCAAAGACGTGCAGGTTAGGTGGATTGGCCATGATAAATTGCCCTTAGTGACCAAAAAAGGTTAGGAGGGATTATTGGGTTACAGGGTTAGGGTGGAAGTGAGGCCTTAAGTGGGTTGGTGCAGACTCAATGGGCTGAATGGCCTCCTTCTGCACTGTATGTCCTATGTCTATGTCTATGTGCAAATCATGGACAGGGACCCAGGGCCGGGATTCGAACCCGGGTCCTCAGCACCATAGTCCCAGTGCTAACCGCTGTGCCGCGTACCGCCCGTCAAGGTAGCAAATCTAACTAGAAATATAAAATTTAGGTGGGAACTGAGGCAACATGCAAAATAGTTTAAAATTAAGAACTAAAATGCATCTAAAAAAATGAATATTGGGGATTTAGGTAAGAGACCAAGAATGTGTGGATACATGCTACAGAGCTACATGTAATATCTGTAAACTGATGCAAAATAGTAGCATCAAAGTGTGGTGAATGGCAACTCAATAGGCTCATCAAAGTAGAAAAAGGATGAATGCTCAATTAGAAAGGGCAGATAGGAAGGTGAAAATTATTAATGCGATCCCGAAGAAAATTATATATGATGGCAAGATCTGGATCAGATAGAGGCATTTTTCTTAAGTGCTCCATGTTATCAGAAATGTAGAAATAAAACTTAAGAAAAAAATTAAATGAGATATGTCCATCTCCTTCATGTTTCGTGTGATTTCCATAGCCGATGCATTGTTATTCCACTGGCGATCTGTCCTCTTTTTCTTTACCTTCCTAAGAACAGGTTTAGCTATTTCCAGCAGACCCCTTTGCAGGTCTTCGTTTGGACGATTGCTGGATAAAGTAGGCTGCCCTTAGCACTTGTGTCTCTGTATCACAAGATTCTGGGTTCAAGTCTTACTCTTGGGTTTGAGCACAAAAATCACGTTTTATACTCCAGTGCAGTCGTGAGCGAGTGCTGCACTCTCAGAGGTGTCATCCTTGGTTGAGATACTAAGCTGAAGCCCTAGCTGTTTGATGGGTGGATGTAAAAGATCCCATGGCACCAGTTCAAAGAAGAACAGCAAAGTTAATAGTTATCCCTGGTGCCTTGATCAATACTTATCTCTCAATTGATATTACAAAAAAATAGATTATCTGGTCATTATCACTTACTGAGTGCATATAGACTGCTGCATTTCCTAGAGCAGGTGGCTGCACTTCTAAAAGTGTTAAATTGGCTATAAAACAATTTGAGACGTCCAGTTTTATAAATTCAACTTGGTTGGCGATTGGTAATGGAAAACACATTTCTGATTGTTACTTCTAGCAACACAAAAATGCTAAAAATACTTTCATTTATATAGGTTTCATACCACCATGGTCCCAAGCATCACAGACAATCAAGTTCTTCCGTGTAATCACTGTTGTTACTCAAGCAAATACACACAGTAAGTTCCCTTAGAGATGAACAGTGAGTTAATTTGTTTGGTGAGATTGAATACGAGATAACTATAGACCAGAAAATTGGGGAAACTCTGAGCCTGTGCTTTGAACAGCGTCGTACAATAATTTTTTTGACATCCATTGGCTAGTGTTAGGAAAGCAAAGGCAGTTGTAAGGGAATTATATTTGTATTGGAAAACATTAATGTTAGTTTTAAGTGGGTTTAATTTAATGTTTCTGTGAAAGGAAGGGTAAAACCTATGTCAGATTCATGCTGGACACAGGGGTTTTCTCAATTCAAACTATGCTTCTATATTGCCCAGAGAGGGTTATGGTGTGAAATGTAAATAAACTTGCAGAAACATGCTAAGCAACTTGGGGGGCCTTTTAAGGTCGAAAGGCTTTTGAGTTTAGTTTTTAGCTGATTTTGTTTGCAGGTGAAGACATGCCACTGAGGAGTGAACAACTCTCAACTCTGCCAGAAGAAAGACTGGACGGGTCAAGGGAGCTGCAAAGAGCTCTCAAATCGATAGTTGCAGCAATTGCGAACAGTTTGTACAGCAGTCAAGCCAAATAAATCGTGAAGGAGAAGTGGTAAAACCTGGATGCTGGATTCTTTGTTAAAAGTGGAGTGAAGGCTTTGTTTTAAAGAGTCAGTCGGAAAACCTGGACTGGGGTTTGGAATGCAAACTGCTGATGGGAAGCGGTGTTGTGAAAGAAGATTTTAAAGTGTGTCTTCTGGGAGCGGAATGTGGAAACTCGCATGTAACAATCATCGGGGGGATTCGAAGGAGACATCCACAGCCACTAACTTGGGTTCAGAACAGTTTGTGTGTTTTGACACAGCCAATCTGTATGTTTGAAGAGATATTGTGATACTGAGACCATTGTAACTTAAGATATGCTTCAACTTATATACTCGCCTTATATATGTGTATATTTGTGAAGCTAAGCCAGGGAGTGAAGGAGTATTGTATCATAATCCAATTTTTCACATTTAATAAATGTTTTGTTTTCTTGTTGCTAAAACTAATTAGTGAACCTGTGACTCTGTTCCTCCACGTTTTCTAAAAAAAAGGTAATAGTTACGGTCTTTTGAGCCCGGGTTCCATTCTGGGATCTTATTGTCCAGATATAACATCAACTGGCATCATAGCACCAGGCACAGAACGTCATTTTAACGTCTTATCCAAAAGGTGTCACCTCAAACAATGCAGAATTCCTTCAATATACTATGATTTTGCTTTCTGGAGTTTCTAACAACAGTATCTAGATGATTTTTTAATTCTTGTAAACTCCAGAACAATCTTGGAGGGTTGACAAACCTTCTTCCAGGGGTATTTGACATTTATTTCATATGTTCAGAATCTTCATTTCATTTAAATACTTCTTGGTCTTGTTATTCTTTTAACGTAGCTGTTGAGTGGATCTTATCAAAATGTTTATGAGTTCATTTTTTATGGGATGTGGGCAGCGCTGGTTAAGCCAGCATTTATTACCCATCCCTAGTAATCTGTAAGAAGGTGATAGTGAGCTGCCTTATTGAACTGCTGCAGTCCATGTGGTGTCGACAGACCCACAGTGCTGTTAGGGAGGGAGTTCCAGGATTGCGACCCAGCGACAGTGAAGGGACGGCAATATAGTTCCAAGTCAGGATTGTGGGTGGCTTGGAGTTGAGTTTGCAGGTGCTGATGCTCCCATGAGTCTGCTACCTGTGTCCTTCTCGGTGGCAGTGGTAGTGGGTTTGAAAGGTGCTGTCTCAGGAATCTTGGTGAGTTGTAGGAGTGGACCTTCTCGATGGTACACATGATTGTCACTGTGCATCGGTGGTGAATGGAGTGAAAGGTTATTGTGGTGGATGGGGTGTCAATAATGCATGCTACTTTGTCCTAGATAGTGAACCTTCCTGTTGTTGTTGGAGTTGCACTCATCCAGACAAGTGGAGAGTATGCCATCACATTCCTGATTTGTGTCTTGTAGATGGTGGACAGGTTTTGTGGAGTCAGGAGGTGAGTGATTCTCTGCAGAACTCCCAGCCTCTGACCTGTCCTTGTAGCCACAGCAAATGGGCCAGCACCCTGCCAGCATGAATTGGAAGCAATTCCCAGCCAGTCGGACGGTGTAACCTCTGTGGCCAGAATTCGCACTAAAGAGCTTGACCAGCTGGATTTGCTAAGAAGAGCTCCACTCCCCACACACTCATTGCAGCCACAAAAATGTCTCAGAGAGGAGAGCAATTTTGGAAGTCTGAAGCGGACCCACTGCTCGATACCAAGAGGAGAGGTGCGACACCCTCTTCCCCAGGGTGGGCCGCAGACACAAGCCTGTCCTCCTGAATAGCGCCTGGGAGCAGGTGGCAGACGTAGTCTGTGTTACGAGCCTCACCAGGAGGATACAGCTGAGGCCATTGCCCTGTGAGGGGATGTGTGCCAGGAAGAGTTCCCAAGGCCACGGTGCAGATGTCCCTTGGTTGAGGTGAGTTCTGCTAATCCTCTGCTTCCTCTGCAGTGGAGTTGTGTTTCCTGAGGAGTGCATTGAGGATTACCAACAGGTGGTGGGCCAGAGATTGAGAAGGCCACACCCATCCCCTTGCTGATACTGTTGGGGAATGAGAGTTTCCAGAAGGGTGGGATGGGTGGGCTTCCACATCACCAGAGGCTCTCTGAACATTTACCGGTCACTGTGAGCACTCAGCCAGTGAACAGCCAAGAGTCTATAAACAGCACCAGAGGGGTGCGTTTACATCACATGTTGCAGCAATAGTGTCTGAGCCAGGCCACTCCAATCCCGAGGGACACCCCAAGTCCACGGACTTAGCACCAAATCATTTCCCGCTACTCTCTCCGGCCCAGGCAGCCACCACTGACAGCAAGCCTGACAGCTTTTGAGAGTTTATTCACCCTCTCGCTCCCCCTCAGCAGCCATGGCGCCAAGCCCCGCTTGTAAATACTTGCACCAATTCCCGCCCGCATAACGGCCGCCTGACAGGGGTGCAGTATACAGTGTCCAACTCGCAAATAGGATTTAAATCCATGCAAGTTACAGTTTTGCATGGGCCTGCTGGCGCGGAACTCGAACCACAATAACACGATCTGCAGGTGATCGTAGCATTGTGTCAGAATCGGAGCTGGGTGCAAATTACAATTTTTCACTTGCGTGCCCAATCTCTGCCCAATCCCAATTCTTGCTGCCAGCAGCAGGAGGCGGAAAAGTCAAACTCTTATTGTGGGGGGGTGTGAATAATGAAGGAAATACAGATATATTACAGAGATATGTATTTGATGCAGTAAGGGTTAAATGCCTCGTGTAGCCATGCTTTTTAAAATCCTGGTTTGAAATGGTTGGAGATAGCGGTGCAATTAAAGCATTATAAATGTTTGGTCCCACTGCAGTCTCACGGCGCCGAGGTCGCAGGTTCGATCCCGGCTCTGGGTCACTGTCCACGTGGAGTTTGCACATTCTCCCCGTGTTTGCGTGGGTTTCGCCCCCACAACCCAAAGATGTGCAAGGTAGGTGTATTGAACACGCTAAATTGTCCCTTAATTAGAAAAAATGAATTGGGTACTATAAATTTTTTTTTTAAATGAAGAAAAAAGAAAAAAAAATTATAACAAATAATTAAATAAATGTTTGGGCCAACGTAGACAGTCTAATCATGGCATTTGTGTGTGTGTGTGTGGGGGGGCGGGTAATAAACCGAGAATTCCCAAACTGACACTGCAAAGAGGAAAAGTCAAAGGGGACTCGGCTTTACCGAACCTACAATACAATCACTGGGCAGCAACGGCAGAAAGAGTGAGGGGTTGGGTACAAGAACCCGACACAGATTGGGTACAAATGGAGGAGGCATCCTGTAAAGGAACGACCCTCTGGGCCCTGGCCACAGCAGCACTCCCATCCTCCTCAACAAGATACACAACAAGCCCAGTGGTAGCGGCCAGGCTGAAAACGTGGACCTAGTTGAGACAGCATTCCGGGATAACCAAAATGTTACCCATGGCCCCAATCTGCAGCAATCACAGATTCCCCCCAGCCATGCTAGATACCACCTTCAAAAGATGGAGACGGGACGGGGGCACATTGATGGTCGGGGACTTCTACGTAGGGCACAGACTGGCGACACTGGACGAACTGATGAGGAAGTGGAAACTAGCCAAAGGACAGGAATTGAGACAACTCCAAATAAAATATTTCCTCTACAAAGAGACAATAGGGTACCCCGGGGCCCCAGAAAACACACTACTAGAGGACCTGATAGGCACAAGCAGCGAGAAGGGGAGGCTATGTGAGAAACTATACGGACAACTACTGGACAGAGCCCGAACACCACTTACCACTGGACGAGACCAGACAAAAATGGGAGAACGAACTGGGGACAGAGGTGGGATGGGGACTCTGGAGCGAAGCATTGAGCAGGGCAAACTCCACCTCCTCCTGCGTAAGGCTAAGCCTCATGCAGCTCAAAGCAGTGCACAGAATGCACCTGACCAGAACCCGAATGAGCAGGTTCTTCCCGGAGGTGGAGGACACATGTGAACAATGCCAGAGGGGCCCGGCCAACCACACCCACATGTTTTGGGCTTGCCCCAAGCTTGCTGGGTTCTGCACAACCTTCTCAGAGGCAATGAACAAGGTTGTGGGGGTGAGGGTGAAGCCATGCCCAATAGTGGTAATCTTCGGGATATCGGAGCAGCCAGAGTTACACATGGGGAAGGGGGCCAACACTCTTGCTTTAGCTTCCCTAATCGCACGCCGGAGAATCCTGCTCGGCTGGCGATCGGCAGCATCACCCAAAGCTGCAGACTGGCTCGCTGACCTCTCGGAATTTCTCCACCTGGAGAAGAAGAAGTACGCCATCCGAGGGTCAAAGGAAGGCTTCCTGGATACTTGGGGGCAGTTCGTCGGCCTGTTCCAAAACCTGTTTGAGGCCAGCAACAAGGAGTAAGCTAAGGGGGAAAAAAAAGATAGATGGGGAACCAAAAGACTGCGCAACCCGAGGAGGGGAGGGTGGGGTGGGAGGAAGGGGGGGAAACCACAAGAGAAGAGGAAGGATGATGAAGCCAATGGGGGGAGGGGTGAGGAGGAAGGGGGGAGGTGAGGAGGGGGGGGGGAAATCATAGACCGATCCAGAGGGCAACAAAATGTACATAGAGTTAGTTAAATGAAGGACAAAACAAACCTCTGTAAAATAAAGTAAATTAGCGTGGGCAAGAAAAATGTATGTATATACACAGTAACTGTTTATAAATGTGAGAAAAGCCAATAAAAAGAGTTTTAAAAAAAATGTTTGGGCCGTGGCAGCACGGTGGTCCAGTGGTTAACACTGCTGCCTCACGGCGCCGAGGTCCCAGGTTCGATCCCGGCTCTGGGTCACTGTTCATGTGAAGTGTCATGCGAGAGTGCCTTTAAGACATGGATATTTAAGCAATGTACCTTTAAGAAAACAGTGATGTCAGAGAGTGGGTGGAGCTCAGCTCAGTTCAGCCATTTTGCAGTTTGATTTGGCAGTCTGGGTTTGCAGTTTGAAGAGTGCCTGGCTGGTTTTGCTGAGAGCAGCTAAAAAGTGCCTGGCTGGTTTTGCTGAGAGCAGCTAAAAAGTGCCTGGCTAGTTTTGCTGAGAGCAGTTTGAAAGTAGAAAGCCAGTTTGAGAAAGCAGCTTGGGGTGTGTCTGTGTGTTTCCAGAGAGTTTGCAAGAAGAAAGCAAGGTGCTGGAGCTGAAGTCAACCAAGCTAATATATCTCTGCCATTCAACAGAAAATATATATATCCTTTAACCTGATGTGATACTGTTTAAAGGTGTTAAGTCTCTTGGAAGTTTGAAAGAACATTTTAAGGAGTTATTTACTGTTGCATTATTTTCTGAGTTATCGTTGAAGTAAGGGGAGTTAAGAGATCCAATGTTTATTTAAGATGTTAAGTTGAGTTCATGGAATAAACAGTGTTTTGTGTTTAAAAACCCACGTGTCCATAATTGTAATATCACACCTAGGGAAAAAGCCCTGTGCTCGGAAAAGCAACAAATCCATTAAAGGGAGAGATTGGTTGAACTCCCATGATACATTTTGGGGTTTTGAAAACGCCTCGTCCATAACAGAAGTTTGCACATTCTTCCCGTGTTTGCGTGTGTTTCGCTCCCACAACCCAAAGATGTGCCAGGTAGGTGGATTGGCCACGCTGAATTGCCCCTTAATTTACTTTTCAAAAAAGAAATAAATGTTTGGGCTGGCAGTACAGATCGCAGAGCCTGCTTCACCAGCCAATGGAGGTGGGGGGAGGGTGGAAGAAATGAGGGGAGGATGGGATAAATGAAGAAGTGAGGAGATAAGCTGGGGAGGAGAAAGGAGGATGGAGGAAATGGGTGGAGGAGGGGAGAGAGAAAAGAGGGGAGTTGAGGGTGAGAGGGTGGGGATAGAGGGAGGGCCTTGGAATGGAGGGGCAGGAATAGAGAAGGAGCGTGGATAGGGGAGGGATAGTGGAGAGGCAGGGTTGGGGAGGGAGTAGAGGTGGTGTTACAGAAGGGGTGGGACTAGGGGGCTGGGTTACATGAAGGACGGGAATAGAGGGAGGGCGGGCTTAGGGGAGGAGCGGGGTTCGGGGATTGTGGTAGGAGGAGAGGTTACATGAGGAGTGGGGCTACAGGGTGGTTATAGAGGGGGAGGGGTTACAGGAGGGGTGGCATTAGAGGGAGGAGCTTACGGGAGCAGGATAGTGAAGAAGGGAATGGGGTGGTGATAGGGAAGGGGTGGGGATAGAGGGGGCAGGGATAGGGGTGGGGCGGGGATAGAGGTCACGAGGATAGGGGAGGGGGTGGAGGGAGGGGAAAAAATAAATAAATCAATGTTTGGGCCAATTGACTTTTGTTTATACTGAGATAATTAGATTGCTGAAGAGGCCAAAATCAGGAACAATGCCAGACGCTGATCGGTTTGTCATCCGGCCCACTCCGCTGGCAAAATCAGGATCCCGCCGTGGTGTGGCGAGAAACCAATAATCACCACTTAAAGCCAATCTCCATACAAATAACTGGAACGACCCTCTATCTAATGGCCTCCTGTGATCTTTTTTTTTAAATTTAGAGTACCCAATTTTTTTCCAATTAAGGGGCAATTTAGCGTGGCCAATCCACCTACCCTGCACAGCTTTGAGTTGTGGGCGTGAAATCCATACAAACACGGGGAGAATGTGCAAACTCCACACGGACAGTGACCCAGAATCAAACCCGGGACCACGCCGCCGTGAGGCAGCAGTGCTACCCACTGCGCTACCGTGCTGGCCTGGCCTCCCGTGATCTAACCGCCTCCCCAGCAAGTGGTCATGCGGGCTCTGATTAGTAATCCTTTTTAAAAATGTGAAACTGGCAGAATGGCTGCTGTGGAGAACCGAGGAAGGGAGTAGTATCTTCAATCCAGGGCAGTGAGCCCGGGGCCACTGGCGTGTGTCAGTGAGCAGGTTATTGCTAAGTAAGTGCCACTTGATAGCACTGTCTGCCACTTTCCCCCACTTTGCTGATGATCAAGAGTAGACTGATGGGCAGTAATTGGCCAGGTTGGATTTGTCCTGCTTTTAGTGTAGGGGGATAACTGGACAATTTTCCACATTGCCAGGTCAAAACCAGTGCTAGAACTGCAGTGGAACAGTTTTAGCTAGGGGTGCAGCTAGTTTGGGAGCACAAGTCAACAGTAATATTTCCAGAATGTTGTCAAGGCCCATAGCTTTGGCAGTATCTAGTGCCTTCAGCCATTTCTTCTTTTTTATAACATTTTATTAAGACATTTATGGTTTTATAATAACAAAAGACACAAGTACAGATATAAACATAGTTCAACACGTAACACACCCCTCCATCTCCCTCAGTCCTCACCTAAGCTAGACCGACATAGTCTAAATCCCTCCCTCCCATCCCCCCACCCTTGCTCCTTAACCCTCCCCCCACTATATTGGATCTGCTGATGGTTAAAATTTCTCCGAAGAAGTCAATAACAGCTGCCACCTCTGGACGAACTCTAATGATGAACCTCTCAGGGCGAACTTGATTTTCTCAAGCCTGAGAAACCCAGCCATGTCATTAACCCATACCCCTGCCTTCGGGGGGTTCGAGTCCCTCCACGCTAGTAAGATCCGTCTCCGGGCTACCAAGGAGGCAAAAACCAAAGCATCAGCTTCTCTCGCCCCCTGGACTCCCAGGTCTCCCGGCACTCCAAAAATCGCCACCTCTGGCCTCGGTGCCACCCTCACCTTTAACACCCTGGACACGATATCTGCAAATCCCTGCCAGAATCCCCTGAGCTTCGGGCATGCCCAAAACATGTGGACGTGATTTGCGGGCCTTCCTGCACATCGCCACACCTGTCCTCTACCCCAAAAAACCTGCTCATCCGTGCCACCATCATGGGTGTCCAGTGGACTACCTTGAATTGTATCAGGCTGAGCCTGGCACATGATGAGGATATATTGACTCTGCTCGGGACATCCTCCCACAGATTCGCCTCTAAACTCCTTTCCCTACTCATCTTCCCATTTACGTTTTGTCTCCCCATCTGGGTTTCCTCCCACTCCATGAGTTCTTCGTAAATTTCCGATATCTTCCCTCCCCCACCCCGTTCTAGAAACTAACATAAATCTTGGGAGAACCGTCATCTTTACAGTCTGTACCCTCCCCGCCAGTGACAATGGGAGCATTTGTGAAGCTGCTCCCATCTCCTTGCCAGCTGAATACCCAGGTAACGAAAACTACCTCCCACCACCTTAAACGGCAATTCCTCCAGTCTCCTCTTCTGCCCATTCGCTTGGATCACACAAACCTCACTTTTACTCATATTCAATTTGTACTCCGAGAACCGGCCAAATTCCCCTAAGATCCGCATAATCTCCCCCATTCCCCCTAATGGGTTGGAAATATATAGGAGTAGGTCGCCTGCATATAGCGAGACCCTCTGCTCCACCCTCCACACCCCCCCTCCCCCCACCCCCATCACCCCCCTGGACTAGCCCCTTCCAGTCCTTTGATGCTCTCAGCGCCATCACCAATGGCTCTATAGCCAAGGCAAACAACAGTGGGGAGATTGGACATCCCTGCCTCGTCTCCCGGTGCAATCTAAAATAGTCCGAGCTCACCTGGTTCATCCGCACGCTCGCCATCGGTGCCTGGTACAGCAACCGAACCCAGTCAATGAAGCCCTGCCCAAACCCAAACCGTCCCAGGACCTCCCCTCCCACAAATAATTCTATTCCACTCGGTCGAAGGCCTTCTCCGCTTTCATAGCGACCACCACCTCCGTCTCCCTCCCCCCAGAGGGCATCATGATCGCATTCAGGAGCCTTCTAACAATGGCCATTAACTGCCGACCCTTAACAAACCCCGTCTGGTCTTCCCGTATCGCCCCCGGAACACAATCCTCTATCCTTGAGGCCAGGATTTTGGCCAGCAATTTGGCATTGACATTCAGTAGGGAGATTGGTCTATATGATCACATTGCTCTGGGTCCTTCTCCCACTTCAGGATCAATGAAATCGAGGTCTGTGACATTGTTGGGGGAAAAACGCCTCGCTCCCTTGCCTCATTAAATGCCCTCACCGGCAGCGGGCCCAGCATCCCAGAGAACTTCTTATAAAATTCCACTGGGTAGCCGACTGGTCCCAGAGTCTTGCCCGACTGCACGGTCTCCAATCCCTCTAGTATTTCTTCAATCCCGATCTGGGCTCCCAGCCTCTCCACCAATCCTTCATCCACCTTTGGAAACTTCAACCTTTCCAAGAACTGCCTCATCTCCTCCACCCCAGCTGGGGGCTCAGACTCATACAACTGACTGTAAAACTCCTTAAACCACATTCACCCCCGCTGGGTCCATTACCATGTTTCCTCCTCTGTCCTTCACTCTTCCTATCTCCATGGCCGCCTCCCTTTTCCTTAACTGGTGTGCTAGCATCCTACTGGCCTACTCACCATACTCATACATCGCCCCTCTCGCCTTCCTCAACTGCCCCACCGCCTTCCCTGTAGATAACAGCCCAAACTCCATCTGCAGCTTCTGCCGCTCCTTCAACAACCCTGCCCCAGGGCTTCAGAATACCTTCTATCCACCTGGAGGATCTCTCTAACCAGCCTATCCGTCTCTGCCCGTTCCACTTTCTCCCTATGAGCCCGTATCAAAATTAACTCCCCCCTAACCACCGCCTTTAGTGCTTCCCACACTGTTGCTGCCGAAACTTCCCCCGTATCATTTATCTCCAAACAATTCTGGATGGCCTCCCCCATCCGTCCGCACTCCCCTTCATCTGCTAACAGTCCTACATCTAATTGCCATTGCAGGCGCTAACCCCCCTCCTTGCTCACTCATAAGTCCACTCAGTGTGGGGCATGGTCTGACACAACGATCGCCGAACACTTGGCATCCACCACCCCCGCCAGCAAAGCCTTGTACAAAACAAAAAAATCAATCCGGGAGTACACTTTGTGAACCTGGGAGAAAAAAGAAAACTCCTTCGCTCTTGGCCGTCCGAACCGCCACGGATCTAACCCCCCTCCAATCTGATCCATAAACCTTTTTAGCTACTTCGCCGCGGCTGTCCTTGAACTCAACCGATCTAATCTCGGTTCAATGACCGTATTGAAGTCCCCTCCCATGATCAACATATGTGAGTCCAGGTCAGGGATTTTCCCCAACAGAAACTCCGCATCATCCCAGTTCGGTGCGTAAATATTTACTAAAACCACCGGCATCCCCTCCAATTTCCCACTTACCATAACATACTTACCCCCCGAATCAGCCACTATGCTCCCTACCTCAAATGAAACCCGCTTATTAATCAAGATCGCAACCCCCCTAGCTTTAGAATCTAGCCCCGAATGAAATACCTGCCCTACCCAATCCTTCCTCAGACTCGTCTGATCCACCACCCTCAGGTGTGTATCTTGTAACATTGCCACGTCCGCCTTCAGCCTTTCAGATGCATGAACACACAAGCCCTCTTGACTGGCCCATTCAGCTCTCTGACATTCCATGTGATCAGCCTGGTCGGAGCACACCTCCCCCCCCCCCCGCCCCCCCGCCGTCCCCCTCCCTCCCTCATACGGCACCGAGCATTGTACCCCCCACTGATCTCCCTCCCCCCCCACTCAAACATACATATGCAAATTACAATCCCCAACAAACACAAAGAAGAGAATTCCACCCACCATCCCCCAATTAGAACAAAGTTAACCTTGGTGGCGACGGGTTTGCAATCCGGGGTGAGGTTCGCAAACAGGGAAGGCGGGTCGGCCTTAAGGGTCGCGAGGCCGCAGACCGTAAGGGGGGGTATAGGGCCGCCAAATTTAAAGGTCAGGCTTTGTAGGTGGCACTGGAAATCCAGCCCGAGAAGGGTGGCTGCGCAGAGGTGCGGCAGAACGTACAGGCGGAAATTGCGGAATTCCCTGCCTTGGACAGTGAGGTTCGCGAGGCAGAACCCCTTTATCTCCACTGCGTGTGACCCGGAGGCCAGGGAGATCCGTTGGTTCACGGGATGGGCGACAAGAGAACAGCGCCTTACCGCGTCGGGGTGGACAAAGCTTTCCGTGCTCCCGGAGTCGATCAGGCATGACGTCACGTGGCCGTTGATGGCGATCGCTGTGGTGGCTTTCGCTAGCGTCCGGGGCCGACTCTGATCCAGGGTAACGGAGGCCAGCTGCAGCAAGGGGGAGTTCTGGTCGGGCAGCGTGTAGTCGGCTGTGCTGGGGGCTTGAGGCCCCATCCAAGATGGCATCAGCCACGGGCCGCACATGGAGTCTGGTGACGGGGATGCCGAAGATGGCGGCGGCGAGGGACAAGATGGCGGCTCCCACCCATCCAGCGTGGTGGCCGGGGGGCAAAATGGTCGCGGCCGTGGATCACACGCTGCCTGGGGAGGGAAGGGAGGCGGTGGGCCTTGGACGGCCGGGACCTGAAAGAAAAGCTGCGGTGGGCCTTGGACTGCCGGGACCTGAAAGAAAGGCTGCAGTGGGCCTTGGACGGCCGGGGCCTGAAGGAAAGGCTGCTGATAGTCGCTGGAGACCGTGGCCACGGCGCGGGCCAGGCAGACCGCGACATAGTGGCCTTTCTTGCCACACCCTTTGCAGGTGGCGGTGCAGGCCGGGCAGGGCGCGCGCGGATGATTCGCCTGGCCGCAGAAGAAGCAGCGTTGGCCGGCAGCGGTAGCGGGCCGTCTTGCCGTGCAGGCCTGCGGGGTTAGCGGGAAAGTCTGGGGGGCTGCCGCGGCAGGGTGCCACACAGCCCAGGGGGGCGCCGTGCATGCGGGGGCAAAAGCCAGTGCGTTTTTGTATGCAACGTCCATGGACCCTGCCAGGGCCTGTGCCTCAGTAAGGCCCAGTGTGTCCATTTCCAGGAGCCTTCGGCGGATGTCGGGGGAAGTCACGAAAGCGTCCCGAATTAAAAGTTCCGTGTGCTCATTCCCCGTAACTGCTGGGCAGCCGCAGTTTCGGCCCAGCACTATTAGTGCCCGATAGAAGTCTTCCAGTGTTTCATCTGGGCTCTGCCTTCTAGTTGCCAGCAGGTGGCGGGCGTAGACCTGGCTCAGTGGACGGATGTAATGTCCTTCTAGCAGTTCCATAGCTGCAGCATAGTTCGCCGCCCCTTCGATCAGGGGGTAGATCGCCGGGCTGACCCGCGAGCGTAGGAGGTGTATTTTCTGCCTTTCCGTGGGGGTGTCGGCGGCCGTGTCGAGGTAGCTTTCAAAACACGCCAGCCAATGCTTAAAAATAGCTGCGGAGTTGTCTGTGTGGGGGCTGAGCTGAAGGCACGCCGGCTTGATGCAGAGATCCATCCTTTCAGAAGTAACAGCTGATTAAATTGATGCACAATTGATTACACTCGAGACAAGGGGAGTCATATCTAATCGGCTTTAATCAGCTAGAACTGTACCCAGCAGCTTCGATACAGAAAGTGAAGGCTGCTGGGACGGCATGGGTTCTTATACCCCGCCTCTCAGGGCGGGGCTATGTACGTTAGCCAATGGTAGACTCCTAGGTCTAGCCAATGGTCATTCACCTCTCAGGTACTGCAATACCTGGTATTACCACACATACAAAACCCCAAAAGAAAAGGAAATAAGCAGCACTAGTACAGAATTACCCGCCCCCAAGTTCAATGTCCTCCAAGTCCTGCCAGTCCCCTGTCTTTCACAAAGTTCATTGCCTCCCCCGACAATGCGAAATAGAGTTCTTGACCTTCATAGGTGACCCACAAACGAGCTGGGTTCAGCATGCCGAACTTCACCCCCTTCCGAAAGGGGGCCAATTTTACTTTGTTGAAGCTCGCCCTTCTCTTAATCAGTTCCGCTCCCAAGTCCTGGTAAATGCACAGCTTGTTGTCTTCCCATTTGCAGCTCCTCGTCTGCCTGGCACACCTCAAGATCTGCTCCTTGTCCAGGAACTGGTGCAATCGCACCACCATCGCCCTTGGCGGCTTCCTCGCAAGCGCTCTGAGCGCCCTGTCCACCTCCAAGGGCCGTGAAAATGCACCTTCTTCCATCACATTCTCGAGCATACGCGCTACGTATGCCCCTGCGTCTGATCCCTCAATACCCTCCGGGAGACCAATGATCCTCAGGTTCTGCCTGTGCAACCTGTTCTCCAAATCCTCCACCCTCTCTTGCAGCCTTTTCTGGTGCTCCCTCATCAGCCCCATCTCTGCCTCCATCGCGGTTAACTGGTCCTTGTGCTCAGCCACCGCCGCTTCCACCTTCTTGATTACCTGTCCCTGAGCTTCCAATCTATGCTCCACCCGGTCAATACCTGTCTTAATCGGGTCCAGGTACTCTTGCCTTTGCTTGGCAAAGCTCTCCTGGAGGATGTTCACCAGCTGCTCCGTTGCCCACTGGGCCGTCAATCCCAGTCCCTGAGCCTCCGCCATGTTTTCCTGTGCTGCAGACTCCACTCCCTCCGTTGTCGAACAATCTCTTCTTTGCAGACCACTTCTGGCCCACGACTCCATAAACTGGTGGGGAATTCTTCTTCCCTTCTTCATCAGCCTCCAACGTTACCACTGAAATCCCCCATACGTCGGGGAAAAAGATCCCAAAAGTCCACCACGAGCGGGAGCTACCAAATAAGCGACTTCTCACTCCATGGCCGCCACTGGAAGTCCGCCTTCAGCCATTTCTTGATATCACATGCAATGAATCAAATTGGCTGGAGATGCAGAAGATGCTGAGGATCTCAGGAGAATGCGGAGATGGATCATCTACTTGGCATTTCTGGATGAAGATGGCTGCAAATGCTTCAGCCTTATCTGTTATATTATGATATTGTAATATATATATTACTCTTTTTGTCTAGCCGAGTTGTTGAAATATAGACGTATTCTTCCAGTGATGATAAAGTAATTTACTGAGTAATATAAAATAATCTCGGGAATTCGTTTTACTTAATACTGAACTAGTAAACAAACAATAACTGTAGATTAAACTATTAAATAAGATAATGCTATATACTGATATCTATTAACTTCTTCTCTCTAGCTGTCTCTCTTCTGTACTCTCTGCACTCCAGACATACTCTCTACTAGGAAAGAGCGGGGAAACCTTTTTATAGGTCCTGACAGTGTGGCCATCTAGTGTTCAGTTGCCTGTACTAGCTTAACATAGTCTGATCATTTATTACTACACACAGAGATCACTACATTATCTTTTTACGGATATGTTGGGCTCCTCCATCATTGAGGATGGGGACATTTGTGGAGTTTCCTCCTCCAGTGAGTTGTTGAATTGTCCACCACCATTCATGACTGGATGTGGCAGGCCTGTAGAGCTTAGATGTGATCCGTTGGTTGTGAGATCGTTTAGCTCTGACTATCACTTGTTGCTTTCGCAGTTTGGCATGCCAAGCTCCTGCACTCTCTTTGAATCAGGGTTGATCCCCCAGATTGATGGTTATGGTAGGGTAGGGGACATGTCGAGCCATTAGGTTACAGATTGAGGTTGTATACTGCTGCAGCTGGTGGCCCACAGGGCCTCATGGATGCCCAGTTTTGAGTTGCTAGTTCTGTTCAAAAAATGTTTTTTTATTTTCAAATTTTTTTCCAATTAAGGGCAATCTAGCGTGGACAATTCACCTACCCTACACATATTTAGGTTGTGGGGGTGAGACCCACATAAACATGGGGAGAATGTGCATATTCCATACTGATAGTGACCCGGGGCCGGGATTGAACCCGGCGCCGTGAGGCAGCAGTGCTAACCACTGCGCCTTGCTGCCCAGTTCTGTTCAAAATATATGCCATTTAGCACGGTGTTAGTATCATACAACACGATGGAGACTATCCTTAATGTGAAGCTCGGACTTTGTCTCCACAAGGTCTATACAGTGGTTTCTTGTACTAATACTGTCATGGACAGATGTATCTGTGACATGTAGATTGGTGAGGGCGAGGTCGTGTAGATTTTTCCCTCTTGTTGGTTTCCTCACCATATGCCAAAGATCCAGTCTGGCAGCAATGGCATTTAGGACTTAGCCAGTTTGATCAGTAGTGGTGCTACTGAGCCACTCTTGGTGATAGACATTGAAGTTCCCCACCCTGAGTATATTCTATGCCCTTGCTACACTCAGTGCTTCCTCCAAGTGGTGTTCAACATGGGTGGCATGGTGGAGCAGTGGTTAGCACTGCTGCCTCACAGCGCCAGGGACCCAGGTTCAATTTTACATTGGGTGACTGAGTGGCGTTTGCATTTTCTCCCATGTCTGCCTGGGTTTCCTCCGGGTGCCCCGGGTTCTTCCCACAGTCCAAAGAAGTGCAGGTTAGGTGGATTGGCCATGCTAAATTGCCCCTTAGTGTCAAAAGATGCGCAGGTTAGATGGGGTTATGGGGAGAAGGTGGGGGAATGGGTAGGGTGCTCTTTCAGATAGTTGGTGCAGACTCAATGGGCCGAATGGCCTCCTTCTGCACTGTGGGAATTCCAATTCTATAGAGTACTGATCCACAAACTGAGGCGGGATGGTAAGTGGTAACCAGCAGATGGTTTCCTTGCACGTTTGATCTGATGCTATGAGACTTCATGGGGTCCAGAGTCGATGTCAAGGGCTCCCGGGGCAACTTCCTCCCTACTGTATAACACTGTGCTGCCACTTCTACTGGGTCTGTCCTGTCCTACTGGGAAATTGTAAGGTATGACTATGTCAGGCTGCTGCTTGACGAGACTTGTGGGATAGCTCTCCCAATTTTGACACAAGCTCCCAGAAGTTAGTGAGGAGGACTTTGCACAGCCGACGGGTCTGAGTTTAACGTTGTTGTTTCTGGTGTCTAGGTTGATGCCAGGTGGTTTGTTCGATTTCAATCCTTTTAAACTTGATAGTGGCTTGCTGGACCATTTCAGAGGGCAGTCTTTGCTGTGGGCTGCAATGGTCATATTGGGTAAGGACATCAGTGAACCAGATGGGTTTTTGTTTAAAAGAAGGACAATTGCCAATGGTTTTGTAGTCACCATTGAACATGCTTTTAATTGCAGATTTATTCATTGAATTGAATTCCAGCAGCTGCTGTGATGGGATTTGAACCTCTATTGCTTTAGCTTGGCCCTCTGGATTACTCATCCAGTGACAGATCACTACACCACCACCTCCCAATACATCAAAATAGCTGAATTTTTCTTCCTTCAAGTAAGCATTTTATCACTTAAAATGGCCTCTCCTTGCTTGCCATGACTACACACATCAAAAGTTAATCATGGAAAAGAGAAGCAGCTGTTTTTTTTTCTTAAATATATTGTGTAAGTGGTATACTGTTCATACTTTTGCTAAGCTTCGTCGCTCTTGCTATTAACCAAATGACAAAAAAAATTAAAGTTTGCCACCCTGCTGCCCAGCTCACCCAAATGCACAGCAGAATCCACTTGATTTGCATATGTATAGGTTTAATAGAAAAGGAGATTAGAGATAAAGCTGGCTCCTGAATTTATTGCGCTGCTTCAAACTGAAAAGAAAAACGGCAATTGAAAATATGAAAATCCACTGGAGCATGGCATTCCGAATCCTGCCCAAAGCCCCAACAATAGATTCAATGTGATTCAAAGCAACAACCCCACTAGCTTACTGAATTGTGTCGGGAATGCTGTATCTGGATAAGCCACACGATAATAATGAGGTACAGCCTTTGTCAGAAGCTGTTGCTCTTCTTAAAGTTAATTCACCTCTTTCCCTCAAAAGTTGCCATTGCTTAATTATTCACAAAAAACTAGAACTAAACTAAATTCCGGATTAAGCTTTATTGCTGCCTGTGAAATTTATTTAGGGACTGTCAATCCAAGGTGTGACGTGTAGATTTTATGCAGCGGGAGGGAGACTACATTGCTACCAGGTGTACATCAATGCACAATATAATCTACTGTGACATGAAGGAGTAATTCCCCTGAATGATGTGGAAATACTCCAAAGCATTTGCGTCACACAAACTGGAATCCATTGGCAGCAAGCTAATTTTAGACCATGCCATAATACTGTCAAACAAGTTTATTCTGACTGATGGCTCACACATTTCTAGTGAAAAAATGTAAAAGAATGCTACAAAATAAAAGAATTTCAGCAAATCAAGTGCAGAAGTCCCACTGGAGCAGGACTGCGTCAACCAGGATATTAATAATAAAATCAAGAGTGCTGGAAGTTGACAGGGTGAATTTAATTTATTACATTATTCTATTATCAAATCTTTGCCACTTGCTTTTTTAACATCATACACAAGGCAAAAAGAGGAACAAAATTGCTTGATATCCTCTGGGGAATTAAATCTTCTGTCCTTGCCTGTCTGACCTATAGGACTCCAGACCCACAGCGATGTGGATGGCTCTTTGGTGCGACCATCAATTCACTCAAGGACTCGTGTCGGAGTAAAACAGTGGTTTTAATTAACTATCAACGTTGCCTGCCTGCGACTGGTACATACTGAGGACAGTCCCACAGGCCAGCTACTCTTATACTCCTTCAAAGGGGCGGAGCCCGTACATGCTCCAACATCCTCCAACATCACCCCCAATGGGTGAAGCCATACAATGGCCCACAGATAAAACCCACAGGGTTAATAACATGGAACATAACTGGTGAATTAACTGTATTTACAAACATGGAACATAACTGGTGAATTAGAATGGGGCTGTTTAGCACAGGGCTACATCACTGCCTTTGAAAGCAAACCAAGGCAGGCCAGCAGCACGGTTCAATTCCCGTAACAGCCTCCCCGACCAGGCGCCGGAATATGGCGACTAGGGGTTTTTCACAGTAACTTAATTGAAGCCTACTTGTGACAATAAGCGATAACTGGTGAATTAACTGTATTTACATTCACCACATTCACCCCCTGTAGAAAAATAAAGTCCGGCGGGGGTGATGGGTCACAAGTTCAGCCGGTCCGGCGCCCGGATCGTGTGCTGCGAACGCCGAAGCACTGGTATTGCAGCCGCTTCAGGTGGCTGGGGAAGTGGGTCCGGTGCAGCCCCAGGGGTGGAGTCCGGGAGCGGCTCTTCCTGAGCTTCATTCCTGCGGACTGGTATGCCGGGTGGAAGGGAGCGCGGGAGCCAAATGGGCGCGGGGGCGCTGGGCATGGGAGAAAGAGTGGGGTACAGTGCGGGGGGTACTGTGGACGTAGTGGTGGCGGAGCCTGCGGGCGCAAGGTCTCGGAGGCAGACGGTATCCTGTTGACCATCGGGGTGCTCAACATATGCGTAGTGTGGGTTTGAGTGCAGGAGCTGGACCCTCTCTACCAGGGGATCGGTCTTATGAGTCTGAACATGTTTCCGGAGGAGAACCGGACCCGGTGTCATCAGCCAGGGTGGGAGCGAGGCCCCTGAGGTAGTCCCCCTAGGGAAAATAAACAAGCGGCCATGAGGAGTCTGATTTGTGGCCGTGCAAAGGAGGGACCTAATAATCCTGCCAGTGGGAAACTGGGAGATTCCTGGACAGTAAGGTCAGTAGGACGGTCTTCCAGACCGTTGCGTTCTCCCTCTCCACCTGTCCGTTTCCCCGGGTGTTGTAACTGGTAGTCCTGCTCGAGGCGATGCCTTTACTGAGCAGGTACTGACGCAGTTCGTCGCTCATGAACGACGAGACCCTGTCGCTGTGGACGTAGTTGGGGAAACCAAACAGGGTGAAGACACTGTGCAAGGCTCTGAGAAGAGTGGGGGTGGTCATATCGGGGCACGGGATGGCAAATGGGAAACGGGAGAAATCAATAATATTGAGAAAGTAGGTATTGCGATTATTCGAGGGGAGGGGCCCTTTGAAATCGATACTGAGGCATTCAAAGGGCCGGGACGCCTTCACCAGGTGGGCCTTATCTGGTCGATAGAAGTGCGGTTTACACTCTGCACAGATTTGTCAGTCCCTGGTTACAGCTTTGACCTCCTCGGTGGAGTAGGGCAGGTTGCGGGCCTTGATATAATGGGCGAGCCGGGTGACTCCCAAGTGGCAGAGGTCTTCGTGGATAGCCCGTAGTCGGTCCTTTTGCACATTGGCGCATGTGCCGCGGGACAGGGCACCTGGGGACTCGTTGAGCTTCCCAGGACGATATACTATATCGTAGTTATAGTTGGAGAGTTTGATTCTCCACCTCAAGATCTTATCGTTCTTGATTTTGCCCCACTGCGTATTATCGAACATGAAGGCTACCGATCGTTGGTCGGTGACGAGCGTAAACCTTCTACCAGTGAGGTAGTGCCTCCAGTGCCGCATGGCTTCCACGATGGCTTGGGCTTCTTTTTCGATGGAGGAGTGTCGAATTTCAGAAGCGGTGAGGGTGCCTGAAAGAAACGCTAACGGTCTGCCTGCTTGGTTGAGAGTGGCGGCGAGAGCGACCTCTGATGCGTCGCTCTCCACCTGAAAGCAGACGGACTCGTCCACTGCGTGCATCGCAGCTTTGGCGATGTCCGCCTTGATGCAGTTGAAGGCCTGGCGGGCCTCGTCTGCCAGCCAATCCGGCATTGGGGCGGTGCTCCTGCAACGTGATGAGGCCTCATCTTGGGCCCCCGTTGCATATGCGTCACGTGCCATGACCCCCACGGAACAGCGCTATGTGCAGATCGAAAAGGAGTGCCTGGGCCTGTTCACTGGGGTCGACAAATTTCATGATTACGTGTACGGCCTCCCCCAATTCACTGTCGAGACCGACCATCGCCCGCTGGTCAACATTATACAAAAAGATCTGAATGATATGACCCCTCGCCTCCAGCGGATTCTGCTTAAACTCCGGCGGTACGATTTCCAGCTCCTATACACCCCGGGCAAGGACCTGATCATAGCCGACGCTCTGTCCAGGGCAGTCAACACCCCGTGTGACCCAGAGGGGTTCATCCGTCAGGTTGACGCCCATGTGGCCTTCACGACCTCCAATCTGCCGGCCACGGATGAACGCGTTATCCACATTCGCTGCGAGACTGCGGCTGACCCCCTACTACAGCGTGTCATGCACCACATGACGGACGGGTGGCTCAAGGGCCAATGCCCTCAGTTCTACAGTATCAGAGACGATCTGGCAGTAGTCGATGGTGTCCTCCTGAAGCTGGACTGCATCGTGATCCTGCACAGCATGCGCCAGCTCGTTTTGGAACAGGTACACGAGGGCCATCTTGGTGCGGAGAAGTGCCGACGGAGGGCCCAAGAGGCTGTGTACTGGCCCGGCATCAATGAGGACATCGCCAACACAGTGCTCAACTGCCCCACCTGTCAGCGGTTCCAGCCGGTCCAACCACGTGAGACCCTACAGCCCCATGAGTTGGTCACGTCCCCTTGGTCTAAGGTAGGCGTTGACCTGCTCCATGCGCTCGGCAGGGACTATGTTCTGATTGTAGACTATTTTTCGAACTACCCGGAGGTCGTACGCCTGCACGACATCACATCATCGGCGGTCATCCGTGCCTGCAAAGAGACCTTTGCTCGTCACGGCATCCCACTCACTGTGATGTCGGACAATGGCCCCTGCTTCGTGAGCAGGGAATGGTCCAACTTTGCCAGGAGGTACAACTTTGTGCATGTGACATCCAGTCCCCTGCTCCCCCAATCCAACGGCAAAGCGGAAAAGGGCGTCCACATAGTCAAACGGCTCTTCTGCAAGGCTGCCGATGCAGGATCCGACTTCTACCTCGCCTTGCTGGCCTATCGTTCGGCCCCACTCTCCACGGGCCTGTCGCCAGCCCAGCTGCTCATTGGTCGCACTCTCAGGACTACGGTGCCGTCCATTCACGTCCCAGACCTCGACTACGTTCCGGTCCTTCAGCGGATGCAACAGTCTCGTGCACAACACAAGGCGGCGCATGACGCTCGGGGGACTGATCGCCCTGTTCTGGCGCAGGATGACAACGTCCGCATCCATCTTCCGGAGGGTGGCTGGTCTGCAACTGCTGTGGTTCTTCGGCAGGTGTCTCCCCGCTCGCTCCTGGTTCGTCTGCCAGATGGTTCCATTCGCCGCCACAATCGGCGTGCCCTTCGTCTCGTTCCACGCTCGCTACGTGATCCTCCACCAGTGCCACGCCCTCCTGGTGTCCCCAACCTGGACTATGTGGAGATTCCGAATACTCTGCATCCTCCTCACTCTGCCGTGGCCCAGCCCCTTCCTCAGCTGGGGGCTCCTGACCCACCCTTGAGGCGGACAACCAGAATTCGTCGCCCACCTCAGAGACCTGACTTATGAGTTTTACGATGTTGGACTCTTTGATCTGTTCTGTTATCCTGTTTCATCGTTCCAGTAGTTTGTATATAATGTTCATTTCATTGTTGGTGTAACACCCCATTTCTCTGCACCAGCCACCTTCCCGTGTAAATAGATTAGCCTCATGTACATGGTCATGTAAATAACACGCACACACATAGTCAGGAACATTCACTACACAATATTTATTGTCACGCAGGCACATGTTTTTTATATAAAAGGGGGGATGTCATAATATACACCAGTATATTATGGTGCAGACACACACACGCACTGATGGACATGCAGTGGGACCAATCAGCATACACAACATCGCAGCCAATCACCAGTGAGAGCACACGCACTATAAAGACAGGGGACAGGAGAGTTCCCGCTCATTCTAGTAGCAGCCAGCTCGGAGCACAGAGCTCACAGCCTGCATCACAGACATTCACCATGTGCTGAGTGCATCACCTGGTTAGGACTAGGCAAGGGTCAACAGTTAAAGCTGGTATTGCATTTACCCACAGTTCAAGTATGTTAATATAGTTAACCTTATAAGAATAGAGTTGCACCACTTCCAGTGTTGGTGACCTGTTTGTGATCCAGAACACCCAACATATCACCCCGAAGATTGCCACTTTTGGGCACGGCTCCACTCTCACCCCCACAGCCTTGGACATTGCCTCGGACAAGCCTGTCCAGAACCCAACACGTTTGGGATAGGCCCAAAACATGTGGGGGTGGTTGGCCGGGCTTCTCTGGCACCATTCACATTTATCCTCCACCTCCAGGAAGAACCTGTTCATTCGGGTCTGGTTAGGTGTGCTCTGTGCACCATTTTGAACTGCATGAGGCTCAGCCTTGCACAGGAGAAGGTGGAATTAGCCCTGCTCAGTGTTTCGCTCCTGTGTCCCCAACTCACTTCTGTCACCAGTTCATCTGCCCATTTCTGTCCGGTCTCGTCCAATGGCATTCGCGCCCTGTCCAGTATTTGTCCATACATTTTCCCACAATTTCCCCCCCTCCTTACTGTCTGTATGCACCAGGTCCTTCAGTAGTGTGGTCTCCGGCGCCCTAGGGTATCCTACTGTCTCTTTGCAGAGAATGTGCTTTATTTGTAGGTGCCTAAGTTCTTGTCCTGTCGGTAGTTCCAATTCCTCCGTCAGTTTGTTCAGTGTCGCTAATCTGTTTCCTATATAGAAGTCCCTGACTGTCAGCGTTCCCCTGTTCTCTGTCTCCATTTCTTGAAAGTGGGTCTAGCATGGCTGGTGCTTTCCGCAGATAGGGGCCATGGGGGACATCTCAGTCAAACCAAAATGTTGCCTCATTTGATTCCAAGTTTTCAGTGTGGCAACCACCACGGAGCTAGATGTGTATTGCATAGAATTTATAAAATTTACAGTGCAGAAGGAGGCCATTCGGCCCATCGAGTCTGCTCCTGCCCTTGGAAAGAGTACCCCACACCTCCACCCCATCCCATCCCCACACCGCCACCCTATCCCCGTAACCCAATCTAACCTGTTTTGGACACTAAGGGCAATTTAGGCATGAATGGTACGTCTGTCCCAACCAGCCCTTTCTGACCAGCAGTTGGTCCTTCTCCCTCAGGTGAGTCTCCTGTAGGTAGACTATGTCAGTCTTCCGGCTTCTCAAGTGGGCGAAGACTCTGAATCTTTTCACCGGACCGTTAAGTCTCCTTACATTCCAGTTGACTATGCTGATAGGGGTTTCTGTTCCTGCGGGATCAACCATACTTACCTGTTGTACGCACACCTGCACTTCGGGATTTCACTTTGTTTAGGGACCCTCCAAAGTGGCTGCTTGCGGCGCCATCTTGATTCCTCAGCCTGCTCCCTGCCTGCCGAAGCCAAAGCCAATCTTGCTCCCAAGCCTTCTCCCTTATTCTGTCCCTCGACTGTTCTGTGTTCCCCCCCATCCCTGCCTGTCCACCCCCACTCTTCTGCTGTTTCCCCCTACCCCTACACCCTGCCTTGGCCAGACTCCCTCCTGCTAGCACGGTGGCTCTCCTCCCAGGGCTGTTTTAGCCCTATATCAGTGTTATCTGACTACCGACATTCCCTTCACTGCCCCCTCACCTGCTTTCCCTGTCCTTGCTTCCATCTCTCTGTATTACGGGCAGCACGGTGGCATGGTGGTTAGCACAATTGCTTCACAGCTCCAGAGTTCCAGGTTTGATTCCCGGCTTGGTTCACTGTCTGTGCGGAGTCTGCATGTTCTCCCCGTGTGTGCGTGGGTTTCCTCCGGGTGCTCCGGTTTCCTCCCACAGTCCAAAGATGTGCAGGTTAGATGGATAGGTCGTGCTAAAATTGCCCTTAGTGTCCAAAATTGCCCTTAGTGTTGGGTCGGGTTACTGGGTTATGGGGATAGGGTGGAGGTGTGGGACTGGGTAGGATGCTCTTTCAAAAAGCCAGTGTAGACTCGATGGGCCGAATGGCCTCCTTCTGCTCTGTAAATTCTATGATTCTATTCATACTCTTTGCTCATAACGAGGCAATACAGTCCCGCACAAACACATAGTCCAGATAGTAGTCTCTGGTTTCAGCTTTTCTTTCCCTCTGCAATCCTTCCCTGGCACATCTTCACTGCTGCCGAGCTTGGTCTCTTTCCAGGTCATTGCCTCTCACAAATTCGTTAGCCTCCACCGGGGTGTTAAAATAATGTTCCTTCTCCTGGTACATGACCCAGGAACAACATGCCGAATCGCACCCTACTTTTATACAGTGCCGATTTTGCTCTGTTGAACTCAGCCCTTTTCTTCGGAAGGTCTACCTCAATGTCCTGGTAGAACCGGAATCTGTGCCCTTCCCATGAGCTCAATTTTGTTTGCTGGGCCCACCTCAGGTTTACCGGTCTTGGTACCAGTGCTGCTTTGCGATGATCACTCTTGGCTCCTTCCCTGCTTTGGGCTTCGGTCGGAGCTGTGTGCCCTTCAAGTTCTAGGGAGACTGGGGAAGCTGTCCTTCCTGACTAAGTTACCTAGCATTTGGGCAATATAGTCTGTTGGGTCTCTGCCCTCAATGCCTTCCGGCAAGCCCACAATCTGAATATTCTGTCGGCAAGATCTATTCTCCTGGTCCTCGACGTTCCGCTTCGAATTCCCCTGGGCCGCCACCAACCTTTTCACTTCTGCCTCCAGAGCCACAATCCTGTCATTGTGGTCCGTCGAAGCTTTTTCAAGGTCCAGGATTGTTTTCTCCTGCGCCTCCACTTTCTTCCCCAGGCCGTCAATCGTGCGCTGGAGGGAGGCCATCGCCTTCGTCACTACATCCTTCACCACCACCTGGAACTCTGTTTTTATTGCCTCCTTCAAGGCGGCCAGTTCCTTTTTTAGGAAGCTCCTCCACCTATCCTCTGGTGGGGAGGTTGTCATTTGCGTCTGTGCCAGTGCTTGGGTCGCCGGTCTTCCCCGCTTTTGGGCAGCCGGGGTTTCCACCTCACTTCGTTGGTCTGTCGGTTCGTCCGCCTGTTGGTTGTGTCCTTTTCCTCCAGTTCTGGTCTCTTGTCGGCCCTTCGAGCTGCCGTTCGCCGGCATCCTCTTTACCACAGTTAATCTTTACCTTGGGTTGTTTTTGTTGGCCTTTTGTACCAAAAGTCTCTGAAATTAACTCTTTTGGTTCTAGTTGGGAGAGCCACCTGATTTGCGTCCACTCAGCACATCACCGTCACCAGAAGTCCCCCCCACCTTCTTAAGGGTCAGCCACGTCCCATGAATCAATAAATACAATTATTGTTAGGCCTGTTGGAAGACTTTAAGTCGTGCCAACACAGAACACTGGTTTCTCAATAGGTTCAGCTTCCTTACAGTACAAAATCGAAACAGACAACTGATAAATCTGTCGCTCTATGTTTGTGTGGAGACACCATTAATAGTCACTTTCCATTGATCAAAGCGCGCATTTATAGGATCGAGTCGTTCATAGGGCAGCATGGTGGCACAGTGGTTAGCACTGCTGCCTCACGGCGCCGTGAACACGGGTCCTATCCCAGCCCCGGGTCACTGTGCGTGGTGTTTGCACATTCCCCGTGTCCGTGTGGGTCTCACCCCCACAACCCAAAGATGTGCAGGGTAGGTGGGTTGGCCACGGTAAGTTGTCCCTTAATTGGAAATGTTTCAAAAAAAAAGAATCAAGTCAACATTTTCCCATGGAACAAAAGGGCTTTCACTCAACCCAGATAATTACCCAGAATGTGTAACATAGATTTTAAAATATTAGTTACCACAATTGCCCCATTATGGGTCAATTATACAGTTATATTCCTTCCACCATCCTGCAATTGGAGGGGTGAGGGGGGAACTAAATACCAATATTCACTTCTTTCTTCATAATGAACTTAATAAAAAGCACTCACCCTACAACTGGCCAAGTCTTCACACTGACGTAAAGATAATTGGTAAGCATGCTTGTGAATCTCCTGTCTCATTGCCCAAGAATGCTCTGAGGTTTAAAACAGTTATTTACCTACTAATCTGACCTATCCCTTAAAGACCATTGTTCAAGTATTCCACATTGTCAAATAGGTAACTTTAGGCAACTGAAGAAATTTATAATTTCTAAGGTCAATTAGTAGCTTCTATATTCCAGACGCCAGGTTAAAAGTATTAAGTGTGAAGAGTGACTTTTTTTTCTTTGTAAAAGATAGTTTTGTGTGACATTGTGATAGTTTTGTGTGACATTGAGAGTGTGTTGAATACGATAGAGTCAAATGCTTACGTACGTATTTAATGACCAGCAAGCAATTTGGAAATCAGTAGTTTTGTTCTTTTATTTTCCATTTTATTACAGATTTTTGCAACAAAAAAGTGTCAAGTGATCAACAATAGAAATGGGCAATTAAGATTGAATACCATAAATGATTACTGTTCCAGTAGTCCATAATTCTAATCTTCCTTTTACAGAACTATGCCCAAATGATGTATCAAATAAGTTACTGAAAAAAAATCAGGACAATCATTTACATTGCCGAGTAATCTTTTCATTGTTCCCATTGTTTTGAAACAGCTGCTGACAGTAAATGGATGAAGATTAATTTCTGCACCTCAGTAGCGTCTATTGCTACACAATCTGTAAGACCCACTGCAAGGCTACCATTGCATAGCTTTAATAATTGGTGTAAAGTCATTTCCGTTCCTGATCGGCCAACACTTGTATTTTTTACTTTGCTCCATAAATTATTTTTTATTATGCAAGAAAACATCCTGAAATAAATACACATACTTAGGCCATCTAAATTAACAGACCATTTCAATTTTTATTTTTTAACCTCCTTTTTGGCACCTCGTTGGCTAGCTAATTGTTCAATTTTCTTTCCTAGTTTTCTCTGTAGATGGGCCTTCTTCACTGGATCTAATGAGTGGTCCTTACTGCCACTGCCTGCATACAGAATACCTTCTCTGCTGATGAGTTTTCGGGCATGAGCTTTGGCACTCCCACCACATCCATGAACCTAGAAGAGGGACAAAGGCATAAGTATCTTGCAGTATTCATGATAACAAAGGTGAAAGCTGCTGAATAAATCAAGAACGAATAGCAGATGGACTCAGCCAAAACAGGTGGCATCCCACTGAAGTCTGCGGCATTTTAAATGCAAGGCAAATTAATGGCATGATCAAGGCCAGGTTCAAAAATTGTATGAAAGGGAGTTGGGGAGGGAGTGAGATAAATTATATTAAATGGTACTGGTGTGGTAATTCCAAGCATGGATTTTAAAAGGCTGTAGATTTTTAGGACAGAAGAGAGAGGGCAACAAAGGGTTCCACTGTCCCTCCAGCATGTTAAACATCCACTCCCTTGACCAATGCGCACTCAGGTTGCAGTGTGCATCTTCTACAGCAGACATTGTTAAAGTCGGGGGCGCGACCCTCGGGTGGATCACGGGCGGGTGTCGGGAAGGTCGTGGAGCCATCCGTTGCGGCGCTCCCGATCGCGCAAATCTGTGCGCAACAGCCGGCTGTTAACAACGCCGGCTGCAAGCGGCCTTCAAAATGGCCGTGAACACGTACAAAAAATGCGGCCACATTGCGCGTGCGTTCCGAAGATCGGACACGCATGCGTAGTGCGGCCGCTTTTTGTTTTACAAGTTCGGGGGGGGGGGGGGGGGTTATTCATTTTGTTCATTTATTTTATTCATTTAATTTTTTTTCCATTTATTTTATTCATTAAAATTTTTAAATTTTTTTTACAAGTTCGGGGGGGGGGGGGGGTTTATTCATTTATTCTATTCAGTTTATTTTTTCATTTATTTTATTCATTTTTTTTAAACAAGTTCTTAGGGGGGGTTTATTTGATAAAATTTTACAGGAACAAAATGCAGAACTTTGGACAGATGGAGACTCCATACTTTCCGACACCGGAAGGCTTCACCTTCATCCAACATGTTCCATTGGAGGAGCATGTACGAGGGCCAAAGGGACCCACAACCATTTCCTCCATTATTGTCAGCAGCAAACAAGGTAAGAGAAAATGGTGGGTCGCGTAGGTTGACCGGCGTGGAGCGCGAAGGTCGGCCGGGTTGGGTCCCGAAGGTTGGCCGGTTGGTAAAAATAGGTCCCCAGAAAAAAAGTTTGAAGAACACTGTTCTACAGGATTCACTGCAGTAACTCGGCAAGGCTTCTTCAACAGCACCTCCCAAACCCACACACTTTACATCTACAAAGAAAATGGCAACAGGCACATGGAAAAATCACCATTTCCAAATCACTCACCATCTGAACTTGAACAAGTATAGTTTCTTCGTCATCGTGGGGTCAAAATGCTGGAACTCCTTATCTAACAGCACTGTGAGAGTATCTTCACCATACAGACTATACCCGTTCAAGAAGGGGATCGTCTCAAGGGTAATTCGGAATGGGTAATAAATGTTGGCCTTGCTAATGATACTCATATGGCCAAAGTGATTAGAAAATTGAGATCCCAAGTTAAAAATTCATTACACAGGAGTCTTTATTTTACTAAAATGTACAATGAGTTCCAGCATCTAGATCCATCCAGTCCCTTCAGTATTTCTGTCAACTATTTCATGCTAAACATTGCTGGATTAATTGAATCAGCACTTGCTTTCACTATACAGAGCGCTTACCTCTGGGATGTGATGGCTGAGGCAGTAGTATTTGTTACAGTGAATGCAGTGCTGCCCCAGAGTGACAATACTTCCTTTGCACTTTAAAAAGGCACACACACTGTTTGCCTTTATTGACGCAGCAACAAGCGCATCAAAATCCTCTTCTGTACTGCTCGCAGAAGCTTCTTTAGTTGAGGCTTTCCCTGTTAAACAAGTAATTGGAGCAATGTTTCATCCCATCTTATCTAAACTAAAATAGCTCAAAATCCAATAACCGATGTATTGCAGGTCCATTACAAAGTTCCTACAATGTAGCACAAATGACTTTTCACACCAGAGAGCTGGCCAACTAATAACAACAGTGTGACCATTACAGTGCACTGTTGGAATTTTGCAATCATGCAATGCTCACCAATTTTAATTGCAACTGAAACAGCCCTTTGTACATAACACTACTTAAGATCAGCAGTGTCACAAGGGCAACACGATGGCTAGCACGGCCAGGGACCCGGGTTCGATTTCCGGCTTGGGTCGCTGTCTGTGCGGAGTCTGCACGTTCTCCCTGTGTCTGCGTGGGTTTTCTCCAGGTGCTCCGGTTTCCTCCCACAGTCCAAAGATGTGCAGGTTAGGTGGATTGGCCGCGCTAAATTGCCCTGTAGTGTCAAAAGGTTAAGTGTTGCTGGGTTACGGGGATGGGGTGGAGGTGTGGGCTTAGGTAGGAGGGTCTTTTAGGGGCCGGAGTTGACTCGATGGGCTGAATGGCCTCCTTCTGCAATACAAATTCTATGACTAACTCAAGAGACAGATTAGTGGAATGAAACAATTTACTTTTAACCATGATGCACTGCGCCAAGTAATTTTAAAGTTTCATAAAATTATGTGCGACAGTGATTTATCCTAACATATGCAGACATATTAATAATGATGATTGTCTTGGGCAGCACGGTGGCGCAGTGCGTTAAGCCCTGCTGCCTCACGGCGCCGAGGTCCCAGGTTCGATCCCGGCTCTGGGTCACTGTCCGTGTGGAGTTTGCACATTCTCCCCGTGTTTGCGTGGGTTTCGCCCCCACGACCCAAAGATGTGGAGGTAGGTGGATTGGCCACGCTAAATTGCCCCATAATTGGAGAAAGTGAATTGGGTACTCCAAATAACTTTGGGGGGGGGGGGGGTCTCGCAGGCTATTAGAGACTCCTGTGCGGTCGGCCTCTGGGCAGGGTAGAAGCTTTGCTGCCCTGTTGACACCCGTGAACCTTGGCACTGCTAGGCTGGCACCTTGAAACTGCCACATGGGCACCTTGGCAGTGCCAGCCTGACACTTCCAGGGTGTCCAGTTGACACTGCCAGTGTCACCCCACTAAATGCATCCAAACCGGGACTATTTATTTCTGTTAAATCGCACCCACAGGCTTGTGGGTGCAGGATGATAAGCGGGGTGCAGGATAAGTGGGTTGCTGGATGATAAGCGGGGTACAGGATGATAAGTGGGGTGCAGGATGATAAGCGGGGTGCAGGATGATAAGCGGGGTGCAGGATGATAAACGGGGTACAGGATGATAAGCGGGGTGCAGGATGATAAACGGGGTGCAGGATGATAAACGGGGTGCAGGATGATAAGCGGGGTGCAGGATGATAAACGGGGTGCAGGGTAAGTGGGTTGCAGGATGATAAGCGGGGTGCAGGATGATAAGCGGGGTGCAGGATGATAAACGGGGTGCAGGGTAAGTGGGTTGCAGGATGATAAGCGGGGTGCAGGATGATAAGCGGGGTGCAGGATGATAAGCGGGGTGCAGGATGATAAGCGGGGTGCAGGGTAAGTGGGTTGCAGGATGATAAGCGGGGTGCAGGATGATAAGTGGGGTGCAGGATGATAAACGGGGTGCAGAATGATAAGTGGGGTGCAGGATGATAAACGGGGTGCAGAATGATAAGTGGGGTGCAGGATGATAAGCGGGGTGCAGGATGATAAGTGGGGTGCAGAATGATAAGTGGGGTGCAGGATGATAAGTGGGGTGCAGGATGATAAGCGGGGTGCAGGATGATAAGCGGGGTGCAGGATGATAAGCCGGGTGCAGGTTGATAAGCGGGGTGCAGGATGATAAGCGGGGTACAGGATGATAAATGGGGTGCAGGATGATAAGCGGGGTGCAGGATGATAAGCGGGGTGCAGGACGATAAGCGGTGTGCAGGATGATAAACGGGGTGCAGGACGATAAGTGGGGTGCAGGATGATAAGCGCGGTGCAGGATGATAAGCGGGGTGCAGGGTAAGCGGGGTGCAGGATGATAAGCGGGATGCAGGGTGCAGGATGATAAGCGGGGTGCAGGATGATAAGCGGGGTGCAGGATGATAAGCGGGGTGCAGGATGATAAGCGGGGTGCAGGATGATAAGTGGGGTGCAGGATAAGTGGGTTGCAGGATGATAAGTGGGGTGCAGGATGATAAGCGGGGTGCAGGATGATAAGCGGGGTGCAGGATGATAAGCGGGGTGCAGGATGATAAGCGGGGTGCAGGATGATAAGCTGGGTGCAGGATGATAAGCGGGGTGCAGGATGATAAGCGGGGTGCAGGATGATAAGCGGGGTGCAGGATGATAAGCGGGGTGCAGGATGATAAGCGGGGTGCAGGATGATAAGCGGGGTGCAGGATGATAAGCGGGGTGCAGGATGATAAGCGGGGTGCAGGATGATAAGCGGGGTGCAGGATGATAAGCGGGGTGCAGGATGATAAGCGGGGTGCAGGATGATAAGCGGGGTGCAGGATGTTAAGCGGGGTGCAGGATGATAAGCGGGGTGCAGGATGATAAGCGGGGTGCAGGATGATAAGCGGGGTGCAGTATGATAAGCGGGGTGCAGGGTAAGTGGGTTGCAGGATGATAAGCGGGGTGCAGGGTAAGTGGGCTGCAGGATAAGCGGGGTGCAGGATGATAAGTGGGGTGCAGGATGATAAGCGGGGTGCAGGATGATAAGCGGGGTGCAGGATGATAAGCGGGGTGCAGGATGATAAGCGGGGTGCAGGATGATAAGCGGGGTGCAGGATGATAAGCGGGGTGCAGGATGATAAGCGGGGTGCAGGATGATAAGCGGGGTGCAGGATGATAAGAGGAGTGCAGGATAAGTGGGTTGCAGGATGACAAGTGGGTTGCAGGATGACAAGTGGGGTGCAGGATGATAAGTGGGGTGCAGGATGATAAGCGGGGTGCAGGATGATAAGTGGGGTGCAGGATGATAAGTGGGGTGCAGGATGATAAGTGGGGTGCAGGATGATAAGTGGGGTGCAGGATGGTAGGCGGGGTGCAGGATGATAAACGAGGTGCAGGATGATAAGCGGGGTGCAGGATGATAAGTGGGGTGCAGGATGATAAGTGGGGTGCAGGATGATAAGTGGGGTGCAGGATGATAAGTGGGGTGCAGGATGGTAGGCGGGGTGCAGGATGATAAACGAGGTGCAGGATGATAAGCGGGGTTCAGGAAGATAAGTGGGTCTCCGGTTTGATTCTGGGTGGGAATTCTAAATATTTATTGCCAAGCTATGAATGCACCACTCACCATGAAGCTGTCTGAGGAAACAAAATTGTGTGACACAAGATCAATGCGCGTTATTAGAAAACTACTTCTGTCAGTATTTTCTCGGGAAAAAAACCTATCCCACACAGTGGTATTGGGTTTGAGGAGCTCTCTTCAAGAAAATTAATCTGAGGGGGTCACAGAGAGAGAGGTTTAGAGGGGATCTTATTCAAAACTGCTGTGAGGTATCTCAGGTAAGTGATCTGAGAGTGAGTTCATATTTAAAATGGCCTGAGGATTTCCATTCAGTCTCTGGGATCTTACTGAGAAAGCAGGTCTAATAGTTCACTGCGTGTTTGGGTGCAAAGGGTTCTTGTTAAGCGAATGAGTGAGGTGTTTAAAAAGGTTACTTTGTGTAGATCTGGATTATTGAAAAAGCAGGCTCAAAAGGATTTGGTGAAAGCAAGTGAAGGAATCAATGTGAGCAGATTGGAGGGGATCATATTGAGTCGGTAAGTTTGAGGGGGTCACATTCAGGAAACAAACCAAAGAAAAGGCACGCACTGAATTGTGTTGGTTAATCGCAGACAATAAAGGCAAGTTCCATGTTTGCTCACCTTGCCTCACAATATTTATCATCATTCAGACGAGAAGTAAGCTTTGATTTCAACAAGGCAATTATTCGCACTGACATGAAGAAGCACTGGTAAATTAGTACATTTTCTTGGCTTCGGCACCGCCCCCCACTAACTGTAAATCTGCCATTACTGAGGCAAGGGTAGAAGCACTGCATGGCAAGTCACGTGAGCAAAGAGAGGGCAGCACGGTGGCACAGTGGGTTAGCCCTGTTGCCTCACGGCGCTAAGGTCCCAGGTTCGATCCCGGCTCTGGGTCAATGTGTGTGAGGAGTTGAAAATGAAATGAAATGAAAATCGCTTATTGTCACAAGTAGGCTTCAAAAGAAGTTACTGTGAAAAGCCCCTAGTCGCCACATTCCGCCGCCTGTTCGGGGAGGCTGATACGGGGAGTTTGCACATTCGCCCCCACAACCCAAAAATGTGCAGGCTAGGTGGATTGCCCTTAATTGGAAAAATTAATTGGGTACTCTAAATTTATTTAAAAAAAAGAAAAAAAAATGAGCAAAGAGGCTGCAGAAGAGGAAGCCAAATGATGTTGAAGTGAATATGGCAGCGTTAGACGGACATACTGACACCATTAATAACGTTATAGTGAAACAATGATAAGTGAACTGACTTTAAGCAAGGACTTTGGCATCCATCCAAAAGGACTCTCATCCAATAGTTAACGTATCATCTGTCACTTTAACATATATTTGAAAGGTCACCAACTCTGGACTTAGAACAATTTTAAAAACAATAGTACGTACCCTTTTCTGCAGGTTTTTTAGTTTTAGACTTCAGAGAAACAGTAGTACCAGACTGCTGTTTCTGTTTTGCCTTCTCCTCTCGCTTAGCTTGTTCCCGCTGCATCCTTTCCATGTACAGGGTCTTTAAGTCCAGCTTTGACTGAGAAACACAAGGGGCACAGTCTTGTGGCCCTTCCATTTCAGTAAGAGCCCGTTCTTTTGCTTTTTCCTGGGGAATCTGTGGGGCAAGATCGCTGGATATCTGGGGCATTTCCGGCCTCTTTTGGTCTGATTGGCCCTCAAGTTGCCTTTGCATTTCCAAGCTACCTTTAGCGACGACAATAAAGCGGTCTTTGCTTTCACCAGTACTAAAATGCTGAAGGCCAAGCTCTTCCGCTATCTGGTGGACCAACAACCGATCATGAGAATTCAAAGACGCTGGGAATTCAAACTTAGTCCTTGCGCTATCCTCGATGAAGTGCATTATTTGTTCCTTAAGTTTCTCAGAGTTATCTTTTACAACCATGGTTTTGGTGGTTTGGTCTAATATTCCAGCACTGCCACCTTCTTTCTCTATTGAGAGTCTACTGTCATTTGCAGCCTTTTTTTTACAAGCAGGCTTTTGAGTGTTTTGTGTGTCTTTAGGTATTTTTGCAGTTGCTACATTCCTGTCACTTGTTAAACTCCCGCTATGTTTGCATGCTGCTGAAGAATCTTTTGCTCTCCTTTGCTCGGCCTGTGGGGCTGGCCGGGAGTAGTTTTCGGATACAATGTCGTCGCAGTACTCAAACGCAGTCCGCATTTCTCCGTGTTCAGTCATGTAGTCAACCAGGGATTTCAAAAACGGGTGAGTGCTGACTGTGCGCACGTCACAGACCACCATCAAGTGGCGGCGCGCACGAGTCACCGCCACATTTATTCTTCGGTCTTCAGCCAGGAAGCCCACCTCACCTGGACAACAGGATTCAAAATGTGATTAAACTGAACAAAATGGTTTGCCCTTGAGACAATGGGGCAGACATTGGTCTAGGCCAGAAGCACTAAATGAATGGTTTTGCTCGGGTTGCATGATATACACAACATTTGATATTCAATTCTATCAAAGTCGATGGAACTGACAGTAGTGCAGAATCTACAACAGATGTGATACCATGTTGATATGAAAAAACATCCAGTTTGTGCTCCTGCCCAATTAAAATAACTCATCATTTTTGAATATCTTTATTAAATCTCTACCAGATTATCCAAGGACACTGCGCTAGCTGTCAAATGCAGACTGAACCTCCTTCCTCCCTGCTTCAGTTTTTCTGAACCGTAACTCAGTGTGACATTTCTTAATTTTCTACACCATCCCAATCTGTGAGGTATAGCGCTAAATTATGCCAATTTAGGGATGGTTTTGTTAAGTCGAGCATGTCCACAAAAACCCGCACATAGGACTTTGCAAATGTATTCCACGTAGAAACCTTTCGGACAGGGTAAACTTCCACCCCAGCAGTCTGCACATTAACATGTTGCTGCACCACTCAGGTCATCACTTAACTGGAACCTGCAGCCTGAACAGAGAAACTGTAGAGATCTGCAGTGGGTGAGCAAGAGTAGGGAAGATGGAATACAATGTGGATAAATGTGAGATTATCCACTTTGGGTAGGAGGAACTGAGGCGCAGAGATTTTCTTAAATGGTGAGAGATTGGAAAGTATTAGGGACCTGGGTGTCCTTGTTCTTAAGTCAATGAAAACTAACATGTCGGTGCAGAAAGCAATTATGGAGGTAAATGGTATGTTGGCTTTTATCACAAGAGGATTTGAGTACAGGATGTCTTGCTTCAATTATATAGAGCCTTGTTTAGACCACACCTGGAGTATTGTGTACAGTTTTGGTCTTCTTAACTCAGGAAGGATACACTTGCCACAGAGAGAGTGCGGCAATGGTTCAGCAGACTAATTCCTGGGATGGCAGGACTGTCCTATGAGGAGAGATTCAGAAGACTGGGCCTGTATTCTCGAGAGTTCCGACGACTGAGGGATGATCTCATTGAAACTTACAATATTCTTAAAGGGCTAAACAGGTTTGATGTAGGAACGATGGCTGGGATTCTCTGATCCCGCGGCGGGTCGGAGAATCGCCGGGGGGGGGGGGGGGGGGGGGAGAGGCGCGCGCGCGAATCCCGCCATGCCGCGCCGGCGCGGTCGCCCAAAGCGGCCCCCCGGCGATTGTCCGCGCACGACAGGCCGAGTGCCCACCGAGTGCCGCTGGCGTCGTTTGCGTATGTTCCTACCCGGCAGTACCTCGGCGTTCTGGCTGCGGGGGCCGTCCTGGTGTGGGGGGGGGCGGGGGAGGGGGGACGATTCCGGGGGGGGGGGGGGGGGGGGGGGGGGGCACGCAACCGATCGGCGGGCGGGCTCATTCGAGGGGGGGGTGGGGGCCTATTTTCCTCTGCGCCGGGCCCCGCCATATTGCTCGTGGACTGGCGCGGAGATGGCCGTGGCGTGCAGGCGCAGACCCGTGCCAGCTGTGGCACGCATGCGCGGATCTGCGCCGGCCGTGGCACGCGCAAGCCACAGGCCGGCTTTCGGAGCCGGAGCAGCGCACAGCATTCCGGCGCCGTTCTAGCCCCCGAGGAAGGGGTGAATACCTGGGCCTGGAGGCCCGTTGACGCCGGCGTCACTCATGCTGGTTTTGACGCCGGCGTCAACACTTGGCCGGGAGTTTGGAGAATCCCGGCCCACGTTTCCCCTGGATGGAGGGTTCAGAACCAGACAGCACAGTCTCAGAATAAGGGCAAAGCCATTTAAGACAGAGATGAGGAGGAATTTCTTCTCTCAGAGGATAGTGATTCTTTAGAGTGCCCTATTCCAGAGGGTTGCGGAAGCTCAAGAATTGAGAATGTTCAAGACAGGGATCACAAGATTTTTAGATACTAATAACATCAAAAGCTATCGGGATAGAGTGGGAAAATGATGTTGAGGGAGATGATCAGCCATGATCATGTTGTATGCAGAGCAGGCTTGAGGGACAGAATGTCCTTCTTCCGCTCCTATGCCTCTAAAAATAAATGGCAATATGATTTGACTTTTGAAAGGGTTGAAATTGCATTTCTGCAACAAAAGCTTATGTCAGGGTGGTGGCCTCTGCCAGCAGTTTTTGCGAAAAGAAATTCCAATATTCTTTACACTGAAATTTATAGGTAATTATAACAATACTGAATAAATGTTGGGTTATTTCAAGTACATTTATGTAATATCTACAACCTACCCAAATACATTTTTAAATAATCATGTACAAATTCAAATGCCATTTTTGAAAACATTCAGTATTGTTTCCAATAAATGTTAAAATCTTTTACTCATATTGTTGTTTTCCTGAGGAATAGCCCTAAGTTTTCAATTAATATTCAGTGCCGCCAGTGAATCAGCAGTGATCAATAATGTGCAGCCGTGAGTCGATCTCTGATAGAATGAATAATCCCGATTTATTACTGTGTGCGGGCCTGGAAACAACACATTCAAATTAACTTTATTCACCAAAAACAAGGTTTGGAAGATTAACTTCACAATGAGGCCCATGAACATTCTCTTTTTTAAATGGTGTGGTAGATTCACCCAACACTGTTAGAAATTTAAAAAAATATATTGGCCCAGACCTTCCATTCTCCGGACTGTCAGAGAATGGATGTACCCTGGAAGATGCGCTAGGGCAGGCATTTTCAAAGTGGGGGTCGCGACCAGCAGGGAGGGTTGCAGAGCCAGCCATCACGGCGTTCCCGATTGCGGAAATTCACGCACAACAGCAGCAGCAGCTGGCTTTTAACAATGCCGGCTGCGGGCGACTTTAAAAATGCCGGTCCTGACTAGCTAAAAGAAATGCCGGCACACTGCGCATGCATGTCCGTTCATTAGAGCGCGTGCGGCCCAGGAGTGTTGGGACCTGAACCCGGGGTCAAAGTGCGATCGTAGCATGGCGGCTGACTGAGTGGTGATCACCGATGATGAACAAGGCTATGACCTCGATCTGTTTTGCATCCCTAAACATTACTGTAATGATCTGGAGAGTTTCTATTCCTCATGGTTTAAACATGGACAGAGCTGAACGTTTGGCAAGGGATATAATGAAAGCATGGGAAATCATCACATCAGCGTTCTCTGTGTACTGAAGGGTGGCTATAAGTTTTGGCTGACCTTTTAGACTATATTGAAGCATTGAATCGAAACAGTGACCAGTCAATTCCAATGATGGTGGACCTCAGCCGCTTGAATAGTTACTGCAATGAACAGTCAACAGGGGAGCTACTCAAGAGTTTACGAGCTGAGGTATGAAATCCATGCTCTTTCTCCTGTGAACCTGATTGGAGTGAGAAGGTTGGCTGGCGTGGGTCGCGAAGGTCGGCCGGCGTGGGTCGCAAAGGTCGGCCGGCGTGGGTCGCAAAGGTCGGCCAGCGTGGGTCGCAAAGGTCGGCCAGCGTGGGTCGCAAAGGTCGGCCAGCGTGGGTCGCAAAGGTCGGCCAGCGTGGGTCGCAAAGGTCGGCCAGCGTGGGTCGCAAAGGTCGGCCGGCGTGGGTCGCAAAGGTCGGCCGGCGTGGGTCGCAAAGGTCGGCCGGCGTGGGTCGCGGAGGTCAGCCGGCGTGGGCCGCGGAGGTCAGCCGGCGTGGGTCGCGGAGTTCGGCCGGCGTGGGTCGCTGAGTTCGGACGGCGTGGGCCGCGAAGGTCGGCCGGCGTGGGTCCCGAAGGTTGGCCAGTTGGTAAAAATGGGTCCCCGGAAAAGAAGTTTGAAAAACACAGCGATAGGGGACCCCTCTCATCTCAACACAAAGTTTCTGTGGGTATTGACAAGGAAGTTTCAATTTCCGAATGGCAATACACTAGTTCCCTGGGACCCTCCAAAAAAGTCTGCAGCTCTCAGTCAAAAGTCGCACACTTCAGACAATTCTTCTTTACTTTGACCTGGAAACAAAACATGTCTCACATCTGGGTAAGTATGCAACTGGCCACCCCCGACTCTCCACAGTCAGATACAAACACACAAACGCCCGCACATGGATGCGTACACATGGATATATATGTACATGCACACAGACGCACACACCCAGACTCGCGCAAACACCCAGGCACGCACAAACACCGGCACATAGATGTGCACATACAGACACGTGCACACACGACACGCGCACACACAGCGCACGCGCACACAGACGCAAGCGCACAGACACAGATACACGCACATAACCAGGCACCATACACACAGACTGACGTGCGCACACAGAAGCACGCAAATAGACACATGCACATCCAGACGCGTGCACACACAGGCGCGCACACACAGATGCGCACACAAACCCAGACAAGTGCATAGATGCACAAACACAGATGCACGCATGCACACCCACAAGTACGCACACACCCAGACGTGCGCACACACACAGACGCGCACTCAGACGCGCACTCACAGACATGCATACACACACTGACGCACGCACACACAGACATGCGCACACACAGATACACGCACATAACCAGGCACCATACACACAGACTGACGTGCGCACACAGAAGCACGCAAATAGACACATGCACATCCAGACGCGTGCACACACAGGCGCGCACACACAGATGCGCACACAAACCCAGACAAGTGCATAGATGCACAAACACAGATGCACGCATGCACACCCACACGTACGCACACACCCAGACGTGCGCACACACACAGACGCGCACTCAGACGCGCACTCACAGACATGCATACACACACTGACGCACGCACACAGACATGCGCACACACCCAGATGCACACATAGACATGCACACATAGACGCACACCCAGACACACACATAGAGATGTGCACGCAGACGCATGCACACGTACACACGCGCGTACATACCGATGTACACACTCCCAGATGCGTACACACATACACTGATGCGCGCGCGCACAGATGCACGCATACACACAGATGCGCATACAAACCCAGATGTGCACACACACCCTGACGCGCGCACACACCCAGACGCTTGCACACACCCAGACGCTTGCACACACCCAGACGCGGCACAAACCCAGACGCACGCGCACACACCGACGTGTGCCCACAGATGCATGCGCACACACTTGCGCGTACATACAGGTGCATACAGATGCACGCATACGCATACACACGCTCAGACGTGAGCATACACATAGGCGCGCACACGCGTACAGACGCGCCACCCACACACACACACAATGTGTACACACACAGACACCCACAGTCGTACACACAGCAGACGTGTACACACAGCAAACGCGTGCACACACTGACGCACGTGCACAGAGATGCACGCGCAGAGATGCACGCAAATACGTGCACAAACACAGGCGCGTGCACACACCAGATGCGTGCACACACCCTGACGCACGCACACACGTGCACACAGATGCGCACATAAACCCAGAGGTGTGCATAGATGCACACACACACCCAGACGTGCACACACACTGTCACGCTCACACAGACGTGCGCAAACACCCAGATGTACAGAGACGCGCACTCAGTCACACACAAACGCGCACTCACACACGCACACAGACACATGCACACACCCAGACGTGCATACACACATTGACGCGTGCACACACAGACATGTGCACACACCCAGATGCGCACTTCCAGACACGCACACATAGATGCGCGCACACACAGATGCACGGACACACCCAGACACACTCACACACCCAGACACACTCACACACCCAGACACACTCATAGAGAGACATGCACACAGATGCATGCACCCATACACAGGCGCGCACTTACAGATGTACGCACACACCCAGACACGCACACACATACACTGACGTGCGCACACAGACGCACGCATACACACAGATGCGGGCACACACCCAGACACGCACACACACCCAGACGTGCGCATACACCCAGACACGCGTGCACACCCATACACACGCACACATCAAGACGAGCGCACACACCCAGACCAGCGCACACACAATGTGTTGACAGATGCACGCACACACACGCATGCACGTACATACATGTGCACATAGACGCACGCACATATGCACACTAAGACGCGAGCACACAGACAGATGAGCGCGCACACACATACACAGATGCGCGCACACACAGATGCATACACACACACAGACACGCACGCACACACAAAGGCGCGCACACAGACACACGCATGCACATACACGCACACAGACGTGTGCCCACACACAGACGCGAACACATGATACACACAAACACGTGTGCACCCCACGACACTCAGACGTGCGCGCACACACAGTCGCGTGCACAGATGCACATATAGACACACTCACAGACGTGTACACGCGCATACATACAGATGTACGCACACACCCAGATGCACACACATACCCTGACGCGTGCCCACAGATGCACGCACAAACATGCGTGCACACAGTCAGATGCGGGCACACACACTCAGGCGCGTGCACACACGACACACAGACGCGCTCACATGACACACACAGACGCATGCACACACCTGCTGCGCACACACCAGATGCGCACACATGCACACAGATGCATGCACATACACGTGCACACAGACGTATGCGAACACACTGACGCACACACACAAAGACGTGCACACAGACACGCGCACACAGATGCACACACAGCCATATGCACACAGACACACTCACACACAGACACACGCACAAGCTCAAGACGCGTGCACACACACAGATGTGCACACATGCCACACACAGATGCGCGCACACACAGACATGTGCGCAGATGCGTGTGCACACACAGACATGTGCGCAGATGCGTGTGCACACACACGGACGCATGTGCACATAGACACACACACACAGGTGTGCGCGCGCACAGACACGCGCGACACAGATGCACCACGCACACACAGACGTGTGCGGGCAGACAGATTCATGCACAAACATAGACGCATGCACGCACACAGATGCGCACACAGACGTACAGCACACAGATGTGCACACATACAGACATGCACAGGCACGGGCACACAGACGTGCACACACACATACACACGTGTACAGACAGATGTACACAAAGACGTGGGCACACCGACACACACACAGACATGCACATACAGACACACGTGTACACACAGATGCGCATACAGATATGCACACACAGACACGACATTCCGACTCCTCACTGACCTACCAATCCTCGCTGACCTTCCAACTCCCCTCTGACCCAAGTAGATCTGACCTCACCACCCTACCACCTACTTATGTCACTCACACTCATTCTCTGACACACTGATGAGCTATTTGAATATACCAGAATATGGCAGCTATATTGCTTGGGTTCCCCCACAAATCCTGCACTATAAGGAAGGACCTCCAGAACAGGTATGCTCCACATTCATGAAGAGGCTGAGGTTTGGAGGCCCAGGTCAGAAATGCTGAGCTCCAGCACTGTGTAAAACAACAGATTGGAGTCGCAATATGACTGTAATTGCCACTCCTCGGATGCGTAAAACATTACACAGAAGTAGTGCAGCGTACAAAAAAGGTCACACTCCTACTAACATAGGAATATTGATTTTCATGTACTATTGTTTGTGTGTGTGTGTGTATATGCCTCCTTTGTGGGCGGCACAGTAGCACAGTGGTTGGCACTGTTGCATAACAGTGTCAGGGACCTGGGATTCCCGTCCTGGCTCACTGTCTGTGCGGAGTCTGCAGGTTCTCCCCATGTCTGCGTGGGTTTCCTCCCACAAGTCCCGAAAGCTATAGCAAGACTTCCTCAGTTTTATACTCCACCTCCATTGCAATAAAGGTCAACATTCTCTTTGCCTTCCTAATTACTTGCTTTACCTGCATGCTAACGTTTTGCGACACTTTTACGAAGATATACAGAACCCCCTGTACCACAGTTTTTTGCAGTCGCTCTCCATTTAAATACTATTCTGCTTTTCTAGTCTTCTCACCAAAGTGGACAACCTAACATTGTACTCCTCCCTCTGCCAGAGGGAGGCGGTGGCCTAGTGGTATTGTCGCTGGACTAGTAATTCAGGGACCCAGGGTAATGGCCAAGAGTCCTGGGTTTGAATCCCACCATGGTAGGTGGTGGAAATTACACTCAATGAAATATCTGGAATTAAAAGTCTAACGATGACAATGAAACTATTGGAAATTAATGCAAAAATCCATCTGGTTCGATAATGCCCCTTTAGGGAGGAAATCTGCCAACCTTACCTTGTCTGGCCTACTTGTGACTCCAGACACACATGTGGTTGACTCTTCAATGTCCTCTGAAATGGTTCTATCCAACCGTTGCGAAAACACAAAAAAGGAATGAAACCGGATGGACTACCCGGCATCGAACCAGGCACTGGAAACGACAACGACAAACCCAGCCCTGCCGACCCTGCAAAGTCCTCTTTACTAACATCTGGGCCAAAGTTGGGAGAGCTGTCTCAGACTAGTCAAGCAACAGCTTGACATAGTCATACTCACAGAATCTTACCTTCCAGGCAACCCCAGACACCGGCGGGACAGACCCAGCAGAGGTGGCGGCACAGTGGTGTACAGTTCGGAGGGGGCTGTCCTGGGAGTCCTCAGCATCGACCCCATGAAGTCTCATGGCTTCAGGTTAAACATGGGCAAGGAAACCTCCTGCTGATTGCCACGTTCTGTCTACCATCAGCTGATGAATCTATACTCCTCCATGTTGAACACACTTGGATAAAGCACTGAGAGTGGCAAGGGTGCAGAATATTGGGCTTGGGGAATTTCAATGTCCATCACCAAGAGTGGTTCGGTAGTGCCACTACAGACCGAGCTGGCCGGGTCTTAAAGGACATAGCTGCTAGACTGGGACAGTAGCAAGTGGTGAGAGAACCAACAAGAGGGAAAAACAAACCTGACCTCATCCTCACCAATCTGCCTGCTGCAGATACATCTGTCCACGACAGTATCGCTAAATGACCACTGCACAGTCCTTGTAGAGACAAAGTCCCGTCTTCACACTGAGAATACCCTCCATTGTGTTGTGTGGCACTACCACCATGCTAAATGAGATGGACTTCGAAGAGATCTAGCAGCTCAGGACTGGGCATCCATGGCGTTGGTAACTGCGCCTCTGCCGTTCCCGCCGGCACGGTACTCCACCAGCCCCATGGTGGTGGCGGCCCGGAGTGTCTGGGGGCAATGGAGGAGACATGTGGCAGCATTCAGGACAGGGTAGTTTCCAGAGGGTGGGGAGGAGAAGGGAACGTCTCGGACATTTACAAGGAACTTATGGGGTCAGAGGAGACGCAGACCGAGGAGCTGAAGTGCAAGTGGGAGGAGGAGCTGGGAGGAGAGATAGAGGATGGTCTATGGGCGGACGCGTTCAGTAGAGTCAACGCGTCTGCAACATGTGCCAGGCTCAGCCTGATACAATTTAAGGTCGGTCACCGGGCTCACATGACAGTGGCCCAGATGAGCAGATTCTTTGGGGTGGAAGACAGGTGTGCAAAATGTGCGGGAGGACCAGCGAACCATGTCCATATGTTCTGGGCATGTCCGAAGCTTAGGGGATTTTGGCAGGGGTTTGCAGATGTCATGTCCACGGTGTTAAAAGCAAGGGTGGCGCTGAGTCCAGAAGTGGCGATTTTCGGGGTGTCGGACGACCCGAGAATCCAGGAGGAGAAAGAGGCAGACGTTCTAGCCTTTGCTTCCCTGGTAGCCTGGAGATGGATACTATTAGCTTGGAGGGACTCAAAGCCCCCGAAGTCGGAGACCTGGCTATCGGACACGGCTAGCTTTCTCTGTTTGGAGAAAATCAAGTTCGCCTTGAGAGGGTCACTGTTAGGGTTCGCCCGGAGGTGGCAACCGTTCGTCGATGTCTTCACGGAAAATTAATAGTCAGCAGAAGGGGGGGGGGGGGGGGTTAATTTAGCTTAGAGTAGAGGGTTAATAAAGCTGGGACCTGTAAGGGAGGGAGACGGCTTTTGCACTATGTTTATAGTTTCATGTACATTGTTTGTTGTGTTGTTGTTATAATACCAAAAAATATCTCAATAAAATGTTTATTAAAAATAAAGACTGGGCATCCATGAGGCACTGTGGGCCACCAGCAGCAGCAGAATTGTACTTAACCACAATCTGCAATCTCATGGCCGAGCATATCCCCCACTCTACCATTACCACCAAGCCTGGGGATCGACCCTCGTCCACTGAAGAGTGCAGGAGAGCATGCCAGGAGCAACATCAGGCATCCCTAAAAATGAGGTGTCAAACCTGGTGAAGCTGCAACACAGAATTACCTGTGTGCAAAACAGCATGAGCAGCAAGTAGTAGACAGAGCTAAGCTATTCCACAATGAACGCATTAGATCTAAGCTCTGTAGTCCTGCCACATCCATCCGTGAATGGTGGTGGGCAATTATACATCTCACTGGAGGAGGAGGCTCCACAAATGTCCCCATCCTCAATGATGGAGGAACCCAGCACACCTGTGCAAAAAACAAGGCTGAGGCATTCACAAGAATCTTCAGCCAGAAGTGCCGAGTGGATGATCCATCTTGGTCTCCTCCAGATGTCAGTCTTTAGCTAATACAATTCACTCCACGTGCTATCAAGACACGACTGAAAACACTGGATACTGCAGAGACTATGGGTCCGGCAATAGTACTGAAGACTTGTGCTCCAAAACTTGCTGCATCCCTAGCCAAACTTTTCTAGTACAGCTACAACACTGGCATCTACCCAGCAATGTGGAAAATTGCCAAAGTATGCCTGTACACAAGAAACAGAACAAATCCAATACAGCCAATTACCGCCCTATCCGTCTACTCTCCATCTTCAGCAAAGTGATGGAAGGAGTTATCAACAGTGCTGTTCACTGGCATATACTCAGCAATAACTTGCTCACAGACGCTCCTGACTCCCCAAAGCCCGTCAGCCATCTACAAGGCACAAGTCAGGAGTGCAATGGAATACTCTCCACTTGCCTGGATGAGTGCAGCTCCAACAACACCAAAGAAGCTCGACACCATCCAGGACAAAGCAGCTCGCTTGATTGCTCCCTCTTCCACCACTGGCGAACAGTGGCAGCTGTGTGTACCATCTACAAGATGCACTGCAGTAATGGCAGTAACTCGCCAAGGTTCCTTAGGCAGCACCTTCCAAACTCACAACCACAACCAACTGGCAACAACACCTGGGAACCCCACTACCTAGGAGTTCCCCTCCAAGTTATTCATCACCACAACTTGGAAATATATCAGCGTTCCTTCACTGTCCCTAGGTGAAAACCCTGGTTTTGATTTTGTGTCTTATACAATGAAGGCAGATACAAATTAGTTGCTCAATGTTTGCGCCATTTCCTTGTTTCCCATTATAATTCCCATCCGTTAGCCTCTATGGGACTAATGTTTACTTTATTACTCCCTTACTTTTTATATACCTATGGAATCTCTTTGTCTGTTTTTCTATTTCTTGCTAGTATATTCTCATATTATAATTTCTCCCTTATTATTATTTTATCATCCTCTGCGATTTTCTGAAAAAATCCCAATCAAACCCCCCGTATAAAACTGGGCCAGACACAAAAAGCAGTAAGGGGGAAAGTGTAAGGCAGAGAAGCCATAGTCAAAAATCTAAAAGGGCCACGGTACAGGGTACAGTGACTGAGGAGAGTGTGAAAAGGGAGGTGGCCAATGCAGGATTGAGGGTGTTGTACCTAAATGCGCGCAGTATACAGAACAAGGTAAATGATCTTGTTGCGCACATTGAAATTGTCTGGTACGATGTTGTGGGCATCATAGAGACGTGGCTGCAAGGGGATCAGGGCTGGGATCTAAATATCCAAGAATATGTAACCTATTGAAAGGATAGGCAGATGGGCAAAGGGGGCGGGGTTGCATTGTTAGTAAGGAATGACGTTAATTTGATAGCAAGGAGCGATATAGGATCAGAAGGCATAGAATCTCTGTGAGTAGAGTTGAGGAATTGCAAAGGTAAAAAGACCCTGATGGGAGTTATGTACAGGCCCCCTAGCAGTAGTCAGGATGTGGGGCAGAAAATAAAACAGGAGATAGAAAAGGCATGTAAAAAAGGCAATATTACAATAATCATGGGGGACTTCAATATGCAGGTGGACTGGGAAAATCAGGTTGGTAGTGGATCCCAAGAAATGGAATTTGTGGAATGTCTAAGAGATGGTTTTTTGGAGCAGCTTGTGACAGAGCCTACTAGGGAACAGGCAATTCTGGATTTGGTGATATGTAATGAGGCAGACTTGATTAGGGAACTTAAGGTGAAGGAAGCCTTAGGGAGCAGTGACCACAATATGATAGAATTTACCCTGCAGTTTGAGAGGGAGAAGCTGCAATCAGATGTAACAGTATTACAATTAAATAAGGGTAACTACAAAGACATGAGGGAGGAGCTGGCCAGAGTTGATTGGAGAAGGAGCCTAGCAGGGAAGACAGTGGAACGGCAATGGCAGGAGTTTTTGGGAGTTATTCGGGAGGCACAACAGAAATTCATCCCAAGGAGGAGGAAACATGCTAAGTGGAGGACAAGGCATCCATGACTGACGAGGGATGTCAAGGACAGCAGAAAGGCTAAGGAAAAAGCATACAATGTGGCAAGGATTAGTGGGAAACCAGAGGATTGGGAAGCTTTTAAAAGCGAGCAGAGGACAACTAAAAAAGCAATAAGGGGGGAGAAGATGAAGTACAAGTGCAAGCTAGCTAGTAATATAAAGGAAGATAAGAAGAGATTTTTTCAAGAGATAAAAGGTAAGAGCGAGGCAAAAATAGACATTGGGCCATTAGAAAATGTGGCTGGAGAAGTAATAATAGGAAACAAGGAAACGGCAGATGAACTGAATAGTTACTTTGCATCAGTCTTCACGGTGGAAGACACCAGTGGGATGCCAGAGCTCCAGGAGAACCAGGGGGCAGAGGTGAGTGCAGTGATCATAACTAAGGAGAAGGTTCTGAGGAAACTGAAAGGTCTGAAGGTGGATAAGTCACCTGGACCGGATGGACTACACCCCAGGGTCCTAAAAAAGATAGCTGAGGAAATTGTGGAGGCATTAGTGATGATCTTTCAGGAATCACTGGAGGCAGGAAGGGTCCCACAGGACTGGAAGGTGGCTAATGTAACACCCCTGTTTAAGAAGGGAGGGAGGCAGAAGACGGGAGACTATAGGCCGGTTAGCCTGACTTCAGTCATTGGTATGATTTTAGAGTCTGTTATTAAAGATGAGATGGCAAAGCACTTGGAAGTGCATGGTAAAATAGGACTGAGTCAGCACGGCTTTGTCAAAGGGAGGTCGTGTCTGACAAATCTGTTAGAGTTCTTTGAGGAGGTAACAAGCAAGTTAGACAAAGGAGAATCAGTGGATGTGATTTATTTAGATTTCCAGAAGGCCTTTGACAAGGGGCCGCATAGGAGATTGTTAAATAAGTTAAAAGCTCATGGTGTTGAGGGTAAGATCCTGGCATGGATAGAGGATTGGCTGACTGGCAGAAGGCAAAGAGTGGGGATAAAGTGGTCTTTTTCAGGATGGCAGCCAGTGACTAGTGGTGTGCCTCAGGGGTCTGTGCTGGGACCACAACTTTTTACAATATACATTAATGATCTGGAAGAAGGTACTGAAGACACTGTTGCTAAGTTTGCAGATGATACAAAGACTGTAGAGCGACAGGTAGTATTGAGGAAGGAAGGGGGCTGCAGAAGGACTTGGACAAGCTAGGAGAGTGGGCAATGAAGTGGCAAATGAAATACAATGTGGGAAAGTGTGAGGTTATGCACTTTGGAAGGAGGAATCTAGGCATAGACTATTTTCTAAATGGGGAAATGTTTCAGAAAGCAGAAGCACAAAGGGACTTTGGAGTCCTTATTCACGATTCTCTTAAGGTTAATGTGCAGGTTCAATCGGCAGTTAAGAAGGCAAATGTTAGCATTCATGTCAAGAGGACTAGAATACAAGACCAGGGATGTACGTCTGAGGCTGTATAAGGCTCTGGTCAGACCCCATTTGGAGTATTGTGAGCAGTTTTGGGCCCCATATCTAAGGAAGGATGTGCTGCCCTTGGAAAGAGTCCAGGGGAGGTTCACAAGAATGATCCCTGGAATGAAGAACTTGTCGTACGAGGAACGTTTGAGGACTCTGGGTCTGTACTCGTTGGAGTTTAGAAGGATGAGAGTGGATCTTATTGAAACGTACAAGATACAGCAAGGCCTGGATAGAGTGGATGTGAGAGGATGTTTCCACTTGTAGGAAAAACTAGAACCAGAGGACACCATCTCAGATTAAAGGGACGATCCTTTAAAACAGAGATGAGGAGGAATTTTTTCAGCCAGAGGGTGGTGAATCTGTGGAACTCTTTGCCGCAGAAGGCTGTGGAGGCCAATTCACTGAGTGCCTTTAAGGCAGAGATAGATAGGTTCTTGATTAATAAGGGGATCAGGGGTTATGGGGAGAAAGCAGGAGAATGGGGATGAGAAAAATATCAGCCATGATTGAATGGCGGAGCAGACTCGATGGGCCAAGTGGCCTAATTCTGCTCCTATGTCTTATGGTCTTATCATAGATCATAGAATTTACAGTACAGCAGGAGACCATTTGGCCCATCGAGTCTGCACCGGCCCTTGGAAAGAGCACCTTACCCAAGCCCACACCATCACTCTATCCCCATAACCCCACCCAATCTTTTTGGACACTAAGGGCAATTTAGCATGGCCAATCCACCTAACCTGTACATCTTTGGACTGTGTGAGGAAAGCAGAGCACCCGAAGAAAACCCACGCACACACAGGGAGAACGTGCAGACTCCACACAGACAGTGACCCTGCCGGGAATCGAACCTGGGACCCTGGAGCTGTGAAGCAATTATGCTACCACTATGCTACCGTGCTGCCTTACCGTACTGCCCTTATCAAACTGCAGGTCTTAGGTAAATGCATCTATCCTGGATCCTAGTGTGGTTACAGAACTGGAATATCTATAATTGACATGGGCCGGAATTTTACGCCCATTCACTCCGGTGGGAATCTTTTGGTCCCGCCAATGGCGCACCTCTGCCATGGTTTCTTGGCGACTAGGGTAACTCTGTTGACAACGCTGGCCTCGTTGAAACAAGCGGGGGTTGTGCAGAAAATGCCGCCCATGATCTTCTCAGTTTAGCTGCTGCAAGAGAAATGTCATGAACAAAGGAGTTCACGATATATTGCCTTCATGGATCTCACTAAGGCACTCGGGCTTATAGCCGAGGCAGCCTATTTAAGCTGCTGGAGGAAACTGGGTGCCTGCAAGGCTGCTTATTTTTTCCATGAAAACATGATGGGTACGGTGATGGGGAAACACCAGAACTCTTTGAGATTGCAGTTGGTTAAACAGTATCTGGCCCCAACACTCTTAGGCATATTCTTCTCTTTGCTGCTGTCATATACCCTCAGGTCATCTACAGAGAGTGCCTACTTACATACCAGAACTGCCAAAAAGCTGTTCTGCCTTGCTGTCTTCAGATTTAAGATAAAGGTATGCCAAATCTTCACTAGAGAGTTTCTCTAGGCTGATGATGTCTTACTAACATTTGTTTAAAACATATTTTTATTCGACATATTTTCATCATTTTCACCATACAAAAGAAAAACAGAAACAAAAACAATCCCAACAATATAAAAAAGAAAATAGTGCCCCCCAAACCCACACCCCCTCCCCCCTCAATAAGTCAATGGCAACCAACTCCTGGAAGTACATAATAAACAAACCCTAAAAATTGTCGAACCCCTCCTTCGCCCTCCTCAGCTCAAACTTCACCTTCTCCAGGGTCAAAACACAAGCAGGTCCCCCCCGCTACGCTGAGGTACAGGGTGGAGAGAATGACTTCCACTCCAGCAGGACCCGCCTACAAGCAATCAGCAGGGCGAAGGCTAAAACGTCTGCCTCCGCTTCCGCCTGCAACTCAGGCCGATCCGACATCCCCAAAATAGCTTCTAGGGGACCGGCTCCACATCCATGTGCAAGACTCCCGAGATTGTACGAAATACTGTCCTCCAAAACCTTTCCATCTTCGGGCAGGACATATGAACGTGGTTTGCGGGGCCCTCCCACATTGTTGACAGGCATCCTCCACCCCCTCAAACAACCGGCTCATCTTTGATTTTGTGAGGTGCGCCCTAGGTACGACTTTCAACTGCATCAGCCCCGCCTCGCACACCAGTTTGAGGCATTTACCCTCACACCACAATCCCTCCTTCATTGCAACCCTCCCCCAGCTCCTCCTCTCATTTCGCCTTAATCCCCTCCATAAACACCCTGTCCTCCTCCAGGATCCTCCCATAGATCGCCGAAACAACTCCCTCTCGAGCCCTCCAACTGACAGCACCGCCTCCAGCAACAAGTAGGCCGGCACTATTGGGAAGGTCGGGTAAACCTTCCTTGTGAAATCCCGAGCCTGCAGGTACCTAAACCCTTCCCTCTGCACCAATCCATACTTCTCTCCCAACTCCTCCAAACTTGCAAATTGCCCAAGAAACAAATCCTTCATTTCCTTGATCCCCCTCTCGTCCCATCTCCAAAACTTCGCATCCATCCTCCCCGGCTCGAACCCATGATTCCCTCTAATTGACATCACCCCTGACCCGGCCCTCAGCTTAAAATGTTGCCTGAACTTCCTCCAGATCTTCAAAGTGGCCACCACCACCGGACTCACCGAGCACCATCGGGAGCAGCATGTTGCCAGCGTCCACAACCCCAATCCCCGACACAAACCCTCCTCCATCTTAAACCATCAGGCCTCCCCCTCTGCCTTACTAACATTCTGTATTGAGGAACACCTGCAACAACAAATGGACAGGACGTCACCATACCGTCATCCATCAGCTTTGACAATATGACGCCAGAGATTTGTTGATAGCTTCACATATCTAGATTCCACAATTAACAGTAATTTGTCATTTGATTCTGATATCAGCCCACGGATCGCAAAAGCTGCAGCTTTTATTTCCAAGCTGAATAGGAGAATGTGGAACAATAGCAACCTGACAGAACTGGAAATCTACCAAGCCTGCATCCTCAGTGTGCTCCTATACAATGGCGAGATCTGGACAACATATGCCAGGCAGGAGAAAAGGCTGAACAGTTTCCACCTTTGCTGCCTCAAACGTATCCTTGACATCGCTCGGCAACTCAGAAGTCACAAAATATGCTCATTCCATCTGTAAACACTCATTGCTAAGCCAATGAAGTCTGCGCTGGCTCGACCATGTTCATTTTTGGCCTTACACCTAAAAACCTTCTGGATGGCGACCTGGCCCTGAGTCACGACTTTCTGGGCATCTATACCTCCACTAGGGGGATATCAGAGAATGAGTAGGAAGACAGTGGCATTGACAATTAGGGAGATATTTGCTGATGGCTGTGATCTCTGGAGGCTGACTGCCTGGAGATGCATTGGAAGGGGCAAGTAGAAATGAAAAGCTCAGCTAGCCAATAGGAGGGTTCAGGGAAAACAGAGGCCAGTGAATTGTGCACCTTCTCAGCCCTCTGCAGCAAATGCGGCAGAGATTGCCATGCCAGAGTGGGGCTCCTGAACATCAACAGGCAAAGTATAACACAGAGACGACCAACATGGCGCAAAACATTGTCTATACGAGATGGATGGTCTGCCACAAAGCAACCGGACTTTCCAAAGTGTCAAATACCCTTGAATATTCAGTCCCAGCCTTGATCAAGTGGTTGCAACCACATTTTTGTAATAGCCATCATACAATATCTACTTATTTCATTTTATGCTATCAATTCATCCACCTTGTTACAAATGAAATGAAAAATGAAAATCGCTTACTGTCACAAGTAGGCTTCAAATGAAGTTACTGTGAAAAGCCCCTAGTCGCCACATTCCGGCGCCTGTTCGGGGAGGCTGGTACGGGAATGCTGTGTGCATTCAGGTAGAGACTCTCATTCTGTCTTTTTTCCACTTTTCCCTACTTTTTGAGTTATCCAACGACCAACATTTTGAATTTTGCATAATTTTTGTAAATGTTTTGTGCCAGTCACGATGACACAGCACAAAATATGATGCTAAAATCTAAATGAAGACGATGTTCAAGTCTCCAAGTAAATTATCTACACTGGCATCTAGGAGCATCACAATAACTCCAGAAATACAACACATCAAAATTCATAATGGGGTTGACTTTTGTTGGTAATTAACTTGGGCAGACAATGGATTTTCATGATGGGGTTTCATTCAAATACAAGCAGTGAGTTACCTGTTCGAATTGCAGTGCTTATAGAATCTACAGTGCAGAAGGAGACCATTCCGCCCATCGAATCTCCACCAGCCGTTGGAAAGAGCACCCTACTTAAGCCCATGTCTCCGTCTATCCCTGCAAATCAGTAGCCCCACCTAACCTTTTGGACACAAAGGGGCAATTTAGCAAAGCCAATCCCACCTAATCTGCACATTTTTGGTCTGTAGGAGGAAACCGGAGCACCCGGAGGAAACCCACGCAGACACGGGGAGAAAGTGTAAACTCCACACAGAGAGTCACCCGTATAGGCAGCTGGCTGTTGATGGTGGGAAATCAGACAAGACTGCTGCTTTTTAAATGGACGAAGGGTTGTCCAACAAACTAGCCAGCAAAAAAGGCGAATGGTAGCTAAACATTAATAGTATTTTGCTCAGTCCGCCTCACACATCCGCACAGTCCTTTGACATGACAAACACTAACCAATCTTCTTGCAGAAGAAATTGGCATACAATTGGAAGCAGTCTTCAAGAACAAGTGGGCAACTTGCCAAATGAGGGTGTGATAATGAACATCATTAGGAAAGGAAGGACATGAAGCACTGCAGTTAGTGAGGCTCAAAGCCATGCATGGTAGTGGCGATTGGGCGTTTTCCGTTTCTTTCCTCTTTCCATTCACTCTCCAGCTGACATACCATGAAAACGTTGATCAATGTGTCTACTGTTGGACGATGAATGCACTTCAAAAATACTTAATTCACTGTAAAGTGCTTTGACCTATCGTGAGGTTGAGAAGGACGCTACATAAATGCAAGTACTTTGTTGATTGTGCATATTATGAATATGCATAAAGTAACTATATACAAAGTAACTCAAACATCAATCAACTAATCCAAATTTAGCATTATATATGCTCCAAGATTGTAGATTCCTAAAACAAATTGTCTTTATCTATTATTCAAGAAACATACAGCATCATATTACATGTAAGGCCAATAGCAGATACCTGTCCTGTTGGATCTCACAAGTGATAAAACAACAGCCTCTTTTTCTCTTCCTTGAAAACCATCAACAGACTTGATTTCCAACTCTGGATATTTGTTGGACAACTCTTTTCTCAGGAGTTGTACCTGTTTCACAAACAATCTCTTGTTAAAAAAAGCAGTTCAGTTACAGCTTCTGCATTCAACACCATCCTCCTCCACCATAATTTGGCTCATCTACATAGAACACACAATGCAGGAGGAGGCCATTCGGCCCATCGAGTCTGCACCGACCCACTTAAGCCCTCACTTCCACCCTGTCCCCGTAACCCAATACCCCATCTAACCTTTTTGGTCACAAAGGGCAATTTATCATGGCCAATCCACCTACACCTCTATTCTAAATTCCTCTATTCCATCCCCAAACAAAAAAGCCAACTGGTTTCCATTTCTGGTACACCACTCTTCAACTGGTCACCAGAATACACACAAGAACAGCTTAGAGCGACCATGGTCCCGTTGCTTTTAACAGAGAAGTGTGTCACACATATAACACTGCAAGATTGCGGAGTAAAGATGTGTCGAAGCTTTTCGTCTTGTACTTATCAGGGCACTTTGCAAGAAATGAAATATGAAAATGAAAATCGCTTATTGTCACAAGTAGGCTTCAATGAGGTTACTGTGAAAAGCCCCTAGTCGCCACATTCCGGCGCCTGTTCGGGGAGGCTGGTATGGGAATACTAGTATAAAGGGAAAACAACACTTTATACTGTATGAGAAGAGAATGGTTATTGGTTTGAAAGTGGACTCTGGTAGAGACATTGCCATGGAGAATGCACCAGTTGGACAACATTTGCGAAATAATCCTCAGTATGCTAAGAATTATGCTGACAACTAATTTAAGATTGTTAGTCGGACTCGCAGTGTGATGTACTTGTGTGTACTGGAAGCTACATATATTAATACACAAGGTCCTGTTCTTTGCAGACAGAAAGAACATGTACACATATTGCGCCTGTTTCAGCTAAACAAAATAAGTGACAGCCATTCACTGATTCATTCCCCAGGGCACTGCCTTGACCAATCAGTTGCCTGGTTTAAATTTCAATCAATGCCTGGCAGATATCTGTTAGTTAACTGATGCATTCACCATGGCAACACCTCTACCAATCAGAGTCCACTTGCCAACCTACCAACATTCTCTTCTCATTCAGTATAAATTATTGTTTTCCCCTTATGCTGGTATTCTTGCAAAGTGTCCAGATGAATGCAAGACAAAAAGCTTTGAAAGTCTCTTCTTCATCAATACTCAAGCTCTGCACTGCCAAACGACTACTGACAAGATTGGGAACCCACTTTATGAAGGATTTTGGTCATGAAGCCATGCATTAAAATTCTACTCGATAAGTAGGTGTGTCAGCTCCCTGTTGTCCGGTCTTCAGGACTGTATTAGGGGTCAGAGTTCAGTTCGTCAAAGAGCCAGATGCAGAGATGTGTTGCTATCTGCTGCATGTACACCGGTAGCACAGGATGATGTAACCATGGCTAATATTGTGCTGTGGCCTGGAAACTACCTCCAACGTGCTGAGCTATGGCGATGATGTAATGCAGCGGTTAGAAAGCCTATCTTCATACAACCTTCTTGTATGGCGCCTCTTCAATTTCAGCAGTAGTGAAAGAGGGCATTGTTTGCCTGCAGACCCACGTCTTAGATTTCCTGTCCCTCCATTTTTATCATTTACTTTGTGAACATTGTAGTACTGTATTCGCTATGTATGTCTAGCCTTAGCAATGATAACCAACCAAATACAGAAAATTGGATGCAAACAGTATATTAATTTTTGGGTCAGTACACTGCCCCCTTCCAACCATTAGGGTACAAACTGCACCCATAATCAGAAAAACCAAGTATTGCATTAAAAACTCACATTGTCATAATTATTTTTAAATTAAGATGTAACTTCTAAAATTTGAATGTTTCAAAATCAGAAATCAAAAACCAAATGGCTACTTTGCCTGCACAGAAACATTGGAAAACGATTAGGACATGTACCTGCAAATTGTATGGTGCTATCACAGCAACATCCTTAGGGCTGACACCAGCCTCAGTTAGGGCTTCAATATGCATTGTCACAATTTGAACTTCCCCTGGAATAAAAGTAGAATGAGTTATGACAGACTCAACACTATCAGCAATATCTTTTCATTCACATTAATTGCTTTTAGGAGTGGTTCCAAGCTCCATGCTGAAGTTGGTGCATGCTGCCCAATATCTACCAATATAATAGTATAACTCAAAGACAAAACAATAGTAATTCTGCGATCAGACACTTTTGTCTCTCCAATCTTTTCAAAAGGTGAGGAAACATCTGGCAAGATGAGGGAAAATTTAAGAAACTGAATGGTTTACTTCATGCCAAGTAAGCATATAGAGCACCAATTATTTAATTCAACCAGGACAAATTGTGTCCATGCACTAATACAAAATAACAAACAGCTTCTGCTTCCTTGTACTGGTGGGTTATCAGGTTTGATTTGAACAAAATAACTACACTTCTGTATACTACAGTTCTATCTGGCAACAACTTGCCATTGCAGCTTTCTACTTAAATACCTCACTGGCCATAACACAGAATTTTTATTTCCTCGTGATCACAATCCAAGAGACCGGGCCTACTGAAGAGCCACTGCCAATGATTTAGAACTAGGGATTTCTCAATCCAGAAGATGAGATGTTCAAGTTTTATAGTCTTAGTGACAGCAGAATTAAATCTAATATTTTAGCCCCCTCCCCAAGTTTTTAAAATCTTGGGCTGGATTTTCCCAGTCCAGTGGAGACTAGATTACAGGATTCAAGTGGGGGAAGGGAAATAAGAGGGAGCCAAACCAGCCCACCCAGCACATTATCCAGAGCTTTCCTGGGAAGTGGACAGTCAATTAAGATGGTGAAGGCCTCAAGTGGAGGCAGAATCCACAGAGTTTTCCCACCAGCGGAGAGCCCCCTCTGGTCATGTGCAGAGGCCGCCAGCTAATTGGGGGTGCAAGAACAGAAAGACCTGAGAGTGTTTGTGCACAAATCTTTGACAGTGGCAGGACAGGTTAACACAGCATTAATGAAACATGGGATCCTGAGCTTCATAACTAGACAGTACAAAAGCTAAACATTTATAAAACAGAAGTTCTGCCCCCAGCTAGATATTATGTCTTATTCTGGGAACAACGCTACTTTGGAAAGGTGAAGGCTTTGGAGAGGGGACAGAAGAGATTTACAAGAATGACTCCAGAGTTGAGGGATTGGAGTTACATGGATAGATAGAGCAGCTGGAATTGCTTTCACAAGAGCAAAAAAGGCTGGGAGGAGATTTAATAGAGGTGTTTAAAATCTTGTAGGGTTTAGATAAGTATAGATAAAATATATTGTTTCCAGTGGCTGAGAGTTATAATCAGAAGGTACAAATTTAGTGATTGGCAAAAGAGTCAGCATGAAGGAAAACATTTTAATGCAACAAGTGTTTAAAGATTTGGAATGCATTGCCTGATAGGGTTCTGGTTGCAGATTCAACAGGAGCCCTTAAAAAGGAATTGGATAAATATTCGAAGGAGGACAAAATGTAGGGACACGTGGAAATACTGACACTAACCGAATTGTTTGAAAGCGCCAGCACAAACTAAAGGCCAAATGGTCTCCTTTGTGCTGTATCATTCCACAATATCCTTTTCAGCATAAAGGACGGAATTCTCCGGTATCGGCGCGATGTCCGCCGACCGGTGCCAAAAGTCCTCCGCATCTTGGGAGGCCGAGCCCTAACCTTGAGAGGCTAGGCCCGCACCGGACTGATTTCCGCCCCGCCAGCTGCCGGAAGTGCCCCGTCAGCTGGCGCGGAAATGACATTGCCGGGCGGCGCATGCGCGGGAGCGTTAGCGGCCGCTCACGGCATCCACGCGCATGCGCTGTGGAGGGAGTCTCTTCCGCCTCCGCCATGGAGGAGACCGTGGCGAAGGCGGAAGGAAAAGAGTGCCCCCACGGCACAGGCCCGCCCGCGGATCGGTGGGCCCCGATCGCGGGCTAGGCCACCGTGGGGGCACCCCCCGGGGCCAGATCGCCCCGCGTCCCCCACTGGACCCCGGAGCCCGCCCACGCCGCCTTGTCCCGCCGGTAAGGTAGGTGGTTTAATGTACGCCGGCGGGACAGGCATTCTAGCAGAGGGACTTCGGCCCATTTGGGCCGGAGAATCGCGGGGGGGGGGGGCGCCAACCGGTGCGGCGCGATTCCCGCCCCCGCCGAATCACCGGTGCCGGAGAATTCGGTAACAGGCGGGGGCGGGATTCACGTCAGCCCCCGGCGATTCTCTAACCGGCGGGGGGTCGGAGAATCTCGCCCAAGATTTCACACAGGAACAAAATGCCCATCAAAAAGCCTAAATGGTTGGCTCAGTTCACACTTGGTGCGTGGACCATTATAGGTTCAAATTAAAGCTGCCAAATTGGTGCACAAAGACATTTGGCTTGGCTGCTTTAACTAACAAAAATTGATGTGTGAAGGAATTTTAACTCCAGCTATGGTAGGTCCAACATAGAGGGGAATATACCGTAAATGGCAAAACTCTTAGGAATATAGAAAGTCAGAGAGATCTGGGCATGCAGATCCACAGATCTTTGAAGGTGACAACACAAGTGGACAAGGTAGTCAAGAAAGCATATGGAATGCTTGCCTTCATTGGACGGAGCATTGAGTATAAAAACTGGCAAGCCATGCTACAGTTGTATAGAACTTTGGTAAGGCCGCACTTGGAATATTGCGCACAATTCTGGTCGCCATACTATCAGAAAGATGTGGAGGCTTTGGAAGTGTGCAGAGGAGGTTTACCAGTATATTGCCTGGTCTAGAGGGTGTTAGCTATGCGGAGAGGCTGAATAGACTTGGACTGTTTTCATTAGAATGATGGAGGTTGAGGGGTGACCTGATAGAGGTCTACAAGATTATGAGGGGCATGGATAGTGTGGATGGGCAGGCATTCTTTCCCAGGGTGGAGAAGTCAAGTCACCAGGCGGCATAGGTTTAAGGTCTGTGGGGCAAAGTTTAGAGGAAATGTGTGAGACAGGTTTTTTTGTACAGAGGGTGGTGAGTGCCTGGAACGTATTGCCAGGGGAGGCTGTGGAAGCAGACACATTAACAGCGTTCAAAAGACATCTTGACAAATACATGGATAGGATGGGTATCGAGGGATGCGGCACAAGGAAGTGCTGAGGGTTTTAGCCAAGGTTGGCATCATGACCGGGATAGACTTGGAGGGCCGAAGGGCCTGTTCCTGTGCTGTACTGTTCTTTGAAAGTCACTTTGGTTTAACAGCTCAGTTGCGTAGAAGAAAGACATATAAGTGTGATTATTTCCAACCTATCACCAATCAAATAGCACCTTTATTTCCTTTAGATTGTTCATCTTCTTCATCAAGTTCAAGCAGACCACATCCTGAGGTGTCTATTAGAAGCATTGGAATCTTTGTCTCTTCTGTGGAAGCAACCCCAGGCAGATCCCTAAGAATTATGGGAGCAACAGTTAATAACACAGCAAAGCTACAGCTGCATAAATATAGTCATCCATCACAAAGCTTGTATTACTGGTAAAGAGAAATCAGCCCACACAGAATAGTCAATAAAGATGATTAATTGGAGTACATGTCTATGTATGGGGTCTGCTTTACTAAAATTGCTACAGAAACATTCTGCTAGGATGCAATTAATTTTGGGGTAGTACTCATGTCTTGATTAGTCTTTGAAGCTTAGAAAGAATGAAAATAATTTCATCCTGCCTCCCACCTCCTCCTCAGTTCATCACCTCACAGTTGGCCGAGCTATTTTCAGAGAGGCATTTTGATCTAGTTCAATATTTTAACAGTTTGATATTACCAGAAAAACATTTTACAACTGTTCAATCTCACTCTCACTTATACGTCTGTTGTGCATGCATACTTACTGAATAGCATTAGCTTTAAAAAATATTATCCAGACCTTGAATCAGGATTCTGATTTGTCAAAAGTCAACCAGATTACCAAAGTGTCATCTTACACCACAGATAAACATGATTAAAAGTGGCAGGCTGCACCATTATATGTACATCAGCGGGAGGAGGTAAAGTCACAACAGGGAGGATGGACCGTGGTTATACTTAGCAACTAATGTGTGCAAAGGCCACAAGTAAAGGTAAGGCTTAAAGTTAGCTCTGAGAAACTGCAGAACCAAGCTCCGCAGGTTAATAATTTAAAAACAACTGATATAGGAACACAGGAATAGAAATATGCCTGTTTCAGCTTTACGAACTGAACAGACAAACAATGTAACCTTCCTTGTGAGTGGATGACCGCACAACTATTGTGTTATTTTTAAAAATATATTTTTGGGCAATATTGCATTATCCTATAAAGAAGGCTATGTCTGTGTGCATGAATGATTTAATTTAGCTGGAGAAAAATTAATATAGACAACTTGTCTGGGAGAGTTGAGATGAGGGTAAAGTTGCTAAATTTGTAAGAAGAGGCCATGGTGAAGTGGACTTATAAGTAAATAGGGTAGGTTTAGAAAGTTACATTAGGAGATATATAGAAACTTAGCTTTTCAGTTGCTACATTTCAAAGGGGAGTAAGGAACCTTTACAACTTATAAATGTAACATAAGTAAACAATGGGAGGTCATTAAATATTATTTGACCCAAAAGGGGAGGCAATAGGAAAAAAATGAAAGCTTTTTATATTTAGGAAAAGTTGAGTTCCAAAAAATGCTGAGGAGAATGGAAACGAAAGGGAAAAGGATATTTAAGGAAAGATGTTGAGCTGAGTGTTGTTGGCTGGGTGGAGAACACATCTTGGGACCAGCTCTGTGCTGAGAGGTGTAAAATCTGAAACAGCCATCAAGAAATCAGAAAAGCCTTTGGTTTCAGAAAGCATTCTTGTTTCTGAATTTTCTTGGATTTCCACAGCAGAGTGGAATTGAGTTTGAGTAGTCATGTGGTACACCTTCATGGCGCTAACAGCAGTTTTGCCTTGGGTAATATTGCCGGATTTTTAGAGTTACAAATCTACAAGGGAGTGTTTCTAAGAGAGTGTATACTTGTGTGTTGTGACCACGCGGGTTCTTTTGCGGAGGTTTTGAAAGACTGTTTTAACTGTGTAACTTTGATCTCATGTGCTTGAGTTTTTGTTTCTATGGGATAAATCTTTTCATTGTTCAAATCCCAGAAGTGTAACTATAATTCTATTCTCCTGCGATCAGCAGTTTGCTCTCTTGTTTCAGAATACAAAAAAGGGTTATGATCAGTAAGACAAGTTTTCCTCTGCGATTTGGCTTGCTGAGCAAATAACATCCATTGTGTTTGTAACACTTCGAGTGCTGTTCATTTCAATGCTGATCCCCACTTTTATTGCTTTGAAATCGCCAATGGTCATCCTCCAGTGCTGGACAATTTGACACTGCAGACCTGATATTTGGGATTATCAGTGTGTGAAGTTATACATTTTGACAGAAAGAGTGAGGAGAGACCACATGAAGTAAATCAATATCAATATTGTCCAATAGAATTTTGAAGCTTGTCAAACTTGTGGCCATCAGGTAACCACATACATCACATGACACAAGATATTCGCAATGTTAATAAAATACACAATCTTTTGAAAGCAAATTTGAGGTTTTAAACCATCAGCAATCAGGACGAATACACTTCCTGCCAGAGCCAGGAGAATACTTCAAAAGGGTTTTGCAATCCATCTGCTTCACAAAGTAAGCCAGCTATATACACTGTCAAAGAGTGGGACCATCTGTTAAGTGATATGTTCTGTTTCTGACAGTGCACTCCAATTTATTTAAATAATATTGTTCAAGAGTAAATTGTCTCTATTTCATCAGAATTCATAAATTAGGAGACTCTGGGAAGGAAAATAATTTACGTATTTGCTTTTGCATTCAGACTCTTCCACTGCTTACGCTCTGTCGCTGCCATTTCAGAACGCAATGTTGGGACATTAAATAGACTTTTGGCTCAAGACCAACCTCCTGTAATCTCTCCTTTTATGCCAATGCCCTGTTCCTTTCAAAGAGAACAAAGAAGAACAAAGAAAAATTACAGCACAGGAACAGGCCCTTCGGCCCTCCAAGCCTGCGCCGATCCAGATCCTCTATCTAAAACTGTAAAGAACAAAGGCATGTTTCAAAAAATCTAATAAGATGAAGTCAGGATATATTTGAATGTTGCCCCATCACCCTCATGAAGGCACATTTCAATCCTCATCGACAGCCATGCAGCACTGTCAGTCACTCACACATCTCAACTGCTTAGCAAAACCCGTCAACTCCCAACTAAACAAAATCAAGTTCTTCAGTAAGCATCTTGTGTCACCAGATTCCACAAGAAAACTTTGAGAGCGATCGCTGCCCTTCTGAAGACTGGCCCAACTTTCACAGCATTCCACACATTTAAATTTATCAGAACGGGAACAGAAAAGGTAATAAATGGTTGACTACTTTTCTTGTTTCATTGAGTTCCAGGTCAAGAGAAATTGAGAATAGTGGGTGGGATTCTCTGTAGCCCGACGCCGGAATCAGGTTTGGCAATCGGGCGGAGAATGGACTCTGACGCCGAAATCGGGGCCAGTGCCAGTTTGACACCGGTCCACCATGCTCCGCCCCCTCCAAAACGGCATAATCGTGACACGCGTCATTTCAGCTCCACCCCGGATGGGCCGAGTTCTCGACGTGCGGGGCACGTGTGGTCTGAGCCGGTGTGCCGGCTGTGGACTGTGTCCAGCGCCGCCATACTCGGCCGGGATCCATGCCGGTGGCTGGAGGTTGACTGCTACGGCTGGGGGGACTGGTGGGGGATGGCCAGGGGGTGGGCTGTGGGGTCGCGGTTTGCGGGTTAGATTGCATGCAAAGCCGGCACCATGTTCTACGGCGCAACTGGTGCAGGTCGTCAGCCGTGTGCGTGTGCATGCGCAGCCCGGAACCCAGCTGTTTACGGCGCAATCCGCGGGCTTTTCACATGGCGCCAGGGCTAGTCCTTTACCAGAACCGGAATCGGTGAGGGGTTCACGCCGATTTGTCGGTCGTGAAACACCACGGTTCCCATGCCAGCATCGGCACTTGGCCACAGAATTGGAGAAATCCCCACAGTGTTTTCACTTCTGAATATTTAAGGATGTTTGGCATTTTGTGAAATTAGCAAGAAAGAAAAAGGAGGAGGGATTGTTCTGTTAATAAAGGATGAGATCTATCCTTGGAAGAACAAGATATAGAACGCAATTCTCCAGAAAAATCTTGAAGTGTGGTAGCGAGCACGAATTGCCTCGAGCTGCCCGACACTCGGCCCAGCGAGACCGTCAACGCAATTCAACGTTCATCGGTCCACTTAACAAGGCCTCACAGTCACCTCACCGCAAATGAAGGCTCGCCTGCTGATTCGCCGGACCGCACTCACCAGCACCCCGCTAATAAGGTTGAGCAGCACTTAAGCTGCACTTGCTCAGCCATCCCCAGAAAGCTTGCAATAATGGCGCCCAGGAGACCAGCTCCAAGATTCGGAGATGCTGACCTGGGGAGGCTGCTAGACGCCATGGAAGCCAGGAGAGGTGTCCTAGTCCCCTGAGGGTCCGGGAGAGTCATCCACAAGGTAGCCAATGCTGCCTGGGATGAGGTGGTGGCAGCTGTCAGCTTGAGGAATGTGACCAGGAGGACTGGCCTTCAGTGCCAGAAAAAAGTCAACGACCTACCGGGCAGGACGAGTGAGTAGACACCAATGTTCCCCCCCTCCCCAAAGGAGCATCCACACCCCAAATCCACCATGCGACTCCAGCCCTTCTTCACCCCCCTCTCCCCTCAACCCCCCCCCCCCCCCCCCCCCCAACCCCTCCTCCACCACTGTGAACCACACGTGTGGCTAACAATGCCCCCTCTATGTCTCCTCCGGAAAAGTTCTCCCATAATCGTCGGGAGAGGGCCCGGGCTGGTGGAGGGGTGCCGGACATAAGGATCCTCACCTCCTTTGAGGAGCGTGCCCTGGAAGTAAATCAATATTAATGACCGGTGTGGCCAAGGACAGATCGGTCACCCACGCGGAGGCTGACGGATGCCACAGAGGTGAGGAACCATCGAGCTTCACCCGGGGGACATGCCAAACGTGAGTTGTTATTCTGACTGACCCATCCCTCCCACTGACCACACGTCCATATGTCCATTCTCCCGCAGGTCCTCCAGCCGACGGTGCTGGGCCATCCCAGGAGGCACCCTTTCCTGACTCCGAGGAGAACACCTTAGAGGAGAGTTCCGAGGATGCCACTGTAGTCACGGCACAGCTGTCATCCCCACCCGCGCAGATACACACACCTTGGTGGGACATGTTAGTGGACAGCTTCGGTGGCACAATCTGGTGAGTCCCACATCGCTGATGATGCACATGGGGTGGAGGCAGCAACCCCCAGGCAAGACAGCAGTTGGAAGGCTGCTTGATCCCAGGACCCAGCTGGGTGCCAGCCTGATGCTGAGCCTGTGGTACAGAGGTACCCGGAGCTGATGGAGATGATCGGAACCAACCTCGAAGTTCAGAGGGAGGTGTCAGCGTCACTCTAGCAGATCGATAGCCGTTTGGACGAGTCTCAGAGGCTAGGGGCACAGGAGATGAATGGCACCGAGACCAACACTGGTCGGGTGGCGACCACAGTGAAGAGCCTGGCGCCCGACATCGGCACCATGAGTCCAAGACGTCGCGCAGTCGGTGACAGCCATGGCTGAGGATCTCGACAGAATGTCTGCCTCACTGGAGGATGTCACCCAGTACCAGGCCGACCTTGATGAGGTTCTGCGGGACATGTCCCGTTCTCAGACGGGCATGGCCGAGGTGATGCAGAGCCTGTCCCGGTCGCAGATGGGCATTGCTGAGGTGCTGCAGAGCATGTCCCAGTCACTGAGTATCACTGAGGTCATCGACACTATGGTGCAGGCATCGGGGAGCCGCCAGGGACAGCAGAGCCAGATGATGCAGGGGCAGTTCGAACGAGTTGCCCCTCCATCCCAAAGTGATCCCTAGGGCTCTATGGACACCGGTTGGGAGGAGGCGGCGTGGGGTACCAAGCCGGACCCGGCCCATAGAGTGGTGACTGTGGCCACCAGCTTCCCGGAGTCCCACCCCTCTGATGAGGTTGTGACTCGAAAACAGCATACGGGACTGGGCGGCACAGCTGTGCATGTGCCGTCGACAGGTGAGCCAGGGCCCTCTGGCCCCAGAGGACGCCCGTCAGAGGCATCGAAGACCACGGGACGAGGTAAGTAGCTGGCTGCCTTCACCTCAGATGTGCATCCTGGGGAAATGCCTATACATATTCGTAGAGCTAGGAGGGCCAGGCACATTGAAGATCACTGAGGGCATCATCGGGAGTCAGGTTTGTACAACACATTAAGCACCTTTTCGCACAACCATTATGATGCCTTTATCACTTCCTTCCGCACTATGGGCTGACCCCCGGACCCTTTGCCCATCTCTCCAGGCATCCCCCCTCCCCACTCCCCGTGGCGTTCACCCACCCTTTGACCGTGGAAATGAGCCTGGAGCTGTGTCCCATACCCTGTGTGTTCGGAGGTTGCATGTGTGGTGTTGCCTCCCGCAGTGTTCAAGCACAGTGTCCTCCATCAGGGTGTGGTGGGATGCTATGCAATGGCCCCCACATTCTATATGGCCCGCCCACCCACAGGAATCCTCTTGGCATGTGTTAAGTGCTCACTTAACCACGACTGCCAATTCCCTGGCCTTCAGCCGCGCAGCCAGAGGCCTCAACAGTTGGTGGGTGGTCGTTAGGGCAGACGGGCAAGGACAGGGGCTGCGCCCAGAACGGGTACACACAATCCAGGGTTAGCATAGTGGTGCTGTGAGCGTTTACAGCCCCCCCCCCCCCCCCCCTCCCCAGCACACAACCCCTTGGTGGCTCACCCCTACGGAGGGTCCCCCACCCCCCACCAAGCACAGGGGCGGCATGCCCAGCAACCTAGGGATCTTGGCCTGTGAGCAAAGATGTCCACTCACCTCCTCGGCTCCCCACAGAAGCCCTTCCGCCAAGCCCTTCTGACAAGGTAGGACGGACTGGATGCAGGATGATATTCCCCTGGCTGGCGCTCTAACAAGGAGTCTCAAATCTCAGGATACGGGGTGGGCCATTTAGGACTCAGATGAGAGATTTCTTCACTCAGAGGGTGGTGAACCTTTGGAATTCTCTACCACAGAAGGGAGGTCAAGTCATTATAAGAGGAAATAGAGATTTCTATCCTCTAAAGGTGTCAAGGGGTATGATCAAGGATCAGGCCTGATCATATTGAATGGTGGAGCAGGCTCGATTGGCCAGATGACTACCCCTGCTCCTATTTTTCGGTGTCCATTCGAAGATGCGACTCGGGAATTCATAACGGGAAAGGGCACAGAACTTGAACAAGTATTTTGTACCTGTCTTCACAGTAGCAGGCACAAAAACATTCCAAGAATAATAATAGAAAATCAAAGGGGAAAAGAGAGGGAGGAACATTAAACGATTACTATCACAAAGAAAATGTACTAGGCAAATTAATAGGACTAAAGGCTGACAAGTGCACTGGACCTGATGGTTGCATTCTAGGGTCTTAAATGAAGTGGCTGCAGAGACAGTGGTCTGGAAAACTGCAAAGGTAACACTTCTATTCAAGAAAGAGGGAGACAAAAAGCAGGAAAATATAGGCAACTTAGCCAAACATCTGTCATTAGGAAAATGCTGGAATCCATTATTAAAGTAGTAGCAGGACATTTAGAAAATCAGATAACAATCAAGCAGAGTCAATCTCCTGACGGAGGGGTAGACTTGCGTGAAGGATCATTCTGGACTGAAGGGATTGCCTCATGAAGAAAGGTTCAGTAGGTTGGGCCAATATTCATTGGAGTTCAGAAGAATGAGAGGTTATCTTATTGAAACAGATTAGGTTCTGAGGGGGATTGACAGGATGGATGCTGTGGACGGGAAATTAATGAGTTGCCCACTTAGAAGCATGCTGGGAAATGCTTGACTATAGTTTAACACTGCTTTTGAATGAAAATAAGCAGGTCAGGTAACGTAAACAAAATACTGCTTAATATTTTGGACTCGGATTTATTATGAGGAGTTGTTCTTCTGAAGGACAACAAAATGCCGAGAATGGTTTTTAAACCAAGAGCAAAACATTCATATTTCCACTTGCGTATGTTCTCAAGGTTTATCTCTTCAAAGTTGTTTATTTCACACTATAAATATAATGGTTTTCAAGTGTATAACTCAGAGTGCTGTGGAATGGCTATGCAGCCAGACCACTCCCCTCGCCGCAAATATTTGTGTAAATAAATTTCCTTAAATCGAACCTCAAAGAATTTGTCTTTAATCGATCTAGAATTAGAGGACACAGTTTCAAAATAAAAGACCTCCCATTTAAAAAGAAGATGAGGAGTAATCTCCTGTCTCAGCACTCAGCAGGTGGGTGATCTTTGGAATTCTCTGCCCTCGTGAGCAGCGGAGGCTGGATCATTGAACATATTTAGGGCTGCGTGAGACAGATTTTTGATCTACAAGGAAGTCAAGAGTTATGGACGGCAGGCAAGTAAGTGGATTTATGGCCTCAATCTTATCAGCCATGATTTTATTGAATGGTGGAAGATGTTCAAGAGCCAAATGGCCTCGACCTGTTTTTATTTATTGTGTTCTTATACTCTTAAAATGTTCAATGTTTTTTCACAGGAGCTTTATCAAACTAGCGTTTGACATAACAGGCCAGAATGGGAGGAGTATAGAGGTGTATGAGGCAAGTACGTTGGGAGGAAGTTACAGAAATAGGAAAAGGTGATGCCTTGAAGAGATTAAAGAAGGATAATAATTAAAAAACATGCGACTTTGTTGATCAGGAGCTAATGCAGGTCAGTTAGCACAGGGGTAATGGGTGAACAGGACTTGGTGCAAGTTACAATACAGGCAGCAGAGTTTAGGATGAACTCACATTGATGGAGGGTGGAAGACAGGATGCCAACCAGGCACACTGGAATTATTATGAACTGTATATTCTTCATCTTCCGGTTCGGAGGTAAAGTTATTGGCCCGAAATATTAACCATTTCTCTCTCCAGGGATATTGCCTGGGTGTTGCCAGGATTTTCTGCTTTCGTTTCACTATCATACTTACTTGAGCAAGTGTTCTGCCACCATCTTGTGAGCTGTGAGTCGTCCATAATACATCTGTTTGGAGGCCCATTGCATTATAGCATCGTGCATTCGATACTGTACAGTCAGCATTCTCACCACCTGTTCACCAAATCTCTGGATTAGCCGTTCCATCAAACTGAGTGATAGGCCATTAGCTGCAGCTCTGTTGGGAGTGTGCAAAGGACAGTTCAGCTGTGAAGAACACCCAAACATGACAGACAGATATATTCAATTAAGAACAGAGCACAACTCAATAACTTTTGGGATCATACTAAGTTTTCAAATTTGCTGATAATCTGCAAAACTAATCACAGTGGAAGAAAACTTACCAGACTCCATTAGATTGCAGAAGACATTGTGAAATAATTAAGCATTTTAAACTGAACACATTCAGTCAAACAACTTTAATGGAGCTTTATTAAAGTGTTTATTCAATGGAATGCTTCCCTTTAACTCATCATCCAAAACAGTCCTGTACTTTGCAGCTGCTGCTGTGACAGGCTGATAATGTGAACTTTTACATCATCACCAAGCAGTACTTACAAGTTAGCCGAGGAACAGCAAACCTCGATTTTTCTTCCCCCAATTTCTTTACAAAAGCTTTCAGTTTTACAACTAAACTTAAACTGTGACTGACTGAAAGAGTTCTGCCCAACCCAACCAACTCAGCCTCTAGTGAGGTCCTCCCTGTGATTACTTGGTGTGCACATGCACTTACTTCCCCAGAAGATACTGCACCCTCAGTGTCAACCTAGTTAGTTAAGGAAAGGCAAATGGCTGCTCCCAGAGCTTCCTAACGATGCTCTTAAATCAGAAAGTGCAAGGTTGCAGTCTTCATTTTTAATTCAGTCTTAAGGTATCGGTGGTGTTAGCAAGTCAGGCATTTGTTGCTCATCCCTAGTTGCTCTTGAGAAGGCACCGCAGTCCTTATTGTGGAGGTACACCCTCGATATTTTTAGGTAGGGATTTTAAATGTTAAGACCCAGCAATGCCTTTCCAAGTTGAGATGAGGGGAAGGGAACTTCAAAGTGATACTGTTCCCATGTATCAGCTGACCCAAGTACTTCGACAAGGTGGAGGTAGTGGCTTTTGCATCCATGATGATTCAATCTCTCAAATTCCATGCATCTGTCTGACGAGGTGTCTAACATTCACTCAGCACTTGTCTACAATGGGGATGAGGAGCTCACTATATGAATGTAAACCTATGCTCTATCACACAGCAACATAATTTTCTACTTTGAATTATCTGTTCTGACCCCTTTCCAGAAGACAATGACTCATGCTGTGCTATGGTTCAAGGCACCAACAGTACCTCATCCATCAAATCACAGAACGGTTACAGCACAAAAGTCGACTATTCGGCCCATCCTGTCCATTTCAGCTCTCTACAACTCCCCTGCCTTTCCCTGGTAGTCCTGCAAATTCTTTCTCTCAATATAATTATCCAATTCCCTTTTGAAAGACACAAGTAATGCTCCCTCCACCACCTTTCAGACAGTGTATTCCAGATTCCAACCACCTGCTGCATAATAAAAGATTTTCCTCATGTCTCTGTTATCTCTTTTGCCAACCCAGCCAGTCATTCTTTATGCGGAAGCTTGTAAAATTCACCTCACCTGATTGAGGTCTACAAAATTATGAGAGGTATGGACAGAGTGGATAGCAACAAGTTTTTTCCAAGACTGGGGGGTGTCAATTACAAGGGGTCACGATTTCAAGGTGAGAGGGGGAAAGTTTAAGGGAGATGAGCACGGAAAGTTTTTTACGCAGAGGATGGTGGGTGCCTGGAACGCTTTGCCAGCGGAGGTAGTAGAGGCGGGCACAATAGCATCATTTAAGATGCATCTAGACAGATATATGAACGGGCGGGGAACAGAGGGAAGTAGATCCTTGGAAAATGGAAGACAGGTTTAGATAAAGGATCTGGATCAGCGCAGGCTGGGAGGGCCGAAGGGCCTATTCCTGTGCTGTAATTTTCTTTGTTCTTTGTAATCCATGTTAATATTTAAACCCATGTATAATTGTTAAACTAAAGGGGGGGGGGGAAGTATAGGAGTATTGTTTCATATCATAGAATTTATTGTGCAGAAGGAGGCCGTTCGGCCCATCAAGTCTGCACTGGCTCTTGGAAAGAGCGCCCTACTTAAGCCCACGCCTCCACCCTATCCCCGTAACCCAGTGACCCCACCTAACCTTTTTGGACACTAAGGGCAATTTATCATGGCCAATCCATCTAACCTGCACATCTTTGGACTGTGGGAGGAAACTGGATCATCCAGCGGAAACCACGCAGTCACGGGGAGAACGTGCAAACTCCGCACAGATAGTGACCCAAGCCAGGAATCGAACCTGGGACCCTGGAGCTGTGAAGCAACTGTGCTAACCACCATGCTGCCCCAACATAATCCTATTTTTTCACATTTATCATTTCTTTTGGTTGTTAAAACTAATTAGCAGTCCTGTGACTCTGTTCCTTCATGTTTTATTAAAAAAACATAAAAGTTACAGTCTTTTGAGCCAGACTTCCATTCTGCGATCTTCCCTTCGAGTTACAACATCAGCTGTGATCGTAACAAAAGTGGGGGCTCATCCAAGATTTAAAAACGTGGAGAAACTGGATGCTGAATAGTAAGACGTAGTGTCTGATTTATTGTTAAGTGGTGGGATCTGTGACTCCCTAAAAGGAGTAAGTGGGTTACTGAGGTATTTGACAAAAGAATTGAAGTTACTGTGACACATAGTTTACAGGCAGAATTCAAAATGGGATTGGAAATTGATCGGACTTTCCTAAAGATGGAAGATGTAACTTTGGTTGGTTTACAGAAAGTAACCAAGTCAGTTAACTGAATTGGCAGAAGAATTGGAGTTGGGATTACCTGCAGGGTAAGGAAAGGTGACATGATTAAAAGCATGGTGAAACATTTGGAATTGCAAGGGTTGTCAGATAGACCAAGAATTTTGAAAAATGAGGAAAATGAATGAGCTAAAATTCAACTACAAATGAAACAATTAGAAATGAAGGAAATTATTTATTTTGACATGGTAGCGAACAGATGAAATGACCAAAAGAAAGTTGGACATTAGTTTTACAATGTAGATTGGTGGGCAGAACTAGTGAGATGTATGCATTATTATCGGAAGAGGTATCTGTAGATTATGATGTGCTAAGGAAAGCTATCCTTAGGGTGTATGGGTTCGTTCCTGAGGCGTACGACAGAAATGTCAAAACTCAAGAAAACAGCCAGGGCAAAACTCGTATTGAATTCAAGATAGTGAAGCAAATATATTTTGAATGATCAATATGGGTTTTAAGGATGGAGAGAGCATTTGAAGCCCTTAGAGAGGTGACTCTTTTAGAATAATTTAAAGATTCACTTCCTTTGGTTATTACAACTCATGTTGCGGAACAAAAAGTTAAAATTGCTAGACAGGCAGCAGAGTCAGCAGATTATTGCAAATTTGTCCATTTTTTTCATCATCCTTTTAAAAAAAAATTTTTTTTTAGAGTACCCAATTCATTTTTTTCCAATTAGCATGTTTAATTCACCTACTTCGCACATCTTTGGGTTGTGGGGGCGAAACCCACGCAAACACGGGGAGAATGTGTAAACTCCACACGGACAGTGACCCAGAGCCGGGATTGAACCTGGGACCTCGGCGCCATGAGACTGCAGTGCTACTACTGCGCCACCGTGCTGCCCTCCATCATACTTTTAAACATGAAAAGGACAGGAAATGGAAAGGAGAAAAGAAAGCAAATAGTCAAGAAAGAGATGGAACAGTTGGGAATGGTCAGGACATTTCACCTCAGATCAAAATGGAAATTGCTGAGGGTGGAAGTGACATTCGGAAGCTTAAGTGTTTCCATTCTAACCAAGTGGGACATATTCGGGCAGAATGTTGGAAGTTAAATGAAGACCAGTTGCAGTTGTAGGAAAGAAAGCATCTGAAAAGGAAATGGCTCTAAAAACTGTCGCAATGGTGCAGGTGAAACGTGCTCCTTCAGAATCAATGAGAAAGGGGGATAAGTCTCAAGATAGTTCAGAGCATTATTTGAGTACTGGTGAAGTAATTCGGGGTATTGAAGGTTCTGGATGTTTTGTTTCAAAGGGAGAACTTTTCCTTTACTCGTCTAACAAAATAAGTAAACAAAATAACAATTTTGAGTGATAGTGGAGCAGATCAATCATTGATGGTAGCTGATGATGCAATTTGTATTCCAGGAGGTTTTATGAAAAAAACTGTATTAATTAGAGTTATTAATAGAAGGAATGATCCTGTTTCTTTGTGTGAAGTTAATTTAAGAAGTAACTTTGTAAATTGGAGTTGCTATGGTGGGAATTATTGCTAAATTACCTATTGGAGGAATAGATTTAATCAGAGGTAATGATTTGGTTTGTGGAGACAGTAATGTGATGACAATTGATCATGGCGATCTTTTTCCATTGATCTGCTGCCAAGGTTACTGCAACTGATCAGCAGACCCCTGAGCAAATTCCTAGTGAGACTGTCTTTAATATACTAGAATTTTTGAACATGGTGATTTTAACAAACCTTTGAAAATCAATGTGGAGAAAAATGAGACACTTAATGCAGATAACAAGCAATTGAAGGAAAACCTGATTAATACAGAAAATGAACTTTCATGAATGAAAGAGGAGTTTGTGAATGATAAAAGAGAACTGATGAGAACAATTTAGAATCAGTTAGGGAAAGTGGGACATTTGACTGAGGAATTGGCAAATGTTGATCTTCAGTTTAATATTGGTGAACTTCAAACAATTATGAAGTGGAAAATGCCTTGAACAAGAAAAGGAGGTTCTGGTAAATCAGAATAATTGGTTAAATGCAGAATTAAAAAAACAAAACTAACGGACTATTAGAATTTCGGCGCAAAAAGAAAATGAGATTTTTGAACTTCAAAGCAAAATGGAGGAATTGAAGAAGATGGATGGTAGGGAATGGCACAATTCGAAAGTTGTTCCTGATTAAAAACCCATTGTGGAATACTAATACAGATGAGCAAAGAACAGATCCAAGTGATATTCCTGATGCATCAAAGTCAATAATGAACAATAAGAAAGCAACTGAAGTACTTGAAAAATTGGAAATTACGAATTGTCAATCAGAAGTACTGAAATTGCAAAGTGCTCTTTCTGAGTCAATGATCAGAGACGATGATTTTAAAATCCTTGTCGGTCATACTACACAAGATATAGTAGTTGGAAGAAAGGCAAGTGTACAGTTGACCAAAGATCATTCAAACTCTACTGAGAATTGAATGAATGAGAATTTTAATTCAACAGGATTGATCCTGTGATGGATTGATCTCGAGTTAAAACTTGACAGGTTCAAAAGGTTATTCCTGACACAACTGAACAACGAGAAAGAAAGAAAGAATTCTGAGATCCAGAGAAAAAGGGTGTAAAGTAGAGAATATTAAATAAAATAGGTCCCGAATTGTGTTTTGGTTAGGTCGAAACAAAGAGGGCTGGTGACGAAATGACGTCCAGTAAAAACCAAATTCGCAGAGAATTAACCCTTGCCTGTTAACAGCTGAAGATGTATTTATGGTGCACAGGAATTGGGAATGACAACATTTTAGGTTTGAATTGTCAGACGTGTCAAGATTAATTAACCCACTTTGGCCCAAGCATAATAAATATTTTGTGTTTCGCTTTATAAGTAACTGCAAGTGGAACACGATTTGCTTCCAGAATTTGAGATTTAAAATCTAGGGAAGGGGGGGGGGGCAGACATCTCGCGCGATGTTACGGAAGACAGAATAGTTGGATGCATTCACCAGTCTTAAACAAGTCCTAGCAACAGCGTCGGCATTACTGTTGCCACATTTGACTTGTTCCCTTCCACATATCTGGCCATAATAATGGGAATTACTACACTGCCATACTGACCCAACAAGATGGAACTTATAAGCAACCTGTAGCCTATTGCCTCAAACAAGAAATCAGCAGTTGCAGCTAGACATAGGAAATCCATATAGAACAGTGCAGATTCTGAACATGAAAGATTGAAAATGATCTCAGACTCTAGAAGGTCTCATGGGTAGGTGTATATTACTTAAATGGGTGGATTACAGTAGTAGTTAAGGACAAGATAAACAACCAAGTGGGATATATGAACATTGAAGAAAGGAATATGTAGGTGATGTATAGATGGGAGTTTAGGAAGTGAATAAGTTTAGGAGAAGTGCCATTAGAGGCCATTGTGACCCTGTCTGTCAACGGGCTACGGCGATACGAATGGAGAGCCAAGAACAAGGCGGGACGAATCTACTTGATGGGTAACGAGAACAACGAAGATAAAAAATAATTGAATTTAAAGGGGTTTAAGACCATTAAAAAAAAATACATAGAGTTTAGGTAGTTCCCTTGGATACAAGGACAGAACTTCTTCTGAGGAAGAGATGAACTAACATTAATGAAAATGTAAAATCCAACAACACTTTAAGAATTTCTGGGGTGTGTAAAAGCAATGTAATTTAGCAAGTTACCTTAAAAAACAAGGGGTGAGATTCTCCCTTCTGGGGACTAAGTCCCCACGCCCGCCGGAAAACAGGTGAGAATCACTCCGGACTTTTTTCTCGAAGGTCCGGGGTGATTCTCCGTTTTCAAGGGGGCTAGCAGGGCCCCGGCGTGCGTCCCGCAGCTCTGGCTGCCGGCAGGGCCCTGCAGTTAAGCCTGCGTGGCTGCGCATGCGCACGGCGGCCGGCCGCGCGAGTACGCGACGGCCGTCTTCGCGCTGGCCCCCGCGCAACATGGCGGAGCGGAGGAACATAGGCCACCCCCGGAATGAGCACGCCCGCTGATCCTTAGCCCCCGATCGTGGGCCTGGCCACCGTGGAGGCACCCTCCGGAGTCGGATCCTCCCCCCACCTCCCCCAACCAGGACGGCCTCTGTAGCCAGAACGCCAAGGTCCTGCCGGGTGGGACCATACGTGAACCACGCCGGCGGGACTTGGCGGGCATTCGGCCAGTCGAGCGCGGAGAATCGCCGCGGGGGTCGCTTTCAACTGCCCCCGACCAGCGCTGTGTTGCTTTTGTCGGATTAATGTCGGATTTCCAGCGTGACCGGCTATTCTCCGCGCCAGGCGCGACTCCGGCGCAGAGGGTCGGATAATCCTGCCCAAGATGTCAGTTAAGTCAAAGAACCAAAATGTTACTGCCTGGAATCAAATAGAAGCTTTTTAATGATATTATGAAGGTATTTAATAGGATTGCAAACATTCTCCAGGGTTCGTGATTGGGATAGGATTCAGTAATTGAGGGTAGACAATAGAGACAGGAAATTAATAACATAGCATCAGGTCACGTTTTGCTTGTTTTAAATGATTTGCGAGTTACAAAGATTGTGAAGACACTCTAGTACGCACACTTACAGGAGGAAACACAATAGAGTTAATAAACACAAACAGCAGTAGAGTTATTATGTGGGGCATCAAATGCCCACCCAATCTCAGACTCAAGGTAGAGAAACCAATGTTAAATGATTTATTTCAGCTTGGTTAACACATTGTTTAAGTATGCCAACTCAATACAATTCTATACTGAATTCTGGGTCACAAACGCATCCCATGACTCAGTCTGAGCATCATGCTCAAATTTGACAAAAGAAAACCAACATATGGGGCGGGATTCTCCGCAATCGGCGCGATGTCCGCCGACCGGCGCCCAAAACGGCACGAATCAGTCCGGCATCGCGCCGCCCCAAAGGTGCGGAATTCTCCGCATCTTGAGGGGCCGAGCCCTCACCTTGAGGGGCTAGGCCCGCGCCGGAGTGATTTCCGCCATGCTGGCTGGCAGGAAAGGCCTTTGGCGCCCCGTCAGCTGGCGCGGAAATGACTTTGCCGTGCGACGCATGCGTGGGGACGCATGCGCGGGAGCGTCAGCGGCCGCTCAAGGCAGCCCCGCGCATGCGCAGTGGAGGGGGTCTCTTCCGCCTCCGCCATAGTGAAGGCCATGGCGAAGGCGGAAGGAAAAGAGTGCCCCCGCGGCACGTGCCCACCCGCGGATCGGTGGGCCCCGATCGCAGGCCAGGCCACCGTGGGGGCACCCCCGGGGCCAGATCACCCCGCGCCCCCCCCAGGACCCTGGAGCCCGCCCGCGCCGCTTTGTCCCGCCGTTCGAAAGGTGGTTCAATCCACGCCGGCTGCCGTGGGTTGACAGCGGCGGGACTTCGGCCCATCGCGGACCAGAGAATCGCCGGGGGTGGGCCCACCGACTGGCGCGATTTCCGCCGAACGGCGCGCCGCCTTTCCCGCCCCCGCCGAATCTCCGGTGGCGGAGAATTCGGGACATGGCGGGGGCGGGATTCACGTCGGCCCCCGGCGATTCTCCGACCCGGTGGGGGGTCGGAGAATCGCACCCATGGCCTTAAGGCAGTGACGCAAGATGTCAAGCTTGAACAATCACTACGGGCACAGCCTATCTACCTCCCTCAACAATCCACGTCCCTCACAATCAAGTCCGTTGTGCTAAAGAAAATAAGTATTAAAACATTCAGTCTCGTGGATTGAATTAGTGCAGTTAACTTGTGGTGTTTAAGGGAAGTGAAGTCATACTAATCAACCATTATTGATTTTGTAGGTTTAGAATTAAGCTCTGTAATTAACTCTTGTAATTCTTCAGTTTTGCAGATTACTGAATCACTGTTGATTTTATACAGATTTTGTGCACTGTTAAAGGTAAGAAACTCGTTCCAAAGAAGCACGGAGAAAAGTCAGAGCAGCCTTCCAATAACTTGTCCAAAAACAGAATGTGCAAAGACAAAGTTCAGGTGTGGCGGAAGCACACAAACGTCCAAACAACCTATCTACCAACCCTTCAGATGTGACAGTCCACAAATTTCAAATTGGATGAACCAGCCATCACAAAACTCATCAAATCAGGCTGGAAGCAAGTCTTTCTCAATACCAAGGAACTGGCAAGAGAAGGTCAAAAAAGTAGATTTCAAGGAGAGTCTTAAAAGGATAGCGAGATAAAGAGATGAGGTGTGAGTGAATGCCCTTGATTTCGAGGACGCATTTGAGAGAGTGTGGCATCAAGAAGACCGTGTAAAATTGAAATCAAAGGGAATCCGGGAGAAAAGCTCTCCACTGACAATGAGTCATACCAAGCATAAAGAAAGATGGTTGATCTGGAAGGGTTGTCGGGCGAGGAAGCTAGAGATAAGAAAGAGCAAGGTCATGGAGGAAATTGAATACAAGGATGAGAATTTAAAATCAAGGCATGCTGGACCAGGACCCAAAGAAGGTCAGTGGGGATAATTGATGAATAGGATTGGTGTGAGTTAGGGCATGAGCAACAGAGTTTTGGATGAGTTCAAGTTAATGAGGGTGGGAAATGGAAGGCTGGCCCAGACAGCATTGGAATAATCCAGTCTTGAGGTAATAAAGTCATGGAACAGGATTTCAGCGGTAGGTGAGCTGAGGATAAGGCAGACTGCTCCTGTTAAGAGTTGCAAATAGGCAGTTTTAGCAATGGAGTAGGTCAGTAGGTCAGGAGCTTATCCCAGAGTCAAATATGATGCCAAGATTGTGAACAATTTGGTTCAGCCGTAGACAGTAACCAAGAAACGTGAAGGAGCCTGAAACCAAAGAACAGAGTTTGTGGCAGGGGTTTAAGAGAATGTTTCCAGTCTTCCCAACACTTAATTGGAGAAAATTATTCAGCAGTAGGACTATCTTTATATTGGTTATAGAGCAGTGTTAGTAGAACTGGTTTGCAAAGTGTTGGCTCCAAAGTGGAAAACCTAATGTATTAGATTAGACCCAACTGGATTAGATACATCTGATAAATCTAAATTGGGATTACTGCTAACTGTGTATCACCCATGTGATGATAATAGGCATCGCCAGCATCTTGAAGGAAAAAGCAGACAGCGCATTGGACACGGACTGATTTCAACTATGATAGAGTTTGAAGTTGTTACATTCAGGGAGCACCAGTGGATTATGCATCTGTGTAGGGTTTCTAATCTGTTTTGGCATGCATTTTTGCACAATTAGATTTACACAGGTTACTCATTTCTTCAGATTAGAATCAGGTTCAGAGCTGTGCTCCGATTTTTGTACAAGTAACGTCTCTTTATGCCCCCTGGAATGTTATTTTGCCAGGGGTATCCAACAAACTAGAGGGAATATGCAGACAAGGTTTGATGTGAGGGAGAGGGGTTTTGCTAGGCAGACAGCCTCTCACTACTTTTAGTGCACTTACTTGTGAGAAATGATGGTTGGAGGAAGCTGTTTGTGGTCCCCTGCCAGGATGCATTTTGGGGCTTTCAGTAATGGTATCCAGCAACTTGCTTCCAGAGCTTGTGCACACTCATCAATCACCACAAGATCGAAATAGTCATTTGACAGGAGTTTTAATGGACCATCATTAGACGCACCTAGAAAACCCAAAGAGCAGAAGGGAATAGTAAAACTGCAACAGTGGATAAGCTGGGCATCTAAAGCAACTGATCTACTATACAGCAATTCCATTATATTGAAAACCTGAATTCGTATACTACCTTCAATTCATTGTCAGAGAATTACAGACACTTTTGAAGTTCTCTTTATTTTTTAAATGGGCATCAATGATAGATACGTATATAGTTATTGTTGTAATGGTTTCCCCTTAGTAGCTCACAGTAACTTTCAATTTTTTTAGTTTGACTTTTATATGCCAATAGGTAAACAATTTCTTCAGAAAGTTGCAATAATCTGCCATTCTGAAAACATAGCCCCCAGTCTTCATAATTTAGTGAAAGGACAGAGGGCAACATTGCTGTGCCATTTTCAAATCATGACATATAGAGAAATTGGAGCTTTGCAAAAGGTGCCTTAAAACTAAATGTCACAATAATGGGTCAGCTTTGCACACTTCTTTAAATCAGAAGCTTGTGGTTTCAAATTCGACTTCAGGACTAAAGCACATATATTAAACCCACACTTCAATGTAGTACTGATCTGCACTGTCAAAGGTGCGTCTTTCAAATAAATATATTAATCAAGCCTCTATTTACACATCACAATTTTAAAAAAAAAATTCCATTATGAGTTGTGGGCATCCTGAATTACTCCTGAGATGGTTGTGTGAGCCATTTTCTTGAACTGCTACAGTTAATGTGGTGTTGACCCACTGAAAGTGCTGTTAGGAAAGGCGTTCCAGGATTTTGACCCAGCAGCAGTGAAGAAATTGCAATATGGTTCCAAGTCAGGATGGTGTGTGACTTGGAGGGGAATGTGGTGGCATTCCCATGCATCTGCTGCCCTTGTCCTTCTAGGCCTTAGAGGCCAAGGGTTTAGAAGGTACTCTCGAAGAAGCCTACTGCAGTGCATCTTGCAGATGGTACACGTTGCTCCCAATTTGCATTGGTGGGGGAGGGGGTGAATGTTGAAGGTGGTGGTGGATGGTGTACCAATCAAGTGAGCTGTTTTCTCCTGGATGGTGCTGAGCTTCTTGATCGTTGTTGGAGCTGCACCCATCCAGGCAAATGGAGAGTATTCCATAACGCTCCTGACTTGTGCCTTTTATATAGTAGACAGGTTTCAGGGAGGCAGGAAGTGAGTTACTTGCCACATAATTCCAGCCTCTGACCTGCTCTTGTGGCCACAGTATATTTATGGGTGGTTCAGTTCAGTTGACGATCAATGGTAACCCTTACGATATTGATAGTGTGGGATTCAGCAATGCTAATGCCACTGAATGTCATGGGAAGATTCTCACTTGTTGGAGATGGTCATGCCTGGCACTTGTGGCACAAATGGTACTTGCACACTATCAGCCTAAGCATGAATGTTGTCCAGGTCTTGTTGCATTTGGACATGGACTGCTTCAGTATATGAGGAGTCATGAGTGGTGCGGAACAAATCATTTGCGACCGTCGCCACTTGACCTGATGATGGAGGGAAGGTCATTGATGAAGTAGCTGAAGGTGATTGGGCCTAGGACATTAGATAGAGGAACTCCTGCATAAATGCCCCAGGACTGAGATAATTAACCTTCAACGATTACAACCATCTTCCTTTTTGCTCGGCATGACTTCAACCAGTGGGGAGTTTGCCCATTTATTTCCATTGACATAAATTTTGCTAGGGCTCCCTGATGCCACCTCAGTATGGATATTAAGGAAAAACAAAGTATTTTCAAAGAAGAAAATACAAAACACAACCAAAAAACAATTCTGCAAATCTTAAAACAAGTAGAAAATTTAGAATTCAGTAACTCTGGAAGGACCTTGAACCTGAAATTTCAACAGCAGGCCTAGAAATGCTGACTGACCTATTGAGTAGTTCTATCTTTTGTATTTTTAGTTTTCAGTCCAAAAACCACATTTACTGGCCATTCATCTCACTGCCATTTGTGGGATCTTGCTTTGTAGAAAATGGCTGCCACATCAAGCTGAAAACAACATTCGTTGCTTTTCAAAGTAATCTGTTATTTATGAAACATTTGGTATTTTTCAGATATTGGGACAGGCGTTCGACTAATTCAAATTCTTTCCTGTAATCTACAATTATTTTGTGCACTTTAAATCTATAAAGCAGATTTTGAAAGTACCATACAACTAAAATAGAAATGCCTCTGATCACAGGCAATCTAATCAATTATGCCAATTACCATAATTCACATGCAATAAAGCCTTTAGAAATCCCACTGTCCTGTTTTCCCTCAATTTACCTTAGGTTCACAATGATGCAGAATTGTGCATATTGAAAAATTTAAATCACAGTATTTATGTGGAAAGCTTCCACATTGTGTTTGCTGGTTTATGAGGCTGATTCCAGGGATGAGGGCTGTCTTCTAAGGAAACGCTGAGCTGGTTGGGCCTATACGCGTTTGGAGTTTAGAATAATGAGAAGTCAATCTCCTGAAACGTATAAGATGTTGAGTAGACTTGACAGGGTAGATGCTGAGAGGATGTTTTCTCTTGTGGGTGAATCTAGAACTAGAGGGCATGGTTTCATTTAAGAATAAGACGAGAAGTAATTTCTACTGTGATAGGGTCATTGGTGTTTTGAATCCTCTTCCACAGACAGCAGTTGAGGCTGGGTCATAATAATAATCTTTATTAGTGTCACAAGTAGACTAACACTGCAATTAATTTGCTGTGAAAAGCCCCTAGCCGCCACACTCTGGCAGCTGTTCGGGGACACTTTTTTTCACTTTTTCCTTAAATTTATTTGACAGTTTATATGAATCATTAGATGTATTATATTCAATAATGACTGAAAGTGCCCTCTCAATTCTCGCCATTGTGTTCCTGTGCCCTGAGGAAGCTGGCCTTCTTTTGAGCAATATGATCCTGTCACTGTTCCAATGACATCGTGGGACGGTTCCACCTCTTTTTCTTGACTTCTCTCTTGGGCTTCTTCTCAAGAATAGGGTTTTCTCGAATAGTAGCATAAGCTTTCTTATACAAATCTTCTATCATGTCAGCTGTGACTCCATGCTTGACGCATTGAGAAAATTGCTTTTTAAAGGCATCCTCGTCCTCCTCCATCAGGTAGCGCATGTACTCTGCTATGTTCACCCCAAAGATGTGTTTACAGTGGACTTCCTTGCTCTCAGAATCATAACCGGGGAATCGCTTGGTGTTGTGTGGAATAGACAGACCACCGTCAACTGCACCTTTCAAAGATCCAAAGACTTTGTTGCCTGTGGTGGTTCTGGCAAGTCCAGCATCAAGGTAGCAGGTGAAAGCACTAGGCTTCCCATCGATGCTTTCCACATTGTATTCATCACCAGTCACTTCCACCTGACCTTCATAGATCGTATCCAAACCAAATTTGCGCAACCTGCGGGCAAGAAGCAGACCATGCAACAAGACGCAGCATAGTCCGTGAGCCCAACCTTTATGTCATACTTGGGGAATTCATGGCCATAGGCAGCACACACAATGATAGCGCCGTCAATCTTAGCATACGCAATCTGGCATATAATGTCCCGGTTGGTGAATCGTACAATCATCCGGTACTTTGGTGTGTTGTACTTGTTTTCATCCTGTACCACCAAGCATTTTCGTGCAAAGTAATCAGTCTTTCCCTCTCTCCTCCTCCTAAACTTCACTTGGTACCGCTTGAAGTACACCTTGCTTTTCACAACTTTAACAAATCCCATTTTTAGGATTCTTCCCCCTCAATCACCCGGGACCCAGGCGATTTTCTCGGGCTGGCAGATTCCACCAAATTGGAAAAGCCTGTTCGGGTACACTGAGGGAGAATTCAGAATGTCCAATTCACCTGACAAGTACATCTTTCGGGACTCGTGGGAAAAAACCGGAGCACCCAGAGGAAGCCCACGCAGAAACGGGGAGAATGTGCAGCCTCCACCTCCACACAGACAGTGACCCAGGCCGGGAATCGAACACGGGTCCCTGACGCTATGAACTAAAAGTGCTAACCACTGTGCTACCATCAAATATATTCAAGGTTGAGTTAGGCAGATTTTTCATCCACCATGGAGTCAAGGGTTATTTTGGGGGGGGGGGGGGGGGGGTGCAGGCAGGAGAGTGGAATTCAGCCATGATGTTATAGAATGGTGAAGCAGACTCGAGGGGCCAAATAGCCTACTTCTGCTTTTATGTAAAGTTTGTGTAGTCTTGATCTTTGGGATGGATATATTCAGCAGAAAATCACTGTACAACATAAATTGCTGTAAATAAGGCTATCATTATTGGAGGGGGGAAAATGTCAATTTAGAAACCTAAGCTAAGGTCCAAGGCTTCTAGTAAAAGACACCAAGATTGAAAACAGTAAGAGAGTTGAGACAGCCCAGGAAATAATGATTAGGTGATAGCATTTTTGATTTTTTTTTGTAAAGTAAAGACTAGTCTACGTAAAGAATTATCTAATTTTGAGATTGTGTAGAAAAATGGGGTTATTTAAGGAAATCAAATGGTTTATCAATTAAATTCCTCATTTGGCCTTTATTCCTTATGTGGTTTACCTGTGTTAGTTGCCAAGACAACACTGGCTTTTTTTAGTATTTGTACTATAGCTGTCTCCTCCCTTGCTCTCAGCTCCTTTTTCAAAGTCTTGATCTCACCACGAAAGTGCACCTTCTCTCCTCTCTCGTGTGCCTTTTTCAATTTTCCCTTTGAACAAAAAAAAGATAATTATTTTTGCTCTTTGCATTGAACATATAACTTGCAGAAAGTAAACCAGCTTTAGTAGTGCAAGGTTTATTTATTTATTTAGCGAATGCAAAATCCCTAAGCCAAGTATTTTCTTTTGGTCCTTCTGTGTTGAGTGCCGACAGGCTTCCATTGAGTCTGTGGATTGGACATTCTTCTCTGATATGGTGTATAGTTTGCTCCCTCCGACAAGCACATAGGGGGCTGACACTAATGTCCCACCTGTGGAGGTTGTCAAGCAGGGTATATGGCTGGTCTGAGCATGTTAAGGGTGGACCATTCTTTCCTTGGAAGGTTAAAACCAGGCAGCTGTTGGGTTGGGTTTGAGACCAGGTACTTGTTTGTAACGTCCAATGGTTCCCATTTGTTTGTCCAGGTGGAATTAGCATTGAAGTCCTATGTGTGTGTGATGATCTTAACCAAACAGGGGCACAGTATTCTGCTGTTGAGTATGAGAGTACGAGTGCTGTGGTCAGAAGGGTGGTGGCAGCAGCACCCATGTTCAGCCGGCTAGTTATCAATCAAGTTGTTTCTGGCCTTGACCTTGGCCACATTTGTTTTTAGGTATTCTTGGAAAGTCAATGACCTATCTAAAGTCACTCAAAGGTATGTTGGAGTTGGGTGGTGCTTTAACTTGGACCCATTTATTTTAATGTTAATGAGAGTAATGAGAGAGAATTCATGTGGGTTCACTGAAAATTATATAATTTAAAAAAGTACAACTCTGCAAAAGATGTAAAACAAACCAAAGTGCAAATACAATCTAGTTAGCTGTTGTGCAGGTACTCACAAAAGCCTGATCGATGTCCTTCCGGATATCCATTACTATTTGTGTGTTGTCACTGTGCGCCAACACAGCATCCAAAGAATGGCGATGTATGGACTCAAGCAGTCGTGCAGGGTGACCTAAACGCAAAACCTGTGCTTTAAATTGAGCCAGGCGTTCAACAAGGTTGTCAACAGCAATGTTGGATGGCGCACAGCACAGCACCTTGGAAGATCAAAAAAATCATCGATAAGACATTTTTTGACATCAGATCACGGAAACAGACTAATCAAATGAGAATCACAGGAATCACAAAAACTTTACAAATATGTAAAGTGCATAAACATGTGATGTATTATGAGGTTTATTTTTATGAAACCAAGCCTGGGTCAGAGACAGGTAATAATGCGGAGGCACAGATTTGCTGATCTATACGCCGAGCTCCATTGTAGCTGATTTTGAAGTTGGAGAAACGTACAAAGCTACTCCAGTATTTCAATAAAATACAGAATTTCAACTATAAAATATGCTATAATAGTATCTTTCTGTGAGATGGAATTGGAATCAATGCGAGTGTGTGAACCTGCAGTACTTACCTCCTAAACCTACGAGAACAAGTTGGTCTGGTCTGGTGCATCCAGGAGAAAGTGAATATTTAATGGTGTGATGAGTTATAATTACTATCAATCATCATCTCTGGTCCTGAAAACTTTAGGCTGCATTCTCCATCCAGTGACGCTCAAATCGTGAAACATGATTGGGTGTAGAATCATGCGTGAGCCAAAATTCGAGGCTGGGTGCCAAAGGAATAGCATTCTCTGGTGCCACGACAGCGACATTAATGCGTGGTCATGCCAATTGCACAAGAAAGGGCATTCGCATATCATTAACGGGCCTGATCCGGCATCCACGGGCCTCCTGCAATGCTCTGCCTCCACCAGATGGAAGTACCGTTGGCATGGTTCACTTGTGATATTTAAGGTTGGGGAACAGGCACCATGGCTGATCGGAGTGAGAGAGGAGAGATAAAACATGGTCCCAAGGTTCAGCTGTGGAATGCCAGTCCTGCCGCTGGCAGGGGGCGGCGCCTGCCAGGGCGAGTAGCGGGGGGAGCTCCCAGGGGATTGGCCAAGGGGCCAGAGTATACCCCCGAGACCGGAATGTCCAGGCACAGACCGTCACTGCCGCGGCCTGCAAGGCAGCCACTTGGCTGCACAACCCGACTGGTGGGGCATCACACAACCCATCCAAGGAGGACACCCACAGCAGACCCCACAGGAGGGCGCAGGACAGGGGTCGCAGAGCGCACAACGGTTATAGATTGCGCCAGCCACCAGCACACCTGCCGGCAGGGATGGGTGCCGGGGTCAGAGGCCGCCCCACTCCGGTTTCAGGCACAGATGAGGCCAGGTGAGCGGTGCAGAGGGTGAAGCGTCAGGGGGAATGGCATGGGGGGGGCTGCAATACAGGCCACCACGGCCACCGTTTAGCCCGCCGGACCTGGTTGGGCACAGGGGTAACCACCATGCTAACATGTCTGCCCTTTAACCCCTGCAGAGAATGGATTTTTATATCAACCAGGAGTGTTTGGCATCTGCCTGGACACAGTTGGACATCAAAATGGTATGCGGTGGTGGGTCACTCATCTGGTAGGCCCTACCACATGGTGCACCCACATATCTGGCTTTGCCTCCTGCTGCCCCCAGGGACGTCATCGGGGGTGGCCCTGCCTGCCCAAGGGGCCGTGGCCCGTGCCCCCCACAACAAGCACACCCTCCGCATTCAGCCTAGCCCATCCCTCACACCCGTCAGAGCACCGAGGCAGGTCAGAACTGATTTGTTATGCTCGAGGTGTAACATAAGCGGCTTCCTTGTGGTGCACTTGACAAAGGAAGGTTCAGACGTGTAGATAGCTTCACCACGTTTATTAAACTATTTACACTTCTATGACTCGGGTTCGACACTACTGCTAATCCTACTATAGCTACCCAGACTGACTAACCATCTGCTGCAATCCACGTGGTGGATGTAATATTGAATCAACCCTGTGTCTCTATTCACTGACTGTCTCCACTGGAAAGAGGCAGATCATGTGTGTGGTGTCCTTTATATATGGGTTGGTGTAATCCCCCCTGTGGTCGTGTCACCTCCTTGTGTATCGTGAATGTCCATTGGTCGTATCCTATCTAACTGATCTATTGGTTGAGTGAGTGTGTGTGTGTGATGTCTTTGGTGCTCCCTCTAGTGTCTAGCTAGCCTACATGCATTTACATTGATGCACATCACCACAAGAACGTCAGTGAACAAGTGTTTAATGTGCTATATATATATATATATATAAATATTGTGCACTCGCCCCTATTGCTAACCTATATGCTTCACACATGCAAACGTGTCTAACTTTCTAGCCTTACGTGTCCCAACGCTCCGTCTCGGTGGGTCCCCAGGTGGTATATCAGATGTGGAGGCGGTCTGCTGCGATGCAGCAGTGAACCTCAGTGTTGCTCTTAGGCGGGGGGCATCTTCCAGATTGGAACAAAGGTGTGTGGGGAGAAGAGTGTTTGTATGTGTTTGCAGATTGTCAGGCTCGAGTGACAATTCCGACACCAGTGAGTCACAAGCCAGTGTTCAATGAAATTGCACTAGTTCCACATGGCTAGCCCATTAGGGTGTCCTGAATCGCTCCGGGGCTGGCACTCCTTTCGGGGCTACAACTCAGGTGATTCAATCTCAGCGTCAGTACTTAGTCTCTGAAATGGAGAATCCAGCCCTTTATTTTACGTATGTGGAATCTCATCCTTTAATTGAACTGGTGTTGAAGATTTGCTTTATGTGTTAAAATAATTCTCAAAATGTTTCTTTCTGTCTAATCTAATCCAATTTATACTTCCTGGTTAGACTCTGCATGGACAATGACGATTGTTCAATCTGATTGATTGAAGGGGAGTGTTTTTTTGTTTTATTTCAGATTTCCTCCTCAGTCTTTTGCTTTTAGCTTTGTGTCACCATTGTTTGTCTCGCTTACAGACAACACAGATCCCCTGGAGTGGGTGCTGCAACTGGTGTCAGTCCAGTAAACAGCAAGCAAGATTCCTTCGCGGCTGGCAGCAAAATCCACGTCATTGCCTTACATAATAGGTTGGATAAATGAATCCCACATCACTCAACTCCTTTTGGTCACACCATCCCTTCCTATTAAGATGAGCTGCTAACTGAGGACCACAATAATGTGCAGATCAGTGGTTTTAAAAAAACACAAAGCAAGTCATAATGATTTTGAACAAATTACCTGAAATGGTGGTGGAAGCATATTTAATATGAATTTTCAAAAGGGAATTGAATACATTTTGTTATCTCAGTTAACATATGTTAACTGCTTTTTGTAGAGCCAAATCAAAATGATCAACATGCACATAACCCACAACCACACAAAACCTGCCCTTGCCACTTTGGTTCTCGTCAGTACACTAAAAGAGATCAGCCATGATCTGAGTGAATGGCAGAGCAGGCTCGAAGGGCTGAACTGCCTACTTCTAAACCTAATTCCTATGTTCCTATGTTTGTTCCTAAAAGCAGTTTAGCTCGCTTTACCATCCATGTTCTAAATGAAGAAATCGATCTTTGTTTCAAATGATGGCTCAGCTTCCACCTAATTTTTCCTGTATTTGGGGCAGCTTTTATCTTTGGGTAACTTGTTGTATGCGCTGGTTCTACAAATGCAATGCTTATTTAGTCAATGCTTATTCACTAAAATAACTTTTCAGTTGCATTATTTTTAAAAAAGCAATATAATTGGCACCAGCTATGGGATCTAGCATAGCGTAATGACCATCCTTTCTATACTTCCTTTTAATCAAACTCTTTTACTCTTTCATTCTTGGTGTCTGCAATAAAACCTTTTTCAAAAAATGACTGAAATATTCAACACAAAAGGGGTATTCAGCCCATCACATGAATGTTGACGCTCAAGTATCCACTTAGTCTCATTCACCTGCACTTTTACGTACCCCTTTAACGTTATCTTTTTGAAATATTTAAATACTTCACTTTTAAAAGCTATTATGCATTCTTCTTCAGACCCTCAACTGTACAAAAGAATTCTCCCAACCACTCCCTTTCTTTTTTGTTGGTCTTCAGTTTGGTTCCTGAATAGCTTAAACAAAAGTAAAAGTATTCTCAATGATTTATAGTTGCATTTTTACCTTGGCTGGAATTCTCAGGCCGTTTAGATTCTCTTTACACGCCGGCAGCCTGCCCCCGCCCGCGGGTTTCCTAGTGGTGTGGGGTAGCTTCAATGGGAATTCCCATTGACAAACAGCGGGAATAGAGAATCCCGCTGCGGGCAAATTGGATTGGATTGGATTTGTTTATTGTCACGTGTACCGAAGTACAGTGAAAAGTATTTTTCTGCGAGCAGCTCAACAGATCATTAAATACATGGGAAGAAAAGGGAATAAAAGAAAATACATAATACTGCAACACAACATAAACAATGTAAATACATAAGCACTAGCATCGGATGAAGCATACAGGGTGTAGTGTTAATGAGGTCAGTCCATAAGAGGGTCATTGAGGAGTCAGGTGACAGTGGGGAAGAAGCTGTTTTTGAGTCTGTTTGTGCGTGTTCTCAGACTTCTGTATCTCCTGCCCGATGGAAGAAGTTGGAAGAGTGAATAAGCCGGGTGGGAGGGATCTTTGATTATGCTGCCCGCTTTCCCCAGGCAGCGGGAGGTGTAGATGGAGTCAATGGATGGGAGGCAGGTTCGTGTGATGGACTGGGCGGTGTTCACGACTCTCTGAAGTTTCTTGCGGTCCTGGGCCGAGCAGTTGCCATACCAGGCTGTGATGCAGCCCGATAGGATGCTTTCTATGGTGCATCTGTAAAAGTTGGTAAGGGTTAATGTGGACGTGCCGAATTTCCTTAGTTTCCTGAGGAAGTATAGGCGCTGTTCTGCTTTCTTGGTGGTAGCGTCGACGTGGGTGGACCAGGACAGATGTGCACCCCTAGGACATGGCACACCATGTGGAAACACGCAGCTGAAGGACCAGAATATCCGGCCCTTTGTTTGTAATTCACATAAAATATTCCATGTATAATTCAAATAAGTATTCCCAATCATTGCCTCACCTTCAGACCTTGCTTTACAGCCTGTAGAATTATTTCTACAACTGTGGTCGTCTTTCCAGTACCAGGAGGCCCATGGATAATTGCAACTTCCTTCTGTGAGAGTGCAAAATGTACTGCTTCCTTCTGAGAGTCATCCAGATGAGGGTTGTACAGCTCTGGGCTTTCTTAAGCAAAACAAACCAGCAATCAACACTTCTTATTAAGGGAAACAACTCACATATACATACATGAATTCTGTTGTAGCTATATATGCATAACAAGAACCATGAATGCAGCTAAAACTACCCTTCATTTCTGAAGCTTTCAACATCTTCATTCTATGGGGAGGTAAACAATGTATAGATAAAAATGTAACGATTTCTCAGTTTAAGTCTTATCTAGCCACTTAAAGCTGAACAAAAAGAGAATGCAGGGTTACATTCCTGTAGAAAATTATAAGTTTCTACATTTAAAACTAAACTGGTCACAGCATTCAGTAAACACATCCTTCATATGTTCTCAATGCCAGTGCAATGCAAAGCTAAAATAGAATTAAATCTCCATTTTCAAATTGTTAGGACAGCGAACAAATGTTGTGCAAGAAATTGGTCATACTTAGATTTTCTGAGGGAGAACTTGGTTCTGAAGCACCAAACAGGACATCAATGAGATTAGATGTAGGTCCAGCATGATACTGGCTCAAGGCCTTTAAAGCACTGAAAATAAAATAACAAGTGAAGAAAAGAATTGAGTTGGCAGAGCCAGACGTTTTACACACAAGTCTGAAACACAAAATAAAAATACAAATTCCCTCAAGGATCAGTGTTGGGCCCGCAGTTGTTCACAATTTACATAGACGATTTGGAGTTGGGCACCAAGTGCAATGTGTCAAAGTTTGCAGACGACACTAAGATGAGTGGTAAAGCAAAAAGTGCAGAGGATACCGGAAGTCTGCAGAAGGATTTGGATAGGTTAGGTGAATGGGCTCGGGTCTGGCAGATGGAATTCAATGTTGCCAAGTGTGAGGCTATCCATTTTGGGAGGAATAACAGCAGAATGGATTATTATTTAAACGGTAAGATGTTAAAACATGCTGCTGTGCAGAGGGACCTGGGTGTGCTGGTGCACGAGTCGCAAAAAGTTGGTGTGCAGGTGCAACAGGTGATTAAGAAGGCTAATCGAGTTTTGTCTTTCATTGCTAGAGGGATGGAGTTCAAGACTAGTGAGGTTATGCTGCAATTGTATAGGGTGTTGGTGAAGCCGCATCTGGAGTATTGTGTTCAGTTTTGGTCTCCTTTCCTGAGAAAGGACATATTGGCACTGGAGGGAGTGCAGAGGAGATTCACTAGGTTGATCCCAGAGTTGAGGGGATTAGATTATGATGAGAGGTTGAGTAGACTGGGACTGTACTCATTGGAGTTTAGAAGGATGCGGGGGGGATCTTATTGAGACATATAAAATTATGAAGGGAATAGATAGGATAGATGCGGGCAGGTTGTTTCCACTGGTCGGGGAAAGCAGAACTAGGGGGCATAGCCTCAAAATAAGGGGAGGTAGATTTAGGACGGAGTGTAGGAGGAACTTCTTCACCCAAAGGGTTGTGACTCTCTGGAATTCCTTGCCCAGTGAAGCAGTTGAGGCTCCTTTTTTAAGAAAAAGATAGATGCCTTTCTAAAGAATAAAGGGATTCGGGGATATGGTGTACGGGCCGGAGAGTGGCGCTGAGTCCACAAAGATCAGCCATGATCTCATTAAATGGCGGAGCAGGCTCGAGGGGCCAGATGGCCTACTCCTGTTCCTAGTTCTTATGTAAGATATCACTTTATGGGGTGCAATGCAGAGAAGAATCTGATGCTTTATGAGAAAAAACTTTATATATTTCACATTAAGATGCTTTATACTGCTATTGAAGAAGAGGTAAGAGACAACATAAGACTAAAAAAGAGACACGGACAAGAATGCCTAAAAGTACAGATCCTGGTGAGTGGGAGAGATATGAAGAACAGCAAAGTCTGTCACATAGTAAGAGCTATGAAAAGGTTGCATGAAAAGAAATTTGCATGGGTTAACAAAATCAACATTGAAAAAATGACTAGTTACTTTGAAAAAGTGGGAGGTTGAGAGCAATGTGAGCCCCTTATGAATTGCGGCATTAAGGATGAAAATAAAGAAATAATTAATTCGTAAATTACTTTGCATCAGTGTTTACAATAGAGGAAGATGATATGGAGATGAAGGAGGATTTCTCAAGGAAACTATTATTAAAACCAAATACGGACGACTCATAGAAGAGACCAGAACACCACTGAATGAGACGCAACGGAAATAGGGGTTGGAACTAGGTGCGGGAAGAGGGGGAGTCCTCTGGATCGAGGCGCTGCAAAGAGTCAACCTCGTGCACAGGGTTAAGCCTGCTGCAGCTCAAGGTGGTGCACAGAATGCACCTAAGCAGGTCATGCATGAACGGATTCTTCCCGGAGGTGGAGGACAAATTCGAGCGGTGTCAGACCAACTTCTTCAAAGCCAGGTCCAGGGTTGTAGGGTTAAGATGGAGCCATGCTCGTTTGTGGCGGTCTTCGTGGTGTCAGAGCATCCAGAGCTCTCCACAGAGAAAGGAGCAGACACTCTAGCCTTCGTCTCGGATTGCCCAGAGGAGACGTCTGCTGGGATGGAAGTCAGCAGCACCTCCCAGAGTCTCTCAATCAGGGGGTGCGAGGAGAGATTCCATGACACATAGAAAAAGTTTGCCAACCTAAGGGGGGGGGGGGGGAGGAAGATGGAGAGAGAGAGCCGCTGAGAAAAAGGGAAATACACACTCAATACGGGGGGGGGGGGGCAGAGAGTAGGGCCCTACACCAGGAGGGACACAGGCTCCTCTCATATGTAGGAAACTGGGGAAGCAGTGCAGCCTACCGACCCTTGAAAACAAAAGGTTCAACATGACTCGCCCTGTCACGATAAATGTAAACACAACATTCTTTGTATGTATACCATTGTAGATAAGGAAATGTGACCGTGGGGACTGGCGTCACAGACGTTGTGACAACCTTTAAATAATATGCTACTTTGATTGTTGTGTTTTTCCTTTTTCTCTGTTTGTTCTGTCTTTTGTTAAGTTTGATATTTTGTTAAAACTCCAATCACAATACTTTTCAAAAAGAAACTTTGAAAGGGACAGGGGTCTCATCAAAATTAATGTAAGCTAACAAAACAGTAATAAAGAGAACTGAGATGTTAAGAGTGATAAATCCCCAGGATCAGATGGCTCCCATCTCAGGGGATGGAAGCATTACAGATACCTTAACTATGATCTTCCGGGAGCAGCACGGTGGTGCAGTGGTTAGCACTGCAGGCTCGTGGTGCCGAGGTCCCAGGTTCGATCCCGGCTCTGGGTCACTGTCCGTGTGGAGTTTGCACATTCTCCCCGTGTTTGCGTGAGTTTCGCCCACCACAACTCAAAAGATGTGCAGGGTAGGTGGATTGGCCACGCGAAATAGCCCCTTAATTGGAAAAAATGAATTGGGTACTCTAAATTTATTTTAAAAACTATGATCTTCCAAAGTTCTCTTGACTCAGAAATCATTCCTTTAGGTTGGAAAATTGCACAAAGTTCCACTATTTGAGAAAGGTCAGGCAGAGAAACCAGCGCATTACAGACAGTTTAAAAAAAAAAAATTAATATACGTAATGAGGGCATCACTGACAACAGTAATATTTATTGCCTGTCCCTAATTACCTTAGAGAAGGTGCTGATAAGTCATCTTATTGAACTGCTGCCGCTTTTGTTGTGGAGATACACCCACACTGCTGTTATCAAGTGAATTTGACCGAGGGATGATGAATGAATAGTGATGTACTTTCAAATTAGGGTAGTGCGTGGCTGGATGAGGAACTATAGTGGCGGTATTCCCATGCAACTGCTGCCTTTGTCTTCTAGGTGGTCGAGGTCATAGGTTTGTTCATGAGAAGGAGCCTCAGCAAGTTCCAGGAGTCCACTGCCACATAGTTTGTTGTGGACAGAGCAATTGTTTAATGTGATGGGTAGGGTGCCAATTTACTGGGCTATTTTGCCCTGGATATGAATATTGTTGGAGCCTCATGGAGTGTGGCAAGTAGCGAGTATTCCACAACATACCTGACTTGTAAATTGCAGATGGTGGGCAGGCTCTGAAGAGTCATGAGGTGAATTACTCGGCACAAAAATCCCGTGTCTGGCTCAGTTAAGTTCCTGGTCAAGGGTAACCTCCTAAGATGTTAACGGTAGGATAATTCAGCAATGGTAATGCCACTGAATGTCAAGGGGAGATTCTTAGATTCTCTCTAGTTGCAAATGGGCATTGCCTGGCACTGTGTAACATGAATTTTGGCCTAGCATCCATTATCAAGAAATTACTGGAGTCTATGATTAAGGATGGAGCTATTGAACAATTTGAAAATTTTCAGATAATCAGGAAGGCCGAACATGGAACTGTAAAAAGCAGGTGATGCCCGATGAACCTAATTGAATTTGTTGAAGAGATTACTACAATAGCGAACAGTGGAAGGTCTATGGATGTTATTGATATGAAGTTCCAAGAGGAATTCAATAAAGTACCTCATAAGAATCTAGTAGCTGAAATTGAAATTATTGATCTAGCCAGGGGATTGTCTCCTGCTGTGAACCAGAGTAGGGATAATGGATAGATATTCTAATTGGCAAGATGTGACTCGTAGCATCCCACAGAAATGAGATGTAGCAGCCTCAGGTATTCACCGTATTTATTAACAACTTAGATCATGGTTTTTCAAACTCAGGGTCGCATTCACGGGTGGGTCACGGGCAGGTGTCAGGAGTGTCATGGTGCGATTGGTCAGAGTCCTCCCACCGGAAGTGGCAGTTGAGAGCAGGTCACATGCCCCATACACTGACATCAAGTTCTGGGCAAAACATCACCAAGTGGAGATTACTCCATTTTGTAGCTGCCAGCACGGAAGAATTGAAAATGGCTAATTTTGTAACAAGGAAAGAGGGCCAGAGGCACAAACATGCCAGGATCTCACAAGTAAATCTGCTGGAGAGAGCTGTTCAGGAGAGAGCAGATCAAAGCAGTGTTGGTGTGAGTTCCAGGGCCGTTGGTGAAAAAGCCATTAAGAAGAAACTGAAATCAGGAACAAAGCAGTATAAAGATGATTTTTTTTGGTATGGCTTTACTAATTGTGCTAACGCAAATCAGGATGCCATGCCCGTGTGTGTTGCATGCAGGGAAGTACTGGCAAATGGAAGTTTAAAACCTTGAAAACGTCAAAGGCACTTGAAGACTAAGCATGACGAGTTCGAGGACAAACCTCTTGAATTTTTTCAAAGGATGCAGTGGGAAATTGTCAGCTGAAGTCTTCAGCAGAAATGTTACATTGAATGACAAAGCAACTGATAGCTTACCGTGTAGCAAATGAGAACATTTCCCACACTATAGCAGAGGGATTAATTCTCCCTGCAGCAATAGACATAGTTTGTACAGTCCTAGATGAGAGGTTAGCTGAAAAAGTGAAATGCATACCAGTTACCGATAACACAGCTGAATTTGTGATATTGCTGAGAATTTAGAAGCCCAGTTTATTTCTCATTTAGAATCAGCACAGGAGTTCTCAACACAACTGGATGGAAGTACAGACATATCAAATTGTGCAACATTGCTAGGTTAGGTATGTTTAGCACAATGAATTTGTTGAGGATTTGCTGTACTGCCTGACGTTACCAACAACCATGACTGGTGCAGAGATTTCTGAAGCATTGAATAGTTACGTGGTTCGAAAGTACAGGCTGAACTGGATTTGTTGCAAAGGCATGGGTTGCAAGCATCGCCCGATGTGGGTCACGAAGGTCGGCTGGCATGAGTTGCGAAGGCCTGCTGGCGTGGGTCCCGAACGATAGCCGGTTGGTAAAAATAGGTCGGGCAAAATCTTTTGAAAAACACGGACTTAGATGACTGGATATAGGACTACATAGCCAAGTTTGTCAATGAGACAAATATAGTTGGCATTGAGGTGGAAGCATAAAATTTGTTACTGATAGATTAAGTGAATTGGCAAAACTGTGACAAACGGATTTCAACATAGATAGGTATGAAGTTATCCACTTTGGACTGAAAAGGGATAGAGCAGAGTACTTTCTAAATGGTAACAGACGAAAAGCAATGAAGGTCCAAAGAGACTGAGGGTCCAACAACAAGATTAAAATGACTTGAACAGATATAGACAAAAACAACTTGTGGAATACTGGCCTTTATATCTCAAGGGCTAGAATAGAAGTGGTTAGTAGTCAGGCTACAACAATACAAAGCTCCGTAGACCATAACTAGAGTTATTTGAGCAGTTCTGTGGATCACACCCTAGAAAGGATATAATGCCTTGGGGGGAGTGCCACGTATTATTAGAATGATGCCTGGATTCCATGGGTCAAGTTACAAGTGATTGCACACACAAGGGTTGCATTTCCTGGAATTTAGAAGATTATGGGGTGACTTGATTGATGATTTCAAGATATTAAGGGAAACTAATAGAATAGAAATGAGTAACAATTTCCACTATGTAGTGAATCTAGAACCAGAGAACCAAGCCTGCAGCAGTGAAATTAGGAAAGATATCGACATCCAAAGAATGGCAAAAGTTTGTATTCTGTAAATGGTAGTTGATGCTGTGTCAACGTTAATTTTAAACCTGAGATTGGTAGATTTGTGTTAACCATAGGTATCAAGGGATATGGGGCAGTGGCAGACGCATGGAATTTGGTAACAGAACTGTGATCTCACTGAATGGTGGAACAAGATAAATGGCCTTGTTGTGTTCCTGTCTCCCTATGAAATTAGAATATAGATCTGAACTTGCTGCTGGTAGATTAAATTGATCCCAGTGTAATAATGCAAGGACCTTCAGCAATCTCTATGTGCACATTGAAATATATTAACAGAGAAGAAATTATTCATTTCCATTCCAGCAAGCCTTTGTTATATTCCAGCTGAATCTAATGAGGAAAAAGTGGGCATTGGTATATATTGCTGATGCATTTAGCAGTTATCTGTCTTTAATTATTTTGCTGACAAAAGAAAGCATTAATTCATTCACCTTTTAAGGAAAACACTGTTGAAGGTAAGATAAATTTTGCTTACTCTTTCAATCTTTTGTAAGTGACATCATTAGCCAGTTTCAAAAGTTTATAGGAGCAGTCACTGTCGAAGTTTAACTTGTCACTGGGCTCATCGAAAGCTACAGTGATTGAGTTTTGCGTGATGCGCGTCACAATGCCAGATGCAAGTTGGTCCAATGGGGCGGAGCCTTGACTGTCATACAGACCCACAATATCCCCTGAACAACAACAAAGAATGTTAATTCATTTTCTTTACCCCTACCAAACCATTATCAATTCCACAATTGGCTGCAGCCATTCATGAAGGCGGTTCATCAACACATTTTCAAAGGTAATTCGGGATGGCATCAAATGCTGGCCTTGCCAGTGATGCTCACATCCATAAATGTTGGCGTGTAAGTTGAGCTTTAAAACCTCCAAAATTCTTCCCAAAAACGGATGTCAACTTCTGTGCAGAGTATAAATTGAGAGCTACCGGTGCAGATGGTCACCATTTTGAAATGGGGGGGGGGGGGGGGGGGGGGTGGGGGGGAGGGGAGAGAAACTACTAGTAATTCCGAATACATTAATGTGGCATGGTTTATTAAATAAATTAATTGTTCAAAGGTACCTTTAACCACAATGAAAATGTTTAAAGTTCCGTCAAATTCATTGGCGCGATTCTCCATCGGTGTACGTCCACATCGCATTGCCCGGTGGGACAGAGAATCGAGCGTTGCGGCAAAATCAGGATCGATGCCGGGTGCCGACCCTCTCTTGATGCTCCGACACCCCCCACCCCCCGCTGGTGGCGAGAATGGAATCCACACCGCAAACCAGCAGGTGCAGGTAAATAAATGAAAATGGGTCTTAATGGCCCATTTGCACCCTGGCATGGTGGGGTCCACCATGAAGTCCACCATGCCAAGGCCACGCTAGTAGAGACCATCCCAGCCCATCCAAGGGCTGGATCCCCCCCTCCCTCCCAAGCCCCCCCCAATAATGCGCTGCCTGCCCACGCCTCGTCTCCCATACCTCCCTCCCCCGCACAGGGAGCCCTGTGGGGGGTCCCCCTGTTACAGGGGCCCCTGGGGGGGTTCCCTATTACAGGGTCCCTGTGGGGGAGTAGGTCTCCCTACTACAGGGGTCCGAGGGGGGGGGGGGGACACCCAGGCAATTCGGGGGTGGGGACCGATTTGTGGTGCAGGGGGTAAGCTGGTTTCGGGGTCGATATGTGGCGCAAGTGGGGGGGTGGCCGGCCGCGGGACCTCGCTATCGGGCCGTCTGCTCAAGATGGATCCCTTGTATTCCAAGCCATACACAAACTTGCAAGGCAAAGAATATGGAATTGCATCCGCTTGTGTATCTAAGCAAACTGTAAACCATTTGCAATTCAGCTCCAGCAAGAGCACATAGTCTCCCAAACCGGGAATCCCACCCCTTGTCTTTGGCATTAAATTCACTGTGAGTCACTTTGGATATGGCATCATTTTAAGGATCCCACTCTGGATGCAATGTGGCACTTTCAGTTTCAGAATCATCCTTCCACGATGAATCCTTCCTCCACAACAATCATCTTCCTCACCATCCATTGAATTGAATATTTCGTATTTTCTAAATGATCTGCTGACCGTTTGTGCACTAATAGCATCCATGATTTGATGACAAAACCCACACAAAACATCAAGTAGGCTGGCAGGCATTTTTCCACTCTTTGTGAAGGTTTTTAAATCTATTAACCACCTACTTATCCTATTCGGCATGAACATGATCCTTGAATGACATGTTGAAGTGCGAATCCAAAGGTTGAACTATGAAGTTAGACCCTGCCCCCAGCATAACTGCAACGTGGGCGTTACTTCTTTACAGGCGCCTCTTGATCTCATTGGTTATATGGGATTTGAACGTGTCCCACATTAGAAACTACAATCTTTATGCAGGCCATCATGACACCTATTCCACACATTATGGATCCTTAACTATATTTCCACCCTCGAGCACGGTGGCACAGTGGTTTACACTGCTGCCTCACAGCGCCAGGGACCCAGGTTGGATTCCGACCTCGGGTGGCTGTCTGTGGAGTTTGCAGGTTCTCCCCATGTCTGCGTGGGTTTCCTCCGGGTGCTCCAGTTTCCTCCCACAGTCCAAAGATGTGCAGGTTAGGTGGATCGGCCAGGATAAATTGCCCCTAAGTGTCCAAAGGTTGGGTGGGATAACGGGGGTAGGGCAGGAGATTGGGCCTAGGTAGGGTACTCTGTCAAAGGGTCAGTGCAGGCCGAATGGCCTCCTTCTACACTGCAGGGATTCTAGGATTGATTCATCCATATCAAACTGTTGTAATGGAAATGTACCAGTTCCTGCAGGGAATCCGATTTTCATCATGATTTTATGTTTGAAAATTACGATCGGCTTTCATTTTGTTCCATCAGCCATGCAGGCTAGTATCACCATGACTCTTATACTCTCACATCTTGTAATTTTCACCAGAACTGTTTTCAAACATTTCCACTCCACAGTTCAGTTGCTGGGCATATGTTGAAATTCATTGGCGCGTCATCGGTGTTGCCGATGTGACTTCATGGGTACAATTGACTTTGCCTCAGTCTGATGAATCTTTGCAAACTGGTAATTTTGACATTTGAGGTTTTTTCATAGTCTCTAAGCGATCTTGGTCTTCTGTCTCAACACTAGCCATTTAGTTCCATAAACCAGCTGCACCAACTAAGTGAACTCTGAAATCTTTGCTGGACTCCGGGTTTGATTTGGCCCGCTTCAGTGCGTATATTCGCACTGTATTTCTGGTGAAAATGAGACCACTTTTGAGGGCCTATTCCGATACATGCTTCCCAAGATCAGCCTAGTCACAGGCCCTGTTCTCATGGAGCATTTGGTCTTGGGCATCATCTTCAGGGTGGTTTCCTTCTTGTACCCTTCTCGCACCAGTTTTGGAATTCTTTCGCTGCAGCACAGTTATTTTAATGAGTTAACAAATATTACGACTTTTAGCTTGTTTTGTTGGAAGACACATTCTTCATCATTCACCATGTGGGGCTTTGTCTTTGAGCATGTCTTAAACTCCTGCACATCTTTGCAACACAGCCTATACAGTGTTATACAGCAAGTAAAATACTGAGGGTGAAGTATAGCATGAATGGTTGGAAAGGTTGGGGGTGGGGGTTGACTGACATGCCATGTATATGCAAAAACACGATTTTTGGGGCCAGCTTATACACAGCACCACGTTATAAATCACGATCTATGCTAACTAAAAGAAGCTCTAGAACAGTCAAAAATATTTGTTATGGCAAACAACTTGCTGCAACAGACTTCTACAATTGTCTATGAAGAACACACAGCTTGGCCGTTTGACTTGCAACATTTTGAACTGCAGTTTCTAATCACTTGTCGGGTACAGTGTAGAGTTGCAGTTTCAATCTCCATACTGTGGAGCCCGTGGTCTCAGCAGTACACAAGGGAAACTAAATAGTGCCCTTGTATCAGTCTGTGGGAAAGGGAAGGGAAAAGAAAATACAATTCTGCAGAAACTTGTTGCCACGGTCAACACTAATGTTTACGGCAGCTCATTCGATTGAAAAAGAGAGAAGCTTATACAAAAAGTGCAAACTAATGTGGTTTGAAAATAAATGACTGGTGGCTGTACAAACAAGAGCTAGGAGAAGACCTTACTATAAATATGAAACCTGGAAAACACGTTGAAAATCTACACGCATGAAGTTGGCCATTTTGAAAACTTTTAAGAGTTGGAGAAGACTGGAAATTAATTATTGCAGTATTCTATATGATACACTTTCATTGCAATGAATGTGACAGTATCAAGAACAAATGAAACACACCAGAGCTAAAGTTATTGCTGGGTAGTGCCGCATTGGCCCCATGCCTCCTTGGTTCAAAGTTAACAAGAAAGCGTCCATATAATCCAGTTTTCTGGCTCACCACCTGAAGCTTCAGTAGACAGACACCACGCCGCTGGAGCTCTTTAACAGAGATGTTTTCCTGCCAGGCCCTAATAAACAATCACATGAAGATAAACTCTGTAAAATAGTCAACAACTTGCATGCATAGCACTTTTAAAGTAGTAAAATTTGCCAGGTGCTTCACAGTGACTGTTCACAGGAGCACAGAAACTTACAAGGGCTAGCAAAATCAACACAAAATATTTTTACAATTGCATTAGGAAAAAGAGGATGGTCAGACATGAGTTGGTTTCTAACCCGAGGTTTGAATGGAAATAGGTGAGAACATTGTAGGTTTCATAGCTATGATCTTCCAAAGTTCTCTCAATTCAGGAATTGCTTCTTTGAAAAGGAAAATTGTGCACATCACTCTGATATTTAGGAAAGGAGAAGGAAAAGTTACTAGAGTGTATATTTAAAGGTATTTAAGTCGACCCACACCCCCAACCTTGAAAATTTCCAGCTGATCAGAATCAGCATGGACTTGTAATGAGTAAATAATGTCTCAGTATTCTGACTGAATTTTTTGAATAGGTGACTAAATTAGCAGACAGAGGAATAGCCATTGATATTATGGATATGATCTTTCAGTACGTTTTTGATAAGGCCTCTCTGACAAGACTGTTAGCTGGCTAAAGCTGAAGCTCATGGAATTGAAGATAATTATTGAGCTGGTTCGGAAATTGGCTGCGTGGCAGGAAACTGGGCAGAGGGATTATGGGCAGGGGCGTTCCTCGCCGGGCCCAGAAATGGAGCAGAGTCTGATTTTATTGGCGCAGCAAGTGCCGGGAAACACCTGACTAAACGCGCCCAAAACGGGACTCTGTTTCATTTCTGGGTCAGGTCGACAGAAACAGACTATTTCTACTGGTTGGGGGGTCTTGGACGAGGAGGCATATTCTAAACATTGCAGCCAGACCTTTCAGTTGTGAAATTAGGAAACAATTCCAAATGCAAAAGGTAGCAGGAGTTTGGAACTCTTCTTTCGCAAACAAAAATTGATTCTAGATCAATTGTTCATTTTCTGTTATCCAAAGATATTCAGAGGCATGGGACAGAGGCAGATGTATGGATTTCAATCACAGGTCAGCTGCAATCTCTTCAAATGTGGAATAAGTTCAATAGCTACTGCTATTCCCGCATCTCTATCGAAATAGAATAAAGATCTGAATTTGGTGCTGGTCGATTAAATCGATCTAAGTGGAATAGTGCAGGGACCTTCTGCAATCTCGACATGTTTGTTTATGTGCATTAGCAGAGAAGCAGTCATTCATTTCTATTCCCCACCAAGCCTATATATGGCAACTCTATCTAATAAGGATAAAATTAGCTATTTAAATACAGTATAAATGAACCTGGATAATATTACTGATACATTTACCAGCAATTTTTAACCTTATTGCTTAAAAAATAAAATATATTAATGCATTCACTTCTTAAGGTGTAACACTGTAGAAGATAAAATAAATCACGCTTACGCTTTCAGTTTTTTTGTATTTGGGGTTAGGTCATAGGCCTCATTACTTGAACAGGTTTGAGGAACTAAATTGTCTATTTTTGTTCCCATGTGTTTTAGGGGGGAAATTTTAGAGTTTATGACGTGGGCAGTTAATGGTGGAGTGATTAAAGTCAGGAATATGCAAGAGGCCAGAATTAGAGGAACACAGAAGGTAAAGGCGAGAGGAGGTTATAGAGATAGGGCGGGACAAAGATGTAACATGAGTTGAAGAGAATGCTTAATATTCTAAAATTGATGTAGAACTGGAGCGGGGCCCAATCTAGAACAGTGAGCAAAAGGCCGACGAACGAATGGAACTTAGTGTGAATTGGGATGTGGGCAGCAGAACTTTGGATGAGCTGAAGTCCCATCATTACCTACCTCAGAACAATTGACAGAAGTTTGGACGAATTACAGTCCTACTGGAGAAAACAGTCACAATTCTAAACTGGACCACAGCTGTTTAAGGGTTGGAAGCCATTGTTGCAATACAAATATTCAGCAAAACTTCCAAATGAACATATTTGTCACTAACTTCACCGTGTGGATTATCTGTTGACTGCCTTCCATTTCGTAGGCATGTACATATTTTTTTAAAAAAAATATTTTATTAAGGTATTTGAAAATGTTTATAACAGTAACAAAAACAATGACATCAACATGGTAAAATAAACATTCCCCTCCCCCTCCCCGAGCCCAACCTTCACACACCTCAACCATACTACAACAATCCGCCCCCCCCCCCTCCCCCCTTGGAATACTGCATCTGCTGACATTTTTAATTTTCCCCGAGAAAGTCGGCGAACGGCTGCCACCTCCGGGAGAACCCTAACATTGACTCTCTCAAGGCAAACTTTATTTTCTCGAGACTGAGAAACCCAGCCATGTCACTAACCCAGGTCTCTACACTCGGGGGCTTCGAGTCCCTCCACATTAATAAGATCCGTCTCCGGGCCACCAGGGAGGCAAAGGCCAGGACGTCGGCCTCTTTCGCCCCCTGAACTCCCAGATCTTCCGACACTCCAAAGATCGCTACCTCCGGACTCGGCACCACCCGTGTTTTTAGCACTGTGAACATTGCCTTAGCAAAACCCTGCCAAAACCCTCTAAGCTTCGGGCATGCCCAAAACATGTGGACATGATTTGCTGGGCTTCCCGCGCACCTCGCACACCTTTCCTTTACCCCGAAAAACTTGCTCATCCTAGCCACTGTCATGTGTGCCTGGTGGACTACCTTAAATTGTATCAGGCGGAGCCTGGCGCACGATGAAAATGAAATGAAATGAAAATCGCTTATTGTCACAAGCAGGCTTCAAATGAAGTTACTGTGAAAAGCCCCTAGTCGCCACATTCCGGCACCTGTTCGGGGAGGCTGGTACGGGAATTGAACCGTGCTGCTGGCCTGCCTTGCTCTGCTTTCAAAGCCAGCGATTTAGCCCTGTGCTAAACAGCCCCTGGGTATGAGGAGGTATTAACCCAGCTTAGGGCATCCGCCAATAGACCCGCTTCTATCTCTCCTCCAAGCTCGTCCTCCCACTTGCCCTTCAGCTCCTCCACCGGAGTTTCCTCCGCCTCCGAAAGCTCCTGGTAGATATCCGATACCTTCCCCTCTCCCACCCAGGTACTGGAAACTACTCTATCCTGTACCCCCCGTGGCAGCACTAGCGGAAAGGCCGGCACCTGTTTTCTCAGGAAGTCGCGCACCTGCAAATACCTAAAACCATTCCCTGCTGGCAATTTAAATGTATCCTCCAAAGCTCTCAAACTAGGAAAGCTCCCATCTATAAATAGATCCCCCATCCTTCCAATTCCTGCCCTCTGCCAACTCCGGAACCCGCCATCTAGCCTACCCGGTACAAACATGTGGTTGTCATACATCGGGGTCCAAATCGATGCTCCCTCCACTCTCTTATATCTCCTCCACTGCCCCCAGATTCTCAGAGCCGCCACCACCACCGGACTTGTGGAGTATCGGGCCAGCGAGAACGGCAGAGGTGCCTTTACCAATGCTCCCAGACTGGTGACTTTACATGACGCTGCCTCCATCCGCTCCCATGCCGACCCCTCCCCCACTACTCACTTCCTAATCATGGCTATATTAGCCGCCCAGTAGTAATTGCAGAAGTTCGGCAGTGCCAACCCACCCTCCCCCCGACTGCGCTCCAGCAACACTTTCTTCACTCGTGGGGTTTTACTCGCCTACACAAAGCCCAAAACAATCTTATTCACCTGCTTGAAAAAGGCCTTCGGTTTCTTGTTGGCCTATCTACATGCTGTCAGGAACCACTCATGCATACATTGGACAAAAACTGACCCATCTAAAATACTTGAACTATAGCATTTCCAGTCAATATTTGGAAAGTTAAAGTCCCCCATAACAACTACCCTGTTACTTTCGCTCCTATCCAGAATCATCTTTGCAATCCTTTCCTCTACATCTTTGGAACTTTTCGGAGGCCTATAGACAACTCCCAACAGGGTGACCTCTCCTTCCCTGTTTCTAACCTCAGCCCATACTATCTCAGGAGACGAGTCCTCATCAAACGTCCTTTCTGCCACCGTAATACTGTGCCTAACAATGCCACACCTCCCCCTCTTTTACCACCTTCCCTGAGCTTACTGAAACATCTAAACCCCGGAACCTGCAACACCCATTCCTGTCCCTGCTCTATCCATGTCTCCGAAATGGCCACTACATCAAAGTCCCAGGTGCCTATGTGGACCACGACTTGAGGCTGCTCCTCTCCTCTCCTCTTCTCTCCTCCCCCCCCCCCCCACCCGCACCCCCCCTTTAAGGATCCGGAAAACACGATCCGAGACACCACGGACCCTGGCACCTGGGAGGCAACACACCAACCGCGAGTCTCTCTCGTTCCCACAGAATCTCCTATCTGTCCCCCTATCTATGGAGTCCCCAACTGACTAATGCTCTACTCCTCTCCCCCTTCCCTTCTGAGCAACAGGGACAGACTCTGTGCCAGAGACCTGTACCCCATGGCTTACCCCTGGTAGGTCCCGCCCCCCACAAGTATACAAAGCGATATACTTGTTACTAAGGGGAACGACCACAGGGGATCCCTGTACTGACTGCTTCCTCCCAGGCCCTCTCACCGTCACCCATCTATCTTCATTCTTCGGAGTAACTACATCCCTGAAGATTTTATCTATGACCACCTCTGTCTCCCGAATGATCCGAAGTTCATCCAGCTCCAGTTCCCGAACGTGGTTTTTGAGGAGCTGGAGATGGGTGCACTTCCCACAGGTAAAATCAGCAGGGACACTGACAGTGTCCCTCACCTCAAACATTCTGCAGGAGTAACATTGCACTGCCTTCCCTGCCATTCCCTCGAGATAACTTGCGGATAAAACAAAAAAAAGAAAGAAAGAAAGAAAGAGCTTATCTGATATTCATTCAACCCCTTAGGTTAGAGGAGGTGGCTCCTCTCCCGTGCTTTTAAATCTCCGGCTCCTCTCCCGCTTTTAAATCTCCGGCTCCTCTCCCGCGCTTTAAAATCTCCGGCTCCTCTCCCCTTTTAAAATTTCCGGCTCCTCTCCCGCGCTTTTAAATCTCCGGCTCCTCTCCCGCACTTTTAAATCTCCGGCTCCTCTCCCGCGCTTTTAAATCTCCGGCTCCTCCCCCGCTTTTAAATCTCCGGCTCCTCTCCCGCTTTTAAATTTCCGGCTCCTCTCCCACGCTTTAAATCTCCAGCTCCTCTCCCACGCTTTTAACTCTCTGGCTCCTCTTCCACTTTTAAATCACCAGCTCCTCTCCCGCTTTTCAATATCCCGACTGTCTCTCCTCTCGCGCTGTTTTCAATGTCCCAACTGTCTCTCCTCTCTCTGTTTTCAATGTCCCGACTGTCCCTCCTCTCGCGCTGTTTTCAATGTCCCGACTGTCCCTCCTCTCGCGCTGTTTTCACTCTCCCGGCTGTCTCCCTCTCGCGCAGTTTTCACTCTCCCGGCTGTCTCTCCTCTCGCGCTGTTTTCAATGTCCCGGCTGTCCCTCCTCTCGTGCTGTTTTCACTCTCCCGGCTCTCTCTCCTCTCGCGCTGTTTTCAATGTCCCGGCTGTCCCTCCTCTCGTGCTGTTTTCACTCTCCCGGCTCTCTCTCCTCTCGCGCTGTTTTCAATGTCCCGACTGTCCCTCCTCTCGCGCTGTTTTCACTCTCCCGGCTGTCTCCCTCTCGCGCTGTTTTCACTCTCCCGGCTGTCTCTCCTCTCGTGCTGTTTTCACTCTCCCGGCTGTCTCTCCTCTCGCGCTGTTTTCACTCTCCTGGCTGTCTCTCCTCTCACGCTGGTTTCAATGTCCCGACTGTCGCTCCTCTCTCTGTTTTCAATGTCCCGACTGTCTCTCTCTCCTCGCTGTTTTGCTGTTTTCAACGTCCCGACTGTCTCTCCTCTCTTCGTTTTCAATGTCCCGACTGTCTCTCCTCTCACGCTGTTTTCAATGTCCCGGCTGTCTCTTCCCTCGCGCTGTTTTCAATGTCCTGGCTGTCTCTCCTCTCTCTGTCCTCCCTACCATTCTAAGTGGCAGCTCTCCCAGTCTCTTCTCCTGCCCTCTTACCTGGATCGGAAACATCTCGCTTTTCCCCATGTTCGATTTATACCCCGAAAAATTGCCAAATTCCCCCAAGATTCGCATTACTTACCCCATCCCCTCCAATGGGTCCGAAATGTACAAGAGTAGGTCATCTGCGTAGAGCGAGACCCGGTGCTCCACCCCCCCCCAAACCAGCCCTTTCCAGTTCCTAGAGGCTCTTAACGCCATGGCCAATGGCTCTATGGCCAGAGCAAACAGTAACGGGGAGAGGGGGCACCCTTGCCTTGTCCCTCAGTGTAGTTCAAAATACCCCGACCTCAGCCGGTTTGTACGCACACTCACTATTGGTGTCTGAGAGAGCAACCGCACTCAGTCAATAAAGCCCTCACCAAACCCAAACCTTGCCAGCGCCTCCCACAGATAATTCCACTCCACCCGATCAAAAGCCTTCTTCGCATGCATCGCTACCACCAACTCCGCATCCTCCCCATTCTGAGGGCATCATAATAATATTTAGAAGCCTTCGAACATTGGCCTTGAGTTGCCTGCCCTTAACAAATCCCGTCTGGTTTTCCCCTATCACCCCCGGGACACAGTCTTCTATCCTTGCGGCCAGTATCTTAACCAGTAGTTTGGCATCCACATTCAGTAAGAGAAATCGGCCTGTATGACACGCATTGCTCCGGTTCCTTCTCCCGTTTCAAGATCAATGAAATTGAGGCCTGCGACATTGTTGGGGGGAGGACTCCCTTCTCTCTTTCATCGTTAAATATCCTCACCAGTAGTGGGCTCAATATCTCTGAAAACTTCTTATAGAATTCCACCGGGTAGCCGTCAGGCCCCGGGGCCTTGCCTGACTGCATGCCCTCCAGCCCCTTGATTATTTCCTCAATCTCAATTGGGGCTCCCAGCCCCTCCACCAGGTCCTCCTTCACCCTCAGGAACCACAACTGATCCAGAAATTGCCTCATCCCCTCCACCCCAGCTGGGGGTTCAGACTCATATAATTTACTATAAAAGTCCTTAAACAGCTCGTTCAACCCCACTGGGTCCAGGACTGTATTACCGTCTCTACTCTTTACTTTACCTATCTCCCTGGCCGCCTCTCTTTTCCTGAGCTGGTGCGCCAACATTCTGCTTACCTTTTCCCCGTATTCATAGATCGCCCCCCTTGCCTTCCTCAACTGCTCCACTGCTTTCTCTGTGGTCAACAGCCCAAACTGTAACCTCCGCCGCTCCCTCAGTAGGCCCGCGTCTGGGTCCTCTGTGTATCTCCTGTCCACCTGGAATATCTCCTCCACTAATCTATCCCTCTCAGTTCGTTCCACTTTTCTCTCTGGGCCCGTATTGAGATTAATTCCCCTCTGACTACTGCCTTCAAAGCTTCCCAGACCATCGCTGCAGAGACCTTCCTCGTATCATTCGTTTCCAGGTAGTTCTGGATGGACTTGTTAACCCACCCACAGACCGCCTCGTCCGCTAGCAACCCCACATCCAGTCTCCACAGTGGGCGTTGCCCTCCCTCCACACTAACCCGTAGATCCACCCAGATCGGGGCATGATCCGACACTGCAATTGCCGAGTACTCAGTATCCACCACCTTCGGTATTAGCGCCCTGCTCAGAACAAAAAAATCGATGCGAGAGTATACCTTGTCGACAGGTGAAAAAAAGGAAAACTCCATCGTCCTCGGCCGTGCAAACCTCCATGGGTCTACTCCCCCTATCTGTTCCATAAAACCCTTCAATTCCTTTGCCGCAGCCGGCCTCCTCCCTGTCCTGGATTTTGACCGGTCCAATTCCGGATCAATGACTGTGTTGAAGACCACTCCCATCATCAGGTTATGTGACTCTGGGATCTTACCTAACACCCGCCTCATAAATTCCACTTTGTCCCAATTCGGAGCATATATATTCACAAGTACCACTCGCACCCCCTCCAGCTTCCCACTCACCATTATGTACCTACCCCTCTTGTCTGACACGATTCTCCCTGCCTCGAATGCCACTCGTTTGCTGATCAAGATCGCTACCTCCCTGGTCTTTGAGTCCAGTCCTTCCTCAATCTCGTCTGGTCTGTAACCTTTAGGTGTGTCTCTTGTAGCGTTGCCATGTCCGCCTTCAGTTCCCTCAAATGCGTGAACATGCGAGCCCTCTTGACCGGTCCAGACTAGCCATCACCCTTTTTAGGCCAGCCTCGAGCTCGTGTTCTCTGCTTCCTCGAGACCCCACTCGGGCTGTCGCCATTCCCGACCTCCCATTTATCCCCCAGTAACAGTTCCTCCCCTGTTAGCAAAGCAGCTTCCCCCCCCACCCCTCCCCATCTAGCAACAACACTAAAAACCCAATCCCCCCAAGTCAAGCTCCAGCTTAACACCTGTCCACCCCCCACTGCTGACCCATGCTGACTCGATAGCTCCCGCCCCTGGCACCAAGCAGTCTGTCTCCCTATTGTACTCTCCTCTCTTCCCCCCCCCATATGGATACACATTTTAAAAGCATCACATTCCCCAGGAAACCAACAACAGAAAAAAAGAACAGTGAAGAAACAATCACTTTAGAAAAATAGTCACCCAAAGAGCAGAACTAAATTCAAAAGTCCATCCCCCCTCTAACAAGGTCCCTACATGACAGATCAACCTTTAATCATCCACACAGCCCATTATTTCACATAGAGCTACTTAAACTTTTACAATCCAGCACCACAAATCGCTCCCACAGTACTTCTCCAAGGCTTAAGTATCTTTTAATTCGCCGCCAGCTTCATTTCTTTAATAAAGGTCCGTACTTCGTCTGGCATTTCAAAGTAGAAGTCCCGTTCCTCATGTATGATCCGCAGGCGGGCTGGGTACAGCATTCTGAACTTCACCCCCTTCTTAAAGAGGGTCGTTTTTGCCCGATTGAACCCAGCTCGCCTCTTGGCCAAATCTGCTCCCAGGTCCTGATAAATGCCTAACTCACAGTTCTCCCACTTGCTGCTCCGTTCTTTCTTGGCCCACTGCCGTGTTCCTTGTCCATGAAACAGTGAAAACCGCCCTCGGCGGTTTGTTCGCTCTAGGCTTCCTCGCAAGGGCTCTGTGCGCCCTGTCCAATTCCAGAGGCCGAGGGAACGTCCCAGCTCCCATCAACTTCTCCAACATGTCCGTCACAGAGGCCCTCGCATCCGCTCCTTCACTGCCTTCTGGGAGGCCAACAATTCTGAGATTCTGCCTCCTGGACCTATTCTCCAGGTCCTCCAGCTTCTCCTGCATTCTTTTCTGGCGGTCGTTCATCATCCCCACCTTGCTTTCCAGCACAGTTATATACTCCTCGTGCTCGGACAACTTTTGTTCGACCACCTGGATTGCTCTCCCGTGGGTTTCCTGATTCTGAACCACTTGATCAATCTAAGCCTTAATCGGGTCCAGCGTGTCCTTCTTCAGTTTGGCTAAGCAATCCTCGAAAAACTTCACCAGCTGCTCCGTCGACCACTGTGCCATCTCCCCGCGGCCCTTGCCTTCCGCCATGCTGTCCCGTGTTACCAGCTCTGCTTGCGTCTCCCTTATGGGACTTTGTCATCTCGCACAGCCACTTCTGGTCCAATTCTCCATACACCGGAGGGGGATTTCTCCTTACTGTCTCACTCTTCACTGCTTTATCCCATAAAATCCGAAAAAAAACGGGGGAAAAGGGTCCAAACGTCCGTTACAGGCGGGAGCTATCAAATGTGCGATGGCCCCGCCATGGCCGCCACCGGAAGTCGGCATGTACATTTTAAGATTTCTGGAGATGGCAGTGAATAAGCATTACATCAAATTGTAGAGCCCACGACAGCACATTGCAATCTGATCATAACTCTGCGCTTCTATGAATTAATAGCCTCTGTTCCACAAGCATTTAACACTAAAAACCTCCTAGTAGGCGGTTTGAAAGCAGTGCCATTACAGGGACAGATCAATATTTATATCCATCAAGTATGTATACGAGCATTGCTATCATTTAGAAATCTACTGCAAATTATAGATAATGGGGGCAGAATCAATATAAAGCCTTCCACAAATAATAAGCTCATGAATATACAACAAAGCAGATGGACTTGAATAGAAATCCTTGGGTCAGTGATTTTGGTTCTTGGACCAATTAAGTGGGAAGTATTGGCGAAACTAAACTGCTGCCTAGAAATTATTCAATTATTGGTTAAATTTATAGATTGGGGCTCTGAGGCTGAACATCACATACTACAAACTCTTATATTAAAAGCAGGAGATGGAAGGGCAATGCTGGGAAAGAATACCTGGTCTCTTCAATCTCTGCCGCTCTTTCTTCTTGTAGTAGCTCTAGATTTTGAGACACAAAGATCTCCATTGCTGCACCTATACAAGAAGCAAGAAAAAGAAAATGGCAACAGTTAAAATTATAAGGAAAACTTCACTTCAAGTTACTTCTGTGAGAGGAATGTAAGGCACTATTATTGCAACGACTTGCATTTGAATCTTTAATGGAAAATTTAAACTTCCAAAAATACTTCGCACATGCAAACAAGGTTGGAAAAGTGTGACATGTCATGGAGGTAAAGATTAAGTGTGTACAAAAGCCTATCAAAATTGGAAGTTTGAGAAAGTTTCTGAATGGAGGAGAGAGAAGGGGAGAGGTGAAGCAATTTAGTGAGGAAATTATAGGGGATGGGGCTGAGACAACTGAAGGTTTTGCCACCAAGAGGGTGAAGGGGGTGACACCTGGGGAGGGGAACAGTGACAATGGGTCCATGTACGAAAAAAGGTGGCACAGATGTGGAGAAATAGCTAGTTATCTTAAAAATAAAAACACCCAGATTATGACTGCTCTGATAAGTACAAGAGTTCAGCAAACTCACCCTACATAAGATGTTGCGTAGGTAGGTGGAAGGTCTAAGCTTTATGCTATCCCAGAGGCATCCCAGGTTTACGTTACCCCAAGGGCATTTTACTAGATTATTCACAAAACTTGATTCAACACATTAATGAGACAAGGCCGTTCATAAGCTAATCATAGTCATTAGCTCCGGGAGGGGACTTGCTCTCGTAAATAACAATTCCGCAAAGAGAAAGAGCCTTCTACATAGTCAAAGCTATGAGCGACTGGATGCCAGTCAGGCTTGGGCTGATAAGTGATAAGTAACATATGTGTCAGGGAGTGACCAACTCCAACGAGAGAGAATCTAACCATCTCCCCATGACATTCAACAGCATTGCCATTGTTGAATCCCTAACTATCAACATCCTAGGGTTTACCATTGACCAAAAACTGAACTGGACTCACCATATAAGAAATACTGGGGGTAGAAGAGAAGGCCAGAGGCCGAGAATCCTGCAGAGACCAACTCCCGACTCCCCAAAGATTGTCTCCAATCTACAAGGCACAAGTCAGGAGTGTGATGGAATACTTTCCACTTGTCTGGATGAGGAAAACTCCAACAACACTCAAGAAGTTCAATACCATCCATGATAATGTAGCCCTTTCTTGGCACCCATCACCTTTGCCAACCATCCCCTCCACCACCAACTCACAGTGGTAGCAGTGCGTACCATCTATAAAATGCACTACAGCAATTTACCAAGGCTCCTTCAAAAACACCTTCCAAACTGGCGACCTCCACCACCTGGAATAAGGGCAGCAGATGCATGGGAACACCAAGACCTGCAAGCTTTTCTCCAAGTCACTTAACATCCCAACTTCGAACTACATCATCATTTCTGCAGTCGCTGGGTAAAAATCCTGGAAACTCCCTTCCTAGCTACACCTCATGGGCTGCAGCAGTTCAAGAAAACAGCTCACCATTACCCTCTCAAGGATAGTTAGGGATGGGCAATAAAAATGCTGGCCTCGCCGGTCTGTGAAATGTTGTGAAAGATTTTTTTAAAAGTCATCACTGCGCTTTCATTTTGAAGGGCTGCATTTCTGTTGGGCAAGACAGACGCAACATGATGGCAGACAGGCAATGCAAATATCTTAAGAAATGTTCAACTGCCAGCACCCATTTCTTAACCGGAGAACGGGCATCTTTGGCCACTCCACTGATGCCCAAGGCCCACCTATTTCCAGTGGCAGCCAGTTCAAATATACAAGTCGGGTTTACAAACGTGTAGTTTTCAGGTTTGTGACACATGCTACTCATTTGCTGCAGGCCTTTAATAGCAGAAAAGGTCCTTAAAGGATCTCCAAGTTCACTATTCAAGGCACAATCCCTCGCATCTCCCCAGGGTCGGAGACAGACAATTTCCCACAACTGGTGACTATAGCGAGGCATTCTCCTGACAGCATATGCAAGAGGCAGAGCCTGGAAATGCTGCAGGTCTCCTAGAGACAGCATCAGTCAGGCAGTATGGCTACTAAAGGTATTCCGCACCCTTTCAAAAAGCACCCTCTCCAAAACTTTGTATTTATTAATAGCACACAGGACTAGAAAGCCTCAGCATGTCATGTGGGATATTTTACAGGAAAGATACATTTAATATTATTTCCAGTGGTACTGCTGTGCAAGATGCCAGATTGTCACAATGGCAGAAGTGCCACCTTCCTCCTTGACCTCTCATAATGACAATCAAGCACTTCATTGAAGAAGCGTCATGGATATCTGGGATGACAAGTCCATTATTGCCCATAAAATTTGATGTAAATTTGAGATTCACTGAAGAACAACGGGTGTTTTATATGCAAAATGTGGTCCAGCTACACAAATGGAAGTTGCAAACATTCCCAGGGAGAGATTGCATTCCCGAATCTTTCAAGCATTGCTTGTTGTCTTCCATGTTTGTTAAGGACCAATTTTTAATGGGACTGATTTTACATCACAGAAAAGAATACCCATAAAATCCACGGAGTCTTTCAGAGTTTATAACTGTAGTTTATTGTATTATTATATTTAATGAGGGCGAACAGGCACACTATGGGTGGCCCTAACTTTTTGTTCATCCCAGTGATGTGGGTGCTGCTGGCCAGGCCAGCATTTATTGTGCATTCCAAACTGCCCTTGAGAAGGCATATGTGAGCTACCCTCTTGGATCAGGGAAGTCCATGTTGGGTAGGTACTCCCGCTGTGCTGATATGGGAGGGAGTTCCAGGTATGTGATTCAGTGATAATGAAGGAATGTTGATAATAATTAAAGTCAGGGTAGTTTGTGGCTTGGAGGAAAATGTGCAGGTGGTAACGTTCGTCTGCCGCCTTTGTCCTTTTAGGTGGTAGAGGTCACAGGTTTGGAACGTGCTGTCGAAGGACCTTTAGTGAATTGATACAGCGCACTCTGTCGAGAGTACAGTTAGGATACCCATTGAGACCGGCAATTGGAAGCTTGAATTTCTATTTGAAAGTTAATAGCTGAAAAAATGACACAAGATTTTATGTTTTAAGCTGTTTACTGTAACAAAAGACGAACAGCTCTATTGACGAAACACTAGTTTTGTAGATTACTTATACTAGAAACCATAGAACAGAATGTTCCCCCAATTTTAATTTTATCACAACTGAAAAAAATACTTCACAGTTATGCGTTGCATTGTCTTTTAAGTAGACATTAAATTCTCCAGAAATCAGTTCAAAATGGTTGTTAACTCCTGAGGGTTTAATTCTGTTCTTTTCCTTTCTCTGCTCAGTAACATCTAACCCCGGTACTGTCCTTCACAGTGAAAGTATTAATCGAGGTACCCATCCCTCTAGCGCAATCATAATAATAATAATTGCTTATTGTCACAAGTAGGCTTCAATTAAGTTACTGTGAAAAGCCCCTACACGCCACATTCCGGCGCCCACTGTGCTAAACCAGCCCCTGATTCAGCACCAGATTGATGGCGAATCTTCCAGCTCTGTTCTAACTTCTCACAAGTTTGATCTTTTCAATCTGAATGCAATCTTCCACCCGCATTCTGGGATGGTGACCCTTAGACTTTCAGCCTCTTGCTGCTCTCTTTTATGGACCCTGACAGGCGAACGTGTCTGTGATATTCAGTGATATTTCAGTGAAGTATAGAACAGGATATCGCAATGGTTTCCTCTGTACCCTACCCATCTCAAAACCCATCACTATGCAATGCGTATTACGTGGGCTTTGTATCCAAATAAAATACTGATTAGCTATTTTTTAGGCCAGACAACCAGCAGGGTGTGCAAGGCTCCGCTGCAAGGATTCTTGCAAGCGAGACATGGAAGGTCCCAAGCATCGACTATCGCACCTGGGAGTCACTAGCTGGCAAAAGAGGGAAATGGTGACACCTCCTGGGTCTAGCATGCACTACCTTGACAACCACTGGCTACAGCAGCTTAGAAACTGGTGTCAATGCTGAAAACACCAATACACAACATCACTTGGCAGCTTCCATTTACGACACTTGTAGCAGAACCAGCCTCTCAAGAATTGGTCTTCACAGCCATCAGCAAGTTGTACCAAATTAAGACACCCCAACTAAATTAGTTCCTTGCTGCATGTCCATCATTTCCCATAAATTGACAGATGCCAACTACTATTCTTTAGTCCCCAACTCTATTTTATCATGGAATTAATTTTTAAAGCACAACTGTTTACAAATTAACATTCTCAGTACTTTCTGAGACTTTGGAGACTCAGTCAATCCACTGTTATTACAGGGCTGTTGCCATTGTCTCCAAGTATGAACACCTTGTACCTTCTTCCCAGTAAAACAATCTCTGCCCCCTTTAACCTCTAGCCATCAAGCCATTCAGGATTGTTGTTGGCAGGCTTCAGAACAGGTCACCTGACTCCTTCATTTTACCTTAAAGACTCAATCTCTTCGCCCCCTGTTTGCGTGGGTTTCGCAAAGATGTGCAGGGTAGGTGAATTGGCCACACTAAATTGCCCCTTAATTGGAAAAAATGAATTGGGTACTTTAAATTTATTTTTAAAAAAACTCAATCCCAAAACATAACCTTATAAACCTCAACATTGTAACAACACTGCTGCCAATATACAGCAATGATAGAGGGAGTGAATATTTGAGGGGTTGGATGGGATGCAGATCAATTGGGATGCTTTTTCCTGACTAGTGTTGGGTTTCTTGAGTGTTGTTGAAGTCGTTCATCCTGGCAAGTGGAAAACATTCCATCATGCTCCTGACTTGTGTCTTGTGGATGGTAAATAGCTTTTGGAGAATCAAGGCACGAGTTACTCTCCACAGAATTCCCGGCCTCTGACCTGCTCTCTTGTAGCTATAGTATGTTTATGGCTGGTCCAGTTCAGTTTCTGGTTAATGGTAACCCATTCAATTCTAATTTGCTGAGGGAAAAATCGAAAGGGTTTTGAAGTTTGTCTTTTCTAGTTTTTCAACAGGCCAGTTCAAATATTGTGCAAGGTTAATTATTGTAACACTATAACACCAAGTTCTGAGGATGGCTCTTGGGCCCAAAGCGTCAGATGACTGGCTGACTTGCTCTTCCACAGTAACTGCCTCACCAGTCTATCATTTCCAATTCTTTCTGTTTTTCGTTTCGAGGGAAATTAAAGATGGGCAAAAATTGTATCAGCACAAGAAATTCATGTACCAAATATAACAAACAGAGATGATACTAATTTGCTGTAACAGGACAGAGATAGGATAGCTGAATGGGCAAACAAGTGGGAGATGGAATTCAATACAGAAAAGTGTGAGGTTAGGCATTTAGGCAAAAGCAATCGGCTGAGGTAATATAGACCTAGTGCCACAGTTTGAAAGAGTGTGCAAGGACAGAGGGGTCTGGATGTGCATTGATCATTGAAGATGACAGGTGGCATATTAAGGGAGTAGTTAGCAATGTACATGGAATCTTGGGCTTCATAAGTAGAGGCATTGAGTATTAAAGTAGCTTGGGTGAACCTTAATATATTTTGGTTAAGCCACAGCTGGAGTAGGGGTGTTCATTTCTGGTCACCACACTGTAGGAAGGACGTAAGGGTGCTTGAGAGGGTGGAGAGGAGATTGACCAGAATTTTTCGATGGATGGGGGACATTAGTTACAAGGGGAGGATGGAGAAGCTGGAGCTGTGCCCCTAGGAGTACAGGAACTAAAGAGAGATTTGGTAGAGGTTTTGTGCTTTGAGGATGATGTCTACTTTGGGCGGTGGGTTTTTTGCCATGGGTCTTCTTGTGACTGAACAGGCTGATTCTTGACCCACAGACCTTTGGACACATGGAGCATGATATTCCACAAGATAGTGGGGTCTGAAGTCCAGGATGGTTTCTTTTTTCCTTCTCAGCGCCATTTCACCTCATCGTTAAGACATTGGGATACAGCTCGACAGACAAATTGTCACCACATTGAATCATCACGAACAAGCTCCTCCAAGGGGTGTATAAGTTAAAACGGATTTGGGTAAGGCAGACAAGAATATAATATCCCTTTGACAAAGCTTTTGACAAAGAGTCACTGGGCTCGAAACGTTAGCTCTTTTCTCTCCCTCCAGATGTTGCCAGACCTGCTGCGATTTTCTTTTTGGTTGTCAAATTCCAGCATCCGCAGTAATTTGCTTTTATATAATATCCCTATCAGCTGAAGGGATTCAGATTTAAGGTTTAGGACAAGAGATGCATAGAGAATATGAAGAAGAACATTTTTTGTCAATGCAGTGAGTGGTAATGACCGGATCACTCTCTCAGGATAGTGGTGAAAACAGACGATCAGTAATTTTAGTAATACACGCATTAACAGATTCCAAAACAGCTTTCCCCCGTTGTTACGACGCCTGAATGACCCTCTCATGGAATGAATTGATCTCTTTATGCAACTTCTCTACTGAGTGACACCACACTCCATGGGCAGGATTCTCCGAACCCCGCCGGGGGCGCCATGAATCCTGCCCCGCCACCGGCTGCCAGATTCTCCGGCGCAGGCGGGAATCACGGCACGCCGGTCGGGGGCGTTGGCAGTGTCCCCCCCTCCCCTGGCGATTCTCCAGCCCCGCGATAGGCCGAGTGGCCGCCAGCGTGAAATGCACCAGGTCCTTACCGGCGGGCCCTGGCCATGCGGGCGGCCTGCGGAGTCCGCGGGGGGTGGCACGGAGGGTGCCCCCACGGTTGTCTGGCCTGCGATCAGGGTCCACCAATCCGCGGGCAGGCCTGTGCCACGGGGCACTCTTTCCCTCCGCGCCAGCCGGTGTAACGGTCCGCCATGGCCGGCGCAGAGGATTCTGCACCTTCCGGGTGGCCCGACGCCGGAGTGGTTCACGCCACTCCTCGGCGCCGGTACGACCCGCCCCGCCGGTTAGGGGAGAATCCCACCCCTTATGCTTCACCCAATGTCTAGAATTGCATTGCGTATTTATCATATGTCCTATGTTTTTCACATATGGAACGATCTGTCTGGACTGTACACAGTGCAGTACCTTTCAGTGTACCTCAGTACACATGACAATAAATCAAATTTAATTTCAAAAGGAACCTGAATGGCCAATTCAACAAAACAAACTTGCAGGACTACAGAGGTAGAAAGGGGTGTGGGATTGACTGGATTACTTGACAGAGAGCCAGTATGAACCCGAGGGGCTGAATTAACTCGTTATGGCTATATATGATTAATGAGTCATAAAATTCATGAGAGTAAGTGGGTTTCACGATCAAAAAGAGATCAATTTCACACTGTACAACATTGCCCACCATCATCACAGATTCACAAAATCCTTACAGCAGCCCTCAAGACTCCTGAAACCCACACTCACTCACTCACTCACCCGACTCCTGCTAAAGTCCGTCCCTCTATCTCTTCCCCATTCCTCACACTCCGGGTCCGTTCCTCTATCTCTTCCCCATTCCTCACACTCCGGGTCCGTTCCTCTATCTCTTCCCCATTCCTCACACTCCGGGTCCGTCCCTCTATCTCTTCCCCCACTCCGGGTCCGTCCATTTTTTGCTTCCCCCTGAGCCGTGGCTGTTTTGCTCCCCGAGGCCGGTGAGGTGTTTGGATTGGGGTGATGGCGCTGAACTGCGTGCGGCTTCTTGGCAGCTGGAGCCGGAGCCGAGTCCGGGCCGCCGGTAAGAGCGACGACCCCGGGCTGGTGGGGTCGGGCAGCCCTGGGAGTCGGTGTTGGTTATTGTGTTCGGGTAGCAGAAGGACAGTACACCCTGCCCTCGCTCCATGTAAAATGTAAAAATTAAACCAGAAAATGCTGGAAATACTCAGTAAGCCCGGCAGCATCTGCGGAGAGGGAAACAAAGTTAACGCTTCGGTTCAATGATCTTTTCAGCAGAACTAGGAAATAGGTTTTATGTCAGAGGAGGAGGTTGGGTGGATTAAAAAAGGGAAAGCCTGGGACATAGAGTCCTTCGTGGTGGCATCACTGCAAGTTGCGGAGGTTGGTGGATAGGTGAGGACAATGGGAATCTCGTCATGGTTGTGGGAGGGAGGGGAAGGGGTGAGAAACAGGACATGATAGTGGTTCCTGTCAACCACCGTAAAGTGGGAGGGGGGTTGAGGGGCAATCCTCAGTTGAGGAAAAAGAAAAGGGTGTCAGAAATGCCGGTACTGACGGATGCATGATCAGAACAGATGTGACAGAGAAACTTTGGAGAATTAAACGTAGTCCTAACAGCAAGCAGAGTGTGATGAACCATAGTGGAACCAAAGGTTGTTGTGAGTGTCAATGAGCGTGAGATGAACATGAACTACAACCTGGCGGCGGGGCGGGCGGGGGGGGGGGGGGGAGACCTTTCGTACTTTCAGAACATCTCAAAGTGCTTTGCAGCAAATGATGTATTTTTGAAGTGTAGTCACTCTAGTGATGTAGGAAACATGGCAGCCAACTTCCACAAGGGTTTAACATTTTGTCTGAAAGATAGCACCAGTGCCAGTGGAGCGACTCCCACAGCATTGGAGTATTATCCTGGATTGAATGTTGAAGTCTCTAGTAGGACAGGACCCAGCAACCTATCTGACTCAGATGCCACCACTGAATCTAACAGTCCACTCCACTGTTTTATTAAAATTGTTTGCTGTTCATTGTTGAAATTGATATTACTTGATGTTGGCCTTTATTGTGTCTATAGGTTAATAGGTATAACTTCTACTACCTTCAGTTAACGCGTTTACTATTTTAGCATCTGTAAGTTTATTCAGCAGTACTTTTCTCAGATTTTTAGAGCATTGAGATCCTGACCACCAAAACATTTGACACAATGATTTAGAGACCAGTGGATTGACAACAAAGCAAGTCGAGCAGGGATCTTGTTGTATGGGCATCCTATTCTCTGTGGGAACTCCAGGTAACTTGGGCCCTGGCGGGGGTTGCCTCACTACCAGTTAGATTTTAGCTAGTGAACAGGAGTGAGGTGGGGGGTGAGGCTGCGGCCTGTTGGACTTGTTTGGACATGGTTCGATGTGCGTAGCATGTTTCTTTGGTGGGGGGAGGACGATGGTAAGGAGGCTGCATTGTTCGATAGGAGGTAGTTTACAGGTTCTTGAGTTGGGGAGGGCAGTTGGAATGCTAATAGTGACCAGGAGTTTTTCTTTGTATCACCTCATAGGAGGGGCTAGTGGCCTACTTGGATGGGCCTTGGTTTGAATTGCATTTTGAGGATAGATTGTTTTTCCTGACGGGAAGGCCTCCTCTGCCTGGAGTGAAGAAAGCTGAGTACTCGGTGATAATCATTTCCGACCGAGCTCCACATTTAGTAGACTTGGCATTAGGTACGTCAGGTTCAACGCCCAGCATGGAGGCTGGATGTGGGTTATTGGCAGACGTGGAGTTCTATGGACAGATATCGGGGGCGATAGACAATTAGGTGGGGTTTAATGGAAATGGGTTGGTCTCGCCCTGTGGGAGGCCCTGAAATCAGTGATCAGAAGGGAGATCATATCGCAAAAAGGGCATGTAGATAGGGAGGAACGCCAAAAGTTGGTGGATGTCATTTTGGAAGTAGACCACAGGTATTTGAATGACCCAACCGCAGAGCTCCTGGCAAGCAGGAAAAAGCTGCAGATGCAGTTTGACCTGTTATCCACGGTTAAGGAGGTGCACCAGCTGCGATGCTCGAGGGGGTTCGTTTTGAATATGGGGAGAAGGCCAACCCGTCTCTTGGCTTGCCAGTCAGGGCGGCCTCCCGAGAGATTATCCAGGTCGGAGACTTGCGTGGCAGGCTGATGTTCGCTCTGGACAAAGTTAATGAATCGTTTGAAACATTCTATAGGAACCTTTATAGGTCGGAGGCGCGGAAGGTCAGGTATGTTGGAGTTTTTGGAAGGCTTAGTTCCCGGAGGTGGGAAGGGCTGGAGGAGACGTTGGGCATGGAGGAGGTCTCGATAGCGATAGGGCGGATGCAAACAGGATAGACCTCGGGGTAAGATGGGTTCTTGGTGGAGTTCTACAAGAAGTTTGCAGGACAGGTGGTACCGTTATTAGTGGGGATGTTTGAAGACTCAGTAACAAGGGGTTCTCTGCCGGACATGTTGATGCAACATTAATTTCATGTTTATTAAAAAAGGACAAGGACCTCGTAGAATGTGGGTCAGAACACCGTATTCCATTACACAACATGGATGCCAAGATACTGACCGTGGTGTTAGTGCTGAGGTTGGAACCATGTCTTCCTCAGGTTATTGGGGAAGATCAGATGGGTTTTGTCAAAGGCCAGCAATTGTCTAATATGCGGCGATTGCTAAGTGTGGTGCTTTCCACGTTGATGGGGCCCAATCCACAGGTAATCGTCATGTTGGATGCCTAAAAGGCATTTTATAGGGTAGAATAGGGTTTCTTTTTGCAGTTTTTGAGGTTAAACTCCACGTCTTTATACGTGAGGCTTGGTTTACAAGTTTTCAAGACACCTGACCAAGTCTAGAATGAGTAGTTTCTTTGTCAGGGTGGAGGACAGGTGCTCAAAAGGTCTGACTAACCACGCGCACATGTTCTGGCCATGTCCAAAGCTCGTGGGATTCTGTGTCTCCTTCTTTAGCACCATGTCAGCAATTCTTAAGATTGAGCTGGAGCTCCGTCCTTTAGTGGCCATATGGGGTGTCAGACTTGCCGGAACTGCAGACGGGCGCAGGGGCCGATGCCTTCGCCTCGCTGATTGCTCGGAGGCGAGTACTGCTGGGGTGGAGGTTGGTGTCACCATCTAGCGCTTCAGTGTGGCTGGGAGACCTGATGGAGTTCCTATACCTCGAGAAAGTCAGGTACACCTTGAGGGGAGCAATTGAGTGGTTTTACTGAAGATGGCAGCTGTTTATTGTTTATTTCAAGGAATTGGTCACAGTAGCTGTTTGGGGGCTTAGGTTGCGTGAAGGTTCTGTTTTAAATATGTATTTGTGCTTATTCTTGTTATTCTGTATTATATAAAATTAAAAATTTGAATACAAATATAAAAAAAATAAGAAAGCATATGGGTTACTTGGATTCAGAAACATAGGAATAGAATATAAAAGTGAAGAGATTATGCAAAGCTTTAAAAATCACTGATTAGGCCTCTGCTGAAATATTACGAACAGATCTTAGATTCACACTTCAGGAAGGTGGAAAGCCTTTGGAATAGGTGCAGAAGGAGTTTCCCAGGATGTTACCGGGACGATGGGCTTCAGTTGAGGAAATTAGGACAGTTTTCCTTGAGCAGTGGAGGTTAAGTGTGATTTACAAGATTTACAAGATGATGAGTGTAATTGGAGAGAATACACTCCCTCTGGCTAGTAACTAAATGTTATGTGCTCAAAATCATTCACAGGAAGAAGAGGACATTTTTTTTCCTGTTAATTGTCTGGATCTGGAATATTCCCCCGAAAAGGTGGTGAAGCCGATTCTGTAAATAATTTTAAAAATTAGCTGGCCAGGTACTTGAGAATGAGAAACTCCTTGGGGACAAGAAGAGGGATGCAGGATGAAACATTAATTCTTTTTCAGAGAGCTAGCACAGTAAGATGGGCAGAATGACTGCTCGTGCTGTCCATTTCCATAATTTTGTGTTTTGCAATCCATAGATCCATTATGATGCAAGACTTGCAATCCGTCTGTTAAGCAAAATACATTTCAATTTATTCTGTATTTGTGGAGTTCCTTTCTTATGTGATCATGATGCCTATTGACAGCGCATCCTCATGCGAGGGGCTGCATCTGGTTTCTGTCACCTCAGTCTGTACTTGATGTTGTTTCTTCCGCAATGTACATTGCTATGCATGGAATATTTGGCATGGATCACCAACAATAGCCAAAGAAGCTTTGGGTGAAAATTCAACCCAGGTTTACTTGTGGGTTTGGCAAAATGTTCTATTCCAGAAAGGCAGATGGTGAAGGACAGAATTGGACACACTTTACAAGCTTTTATTTACAAAGATGTGACAAATGTGTATTTCCAAAACCAACCAACACATTTTCAGTTTGCTTCTTTATACTAATTTGTGTTCGGGGGAATATTCCAGATCCAGACAACTAACAGAAAAAAACTTTTTTCCTTTATATAGGAGCACAAGTGAATCCCCAATTACTGCTCCCTACATGAATACAATTGCACACTCGATTAATTTACAATTAAATTAAAAGGGGTATTAGAGGAATCTGGCACCATAAGAGATTAACTAATTTTTTTAATTTCATAACACTCCCCTGGATTGTTCTGACTGTGCCAACCTTAATGGGAGATTAACACCCATTAATATTGTGTTTCACTGACACAATCTGAGGAAACCAGTGATATTTTATACAAAGTATGACTAGTTTCCTCATTGTCTGCTGGTTAGATGGGGTTATAGGGATAGGTGGGGGATTAGGCCGAGGTAGGGTGCTCTTTCAGAGGGTCGGTGCAGACTCGATGGGCCGAATGGCCTCCTTTTGCACTATAGGGATTATATAGATAATCCATTCAGTAATAATTGTGCATTTTGTTTGATGTTATGCAACTTTTGTGGACTGTATTTTAGCACAATGGACTGTAATAAATTGAAGGTGTATTAATCATAGAATAGAATCAAAGGAAAATAAACCACAGGAGGTTGTCATTTAGCCCATTGAGTCTGTGTCAGCTCATTGATAAAACAATCCAATTAATCCCATTCCCCTGCTTTATCCCCGCAGCCCTGTAAAATGTTCCTTTCAGGTATTTATCCAATTCTGATTTGAATCTGTTTCTATCGTCTTCACAGGCCGTGCATTCCAGCGTACAGCATGTTTTCTTCTGTTGCCTCTTATTCTTTCGTCAGAGAAACAATTTCTCCTTATTTACTCTGCAAATCTGTCAAAGGGTTTTGAATGCCTCTATCAAATCTCATTTTTACCTCTCTGCTCAGTGGAGATCATCCCCAGATGCTCCAGTCTATTCAAGTCACTCATCCCTGATATCATTCTAGGAAGTTGCTCCTGGGCCTTGACATCCTCCCTAAATTGTGGTGCTGAGTCCTAACCAGTATTTCATAAAGGCTTTGCATAACTTCCTTGTTTTTGTAATAGTAAAGTTTCTCTAATAGTAAAGCCTGGGATTTCTCTTGCTTTTGTGTGATGGCCAGTGCTTTACAGACAGTGCAGAAAATGAAACTGTGCACAGTATAGAAAATATTTTCTCTATAATGAACAGTCCTTCATCTTGAAGTTGGCCTCGGATGCGGGAGGTGGGGGGAAAAGTGAATAAAATCATTTAATTTTGAAAATAAACACTTTGAACATTGTATTGGCTGAAAGTAGCACAGTAAATACTCAGATTTCAACAAAAGAAGACACAAAAATACTAAACACTTTTTAGCATAAATGTTCCGAGAAGCAACAAAAACAGAACATGTTGTATTGTGATGAATATCACGTTCGCCACAGAATTCGGTTTGAAATAAGGCAACAGAAATTAATACAACCAGCATTTTCATTCAAAGTGGAATAAAACCACTTCAGCTAAAGGTCATGTAGAGGTTACCACCTGTTGGGAGAAACTCCGAGCTGGTTTCAAAGGAGCATTAATACAAACAATTCCAGGATAAGAAAGACCTTCCTTTGACACACCATAAATTCTTTGGGATCACTCCCTGCACCTATAAATATTCAAAACATAAGGACAGGGAATTCTTCAGATAAATAAATACACAAATCTTTCCTAAATATAACTCCTGACACTTTTAAAAACACCCTCAAAGAAGTGTCTGTTTTGGTATCTGAAGAACATGACAACACTGAAAAAAGAATGGCCTCTATACGAGTCCCCTTTGCCAATATATCTTAAGACACCTGACATTCACGCAGACGCTAAGATCATTAAAACATATGTTGATGATAATACATCCAATTAGCCATTTGACCACAGGCAATTAACCAATAAGTGACAAGATAACGATGCAGTCCTTGACCGATTAGAGAATTTTATGTATATAAAGAAGAGGCACTTAAGCAAAAGTTACACTCTCTCTCCTCTTCAGTATGACTGAAGGGAGATCAGTTCTGTTCTTCAAGCTTGCCTCGTCAGACAAAACCTCAGGTTTTGTAAGTATGTTTCTGTTAAACTCCTTAGAAATGTATTAGAAATTGACAAGAGATACTTTAGGATTTTCCATGTTTCAGATATCTCATTCTCTTAAGAGAAGTCAGTGTGTTAGCAGGTAACATAGGACTGTTAATGGTTTTATATTATTAACAGATAACTAAAGACTGTTAATCAATTTATATTTTTAACTCTGCAATTCTGTATGTATCTATTGGAAGTATTTTTACAATAAAAATACTTTGATTAAAATTATACTATGTAGACTTACTCTCAAAGTTTAAAATCCTAGACACTCATTTAGGAAGTCTTAAATGGCTAGGACCCACGACGATAGAGGTAACGATTTAGTTATGAGTGACATACCTGAACTTTTCCCATAAAAAGTAACTGAGATCTTGTTTAACTGTCTGAGACCCGGAAAAGCATTCTCCCTTCGTGAGATCTATTGAGTCTCAGCAGAGAAACAGATTTCCCTCTTTTAGTGGGTTAACCTAGAGCATAGGTTATTAATAAAGTATTATCAGGTCCGGAATAACCTAAATCCGTCACAGTATTCAAGCAAATGTGATTTTAAAATTATTTACACAAATTCAAAAAAGCAGTTTTTGATTCAGATTTTATTAATGTACAGTGTGTAACAAATACTATTCTCTTTTCTCAGTGTCTGCATTGTCATCTGCAGCAAGATACCAGAGTTCTCAAGGCAGTGTGATTCAGCCAAGGTAATCGGTCTTTTAGTCGCTACTTATAAGCCAGTGCCTCTCCACTGTTGTCCAGCTGGGTCGGACTGGTTCCATAGAACTTTTAGAATCCCTACACTGCAGAAGGAGACCATTCAACCCATCGTGTCTGCACCGACTCATTGAAAGAGCACCCTATTCTCCTAATCCCACCTAACCTGCACACCCTGGACACTAAGTGGCAATTTAACATGGCCAACCCACCTAATCTGCACATCTTTGGACTGTGGGAGGAAACCCATGCAAACAGTCGACCAAGGAATGAATCGAACCCAGGTCCCTGGTGCTAAGCACTGTGCCACCATGCCGCCCTTCCATTCTTGTCGATCTAATTATGGCCAAAGGATCACTTGCAACGGCTTCTCTTCACATTCCTGCACCATTGCTTCTGGTGTCCCTCAAGGATTCATCTTTGACCCACTCCTATTTCTCATCTACATGCTGCCTCTTGGCTACATCATTCAAAGTCACAGTGTTAGTTTTCACCGGTACACTGATGGCCCCTTCTTTTACTTCACCAGCATCTCTTTCGACTCCTGCATTGTTGCTAAATTATGAGTCTGCTAATGCAACTTGCAGTACTGGATGAGTAGAAATGTCCTCGAACCGCATATTAAGGAAACTTGTTTTCAGTACCCACTCAAAACTCTGTTCCTTAGCTTGCAACCCTCTCCCAATCATCAGTCCGCTCCTCCTCCTAATTCATGTATGTGAATAGATAGATTCTTGATTTATAAGGGAGTCATCGGGTATAAGGGGGTAGACAGGAAAGTGAAGTTAAGATCGTGAAGGTAATGTTCAGCTGTTAATATTCTGCTGACACTCTGAAGTTGTCTGTAAAAGAGTCTGCCAAAAAAAGTGAAAAATCAATCTAAACCCCAGAGATTAATTTGCAAAGCTTGACTAGTCCTCCTTGGCAGAGAAATGAGGGACAGCCATAAATTGCATTCCATGGAAAGATGAGATCAGCCAAGATCTTTTCAAATGGCAGAGCAGCTTGAGGGGGCCGATGGCCTACTCCTTCCAATTCATGGGTTTGTGGGAGAGTAAGCCATCTGTTCACAACATTGGTGTCACGGTTGATCCCAAGATGGCACAAAGTCACACTTTGGAGCACTTTGAGAATTTTCATTATTTTAAAGGCACGAACAAGTTGTTGTTGTTGTAATTATAGCCAATTATTCAGTAGGAGGAGGAATTATTTCCACTACCGGGTGAGTTAATAACTCACCAACACGGATTTAATGCAATTGGCAAAAGAAGCAGATGGGAATGATTTTTTGAAACAAAGAAAGATAAGGGGCGGAATTCTCTGATAATGGGGCTATGTCCCCACGCCGCAAGAAAACGGGCGTGGGACTTCCGGTTGCGGCTATGCCTAGGTAGGTCGCACGTTCAGCAGCTCCCGCCGGGAACGGACTTTTGGGCTCTTCAGAGGGGCCCAACGGCAATTGTTCGACGGCTTCCAGTGTGGGAAGGTGACAGCAAGGTCCCCCCGACATTATATGGATTGGACCAGGAGTGGAGCGGTTAAAAAAGTGCAGCGAAAAGTATGAGGGAGGAAAAGCAAGATGGCGGCGGTTGCAGACCAAGCAGCGTGGGTGCAGTGGTCGCAGGAGCAGCAGGAGTTTCTTAAATGCTGCTTTGAGGAGCTGAGGACAGAAACGCTGGCGCCAATGAAGGCAGTGATTGAGAAGCTTGTGGAGATCCAGAAGGCCCACGGGGCGGCGATCCGGGAGGTGCGGCAAAAGCCTCGGAGAACGAGGATGAGATCTTTGGCCTGGCGGTGAAGGTGGAGGCGCACGAGGCGCTGCACAAGAGGTGGGCGGAAAAATTCGAGGGCCTGGAGAATAGGTCGAGGAGGAAGAATCTTCGGACTCTGGGTCTCCCTGGGGAGTGGAGGGGCCCGATGCCGGGGCATATATGAGCACGATGCTCAATTCGCTGATGGGCGCGGGAGCTTTTCCGAGGCCCCTGAAGCTGGATGGGGCTCATCGGGTCCTGGCAAGGAGACCCAAAGCCAACGAGCCGCCAAGGGCTGTAGTGGTGAGGTTCCACCGCTTTATGGACAGAGAGTGTGTCCTGAGATGGGCCAAAAAAGAGCGGAGCAGCAGGTGGGAAAACACGGAGATCCGAATTTTCCAGGACTGGAGTGCAGAGATGGCTAAGAAGAGGGCTGGTTTTAACCAGGCTAAGGCGGTGCTCCATCGGAAGGAGGTGAAGTTCGGGATGCTGCAGCCAGCGCGATTGTGGGTCACGTTCCCAAGATCGGCACCACTATTTTGAAACTCCTGATGAGGCATGGAACTTTATACAGACTGAAAAGTTGGACTCAAACTGAGGGTTTGTCGTGGGGGGATGTTTATTGTGTTTACCGCGTTTGGGGAATGTTCTTTTTGTTTGAGTGCTGGGTGGGGATGAGTGAATGGATTTGATGTGGGGGCTGTGGGAGAGTGTGGGCGTCTGTGTTGGAGGGGCAGGGCTTCACGGAGGAAGAGGGGGGGGTGGAGGCCCGGGGATGGGGAGTTGGGGTAAGGCCGCAAAAAGGAGCTGCGCCAGAGGGGGCGGGGCCGGCTCAGGAAAGCACAGGCTTTTTCCCGCGTTAGGGGAGGATGGGGGGGGGGGGGGGGGGGGCGGGTAAGGGCGGTGCTGGAGAGGCGCGCACACTGACTGCTAAGGGGTGGGGGGATTCTCATATTGGGGGGGTTGATGGAATGGCGGGAGAGGCCGGGGTCAGCAGGAGTCAGCTAACTTACGGGAGTGTCATGGGGGAGCAAAATGGCTAGATGATGATCTAGCGTGGGGGGGGGGGAGGGGAGAGGGGAGAACTGGGTTGCTGCTGCATTGACCAAAGGGGAGCTGGAAGTAGGAGAGGTAGTCAGGGCGGGGGTCCGCCGCCTGGGGGACTGGAGGGTGCGGGAGGCACGGGCATGTGGCTGGCCTAGAAAAGGAGATGGCTAGTCGGCAGAGGGGGGGAAGCCCCCCGATCCGGCTGATAACTTGGAATGTGAGGAGCCTGAACGAGCCGGTCAAGAGGGCCCAGGTGTTCGCGCACTTAAAGGGACTGAAGGCAGACGTGATTATGCTCCAGGAGACACATCTGAAGGTGGCAGATCAAGTTAGGCTGAGAAAGGGATGGGTAGGGCAGATCTTTCATTTAGGGCTGGATGCGAAGAACAGAGGGTTTGCAATACTGGTGGGGAAGCGGGTGTCGTTCGAGGCACTGAATATTGTAGTGGATAAAGGAGGTCGATATGTGATGGTGAGTGATAGGTTGCAGGGAGTGCGGGTGGTACTGGTGAACGTATATGCCCCGAATTGGGATGATGCCGGATTTATGAAACGCATGCTGGGTCGGATTCCGGATCTGGAGGTAGGAAGCTTGATAATGGAGACAGGGGGGACGGGACGGGACTTCAACACGGTGCTGGACGGGTAAGAGGCCGGCTGTGGCCAATGTGCTCAGGGGGTTTATGGACCAGGTGGGGGGAGTGGATCCATGGAGGTTTGCAAGGCCACTGGCCAGGGAATTTTCCTTCTTTTCCCACATCCATAGAGCCTACTCCCGGATAGATTTTTTCATTTTGAGTAGGGCGCTAATCCCGAAAGTGGAGGGAACGGAATATTCGGCCATAGCCATCTCGGACCACGCCCCGCATTGGGTGGAGCTGGTGTTGGGGGAGGCGAGGGACCAGCACCCGCTGTGGCACCTCGATGTGGGACTGTTGGCAAATGAGGGTGTGTGTGGGCAGGTGCAGGGGTGTATTGAAAGATATTTGGAGGCCAATGCCAACGGGGAGGTGCAGGTGGGGGTAGTCTGGGAGGCGTTGAAGGCGGTGGTCAGGGGAGAGCTAATCTCCATTAGGGCCCACAGGGAGAAGAGTGAGGAGAGGGAGAGGTTGGTAGGGGAGATTTTAAGGGTGGACAGGAGGTATGCAGAGGCCCCCGAGGAGGGGCTACTGAGGGAGCGACGGAACCTCCAGACGGAATTTGACCTGTTGACCACGGGGAAAGCAGGGGCACAGTGGAGGAAAGCGCAGTGGGCGACGTATGAGTATGGGTAGAAGGCGAGTCGGATGCTGGCACATCAGCTTCGTAAGAGGGAGGCAGCGAGGGGGATAGGTGGAGTTAAGGATAGAGGGGGGAATACGGTGCGGAGTGCGGTGAGAATAAACAAGGTATTTAGGTACTTCTATGGGGATCTGTACAGGTCAGCCCCCAGCGGGGAGGAGGGGATGCGACGATTCCTAGATCAGCTGAGGTTCCCGAGGCTGGAGGAGGAGGATGTGGCTTGTTTGGGGGCGTCGATTGGGCTAGAGGAGCTGGTTAAAGGATTGGGGAGCTTGCAGGCGGGGAAGGCCCCTGGGCCAGATGGGCTCCCGGTTGAATTCTACAGGAAATACGCGGACCTGCTGGGCCCGTTGCTAGTGAGGACTTTTAATAAGGCGAGGGAGGGGGGGGGGTGGGGGGAACCTTGCCCCCGACAATGTCCAGGGGGCTGATTTCTTTGATCTTGAAGCGGGACAAGGATCCATTGAAATGTGGGTCGTATAGACCGATCTCGCTCCTCAATGTTGACGATAAGTTGCTGGCAAAGGTGCTGGCTACGAGAATTGAGGACTGTGTCCCGGGGGTGATTCATGAGGACTAGACGGGATTTGTGAAGGGTAGGCAGCTAAATACAAATGTGCGGAGGCTCCTCAATGTGATTATGATGCCCTCGGTGGAGGGGGAAGCGGAGGTAGTGGCAGCTATTGACACGGAGAAGGCCTTTGATCGGGTGGAGTGGGAGTATCTTTGGGAAGTGTTGCGGTGGTTTGGGATCGGGGAGGGGTTCATCAGCTGGGTCAGATTGCTATATAGAGCCCCGGTGGCGAGTGTGGCTACGAACCGGCGGAGGTCGGAGTACTTTCGGCTGCACCGGGGGACGAGGCAGGGGTGCCCCTTATCCCCCTTGTTTGCACTGGCAATTGAGCCGCTGGCCATGGCACTGACGAGTTCAGGAAATGGAGTGGACTGGTCCGTCGGGGGGAGAGGAACACCGGGTGTCATTGTATGCCGACGACCTGTTGTTGTATGTTGCGGATCCAGTGGAGGGGATGGCGGAGGTCATGTGGATCCTTCGGGAGTTTGGGGACTTTTCGGGGTATAAACTAAATGTGGGGAAGAGTGAGCTCTTTGTGGTGCATTCAGGGGACCAGGGAAGGGGGATAGATGAGCTACCGCTGAAGAGGGCGGAAAGTAGCTTTCGGTACCTAGGGATCCAAGTAGCTAGAAGTTGGGGGGCCCTGCACAAGCTCAATTTGACGCGGTTGGTGGAGCAGATGGAGGAGGATTTTAAAAGATGGGATATGCTGCCACTCTCACTAGCGGGTAGGGTGCCGTCGGTCACAATGACGGTCCTCCCGAGGTTTCTCTTTGTGTTCCAGTGCCTTCCCATTATGATCCCCAAGGCCTTTTTCAAACGAGTAAGCAGGAGCATCATGGGATTCGTGTGGGGGAATAAGACCCCGAGGGTGACGAGTGTTTCTGGAGCGTAGCAGAGACAGGAGGGGGCTGGCGCCGCCGAATTTGTGTGGCTATTATTGGGCAGCCAATGTGGCGATGATCCGTAAGTGGGTAATGGAGGGAGAGGGGGTGGCGTGGAAGAGGCTAGAGATGGCTTCCTGTGTGGGCACGAGCCTGAGGGCGCTGGTGACGGCACCGCTGCCGCTCTCGCCGACAAGGTACACCACGGGTCCGGTGGTGGCGGCGACGCTGAAGATCTGGGGCAGTGGAGGCGACACAGGGGCGAGGTGGGGGCCTCGGTTTCGTCCCCGATTCGGGAGAATCATCGGCTCGTCCCGGGAAGGATGGATGGGGGGTTTCGGTGCTGGCATCGGGCAGGGATTAGAAGAATGGGGGACCTGTTCATCGATGGGATGTTTGCGCGCCTAGGGGCGCTGGAGGAGAAGTTTGGGCTACCCCCGGGAAACGCTTTCAGGTACATGCAAGTGAGGGCGTTTGTGAGGCGGCAGGTGAGGGAATTCCCGCTGTTTCTGGCACGTGGGATTCAGGACAGGGTGATTTCGGGTGCATGGGTTGGAGAAGGCAAGGTTTTGGCGATTAACCAGGAGCTGAAGGAAGAGGAGGAGGCCACGGTGGAGGAGTTAAAGGGCAAGTGGGAGGAGGAGCTTGGGGAGGAGATAGATGAGGGTCTGTGGGCTGATGCCCTGAGTAGGGTTAATTCTTCCTCCTCTTGCGCCAGGCTCAGCCTAATAGAGGTCAAAGTTACTCACAGAGTGCATATGACAGGGGCGAGGTTGAGTAGGTTCTTTGGAGTGGAGGACAGATGTGGGAGGTGCTCGGGGAGCCTGGCAAATCACGTACATATGTTCTGGTCGTACCCGCCGCTGGATGGGTTTTGGAGGGGTTTTGCGAGGACTATGTCCAAGGTGGTGAACGCCCGGGTCAAGCCGAGCTGGGGATTAGCATTATTTGGGGCATCGGACGAGCCGGGAGTGCAGGAGGCGAAAGAGGCCGGTATTCTGGCCTTTGCGTCCCTGGTAGCCCGGCGGAGGATTTTGCTACTATGTAAAGATGCGAAGCCCCCTAGTGTGGAAGCTTGGATCAATGACATGGCAGGGTTCATCAAGCTGGAGAGGATAAAGTTTGCCTTGCGAGGGTCTGTGCAAGGGTTCCTCAGGCAGTGGCAACCATTCCTAGACTATCTCGCGGAGCATTAAGAGGAGGTCAGCAGCAGCAGCAGCCCAAGGGCAGGGGGGGGAGGGAGGGGGGTTTCTTTTGGGGTGGTGTTTGGGTGAAGGTGGGGATTTTTCCCTATTTGTGTTTTTAAATGTTATATGGGGGGTTATTGTATATGGAGGAATTCCAATGTATAATTTCTGATTGTTGTGCTCTTGTTTCTTTTTGTTGGGGGGGTGGGTTTTGTTGAAAATTTGTTGAAAAATTTGAATAAATATATTTTAAAAAAAAAAAAAGAAAACGAGCGTGAAACACTCTGGACTTACCTGGAGAAAGTCCAGAGTGACTCTCTATTTTGCAGGGGGCTAGAAGGGCCCCAGAGTAGTCCACGCAGCTCCTGCTGCCGATAAGGGGCCCTTCACCTCCGGTCGGAGGTCCGTGCATGCTGGCGGCAGTGGCCCCGCGCAACATGGCGGACCCACAGAGCGGACCGGCCCCGAGAACATAGCCCCCCCCCCCCGCCCCCCCAAGATCACGCACGCCCCGCCGATCGGTGGCCCCCGATCGTGAGCCAGGCCGTCCTGGAGGCCCCCCCCCCAACCGGTGACGGACCCCCCCCCCCCCCCCCCCCCCCCCCCCCACCGGTGCCGGATCTCTCTCCCCCCCCCCCCCCCCCCCCCACCAAGGCGGTAGCAGACCGAGTCCACTGCCGCCACTCCGAGTACCTGCCGGGTGAAACCATGAGTGAACCACGCTGGCGGGAATTCAGCCAGTTGCCAGCGGAGAATCGCCGCAGGGGCCTCTTTCAATGGCCCCCAACCGGTGCCGCGTCGACCGCACACGCGCGGTTGGCGGTGATTCGCCGGTCCCCGGAGAATCGCGGGAGTGGCGCCTGACCCAATCGCGGGTCTGATGCCCATTCTCCGCCCCCTCGCTGAGCGCAATTGCGGCACGGAGGCTCGGAGAAATAATACCTTTCTCGGCCTTATAAGGCTATGATATCTCAGGAGCAATGATGGGCTAATTTAACGTTCAGTATTTCTAAGATGTTTAACTGGCACACATCTGTAACTTTGTTGTTCCATTTGCTTTGAGCTGCACAAAACTGCAAGGAATGTGTACCCACTTTGTTCAAAATAAATTCCTTTTCTCCAAGGTGACTATTACTAATTGCTGCACCATACAGAGTGATTGGCGGTTGAAATCTCTTTGCTGCCTGTGCACTTAGGTCAGCAGCTTTTAAACCTTTCTTTGTGGGCCCCACTGTTACGACACCCTAGGCTAGGGTGTGGTCAATTCCAGCCTCCCTTGATCCAGAGTCGCAACACAATTAAATTAACCAATAATTTGTAGAAAAATACCCAAAGTCGTTGGGCCCTTGGCTGCCCAATAATTACAGTCACCAGATTTGTAAGTTTCGACGCAGTATTCTTATTCATAACAAGAACTATAATAGCATATGTTGTAAATACAATTGGTTAACTATCATCTAATTCCTAATCTCCCACTTTAACTCATCCCCTCCCAGCCTCTTTTTTATATATATATATATATATATTATATATGTGTGTGTGTATATATATATACACACACACACAAGGCAGACAGACACAGAGGGGAGGAGAGGGGTGAAAATAATAAGTAAAATGAAAAAGAGTCTTTCTTTCAGGTGGTTGTGTTTAAGCAGACTGTCTTCAAAGTAAGCTTTCAGGTCCATGTCCCTGTTTGCAGTCTAGAATAGTTTCACAGCAGATTCATTCTGTCAAGTTCTCTGGAGGTTTAGAAATACATCAACTCACAGCCTTTCTGGATAGAGAGGGGACAGGTCCTTGTCCCTTTGTGTCCAGGTGTCAAATCTGTTTTCCTTGGGTCTCTGGAAATCATCCCACTCTGATCATCACCTGTTACCGGGTAGAATATAGCCTTTTAGTCAATTAATTGGTTACCAGCCAACCAACTGAACTGAGTCCCACCCTATCTCTTGTGTTCCACAAAGTCTATGTTCTGCTCTGCAAAGCTAGCAGCAGCATATACATGTTGCAACTTCTTAAATTCCTCATTCTCTCTGCTGCTTGACTTAAAGACATGTCCTTAAGCATCCATGGATCAAAATGATAACAGCAAAAATGAAGGGAAAATAACGGAATCAACAGGAAGGATCCTTACGCCACTATAAATATTGGCACAATTCGAGATGTACCTAGACGTAATTTCAGAAAGAGAAGGTCCTGAACTTTCTCAAACGTACCTACGTTGAGAAACATGTTTCCAGTGCAAAAGTCTGAGGAAGTTGTGACATCAATTACACTGATTTTCACGGTCCTCTGTAATTTCATGTGGCCTTTGCACTGCTTCACCAGGACCCCCTCCAAAGTGCCATTTCCTCACTCTTTCACATCAACCATGAGTGCAAATTTTTGGATTTACTTTCCACACCCAGTTACGGCAAGAAATCATGGCAGAGGTGGGATGGAGAGGTCACTTGCGAACATAACAATTTATGGCTCTCACTTGTTTCTCTGCCGGGGGAGAGGCACCATTCAAGCTTTGCAACTTCATCTCTAGGGTTTAGATTAATTTTTCACTCGTTTCGGCATACTCTTTTACTGAAATCTTCAAAATGTCAGTGGAATATTAACAATAGAACATTACTTCCATGTGAACTCTATCAGAGATGTGGCCACCGATAAAATTTGAACCATTAGTGAATCAGTTTAGAGGTAATTAAACACCAAAGATCAAACTGGGAGCAGTCAAGACTGTGGGCACTGTGCTGGAAGGTGCTGCAAGTCACAGTCGATGCACCACAGTCCTTCTTCTTGGAGCATTCTTCCCATCAATCATTCACTCCTGCCACTAATGAGGTCTCACATCGGGACAACTGGGACACGAAGAGTTATGGCACAACTTGTCACTGGCAGAATTCCAAGAGATTCCCAGCCAGTGTCAGCTCCCCAAAGGAGGAGAATTCAAAAAACATATTCTTATTAGTGTCTGGTAACACAAAACACAGCCAGAAACTGAACAAATGAAATTGGATACAGAATTGCTCCAGAGGTGAGGTCGGTGTTTCAGATATTCATTCAGTTTGAAAGCCACTTACCATATATACCTGTGTAAAATTAGAATATTTGAGACCAATTATATAGGCTAATGTCATGATGCCAACCTTTGCACAGGCACTATTTTTGAGAGATTGACATGCTTGCTTGATTTGGACCCCCAATTTTTTTGAAATATTTTTATTGGTATTTTCAATTTTACACATAATTGCATTTTATGTTTAATATGTACAGTACGTGTGGTTCTTACATATACATTCTGCTACCTTCTGTCTTGGTGCGCTTTCCTCCCCCCCCCTTTCTCTCTCTCTCCATCTCTCTTCCCCCCCATCCCCCTTTGGTACCTTCCCTATTCGTTCAGGATGTAATATCCTCTGGATTCTGCTCTCCCCATCCCCCTCTTTCCTTTGTGCTTTCTGCTGTGTCTGCCTTGTGGGTTTGGGGGTTTTGACGGCCCGGAGGGTCGGCCCCTTGCAGAAGGCCACCTCCATCCGCACCCATTCCATATTAGGTTCACGTACCCATCCCCTCACTCTTTCTGCATTAGCTGCCCAGTGGTAATATTGCAGATTTGGTAAAGCCAGGCCACCCCTATCTCCAGGCCTTCCCTCGGGTTCCCTTCACCCTTCCTCCCCCTGCCCCCAGAGTTGTGTCTTCCTGTTTGTCTTCTCTCATCTCTTCTTTTTTTCCCCTTGTTACTGTTGGCTTCGAACAGATCTTGGAACAGGCCGACGAATTGCCCCCAAGCTTTGACTAATCCTTCCTCCGACCCTCAGATGGTATATTTGATATTCTCCAAGTGGAGAAATTGGACCAGGTCTGCGAGCCAGTCTGCAGCTGTGGGTGGTGCCGCTGATCGCCAGCCGAGCAGGATTCTCCAGCGTGCGATTAGGGAAGCAAAAGTTAGGGCTTCGGCCCTCTTCCCCGTGTGTAGCTCTGGCTGCTAGGATACCCCGAAGATTGCCACTCTTGGGCACGGCTCTACCCTCACCCCCACAGCCTAGGACATTGCCTCGGAGAAGGCTGTCCAGAACCCAGCAAGTTTGGGACAGGCCCAAAACATGTGGGTGTGGTTGGCTGGAGCTCCCTGGCACCGTTCACATTTATCCTCCATCTCCAGGAAGAATCTGTTCATTCGGGTTCTGATTAGATGTGCTCTGTACACCACTTTTGAGCTGCATGAGGCCGAGCCTTGCAAAGGAGGAGGTGGATTTAGCCCTGCTCAGTGCTTCACTCCAGAGTCCCCAACCCACCTCTGTCCCCAGTTCGTCTCCCCATTACCGTTTGGTCTCGTCCAGTAGTTGTCTATACATTTTCCCGCAGTTTCCCCCTTCCTTACTGTCCATGTTTATCAGGTTCTCTAGTAGTGTTGTCGCCGGGGCCCTGGGGTATCCGACTGTCTCTTTGCGGAGGAAGTGCTTTATTAGTAGGTGCCTTTGTTCTTGTCCTATTGATAGTTCCAGCTCCTCCGTCAGTTCTCCCAGTGTCACTGGCCCGTTTCCCATATAAAAGTCCCTGACTGTCAGCGTCCCCCTGTCCTGCCTCCATTTTTTGAAGGTGGTGTCATGTATGGCTGGTGGGAACTTGTGGTTTCCGCAGATGGGAGCCATGGGAGACACCTTGGTCAGACCGAAATGTTGCCTCATTTGATTCCACGTCCTTAGTGTGGCTACCACCACTGGGCAGGTTGTGTACTTCGTCGGGGGGGGATGGGAGTGCTGCCGTGGTGAGGGCCCAGAGGGTCGTTCCCTTGCAGAAGGCCACCTCCATCCGCACCCATTCCATATTAGGTTCACGTACCCATCCCCTCACTCTTTCTGCAGTAGCTGCCCAGTGGTAATATTGCAGGTTTGGTAAAGCCAGGCCACCCCTATCTCCGCCAGGCTGGTCAGAACCCACTTGTGGATCTGTGTCCAGTTCGTAGCTATTTGGATCCCCAGGTAGCGGAATTTGTTTTGGGCTAGTTTCAATGGGAATACCTCCAGCTCTGTCCCTTCCCTGTTTGGGTTCACTGGGATTGACTCGCTCTTGCCCAGGTTAAGTTTGTAACCCAAAACGGTTCCAAACTGTTTCAGGATCTGCATGACTGCTCTCTGTACTTCCTGTGGTTTTGAGACATAGAGCAGCAGGTCATCCACATAGAGTGAGACTCTGTGCTCTCTGCTTCCCCTTTGGATTACTTTCTAGATTTTTGCGTCTCGCAGAGCGAATGCTAGGGCAAAAAGGAGAGGGAACAGTGGTCATCCCTGCCTTGTACCTCTGTGCAGCCTGGAAGTATTCAGAGCTAATTGTATTAGTTCGGACACTCGCTTTGGGAGCGTTGTACAAGAGTTTCACCCAGGCGGTGAATCCTGCTCCTAGCCCAAACCACTCCAGTATCTCTAGGTACTTCCATTCGACTCTTGTCGAAGGCCTTTTCTGCATCCAGGAAGACAATCACCTCGGGTGTTCTCTCCCCGGGGGGGGGGGGGTGTCATTATTACGTTCATCAGCCACCTGATGTTCACAGTGAGTTGCCTACCCTTTACAAAGCCCGTCTGGTCTTCTGCAACTACCTCTGGCACACAGTTCTCCAGTCTCTTGGCCAGGACTTTCACGAGTATCTTCGCGTCTCCATTCAGTCGTAAAGTGGGTCTATACAAGCCGCATTCCGTCGGGACTTTATCTTTTTTGTATCAATGATATCGTGGCCTGTGCTAGTGCAGGAGGCAGGGTGCCCCTTGCTAGCGAGTCTGTGAACAGGGCCGGTTCCGATGCCTTCCCCGCCTGCATGGAGCTGATGCTCTCCTTGATTTCTCCCAGATCTATTGGTGCTTCCAGTTCCTCTCACCTGTCCTCTCCCACAACTGGCATATCCAGTCCGTCGAGGAATTGTTTCATCCCCATCGAGGGGCTCGGAGGTGTACAGTTCTCGGTAAAAGGTCTTGAATGCTCGATTAACCTCTTTTGGTTCCGCTACCAGTCTGCCTCTGCTATCTTTTACCTGCGCTATTTCCCTCGTGGTTGCCTGCTTTCTCAGCTGGTGAGCCAGTAGGGGGCCCGCCTTTTCCGTGTGCTCGTAAAAGGTCCCCCGTGTCAGGCAGAGCTGGTGCACTGCTTTCCTAGTGGATAGCAGGTTAAAGTCCATTTGTAGCTTTTTCCTCTCTGCCAGCAGCTCTACGGTCAGGGCCTCGGAGTACTTTCTCTCGACCTCCAAGATGGAGTCGATCAGCTGTTGCCTGGCCGCCCTCTCTTCCCTCTCTCTGTAATTTCCCCTGTGATCACAGCTTTTAATGCCCCCCCCCCAGGACATGGAAGGTTAGACTTCCCCGTTTCGGTTGTTAATCACCTAGTTGCCAATGGCCTGTGATGTTTTCCGGCAGAAGGCCTTGTCGGCCTGGAGGTTCGTGTCCAACCTCCATGTGGGCGTTGGGCTAAGCCCATCTCCAACCTCACATCCATGTAGTGAGGAGCGTGGTCGGAGATGACTATCGTGGAGTATTCCACTCCTACTATTCCTGGAAGCACCAATTCCCCCACTGCAAAGAAGTCGATTCGGGTGTATACCTTTTATACCGGCGAGAAGAACGAGAATTCCCTCTCACCAGATTGCAGGAAACTCCCATGGATCCACCGCCCCTGTCTGTTCCATAAACGTTCCCAGCCCCCTAGCCTTGCCCCATTCTGGGGTTTGATCGGTCGGTCAGTGGGTCCTATATGCAGTTAAAGTCGCCCCATTATCAGTCGGTGTGTGTTGATGTTGGAGATGTCCACCATGGTCTTTTTTGTAAAGTCTGTGTCGTCCCAGTTGGGCGCGTGCACATTTACCAGGACTATAAGTGCCTCGTCTAGGACACCGCTGACCGTCCTTGATCCATAGCCGTCCTGGTCTCTGTAAACCCCGTCCTCTTTCTAATCATTATGGCTACACCCCTCGCCCTCATCCCGTAGCATGAATGATACGTCTGTCCCACCCAGCCCTTCCTTACCAGCAGTTGGTCCTTCTCCCTCAGGTGTGTTTCCTGCAGGAAGATTATGTCGGGCTTCGGACAAAGACTCTGGATCTTTTCACCGGTCCGTTAAGTCCCCTTGCATTCCAGGTGACTATGCTGATGAGGGGTTTCTGACCCCCCCCCCGTTCCTGTGGGATCAACGATACTTACCTGGTAGACGCGCCCCTGCACTCTGGGGTTTCCCTTTGTTAGCGGGCTGTCCAAAATAACCACAGTCACCGTTCTCACCATGAGATCAGGCCCCTGCGCGCCAGAGTTTCCCTTTGTCCTGGGGGAACTGAACATGGCCACCAACTGTGTGTATGCCAAGTGGGTGCCCCTCTGCACTCCAAGTTTCCCTTTGTTTAGGGACCCTCCAAAGTGACTGCTTCCGGCGCTTGATTGCTCGGCCTGCTCCTTGCATGCCAAAGCCAATCTTGCTGCCGACTCTTTTCCCCTGTTCTGTCTCCTGTCTGTTCTGTGCAAATTACAGTAAAATATCTGTTACCTGGCATTCTACCAATCTGAATTCTCTATTGCTCGGAATTCTTGGATTAGGTCTGTTTTTTGAATGGAGGGGTCAAATTCACCAGTAATAGTAATCGGTGGCCTGAACTCGCTCTGTAGCACCATTTCCTCTCAGCTTCACATACTCAATTTGCACACTTCCGCACCTCTCTTTAGACCGCAATACCCGCCAGATCATCCTGGAGGTTTCTCACTGTATAAAAACCCAGAACTCTATTTACACATCCGTTAACCAGCATATTTGATCAACCGGCACCTCTGATTCCGAGAGTGTGCCAGATAACAGAGATTTTCCTGTCTACACATTTCATCCAACACTTTAATTATATACCATAATTAATTAACCACAGCACTTCACATTGAAATCATTCAGATCACCAACTGAATCACCAAACAATTCATGGCATGTCGAAGTCCATGAATTCATCCATATTTCCAATGCAGTCCAATCGATACGCAATTTTCTCTCTATGTCGGATGATTAAAAAGTGGAATGTAATGTTTTTAGCATCGAGTTCAGGTGGAAAACACTGAATTCATTCCAGTTGCCTAGTTGAATATCATCATCATATGGATCTTCATTGTCACCATTGTTAGTGTTAATAATGGTAACTTTAGCATCGTCATTCTACAAGTAATCGTAGTCGGCATAGTTGAGTGCATTCGATATTCCACATTTTAGAAATGATTTTTGGACAATATTGGGATCTAACATGCATCTATGTCCCATTGACCAAATGTTACTGGTGAGGGTGCTTGCACATTTCTGCCTTTAGTGAATATTTTCCACCTTTTTTTGGATACTATTTTTGAGTGTATTTATACACATTTCCAAGGGCTGACTAGCACCAGTAAGATCGCTGGGAACAACTGCCTCATCAGTTTTGATTGATCTCACATCGTGGACTGTATCGTCGACAAGGTGGAATTTGAACACGTCCCAGATCAGCAAACATTTTTCGTTGCAGTCCTCAGATTCTCAAATTCCACACACGGTAATCCACAGTGGTTAGCAAAGTTGTTTCACAGCTCCAGGGACCCAGGTTCGATTCCGGATTGGATCATTGTCTGTGTGGAGTCTGCACGTTCTCCCTGTGTCTGCGTGGGTTTCCTCCGGGTGCTCCGGTTTCCTCCCACAGTCCAAAGATGTGCAGGTTAGGTGGATTGGCCATGCTAAATTGCCCTTCGTATCCAAGAAGATTAGGTGGGGTTACGGGGATAGGGTGGAGGTGTGGGCTTGGGTGGGGTGCTCTTACCAAGGGCCAGTGCAGACTCGATGGACCAAATGGCTTCCTTCTGCACTGTAAATTCCATAATTTATTTCTGCGATCCATTTCTTGCAGCCGCCTTTGTCCATCCAGCCTTTCTCGTGAAAATGGATGACAACCCATTACTGAAATTTCTCTTTGGGAAGAGCTTTGCACTTGGGTATCACCATCAACTTTAATTTTGTGCCATCAAGGTGGAATCTCTGTGAACCATGTCTTGTGGCTAGTCATCTGGGATGTTTTTTTTTCAACAATCTTGGTAACAGCCTTGTTTGCTGGCATGTCGAAGTCCATCATTATTTAATCCACATTTCCAATGCAGCCCAATCGATATACAATTTTCTCTATGTCAGATGACAAAATGGTGAAATGTAATGTTGCTTTAGCAACGAGTTCAGGTAAACACTGAAGTTATCCTTTTCTGACTGAGTGCTAAATCATGCTTTTTCATGAATCTTGTGTGACACCTGAATTCTGGAATGCCATCTGACTTCACTTCTCTGAGGATGTAAAGTCAGATGACTCTGTGGATAATAATATGACCATTTTGCCGATGCTCGTTCTGCCACTTTTTACTCCAGGTGAGGGCACTTGTATGATCTTCCCCTATTGGCACATTTATTTTTTTGGCACCTTTTCTCGTTCATTGGATACCTTTCTACAGTCTAATTATTTTCTGTGAAATATTAAACTCTCTTGCCAACATGCTAAGGGGAGGATGAGACATCTATGGCTGACGAGGGAAGTCAAGGATAGCATAAAAGCAAAAGGAAAAGCTTACAAGTTGGCAAGGATTAGTGAGAAGCCAGAGGATTGGGAAACCTTTAAAAGCGAGCAGAGGACAACTAAAAAAGCAGTAAGGGGGGGAGAAGATGAAATATGAGTGTAAGTTAGCTAGTAATATAAAAGAGGATAACAAGAGTTTTTTTCAATATATGAAAGGTAAGAGAGAGGCAAGAATAGACATTAGACCACTAGAAAATGAGACTGGAGAAGTAGTAATAGGAAACAAAGAAATGGCAGAGGAACTGAATAGTTACTTTGCATCAATCTTCACGATGGAAGACACCAGTTGGATACGAGAACTTCAGGAGAATCAGTGGGCAGAGGTGAGTGTAGTGGCCATCACAAAGGCCATCACTGGGGAAACTGAAAGACCTGAAGGTGGATAAATCACCTGGACTGGATAAACTACACTCCAGAGTTCTGAAAGAGATAGCTGAGGAGATTGTGGGGCATTGGTGGTGATCTTTCAGGAATCACTGGAGTCAGGGAGGGTCCCAGAGGTAAGGAAAATGGTGAATGTAACACCCCTGTTTAAGAAGGGAGGGAGGCAGAAGATGGAAAATTATAGGCCAGTTAGCCTGACTTCGGTCATTGGTAAGATTTTAGAGTCCATTATTAAAGATGAGATCGCGGAGTACTTGGAAGTGCATGCTAAAATAGGACTGTCAGCACAGCTTGATCAAGGGGATGTCATGATGACTAATCTGTTAGAATTCTTTGAGGCGGTAACAAGGAAGTTAAACATGGAGAACCAGTGGACATGATCTATTGCCCTTGACAAGGCGCCATATGGGAGGCTGTTAAATAGGTTAAGAGCCCATGGCATTAAGGGTAAGATACTGGCATGGATAAAGGATTTAGCTGACTGGCAGAAGGCAGAGAGTGGGGATAAAGGGGTCTTTTTCAGGATGGCAGCTGGTGACTTGTGGTGTGACTCAAGGTTCAGTGTTGAGACCACAACTTTTCACAATATACATATTCACGATCTGGAAGAAGGAGCTGAGGGCACTGTTGCTAAGTTTGCAGATGATACAAAGATATGCAGAGGGACAGGTAGGATCGAGGAAGCAGGAAGGCTGCAGAAGGACTTGGACAGGTTGGGAGAATGGGCAAAGAAGTGGCAGATGGAATACAATGTGGAAAAGTAAGGTTTTGCACTTTGGTAGGAAGAATGGAGGCATAGAGTATTTTCTAAATGGGTAAGATGTAGGAAATCAGAAGCACTAAGGGACTTAGGTGACTAAGTTCAAGATTCTCTTAAGATTAACGTGTAGGTTCAGTCAGCAGTTAGGAAGGGAAATGCAGTGTTGCCATTCATGTCGATAGGGCCAGAATACAAGACCAGGGATGTACTTCTGAGGCTGTATATGGCTCTGGTCAGACCCCATTTTTTTAGTATTGTGAGCAGTTTTGGACCCCGTCTCTAAGGAAGGATGTGGTGGCCTTGGAAAGGACCCAGAGAATGTTCACAATGATCCCTGGAATGAAGAGCTTGTCATATGAGGAATGGTTGAGGACTCTGGGTCTGTACTCATTGGAGTTTAGAAGGATGAGGGGTGGATCTTATTGAAACGTACAGGATATTGAGAGGCCTAGATATAGTGGACGTTTAGAGGATGTTTCCGCGAGTAGAGAAAACTAGAACCTGACGGCACAGCCTGAGACTGAAGGGGCGATCCTTTAAAACTGAGTTGAGGAGGAATTTCTTCCGCCAGAGGGTGGTGAATCTGTGGAACTCTTTGCCACAGAAGGCTGTGGAGGCCAAATCACTGAGTGCCTTTAAGAAAGGGATAGATAGATTCTTGATTAATAAGGGGATTGGGGTTATGGGGCGAAGACAGGAGAATGGGGATGAGAAACATATCAGCCATGATTGAATGGTGGAGCTGACTCGATGGGTAGAATGGCCTAATTCTGCTCCTATATCTTATGGTCTTCTGTTGTAGACTCGATATTCTGTCTCAAAGGCATCGTGTTAGATAATGTGGTGCTTGTCATTCAACTGTGAGATTGCCGCACGAATTGGCAAAGGCAAACTCTGAAGGTTCCATGTGTACCTTTAGATTAATGAACCAAGATAATTATAGATAGGTAATTAATAAGCATAATGCAAATTGATTCCTGAAAAACTTGGTGAATTTATATACACAATTGACTTTTATGCAAGTAAGTGTCTACAGGTTGTGACAATGTTTTTTAAACACACACCATAGTAACGTATCACAGTGCCTGTAATCACTTCAAATTATTGAGAAAACATGGTTTATCCAATTAGGTTTAAAGGTTATACATGTAGTATTCACCAAACTACCAGAAATAAAGTCTGTCAATTTATTAATTGTAAGATCAATTGGTACTCCATCACAATGGCTTTGAATGCCATTGGTCTTAATAACTGTAAAATCATTTTTGAAAGCTTCACTGCAATACATGATTCATAAATTTTGTGTTTATAAAAAAGACTGTGTTAATTAAATATACTGGTGATTTAATGTTTTTTGTCATTTTAAATTAAATCTAACAGAAAAGAAGCCATAACATCATTGTCAAAACCACCATGGTCTGAGGTCGAATTGCCAGATCCTGCAGAAGAGGCCAAACATCACATTGGTAAAATTTGAATTGATGCACTTTGGCATTATCTGATAGATTGTACCTTAATGGGAATGTCTGAAAGGCTTCACTTGTACAACATTTCTGGGGTATAATCAGATAGACATTCCCATAAAGCACTTGAGGCACAATCTCATATTAACAACCCCCTGCCAACGCAGCACTTAGATGTAATTGAATATTCATTCCTCATGACAAAATCTAAAAGGTAGCATTAGATTTGGCCCAAATAAGCTACTATGATTTGACAGACGTTGAGAAAGTTTCTAAAAGTCATTATTGCAGTCTATGGTGCCAAAAGGCTAGTTTGATCAGTTGTCTCTGTTTTGTTTGCAGAGGTTGTACAGAATGTAAAGACTCTGATCTCCACAGGAGCATACGGCAGACTGTTTGCAGTCGTTCACTTTGCCAGTCGGCAATGGAAAGTAACCAGTGAAGACTTGATCCTGATAGAAAATCATATTGAAGCAGACTGTGGAGACAGGATCAGGTTAGAGAAGGTAAAAGGATGAGAATGACCTTCTGAAAGTGTTCATCTAATCAGATAAAAAGTAACTTCATTATTGGGAGCTCTGATTATAATCTAATCAACAGCTTGTAGAGAATAAGTGCGTTATGATAAATGTTGATGTGGAGATGACAGCGTTGGACTGGGGTGAGTACAGTAAGAAGTCTTACAACACCAGGTTAAAGTCCAACAGGTTTGATTTGAAACAGACCTGTTGGACTTTAACCTGGTATAAGACTTCTTACTATGATAAATGTTGACATTGACCTTGAGATGATTTTTTAAAAGATACGATGCATGCATTTTTTTTAGGTTCTGTTAGTTGGTGGAGGTGACTTCACGCTAATCGGGCGACCGCTTCTTGGGTAAGATTTAGTTTATAAAAATCAACAAGATTCACGAATACACTTAATTAATCGTGTTTAGATTATCTAGATTGTGAATTGTAGATTACCATGAAGAACGCATCTTTAACTTTTGAAGTATGTCTAGGAAGTGCTAAATAATGAAATGAGTTTGAATATGTGGAAATTGTTCTAACATATCTTTTTATTCCATATCGTTCATATTTTCCCCCTGTTTTCTCAAAAGTGATTACTTTTCGTTACACAGGAGTCTAGAGTAGAAACAGAGAGATGGACAGAGTCTTCAGTCCTCAGGCTATGAGCATGTGTTGGAACCATTTCTGGGTCCCCACCCCACTCTAACCGTTACATGCCCATTTGCAAGATCTTCCCAGAGGCACCCTCTGGGTCCACGTTCCAATTAGGGATGGTGCGCAGGTCCCTGAGGCTGCAGGCTTACCACCAGAGGTTGGCACTTCCACTGTCAGAAGGGGTGACTCCATCTTCAGATGCCCTTCGAAGAGCCATTAAATTCAACTAAATAAACAGTGGTTGCAGGTGCATGGAGGGGAAACACCTGGGGGGCTCTGGTGGGAAGGGAGCTGTTAAAACAGGGGACCTTGTAGGCCCTTCAAGCCAGCCTCCAGACAGGCTGCCGCTAGGCAGTTGCCAGGCATGACATTACGTGAGGTAGCCCAAGGATTCTGTCGGCATGCCCAATCAGTCTGGATATGGATACTAAACTAGATAATGATGAATGAAGAAATTCTTGTATATTATAATTTATATTCTGTTGCAATAATGTTATTAAAAATCCAGTTTAAAATATATAAAAGCAGTGTGCTTACTAAAGCTGTATTTAAGGCTTCGTAAAAGATGAGGCAATCATTCATTCCAACCACTTATTTGGTTACAGAGAAAGAGCTAATGGAATCGTGTTTTGATTGCTGAACATTCCCTGGAGTGTAGATAATTTATGAGGGATTGTATTTAGTGGATACTTAGTAGGATACAGATGGTGTAATTAATGGAAGGAGCCAAGTCTGTCTGTAGTTTTGCAGTCTATTCTAGGATTCTAAGTTGATCAGCAGTTTTTCCAAATGCTAATAGACTGAGCAGAAGTGTATTGGATCTGCTCTTGAAAGGAGCTCTCTCTAAAAGTATCTATATAGCTAAGCAAGTAACCTGTTTTTTTAGCTTTATTTACAATTGGCATTTGAACTGCATTTGGTTGTTTAATTAGAATTAGTCACAGGTGTAGACAGTACGTTCAAATGTTTTCCCCTTTTATTTAAGAACTGTTTAACTGATAATTGTAAAGCTATTTCTTTGCTGTTAATGTCGTTAATTCTGTGTTTATATTAAAGTTTGTTTTGACATAAAACGTGCCTATTGGTCAGAGTCATCTGGGGTGAAGTATTCTTTCCTCACAGTTTTACAAAATAGAAAAATTGTTTGGGGTTCTCATCCGGCATCCAAACAAAAGTTGGGGTCTGATCCAGTATCCTAACAACAAATTGGCTAGCTGCTGCAGACAGGTAACCTCTGCAGGTGATGACCACCTCTGGCAAGTTTGCCTGGAGGCGGAAACGTGTTAGGTCAGTGGCCCGATGTGGTATTTCTCATTCCTCCCATTCCCTCCTTGAAATCCAGCATGATTCCATCCACTAAGAGCCAACAGTTTGAATTTAACCATTGTTTTAGCAATAGAGAAGTATTCTGAATTTGCAACAATACCCAATAGAGATTTTGATACACCTCCTAGGGTTTTGTAATTGGATGTACATTTGTGGCCAGAGAAAGCAATTAGTGACGCCTATGTAGCATCTGCATTAACCAAACTCAAAGGTGTCTTTTGGCCATCGAGTATGACCGATGGAGACATTTTAATGATTGGTTACTCCCAAACTTAAAATCTGTAAACTTTGAGAAAAGTTTTCTCTAGCTTGAAATGCCTTTTAAGTGTTTTATGTGCCTTTTAAGGGATTTGTTTGGTCTGATCACAACAGTGAGTATATTGTGACTTTGTAAGTCATGGTGAGGTCCTAAATCTGGTGTATTTCACTTCTTGTGAAGCCCCTGGAGTAATATTACTGTGTTAAAGATGCCATTATAAATGCAAGCTGTTGTTCTTAGGCGAGACCTTGTGAGAGTGGAGGCAACTGTCATTGAGAAGACAGAATCTTGGCCAAAGATACATTTCAGATTCAAACGGAGAAAACGTTACCGGAGAACAAGGAGTAAGTATAGATCCTCAATAGAGGATAATGTTAACAAGCTTTTTGGTTTTGATATATTGTAGCAACAATTAGTGTTTTGTGGTATTTCGAAGAATCTCCCGCAAAAGGCGGTGTAGAGTTTAGTTTTGCTGCTTATATCACTTCCTCAGCGTACAAGAGTGTAAAATCCCTCTGCTGCTTTTATATAGCATATTTCTGTCACTTACTTTCAGCATGTGACATTATATATGAATGTGTGCAGTATGAAGCAGCAACAATGATTTATTAACATTTTTTTCTTAGAAACCTTAATGCTAGCTGCATTCTATTTACCGCTGAAAATATTTTTTTTGTTTCTCCCTTTTATGTGCCTCCCCGAACTTTGTTTGTAATAATTTTGTGCACTTTTGTACTGAATCTATTTATCCTCCCTCATGGATTCCCTTGTTTGAAGCATTTTTCTTTCTTTACTTCTTTACATTTCTGTTTTCTTTTTGCTCCATGTTCCTAACAGCATTATCCGATGCTGGGCTTATCATTTCTAAATCTGATTTTAATCCCTTAAAAGTTTTCCACTGCTATCATCACGCTTTGTTTAAATGGAGTCATCACACCTTTTTTCTTCTTTCACAGTAAATGTGCAACCACAGACTGTTCTTCGGATCAACACAATTGAAGTTGCTCCAGCTCTGGCTTGACTGTACAGACAGCTTCGTGTCATCCAAATGGTATTCGGCAAATCATGAGGTTAAAGTGAAAGGACATGGTTTGTCAAACCCAGGGATCCAGGCACAGGATCTGCATTCCTATGGACTCTCAATCATGTGGTATTATTTAACATGGAGTTTGTTTCCAAGCGCGAGTGTTGGTGTTTGAAGTGTTTCTGGAAGAATTTTGTTCCAGATTAATTATATCTTACGTCGAAAGAATGTACTTCATGTGAAAATAAATCTTTTTATCAAAACAATTCCAGGTGACCCTTTTAAACATTGTTAGGTAGCTGACCTACCATGGAGGGAGGAGAGACTCACTTGTCCACCCACAGGACTATGGTAAGGATGCGGCTGGAGCAGCAGTGCACCTGTTGATAAATCTGCAAACCTTTATACGAGCATTGTTGCAAAAGAGTGTTGATGTCTAGTTTCATTAGAGTTCATGGGTCTCTGTCGGGCTGTGTAGTATTCTTCAAGAACCTAAATACTGAATGCCAGAAGGCTATTTAATTAGGTGAAGCTTGTCCGTGCACCACGTTCCAGCAGCAATCACTTGAGCTGGAACCGTCTAACATCTATGCAGTTTTTAATAGGGCAAGTAGAGAAATATATGAATAGTTCTGTTAAAAAGGGATTAGTCCACGGGTTTTCAATGTGGGGTCGCGATCCGCAGATGGGTCGCGGGCGGGTGTCAGAAGGGTCGCAGAGGCAGGATCCAATTGCTGCTCGTTATGCCCGTCAGCAGCTAATGCAGTTTCCCAACAGCAGCATTCAGAAGTTGCAGGGAAAATTCTACCTAAAATGTCAATTCAGTCCTCTCCTTAAACAATTACAATGAGGACAGATTTGACAGTTAGAAATTCTAATTTATTGCACCAGATTGATGTTCATCAATTTTGCTCCTTTAATTATTTTAAAGAAGTAATTTCAGTGCACTGTAATTGGTTTTGGGGACATAGGAGCTGATGGCTGTACATTTATCAGGAAGATCACGCTAGAGTGAATGCAACTCGGGGGAAGTGACCATCTGTAGGTGAGAACAGAATGGGGCTTCATAGCTTAAAATCCTTCCCTAATTTGTGCTCAGCATTTCTGTCCGGAAATGTGATAAAACCGGGTGCTGATGAGTGACGGGTGTTTAAGGTGGCATTTGAATAACCAACCAAATTGTTAAAGCACGGGAGGTAACTTCTGTATTGAAGAGACAGAAAACTAGATGATTTTCATTCTCTCTCTTATCTGGGGCAAGGAAGCTTTCGGGCAGAATTCTCCCCCCCCCCCTATGTGGGTGGGAGAATAGCCCCGACGCCCGCACGCGATTCTCCCACCCACCCCCAAACCGGCGCGGCGCGAATCACGGCTGGCTGCTGGGAGAATCGCCGCTTGCCGTTGGTAATGGGCGAGCAGCAATTCTCCGGCCCGGATGGGCCGAGCGGCCTGCCCAACACGACAGGTTCCCGCCAGCGCCATCCACACCTGGTCGCTGCCGGCGGGAACAGCGCGGGAACGCTGGGGGGGGCGGCCTTTTGGGGGGCGAGGGGGGTTCTTGCACCGGGGGGGGGGGGGGGGGGGGCTCAAAAGGGGCCTGGCCCGCGATCGTGCCCACCAATCGGCGGGCCGGCCTCTCTGAAGGAGGACCTCCTTTCCTCCGCTGCCCCGCAAGATCCATCGGACATCTTCTTGCGGGGCGGCCGCGGGGTGGACGGCAACCGCGCATGCGCGGGTACATCATTTACGCGGCGCCGGTCGCGTCATTTACGCGGCGCCGCTTTTACATGCCGCCAAGGCCCGGCGCGCGTAAATGACGTGGCGCCGCTCCTAGCCCCCCGAGGGCGGGAGAATAGGGGGCTGGGAATGGCCTCCGACGCCGGAGTGAAACACTCCGGTTTTCACTCTGGCTTCGGGACTTAGTCTCCCGATGGGAGAAATATGCCCTTAGTGTCCCAACCATTGCCTAAACTCAGGAAAAACTGGTGTAGCCAACGGGACGAGGATTTCGCAGGTCGGCCAACGTGGGTCCTGAAGATTGGCCAGTTGGCAAAAGTGGTTCCCAGGAAAAAAAGTTTGAAAAACACTGGATTAGTCAACATTTTCATGGGGGAGAAAAACACACTGGTAAAAGCAATGAAATATCCATGATTCCAGTAACAAAGGAAGTTGACTTATTCAGCCACTGAAAAACAGTGGGCCTGTTGATTATAGTTCCGTCACATTTTAGTTATATCTATAATCTTTATTAGTGTCACAAGTAGGCTTACATGAACACTGCAATGAAGTTACTGTGAAAATCCCATAGTCGCCACACTCCGCCACCTGTTCGGGGACACTGAGGGGAATTCAGAATATCCAATTTACCTAACAAGGACTTGTGGGAGGAAACCGGAGCACGTGGAGGAAACCCACACAGACACGGGGAGAATGTGCAGGTTCCACACAGACAGTGATCCAAGCCGGAAATCAAACCCGGATCCCTGGCGCTGTGAAGCAACAGTGCTAACCACTGCTCCTGTACCGCCCTCTATCCAAGTACTGACTTATATTTCTAATTGGCTGCTAACTGTTGTATGCACCGTCAACGGTAAAGATGAAGGGATAATGGGGAAAAGAGAGTCATTGTCATACTGTGGAACAAAATGGATAAAGTTAAATTCTAACCAAACTGAGAGAATTGAGAGGTGCAATGATGCATTTGTCTATTCAGTCATGGTCTTGAGGAGTAAAATAGCTGTTTTAAGACAAAAAAAATGTAATTCATGCTCTTTATTACTTTTCTACACTTTTAAAATAACTATTTTTCAATAGGATCAGCCCCTTCTAAACAAGTTGAAGTAGAATAAACAAGAATCCATGGAATACATTTTCAATACTGTTCAATTTAGCATGTTACTATGTTAAAATAAAAGAACTTGGATTTATTTGGACCGTGTCACATCTGGAAGCAGATTCCAAAATCCAAACAGTAAATGAAATGAATAGGAACCATTGAATCAATATTTGGCAGTGGTGATTCTGGAAGAAATGTAAGTAAATGATTGGGACACAGAGAGCCCTCTGTTCTTCAGATCGTGCCATAGGATCTGTAAGATCCATGAGAACAGGCCAGAACTTCTTCAGTTTAATTCAAAATTTTATAACACATCAACCCCTCTTCCCTGCATTGAAGTGCCAGCTGAGACCAAATGCTGATGCCAGGTCTGAATCGCGGGAGTTCTAAGGTCAGGAAGGGGGTGTCGTGCCCAGAGCAATTCAGGACATACTAATAGGCCAGCACCGGCACCACATGGAACAAGTGCAATTCCAATGCACGCCGGCATGTGATTCGACGGGATTGGGGTTTGAACTCTCAACCTCTTCTAACTCTTTCGATCGTATCAGGACAGAATGTAAACAGTCATTGAAACTTTTAAAAATTGAAAACATTGCCTGAATTTCCTGTCAGAGGATGATTCTAACACTAGGGCAATGTATTAATATAGACTTGGTACAATCTATATTTAAAAATGAAAAGTTTCCTAAAAATCAAAAAGTGTTTCTACATTATACACTTGTACCTAAATATAAATAGTCTTCCACACTTCAAAAAAAATCTACTGGTTGTATAGTGCTTTTGGAAATCTCCAAGATGTGATAAGGTGCTACTGAATTCAAGTTCTTTTTTACAAAGATCAACACTAATACCCAACACTAATACCCAACAGCTAAAACTAAAGCATCTGAAAATATAAAAGATGACTAGCAACTAAATCCATGTTACTGTAAGTAGAGTCTTAATGTCTCCATGACAGTCACACAATGATTGTTTATTCCTGTTAAAGCGCAATGACATATTTCAAGTTTAAGGAGGAAAGACATCACTTTCTGACAACTGCTAGATGGCACATAAATGAAAATACTTGAAACACTCAACAGTTAGTCAGGATTTGTGGAGAGAGAATAACAGTTAACGTTTCTGTATTAAATATATTGGACCTGGAAAATTACCTCTTTCTCTACAAATGCTGCCTCTCTTGAGTTCCCAGCATTTTCTAGATTTATTTAAGGGTTACAGCATCTGCAGTATGTTAGTTATTGTATATATGGAGCCTGCTATTTTCTGTAGAATTGCTGGGTCAACAACTGCTGATTGTTCATTATGCCTCAGATAAAGTAATTGATCGGGCAGGTTTGCATAGGGCGGAATTCTCTGTTTCAGAGACCAAATGCTGATGCCAGGTCTGAATCGCGGGAGTTCTAAGGTCAGGAAGGGGGTGTCGTGCCCAGAGCAATTCAGGACATACTAATAGGCCAGCACCGGCGCCACATGGAACAAGTGCAATTCCAATGCACGCCGGCATGTGATTCGACGGGATTGGGGTTGGCACTCGAGAGGCTGACAAGCCGCATATAAGCATTCCACTCAGCACACACTCGCATGCCAGCAAAGAAGATGGCACATCGAAGAGAGGCACCGAGGTTCGCCGATGCAGAGCTCGAGACATTGGAGGAGAAGTGGGACACCCTGCTCCCTGTTGTGGAAAGAGGTTGCTGCCTGCCGATGCCAACCAGACCTGGGCAGAGGTCATGAGTGCCGTGGGCCACACCGCGAGGGTCAGCCAGCAGTGCAGGACCAAGCTGCACAAACTCCTCAGGGCAGCCAGGGTGAATCACCACCACTGCCTCTGGTCTGGCACCCCCCCCCCCCCCCATCCCGCACACCCCATCAACCCACCCCCCCCCCCCCCCCCCCCCCCCCGGCCCATGTGGCCCCCACAAGGTGGACCAGTAGGCAGTGCTGGGTGAGGATGGGCAACCTCCCAGGCCAGCCAGCGTGAGTCATTACCACCAACGTGCCCCTGGCACCACCACTCCATCCCACGCACCCGGAACTCTCCACTCCCATCCCTCCCCCCGAGGGCAATCGAACCCCACCCATCAGCAGGCTGCTCACCACAGACCAACACCAATGCCGCTCAACATGGCTGGGTGCCCTGCACACACAGGCCACAAGCTGCAGACCCCTGTGCTGCCTGCATCACACTGTGCATTATCTGTCCACCCAGGAGAATGCAGCCCACAGCCATAGGAGAAGACCGGACAGGGCTCGCCTGAACTAGGGCCCTTCATCATCGCAGTGCAGAGGGCAATGGGCCTGGTCTTTGGGATTGGAGAGCAGAGGTCAGCATCGGAGAACCAAGAGAGCCCGCAATGAAAAGCGATGTCCGTAAGGCACGTGAGTCAGCCCTCACCCCCACACCACACCTACCCATAATCTAACAATGTGTTTCGTCTTTTGTCTTACCTGGCGACGAGGTGGGTCTGTCTGGTGTCCCACGCCCAGCTGCAACCCCGTGACTTACCATGCGACGAGGCGGGGCCGGCTGGCGGCCCTAGCCGCAATCCCGCAACACCCCGGGGACGACCACGACTTTTTACCATTGTTGTCGCCACACCCTTCACCATCCCAGGTAAAGTCGCCATAATCCGAGATGACCATAGGCTGCTTTCCCCTTTGAGACAGAGAGCTGACTGACGGTGGTTTAACCTGAGGATCCCCACACCTCAGGCGAGGGGCGAGGTTGAGAAGGCCGGCGTTCAGAAATAACCTCAGCGGTATGGGAATTGAACCCACGCTGCTGGCCTTGTTCTGTATTACAAACCAGCTGCCTAGTCACAGGGGGATATGGCACAGTCCTTGTGCTCCATGGCCGCAAGCATTGGGACCCTGGTCGAGACGAGAGCGGGCCTCCAGGACTGGCAGCGCCAGGTGACAGCAGAACCCCGGGCTCATGCTCCAATCACCCCCTCCACCTGTCCCAAGTAGTAGCCCATTGACCATCGGGCACCTTGAGGGAGGAGGAGGTGATAGGGCCCGTGTCAGTGACTTCTGCAGGGCAGGTGCTGGTACACCGCAGCGCCTCTGAATCCCCCCCCCAACTGTCATTGGCACATCTGATGGGCAGTAGGCAGAACAGGTTGGCACCACCCCACCTGTGACACCTGCAAAACTTCCGGGCCCATTTAGGCTTGGTCGCTCCAGAGGGCGGGAAACGCAGCAGGTGGCCTCCACTTCTGATGTGCCACCTGGGGGACCAGCTAGAAGGAGCATTAGGACACGTAAGGTTATAGATACCAGTTAAGTTGGCACAGGTGAAGCACAAAGGATAGCGTTAGGGGCTCGGGCATAATACTTGTAAATGGCGCGAATAAACACCTGTTCACCAACTTTCCGAAACTGCTTTGGTCCTCTCTGAAATGTGTGAGGAATGGGTTGGGTGCAGATGGTCTGCCGGGTGGGTGGGGGTGGGGTACGGGTAGTGGAGGAGAACATGGGCCAGGGCCCCCAGGTGGACGGTGAAATGTGCTACTACTGGCAGGGATCAGATTTGGTCAAATGAAATGCAGCACCAAACCTCATTGCACCACGGGCTGTCATCATCCTCCATCCCATGGACAAGACCCACTGATACTGACAACCTAGGTCCAACACCCTGTTGAGAAACTGGTGCAGATGGGCTGGTTTAGCAGCATGGGCTGGTTTAGCACACTGAGCTAAATAGCTGGCTTTTAAAGCAGACCAAGGCAGGCCAGCAGCACGGTTCAATACCGTACCAGCCTCCCCGAACAAGTGCCGGAATGTGGCGACTAGGGGCGTTTCACAGTAACTTCATTTGAAGCCTACTTGTGACAATAAGCGATTTTCATTTCATTTCATTTTCAGATGCCAGAGTAAGAAAAGGGGGGCACGGAGGTGGAGTGCAGGAAGGGGGTACAGGGGAGGGGTTGGTTTGCCTGGGGTGGGGTTTGTGGGGGTGGATGTGAGGGTTTGACGGGACAGCTGGCCTGCCGGTGGCCAGGCCACCTAATCGGCGAGCCTAGTAGTGATTAGGCTCTCTTGTGCGTGATGGCCCCGGTGCGCACGCTATGCGGCCTCCTGTGGTTGATCCGGCCCCATATCCTGTCCATCCTGGCCCTCTTCAACATCCTCCTTGTCTGGACGAGGCCCAGTGTTAATCACCCAGTTTGGGCATGTCAGCTCTCTGCTGCAGGACGCAGCAAGCCACCACATGTGGGAGACCCCCCTAGGGCTATACTGGAGGGCCCCTCCACAGCGGTTTGGGCACCTGACCGCATCTTCAGGAAGCCAGTGTACCGCTCGATCATGGCCCTAGTTGCTGCATGGGCATCGTTATAGCAGTTCGTCATTAGCCGCGACCGTAGTGAATAATCACTGTCGCCCAAGAACCTACCCCTCATCCAAGGAAGCACCTGAAAGGCATTGGGTACTGTCAAATCCACCAAGATTTTTTTGTTTATAAATTTAGAGAATAATATAAATTATTTGTTTTCCAATTAAGGGGCAATTTAGCGTATCCAATTCACCTACCCTGCACATCTTTGGGTTATGGGGGTGAAACCCACGCAGACACGAGGAGAATATGCAAACTCCACACGGACAGTGACCCGGGGCCCGAATCGAACCCGGGTCCTCTGCGCCGTAGGCAGCAGTGCTAATCACTGCGCCACCACGCCGCCCATGTCCGACAAGATGAACGCGTCACATACGTTGCCTGGGTACCGGGCGTGGACATGCATTATCTGCAGCCAATGGCGACACACCAACTGTGTGGAAGCCCTTCATTGAGTGGAAGCCCTTCCGATTTGTGAAGCGCACCCCTTCACACGATGGTGCTCGTAAGGAGACATGTGTCCAATCGACCACCCCCGGACCTGGGCATCCCAGCGAAGGCAGTTAACTGAAGTATTGTGCCGCCCGGGTATACAGGGCCTCTGTGAACGTGCAGCTGCACCTGTGTATGGAGGTCTGGGAGATTCCGGACAGATCTCCACTCGGCGCCTGGAAGGACACCGTGGCAAAGATGTTCTGGCTGACCGTCACTTTGACGGCCACTGGAGCCGAGTGTCCTCCACCATACCCCCACAGTTCAAGATGCTCCATAATCCGCCAGATATGCCATGCGGTCTCCCTGGTCAGCTGGAGTCTTCGGCAACACATTCGGTCCGGCAGTTCCTCAATTGACGGGCGGTGCTATTGTACACTGGGCCTGATATGGCGTTCCTTCCCATCTTCTCCTCGGCCTGTTGGAAGGCTACCTCTCCATCCACACCAGCTGACCCCTGCTTGTCTGGGGCAGGCTCCTGTTCTGCAGGGTCCTTCCTGAGCAGCTCCTGCTCATGCAGCGTCAATACGTCTGCAAGGGCTGCAGCGGCCTGGCAGATGCCAACCATGAATATCGAACTCCATTATCTGCAGGGGGCGAAGGAAGACATGTTAGCATGGAGAGTACTCCCGTGCCCATTCAGGTCCAATAGGCTACACTGTGATCCTGACTTGCACTGCAGCCCATGCCTCTGCCCCCGCATTTCCCCCCCCCACTCCCAATACCACCCGAGGCCCCTGTTTTGTGCGGTCCTCCGTTGCTGAGCCATGTGATACCACGCCAAAAAACAAAGAACAAAGAAATGTACAGCACAGGAACAGGCCCTTCGGCCCTCCAAGCCCGTGCCGACCATGCTGCCCGACTAAACTACAATCTTCTACACTTCCTGGGTCCGTATCCTTCTATTCCCATCCTATTCATATATTTGTCAAGATGCCCCTTAAATGTCCCTATCGTCCCTGCTTCCACTACCTCGTCCGGTAGCGAGTTGCAGGCACCCACTACCCTCTGCGTAAAAAACTTGCCTCGTACATCTACTCTAAACCTTGCCCCTCTCACCTTAAACCTATGCCCCCTAGTAATTGACCCCTCTACCCTGGGGAAAAGCCTCTGACTATCCACTCTGTCTATGCCCCTCATAATTTTATATACCTCTATCAGGTCTCCCCTCAACCTCCTTTGTTCCAGTGAGAACAAACCGAGTTTATTCAATCGCTCCTCATAGCTAATGCCCTACATACCAGGCAACATTCTGGTAAATCTCTTCTGCACCCTCTCTAAAGCCTCCACATCCTTCTGGTAGTGTGGCGACCAGAATTGAATACTATACTCCAAGTGTGGCCTAACGAAGGTTCTATACAGCTGCAACATGACTTGCCAATTCTTATACTCAATGCCCCGGCCAATGAAGGCAAGCATGCCGTATGCCTTCTTGACTACCTTCTCCACCTGTGTTGCCCCTTTCAATGACCTATGGACATGTACTCCTAGATCTCTTTGACTTTCAATATTCTTGAGGGTTCTACCATTCACTGTATATTCCCTACCTGCATTAGACCTTCCAAAATGCATTACCTCACATTTGTCCGGATTAAACTCCATCTGCCATCTCTCCGCCCAAGCCTCCAGACAATCTAAATCCTGCTGTATCCTCCGACAGTCCTCATCGCTATCCGCAATTCCACCAACCTTTGTGTCATCTGCAAACTTACTAATCAGACCAGTTACATTTTCCTCCAAATCATTTATATATACTACAAAGAGCAAAGGTCCCAGCACTGATCCCTGTGGAACACCACTGGTCACAGCCCTCCAATTAGAAAAGCATCCCTCCATTGCTACTCTCTGCCTTCTATGGCCTAGCCAGTTCTGTATCCACCTTGCCAGCTCACCCCTGATCCCGTGTGACTTCACCTTTTGTACTAGTCTACCATAAGGGACCTTGTCAAAGGCCTTACTGAAGTCCATATAGACAACATCTACTGCCCTACCTGCATCAATCATCTTAGTGACCTCCTCGAAAAACTCTATCAAGTTAGTGAGACACGACCTCCCCTTCACAAAACCGTGCTGCCTCTCACTAATACGTCCATTTGCTTCCAAATGGGAGTAGATCCTGTCTCGAAGAATTCTCTCCAGTAATTTCCCTACCACTGAAGTAAGGCTCACTGGCCTGTAGTTCCCGGGATTATCCTTGCTACCCTTCTTAAACAGAGGAACAACATTGGCGATTCTCCAGTCCTCCGGGACATCCCCTGAAGACAGCGAGGATCCAAAGATTTCTGTCAAGGCCTCAGCAATTTCCTCTCCAGCCTCCTTCAGTATTCTGGGGTAGATCCCATCAGGCCCTGGGGACTTATCTACCTTAATATTTTTTTAAGACGCCCAACACCTCGTCTCTTTGGATCTCAATGTGACCCAGGCTATCTACACCCCCTTCTCCAGACTCAACATCTACCAATTCCTTCTCTTTGGTGAATACTGATGCAAAGTATTCATTTAGTACCTCGCCCATTTCCTCTGGCTCCACACATAGATTCCCTTGCCTATCCTTCAGTGGGCCAACCCTTTCTCTGGCTACCCTCTTGCTTTTTATGTCCGTGTAAAAAGCCTTGGGATTTTCCTTAACCCTATTTGCCAATGACTTTTCGTGACCCCTTCTAGCCCTCCTGACTCCTTGCTTAAGTTCCTTCCTACTTTCCTTATATTCCACGCAGGCTTCGTCTGTTCCCAGCCTTTTAGCCCTGACAAATGCCTCCTTTTTCTTTTTGACGAGGCCTACAATATCACTCGTCATCCAAGGTTCCCGAAAATTGCCGTATTTATCTTTCTTCCTCACAGGAACATGCCGGTCCTGTATTCCTTTCAACTGCCACTTGAAAGCCTCCCACATGTCAGATGTTGATTTGCCCTCAAACATCTGTTCTTCAGTTCCCGCCTAATATTGTTATAATTAGCCTTCCCCCAATTTAGCACATTCATCCTCGGACCACTCTTATCCTTGTCCACCAGTACTTTAAAACTTACTGAATTGTGGTCACTGTTACCGAAATGCTCCCCTACTGAAACATCTACCACCTGGCCGGGCTCATTCCCCAATACCAGGTCCAGTACCGCCCCTTCCCTAGTTGGACTGTCTACATATTGTTTTAAGAAGCCCTCCTGGATGCTCCTTACAAACTCAGCCCCGTCTAAGCCCCTGGCACTAAGTGAGTCCCAGTCAATATTGGGGAAGTTGAAGTCTCCCATCACCTGTTGTTTTTACTCTTTTCCAAAATCTGTCTACCTATCTGCTCCTCTATCTCCCGCTGGCTGTTGGGAGGCCTGTAGTATGCCCCCAACATTGTGACTGCACCCTTCTTATTCCTGATCTCTACCCATATAGCCTCACTGCCGTCTGAGGTGTCCTCTCGCCGTACAGCTGTGATATTCTCCCGAACAAGTAGCGCAACTCCACCTCCCCTTTTACATCCCCCTCTATCCCGCCTGAAACATCTAAATCCTGGAACGTTTAGCTGCCAATCCTGCCCTTCCCTCAACCAGGTCTCTGTAATGGCAACAACATCATAGTTCCAAGTACTAATCCAAGCTCTAAGTTCATCTGCCTTACCCGTAATGCTCCTTGCATTAAAACATATGCACTTCAGGCCACCAGACCCGCTGTGTTCAGCAACTTCTCCCCGTCTGCTCTGCCTCAGAGCCACACTGTCCCTATTCCCTAGTTCTCCCTCAATGCTCTCACCTTCTGACCTATTGCTCCCGTGCCCACCCCCCTGCCATACTAGTTTAAACCCTCCCGTGTGACACTAGCAAACCTCGCGGCCAGGATATTTATGCCTCTCCGGTTTAGATGCAACCCGTCCTTCTTATACAGGTCACATCTGCCCCGGAAGAGCTCCCAGTGGTCCAGATAATGGAAACCCTCCCTCCTACACCAGCTGTTCAGCCACGTGTTTATCTGCTGTATCTTCCTATTTCTAGCCTCACTGTCACGTGGCACAGGGAGTAATCCCGAGATTACAACCCTCAAGGTCCTGTCTTTTAACTTTCTGCCTAGCTCCCTGAACTCCTGCTGCAGGACCTCATGCCCCTTCCTGCCTATGTCGTTAGTACCAATATGTACAACGACCTCTGCCTGTTTGCCCTCCCCCTTCAGGATGCCCTCTACCCGTTTGGAGACATCCTGGACCCTGGCACCAGGGAGGCAACATACCATCCTGGAGTCTCTTTCACGTCCACAGAAGCGCCTATCTGTGCCCCTGACTATAGAGTCCCCTATTACTATTACTCATCTGCGCTTTGACCCTCCCTTCTGAACATCAGAGCCAGCCGTGGTGCCACTGCTCTGGCTGCTGCTGTTTTCCCCTGATAGGCTATCCCCCCCCGACAGTATCCAAAGGGGTATATCTGTTCGAGAGGGGGACAACCACAGGGGATTCCTGCACTGACTGCCTGCCCTTTCTGGTGGTCACCCATTTCTCTGCCTGCACCTTGGGTGTGACCACATTTACATAACTGCGATCTATGACGCTTTCCGCCACCTGCATGCTCCTAAGTGCATCCAATTGCTGCTCCAACCGAACCATGCGGTCTGTGAGGAGCTCCAGTTGGGTGCACTTTCTGCAGATGAAGCCATCCGGGACGCTGGAAGCCTCCCAGACCTGCCACATCTCACAGTCAGAGCACAGCACCCCTCTAACTGACATTGCGTCAATTAATTAAAATTAAAATTAAAATTTGTCTTTTTTTAAAAATATATTTTTTTAAATTTCAAAGTTACTGTCAACTATCTGTTTCCTAGCACTAGATTTCTAATGGAAATGCCAGCAGGGAGGCGGCACTATACTCCATGCTTGGTGACATGCATGCATGCAGGGCCCATGGATGGGGCTCAGGCTGGGGGGTGGGCACCTGCTTGGACCATAGATGCGGTGTGCTGTGGGTCCTTTGTGTTGTGCCTACTTGTCCGGAGTGCAGTGGGTAGACAGGCCTCGGTGACAGCCGGTGGTCCTGCGGCGTGGACTAGCTGATGGTGTTACTGGCGGGACATCTGCCTTGCATGGGGCAGTGTGCCAGGGAAGATGCCGAAGGCCACAGTGCATGTGCCTGCCGGTCGAGGCACGTTCTGTGGCTCCACTCCTGCCCCTACAGTGGGGCAACACCTCGGATGGGTACACAGGGGTGGGCCCGCACCTGGTGGGCCACTGACTGCGTTAGACCACGTGCATCCCGTTGATGGGTTGGCTGGGCTCTGAAAGTTCCTATGGGGGTGACCTGGTGGGGCTGGGGTACCTATACGTCCGGTGGCACCTTGCACATGTACAGGACACGGTGGCCAGTCAGTGGAGGCTGCAGCAATGGCGGCCCCCTGCCCGGACACCCCGGCGAGACACCCCAATGCCACGGTCCATCCCCTGGTCGCCCCCCGCCCTGCACCTGCTCCCCGGCCCTGGCATATATCCGCCAACTAGCGGCACAACTGGTGGCCCACCAATGCGCTTTTGGGAACTTTACTTACCTCCTCTCTTCTCTTCCCCCCCCCCCTTTCAGCAACCGTGGCGCCTGTCCCCGATTTTTAATACCACAAGTGAATCTCATCGCATTATGGGAGGCGGAGACTACTGGGTCGGGCCCGTTAATGATATGATAATGCATGCTACTGTACATTTAGCATGCCCACACCATTATCGAGGCCCTGGAGGGGGGCGCTCCATTCAGCACCCGGCACCAACCTCAATTTTCGGCTGACACCGTATTCTCCGCCCGATCGCGATTCGTAATTCTGGCATCGGAGAATCCTGCCCATAGGCATTTTTGTGTGTTGTTGCAGCAGCCAATGACTCAGGAGGACTATCAATCAGTCGGTAACCCACATCTACTTATAAAAATTAAAATATTCAGTCGGTTGGAGTAAAGTATTTTTAAAATGAGGCCAGTGTTTTAAATTGGTTGTTTTTACTGTGAAATGCTATTTGTTCACAAATTTAATTGGACTATCTAATCTTATGTTATTGTGAGATTCCGTGAGGAAAATATAAGCTTTTTAAAGAAAAAAGACATTTTTATCTGCTGCTCAAACTGTCCAGGTTCATTTTTATCCCCTATTTAAATTATTTTTGGTACAACATATTAAATAAATAATTTTAAAAGGTCTAAACCTTGTCTATAAATAAAATTTCAAATGTTGAAATAGACTCCCATTACTTGGTAAGTATCTTTCCCGTGTAAAGTTGGGGGGCACCGAAGGCAGTTTGCTGTGAAATTTTATTTAATTAACCTTTATTTAGCCAGATAAGTCAATTGAGAACCAGTTCTCATTTACAATAATGACCTGGCCAAGAGGCTAATCCCGCAGCAACAATACAATTCATTTAAACATTAAAAGCAATAAAACACAAATTAGCAGTGAAAGAGAATTGACAGTTTAGCAAGTACAAGTATCAGTCAACAGAGCCTTAACCCTTTGGCAAAAGACATCCAGGGTAATAAAATTAGTTAGCTTCACCTTTAGTTGTACCTCATTTCAGTCACTGTGCAGCCACAAACTAAAATGAGTTACGACCAAAGATTGTGCTCACTTTTGGAGTAACCAATTTGATCAAGTCACATGACCTCATTATAAGACGAGACAGTAACAAGCTTTTCAAATAAGTAGGTGTTTTCCTTAATAAGGTTTGATAAATTAACAGAAGCCACCAGACTTGGCCCCTTGTGTGCAATGAGGATCAGTTAATCAGGGAGCCAAAACTACATTGTGTGTTCTTTTCTGGAGTCTCCAAAAGTTTCAAGAGGGCTGAATACATGTTGGCCTTTTACTAGAACTAATTTCACATTTTGTTCATTTAAGCAGCTTCAGTCACGAGAATTGTTCTCAAAAGATACATTCTACTAGGCTGCATACTAGACCTTATTAACATCCTAAAGGTATGCTACCAGTACATTACTGTAAAGTGAAGGAACAATGAATGTCATATACAAGTCAAGACTACCTTGAATATCTTTTGGAATCAGCAGATGCATTTGTGGAGCAGGTTACTGTTTCAGCAAGCACACCTCTTGCCACAGGATAGTAGTTTAGCATCATCGAATAATCTGTACATTGAAAATGTAAATGCCCTAATTTAAACTGGTTCATTCATGAACGAATTCTACTCCACACATCAACAGCTGGAATAGGCAGCACACTGTCAATTCTGCTGCCTTGTAGCAATATATAATCATGTCAATTCTAAGGTCACACTTTTTAGAATGAATCTGTTACCAGGATCTTTACCACAGAGTGTTGCACAAAGGAGAAATTGGTGAGATACTGGGACCAAGGCACACATCAGTACAACACATACCAATGACAAAGGATTCAAAAGGCAAAAGTGGTTCTAAAGGCAAACATGGTAAAACAAGAGCAAGTTCCTGTAGCTCAGAAATGTGGAGTGAGACTTCCAGTTCATTCAAGCACCTGTTCACTCTTGTGACTGTGGTGAGTAGTCCTTTATGCATATTCATTTGCAGCAGCCTTTTTTCTTGTTACAGTCTTCATCTAAATGCAAAGCATCTTCTCTCTGTTTGTCTTCCTGCTCGCTCAGTAATCTGCAAGTAGTTTTTTAAAATGAAAATACAAACTACCAGTCATAGAATCAGAATTTACAGTACAGGAGGCCATTCGGCCTATCAGGTCTGCACCAGCCCTTGGAAAGAGCACCCTACTTAAGCCCACACCTCCACCCTATCACAGTAATCCCACATAACCTTTTTGGACACTAAGGGCAATTTAGCATGGCCAATCCGCCCAACCTGCACATCTTTGGACTGTGGGAGGCAACCGGAGGAAACCCACGCACACACGGGGAGGATGTGCAGACTCCGCACAGACAGTGACCCAAGCCGGGAATCGAACCTGGGAAGCAACAGTGCTAACCAATGTGCTACTGTGCCGCCCCATTCACCATTCCTCTGCATTTTTCAGTGTTTTATCAAGAGTATTTTTAACAACAGTGTTCGAATTACTAAGTACCCATGCTCTTATTTCAGTAAAACACAATTTCATATTACATGCCAGCTGGCTGGGATTTTGAAAAGTCTTGAAACAATTGTTACACAATCCGCATTGTTTCCTGCACAATTTAAATAACAATTCACTGCAATTTGAATCATCCAATGCAAGTATAATTGGAGTTTTCATAACATGGTCCAGTAATAGTGCAGGCTAAACTTCTCCCCATCATTTAAAGCACTTGTTAATAACCTATGTAGTTCACCAAGTTTTGGTCACCTATCCTAATGTTCCCTTTGATTCAGTGTTAATTATCTCACTGATTGTGCTCCTGTGAAGTGCCTTGAAATGGCTGCTATTTTAAAGGTGCTATATAAAAGCAAGTGTTATAATCATACAGACTAGTATTGCTGCAGTTTGAATCGGGATGCATTTGCAAGTATATTTTTTGTCTGCTTTTTCACACCCTGTCAATTATTGCTCAATCTGCTACTCCACATTTTGGTAAATGACTTGTCAACTTCACTAAATTAAATGTTCAGCCTCTGCATGGGACTGGAAAAATATCAGGTAGTTTGGACCCAAACTTAGGACGGGATCTTCCTGTCACGCCTGTCCGAAACTGGAAATTCCGCCCAAGATCAACAGACCTTTAAATTGTCCATCAAATATTCCTTCCTACCCACAATTATTCCCACTACAGGCGAAATGGGAAGATTTACCCCTTGGAAGCTTAGTCAGCACAGACTGCTCCCATCCTTACACCCTGCACAACCACTTGTGTACAGGCCCTTCTCCCCTACTCCTGATCTCCAAGCGTAAGAAATTTCCCAAAAACCAAGAACAAAAGAAGGCTGCCTCAACACTTGGACCTACATAATCAACCTCTTGCACATATTACTCCCAGTACAGTTATGCTGAGAAATCTCAGGATGGGGCAGTGCAGTCTGCAATCAAAAGTGTACAGTGGCTTTATAAAACATATATAAATGAAAATACGTATGTCTATTTAACATTAAAAGCAGCATTCAGTAATTTTACTTCCAAGCGGTCCTATACGCACAAAGATATTTAGATATTTAATTTGTTTGGAATGATCGAAGTGCAAAAGCTCCATTTTCATGAGCTACAGCAGGGTGTGCCTTCAACACTTTTTTGTTCATTACCACATTGTAATATCCACTCAGCTCTTGGCTGCCCTATAGGCTAAAGAATTTTGAAATGTCAGCATTTAATAACTCCCGAGTCAGAAGGCCATGTGTTCAAGTCCCATTCTGGAGACCTGGGCACATAATCTTGGCTGATAGTCTGGTAGTGCAGCAGTAGAGGGAATGTGTCACTGATGGAGGAGCCATCTTTCAAATGAGATATTATATTGAGGCGATGCCTGCCCTCTTGGGTGGATGCAAAAGAACCCATGATAAACTTTAAGTGTTTGTCTATAGACTATGAAATGCTGGATAATCTTTATTCTTTCTTTTACTTCTTTACCAATGGCAAGTCTGACAGATACAGTGGAAGAACAGACAGATTTTAAACAGTTTAATTTCTTTGAGCAAACATACTTTAAATGCATAATTAAGCCAAGGGAATAACAGACAGTTTACCTTGCTATATGCATCAGTGGTTCCATTATATTGTACCCTGATTTGGCACTGCATTCATAGAATACTGCATTGTATTCCTAATTTAGAAAAATACAGTTTTGGTAATCACTTTTTATATGCGTGACATGTTGAAATCTGATTTCCACTTACAATAAAGAACACTTGTCATCCTCAAAAATACATTAGTATGCATGGGCCAAATGGCCTTTTCCTGTGCTGTACAACCTATATAATTCAAGTGAAAGATGAGAGCAGAATTCCAATAGACTATTACTAAACTGTTTATACTTCAAGTGGTCCAAGGATATATTTTGAATCCAGTCATTTCCACCATGAGACTTGCTTATAATGGAGTTTCACCAAGTCAAGTTACATTACATTAAGAATACCGCTCAAGACAACCCAACATCATTGTCTCAGGCAACTAGGGATAAATATGGTCTTACCAGCATCAACATATCAGAGAACAAATATATTTTTTAAAAATAACAGGATTAATCATACCAAAATGATACAAGCCTTGTTGAATTCAAATACAGGTGACTTGTTGCTTGCATCACCGGCAGCATCTTTATCAGATGCAGAAACAGGCAATTTATGTTTATGCTCCATATGAGCCTCCTCCCAATCCATATACCTCATCTAACCCTATCAACATAACCTGTCCCTTTCTCCCTAGTGCACTTCTCTACCTTCTACTTAAAGGCATTCACCTCAGTATTCTTCATCTCACCATTCCATGTGGTACCAAGTTCCACATTTTGACTGATCTCTGGGTAAAGCAGTTTTGCCTGAATTTCTTGAATTGTTAACAAAATTAGTCACAAAGTCAGCTGTGTGCAGCGAGGTTTCTCTGATTGAAGTATGCCAATCACACCAAATTAATTCCCTCAGCAGAACCATCTACAAATATGAATTTCATTCACTCCTGGTGACTTTTTAAATATAATGTATAAACAACACAGTAAATGTTTATTCCATGCTCATTATCTTGGTACACTAGATTGATTGCTTCTAGCCTAATGGAAGCATTGACGATCCCAGAGAAGGCTGCAAAATTCCACAGATATTTGTCATTTTATACCCCCAAAATAGTCAAACTAAGCAATACATTAAAAACTGGATTAAGGTGAAAGATTCACCAGTCAACTGGAACTAATCCAGTCAATAATACCAACAGATTTAAATAACTGTCCCACAATTATTAATTGCCGAATAGATAGTCCAAAATACGGTCACAGACTTGAAGTAGACATTCTGCTTACCTCTGCTAACCTTTCACCTTCTGCTTTTGACACCTGTCGTGGTTCATAGTCTAGAGCATCTATCTTGTTGCCAAGTAGACAAATAGTTGCCCTCTCGTCCATTCCTTCCTGTTTAACCAGAAGAGTAAGAAACTCCATGTAATATCATCCAAAATGGGAATAAAACGACAGGTAAATTTTAAAGAAAATCAGAAGAATTGAGTGAAGTGTCATAGTACTACATGTGGTGCTCATTCCTCAGCTAGTAGAACACAGTTTCACGGTTTCCCATCAGTCAGATCTACATCCAGAGGATCTCCATTTCAGGATGGGCAGGGAAGTAGCTTGACCCCAGGAACACAAGAAACCAGAGCAATGGATCACATGGCCTGTTGAACCTGCTCGGTCATTCAATGCGATCATGGCTGATTTTGGGCTTCAACTCCACTTTCCTGCCAACTCCCTTGATTCCCCGAGAGACCAAACGTCTTTTTTCTAGCCTTAAATATATTAAATTATGGAGAATCCACAACCCTCTGGGGTAGAGAATTTCAAAGATTCACAATCCTTTGAGTGAAGAAATGTTTCCTCAACCCAGTTCTACATTTGGCAGTGGTGTGAGGTGGGGGCAGCAATGGAAGAAAAATATATAAATTAGTACAATATTACAATTTATTCCAAGTTCTTTCTTCCAGCCCACTCTTCAAGCTGCCTGTTTTGTGGCGTTACCGTACTTAACTCTGAGGCCTAGTTTTGAATCTAATACCTCCCAACAAAGACCAAGGTAAAGTACTGTGGATTCTGGAAATCTGAAATTGAAACCAAAAATGCTGACAATACTCAGCAGGTCTGGCAGCGTCTGTACATAGAGAAACAGAGTTAACATTTCAGTTCAAGGACCTTCAGAACAGAAAGAAGGAAGATAGAAATGTAAGAACAAAATACTGCAGATGCTGGAAACGCTCAGCAAGTTTGGCAGCATCTGTGCAGAGAGCAACGACTCCTCTTCAGAACTGGACCATCAGCGTTGAGCTCAGAAAGCAGTCAGTTGCCTAATGGAGAGATGAGGTGCTGTCCTTTGAGCTTATGTTGAGCTTCACGGAACAGTACAGCAGGCTAAGGATAGAGATGTCCACATGACAGCAAGGTGGAGAATTAAAATGGCAAGCCACCGGAAGTTCAGGGTCATGCTTGCAGACTGATCGGAGGTGTTCCACAAAGCAGTCACCCAATCTGCATTTGGTCTCCTCAATGCAGAGGGGAGGGTGCCAGCCTGGCAGTGCCAAGGATCTTGGGTGCCAGAGGGAGAGCCATGGTGTTACCCTACTCTGTCCCTGACCACCCAGGGATCTCCAATGGCATAGGAAATCCCCCAGCTGCTGTGACGCTTGCTCCACATTTGTGTGTACCAAGCCAACGGGTGAGGGCCGGTTAGATCTGAAACCGATTGGCGCCCGGCCCGGTTCCCGATTTCAGCGACGCGGCCATTGTGCGAAGAACACCATGTAAGGTGCTCGATGATACCGGTGATGGTAGTGGTTCAAGGTCTTTGACAGTCCTAAGCCCAGCCACCACTTAGCAAAATGGTAGAGGAACTCAGCCCTTGATTTAATGCATTATAAGAAGCCTCCCCTTTGACTTACAACTAAGATTAAAATCTCACAACTCAGGATGATCCATTGAATACGGAAGCTAATGAGTTGGAAGATGAAGACAAGGGAATACTGCCACAATTCTGAGAGGGAGGGGTACAGGGTGAGAGGGAGGGGTAAGGGGTGAGAGAAGTGTAGGAAATATGGCAGACACAGTGGAGGGCCCTGCCCATAGTCACAAAACACTCAAAATGGGAATTATAGGTGTAAGCCCCTCTCTATCACACATCAAAGAACATATTGCGGCACCAAATATTCTGCACCAGACTCTCTTCGAAAACAGCAGTTTAAAGGAAAAGAAAATAGACATTTTATTCCTGCAGCCACCCTGGGCAAAAATAGTGCTAAAGCATAACAAATCTTCACAAAGTGTTTTGTCAGTGTTAGAAGCACACTACCTGCGCATTCACTCTCCTACCTGGACACTGGTCATCCAGTTCCTGACAGCAGTGAATGAAGTCTCAGAGGTGACGTCATACACTACCAGCACACCATCAGCTTTGCGGAAATACTGCTTGGTTATGCTGCGAAACCTTGATAAAACAAATCACAATGTGTTATGGCTGAACAAGAATCTGCCTCATAGTTTTCTAAAAAAAACTAAAGTGAGGAAACTGCTTTTCTTGACATCCGGCTAAATTTGATTACTTTCTAAGATGGGCAAATATTTTCGTGTTACTAGTTTCTCTGATAGCACCATGGTAGCACAGTGGTTAGTACAGTTGCTTCACAGCTCCAGGGTCCCAGGTTCAATTCCCGGTTTGGGTCACTGTCTGTGCGGAGTCTGCAAGTTCTCTCCGTGTCTGCGTGGGTTTCCTCCGGGTGCTCTGGTTTCCTCCCACAGTCCAAAGATGTGCAGGTTAGGTGGATTGGCCACGCTAAATTGCCCTTGGTGTCCAAACAAAACAAAGGTTAAATGGAGTAGTGGGGATAGGGTGGAGGTGTGGGGTGTTCTTTCCAGGGTTCGGTGCGGACTCGATGGGCCGGATGGCCTCCTTCTGCACTGTAAATTCTATGTCTAAGTCTATAATTTAAATCATGTGAGCATCACCACAGGCCAAAAAGGAACAAACCAAGTACATAAAGCATTATATATTAAATGTATAAATTTATCATATCCAGTCTGTAGTCTCGCCTTGAAGTTTTATGTCAGGATATAACCCGGGATGAGATTACTACCTTGCCTCTAAAATATTGTTCTATATTTATATCAGGAAATGGTAAGGTAGATGTGAGTGGATGAGATAAGCTAACACTTTGAGTTTCGATGTTGGAATCTATTGGATTTTTCAGCTGAATATTAACACATCAGCTACAAATTTAAGATACACAGCTGCAGTTTAGAAAGGCTCAAGAGACATTAGTTTTATGCTTAGCAATAAAGTTTTACTCGTGCACATTGCTCATTTACATTGTACAGTATGCAATAAGGCAAATGTTCAGTGCCATTTATAGAGATACAATGTGTGTGAAGTTGAGGTTTTCATTCTGCCATGGCTCGGGTATGGATATTGGTCCATTTATATTGTTTTTGTATGCAGCTAACATTACCACCAATTTTCCTCCTACCTACAATCTTCATGTTTACTTCCACATTCCCAAACAGGGAACCGGGTGCCCCGCCTCTCCTCCACGGCATCCAGCAGGGTCTTGAGCTCGGCATCTGCAAAACGGGGTACTGCTCTTCGGAGTGCCATCTTCTTGGCTGGACTAAATGTGCGTGGGGAGTGGAGTGCTTATATTTGGCTGCAGCTTGTCAGCCTCTTGAGTGCCAATCCCGACCCCGGCAAATCAGATGCCGTTTTGTATTGGAATTGCACTAGTTTCATGTCGCGTCAGTTCTAGCCCATTAACGGATCTTAATTGTTCCCGGAACCGGCGCTGCTTTCGGGGTCATAGAACACCACCAATTCAGTCCCGACGTCAACACTTAGTCTCTGAAACGAAGAATCCGGCCTGACATTTTTTACACTGATGTCACTATCTGGCTGCATATGGCAACTGCTCGGCCCAAGACTGTAAGAAACTACAAGGAGTCGTGAACACAGCCCAGTCCATCACACAAAACCACCTCCCATCCATTAACTCTGTCTACACCTCCCGCTGCCTTGGGAAAGCGGGCAGCATAATTAAAGACCCCTCCCACCTGGGTTATTCTCTCTTCCAACCTTTTCCATCAGACAGGAGACACAAAAGTCTGAGAACACGCACTAACAGGTTCAAAAACAGCTTCTTCCCCGCTGTTACCAGATTCCTGAATGACCTCATGGACTGAACTGATTTCTTCACACATCTTCTCCATTGAGTAATATTACACTCCGAATGCTTCACCCGATGCCTGTGATTATATATTGATGTCTATGTTTTTTATGTATGGAACAATCTGTCTGGACTGTACGCAGAACAATACTTTGCACTGTACCTCGGTACACGTGACAATAAATCAAATCCATTGGAAACAACAAGCATATCTCTCATAACACAAGTCTCCAATAACTGAGGGAAACCTTTGACTCTCCCTATTATCAATAAGAATTCTCTCCCTCAATTCCCAGAGGTGAGGGGGTTGAGGGTATGTTGCTTGTGGGGAAATATTAAAATTCAATTAAAAATATTGAGACTGTGGGAAAATATACTGTGGGAACACATCAGCTTTTCGGAATCCAGACCATAAATGTGACAATGAAACAATGTATGCACAGCCAGCAAGTTAGATACAAGTATGAATGCTAGTATGGAGTGGCAATCAGATTTACAATTCAGAATTTGTAAGCCAATAGGCAGCAGAGAAGGGGCAGGACCAGAAACATGCAGGTATAAAACCCTTTGTGCACGTGGTATTCTTCTCTCTTCTTTTTACCCTTCCCATTGTTCTGTTTCTTTTGCCCTTCTGGGCCTTTTGTTTCTCTTGTTTAAATTTTAAACTGTACTAACCAAGTTTTGCAACAAATTCAATCTGAACCTACCACCGGACCATGTCTCTTATTAGAAAATAAGAGATCCCAAAATTTGGTGCTACGAGCAGGGTCTCTGGAGGAAAAGGAACCGGAGATCTGGACACCAGACGTATATTGGGCCCTGAGGATAAGGACACCTCTTTATTAAATAAAGTCCTCAGCCATTGCTTAGACTCAGTAACCCTCTTAACGTGACTTCAAACTCCTCCGGTTTGGCAGTCGGCTTAAGTCCCTACCCGACGTCTGCATTTTGGCGGTATGAAGGATAGGTATACCGTCCCGACTGAAAAGCCCCGCAGCTTGTGTCTTCTAAAATAATTGGTATTATGGCAGAGGAAAAGAATAAGCAGTTGCCTGCCACAGTCGAGGGCAGGCAGGCCCTGCCGGATATCTCCGAAGACGAGAACCTTCAGCAATTAAAATAATATATAGAGCAGCAGTTTTGACATATCCAAAACCTGTACCGAGATTGAGCAAAAAATATGTTACCTCCATTGGACAATGGTCCTTGGAAGATATTAAAAGGGTCTGGGGAAAAACGACCCGGATGAAAGTATGAATGTTCTGCGTGAACATATCCAGAGAATGTCGAAACAGTGCGTTTTGCTGCTGCAGAGAGAAAAATGTCATAATAAATTGATCAAATAAAGAATTAGTTGGGTTGTAGATGAAATACAAGCTTATATTGATCTGAGTCAAGGTCAGATTCTAAGCTTGCAGTTCGGCGATGATCCAATTTGAATTCTTCAAAACAAGTTAAGGTGAAATGTTAAGATTTCTTTCAAATTTGGTGAAGACGTTTTGAAGGAAAAATAAAGGATATAGGAAAATAAATTGGAGCACAAAATTTAACTATTTCAGCAGGCAATTGATTGTTTTTTTAAATTGCCCAGAAATTTATGTGTCTCAATTACTCAATATAAGATTTAATTGTTGGGAACTCAAATGATGCAGTTAAAAGTAGAAAGTTTAAGCACACTCTAGAGGAATTTGGAATAAACGGGAGAATTTTTTTGTGTTATCACATCACCCCTTTAGGCCACAAAGCTTTTCTAGGTCATAATGAGTTTGGTTGAAAATGTCTTTGAGATCTGAGTTCAACAAAGAATAGGTGATGCCTGTGAAATCAGATGTTGAATATTGGCTTAAATTAAAAAGATAAAAGGATCAATGTAACCAACTAGACCGGGATATGAGAGCTAAACTCCGAACCATGTAGGCAGGATAGAAACTCAAGGATCCTAACAACACACAAGATAGACAGTGTGGAAAATTTTCCTACTGCGGAAAGGAAGTCCACTGGGCCATGAGATGCAAAGAGAAAGGAAGAGGATGTCAGGGAAACAGCCTGACATGCAAACCAGGCACACCATCTGATGGCGGTGACCTCTTGGAAAGACTCAAACAGCTTACGCCACAGCAACAGATGGAGCTACTGGAGGTTGGAAGAAACTAGAGGAGCCTGCCCTCGCGCTACCAGGATCTCTCCTGGCACTGAGCCAACAGAAAGCAGATGGCTTGTATATCACTACGAGGGTGGGCGATCAAGATATAGACACTCTCCTGGATACAGGGGCAGAATTAACATGTTTGCCCCTACGATATAAAAACGCTCAATGACAGGGTGCAAATTGCCCACGTGACTGGGGGCCATAGATTGGTAATCAGAAGAACTCAACCTATGCTCATAGCACTTGACCCACACAAATTGTCCACAGCAGTTTGGGTAGGCCCAATGGACCAAGCCCTTCTGGGCATGGATATCCTGACTCAATTGAATTCCTCGTTGCATTTTGAAGACGGCCAGGTAACATGCTCAATCAGAAGTCTGAAGTAGAAGGAGTTGAAAGAACGCTCAATACGGACCAAAGATAAGAATGCTTGTGGCCTATTCCAGATGGAACTGCCATCATTTAGTGGGATTGCCCCACTGTGCACTAAACAATACCCTATTAGCCCAACCTTCATTGCTGGGATCTTGCCAGTCATCCAACAGCTCCGTATGGCCAGTGCGGAAACCCAACGGGACTTGGCATCTGACCGTTGATTACAGTGTATTGATCAAAAGGCACCTTTGGTAGCCAACCCCTCCGCCATTTTTAATGACCTAACGATGGAACATAAATGGTTCTCGGTCATTGATATGGCCAATGGATTTTGATCAGTGCCTGTTTTGTTACCTGTGTGGTAGGTAACATGTGCTACTCAAACCTTGGTTAGTGATGAGGTCTTCTGAATCTCGATGAAGAAGACTCGAACTCGTCCAGTAGTAACAAAAGGTTTATTGAGTAACTATAACAATAATTGCATGGGTTCTTTACTTTAACTTTGATACTAGTGATAAGGTTAACAAGATCTAACTACGGTAACTATACGTAACTCCACTAGCTATCTGAACTAGTCTGCTATTGCCCTGGTCACAGTGCACCCAGACTGCTTCTTCCAGGGTGTTGTGAAAGTTATTTTCAACTGCTGTGTAAGTTCGGGCATTGTTCTGTCTTTTGAGGAAAGAAAATTGGGTTTTGCAGCTTTACATTTCTTTTTGTTCATTTCCGTGCATTTCCCTTTTAAGTGGTCGTGGTCCGGGTCCTCTGACGTCATGACGCCCATGACATCATGCGTAGGACACGATTGCGCATGCGCACTCTGAGTTTCCTTTACTGTGCGCTCTTTCTGCAACTGCGCACCGCGGCTTCTCACACATGCGCAGAACACTGTTTTGCCAGTTTGTGTCTTTTAAGGAAGTGCGCATGTGCGGACTGGTCAGACTGCACATGCGCAAGATGGCTGCCGTTCAGAACTTCCATCTTCTTAAATTTCAACCCTGCCTCGTGGTGAGTATTCGCGCCATTTTTACCGATTTTGTTTTCTAGATACTGATTCTGTGTTTGTAAAGACTCACAGTATTGATTTTGTTTTTGTTCATAAGCAAGGCATTTTTGTATAGCAGTTTCTAGATTAAGATACCTATCTTGTGAAAGTTCTTCCTTCAAATGTTTGTCAGACAGTCCGTAAATTAATTGATCCATTATCATAGTGTCTCTGAAATCAGCATAATCACAGTCTTGTGGTATTAACTTGAGATTTGTAATAAAATCAGTGATGGGCCCTCCGTTTCTCTGGCATCTATGACAAGAGTTGAATCTTTCCAGCATCTCACCAGACTGACTCTTAGTGTTCATCAAATTTTTTGAGTATTACTTTAAATTTGATGTTGTCTTCACCTTCTAAGTAATTAAAGCAATTATAGATTTCTCTAGCTTAATGCCCTCCTATTGAGAGTAGTAGTGCTATTTTCATTGCGTCAGAGACCATGCTTAAATCGTTAGCTGCGATAAATATTTGGAATATCTGTTCAAATCTTTTCCAGTCAAAACTTAAATTACCGGTTGTTTCCAGCTTCCCCAGAGGTCCAATGAGTCCCATAGTTAGTCGTCGAGGATCCATTTGCTGCGAAGTTTTCCACAGTTGAATATCCGGTCTGAATTTTCTTCTCTTTTTGCCTAACCTAATCTAACTAGTTCAGTTCAAGCCAATACGCCTGGTACCATGCTTTGTTACCTGTGTGGTAGGTAACATGTGCTACTCAAACCTTGGTTAGTGATGAGGTCTTCTGAATCTCGATGAAGAAGACTCGAACTCATCCAGTAGTAACAAAGGTTTATTGAGTAACTATAACAATAATTGCATGAGTTCTTTACTTTAACTTTGATACTAGTGATAAGGTTAACAAGATTTAACTACGGTAAATATATGTAACTCCACCAGCCATCTGAACTAGTCTGCTGTTGCCCTGGTCACAGTGCACCCAAGAGAGAGAGAGAGAGGCCCAATGTGGTTGCCTTTTATACCCCTGTTGGTCCGGCCCTCTAGTGATCATGTGGTGCTACTGATTACACATTAACCTCTTGTGTACATGCACATATACAGATCATTACAGTGCCATTGGCACCTGAGGTTCAACCATGGTTCACCTTTACCGTCCAACAGCAACAGTACACCTGGACATGACTAACAAAGGTTTTCACAACAGCCCTACGGAATTTCATATTGCCTTAAAAAAACATTTGAGGGAATTACCTACCATGCATTCCATGGTTATCCAGTTCGTGGATGATATTCTGTTGGCATCCAACACTAAAGAACAACATGAACAACACCCACGAAAATGATGCTGGGCCATCTCCACCTGAGAGGACATAAAGCCAGCATTGCCAAAGCACAAATTGTCCAAGAGGAAGTTGTGTACCTGAGACAAAAGATTTTGGAAGGAGAGAGAGAACTTACCCAGGATAGGACCACAGCTATTTGGGCTGCCAAACAGCCCACTACTATACAAGAACCCAAGTCATTTTTGGGTTTGTGTAACTTTAACCGAAATTGGATCGACTCATACACACAGCTCGCTCAGCCATTGAATGATCTTAAAGGAGAAGCGGAAATCCAAGGAAGCTGTTGCCCTCACGGAAGAAGAACAAGAGGCCTTCATGAATCTAAAAAAGGCCTTGTGTTCGGCACTGAGGTCCCCTACCCCTGCCAGACTATTCCAACATTTGCAGGTCAACTATATCTCCCTTCTGTCATGTCAAGGATACACCGATGTTCTCGTGGTGGTTGGCAAGATCTCAAGGTGGGTGGAAGCCATTCTAACTAGAAAGGCCACAGCCTGGGAGGGCTGTAGCGAGCGGGGGGGGTGGGGGGGTGGGGGGGCGCGCGGGCATGTGGCTAGCCAAAAAAGGGAGATGGCTAGTCGGCGGGGGGGGGGGGGGTGGGGGCTCAACCCCCCGTCCAGGCTGGTCACGTGGAATGTGAGGGGCCTGAACGGGCCGGTCAAGAGGTCCCGCGTGTTCTTGCATTTAAAGCGGTTGAAGGCGGATGTGGCCATGCTGCAGGAGACGCACTTAAAACTTGCTGACCAGGCGAGGTTAAGGAGGGGATGGGTGGGCCACGTGTTCCACTCGGGGCTAGACTCAAAGACCAGAGGGGTGGCAATTCTGGTTAGTAAACAGGTGGCATTTGAGGCAGGGACCATCGTGGCGGATAAGGGGGGCAGGTACATAATGGTGAGTGGCAAGCTACAGGGGGCCCGGGTGGTGTTGGTGAACATGTATGCCCCGAACTGGGATGGTGCGGAATTCATGAGGCGCATGTTGGGTAAAATTCCGGACTTGGAGTCAAGTAACTTGATCATGGTGGGGGGGGGGGGGAGGACTTTAATACAGTCTTGGATCCGGCGCTAGACCGGTCTAAATCCAGGTCGGGAAAGAGACCGGCGGTGGCCAGGGCCCTGTGGGAGTTTATGGATCAGATGGGGGGGGGGGGGCGTGGACCCGTGGAGATTCCCGCAGCCAAGGGCGAAGGAGTTCTCCTTTTTCTCCCACGTCCATAAAGTCTACTCGCGGATTGACTTTTTTGTGTTGAGCAGGGCGTTAATCCCGAGGGTGGAGGGGGTTGAGTATTCGGTCATTGTGGTCTCAGACCATGCCCCGCACTGGGTGGACCTGCGACTGGGGCCGGAGCGGGGGCAGCGCCCTCTCTGGAGACTGGATGTGGGGCTGCTGGCGGATGAAGAGGTGTGTGGCAGATAAGGAGGAGCATTCAGAACTATGTGATAACGAATGACACAGGGGAGGTAACAGCAGCAGTGGTTTGGGAGGCTATGAAGGCGGTCATCAGAGGGGAGTTAATCTCTATTAGGTCCCACAGAGAGAAGAGGGAGAGGCTGGTGGGAGAGATGCTTAGGGTAGACAGGAAGTACGCGGAGGCCCCCGAGGGGGGGCTGCTAAAGGAGCGCCGGAGATTACAGGTGGAGTTCGATTTGCTGACCACGGGGAAGGCGGAGGCACAGTTGAGGAAAGTGAAAGGGGCAGTCTACGAGTATGGGGAGAAAGCAAGTAGGATGCTGGCGCACCAGCTTCGCAGGAGAGAGGCTGCCAGGGAGATTGGGGGAGTGAGGGATAAGGAAGTAAATAAGGTGTTGAGCCCAGAGAGGATCAATGAAGTCTTCAAGGAGTTTTATGGGAAACTGTACGAGTCAGAACCCCCGAGGTGTGGGGAAGGGATGAAGCAATTTATGGATCGATTGAGGTTCCCAAAGGTGGACGAGGATCGGGTGGAGGGACTGGGGGCCCCGATGGAGTTGGAGGAGATAGTTAAGGGACTGGCAAGTATGCAGTCGGGCAAGGCCCCGGGTCCGGACGGCTTCCCTGTAGAATTTTAGAAGACGTTCTCGGAGCTACTGAGCCCGCTTCAGCTAAGAACCTTTAACGAGGCAAAGGAGAGAGGAACCCTCCCCACGACAATGTCGCAGGCATTGATCTCGCTCATTTTGAAGATTGAGAAGGATCCGCTTCAATGTGGGTCCGACAGGCCGATATCGCTCCTGAATGTAGATGCCAAATTGCTGGCAAAAATTCTGGCTCCAGAATAGAGGACTGCGTCCCGGGAGTAATCGAGGAGGACCAGATGGGTTTCGTCAAGGGCAGGCAACTGAACACAGATGTGAGGAGGCTCCTGAATATTATTATGATGCCCTCGGAGGGAGGGGATGCAGAAGTAGTGGCTGCAATGGATGCAGAGAAAACCTTTGACAGGGTGGAGTGGGAGTACCTGTGGGAAGTGTTAGGTAGGTTTGCATTCAGGGAGGGATTCATAGGGTGGGTCAAGCTCCTGTATCAGGCCCCTGGTGCCCCCTGTCCTCGTTACTATTTGCCCTGGCAACTGAGCCGTTGGCCATAGCGCTGAGGGCTTTGAGGAACTGGAGGGGGCTGGTTCGGGGGGGGAGGGGAGGAGGAGCACCAGGTCTCCCTCTATGCAGATGATCTGTTGTAGTACATTTTGGACCCGCTAGAGGGGATGGGGGAGGTCATGTGGATCCTGGGGGACTTTGGGAGCTTCTCGGGGTACAAGTTGAACATGGGGAAAAGTGAGCTGTTTGTAATCCACGCTAGGGGTCAGGAGAAGAGACTGGGGGAGCTCCGCTCAAGATGGTGGAGAGGAGCTTTCGATATTTAGGTATACAGGTGGCTATGAACTGGGATGCCCTTCACAGGCTCAATTTATCTCGGCTTGTCGAGCAGATGGAGGGAGACTTTAAAAGGTGGGACATGCTCCCACTTTCCCTAGCGGGAAGAGTGCAGACTTTGAAGATGACGGTTCTTCCCAGATTCCTGTTAGTTTTTCAGTGCCTCCCCATTTCCATCCCGAAATCCTTCTTCAAGCGGGTGAACAGGATTATCACGTGATTTGTGTGGGCAAACAAGACCCCGCGAGTCAAAAGACTGTTCTTGGAGCGTAGCCCGGGGGGGGGGGGGGGGGGGGGGGGGAAGGGTAGGCACTGCCGAACTTCTGTAGCTACTATTGGGCGGCTAATGTGGCCATGATTAGAGAATCGGTAATGGAGGAGGGGTCGGCATGGGGGCGGCTAGAGGCGGCATCATGCAAAGGTACCAGCCTATGGGCACTAGTAACGGCACCGCTGCCATTCTCGCCGGCACGATATACCACAGGCCCGGTGGTGATGGCGGCACTGAGGGTCTGGGATCAGTGGAGGAGGCACAGGAAGTAGGAGGGGGCCTCAGTTTGCACCCCGATACGGAACAACCATAGATTTGCTCCGGGCAAGATAGACGGGGGGTTTCAAGGCTGGTCTAGTGCAGGCATTAGAAGGATGGGAAACCTGTTTATAGAGGGGACTTTCCCGAGCTTGAAGGCGCTGGGGGAGAAGTTCGGCCTGCCCCCGCGAAATGCTTTCAGATACCTCCAGGTCCGAGACTTTCTCTAAGAACAGGTGGGTACATTTCCGCTGCTACCCCCTCGAAGGATACAGGACAGGGTAGTGTCTGGCATCTGGGTAGGAGAGGGGAAGGTGTCGGACATGTAAAGCTGCAGGAGGCGGAGGAAGCCTCAGTGGAGGAGCTGAAGGGCAAGTGGAAAGAGGAGCTAGGTGAGGGCCTGTGGGCTGATGCCCTGGGCAGGGTAAATTCCTCATCATGTGCCAGGCTCAGTTTAATTCAGTTTAAGGTGGTGCACCGGGTTCACATGATGACGGCGTGAATGAATAAGTTCTCTGGGGTGGAGGACAGGTGCGCGAGATGTGCAGGGAGTCCAGCGAACCATGCCCAAATGTTTTGGGCATGCCTGGCACTTAAAGAATTCTGGCAGTGCTTTGCGAGGGCTATGTCCAGGATTTTGGATAAACGGGTGAAGTCGAGTCCAACAATAGCGATATTTGGGGTGTCAGAGAATCCGTGAGTGCAGGAAGCGAAAGAGGCCGAGGTGTTGGCCTTTGCCTCCCTGGTAGCCCGGAGACGGATCTTGTTCATGTGGAGGGACTCAAAAACCCCCGAGCGTGGAGACCTGGGTTCGTGATATGGCTGGGTTTCTCAGCCTGGAGCGAATAAAGTTTGCCTTGAGAGGGTCCTTGCTGGGGTTCTCCAGGCGGTGGCAACCTTTCCTTGACTTTCTAGGGGAGCGGCAAAATGTCAGCAGCAGCAGCAACTGGGGGGGGGGGCTCTGGTGGGGGGAATTATCTAATGTATATTTGCATTTTGTATAATAACAGCCACCTAGTTTTGTTAAATATTTTTCGTTTATTTTTCTGTTATGTAAAAATTCTGGTTGAAAAAAGTTTTAATAAAAACAATTTTTAAAAAAAAGGAAAGGCCACAGCCAATCATATGGCCAAGGTCCTTTTCAGGATTACATTCCCCAATGGGGAGTCACGACCAGCATTGACTCTGACCAGGGAAACCACTTTATAGGTGCTGTCTGCCAAGAAGTCTATAGATTACTAAACATTACCTGGGACTTACATTGTCCTCATCACCCACAATCTTCAGGGCAAGTGGAACGAATGAACAGAACTCTGAAACATCATCAGGAAGGAATGCCGTGGCCCCAGGCACTACCAATTGTCCTGTGCCAATTAGGGCAACTCCGAATGGAACTACGGTCTAAGACCGTTTGAAATCATAACAGGGAGACCCACGTCTCTGCCAGGAACCATTCATTTGCGAAAAGCCGATTGTCACTTGATGAGTGATGTCTTATTAGAATATTGTCAGATTCTAACAAATGCTATTAGTTCTGCTTCTCAACAGGAATCGGCACTCTGGGGAGATCCACCAACGGAAGACTCTTTATCGTCCCTGGAGTTTGGGTTTATCTGAAGAAAATACTTAAAGAACCTCTGGATGCCAAGTGGGAAGGACCCTATCAAGTGCTACTGACCACCCAAGCAGCTGCTAAAGTCCAAGGGAAGAAAGCTTGGATTCACGCATCTCACATTAAAACTTACATTTAACCATATTGCTCCACCAGTTGTGTGCCTTTTAAGTTTTTGCATTCCTTGCTTTCCCTTGACCAGCCATATCAGCAAGGCCGTGCCCAAACAGGTTCCCAAGGAGTTAAATGTCAACACCTTCCTTTACATCTCTCCAGCTGATGGGTATGTACTTGCATTCCCATCTAACCTAAGGGAGGCATTCTCTTGAGATGGCTGAATGGTATATCTTCCAGAACATCTCCTGCTCATTCTCCTCCGATGAGGGGGGTGGGGGGCGACCACATTTGCAAGGGATACTTACCTAATCAACGTAACAGGTAACATTGAAACATGGCAGTCAGTTGGTTATCTTTTGACCGCTTTCTTGGGGTGGTAACACCCTACTCACAATCCGAGCCATAGGCGCCATATATCAAACTTCGCAGCACCTCGAGTCAGAGAGGATCCATATACCTAATTAGCAATCAGTTAGGAGAGGCGAGAGGTAGGACACAGTAATTGTGTTCACTATTTTGACATGAGCAAGGTAGAGAAATGTGCTACATCACAAAAGCAAACTATCACTAAGGGAGGTTGAAGATGTCTCCCTATTGGCAGGTCTTTACAATCTCACCAGCGGCAGCAACTTCTCCAAGCGCTCATATTCTGAGACTGTGGCCCTCTTCGCCTCTTTTAATGGTACTTCCTTTATCTGTGGCCAGAGGGCCTATCCCTGGCTACCAAGCTTTTGGGTGGGATCTTGTTATTTAGGGTATGTTGTTCCCTTTATTCGTCATTCTCTCTCCCTCAGGATCTCGGATGAGGCACACCATCACGGAGATGGAAAGATTCTTCTCCATCCTGGTCCCTTTTTATGGGACCGCTAAGCTGGCAAGGGAGTCCATTAACATGGCATCTCTCCTGGAAAAGTTGAGCAATGATACCTTTGAAGCCCTAATTAAAATAAATGCAGAAATGGTAGCCATTCATACCATGGCCCTGCAGAAACAAATGGCTCTTGACTATGTTCTTTCTGAAAAGGGAGGAACTTGTGCTTTGATAGGGGCAGAGTTCTGCACCTACATCCCGGACAGCTCAGAGGAAATTACTAATTTGGTGGAGCACATCCAAAAAGAGGTAGAGAAACTCAAACAACCGTCATCCGCGGTGGAGTTGTGCAACTGGATAGCTGGGCTCTATGGGAACTTCATTAGTTCAAGGCTTGATCTTATTCTTAATTATTATTATTATTCTGTGTTGTGTTTTTATGCTTATTAAGTGCTGCTGTAAACAATTAACCAAAGCCCCTCCTAAGGGCATGCCTCTCAAGACTACCTGGCATCCCCTCTTGCCAATAAGTGAGCTTCCTATAAAGGATTGTAAAAGCAGATCACCTTGTCCATTCTAGTGTTGAAGGCTGTCCTTAAACAAAGGGACCATCAAAGACATCTGTGAATGTGTTCCCTTACCACTATTTTATGTTTGTTTGCTTTTATTAATTCATTTTCTTTTAATTTTTAGAAGAATCAAAGGGGGGAGGGGACTGTGGGGAAATATTAAAACTCAGTTTAAAATGTTGAGTCTGGGAAAATATACTGTGGGAACTCATCAGCTTTCAGAATCCAAACCACAGATGTGACAATGTATGCACAGCCAGTAAGTTTGATACAAGTGTGAATGCTGGTATGGAGCGGCAATCATAAGCCACAATTCAGAATTTGTAAGCCAATAGGGGGGCAGAGAAGGGGCGGGACCAAAAACAGGCAGGTATAAAACCCTTTGTGCAAGTGGTGTTCTCTGTTGCCTTTCCATTATTCTCTTTCTTTTGCCCTTCTGGGCTTTTTGTTTCTCTTGTTTATATTTGAAACTGTACTAACCAAGTTTTGCAACAAACTCTATCTCAACCTTCTACCTGCCCCCGACTCTTATGGGAAAATATGAGATCCCGCAAATTTGTTGCCATTTAAATCTGTTTTTGCTTTTAAATCAGTCAAGTTAAATCATAAAGCTAGTTGTGTTTGAATATTTTCCCTATAAGTGAAACGATAGTCAGAGCTCAGGGTGTTGGGGCTCAGTTACCTTTCTTGCCCAGCAGTGTCCCAAAGCTGTAATGCCACACGCGTTTTGTCTACGATCAAACTCTTCACTTGGAAATCGATGCCTAAAAATAGAAAGAAAAAAATGCATTGAAAAGAATGGCACAGAAAAAACGATTTTGGCACACTGTTAATCTCTAGAGAAATGATGGGCGGGATTGAATGGCTTCATCACGCCCGACTCGGTAGTGCGACGAGGCCATTAAATCTCACAGGACGCCTCGCGAGATCTTGTTAGATCTCTTGATCTGGATCTAATCCTCACTGGGCGTGTTCCAGATTTGCATATTTAAGTGCGCAGTTAGGCTCACTGAAATATGTCTGCACCAGAGTTTCCCAAGGCCAGGAATTGAACGGCCATACCTGGGAAACCTCACCGTTGTGCCGTTTGTACTGGTCCCACAAACGTGGGCCAGGCGTAACATTACCTGAGGGGGGTCAACCAGGCCATCGGAGGCCCCTGGGTCATTGGGCTCTGGGCAGTGTGTCACCCTGCCACTGCCACCTGGACACTGTCAGGGTATCCGGGTGGCACTGCAAGACTGGAAGAATGCTGCCAGCATGCCAGGCTGGCGGTGCCCAGTTGGTAGGTTCCCTGTGCCAAGGATAAGCCCGGGTGTGTCCTATCCTTATGAGGTGGGATGAGGGGACTCGAGGACCCCCTAACAATACGTTGGGGGGGAGGGGTTCATGAGATCGGGACGGCATTTAAAAATAGTCCTCCCAATCTGGTCCCGTGCTGACAAAGGTAAGTGCAGCCTCAGCAGTGTGTTCCTCGTTGATACCAAAACAAAAGAATCCCATTTGATAGTGGGGTTGTTCTTGGCGGTGCAGGGTCATTTTCGGCACTGCAGTGCCAAGAAACCCATTGCTGAATGCCCCCAAAACGAGACACTACGTTTGGTTCCCCTTTTAATCACTCCCACTATTGTCTGGTCATTTCAATAATCCAAACTTTATTCCTCAGGCAGACATAAAAGGAGAGATAGATGATATAAAATGATGGAGGCACTGACAAGTCAAAACTCTTCGATGCTCTTTTATGTACTGATTGAAACATCCATGGCAAATTTATTTTTATTAATTTGATGGAGCCATTTATTAAAACAGGATGCCTAAATATGACACTCAAATAAGAAATATGCATTTGTGTGGCATTGTTCGCATTTTTCAAATACTTAAATATTTCCTATTCATAGAATTACTTTTTGAGGACTGGAGCTGGCAATTTATACACAATGGCCTTGATACTATTGTAAAAACCATGACATGGTGTACAGCAGTGGCTCCTTCTGAATCACAAGGTGCTCAACCTAGCAGCAAGATTAATACAAGTGCAACATGGTGACCAGTCTTAGATCGTGCCACATGGTGTGAAATGACCCTTGATGTTTTGGTCAGTCCACAATGAAGCCCCAGCGTAGGAGAGTAGAGTCACGGCGTGGTGACTGCACAGGAAAGCTTTGAAGGCACAGTGCCGAGAGTGTTCAATTAAAAAGTTGAAGCAGATAGATCCCTTGCTGTTGCATTTATAACATAGGAAAACACATCACTTACGATTCACTGCAGACATCTGCTCCTCTCAATTTGGAAGGCCCTGATAGGTCCTTCAGCTTTGAGAGACTAGTTGCCGCCGAGAATTCAACAGAGAAACTTTCTCCGCGTCAATTAAAGGAACACCCTGATCTGGGAGTGACTGTTGCCCCAGGGCTGGGTTCAGGGCACAGAGACAGTTCAGGCTCCTGTTTACCACCATGAAAATGAAAAGTCAGTCCCGTGTGTCAGCCTGCATTAAGTATTCATTAAGTTTCCCTACTGAATTCTCAGCTTCCGAGTTAAAGAAAGAGAACAGCCACACGGTCAGTTGACAGAATACTAACAGAAAAATATAATCGCAGAAGAATTCCAACCGGTGGTGAAACCATAGTTAAGATAAACCAAGAGCTATCCCCTCGAACACCAGTTTACATGAAGCAAAACCTGAGCTCATGCTCAGTAATGTACTGCATCGCAAAGTGACAAGGCAGTTTGAGCCCTTCAATAATAATAATCTTTATTAGTGTCACGAGTAGGCTTACATTAACACTGCAATGAAGTTACTGTGTAAATCCCCTAGTCACCACACTCTGGCACCTGTTCGGGTACACAGAGGGAGAATTCAGAATGTCCAATTCACCTAGCAACATGTGTTTCAGGACTTGTAGGAGGAAACTGGAGCACCCGGAGGAAACCCACGCAGACATGGGGAGAACGTGCAGACTCCACACAGTCACCTAAGCTGGGAATCAACCTGGGACCCTGCCGTTGTGAAGTAACAGTGCTAACCACTTTTACTATTGTGCCGCTCAATTAATCAACCTAACAGTTCCTAATGCAACCTAGGGCACTAAATGAAGGGGAAACGTTTTGCCGAGCAGGGCCATAATGGGAGTAGAGGGGGTATGTAATTTATCTAACTCTCAAACAGTTCAAACAAGAGTGTTGATTGTCAATATGTAATCTCTTCATTGTGCACTGTTCTGCACTTGTATGACCCTCAACCCAGCCTTCCAGCTGCAGAGATGAGCCTCGTTGCGTCCGACATGGGACGCAACAAGGCCATTAAATCTCACGAGAGGCCTCTCGCTGGATTTGCAAAGCTTGGGATGCCTCGTGAGATCTAACAAAATGTTGCGATTTGAATCTCGTCCTCACTAGGCAGTATCCAGATTTGTATATTTAAGTGAGCAGTAAGCCTAATTTTCATATGTCTGCACTGGAGTGTCCCAAGGCCCGAGATCGACCGCCCGTGCCTGGGAGACCTCACCATGGCAACGTTTAGCACTGTCCCACACAAACATGGACCAGACATAACAGCATCTTGGGGGTCTCCAAGACCATTGGAGGCCCCCTGGTGGTCAGCCTCTGGGTAGTGTGGTACCCTGGCAATCCCACTGTCATCTTGTCACTGCCAGGGTGCCAGGCTGGCAGTGCCAAGGTACTCGGGTGGCAGGTTGCCCATGCCGCCGATCGGGTCCGGAGGTGCCTTGCCTTTAAGGGGTGGGCTGAGAGGGGCTCAAGGTCCCCCAAAAAGTAAGTTGGGGCATTGGGAAATAATGAAGCCACAGTAAGGGGGGGGGTTGAGATCGGGGTGGCATTTTAAAATGGAGCCCTGATCTCTTCCTGGACTGACAAACTGAGCGCAGGAAATGCAGGCAAATGTGGCCTCGACGGGACATTCCAAACGACACGAGAAAAAAAGAGGATCATTTGACAGTGGGGCCGTTCTCGGCACTGCAAGTGCGGTGAAACGCCCCGCTAAACATGGCCAAAACTCGACTTCTTTTCCCGTTAAACCTTGCCCAATATAAGCTCACCTCATGTAGCCACAGTATTTATGTGGCTGGTCCATTTCAGTTTCTAATCAATGCTAACCCCACAATGTTGATGGAGGGGGATTCAACCGCGCTAATGCCATTGAATGCCAAAGAGAGATGGTTACAATTGCCATTGCCTTTGTGTGGCATATATGTTACTTGCCATTTATCAGCCCGAGCCTGAATATTGTGCAGATCTTGCTGCATATGGAAATGGACTGCTTCTGTATTTGTGGAGCCGCAAATGGTGCTGAACAACATGCAATTATCAGCAAACATCCCCACTTCTGAACTTATGATGGAGGGAATGTTATTGAATGTCAGGGGCTGGTTAAGCACAGGGCTAAATAGCTGGCTTTTAAAGCAGACCACGGCAGGCCAGCAGCACGGTTCAATTCCAGTACCAGCCTCCCCGAACAGACGCTGGAATGTGGCGACTAGGGGCTTTTCACAGTAACTTCATTTGAAACCTACTTGTGACAATAAGCGATTTTCATTTTCATTTCATTTCATTTTCATTGAAGCAGCTGAAGATAGTTGGACGTAGGACTCTGCCCTGAGGAACTCCAGCACTGATGTCCTGGGACTGAGATGATTGACCTCCAACCACCACAACAATTTTCCTTTGAGTTCGGTCTGACTGACTCCAACCAGTGGAGAGTTTTCCCTTCAATTCCCATTGACTTCAGTTTTGCTAGGGCTCCTTATTGCCACATTTAGTCAAATATATATGCCAAGGGCAGTCACTCTCATCTCACCTTATCTTATAAAATATTTAAAATTCATTAACCTTTCCTCTACCAATTCAAAAAATAAATCACAACTCTCCCAAATTCACGCTGATTTTTCTTCAATGTTCTGGCTATTTATCAAAGTACAGGATTTCATGGGGATCATTCCTTTATCTTTTGGCTAAGGGACCCCACAGCTCCAGCTTAGGCCTTCCTGCAACTTCTGTGCAGTGGTTTCAAACATCAGAACCTTGATTTCGAATAGCTCGTTGTTATGGTTTCAAACTGCAACCAAGCTGATTACTTCCACAACTCCAACTGCAGCAAGGTTAACTGGGAGGATTATTGGAGATTTCTTCCTTTAGCTTCTAGCTTAACAAATCCTCCAGTCATTTTTCACCTTTCCAACTTTGTCTGAATCCCAGTTCTGAGTCACAGGTGTCATGGGCAATAGGTCTAGTATTTACTCTACTTCAGGTGTGGATCTGGTTTTATCTCTCAACTTACAAGGTGCTGCAAGCTACATAAGACCCAAAATTGGCGCAGGCTCTTAGCTGTCACTTTTCCAAACATTAACCAGTCTTGTCTGCTGGCTATATTCTAACTCGCACAACACAGACCTACTTCAAAATGAAGAATCTCTGTAAGCTCCAACCATCTTCATGGCAATCTGACATACACGGAATGTTTTCAGGTAAAATTAACGACCTTTTCATTACAAAACTGTCTTTTATTTTGGGAAACCATATGAATAATTTATATATTCTATTGGAATAACTGCAGACGTCATGTCTCCAGTTCTTTAGCTAAGCAAGACCAATAGCTATTTTATGACTTTCATCCTTTTACTCTGACTTCATCCAGTCACATCAATTATCTTTTGAATTGTAATTACATTAAGTATGTGTGGATATCCAGCCTCTAGATATCCACCAGGGTTTTTTCCCCCAATGAAATTACATTCACAATTTAGTTTGTAGAACTAAAAAGCTATACCTCTAAATCATATGAACTATGACATTAAGCATACATAACAATGGAGCGGCAAATATTGGCCAGGACACTAGGAAAAATACCCTTACTCTTCATCTTGGTGGAACCTTTCAACTTGCCAAAGACCATCATTCCTGACCGAGAGGATACTTCTTTGGGCGGCATGGTAGCACAGTGGCTATCACGGATGCTTCACAGCACTAGGGTCCCAGATTCCATTCCCTGCTTGGGTCACTGTCTGTGCGGAGTCTGCACATTGTCCCCGTGTCTGCGTGGGTTTCCCCAAGGTGCTCCAGTTTCCTCCCACAAGTCCTGAAAGACGTGCTTGTTAGGTAAATTGGACATTCTGAATTCTCCCTCTGTGTACCCGAACAGGCGCCGGAATGTGGCGACTAGGGGATTTTCACAGTAACATCATTGCAGTGTTAATGTAAGTCTACTTGTGACAATAGTTAAGGTTATTATTTAAAATAGTGTCAGGATCTTTTATATTCACGTGAGAAGGCAGATGAAAGATTGATTTAAGGGAAGGGATTTTGCGCTCCCCACTGCTAAGATCAGAGGCTGGATTCTCCAATCCCCGATGCCGAAATCGCGTTCAGCAACAGGGCGGAGATTCCCTGATGACGCCGAATTCGGGGGTGGCGTTGCTTTTGCGATGCTCTGCCCCCTGAAAAGCGGCATACTCAGAGTGTATGCCACACGCCGTATCCATGGCCTCCGAACGTTGGCTGAACGTTGGCTGCGATGCTCCATCCCCGACCGGCCGAGTTCCCGACGGCTTGGGTCTCTCATGGTCTCACCCGTCGAGAACTCAGCATGGCAGCTGCAGACTCAGTCCAGCGCTGCCGCAAGCGGGGGAGGGCCGATCCGCGGGCAGGGGGGGCATATTCGGGGCTGGGGGCACTGTGGTGGGGCAATCCGGGGCACGCGAGCCGGCCGAAGGGGGGGTGGGGGGACTATTACACAGGCCGGGTCCATGAGCGGAATCTACCACCGTGCGCATGTGCAGCCACGGACCCGGAAACTCTCCAGGCCATATCGGCAACAAGAGCTGGGAGCTCTACGCTGCCTGGCTGCTAGCCCCCACCCCTCCCCCGGAACAAGGAATCTCCCGTTTTGCGCCAGTTTTCCTGGCGTAAAACACTACCGTTTTCACGCCGCCATGGGGACTTAATCTCCTGAACGGAGAATCCAGCCCAAAGAATGCCAATCGGGTGGAGAATTCCGCATCCGGCCAAAATTGGGATTGTCACCAGGCGACAGACTCGTCCCTAGTCTTTGGTCCTGCCACACCAGCCATAGCAGGCTTCCCGCCCAGTACCATCAGGAACGTGTAAACAGCTCATATGCATTCATTTGAAATCAATTAACGAGCTGGAAGCCTGAATTTCCACCCCCGTCCTCACTCCACCCCCATAGTGCTCAAAACCCCCAACGGGAACTCCACCCGGCGGGCTATGGTGCAAGTATTGATAAGCGCTGTCCTGCCAAAAGGGACCTGGAGGAGGGTCAAGGGGTATGGCACATTGTTCATGTGCCCCTCTGGCACTGCCAGGCTCCAAGGGCCCTCGGGGTTGGGTGGGCTCAGGCAATGGGTAAGTAAGGGGTTGACCCCGGGACCCTCCCCAGGGATGCGGCCTGTGTCTTAACTGCCCTTTCCAACTCTGGGAAACTTGAAGATCATGCTGATCTCAGCCCTCTGTTCAAGACCTTCATCCTGGTCTGTCCTGTTCAAACTCTGAAATCCCTCCTCATTCTGAACTGCTCTGCCTGACAGCTGATGAGTAGGTCAGACAGTTCAGTGAAGATTCAAGCCAGAAGACTTTCCCTTTCCTCACGTCTGCACAATCAGCCCTATACTTATATAACTGCTATTTTTTGACGTGTCAGAGCCTTCTTAGAAAGCATTAGCTAGCCTTAACATTAATGCAGTTAGAAAAGAGGACGTGAAAGCACTTAAGTGTTTTTGAATTGGCCAGCAGCTGTCAATCAGAACAAGATTGTTTATAAACACTGAGGTTAAGATCAATGCTGGGCATTTCAGATGCATTCCAGCATAAAGAGAAAGGTAAAGAAACAAACCTCCTGCCTGCTGTGTTCAAGCCATTAAGCTGTCAATCAAGAGCTAGTTAAAGGTACTGCACTGTGAAATTGAGTGAATGCTTAGCATTCCAAAGGATCTCAGGGGATTTCAAGGTTTTTCAATTGTGGGCTTTCTAGAAAGGGTCTGACACTTCAAAAAGCAGCAGGATGATGATTTTGAACAGAGGGATGCCTCAGATTACCATGCCAAGAGTGATCTTCAGGTTGGCCAGGACTGGAAGAAGCAGTCCAGACATGGGACCCCCATCCCTGGGGAGGATCCCGGGTTCAACCCTCCCTCTGTTGCCTGGCAGAGGCGAATGGGGACATGAGCAATGGGCTGCACCCCCCTCACCCCCAGGATCCAGCGTGCCAGGCTAAAGTCAGGTCACCCTCATGCGTGCATGGTGTTGGCGAGGGTGAGCCATTTTTCTGTGGTGGAGGGGGGGCGGGGGAAGTTTGCTGCTCCTTGATGAGGGGTTGGGGGTACTCCCCTTGTCAGTATGGGGGGTCAGCAGTTGCTTTGTGGGGTGGGGGCTTGTCTCTGAACGCTAGGCTGGGGGTGCCCATTCAAAATGGTGGCCAGAACCAGTAAGTGGAGAGAAAGCGGTTTGTTTGCCACTATGCATAATTTAGCACGGCAAAGATATATGAATACCACCTTGGGGACACTCCTAGCACCAGCGGCCCTGATTCGCTACTCTTACTCTCTGAACCAGGGAATACCACCCAAGGTCTCATCAACAGGTGGCACTTTGGTTAGCACTGTTGCTTCACAGCACCAGGGTCTCAGTTTCGATTCCCTGCTTAGGTTACTGTCCGTGCATAGTCTGCATGTTCTCCCCGTGTCTGCATGGATTTCCTCCGGGTGCTCCAGTTTCTTCCCACAAGTCCTGAAAGACATGCTGTTAGGTAATTTGGACATTCTGAATGCTCCCTCAGTGTACCCGAACAGGCGCCGGAATGTGGCGACTAGCAGATTTTCACAGTAACTTCATTGCAGTGTTAACGTAAGCCTACTTGTGACAATAAGATTATTATTATTTTGATGCTGCAGCACATCTTCAGAATTGCATTGGGGTATCAACTATGGAGTATCAACCTAGGTTTTGTGCCCAGGTTTCTGGAGTAGATCTTGAACCCATAACTTACTACCACTCAGCCACAGCTGTCACCCCCTTTAATTTATGCACCTGTCATGAATAATTTTTATTCTTAAAGCTCTGAAATTAAGCTTCTCAATGTCTCTTTGGTGACTACACTGCCCAGTATTATACAGGGTACATAAAGGTCTTGAGTTTGCACCAAGTCAGCTAATTGTTCATGCTCACAAAAAGAGCTGATTACTGCAGCCACAGCAAGAACAAAACTGACAAAATAGCTAGGCCCTGAAGTGCACAACACAGTCATCGAAAATTCCTCTCTATTACTTATTTGGAAGACGTCCAATAATACACAGAGGACAGCAGCACGGTAGCATTGTGGTTAGCACTATGGCTTCACTGCGCCAAGGTCCCAGGTTCGATTCCCGTCTTGGGATACTGTCTGTGCGGAGTCTCCCCGTGTCTGCGTGGGTTTCCTCCGGGTGCTCCTGTTTCCTCCCACAAGTCCTGAAAGACGTGCTGTTAGGTAATTTGGACATTCTGAATTCTCCCTCAGTGTACCCGAACAGGCGCCAGAATGTGGCGACTAGGGGCTTTTCACAGTAACTTCATTGCAGTGTTAATGTAAGTCTACTTGTGACAATAAAGATTATAAAGAGTATATATAAGGTGGATGAATTTTAGACAAGTGCATTAAGCATTTGTCCAGCAGTATTGTGGTGCTGGGGCACCACTCATGATTATTTAGCTGGAAAATGCTTATCTCTTGAGAGCATTTCATGAGGACAGAATGAGACTTAACTGTGACACAAGTAAAATAGCCTAAAGGCAAATAAAGTCGAGAAAGAAAGACTTTCGTTGATACAAGTGCCTTTCATGACCTCAGAGCAAATTAAATCCTTTTTGAAGTAAGTAGAAAACATGGCAGCCAATTTTCACATAGCAAGGTCACACAAAAGTGAGTGAAGTAACTGACCAGATAGTCTGTTTTATTTGTTGGTTGAGGGATAGACACTCGGCCGAACCCCAGGGGTAACCTCCCTGCTCTTCCTTGAATAGTGCTGCGGTATCCTTTTGGCTTCTTGAGAGGGCAAAAGGGGTATTGGATTATTATCTTATCTGAAAGATGGTTCCTTTCACAGTGCAGCATTCCCTCAATTTTGAACTGCGGTGTTAGTGTTGATTAAGTGGGATCTAGGATTAGGATGAAGAATGGCCACTTTGGTAGGACAGCTGTTGGAATGATACTCCAGTACAGTTCACCCTTTCACAACAGAAAAGACAAGGCAAGTTTTTTTTTATTAAGGTACACAGTTAGAAGTTCCATTTTTACCAATTGTGGCATTAATTTCTGTGAGAAATCGGTCATAGCAGAATCGATGGATAAAAGAGCTCTTTCCAACACCGGAGTTCCCAACAAACACCACTTTAAATATTCTGTCAGGGGAAGAGGCCAATGCCTCAGACTCCTGAATAAAAAGAACAAAAGAAGAATCAGATTACCCCCTTCATAATTCCATATCCCACCCATTTCCAGGTACCGCAAATTTCTTCATAGTTCTGTAACCCACCCATTCCCAGGTACCTCTCATTTCTTCATAGTTCCATATCCCACCCATGGTTCCATATCCCACCCATTCCCAAGCACAGCTCATTTCGTCATCCATTACCATTCCCAGATAACCCACATCTTTTCATAGACCCATATTTGTAAGCTTTGACAGCACAGACTTTTACTGGATCTCTTTATTAGCTTGGCTGTCTCCATTTATTACATATCATACTTGTCCAACATTGAATGAGCACCAGAATCAAAATTTATATAAGCAATCTGCTGTGAGAGGAATACTTTCCGTTTTATAATAAGAGAAAGCACAAAGCAAACATAGTAGAAAACACAATGAATCAAAGAACCTTGTAAAAGTAATTATTGCAATGCAATTGTCTCAATTGGTATTATTAAAAACACAACTAAAGTGTAACATATCCATGTAAAAGGAAACAGATTGTGTTCCCTATAAACTGATATATTGATGGGAAATTAAGACCAACTCAGATAAAAATGATCTCTGCTGGAATTTGACCTGAAGAAGAGAATAGTGAAGACCCAATAGCTCACACAATAGAGAACAACCTCCGAGTCAAAAGGTAAGTCAAAAGTTCAGGAGCCAACACACACCATTGCCCATAGACGTTTTATTGGCTTTCAAATGAGAAGTTCCTCTCAACCAAAAATAATTTTGCCCTCTACAGACATCAGGGACCTGTGTGCCAGTGGGGTTGCTTGGTAATTTTTAAGACTTGTCAAACCATTAAATGGGTACTTGCACTGGAATGGGCAAACGCTAATTATTTTCGGGGGTACTTAAGAGTGTGTGCATCAAATAAGACCCGCAATTCAATGTACTTTAATGGTGAGGTTTTCAGCAAGGTGACATTATCATGCAGCATCTAGAGGAGCAGGGCAGCACAGACAGCAACTTGAAACCTATAAAATACTGTGGAGATGCCGGCGTTGGACTGGGGTGAGCACACCAGGTTATAGTCCAACAGGTTTGTTTCAAATCACTAGCTTTCGGAGCACTGTTCCTTCCTCAGGTGATGGAGAGGTAGGTTCCAGAAACATTTATATAGACAAAGTCAAAGAGGCAAGGTAATATTTTGAATGCGAGCATTTGCAAGCAATTAAGTCTTTACAGAGCCAGAGAGGGATAACCCCAGGTTAAAGAGGTGTGAATTGTCTCAAGCCAGGACAGTTGTTAGGATTTCACAAGACCAGGCCAGATGGTGGGGAGTGAATGTAATGCAACATGAATCCCGGTTGAGGCCGTACTCATGTGTGCGGAACTTGGCGATTGTCGCTCCACGTCCATTCATCCATTGTTGCAGCATCTGCATGGTCTTGCCAATGTACCACACTTCGGGACATCACTTCCTGTAGCCTATGAGGTAGACAACGTTGGCCGAGTCGCACGGGTATGTACTGCGTAGCTGGTGGGTGGTGTTCTCACCACCATTACACGTGAGAACACCACCCACCAGGTACGTGGTACATACTCGTGCGATTCGGCCAATGTTGTCTACCTCATAGGCTACAGGAAAGGATGTCCCAAAGCGTGGTACATTAGCGAGACCATGCAGACGCTGCAACAACGGATGAACGGTCAGCGCGCGACAATCACCAGGCAGGAATGTTCCCTTCCAGTCGGGGAACACTTTGAGGGCATTCAGCCTCTGAATGCAGTTGAGGGCATTCAGCCTTTGATCATTGGGTAAGCGTTCTCCAAGGTGGCCTTCAGGACGCGCAACAACGCAGAATCGCAGAGAAGAAATATATAGCCAAGTTCCGCACACATGAGTACGGCCTCAACCGGGACCTTGGATTCATGTCACATTACATTCACTCCCCACCATCTGGCCTGGGCTTGCGAAACCCTACCAACTGTCCTGGCTTGAGACAATTCACACCTTTTTACCCCTCTGGCTCTGTAAAGACTTAATTACCTGCAAATGCTCGCATTCAAAGTATTGTCCTGCATCTTTGACTTTGTCTATTGTCTATATAAATGTTTCTGGAACCTACCTCTCCATCACCTGAGGAAAGAACAGTGCTCCGAAAGCTAGTGATTTGAAACAAACCTGTTGGGACTTTAACCTGGTGTTGTAAGACTTCTTACTATAAAGTACTATTAGGGCTGGACAGACTTTATGCAGGGAGGATGTTTTCCCTGGTTGGGGAGTCTAAACAGGAGACACAGTCTCAGGATACGGGGAGGAGGCCAAGTCACTGAATGTATTCAAGAAAGAGATCGATCATTTTTAAAAGATTTTAATGGCATCAAGGGGTATGGAAAGAAAGTGGAAATATGGCATTGAGATAGAGGATCAGCAACGTGCCAGAATTCTCCAGCCGTTCGCTGGCGGCAAGATTCTCTGTTCCTACCGACAGCGCACTCCCGCAGAGATGTCAGTGGGATTCCCCGGCAGAATGGGGTAGCTTCAATGGGAAATCCCATTGACAGCAGCGGGAGCAGGGAATCCCAAGTGAACAGCGCGGCATCTCCCGCCATCAAGAAACACACGGCTGGAGAATCCGTCCATGATCATATTGAATAGCGGAGAAGACTTGAAGGGCCAAATGGCCTACTCTTGCTCCTAGTTTCTATGTTTCTACGTTCTTGATTTATGCATTTCACTGTGCATGTACGATCACTGGTTGCAGTATTTTCCAATTTACAGGTTTACAGCAATGAAAGCTATTTGCCTTACTGTTATTTTGACCACATCCAGCTCCAGGATTTTGTGTCAGTCACTTCACTTAGTTCTCTGCTGTACGGCCTGGAAATTGGGAAAAATTGCCCAATATTGGAGGAGAGGCATGATACGATGTGGAGGGGAGAGGAAGGCTATGAATGGAAAGGAGAGAAGAGAAGGGGGGAAACAGAAGTATAGGAGAGCACGTGAATGAAGTGATAGAATGGAAATGAAAGAGGAAGCGAGGAGAAGAATGGGGAGCATTGGTGTGGAGGGTTGAAACAGAATCATGAATGAAGAGGTGAGAATAACAGGTGAGGTGCAGGGTTGAATGGGCAAGGAGTAAATCTAAATAGTGAATGGAGATAACAGCAGTGGAAAATCGAACGGCATGGAGGTGAATCGAGAAGTAAGGAAATGAATGAATGGGACAGAATGACTGAGGCGAGGCAAAAAGATTAAGAGGAGTGGGGATGAACTGAGGGGTTTGGAAAGGAGAGCTGTGGAGAGGAATGGAGAGGTAGACCTGCTACGCATGTTCTATTTGGAAGAGATTATTGGTTTATAAGATTCAGTTAAAGAGGACTTAGGAAGTTGCTACAATTCATCTTGTATATGATACACACTGCAACTATGGTGTACAGATACCAAGATTACAAACATATGAATTAGGAGCAGGAATTGGTCATTTGGTCTTTCGAGCCTACTCCACCATTCAATAACATCACTGCACATGGCTATTTCTTGATATCATGCGTAATGAATTGAATTTGCCAAAGATGGCATCTGTGATGGTGAGGACATCAGTAGGGGGCAGGGCTGGACTATCCACATGATATTTCTGGCTAAGAAATGGAGACAAGCAAAGAGGCGGATAGAGAGGGAGAGCAGAGGCTACCGGAGACGAGATGGGGAACAGCGAAGGGGAGCAGGGACGAGCAGAGAGGGGAGAGCGGAGATGAGTGTGGGGAGGCAAAGTGGATGTAGGAGTGGAGAGGACAGCAAGAAATGACTAAAGAAATAGTATTGGAAGAAATCAGAACCTTATTAGTAGGGATTTTTTAGACAAAAAACATTTTAATCCAATCTCAATTACAGAAGGGAAAAAACAGAATATTTTTTAAACACTGCATACCAAGAGGATCATTAAATGATATCGTTAGATATACTGCATTATATTTGCCAAGAGATAACCAGACAAAGGACATGTATATGAAAGCTTCCAAGGCTATTATTGCCTTGTTAACACATTGCCTGTATTATCTATTAATACATAGAGACATATGTCCATTACAGAATCATAACATTTTGGGAATCCTGGTATAGTTCCTAACCACAATGTACAACACTACAAAATTCACTTCTGAAATCATGGACTCGGCAGAACAAATGAAAACTTTGAATATCCCTAATCTTACTGCTGCTTCCCTATTCTTATTTTTTTGATAAAACTGTTGCTAAACAGTAGCTAAAACCGAGGCAACTACTTACTTTGGGCACGGGTTGCGCCGGAACATTAAATTTAGGAACAATGGCCAACTTGTAAAGTACGTCTGCCCCTACTCACCGCTGTTTCTATGCCAATAGGCTGGCCTCTGGGTGAAAGTGGAGCCTCATCCAGTTCTTCATCTTCTTGTTCAGAGGCGTGTAAAGGTAGCCCATCTACCCTGCATCCTGCAGCCTCATCTGGCAGTCTTTGATCTTCTGTCAACTTTGGACTGCATGGCCCTCCAGCACCAGATTTGTCTGTGCCCGTCTCCTTGGATACGTATTTACAGTTTTTCTTGCTGGGCTCCGATGTCACTTCCTCTGTGGTGATGAGAGATTGATCTGCAGCAACGAGCTGTCTGCGCAAAAGTCCATTTGTCACAGGTACAGAAATGAAGACAGCAAAATCAAAAACAACTGACAGTAAATATTTGGATTAGTCCCAACCAAAATCAGAAACACATTCCATGCAGGTAATTTAAAATAGAAGTCCAATTTAATGCATTTATTCTGAATGATTATTTGCCAGTGCCAGACATTTCAATTTCTGTTTTACAAACAATATGTCCAAGAATAAGGGTGATTTGACTATGGTAGTTTCACCTGAAACTTATGGAAAGCTTGAAAGCATTTGAAAGGGAATGGATGTGGGCCACCGTAGCTTGCTTAATTAAGGCAACAGCAGCAATGGCACAGAAACAAAATGAAGAGGAAGCAGGGGGTCATACAACCAATCTGATTCAATTCTAGAGGAAACTCTGATGATCTCAAATTACCCACAGGTTCCTCACATAATATGTTCCGCTGAAATTACTCTTTAATGTGTGAGACAAGAGGGGAGAACATTTATTTTAGGTGGATTAATAGAACTCAGTGAAATATTGGCGGCACCCCAGGATCCCAGGTTCGATTCCTGGCTTGGGTCACTGTCAGTGTGGAGTCTGCACGTTCTCTTTGTGTCTGCATGGGTTTCCTCCGGGTGCTCCGGTTTCCTTCCACAAATCCCGAAAGAGGTGCTGTTAGGTAATTTGGACATTCTAAACTCTCTCTCCATGTACCCGAACAGGTGCCGGAATGTCCAATCCATCCAATTTCTTGTTTGGAGGGGTGGATTCGCTAAACAGATGTATGTATGTGTAAAAAATATGCAAATAGCAAAGATGCACCATTGACGCATTTAAATCTTAGCAATGTCCTGAATACCTGCTTGGCCTCTGTTACTATGGCAGTGAGGCAGGGCAGGCCTAAAGTTTTGCATTCAGAAAGCCTCCCAGGCCTACCATGCACAAGTCAATTTCCATTTTCAGCCAGACATCTTGCGAAGGCCAAGAAGCTATCAATTGGCCTCTGGGAATGGGAGATCACTTGAGGTCAGGAGATTATCCTTGCACTAGGCCAGAATCTTCATGTTTTAGGGACGCACCTTATTTCCAAGAAAGCAGAACATTTGAACCACTGCATCTGCTTCAACCTTAATTTTAAACTCATTTGAATTTAAGGCATATTTACAATCATTATTTGTTTTATAGAAGTTGAAATTCAGAATAAAAAAGGTAATCAACAAACTGCCATAAAAAGTTTTAAATTATAATATAATCTTATGCCTCTCATCTCGTGGCTGGTTTAACACAGGGCTAAATCGCTGGCTTTGAAAGCAGACCGAGGCAGGCCAGCAGCACGGTTCAATTGCCGTACCAGCCTCCCTGAACAGGGGCCGGAATGTGGTGACTAGGGACTTTTCACAGTAACTTAATTTGAAGCCTACTTGTGACAATAAGCGATTTTCATTTCATTTTCATGGAACAACTACATTGATATTTCTAAAATTGAGTTCCCTTAAGAAAATATTCACAGGCATTTTGTTTGAATTGACATTTATTAGCAGAGATTTAACAGGGTATGTTCACTACATCCATGAGGCGGTGGGGAGTTTTCAGACACTGTAATATTCGGAACATCAAAGCTCTAAACAGCATAGGCCAGGGTAAGTTTGGGTATGCATTTACACCATCTCCCCCCGCCCCCAGCAACCCCCATACTTCTCAAGTGACTGGGGCATCCTGCTGAGCCACTCAGTCAAGTCAGGTCCTAGGTACAATACCTAATCTACTCCCAGTTAGCCAATGTCATCTTAATGACATTAAATAACATCTTAGCACAGTGGGCTAAACAGCTGGCTTGTAAAGCAGAACAAGGCCAGTAGTGCGGGTTCAATTCCCGTACTAGCCTCCCCGAACAGGCGCCGGAATGTGGCGACTAGGGGCTTTTCACAGTAACTTCATTTGAAGCCGACTTGTGGCAATAAGCAATTTTCAAATGGTGCGTGAAACTATTACAATTGTGGCCTTGGTTCCAGTGTACCTAAAGCAAGTGTCAGGCATCAAGGGAAATCCGGTACTGTGCCTGTTTCTGAGCACCCCACAGTGTGCATGTGTCAGAATAAGTTTGGTCATATTACCATGTTCAGTCAATATTGTCCTGTCTGTGGTTCTCTGCCTCGCAGAAGTTCCAACATTCATTAGTGTAAGAACCTGATAACAAGGGAACTCCTGGTCCATTTTGGAATGAGATAATGACCCATTTTGTAACCTGCAAATCTCATGTCAAAGGGGAGCAGAATCCAGCACCAAGCCAAAAAAAACATTGGCTAGATTTTCTACTCATTTGCAGGCGAGATAGAAAATCTAGCCAATAAATATTAGGGAGGGAAGGGGAAAGAGAAATTTAGCTAATTCAGTTTGTAAATCAGGTTGAGATATCTGGCAGTTGCTAACCCAACCAATATAGACCCAACCCATATTGTAGATAAGATGGATGCGGTAGGAATCTTTTGATTTAAAGCTTCAGTGATGCTACAGGAACAATTTTAAGAATTAGCCAGAAACCATCAAATCTGAACATCAAGGAGTTTATAGGACCTAAATAATAGCGCTACTGCAAAAAACTCCGGTGACCTATTCAACCTGCTTGGCCAGGTTACAAACGGAGCTTCCTTGGGAATGGTCTAATCCTGCTCCATATTTTCATGTTTGTATTTCTAACTACACAAAAGTAGCCCCTACTCTACGACTGTGACATTCCCTGCACAAACCTTTCATAAATACTTTTCTTCACTATTCCATCTCCACCTAAAGTAGACTGATCCTGTCCTAAATGTGTTTCACTTTGCCTCCTTAGCTATGGAAAGCTTAGGAAACTTTCATCCCATCTGGTCAGGCCTGGATCAGAACAGAAAAGGCAAGGGTAGCGTGTACTAACTGTAACTTCCAATCTCAAGAAAAGTGCTCAAACCTGACAAAAAAAAATCACACCTGAAATAGTAAGCAGTCTTTTTACTCATATATGTTTTCTGAATTTTCTGTTTTTGTTCCAAAGGGTAGAGTCCAGGATTTTCCCGCCTGCTGCGGGATGAGGGGCCAGCCATATGTCCACTAACCTGGGAACGATCCCAGCAACAGGAAGTACTGGAAAGTCCCACCCAAAGTGACAAAGCACTTGAGGAAATATGAAGCTGAACAGATAGAGAGATGGCTTTGTTAAAGATAAGTCATGTCTGGCTAATCTAGTTGAATTTTGAGGATGTCATCAATAAATTAGTCAAATTATTTCCTCTGACAGGGAGTCAAGAATGTCAGGACATGATAATGAGATTAGACTCAGAACATTTAGGAGGAAAATGAAGAAGCATCTTTTCCGCACAAAGTGATTTGGAAATCTGAAAATCTTTTCCTCAAAAGGCTATGGATGCTGGGATAATTAGAAAAAAATGGGAGCAGACTTGAGGGGTTGAATGTTTTACCTCCCTGTTCTATGATCCTAAAACTAGTGGGTACTGGTTTTCTTAAAATGTTGCATTTATATTGTCTTCTTTTCCTATTCTTTCTGACGGTGCTTACTCTCAAATGCCCCTTCCCTATTTTAACAAATTCACACAGTTTCCATGTGGCTCCAAGTGCCATTCCACGACAAGAGGGTAAAATGGCAACCAGCACTCCAGCTTGTACCATAACAACTCTTGGAGCCAGTCTCTATAAGCAGCTGCGAACAACCTGGGGGTCATGGTTCCAAATTTCCCTTCCTTTGCATCTTACCCAGACGGTGCTGCAGAGTTTTGGAACTTGCTGTGCTGGTTCACAGTAGACATAAACCTATCTCCGACCACTTCCAAATGCAGTTTAGCAGAGAGCTCCCTTGAAAAATTTGCTAAATATTCACTTGAAGAATGTTAAATGGTCTCCATTTTTGGCATCTTGGTTACATGGATCTATAAGCGCAAAACCTTTAGGAAACAGCAAGCCTACACATTTATGAAATGTTCACAAGAATATGCAATACTTTGGATGAAGTAGCAGCAACTTAGGAAACATTTAAAAAAATGTTTTAAATAAATTTAGATTACCCAATTATTTTTTCCAATTAAGGGGCAATTTAATGTGGCCAATCCACCTACTCTGCACATATTTCGGTTGGAGGGGCGAAACCCATGCAGACACGGGGAGAATGTGCAAACTCCACACGGACAGTGACCCAGAGCCGGGATCGAACCTGGGACCTCAGCGCCGTGAGGCAGCTGTGCTAACCACTAGGCCACCGTGCTGCCCTAACTTTAGGAAACATAAGTGACTCCATCAATATGGGACACAATTCATTGCATGCATTTATATTTGCATTGGCAAGAGTCTAACCGTTTGACTGGCTTGTCCTCCACCAGGTAATTCCCTATCACTGAACCTCTCTTCAACAGAGGTTTTTTGCTGGGGGGGGCCTGAAAATCAAAATAAATCCAGAACAGTTAATCCCAGTAAGTCTGTGGTGGAAAAAGAAAGAAATAACATTATTCTCAACAGACAATAATACATAAATAGTCACAGACCAAAAATAAATACTCTCAACATCCCAAAGCTTCTCAAAGACCTATCTACATAATATTCAAGCAGTCACTTCGTACTTATTTTCTATGGGTACTGCTTGTTGCAGCAAGGTTTTGTGCCACCAGAATAATGCCATTTAAAAAAGAACTGAATAGGTCACATCATCCTGGGAAGGAGGGCAGCCTGTGATCATTATTGTTGTTATACAAGTGGTTTTGACAACGTTTGGAAACAATGACATAATGAGGATGACATAAATGTCAAACTCTACCTTGGTGCGGAAACAAGTTGTAAGACATCACCAAGTTCTGCTGCTCTTCAAACAATGGGAGGGACATGGAAGAGAAATCTCCCACAGCTTGCCGGTGTATCTGATCACCAGTCCTTCTTCAAACACAGCTGCCAAAGCAAGAGTTTTTACGAGGCACATTTGAATGAACAATTTTCACTCAGTCTCTGTGCGGCAATAGATTTTTAAAAAATTATCCCGCTGAGGTGACAAAGACTTCAGATCAAAATTTGGCATACAAAGCTGAGGAATGGGAGAGTAAATATTTTTTTTCAAAAACCCTGTGCCTTCCCTATAGTTCACAGATTGGTCATGGAGGTTAACACAACACAAATCCATATCTTCATGTCCCCCTACCACTGAAAAACAAAGGGAGGACTGTGGAGAATGAGAAAGTCATAGTAACCCTTCAGTGGATTGATGGACACTAATAGCCACACACTGGCTGTTTACACCAGTTTAAAGCTGTCATTCTATTCAAAAAGTGTTTGGTTCCCTGGATTCCAGCATTATTATGCAAGTAAATCCGGGCAGTTGGAATAGGTGTTTGCTTTGGAAAAACATCACAATTTTTTAAATGGTGAGCATCACCATATGACATTGACATGATCAGAGAGTGCAAGAACATGACACCTCCCCAAGCCACTGGCTCAAGGCCAACACTGGCAAATACCTACAAAACAGACTCGTCGACTGGGAATGGCGCAGGGACACAGATGAACAATGAAATAAACAGCACAAGGTAAAGAAATATCAAAATGTAAAGAAAATTGGCCCACTGCTGATAAACATGATGGAGACTCTGGGTTTGTTTTGTCCATTTCAAAATTAGGGCATTGGAGGATACAACGGTAAAATATTGCAGATGCTGGAAATCTAAGATAAAAGCAGGAAATCCTGGAAATACTCATCAAGTCAGGAAGCATCTGTGTAGAGTGAAACAGAGCAAATATCTCAGGTTGTTGACCTAAGTTCTAGCACATTAAAGGATACTAGCTTCTAAAACATCTAACGATGGTGACAGCAATGATATCGGGTTTATTTTGCAACCCATCCAAATTTAATTTGCCTGCCTCGGAACCAATGACCGCCCCCAACACAAGTTCCACACCTTCAATTCTCTGGAAACAGTCTCCATTTTAAATCAACGCCCTGTTGATAACATTTCATTAGAATGCCTTTTGAAACTCAGTCTTGACCGTCCATTATCCAATGTTTAAAATCTTCTGAATCCTCAATTAGATTCCAGTCTGTAATATGTTCTTGAGTATCCATTATATTGTAGAGAAAATGAGCCTGATTTGAAGTCATTCAAAGTCTACCGACTTACACAGCGTTAAAATCAGACCCAATGTTCCGACTTTACACTGCCTATGGAGAACCTTTCCTGTTGAAAGCACAGCTTGGAAAATTTGACTATGAGCTGTGCACAATTAATTCTGACCATTAGTTTAAATGGCAAGAAAACAGACAAGGCAAGTGCAGAAAGTTACCCCTTGTATCTAAATTGTTTCCAATTCATAACTTCTTAACTTCGTCATTGTGCCAAGGATCGACTCTTCGATCTTTTAAATGAGAAGCCGCCATTTTAAAGCATTTCTCTCATTTAATGAGCGGGATTCTCTGGCATCGCAGATGCACGTTTCCCAACGGCGAGAGGCAGCGTGCCATTCGCTAGCAGTGAGATTCTCTGTTCCCACCACTGTCAATGGGATTTTCCATTGAGGCCACCCCATACCGCAGGGAAACCCACGGGCGGGGTGTGCTGCTGGTGGAACCAGAGACTCTCACCACTCTGGAACTGTCCAAGAATTCCATTCAATATCTCATCTGGCTCGGTGTTGAATCTTCTCTAACACCCATGAGAGTTGCCACAGGAGGTTTACAACATTAAGGATGTTATATAAATGCAAATTGTTACTGTTGATAAGAGAATTCTATTGAAAGCAGATCAAGATTTTACAGTACCACATGGAAGCCATGCTACAAGTGTGGCAAATTAAAAGAGATATTACACAGTTGTTGACATCAAAAATCTTTATTATCAGAAGCAGCATATTTGGGGATTTCCCTCAAATAATTTTACACATGGAAGTATTCATTTATAAATCCTTCATCAAAATATGTACACGTTATGCAGTCCTTTAGATCTCTGTAATTTAGTATTTTATGCAAATAAAATATAATCTAGTATAGTTTGAATATTTAATGTGTTATGTCTAGAAATGAATAACATTCTAGCTATAAAATAAACAGCTTTATTTTCATCATATTTGACTGAATCAATTCACCATCACTGAGTGTTGACTGGACCAGTAGACATTGGGAATATGTCAATGTACCAACTTTGTGAATGATGGTCGAAGCAACTAAATCAGTTCTCTCTAATCATGGCGGGGAAGGGTAAAGGTGTGATTCCGAATTTTAAATATGTAAGATTTATGAGGTAGATTAAAGGATGTTCTTTTTGCTGAAAGTCAGAATTTGAGAAAATGAGTGCCAGCAAAAAGAAAAGCTAGGAAAAATGACATGCGTTGACCTAAGAGAGGGAACTCGCACCCCCTGGAGTTTGATGCCACAAAGTGCAATAGAGTCATGCTGTGTCAAACATAATTTATGAAAAGATTCTCAGTTGATACCCTAGATCTCCAGATCATTTACTATAATACCTATCTGGAGTTAAGTATCATTAGTATATAGACGGTCACTACAGAAAGTTCTCAGAACATCTAAATTGTAACTGGCTAGGCAGAGAGCTCAGTCACTGAAAGTGGCTGCTGTGTAGACATATGGATCAAGTTCATCTTTTATGCACTGCTAAGATCTTTTTCACAGCTGAATGCCTGGATCTTAATGCTAGGAATAGGCAAACAAATATTCATTAAGATATGCCCTTCATCAGTGTAAGGGTGGGAATGAAGTATGTAAGAACCCATTGTTACCGTCTTAAAACTGGAAGTTATAATTTCACAGCTCTAGGACCTATATTAGAAAAATACATCTTCCACTTTGGAACAACTGGGAGAAAAAAATAGTTTTATTTTCTCCAGGTGTCTTGTGGTTAGCACTGCTGCCTCACAGCGCCAGGGACCTGGGTTCTATTCTGGTGGCCTTGGGTGACTGACTGTGCGGAGTATGCTCTTTCTCCCCGTATCTGCGTGAGTTTCCTCCGGGTGCACCAGTTTCCTCACATAGTTCGAAGATTTTGGGAGGGTGCATCCAGCCCGATCACTGGGAAATCCTCAATCAACACAGCTTCAACAGATGTGATAGTTTCTGGCAGAGGGGCGGAGGAGCTGCTGCCGTCCTCCAGAGCGCCCCGAGAGGTGTTCTCAGTTGACATTCAGCTTCTCTGCCACCATGTGACACGTTAGGACCTCCCTGCTCACCACTGATGGACAGCCGCCTAGCAGTGAGATTAATTGTCTCATGCACCTTACACAGGCAGTGACCTTGGCAGCCGAGCTGGAAGTACACATTTATCAAGGCTTCCCTGCCTGGATCCATGTCCTCACCCTTTTCCTCCTTGGGTTGCTCATCAGTCCCATCAGTAGATTCATCCTCCACAGCATCTGAAGTTGCCTCGTGATCCTCAGCCTTCATTTGGTCCCCCTTTGCCAGAGCCAGATTGTGAAGAGCACAGCAGGCAATGACTATTAGTGACATGTGCTCTGGAGGATACTGCAGTGCTCTGCTTCATCAGTCTCAGTCCAGGCAACTGAACTGCATCTTCAGCAGCCAATGGTCCTCTCTCCAACTGTCCTTGTGGAGGCGTGACTGTTGTTGCACCTCTGCTCTGCTGCAGTTGTTGTGTGCCAGAATGGAGTCATGAGGCACCTTTTCATGGTATATCCCTGGTTACCCAGGAGCCCAGGACAACACTGTGGTTAGCACAGCTGCCTCACGGTGCCAGGGACCTTGGTTCATTTCCAGCCTTGTGTCACTGTCTGTGTAGAGTTTGTATGTTCTCCCTGTGTCTGCGTGGGTTTCCTCCGGGTGCTCCGGTTTCCTCCCACAGTCCAAAGATGTGCAGGTTAGATGGATTGGTCATGCTAAATTAGCCCTTAGTGTCTAGAGATGTGCAGGTTAGGTTATGGGGTTACGGGTATAAAGGGGACTGGACATGGGTAGAGTGCTCTTTCGAGGGGTTGGCAGACTCGATGGACCGAATGTTCTTCTGCACTGTAGGGATTCTTTGATCGTATATGATCCAAACCATCTGAAGCAATGGTCAGCCTTGACACCTGTGTGTGTTGCATGATGTAAGCATCATGTGAGCTACCAGGGTAACGGGAACAAACTTGCAAGATGTATGTCTTGTAGTTTCAGGTGACCTGAATGTTTATTGAGTGGAACCCTTTCCAGTTCATAAAGGTTCCCGGGCTCACCTGTAGGTGCCTTAATGACCATGAGTGTAGTCAATGGCACACTGGATGCGGGGGAAACCAGCAATCACGGCAAAGCCTCTGCTTCTCTCAGCCTGGCTGACCTCTTCTGGCAGGCAATGAATGACCCGTCTGAAGAGAGTGGCATTAATGAACTTGGCTTAACTGCAGGAAGCAGATTGGGTCACACTGCATAGATCCCTCCACTGACCCCAGTGGCGTAGAGGCAGAGGGCCACTGTGACCTTCAGAACCACTGGCATGGGGAGGCCATCGTGCAGTTGGATGTGACCTCCGGCCTAATCATCGGGTATATGGTTGTAACAGTGTCTCTAGCGAGGCAGAGCCTTCTTCGCATTGGACCTTGGACATGTTGAGGTATTTGGAATGCTGCCTGTACACTCTGGCTAAGAGACTAATGGTGTCTGAGACACCTTGGTTCCCTGCTGGCCCTCACCACCTGTGTCTGTGATTCTCTTCCCACAGGTTGTACCCCGAGACACTGCCTACCTCCTCCCCCTCTTGGCCCTCTCTTCATTCTCAGAGGAAGTCGCACCAGCTGGATGTACAATCCCCATGATCTGAAATGGACAAGCTCTATCTCATACACCTAAGGGTGCAGTCTGCTGAAATCTTCAGACAAAGATAGCAAGGAAAAGTATTCGAATGCACCAAAAATGACAGAGAAACTGCTCAAGTCACATAAATGTTGCAGCAAAAAACTTTAGAGACAGAGTATTTGCTCCAGAGGCCTTTTATCCCACCCTCGGATGAGGACTCGAGGAATGTGCATTGGTTGCCTGCTGATGCGCCCGAGTGCAAAATTGCACTGACAACGTAAAATTCTTTCCAATTGATAAATTAATGGCCTTGACTGGCCCTTTAAGTGTCAGCCGCATGCGTCCAACTCCCGGTGTGTGCGTACTGTCTAATATTGCACGCATGCACAATGATGTGGGGACTCTCGCCTGGGTTCGGTTCAGGCATGTGTCCGTTTTGCCACATTAAATTCTGCCCCTTGTGTTTGTATACAACTTGCTTTTTTTGTCCTCTGAATTTTTTGTAGTTTCTTAGATCAAAAGAAATCTGCATAAGCAGCAGCCACACAACTCTATCTTCAACACAGCTCTGGTTGGAAAGAAGCAGTGCAAGGTATTCCGACTGAACAATTGCACCAGAATATTATGCATCAGCCCAATGGTGACAAATATTCAACAATTAATGCTGAATTGTTGAGAAAAACTTTTCCAGGACTGTAAACAACCACACTCAAGTGTGTAGAGAAAAGGCAAAAATTAAAATAGTTAACTTTTTCTCACCATGAAGACAGCAACTGAGACTGCTGTCAAAAGCAGATAGTGAATCAAAGACGCAATTCAGAATAAGGCTTTGAACACAGAACAGAATGGGTTCACAGGAAATCATCAAACCAGAATGGAAGGATATGCTTCCAAATTTCTTAAAGGGACAGAGTTATAAAGTGAAATTCTTCTCTCCCACAATATGCATCGTCAATCAAATAATTCCTTGCTACAGTCTTCACAAACAGAGGTGCAATATCTGTCCTGCCTTGGTATGGTCTACTGCTTTGGTGGGTTTATTTTGAAACTAGCCGCAACATTGGCACCATTACAGCAGTTATTAAGGAAGAATCAGTGGTGACAATGGAGGGAGCCTCCAGAGGAAGCCTTCGGAGTTGTGAAGCATTACAGTTGTCAAACCTCCAGGTGCATTTTGATCCAGGGAAACCAATCATACTGACATGTGGTGTGTCCCCTTGCAGTATAGGGGCCGTTTTATCCCACATAATGGTTGATGATTCAGAGCATCCCATCACCTTTGCCTCAATGACCCTTTTAGAAGCTGAACAAAACTATGCCCAGATTAAGGAGGGCTTAGCAGTTATATTCGGTGTGAAGAAATTCCACCAGTATGTGTACAGTCGACGGTTCGACACAGAATCATAGATTATTGGGCCTGTTAAGGAAAGATAAGCCCATACCGCCCATATCCTCAGCGAGGGTGCAGTGTTGGGCCCTGCTATGGGAGGCTTGCAACTATGCATTTCAGCACCAACCTGGGATGCAAATTGCTAATACGGATGCATTAAGTCACCTGCCTCTACTCAAGAGCATTCCACCACCACTGGTACCCCAGGTGATTCTAGCCCTACACTTTCTAGACACCCTGCCAGTGTCGGCAGGGCACATCTGCAGCTGGACCCAAATATACCCTATTCTTTCGCAGGTCAAATGAATGATGCAGTCTGGCTGGCCATTACGAGAAGTCTGAACAGCTGAGGCACTACTTCCTTGTCAAGATGAGTTGATACGTGAAGAATGTGATTCTGTGGGGTTCACAGGTGGTCATCCCGCCTCAGGCCTGGGGCCCCTCCTTTAAGAGCTACACAACTCTCACCCAGGGCAGACAAAGATGAAGATGTTGTTGTGCAGTTACGTATGGCAGCCAGGCATAGACAAAGCCATTGAAGAACTAGTAAAACAGTGCAACCCCTGGCCAAATCAGCCATCTTTGCCACCTTCCCCCACACTTCACCTCTGGGAATGGCCAGGTCGCCCATGGTCCAGGGAAGCATTGATTACGCAGGCCCATTCCTGGGTAAGATATTTTTGGTGCTGGTCGACGGCCACCCGAAGTGGCTATCGGTTCACAAGATGGGGACCACTACCTTGGTGGCCACGGTAGATGCCGTGCTCGGAGTGTTTGTCATTCATGGGCTTCCAGTGTCAATGTTTCGGGCAATGGCACCCCCTTCGCCGACAATGATTTCCAATGTTTTGTGAGAGCAAATGGCGTATAATATACAACAATAGCCTCCTAGCACCCAGTGTCGAACGGTCTGGCTGAGAGGGCCGTTCAAACTTTCAAGAATGCCATAAAAAAGCAATCGATAAATCACTTCACCAGAGGTTGGCAAATTTTTTATTGTACAACTCAATCCCTCATTTAAACACGGGGCCACGCCAGCTGAGCTGCTCATGGGCTGTCAGTTGAGAACCTGATTGGATTTTGTATTTCCACATTTGGCGGGGAGCGTGGAGGCATGTCAGGCCTCCCAGAAGAGTCATCAGTCAGAGCAGACAGGTGATGGATCGTCCAAGTGGGAGACCTGTTTTTGGTCCAGAGGCCTTGGTTAGAAGGATGGGGTGTGGCCCAGTTGGGACCGGTGTCTTGTGGTCAATGCTAACAGAAAGACTGTCAAAAAGCACATTGATCACCTGAAAGGTCACGTGGTGGTGACCCCCAACGGCAAATCCAGCAAGCATCATGAATAGTCCTGCAACACGGTCCAGCCAAGGGGAGCCAGGGACTCCTGTTTCGGGTTGGTCTGCTGCATCTTTCGAGGTCATTAAACCTAGTTTGCCTGTCGTCGAAGTGGGCCCTCCTGAGGTGCAGCGACTGTGGAGCCTGTGGCTGGGCAAGAGGTCTGGGAGGACCCAGAGGCCTGTGAGAACCTAGAGGTCTGAGAGGATCCAGAGGTCTCCAACCCGATTGGCTTCTTGATGGACATTCTTTCCTTGGTTGTCCTCGTTAACCATTGTAACTTTTGTACAAAGTTTTGAGATAGTATGCTGAGGGACTCAAGGGAGGAGGGATGTGGAAACATGGCCTTTTTACGGGGGCAGGCTCCATGGACCATGTGACTGGCTCGGGCCCAATTGTGCAGGAGCGTGCAAATCCTGGCCAAGGACCCCGGGCAGTGTCGACCAGGGAGCCGAAGTGCTAAGTCCTGTTGTATTGTGTTCTGTGCCTGTTATCTAACAACCTTCGCCTTTCATCACTAAACCTCATTGTTTACTACGACTGGAAGCCTCCAGTGTATGTCGCGAGATAGCACAGTATCTTTCAAATTCAGTCAGTCATTTTGATGGAAGAATCTATAATTACTGCAGAGGGCAATAAAGTAAGTTATATACAAACTGATGAATTATTGCCCACAAAACACCTGTCGAAAATTAGATTAATTTTTTTCCCAGGAGTTTCTTTTAATGTAGCTCCTGGAGCTGTGAAATTAAAATAAGTCTTGTTTCAATTCAGTGAGTAATGGATTCCTACATCCTTCGTTCCCACCCTTATACTGGAGGGCAGATTTCAAACAATATTTGTTTACCAATACCTTTGCACTAAAATCCAGATATTCAACTGTGAACTGGCCCTGAGAAGTGCATAAGAGACAAACTTGGACTGGATGTTTGTACACCAGCCACTTTCAGAGACAGCAAAGAGTTGGCAGGAACATTAATTTTGGACGTTGCATTCTGGTATCCCGCTAACCTTCTAGCTAGATGATCAATACTGAAACTATCTACAGCTCTGCATCCACCCTTTCTTGTGTATCTGAGAACAGAGGCACTAATGCAGAGGTAATGATAATGCACTTGAAGTCAGAATATTATCTTCCCAAACTGACCCCGTCCACAGTTTACAAAAGTAATGGGCAGGGTTCTTTGTCCCACCAGACCTGTTTTCTGGCGTTGTGCACCCACCAGCAGCGGGATCCTCCGTCTCGGCCGCCACCAATGGGGTTTCCATTGTGGCCACCCCCACACCGTCGGGAAATCTGCGGGCGTGAGTGCGCAGCCGGCGCAGCGGAGGATTTCGCCGACGGAGAATCCCGCCCAACATCTCTCCTTTTGGAAACTTTTAGGAAGGTGTAGGGAGGTGAAAAATAAATGTTATAAACAATTGCTCTTCTTGCAATACTTCTTCAAAAATCCAAAGCATAAGGGAATAAAGTTGATATAATCAAGACCTGTTTACATAAGAACATAAGAACTAGGAACAGGAATAGGCCATCTGGCCCCTCGAGCCTGCTCCACCATTTAATGAGATCATGGCTGATTTTTGTGGACTCAGCTCCACTCTCCGGCCCGTACACCATATCCCCGAATCCCTTTATTCTTTAGAAAGGTATCTATCTTTTTCTTTAAAACGTTTAAAGAAGGAGCCTCAACTGCTTCACTGGGCAAGGAATTCCAGAGATTCACAACCCTTTGGGTGAAGAAGTTCCTCCTACACTCCGTCCTAAATCTACTTCCCTTTATTTTGAGGCTATGCCCCCTAGTTCTGCCTTCCCCGACCAGTGGAAACAACCTGCCCGTGACTTGGAGGGGTACCTCGAGGTGGTGGTGTTCCCAGATGTCTGCTGTTCTTGTACTTCTGGATGGTAGTGGTCGCGAGTTTGGATGGTGCTATCTAATTTAAGGAACCTTGGTGAGATCCTGCAGTGCATCTTGTTTAATTACCTATCCTCTGGTTATGATTATCTATGAGGTGCATAATTGTGTAATTTGGTTTTCATTATTTTATCTTCCTCTAACGGATTATCCTTCATGTCGTTTAGTCTTACTTCTCCTCACCTGTGAAGACTTTAAAGCACATATGAATGGGCCTACAGCAGTAAAATACTAGTCAACAGCCATATCAGGTAAATGGCCCCATATGAACTGTACCCATCCAGCTCTGAGATATCCCTTGTACATACCCTGAAGATGTGCTAATGGGTAGTACAGAAAAATACACAGCTTTGCTTCTCAATAGGAAAGCGGGAGAGCAGCAAATAATTTGTTTCAACAAAGTAATGTATTATCAGTGTCCACTCTTCCGCCACTGAAGATTGTACTTGGCAGAGTCACACTAATTTGAATCAGCAACACGTCAGACAGGATGAACTTGAGATAGGCTTCAACTAAAATCTGATGGCAAATTATGAATGAAGATTATGAAGTCACTTTCTAATGCTGATTTCAAACTCCATTACCTGGACCCTCTCAGCTTCACTTCTAAAGAAAAGGAGAAGAATCGGTGGAAAACAATTGAGTCCTCCCTCCAGATAACAAATAAATTGGTGGGACGAATAGTTCTAACATATTTTAAAATGTCTTTTCTTCTAATTAATTTATGGAATGTGAGCGTCGCTGGCCAGACCAGCATTTAGAGCCCATCCCTAGTTGTCCTCGAGGTGGTGATGGTGAGCTGCCTTCTTGAACCGCTGCAGTCCATGAAGTGTAGGTACACCCACATTCCTGTTAGGGAGGGAGGTCCAGGATTGACCAGTGAAGGAACAGTGATTATAGTTCCAAGTCAGGGGTGGTGAGTGACTTGGAGGGGTACCTCGAAGTGGTGGTGTTCCCAGATGTCTGCTGTTCTTGTACTTCTGGATGGTAGTGGTCGCAAGTTTGGATGGTGCTGTCTAATCTAAGGAACCTTGGTGAGATCCTGCAGTGCATCTTGTAGATTGGACACATGGTTGTAGCTGTTTGCCGGTAGTGGAGGGATTGAATGTTTGAGGAAGGGGTAGCAATCAAGTGAGAAGCTTTGTCCTGGATGGGGTTGAGTCTCTTGGGTGTTGGAGCTGCACTCATCCAGACAAGTGGAGAATGTCCCATTACACTCCTGACTTATGCCTTGCAGATGGTGAACATGCTTTGGGGAGTCAGGAGATGAGTTACCGACCGCAGGATTCCTAGCCTTTGACCTTCTCTGGTAGCCACAGTATTTATATGGACGAGTTTCTGGTCAATGGTAACCCCCAAGTTGTTGATAGGGGGGGACTTTTTGCGATGGTAAAGCCATTGAATATCAAGAGTTGATGGTTAGATCCACTCTTGTTGGAGATGGTCATTGCCTGCCACTTGTGTGGCATGAATGTTACTTGCCACTTGTCAGCCCAAGCCTTGATGTTGTCCAGGTTTTGTTGCATTTGGACAAAAATGTCTGGAAACCAATTAAGGGACTTAAAAGTACGAAAATGACACCGCATAGTTAATAACTCAATTCGATGCCATACTTATGATGGTCACCTAAACGACTCCCTAAACAAACAAAAGGATTAACTCCTCATGTCAACAAAACAAAACACTACAGATGCAGAAGTCTGAAATAAAAACAGAAAATGCTGGAAATACTCAGCACGTCAGGCAGCATCTATTGGGAGGAATAGAATTAATCTTTCAAGTTGATGATGACCTGAAAAGGACAATTAGGAATGGGCAACAAATGCTGGCCTTACCAGTGACACCTACATCCCATGAAAGAATAAAAAGAATGTGGATGTTGTTTTCCATCTACCATTCAACATACACAAAGTTTAATTATTTTTCATGTATACATAATTTGTATTGATACACCATTTTGTATGATGCATACAAATCATGCCAAAGCTGATCTCAATAGAAGTTCAAATCAGGAGGCAAGATGGTAAGATCAGAACCTATCTGTTCAGATACCAAATCTGATATGCTCAACTTGCTAACGGTGTTCCTGACAATTTGCAATGCTTTTGCACATCCACATGATACTTTATTTTAGCAAGGGAGGAAAAAAAGAGCTAGATTGAAAGAACAGTCCATTGTGTGAAAGAACAGTCCATTGTGTGATATGAGTCACCATGATTTACTGAATGGTATACAGTTGCCACTTTTCAAAAAGTGAAACCTTTTCTGCCCCCAAAGAATCTTGGTGGGGAGAAAGGCTTGGATTCCTTGCTCTTGACTAGCAGTCGCCTTTACTTTCGCCTTACTCCCTCCCCTCTCCAGTAGAGTCCAGATCTCGTCACCACGCTGCTATTACCTGTCTGGACCTGTTGACATCACTGCAGCCGCTGCCTACTCGCAGTCTCACCACGCTCATTCTCCTCATGGTGGGAGCACCTGACCCAGTGCACCTGTACCCCAACAACAAAGACGATGGCAAGAGGTGACTACCACATTGTCACCCTGGCGACCACAACTTCTCTGCCCATCAGCAGTACCAGACCTCGGGCACAATGGAAATGCGTTCAGGAAAGATTCCCTCTGCGACTGAGGACAAATATTAAAAATACTTGACTATTCTGTAAAATAAACCTTGTATCAAGGTAACCACAATGCAACATGACCCTGATAGTGTGCAATGTGCATAGAGACAGCACAGATGTGACGCGCACGCATCTCCAAACTCTATGTTCTGTGTAGAGGACGAGGGAAACATTGGCAGGGACCAAGGGATGGATAGAGGCAAACTTCCAAAGTTTAGGAGGAAATCAATTTGAACTGATTCCTCATCCAAAAGTTATCCAGGAATGTACTGGTGAAAGAAAAATGGATTTTAATGGTCTCTAGTTACAGAAGGAAAAAAAAAACAGCCGATAATATTACTTTGGCTAAAATGTCTGTATCATCCAAGGATGAACAGGAGCTGAGGTTCCACTGGGATATTATCCAGCTGGAATTTCCAGCTGCTCCCGCTGGCATGATCTCCTGATCCCGCTGATGGCGGACCCCCACCATAGGTTCCCCGGCAAAAGGGGGTGCATACAACGGGAAACTCCATTGACAGTGGCGGGACCAGAAGTTCCTGCCACTGGCCAATGGCGGGTACACCTCTGTGTCAATACGCTTTAAACAAACATCAGTGCACCTATCTTTTAATAACCCCACTCCAACTGGCCTTTGATTGTTCTGCAAATTAGCCCACTTATTGTATGCAAGATGAAGCATGAGCTGAAGCTAATGAACCTTTGGCCTCATGTTGCAAAACCTTCATGTAACAGATGCTGAACAGGATTGGATTTCCTCCTTCAAACAAATATGTGCACCCTCAAAGATGCAGAATCCCATCGAATTAGTGCACAGAACCAGCAGGACTCTACATACCTGATATAAATATGTTTGACAAAAAATGTAATTTTAAGATGTTCTGCTCCTCTCTGCGCATTATATGAATATCACTTCTTGTGACTAAAGAGATTCTGTCTGCATGTTGTGTGTTTACATTTGTGAGAATGAAGCTATCTTAAAGCTGACTGGAATTAACCTGCTTATTGTGTCCAACTCTGTAAATAACCAGCACTGTGCAAACTAAATGAGTTGGTATTAATTAATCATGTTGTTTGGTACCCACACAATGATACAGCTAAAAAGGTGTGGAGTTTGGCAGAACTGGTTTAGAGTGGCCCCAAGGAACATAGTGTTGACACACAGGAGTGCAGCAGCAGCAGCAGCAGCAGTAATTGTCACGTCTCTGCACTACAACTCGATTTTTGAGACTAACCAGCTTCTTGGCTTCAAAGGCATCTCTTTCGTCTCGGAGTTTCTTGTTCATCTCCCTGATTGAAAGAAAAAGGATGGATTTGCAGTCAGTGGTCACAGACAGTGCATTGAATTATACTGGTGACACTCTACACAGTTAATCCCACTAATAGTGAACACTAACAAGTATTCAATGTTTATCTCTGTTGAGTAACTACCCTGGGGAGTAAAATCTCTATTTCAGGTCGTCATCCATTGTGTTGGTGTTAGCTTAAAAGTTTCATTACTCTTCTGAGTTAGATGGCTCCTAAGGTACAGGTGGTCATCTAAACATGAAGGGTGAAATTTCATGGCCCCGCCACAGCAGGGGTGGGGGCCCTAAAATGCAGCGAGCCTTTGACTTCTGGGAGACTGAAAAATCCTGCAGGCGGAAGGGGTTGTAAAATTCTGTCCACAAGCACTGCTTGATGCTATAAGACCCACACATTCTTTATTTAAGGACACAGTTAATCTATTACAGGGGTGAAGAGAAGAGAGGTTGCATGAACAGTCCACAGTATCTGACCTGGTTGGGTCATGTGTCATTCATCCAAGCTTTGACCTAATGGCCTTTGAGGAGTATACATCAAGCAGTTTCAGTACATATGCTACCGCAGCAAGCATATGCCTGGCTTCCTGCCATCAGAGCAATGACAGCGCGACTCCACTTGGACAGACTCTGCCAACATCACCATGAGAGATGTAGCCATTTTGCCCACAATGTATCTGTCATATGGATATGGAAGTAAATGGAGTCGAGGTATAAATCAACTGCGATATAACGCAATAGCCGATTAAAAATGAGGGACTGAATCGTCCCCTCCAACCGTGTCCCAGCTCCTTGTCTCAATCTTCCTATGTTTCCGATTATGTACTTTGCTTGGTTCATTTATTTTCAAGTACAAAACAGAGAACATCAGTTTATTGCCAGAGTCGTGGCTAGGCCAGCATTCATTGCCCATCCCTAATTGCCCTTGAACTGACTGGCTTGCTGGACAAGAGGGCCATTTCAGGGGGTATTTAAGAGTCAACTACATTGCTGTAGTTCTGGAGTCACATGTAGGCCAGGCCAGGCAAAGATGACAGGTTTCCTTCCCTAAACGACTTAAGTGAACTAGATGGCCGCTTACAACACTCGGATTGGATTGGATTGGATTTGTTTATTGTCACGTGTACCGAGGTACAGTGAAAAGTATTTTTCTGCGAGCAGCTCAACAGATCATTAAGTACATGAAAAGAAAAGGAAATAAAAGAAAATACGTAATAGGGCAACACAAGGTGCACAATGTAACGACATAAGCGCCGGCATCGGATGAAACATAAAGGAGTGTAGTGTTAATGAGGTCAGTCCATAAGAGGGTTGTTTAGAAGTCTGGTAACAGCGGGGAAGAAGCTGTTTTTGACATTGGTTTCATGGTTTCACTCAACAATGGTTTCATGGGAATCATTAGACTTTTAATTCCAGATTTCTATTGAATACAAATTCTACCATCTGCCAAAGTGTGATTTGAACCCAGGTCCCCACGGCATTACCCTGGGTCTCTGGATTACTAGTCCAGTGACAAAATCCTATTTTGCGACAGATCAAGTAACCAAGTAAGCTAAATCAAATATACTGCGGGACAAATCAAAGGGACAGCCCCTTAAAGTGACACTGCCTCAAACAAAAACAAATCACAAATGAAACTTAAAACACACCAAAACGTGATTAAGAGGGTTGATAATGCACCCTAGTTCCTGCAGTGCCCACCTCAACCGTGCCGGTGGGTTCCACGTACTCCCTCTCCAGGGAAGAATGGAATGAAAATGAAATGAATGAAAATCGCTTATTGTCACAAGTAGGCTTCAAATGAAGTTACTGTGAAAAGCCCCTAGTCGCCACATTCCGGCGCCTGTTCGGGGAGGCTGGAGTCTGCGATGCTACAAGACTGAGACCCCTTATTCTGAGCCGTTCTGCACAGTGACAGCGACGACAAAAGAATTGCAAATAAATACAACAGGAGCCTTGATTGTTTTAAGATATGTGACTTTCATTGGCCAGTACGCGAAACAAACCACGCTCTAACCATCAGAGCTAATCGCCCAGCTTTTTAAAATATCCTCCTGTTGCTATGGTGGGATTTGAACCCAAATCCCCAGAGCAATACCCTGGGTCTCTGGATTACTAGTCCAATGATGATACCACTATACGACCGCCATCACCTCCCCCTGTTTGCATTAATATTTTACTAAATTTAATAAATGAGAGGAAAAATACCTGAGTAGCAGTGAGAAAATAACCTACCAAATGTATTATCTATTGAAATAATATCTTCTTTATTACAAGAATGAAGAAACATTATTGTAATTAACTTGCAATTATTTAGAAAATCAAATGTTGATGTTTGAGCTATCATTTGGACTCTTGCCATAATTACCTGAGAAGTTCCAGCTGTCTCAGTAGACTTTCTCTTTCCTTTTGCATGTTCTTTGACACCTTCAGGACATCCCTGTTCAGAGAAAAGCCTGCTTAATGGTTTCAAGATTTAATTTCTGAAGCAGATTAGCCTAACCAAATGAGAGCTCCATGGAGGCCATCAGCGCCGCGTTTGCTCACGTTGCAAGGAGTTACATTTGAATAGCACAGCAAGTATTCCCAGCTCTCCACTTCCACTATTGGCAGTTATCACTCACTATGGAAATACAACCAACCTCAACTAAACAGTGGGGAGATCTTGTGGCGCAATGGGTAGAGTTCCTGCCTCTGAGTCAGAAGCTCCAGGTTTGAGTCCCACCCCAGGATATTATGGCCAAGGAAGGTGCAATCATAATGTATAAACCCGCAAAGTCCTTCTACACACACCAATGACTGGCGGTAAGAGTGGGAAAGACTCCTGGTCAGCTATTCTTGATGCAGAGCAGTGTAGCACCCACCCCCCTCCCCCCAAGCTATAAGCCTTTGGCGACAGGCTAGCAACTTGTTCCAGGAAAGACCTCGCTGTGGGACAGATGAAAGTCAACATTGCGTGCCATTAATCATTAATCACCAAGCGAAATATCATAAAAGATTAATCACCAAGCTAAATAGCAATTGGGTCATATGATAATTAGTCTTCCTCCCAGAAGTTCCCCAACGAAACAAAAGGATATCCGGTGGACAGTGGCTAGCACTGCTGCCTCACAACGCCAGGGACCCAGGTTCGATTCCAGACTTGGGTGACTGAATGGATTTTTGCACGTTCTCCCAGTGTCTGCATGGTTTCCTCCAGGTTCTCTCACACAGTCCAAAGATGTGCAAGGTAGGTGGATTGGCCATGCTACATTGCCCTTCCTGTCCAGGGGCAAGCAGGTTAGGTTACAGGGTTATGGGGGAGTACACATGGGTAGAGCGGTCTTTCAGAGTGCCGGTGCAGACTCGATGGTTTGAATGGCCTGCCTCTGAACTGCAAGCATTCTACGTACGCCATATGTTTATAACTTTAATTTCTTGAAGCATCCCTCTATCAGAATTTAGAATCATATATAATTAAGAATTCTACAATATGTTAAGGATTCATGAGGTTTACAGTGTGAGACTACAACCTGTTTAATGAGTATTATAACTCTATTTCTTTTCAGTATAGATTACATTGAAATAATATTTTGAATACTACGAAGTGCAAATACAAACTATGTTAATTCCTCTAACTTGAATTTTTGAATCCAGTAAAAAATGTAAATGATCAATATATCCGAACAAACATTAAACATCTTATACTTACAATTCAAAGAACAACAGAGACTCACACATCAAATCTTATTATGCCTGCAAAACTGCTAAAATTTATATCACACCTGGGACGTTCCGGGCCCATTTCAAAGGGACCAAAGTGGTGTCATTTGCATCTGATAATGTCACTTTGCAGGGTCAATGGCTCTGCCTAGACAATGTCTTCCCAACTCCAGACCCTCAAAATGGACAATACTCTTTCAGCAATTAATGACTTGTTATCTCCAATTGCAAACGCATCGGAACTGAACCCTGCCACAAAGGAAAAACTCTGTAGAATTTGAGTTCTCCGACTCAAGAAATCACGTGAACTAATACTCATTTCTATGGTCTTTTTTCTATCACGTGTGTTGTGTATGTGTTTGTGTGTGTGTTGCGGACACTGATCCCTTGGGTACCCAACGTTTTATGTTAATCATAATGCAAATTTGCAGCGGAATAGTAGTGAACTGGATCACACAAACTAAAGGGATTGGGAAACCACACCATTGCATACTTTAAAAACAGTTTAAACACCTTCTGCTTACGGACAGGTGATAAGAGGAAATGGGTAAATTTGCCTGTATCTTCCCTGTCCATAACAGCATTCACATATAGAGAACTAAGCATCAGTGCAACACTCCAATTTCATCTCCTACTGATTTGTTATTCTTTGACGAGGGTGTTCTAAATGGTCTGGAACTAAAGACGGTTAGTTAATACCACACCTATTTTGGACATAACAGATGGGATCATTAATGTTGTCCTTAATATGTGGACTATTATTAAGACTCACTTCATTATCATTTGGTGGCCTTTATAAAAATAAATCAGAATCAATTAGCCTTAAGAGTGCGCCAGCTCACTTTTTTAGACATCAGCATCAACTACAAAATATAAACAGCGCGAACTGCAGATTACTAAATCATTTAATGCATGTCAGATGTCATTCTGTTATTCCAAATTTGTATTTTTGGGGGAAAAGATTGAAAAGAGATTAGAGCCAAATATTTAAAATGCAGAATAAATAATAAGAATGAAAGTAGGTTGTTCAATTTAGCTAGTGATTAATTTAGGCAAGGGTTCTATCCTCTTATCCCTCACAGGGTAACAGGGTGACTTGTGGAATAATTCCCACCAGTAGTATTCCTTGCTTTATCGATTTTGAAAAAAAAAATGATTATAACTGGGAGAAAGTATACTGTTAGGTGTTAAGTTATTATAATCTGAATTGTAGCATTCCAGTTTGCTGCAGCTGGGGCAATAAGATTTTGCTGTAACATTTCGGCAAAACTGTAACAAAATATTCAGCAACCCACTGCACATCAACCCAGTCCTGAAACCATGAAGCCCTTACTTCTCTTGTCTTCACTGTTCCCTACAATCCACAGGTTTCATTTGCTTAGTTTTTTCCAGCTACTACCTTTGATCCACTTCATCAACTCTGCTACTCTTTTCAACTCTGCTAGCTGTCTGCATGAATGCCCTAGACATTCAGCGACATATCTGTTCAAAGTATCATTGCCATAAGGACATTTCAATGTTTAAATTTATGAAGCTGCAGACTGCAGGCTAACAGAGCGAAGAAAAGAGTTTGGAACTTAGATCCTGAGTTATGAGGGTAATGTGGGTCTTGTAAAGATTTACTCCATCCACGGACAGTGTTGTAAAGGTTATCAGATAATGGATTATGAAGATTATAAAAGTCAAGTATACACAACAGATGATCAAGTATTCTACAGGAAATGATGGTTACTGTTGGGACTGGTCAAGATTAGTCAACATAATTAAATTAGAAACCCCGAGCGAAAGAGCCGCCGAGGGCGATGGTGGTACGCTTTCACCGATTCCTGGACAAGGAACACGTTCTGCGGTGGGCCAAGAAGGAACGGAGCAGCAAGTGGGAGAATTGTGAGCTGCGCATTTATCAGGACCTGGGCGTGGATTTGGCCAGGAGGCGAGCTGGGTTTAATCGGGCAAAAATGGCCCTCTTGAAGAGGGGATGAAGTTCGGGATGTTGTACCCAGCCCCACTGTGGGTCACACATGAGGAACGGGACTTCTACTTCGAAACACCAGACGAAGTATGGACTTTTATTAAAGAAAAAAAGGCAGGAGGCGAACTAAAGACACTGAAGCCTTGGAGAGTACTGTGGTGGTGATTTGTTGTGCTGGACTGTATAAGTATAAGTAGTGTTATGTGTAATAAGGGATTGTTTTGATGGCTAAAGTTAACTTTGTCTTGCAGGGAGCTGGTTAGAGGGGGGATGGTCTTTGGGGCTGGTTCTGTTTTGGGCTGTTTTTTTTCTAAAGTGGCTGTTTCTTCACTGTTTATTCTGATGTTTGTTTACTGGGGAATGTGATGCTTTTAATATGTTTGTCTAAGTGGGGGGGGGAGAGGGGAGAGAACAATGGGGAGACAGACTGCTTGGTGCCATAGGCGGGTGCTATCAAGTCAGCATGGGTCAGCTGACTCACGGAAGCACAGTGGGGGGCGAGCAGGTGTTAAGCTGGAGCTTGACTTGGGGGGTTGGGTTTCTAGTTCTGATGCTGGGGGGGGTGGGTAGTGAGAGGGGGTGGGGAGCTGCTTTGCTGACAGGGGAGGAACTGTTACTAGGGGACAAATTGGAGGTCAGGAACGGCGAATGCCCGAGGGGGGACTCGAGGATGCGGAGGGCGCGAGCTAGTGGCTGGCCTAAAAAGGGTGATGGCTAGTCGGCAGGGGGGTGGGGTTGGGGGGGGGGGGGGGGGGGAGCGTCCCCCGACCAGGCTGAGTCCCCCGACCAGGCTGATAACACGGAACATCAGAGGGTTGAATGGGCCGGTCAAGAGAGCTCGCGTGTTGTGCATTTGAGGGGGCTGAAGGCGGATGTGGCAATGCTACAGGAGACACACCTAAAGGTTATAGATGAGACGAGATTGAGAAAGGGGTGGGTTGGCCAAGTATTCCACTCAGGGCTGAACTCAAAGAGCAGGGGGGTAGCGATATTGATCAATAAACGAGTGGCATTCGAGGCAGGGAAAATCATGTCAGACAAGGGGGCTAGGTACATAATGGTGAGTGCGAAGCTGGAGGGGGTGCGGGTGCTACTCGTGAACAAATATGCTCCAAATTGGGACGTGATGGAATTTGTGAGGCTGGTGTTAGGTAAGATCCCAGACTTAGAGTCACATAATCTGATGATGGGAGGAGATTTTAACACAGTCATTGATCCGGTCAAAATCCAGGACCAGGGAGGAGGCCGGCCGCGGCAAAGGAATTGAAGGGGTTTATGGAACAGATGGGGGGAGTAGACCCATGGAGGTTTGCACGGCCAAGGGCGCAGGGATTTTCTTTTTTCTCACATGTCCACAAGGTATACTCTCGCATCGACTTTGTTGTTCTGAACAGGGCGCTAATACCGGGGGTGGTGGATACTGAATACTCGGCAATCGCAGTGTCGGACATGCCCCACATTGGGTGATCTACGGGTTAGTGTGGAGAGAGGGCAATGCCCGCTGTGGTGACTGGATGTGGGGTTGCTAGCGGATGAAGCGATCTATGGGCGGGTTAACAAGTCCATCCAGAACTCCCTAGAAACAAATGATACAGGGGACGTCTCTGCAGCGATGGTTTGGGAAGCTTTGAACGCAGTGGTCAGAGGGGAATCAATCTCGATACGGGCCCGCAGAGAAAAGGCGGAACGGGTTGAGAGGGATAGGTTAGTGGTGGGCATACTCCAGGTGGACAGGAAATGCTCGGAGGCCCCGGACGGGGCTACTGGGGGAGCGGCGGAGGTTACAGGCGGAGTTTAGGCTGTTGACTACAGGGAAAGCGTTGGAACAGTTGAGGAAGGCAAGAGGGGCGATCTATGAGTATGGGGAAAAGGCAAGCAGAATGTTAGCACACCAGCTCAGTAAAAGGGAGGCGGCCAGGGAGATAGGGACAGTGAAGAGTAGAGGCGGCAATACTGTCCTGGACCCTGTGGGGGTGAACGAGGCGTTTGAGGACTTTTATGGTAAATTATATGAGTCGGAACCCCCGGTTGGGATGGAGGGGATGAGGCAGTTTTTAGATCAGTTGAGGTTTCCAAGGGTAGATGAGAATCTGGTGGAAGGGCTGGGAGCCCCAATTGAGATTGAGGAAATAATCGAGGGGCTGGAGGGCATGCAGTCGGGCAAGGCCTCGGGGGCCTCACGAGTATCCGGTGGAATTCTATAAGAAGTTTTCAGAGATATTGAGCCCACTGCTGGTGAGGACATTTAATGAAGCAACAGAGAAGGGAGTCCTCCCCCCAACAATGTCGCAGGCCTCGATTTAATTGATCCTGAAACGGGAGAAGGATCCGGAGCAATGCGGGTCATACAGGCCAATCTCTCTACTGAATGTGGACGCCAAACTGCTGGCTAAGATACTGGCCACAGGGATAGACGACTGTGTCCCGGGGGTGATAGGGGAAGACCAGATGAGATTTGTAAAGGGCAGGCAACTCAAGGCCAATGTTCGTAGGCTTTTAAATGTTATTATGGTTGCTGGTTTAGCACACTAGGGGCTGGTTTAGCACGCTGGCTTTTAAAGCAGACCTAGGCAGGCCAGCAGCACGGTTCAATTCCCGTACCAGCCTCCCCGAACAGGCGCCGGAATGTGGCGACTAGGGGCTTTTCACAGTAACTTAATTGAAGCCGACTTGTGACAATGAGCGATTTTCATTCTTATGATGCCCTCAGAAGGAGAGGAGGTGGAGGTGGTGGTAGCGATGGATGCGGAGAAGGCATTTGATCGGGTGGAGTGGAATTACCTGTGGGAGGCGCTGGAAAGGTTTGGGTTTGGTGAGGGCTTTATTGACCGGGTGTGGTTGCCCTATCAGGCACCAGTAGCGAGTGTGCGTAAGAACTGGCTGAGGTCGGGGTATTTTAAACTACACCGAGGGACGAGGCATGGGTGCGCCCTCTCCCCGCTACTGTTTGCTCTGGCCATAGAGCCATTGGCCATGGTGTTAAGAGCCTCTAGGAACTGGAAAGAGCTGATTTGGGGGTGGGGTGGGGGGATCACCGGATCTCGCTTTACGCAGATAACCTGCTCTTGTATATTTCAGACCCGTTGGAGGGGATGGGAGAAGTAATGCGAATCCTGGGGGAATTTGGAACATTTTCAGGGTATAAATTGAACATGGGTAAAAGCGAGATATTCGCGATCCAGGCAAGAGGGCAGGAGAAGAGGACTGTGAGAGCTGCCGCTTAGAATGGGGGGAAGGAGCTTTTGGTATCTGGGAATCCAGGTGGCCTGGGAATGGGAGGCACTGCACAAGTTAAACCTAACCCGGCTGGTAGAACAAATGGAAGAGGACTTTAAGAGATGGGACATGCTCCCGCTATCACTGGCGGGAAAGGTACAGACCGTGAAAATGACGGTCCTCCCCAGACATCAGTGTGGGAGCGGATGGCGGCGGCGTCATGCAAAGACACAAGTTTGGGAGCACTGATAACGGCACCTCTTCCGTTCTCGTTGGCCCAATACTCCACAAATCCGGTGGTGATGGCGGCGGCTCTGAGAATCTGGGGGCAATGGAGGAGATATAAGAGAGTGGAGGGAGCATCGATTTGGACCCCGATTTATAATAACCATCGGTTTGTACCGGGTAGGCTGGATGGTGGGTTCCGGAGGTGGCAAAGGGCAGGAATTAGAAGGATGGGGGATCTATTTATTGATGGGAGCTTTCCCAGCTTGAAAGCCTTGGGAGGATAAATTTGAATTGCCAGCAGGGAATGGTTTTAGGTATTTGCAGGTGCGCGACTTCCTGAGAAAGCAGGTTTTGGCCTTTCCGCTGCTGCCACCATGGGGGATACAGTATAGAGTAGTCTCCAGTATCTGGATGGGAGAGGGGAAGGTATCGGATATTTACCAGGAGCTTTCAGAGGCGGAGGAAACTCTGGTGGAGGAGCTGAAGGGCAAGTGGGAGGACGAGCTAGGAGGAGAGATAGAAGCGGGTCTGTGGGCGGATGCCCTAAGCAGGGTTAATACAGCCTCATCATGTGCCAGGCTTAGCCTGATACAATTTAAGGTAGTCCACCAGGCACACATGACAGTGGCTAGGATGAGCAAGTTTTTTGGGGTAGAGGAAAGGTGTGCGAGGTGCGCGGGAAGCCCAGCAAATCATGTCCACATGTTTTGAGCATGCCAGAAGCTTACAGGGTTTTGCTAAGGTAATGTCCACGGGTGGGGCCGAGTCCGGAGGTAGCAATCTTTGGAGTGTCGGAACAGTCGGGAGCTCAGTGGGCGAAAGAGGCTGACATCTTGGCCTTTGCCTCCCTGGTAACCCGGGGACGGATCTTGTTAATGTGGAGGGACTCGAAGCCCCCGAGTGTAGAGACCTGGGTTAGTGACATGGCTGGGTTTCTCAGTCTCGAGAAGATAAAGTTCGCCTTAAGAGGGTCAATGGTTGGGTTCACCCGGAGGTGGCAGCCGTTTGTCGACTTTCTCGGGGAAAATTAAAATGTCAGCAGATGCAGTATTCCAAAGGGTTTGGATTCCAAAGGAGAGGGCCGGATTGTTGTTTTATGGTTGGGGTGTGTGAAGATTGGGATGGGGGTGGAAATGTTTATTATACCATGCTTATGTCATTGTTATTGTTATTATTATAAAAACTTTCAAATACCTTAATAAAAATATTTTTAAAATAATAATAATTAAATTAGAAAGATGGTTAAATGATCAGTGGAAGCAAGCACCAAAATGTCAAAGAGAGTTCCAGATGAATTCACATTTTAATCTCTTCACGGCAGTAAATAAGTGACATTTAAGTGACAGCACAGGCACATTTGGCACAGCACTCATTTCAGTTTTACTGTTGATCCGGCTGAATAAAGAATTTCCATATACATAGTACTCCATTGTCACATCAAGTTGTGCCAGAGCTTCACATCGGATAAATAGCTTTAGTAGTACAGCTTAAATACTGACCACCAGAAATCAATTTTACAATTCTGTTTTGTTTTCCAAACTTATTTTTTTTGTGACAAGGTAGCTTTAAAGGGGAATCCTGCTTGGAAGCCAGCAGGGCCCAAATAGACAGTGGACAGGCGGGGTGGTGAAAGATGAAGAAATACTTGTTTCCTTTTTCTCTGAGGCAGTTGTTGAAAATCTAACCTCAAACCATAGACTGCTTCAATGGGTAGTGACCACGTTTCCCCTTGACAATGATTGGGAGCTGTCAATTATGTCCAAGAGCTCACCCTCGGGTTGTCAACTCTGACTGGATGTATTCCCAGAGGTTTCATAGCATAATCTCCCCCACCCAATTGCCCTGTTCCTCACAAAGGACATCCAACATGTTCAATCTCACAGTATCCCGTCTTCTCGTGATGAATAATTTTGCACAAAGCAAAGTTTTCATTTCCTGATTGGATGTTTCTTGATCGTGACTAAAACACTTCTTGCTTCCCCCTCCCGCCCCATCACGAATAATGTTTGTAACTATTAGACAGAATTGTTGAAAGTATTTGTTTTCAAATGCTCCTATATTTCTTCTCCCCAGGTTTGGTCCCAGCAATATCCTGAGGAATAGTATTGCATTCCCAGGGGAATCCTATCTGGCTGCTGAATGACCAACAGAAATGAGGGTTGGGGAGACTACACGATGTGAGGAAAGTATAGGAGCTATCCTGAATCCCACTGCAAGTAATAAATGACTCAAAAGTATTTTGCCTATAAAACACGAGTAGTGAAGTGTCTCAGCCTACCTGGCTTTCTGCTGATGATCATTCCGGGCCTCGTCCTGGAGAACCAGTAGGTTGAATTGCGTAGTCTCCAAGTCCTTATTAGTCCTATCCAGCTGCTCCTGCAGGTCCTCATTCATCCGCCTCAACTTTTCATTCTGAATCCTAGCTTCTGTGTGTTCATAGTTAAACTCCTCAAGTTGTTGTTCCAACTGCAAACGCAATCAGTCAGTCAGACAGGATTCTTTGGTGCAATATGATAGAATTCATTTTTATTTAGTGACCTTTCCTTTTTTATTTCCCCAGCCTACCCATCTCTTGATCCTTCTCTGACTTGCTGCTGGTTTCTCCCTTTCTGTTCTGCACCGAGTTAAGTTTCTAACTTATCACAGAGGGATCAGCTATCAAACACTGAGCCTTCTGGGCTGGTATGGCTGAGCCCTGCATCAAGCAGCATTTCTTTGAGCCAATTATGACTATTGGAGACCAGCTGCAATGCACAAAGTCACATCCTCGTCCATGGTCAGTGAGCACAGGTTGATAGGTGAATGCGATACGGTGTGAGTAAGAATATAAGGAGAAGGTTTTACGATGGCTACACAAAGCATGTCCACCATCGACAGTGCACAAGTCAGGAGTGTGATGGAATATTCTCCACTTGCCTGGATGAGTGCAACTCAACAACACTCAAGACGCTCAACACTGTCCAGAACAAATTAACCAGCTTTAAGAGTCACTCCCACCATCACCCGTGCATAATGACCGTAGTGCGCACCATGTAGGTGTATTGCAACAACTGACCGAGGTGCCTTTAACAGCATCTTTAAGACCCATAACTACCACCACCTCAAAGAACAAGTGCAGCAGGCATATTGAGAAGATTCCCTGAAAGCCATGCAAGGTCCCCTCAATTTTAAAACTCTCACCTTTATTTTCAAGTCCCTCCACGGCCTCCCTATCTCCATAGTCACCTCCAGCACCACAGCCTCCTGTGATGCCAGCAGTCAGAGCTAGCATGGCAGCAGGCTGACTTTGTAGTGAGAGCTGTCCAAGTGCCCACTGCAGCACACCGACTTTTGCCAGAAGGTGCTTATGCTGCACAGAAGCCAGGATTTTGGCCACCGTACAAAAGAGGTTGGGAGTAAAATGAAGCATATAGTATGCCAATGTCGAAATTTCAGAGTGGAAGTGAAAAAAGAAATAAGAGAGTTAAAGAGAAAGTACGAGAAGAGAGTGTCAGCTAACATAAAAGCAAATTGGAATCCAATAGTCTTCTACAGGCATTAAATAGTTAAAAAGCAATGGGAGGAGTGGAACTAATTAGATAGATTTACACATGAGGCAGAGGGCACAGCTGAGGTACTAAAGAACACTTTGGCAGCATCTTCCTTGATAAAGATAGATGCAAAGTCACAATGAAAGAGGAGGTATCTGTGATACTGGATGGAATAAAAATTAATGACAAAGAGACATTATAATAATAACCTTTATATTGTCGCAAGTAGACTTACATTAACATTGCAATGAAGTTACTGTGAAAAGCCCCTAGTCGCCACATTCCAGTGCCTGTTTGGGTACACAGAGGGAGAATTCAGAATTCCCAGCCGGTACGGGAATTGAAAGGCTAGCTGCGTTTAAAGTTACTAGGTTATCAGGACCAGATCAGTTGCATCTGAGGATTTGGAAAGATGGAAATTGCAGCGATACTGACCATAATCTTCCAACATTAGAAACCAGGGTGGTGCCAGAACTGGCAAATTGCAGATGTTACACCTTGTTCAAAAGAGTGTTGTAAGGGCAAGTCCAACAAATACAGGCCAGTCCGTTTAACCCCCACGGTGGGAAAAATTTAAGAAACTATAAGCTGGGACAAAGCCACTTGCACAAAAGTCAATTAATTAGTGTGAACCAGCAAGGATTTGATAACATCAAATTGTGTTCAACTAATTTGACTGAGATTTTTGATGAGTTAACGGAGATGATTTTTGAGAATAATGCAGCTGATGAGGTGTACATGAATTTCCAAACGGTGTGGACCTGGGTGTGCTGGTGCACGAGTCGCAAAAAGTTGGTGTGCAGGTGGAACAGGTGATTAAGAAGGCTAATCGAGTTTTGTCTTTCATTGCTAGAGGGATGGAGTTCAAGACTAGGGAGGTTATGCTGCAATTGTATAAGGTGTTGGTGAGGCCACATCTGGAGTATTGTGTTCAGTTTTGGTCTCCTTACCTGAGAAAGGACATATTGGCACTGGAGGGAGTGCAGAGGAGATTCACTAGGTTGATCCCAGAGTTGAGGGGATTAGATTATGACGAGAGGTTGAGTAGACTGGGACTGTACTCATTGGAGTTTAGAAGGATGCGGGGGGATCTTATTGAAACATATAAAATTATGAAGGGAATAGATAGGATAGATGCGGGCAGGTTGTTTCCACTGGTCGGGGAAAGCAGAACTAGGGGGCATAGCCTCAAAATAAGGGGAAGTAGATTTAGGACCGAGTTTAGGAGGAACTTCTTCACCCAAAGGGTTGTGAATCTCTGGAATTCCTTGCCCAGTGAAGCAGTTGAGGCTCCTTCTTTAAACGTTTTTAAGAAAAAGATAGATACCTTTCTAAACAATAAAGGGATTCAGGGATATGGTGTACGGGCCAGAGTGGAGCTTAGTCCACAAAGATCAGCCATGATCTCATTGAATGGCGGAGCAGGCTCGAGGGGCCAGATGACCTACTCCTGTTCCTAGTTCTTATGTGTTTGACAATGTCATGATATTTAGAACAGCATATCATGGTGCAAACAACACACACTGATGGACATGCAGTAGGACCATCCAACACACACACAGCATCGCAGCCAATCACCAGTGAGAGCACACGCACTATAAAACCAGGGGATACTACAGCTCTCGCTCATTCCAGCAGCAGCCAGCTCAGAGCACCGAGCTCAGAGCCTGCCACTCAGACATTCAACATGTGCTGAGTGCCTCATCCAGATAGTGATAGGACAGGGTCCACAGATTAGCTGGTAACGCACATACGCAATTTAGCAGTGTGGTGTTACAATTGAGTAGATAATAAAATTGAGTTACACCATCTCCAGCCGTGTTGGAATGTTTGTACATCAGAACACCCAACACGACATGATACCAGAAGTGGACGCAAACCAGCGCCTGTGAGACCTACCTGCAACCCGCCGTCCTGCACCATGGAGAACATCAACCCGCCGCCGCCGCTGCGAATCGCTGGCAATCTCGGGGTCAATTTGAAACTGTTCGGGCAGCGCCTGCAGCGTAAGGACGAACCTTTCCAGTCTTATTTGACACACCTCCGCATCCTCACGCAGTCCTGCGGCTATGGGACCACCTCTGACTCCATGATACATGACCAGATAGTTTTCGGAGTCATGGCGCACACCCTGCGCCAGCAGCTCCTTCAGGTCAAGCAACTCACCCTGGCAACTGCCGTCGAGACCTGCGTCCTGCATGAGAGCGCCACCAGCTGGTGCTCACACATCCAGGCGGCCGAAACGGCGCGGCACGGGCCCCATGAGGCGGAGCAGGTCCAGCCGATCGAGCCGTGGAGGAGGCCGGCCATTTTGCGCGCTTTCCGAGGCCTCCCGCGCTTGTACGCGCCAAAAGAGAGGTCACTGACACAGAGGAACGCGATCGCAAGACCGCACCGCGCATGTGCGGTGGCGCAACAAACGCATTGACATCACGACGTGCGGCAACTGTGGCTCCGCCCATTTAAAGCGGCAATGTCCTGCCAAAGCGCGCCACTATGCTGCCTGCTGTCGAGCAGCTCACCCTGCCAACTCGTACCCGTTTAACCAGCCTCGCAGAAACGTTCGGGCAATTCAACCCACGTTCACCGAGTCCGATCCCAGCATCACACAGACCAGTGACACTGAGGACAGGGAGCCCTTCCGCGTTGCTGTCATCACCAAGAACAAGCTGTCCCCGAGTCGAATGTACCAGCCGCTGTCAGTGCACAGCATTGATCCAGACGACGAGTGGTGTGCCACCCTGACGGTCAACCGATCCCAGATCAGATTCCCCCTGGACACTGGTGCCTCCGCCAATCTCCTCGCATGGTCAGCATTCCAGACCCTGAAGGTTAAACCACCTATTCTGCCATCCAACTGTCAACTCGTTGACTATAATGGCAACGTCATCCCCGCCACGGGGTCGTGCCAGCTTGAATTGACACACAACTCACGTAAAGCCATACTACCATTCGAAATCGTGGGCTCCTCAAAGGACTCTCTGCTAGGCGCACAGACGTGCAAAATCCTCCACCTCGTTCGGCATGTACACTCTCTCTCTCTCCAGAAGGCACGTCCGATTTCCCAGATGCAGACTTTAGGGCGCAGCTCAACTCAATCCTCACGCACAACTAGGATGTTTTCGAGGGCATGGGCACACTGCCCTACACGTACAAAATCCGGCTTAAACAGGATGCCACCCCGGTAGTTCACGCACCTCGCAAGGTCCCCGCACCCCTCGAGGACCGCCTCAAGCAACAGCTGCAGGACCTTCAGGGCCAAGGAGTGCTTTCCCGGGTAACAGAGCCGACTCCATGGGTCAGCTCCATGGTGTGCGTCAAGAAGCCTTCCGGCGAGCTCCGGATCTGTATAGACCCGAAAGACTTAAAATTGCAACATAATGAGGGAACACTACCCCATACCCAAACGTGAGGAGATCACATGCGAGATGGCTCGGGCAAAAATATTCACCAAGCCTGATGTCTCAAAGGGCTTCTGGCAGATTCAATTGGATCAGTCCAGCAGGAAGCTGTGCACTTTCAACACTCCATTTGGCAGATACTGCTACAATAGGATGACATTTGGCATCATGTCGGCCTCTGAAGTGTTCCATCGCATCATGGAACAGGTGATGGAGGGCATCGAAGGGGTGTGCGTCTATGTAGACGACGTCATTATTTGGTCCACCACACCGCAGGAGCACATCAGTCGCCTCCAGCGTGTCTTTAAACGGATACGGGATCAGGGCCTGCATCTTAACCGAGCCAAATGCTCTTTTGGACAAACCGAGCTGAAGTTCCTGGGGCACCACATCTCCCAGTTGGGGGTGCGGCCGGATGCCGACAAGGTGGCAGCCATCACGGCCATGCAGAAGCCCACAGACAAGAAGGCGGTGCTACGTTTTCTCGGAATGGTCAACTTCCTGGGGAAGTTCATCCCTAACCTTGCTTTCCACACTACAGCTCTCCGGCACCTTGTCAGGAAAACAACTGAATTCCAGTGGCTTCCCACCCACCAGAGTGAATGGGAGAAGCTCAAGGTCAAGCTCACCACCGCCCCGGTACTGGGGTTTTTTCGATCCTGCAAGGGAGACGAAAATCTCGACTGACGCCAGCCAGTCCGGCATTGGGGCGGTCCTCCTGCAACGGGATGATGCCTCATCATGGGCCCCAGTCGCATATGCGTCACGGGCCATGACCCCCACAGAGCAGCGCTATGCGCAGATTGAAAAGGAGTGCCTAGGCCTGTTGACTGGCGTAGACAAGTTCCATGACTACGTGTATGGCCTTCCCCAGTTCACTGACTGACCATCGCCTGCTGGTTGGCATCATTCAAAAGGACATCAATGATATGACCCCTCGCCTCCAGCGCATTCTGATCAAACTCCGGAGGTACGACTTTCAACTTGTCTACACCCCAGGTAAGGACCTCATCATAGCAGATGCTCTGTCCAGGGCAGTCAACACACCGTCCGACCCGGAGGGTTTAGTTTGCCAAGTCGACGCACATGTAGCCTTCACTTCTGCCAATCTGCCGACCACTTGATGCACGCCTGGCCCACATTCGACGTGAGACTGCAGCCGACCCCCTTCTGCAACGTGTGATGCGCCACATGACGGATGGGTGGCTCAAGGGACAATGCCCACAGTTTTACAACGTTCGGGACAACTTGGCAGTCGTTGATGGTGTCCTCCTGAAGCTGGACTGCATCGTGATCCCACACAGCATGCACCGGCTTGTCTTAGAACAACTGCACAAAGGCCATCTTGGCGTTGAGATGTGCCGGCGGAGGGCCCGAGGGGCTGCGTACTGGCCGGGAATAAGTGAGGACATTGCTAACACTGTGCTCAATTGCTCCACCTGTCAGCGGTTTCAGCCGGCACAACCCCGTGAGACTCTTCAGCCCCACTAGTTGGTCACGTCCCCCTGGTCGACTACTTTCCCAGCTATCCAGAGGTCATACGCCTGCATGACACCACGTCATCGGCTGTCATGCGGGCCTGCAAAGAGACCTTTGCTTGCAACGACATTCCGCTCACCGTGAGTCAGGAATGGTCTTCCTTCGCCAGCTCATACAACTTCACACATGTGACGTCCAGTCCTCTGCATCCTCAGTCGAATGGCAAAGAAGAAAAGGGCGTCCACATCGTTAAAAGGCTCCTCTGCAAGGTTGCTGATGCAGGATCTGACTTCTGCCTCGCCTTGCTGGCCTATCGCTCGGCCCCACTGTCCACGGGCCTATCGCCGGCCCAGCTACTTATGGGTTGCACCCTCAGGACCACTGTGCCATCCATTCACGTCCCAGACCTCGACCATGCTCCGGTACTTCGGCAGATGCAGCAACAGCGTCAGCAACAAAAGGCGACACATGATGCTCGGGCAACTGATCTTCCTGCCCTGGCGCCTGGAGATAATGTCCGCATACACCTTCCGGAGGGCGGCTGGTCATCAACCGCTGAGGTTCTCCGACAGATAGCTCCCCGCTCGTTCTTGGTTCGTCTGCCTGATGGCTCTATTCGCTGCCGCAAACGGCGTGCCCTTCGTCTGGTTCCGCGTTCGCTACGTGATCCTGCACCAGTGCCACGCCCTCCTGTTGTCCCTGCAATGGACTTTGTTGACCTTCCGGACACCCTGCATCATCCTCACTCGACCGTGGCCCGGCCCGTTCCTCAGCCGGTGGATCCTGACCCACCCTTGAGGCGGTCAACCTGAATTCGTTGCCCACCTGAGAGACTTAATTTATGAACCTTTTCATATTGGACTCACTGACTTGCTCTGACATACTGTTTCAGACTTTTTGCCATACTGTTTAAGATTTTGTTATTGTTTGTTAATAATATTGGTTTCGTTCTTGGTGTAAGATAGTTAGTTTCTGCACCTGGCACCTTCCTGTGTATATAGTATAGCCACATGTACATATTGTTGTAAATATTGCACCACATGATTAGATGCACTCACTACACTTCTTTATTTATTATCATGTAGGCACATATTCTTTGCGAAAAGGGGGGGATGTCATGATATTTAGATCTGCATATCGTGGTGCAATCACATACACACACTGATGGACATGCAGTAGGACCAACCAACACACACACATCGCAGCCAATCATCAGTGAGAGCACACGCACTATAAAAACAGGGGACACTACAGTTCCCGCTCATTCCAGCAGCAGCCAGCTCAGAGCATCGAGCTCAGAGCCTGCCACTCAGACATTCACCATGTGCTGAATGCCTCACCCAGATAGTGATAGGACAGGGTCCACAGATTAGATGGTAATGCACGTACCCAAGTTAGCAGTGTGCTGTTACAGTTGAGTAGTTAATAAAATTGAGTTACACCATCTCCAGCTGTGTTGGATCGTTTGTACATCAGAACACCCAACACGACAAATAGAGTGCCACCTAACAGGCTAGCCGACAAATTTGAAGCCCATGGAATAAATGGTACTGTGGAAATGTGGATGCAAAGTTGGCTGAATGACAGGAACCAATTGTGGTAAATGGTTGCTTTTGACAGCAAGAATGATAAATAGGGTTTACAGGAAATGGGCTAGGACCACTGTTTTTCTTGATCTATATTAGCACAGTCTATAAGGCACCATTTTGAAATTTGTAGATGATGCAAAATTTAGAATTATTGTAAACTGCGGGAAGGCTAGAAAAACTTCAAGAGGACAGAGGCATACTAGTAGAATGGGCAGACACATGGGCCAGGATTTCTTGCTCCCGCTTTTGCCAGGCTGGTTCGGTGACAGGAGTGTAAAATGGCACGAGTTGTCCAAATTGCGTTTCACGCTGACGTAAAAGCAACCATCCTCCTTCCCCTCCAGTGAGAGAACACTGACCATTGGGAACGTATTTCCATATATTAGCATATCATTATCAGGTCTCTGCATTTGAATCATTCCACCCCCATAAGCAAGGCAATTTACGTTGGCATGAAGGCAGAGACGCAGAAACACAATTGGTCTCCCAAGGCATGCATCCCAGAGAAGCCCAGGTGAGTACATTGCTCAGAGAAGGAAGAGAGTCATCCCCGAGCGCTACCTGGGCACTGCCGCATCGCACTGCCTGAGCAGTTCTGGGGACAGTGGCTGGGGACAATGCCAGAGGGCAGTGCCAGGGTGAAGCCAACCTGGGGGCAGTGACGAGGGGAAACACCTGGGTGCGGTGCCCAGGCCAGCCAGGGGACAGTGCCCAGGCAGCGCCAGGGAGGAGTTGTGTGGAGTCGGGGGTTATTTGTGGTAGGAGATGGGGTGTGTGTGTGTGGGGCGGGGGTGAACATTTGTGCACTGGAACGACCTTTAAAATTGGCACCCTGATCTTCAAAATAGAAGTTGCTGGCAGGGCGGGCTCTGTCATGGGACCGGCCTCATGCTATTTTTTTTCTCTATATCCTGAATGGTGTCCCGCTTTTCCCGCCTGCTATCGGCCTTTGATGATATTCTGGAATTTTCCGCCGATAGTAGATTAATTTTAGAGCACAGTCTGAAGTGATACATTTAAGAATGAGGGGAGCCAATATAAAATAAAGGGTGTTGTCATGATATCCAGATCAGCATATCATGGTGCAATCACACACAGACTGATGGACAGGCAGTTGGACCAACCAGCACACACACAACATCGCAGCCAATCACCAATGAGAGCACACGCACTATAAAACAGGGAACACCACAGTTCCCGCTCATTCTACCAGGAGATAGCTCAGAGCACAGAGCTCACAGCGTGCCACTCAGACATAGACCATGTGCTGAGTGCCTCACTAAGATAGCTATAGGGCTGGGTCCAGAGGTTAGCTGGTGAAGCATGTACCCAAGCCAGTAGTTCATTATTACCGTTGATTAGACAATAAAACAGAGTTGTACCATCTACAGCCGTGTTGGATCATTTGTGCATCAGAACACCCAACACGACATGATACCAGTAGTGGACGCTAACCAGCGACTGTGAGATCTACCTGCACCCTTTCAGAAATCCGCCATCCTGCTCCATGGAAAACATCAGCCCGCCGCAGCCGCTCCAAATCGCTGGCAATCTCGGCGTAAACTGGAAGCTGTTTAAACAGCGCTTCCAGCTCTTCCTCGAAGCCACAGACAGGGAGACTGCATCGGACACCAGGAAGATTGCCCTCCTCCTCTCCACGGTGGGGCAACAGGCCATCCACATCTACAACTCCCTGGCATTCGCGGAAGGTGAGGACAAGACTAAATATAAGACGGTGCTTCTAAAGTTCGAGGAACACTTCAGCGTGGAAGTCAATGAGAGCTTCGAGAGGTACCTATTCCAGCAGCGCCTGCAGGGTAAGGATGAGCCTTTCCAATCTTACTTAACACACCTCCGTATCCTTGCGCAGTGCTGCGGCTATGGGGCCACCTCCGACTCCATGACACGGGATCAGATAGTTTTTGGCGTAATCTCGGACACCCTACGCCAGCAGCTCCTTAAAACAAAGCGACTCACCCTAGCGACTGCCATCGAGACCTGTGTCCTCCATGAGAATGCGACCAGCCGGTACTCCCAAATCCAGGCAGCCAAAACGGCACGGCAGGGGCCCCACGATGGGGAGCGGGTCCAGTCGATCGAGTACCTTCCGTCCCCCGGCCCGGATGAGGGCGGCCATTTCGCGCGCTTTCCGAGGCCTCCCGCGCTTGTACGCACCAAAAGAAGGGACGTTGATGCAGAGGAACGTGATGCGCAGGCGCGCTCAACGCAGGACCACACCACGCATGCGCAGTGGCGCAACGAACGCCATGACGTCACGATGTGCGGCAACTGTGGCTCCGCCCACTTAAAGCGGCAATGTCCGGCCAAAGCGCGACAATGCCTCTGCCGTGGCAGGGTGGGCCACAACGCTGCCTGCTGTCGAGCAGCTCAACCTGCCAACTCCCAACAATTCCGCCAGCCTCGCAGGGACGTGCGGGCGATTCAGCCCCCCTACACTGAGTCATATCCAGATAGTATGCAGACCAGCGATACCGAAGACAGGGAGCCCTTCCCCGTTGCAGTAATCCACAAGAACCGGATGTCCCCAAGTCGGAACCACCAGCCGCTGCCAGTGCACAGCATTGGTCTGGGCGATGAGTGGTGTGCCACCCTAACGGTCAACCGATCACAGATCACATTTCACCTGGACACTGGTGCTTCCGCCAATCTCCTCGCATGGTCAGCCTTCCAGACCTTGAAGGTTAAACCACCGATTCTGCCATCCCACTGTCAGCTGGTTGACTACAATGGAAACGTCATCCCGGCCACGGGGTCCTGCCAGCTTGAAGTTACACACAACTCACACAAAGCCACATCATCTTTGAAATCGTAGGATCCTCGAAGGACTCTCTGTTAGGCGCACAGGCGTGCAAGATCCTCCACCTAGTTTAGCGGGTACACACTCTGTCTCCAGAGGCACGTCCAATTTCCCAGATGCAGACTTTAGGGCGCAGCTCCACTCACTCCTCGCGCACAACCAGGAGGTTTTCGAGGGCATGGGCACACTGCCCTACACGTACAAAATACGGCTCAAACCGGACGCCACTCCGGTCATTCACACACCTCGTAGGGTCCTAGCACCACTCAAGGACCGCCTCAAGCAGCAGTGCAGGACCTGCAGGACCAAGGAGTGCTTTCCCGGGTCACGGAGCCAACGCCATGGGTCAACTCCATGGTGTGTGTCAAGAAGCCCTCAGGCGAGCTCCGGATCTGTATCGACTTAAATTGCAACATTATGAGGGAACACTACCCCATACCCAAACGAGAAGAAATCACGAGCGAGATGGCCCGGGCAAAAATATTCACCAAGCTTGATGCCTCAAATGGCTTTTGGCAGATTCAATTGGATCAGTCCAGCAGGAAGCTGTGCACTTTCAACACTCCATTTGGCAGATACTGCTACAATAGGATGCCATTCGGCATCATTTCGGCCTCTGAAGTGTTCCATCGCATCATGGAACAGGTGATGGAGGGCATTGAAGGGGTGTGCGTCTATGTAGACGACATTATCATCTGGTCCACCACACCGCAGGAGCACATCAGTCGTCTCCAGCGTGTCTTTGCACGGATACGGGATCAGGGCCTGCGCATTAACCGAGCCAAGTGCTCTTTTGACCAGACTGAGCTAAAGTTTTTGGGGGACCACATCTCCCGGTCGGGTGTGCGGCCGGATGTCAACAAAGTGGCAGCCATAGCAGCCATGCAGCAGCCATCAGACAAGAAGGCAGTGCTGAGCTTTCTCGGGATGGTCAACTTCCTGGGGAAGTTCATTCCTAACCTTGCTTCGCACATGACTGCTCTTCGCCACCTGGTCAAAAAGACAACGGAATTCCAGTGGCTGATGCTGAATCTGACTTCTGTTTAGCCCTGCTGGCCTATCGTTCGGCCCCACTGTCCACGGGCCTCTCGCAAGCCCAGCTGTTCATGGGTCGCACCCTCAGGACCACTGTGCCGTCCATTCATGTTCCTGACCTCGACCATGCTCCAGTATTGCGAAGGATGCAACAACAGCGTGCTCAGCAGAAGGTGGCACATGACGCTCAGGTGACTGATCTTCCTGCCCTGGCGCCTGGAGACAACGTCCGCATACACCTACCGGAGGGTGGCTGGTCGGCAACCGCCGAGGTTCTCCGCCACGTGGCTCCCCGCTCATTCCTGGTTCATATGCCTGATGGCTCTATTCGCCGCCGTAATCGGCGGGCCCTTCGTCTGGTTCCGCGCTCGCTACGAGATCATGCACCGGTGCCACGCCCTCCTGTTGTCTCTGATGTCGACTTTGTTGAGCTTCCTGCCACTCTGCCTCTTCCTCTCTCGCCCGTGGCCAGGCCCATTCCTCAGCCGGTGGATCCTGACCCACCCTTGAGGCGGTCAACCCGAATTCGTCGCCCACCTGAGAGACTTGACTTATGAGCCTGTTAGCACATTGGACTCACCGAATTGTTTTACAGTACTGTTAACGAGTTTTTTTTTCTTGTCGTTCATTGTTCCAGAGTTTTCTCTCGTTTGTTGATTGCATTTGTTCTGTTATTTGTACAATTTTGTTGTTCTGTTGCGCCTGACACCTTCCTCTGTATATAGTTTAGCCTCATGTACATGTTGTAAATATTGCCCACACATACTCAGATGCACTCATTACACATTTGTATTTATTATCATATAGGCACATATCCTTGTGAAAGGAGAGGATGTCATGATATCCACATCAGCATATCATGGTGCAATCACACACACACTGATGGACAGGCAGTTGGACCAACCAGCACACACATAACATCTCAGCCAATCACCGATGAGAGCACATGCACTATAAAACAGGGAACACCACAGTTCCCACTCATTCTACCAGGAGATAGCTCAGAGCACAGAGGTCACAGCGCGCCACTCAGACATAGATCATGTGCTGAGTGCCTCACTAAGATAGTGATAGGGCTGGGTCCACAGGTTAGCTGGTGAAGCACGTACCCAAGCCAGTAGTTAGTTGTTACCGTTGATTAGACAATAAAACAGAGTTGTACCATCTACAGCCGTGTTGGATCATTTGTGCATCAGAACACCCAACACGACAGGTGTAATTCAAAAGAGGGTATAGAAGCAGGGAGACTTGCGGGTATAACAATGTGAAGATGACAGGAAAGGTTGAGAAAGTGGTCAATAAGGCATATGGTATTCTGGACTTTATAAATAGAGGCAAAGGGCGCAGTCCATCGGCCACACTGGGGCAGAAAAGCATCTCTCTGCGGCGCAGCGTGGCCAATGAGCCAGGAGACCTTGCTTGCTGAATCTGCCCGGCTTGCAACGCTTCGCAAGATCCAACACAACCTCGCGAGACGTTGCGATGTGAATCCTGTCCACAATTGGCGGGATCACATTTTGGCAAATCTGCATATTAGAGCAAGGCCTCACTCTAATATGCAGATTCCCGAGATACCTGAGGCTTTGGGATTCAAGGCCTCAGAGTCCTTGGGCAAGCGCCGTTCAGTACTGGTCCCCACAAACAGGGATCAGACAGAACGGCATTTATCGGGGTCTCCCAGGGGATCGGAGGCCCCCAGCTGCAAGCCGTTTGGACAGGGTGGTGCCCTGGCACTTTTGGTGCCACCTGGGTACCATGGCAATGCCAACCTGACATTTTGACAGTGCCACTTGGGTGAAAGCCTGGCACTGCCAGGTTGGCATTGCCAAGGTGCCAGTCAGGCATTTTTTGCACATATGCGATTGGGCCGAGGTTGCCCAGCGTGTGTGTTGGGGTGTGTGCGGGGATCCTCCCATAGTATGTTTGGGTTGGGATGGGGGAGGTCAGGGATTGTTTCGGGAGCCTCGGAGATCGGGGTGCATTTAAAAATGGTCCAGCAAGCGGAGCACCCCACTGTACAAAACAGTGCAATGTGCAGGCTCGACTGCGCGTTCTCTGTTCAGGCCCCTTATTCAAATCGAGTTGCGTTGAATAGACATGTGTTTCTCGTGCTAAACGTGCTCACTCAGGGACTTTGTTCCCTTTTGGGAGAATCGCGCCCAAAGAGTACAAATACAAAGGATTTATGATGAATCTTTCTAAAACACTGATATGGCTGCGACTAGAGTACTGTGTCCAATTCTGGGTACCACCACTTTAGAAATGAGGACTTTAGAGAGGGTGCAGAAAAGAGTTACGAGAATGGTTTCAGGGATAAGGGACTTCAGCTACATGGATAGCTTGGAGAAGCTGGGGTTGCTTTCATCAGGAAAGGAATGCTGAAAGGATATATGATAGAGGCATTAAAACTCCTGAGCGGCTCCAGTCAAAATAGATAGAGAAAAAACATTCTCATTGACAGAAGGGGTGAGAACCAGTGGGCAGCAATATAATGTGAATGGCCAAAGAAGCAATGATGACATGACGAAAGCCTTGTTTTTAACGCAGAGCGCTGTTAAATCTGGAGCACAGTGCCCAAGAGTGTGGTCGTGGCAGATTCGATCATGGCTTTCAACAGGGAATTGTTCCAGCACCTGGAGAACAAAAACATTTCAGGACAAAACAGAAAGGTTCGGCAAATGGGACTAGCTGAATTGTTCTTACAGAGAAGCAGCACAGACATGACAGGCTGAATGGCCTCCTCATGTGTTGAAACCACTCAATGATTCAATGGTTGCAAGGGCGGCACAATAGCACAATGATTAGCACTGCTGCCTCACGGTGCCGAGGACACGGCCCCGAGTCACTGTCCGCGTGGAGTTTGCACATTCTCCCCGTGTCTGCGTGAGCCTCACCCCCACAAACCAAAGGTGTGCAGGCTAGGTGGATTGGCCATCCTAAATTACCCCTCAATTGAAAAAAAATAATTGGGTACTCTAATTTTTTTTTTTAAATGTTCGATGGTTGTGTCCTCTGGTTCCATGCTGAAAACGATGGGCTCATGCTGAAAAGGATATGCGCCAAGCTCTGCACAAAGCCTTGTGCCAAGTTGGTGCCAGATTCCTCTATGCTCTTCATATTGCTTTCTAGCAGGCTGCACGATGCACCAATGACTTTGTGTGTACACCAATCAGCCTTCTTTTTTAGCTTAGCTCCTCACAGTCCTCATCTAAGTCCTGTCCAGCATGGCTCGTGCACTTCCTCACCCTCTGGCAAACTGGCACCTGCACAGTTCTTGTCCCTGGGTCTGGACCCAGTACACTAATTGTGCCTAGTATCTCCCCAGTGATTCTGCCTCCATACTGACCTCTAAGATAGGCACCGTGTCAAGATTGGTGCTAGCGACTGTCTGTGAAATCATGCAGCTGTGTCTTCATCATCGCTGCCTTATTGCTGTTCTTCAACTTACTGTGCAGGTTGCACTTTGTGGGTGTGAGTGGAGGAAGCGATGAACATAAGGTTGTGGTGGGGGGAGAGGGGAACTTAAAAGAGATACATGCTTACACCTTTGCAACTTGCAAATCAGAGGAGATTGTGGGATATGGAAGAAGTGGGATGTGAGGGGAAAGATTAGCAAGGAGTATACCATCATGAATTTAATTAATTAATTTAGTCCTCTTGGTGTACACAGATCCAACAATGGTCCTTCCCATAATGGCCAGTACTGTCTCCTTCATGGGGGTTAAGGCATTCAATCACACCTCTTTCCCTATCGTTAGCTCCTGCTGCCTCCAGCTGTGCACCACTTAGTGCTGCCAAAGGGAGGGAAGTGTGTTAGTGAGTACTGTGCAATACATTCAGTGAAGTGACTGTCATATTTGACCAGCTGGCAGTGTGGAGTTTGACAACAGTACCAAATGCTGAGAGCGAGTGAAACTGCATGTTGAGTATGAGCCATGATTGATAGAGATTGTTGGTAAGTGAGTTATAGGGGTGTGTTGAATTAAGGAGTGTGTTAGGTTAAGTGTTTCAGTTGGTAGGATGCGGCATTTTGAAAGGCATTCGCTGATCTGGACCACCTTTTGGGAAGCCATTGAAATTTTGTGGCGCTGCATCCAAGTCCTGGGGGTGGCCAAACCTCTAGCATTGATCTCCTTGGTACATGCACTTTCTCATGCTCAGAGATTGTTGTTTGTTTCTGTTGCAAGTCACCTACCTTTTAAGAAGTGTAGGCTAGCTTAAGTATTGCAGGCTATCTTTAAGTAATGCTAACAAGTAGAAATATTGGGCCCTTTGCTGATGCATGCGACCAAAAAGGAGCATGATTATTGCTGGCTGCACTCAGCAATTATTATAATGTACAGACAGCACAAGTTGGCTGCTGCCTGCATTATGTTGAACAGATATGGAGCAATCACATAGCACATGCCAATTTTCAGAGGCTATCCAGTTTAGGCTCTTCTGTAACAAGTCAGTAATTTTCCTCTCATGTCAAAACTTGGTTGATAGGAGTACAAGGAAAGTAAATATCCACCTGGAATAAGAATTCACATCTCTATTATCTCAAATTTCTCACCATTCAACAGCTCAGCTTCATTATCCCTATGGCAAATACTCAAACATTTCTAAGTAAACAACTTTATAGACTGAAATTAGAAAGTAGTTAGATGCGATTCACTGCTAATTAAATAATTGCCAAGTGCTGCTTCAGTTTTTGATTTCTAAGCATTTGTTTCCATTGATGTTTCTCCCATTTCACTCTTGGTCTCACACACAAGGCCATTTCATATCTGATTGCTCCTTCAGTCAGAGAGGCTGCAGCATCTTTTCCAGTTGTTTCACAGTACCCTCATACTGTGAAGCTACTGTGCTTTAAAGCAGGTAATTAAGGGATAAAATCTTCCTGACTTCACGCAGCTAATTATTCTTTCTTCCCCCAAACTTTACTCCCCCGTATCTGGAGGGTGTTGGATTTTCCCTGGTGTATGATTCCATAGGAGTTAGTTGCCCTCTGGTGTCTTGCACAAGTGGTCAGTCTTCCCAGTATGAGCCAAACACTGGGTATTGCAAAACGTTTGGACCTGTGGCATGACAGTCTGTAAGGCCAGCCTGTTCTAATCCTAACCATATTCATTGGAATAAAAGTGAAATACTGCAAATGCTGGAGATCTGAAATAAAAACAGAAAGTGCTGCAAACTCAGCAGGTTCTGAAGAAGAAAACGTTAACTCGGTTTCTCACTAAATTGGAACTCAAGTGAATTTCATTCTGCCTTCCCTGAAAGCACTTTAACTGAAATCAGTTCATCCAACAACTTGCATTTATATATAGCTACTTTACTATATAGTAAAACACCCCAAAGTATTAATGGGATTGATAAATAAACAAAATTTGGCATCAAGCCACAAAGCAATATTAGGGAAAGGTGACCAAATGCTTGGTCAGAAAGGTAGGTTTTGATAATTGTCTTAAAGCAGGAGAGAGGGCGAGAAGTAAACCTAAGACTTTTGGATATTAATAACTGGATTGTTGCAACTGTACAATGTATAGTGTGACCGCACCTGGAGTATTGTGTACAGTTTTGGTCCCCTTATTTGAGGAGGGATTTAATTGCATTAGAGGCGGTTCAGCGGAGGTTCAGTAGATTGATTCCAGGGACGAGGGGGTCTGTCTTATGAAGCGAGATTGAGCAGTTTAGGCATTTCTCTCTCTAGTTTAGAACAATAAGAGGAGATCTAATTGAGGTATGTAAGATGATAAAAGGTATTGACAAAGTCGACATAGAACAGATGTTGCCTCTTGTGGGACAATCTAGACTGAGAGGATATGGGTAGCAGGTGGAATACAGAGACAAGGAGAAATTACTTCTCTCAAAGTGTTGGGAATTTGTGGAATTCACCCCCCAAGAGTGCAGTGGATGCAGGGACATTTGAGTAACTTTGAGGAGATAGACAGATTTTTAATGAATAATAGGTTAAAGAGTTATGGAGAACGAGCAGGAAAATGGAGTTGAGGCCGTGAGAAGATCAGCCATGATTGTATTGAATGGTGGAGCTGGCTCAAGAGGCTGAATTGCCTACTCCGCTACTGGTTTTTATGTTATATATTTACAAAGTGAACCATTGGCAGTTTGAGTAATTTTAAAATCAAACGGTCGTTTTCTCAGACCCCAATGAATTCAGGAAGTAAATGGGCTGCCAGTTATTATAATTATGTAGACTGAGGCGTGTTACTTCTGTAAAGGTCCAATGTGTTTTCGGTAATGCAATTCATTCACTGTTGTATCAAACATCAATTTCCAGGGTTTATTCACTTGTTTGCATCACCACCTCCAGCAGTCCTAGATATCAATCAATAGGTTGCTTGTGACAATATCTGAGGACCATCCATGTATATAACAGTATACATTCCTTTTTAAGTGATTACATTACTGATGTCTCCACAGGAGTTACCTTGACCAAGAATGATGACAGCCTGTGAGATACTAGCAATGACCGACCCACTTTCGAGGTGATAGGACAGGTCTCTGTAAAAATACTAAGGTATTGATTTTGTTCTTAAGGAGTGCGGGCCTATAATGTGGAAGGGATTTGTTCAAATCATGTTCTCAAAAGGTCCTTCTCAAAACCACTGGTAAGAAGAGCTTTGGAAACACTGGCTTTTATCACAGCAGGGTTATCAGAGCACATAAATTAGAGCTCGAGGATGGTTTAGGGACCAATAGATGTGAAGAAGCACTGTGGAATAAAAAGTGTGTGAATGAGGCGTCTCACCTCAACTACCTGAAACAAAGGCATAGCTGTAAAACATGAGGTAAGAGTTATATTCAGCAGGAAGAGAACGCTAAACTAAAATGCAATAAGACAGATGCTGTAATATCAAGGAAAGAATGCTTTACTGGGAACCCTGAGAGGCACGGTGAAGTCATCGCCACAATTTTTCATTACATGTAAACACAGTAGGTTTTGGACAGAGGCTAACATGTGCTTTGTAGGGTTTTTAAGATGATTTAAGAGTATTTAAGATGAATGATTTGTTGGTTAAAATTTTTTTTTATCAGTAATTAAATCACATCTTTGCTCAACCATTTTGGTTTGCATTTCTCTTACAGCTAAATGCACATCATGCCTCATGTTTTACAGCTAGCATTTGTTTCAAATAGAGGCAAGAGGCCTCATTCATATTTTATAGTTGTCAAAATCTTTAACGAGGTTAAGGAAAGGAATATCCAACTGTCCACAAAAGAGAAAGGAAAGATTGAAAATACTTACTAACACGGAAGAGACATTATTAAAAGCCCATTCTACAGAGGAGTATTGCTTTCAAAATACTTTAAATTTACTATTTTTATCTGAACACAATGTTATTTTCCGAATCTGGCCACAAGCAATTGAACCTCCACTTCTAATGTGCCCTCCCTCCATCCCACAAACATTAGAAGCATCAACTAGGACTTGCACCTAGATACTTGCAGGCTTACTTCACTGGTAGCAGTGGTATTGACCACTGCCCAAAGAGAAGGAAAATAAAGCTGTGGTATTAACATAAATGAAGGCAATGCAATGGTTAATTAAATGTATACAGACAGCCACTCGAGGGAGCTAGTCCCATAAGTATGTAAGGGATGGGGCTAAGCCTTGTGGGTCAGAGAGATGATGAAGAGATAGAAGATAGTGAGGCATGAGAGAGAGAAAGCAGTTGTGTACTTGAGAGTTCTGCAGTTGGAGATAGCATAGTTTAATACAGTAACCTTCTACTTTAGGAATGTGAACGAATCATAGTAAGTAATGCAAATACATTTATAGTTTTGTTTGTTAACAAGACTTGTTGTTCTTTGTTCAACACTACGCATCCAAATCATCCAGGTGAAGCAAAACGGTGAACAACATAAAGCATTCCGAGTTCAGCTTCTCCCAACAAAATGACTATAAGACCTTGCCTTCGCTATTCTCTGCAAAATGGCAGCATGGTGGCACAGTGGGGCAGCATGGTAGCACAGTGGTTAACACTGTTGCTTCACAACACCAGGGACCCGGGTTCGATTCCCAGCTTGGGTCACTGTCTGTGCAGAGTCTGCACGTTCTCCCCGTGTCTGCGTGGGATTCCAGTTTCCTCCCACAAGTACCAAAAGACGGACTGTTAGGTAATTTAGTCATTCTGAATTCTCCCTCTTTGTACCCGAACAGGCACTGACATGTGGCGACTAGGGGCTTTTCACAGTAACTTCATTGCAGTGTTAATGTAAGCCTACTTGTGACAATAAAGATTATTCTATTCTTAAAAGCAGCCTTGATTCTGTTTCAACGTGTATCCATCTTAGCCAATACCTAACTACACAATAATAGAAGTATCCATTTGCAATCAGAACTGAATACGAAGTCTTTCAGTCATGCCCCAACATGCTCTATAAACGTTTGGAAGGTAGACTGAGAAAAAAATATAGTACGGCAAAGCCAGACATAAATACTTAAGTTGCTTTATTAAATACTCGACCGGGATTCTCCGTTTGGGAGACTAAGGGTTATGTGGTGGTATCATGTTTGTGTTGTAATTCACCAACTGACCACTAGGAGTCTCATTAGGATATAAGTGAATGTTAGAGTCAGGTGACCTCAGACTGACTGAAGAGCTGGAGAGAGAGGTTGCTTGTGCATGATCATACTGTTATTCATCTGTTGTCTTGTATATAGTAGACCCACAGTTAATGTTAATAAATAGTTTATAGGACTTCCCGTGGCAGCCATGGAATGAGAGGTCGCGTATTTGGTAGCTCCTGCTCGTGACGGACCGTTTGGGCCTTCTCTCCAGAATATTTTGGGATTTATTTGGAAAAATCGGTGGAGTGAGACAGAGAGGAGAAATCCCCCACCAGTATATGGAGACGTGGATCAAAAGTCGTTATATAAAAAGAAATAGTCGAGCAAAGAAGGCGAGTGCAGAACCTGCAGCACGGGAAAGCATGGCGGAGGGGCATGATCCTGGTTTGATGGCACAGTGGTCAACGGTACTGCTGTTGGAGTTCATTCATGAGAGCTTTGCCAAGCAAAAGAATGAAGGTTAGACCCGATTAGGGCAACGATCGATCGAGTGGAACAGGGGCTGGAAGCCCACGGACTGGCGATTCAGAAGGTAGAAGAGAAGACGGCCGAGCACAAGGACCATTTAACCACATTGGAGGCGGAGGCGGGGCTGATGAGGGACCACCAGAAAAGGCTGCAGGAGAAGGTGGAAGACCTGGAGGACAGGTCCCAGAGACATAACCTGAGGATCGTCGATCTCCCAGAGGGCAGCGAGGGATCGGACGCAAGGGCATATGTGGCAAGTATGCTGGAAATGTTGATTGGGGATGGGGTGTTTGCTCGACCCTTGGAAGTGGACAGAGCGCATAGAGCGCTTGCGAGTAATCCGCGAGTAAATGGACCGCCGAGGGCGATGGTGGTGCAAATGCACCGGTTCATGGACATGGAACAGATTTTGCGGTGGGCCAAGCAGACACGGAGCTGCAAGTGGGAGAACTGTGAGTTGCGCATCTACCAGGACCTGGGTGCAGAACTGGCCAAAAGACGAGCTTGATTCAAGAGGGTAAAATCGTCCCTCTTCAAGAAGGGGGTGAAGTTTGGAATGTTATATCCTGTGCGTTTGTGGGTCATCTATGAGGGTCAAGAACATTACTTCGAATTGCCGGACGAAGCAATGGATTTTGGCAAAGGTAAAAGGCTGGCAGGTGTTTGGGGGCATTGAACCTTGGGGGTGGGTATTGCGGTCTCGATTCTGTTAAAGTTATTTTCGTTTTGAACTGTGCCTTTTGTAACAATGTTACGGCCGTTGCTCAGACCTGCAAGTTAACTTTGTTCCAGTGGGGGGATTTTTTTTCTTGTGTGTGTTTATTGGGGACTGTGATGTTTTAAATATGTATGTTCAAGCTAGGGGAGAGGGAGGACAATAGGAGTTGGATGTCTGGCACCATGGGCGGGGTCTACCAGGCTAGCTGGAAGGGCTAGCTTACGGAAGTGCAGTGGGGGGCGAGCAGGTGATAAGTTTGTTAAGGGGAGTTGGGACTGTGGTGCTGCTAATAGGGGTGGGCAAGGGGGGGGTCGGGAAGCTCCCAACTAGGCTGATCACATGGAACGTTAGAGGGCTGAATGGGCCTGTTGAATGGGCCGGTTAAGAGGGCTCGCGTGTTCGCGCATTTGAGGGGTTTGAAGATGGACATGGCAATGCTACAGAAGACACACCTGAGGGTAATAGATCAGACCAGATTGCGGAATGGATGGGTCAGCCAAGTGTTTCATTCGCGGTTGGACTCGAAGACTAGGGGGTCGCTATCCTAATCAACAAACGGGTGGCATTTGAGACAGGGAAAATAGTGGCGGACGCGGAGGGTAGGTACATCATGGTGAGCGGGAAGTTGGAGGGGATGCCGGTGGTGCTTGTGAATATATATTCACCAAACTGGGACGATGTGGAATTTATGAGACGGGTGTTAGGGAAGATCCCGGACCTAGATTCGCATAAGCTGATCATGGGGGGGGTACTTTAATACGGTCATTGATCCAAGGTTGGACCGGTCGAGGTGAAGGACAGGGAGGATGCCAGCCGTGGCGAAGGAACTAAAGCGATTCATGGAGCAGCTGTAGAGGGTAGACCCATGGAGGTTTGGATGGCCAAGAGTGTAGGAGTATTCTTTTTTCTCCCATGTGCACAAAATATACTCCTGGATCGATTTTTTCATTTTGAGCAGGGACTTACTGGCGGGAGTGGCTGATACCGAGTATTCGGCAATTGCTGTGTCGGACCATGCCCCACATTGGGTGGATTTACGGGTGAGCAAGGAGGGCGGTCAGCGCCCGCAATGGAGATTGGACGTGGGGCTGTTCGTGGATGAGGGGGTGTGCAGGCGGGTGAGGGAGTCCATCCAGAACTATCTGGAAATAAATGACACAGGGGAAGTCTCGGCAGCAACGGTTTGGGAAGCGCTGAAGGCAGTGGTTAGGAGAGAGCTAATCTCGATACGGGCCCATAGGGAAAAGGTGGAGCGAGCTGAGATAGATAGGCTAGTTGGGCAAATACTCCCGGTAGATAGGAGATATTTGGAGGTCGCGGAGGCAGGGTTATTGAAGGAGCGGCAGAGGGTTCAGATGGAGTTTGGTCTGTTATCAACAGGGAAGGCGGTGGAGCAATTGAGGAAGGCGAGGGGAGCGATGTACAAGTATGGAGAAAAGGCCAGCAGGATGCTTGCACACCAGTTGAGGAAAAGGGAGGCGGCCAGGGAGATAGGAAGAGTTAAGGACAGAGGAGGGCACACGGTCTTGGACCCAGCGGGGGTGAACGGGATGTTTAAGGAGTTTTATAGCCGGCTACATGAGTCTGAACCCCCAGCTGGGGTTGAGAGGATGAGGCAGTGCCTGGGTGAGTTGAAGTTTCTGAAAGTGGAGGAAGGGTTGGCGGAGGGGTTGGGAACCCCGATTGGAATTGAAGAAATAGTAGAGGGGCTGGAGGCCATGCAGTTGGGTAAGGCTCCGGGACCGGACGGATACCCAGTGGAATTCTATAAGACGTTCTTGGAGATGCTGGGCCCGCTGCTGGTGAGGGCATTTAATGAGGCAAGGGAGTGGGGAGTCCTTCCCCTAACAATGTCACGGGTCTCGATCTCACCAATCCTGAAGCGGGAGAAGGATCCAGAGTTATGCGGGTCATACAGGCCAATCTCCCTATTGAATGTTGATGCCAAGCTGTTGGCTAAAATCGTGGCCTCAAGGATAGAAGACTGTGTCCTGGAGGTGATAGGGGAAGGCCAGACAGGGTTTGTTAAGGGCAGGCAGCTAATGGCCAACGTTAGAAGGCTCGTAAATGTTATCATGATGCCCTCAGAGGGGAGGGAGATGGAGGTAGTAGTTGCGATGGACGCGGAAAAGGCCTTTGACCGGGTGGAGTGGAATTATTTGTGGGAGGTGTTAGGACAGTTCAGGTTTGGGCAAGGCTTCATTGATTGGGTTCAGCTGCTGTACCAAGTACCAGTATCAAATGTACGAACGAATCAGCTGATGTCGGGCTATTTTAAGCTGCACCAAGGGACAATGCAAGGGTGCCCCTCTCCCTGCTGTTGTTTGCCCTGGCCATAGAGCCACTGGCGATGGCGCTAAGGGCATCTAGGGACTGGAAGGGGGTGGTCGCAATCCAGATGAGGGGGCTGAAGAGGAGACTGGGAGAGCTGCCGTTTAGAGTAGTGGGAGGGAGCTTCTACTATTTGGGAATCCAAGAGGCACGGGGATGGGAGCTGTTACATAAGCTAAATCTGACCCGGCCAGTAGAGCAAATGAGGGAGGACTTTAGAAGGTGGGACATGCTCCCGCTGTCACTGGCGGGGAGGGTATAGACCATGAAAATGATGGTCCTCCCCAGATTTATGTTTGTTTTCAAGTGCCTCCCCATCTTTATCCCAAGGGCCTTTATTAAATGGGTAAACAAGATGATTTTGGGTTTTGTGTGGGCAGGTAAAACCCTGTGAGTGAAGAAAGTGTTGCTGGAGCCTAGTCGAGGGGAGGGTGGGCTGGCGCTGCCGAACTTTAGCAACTATTACTGGGCGGCAAATATAGCCATGATTAGGAAGTGGGTAGTGGGGGGAGAGTCGGTGTGGGAGCGAGTGGAGGCGGTATCGTGTAAGGACGCAAGTCTGGGGGCATTGATAACGGCACCTCTGCCGTTCCCGCCGGCACGGTACTCCACAAGCCCGGTGGTAGTGGCGACCCTGAGAGTCTGGGGGCAGTGGAGGAAGCATCAGTCTGGGCTCCAATTTGTAACAATCATCGGTTTGTACCGGGAAGGCTGGATGGGGGATTTCGGAGGTGGCAGAGAGCAGGGATCGAGAGGATGGGGGATTTATTTATAGATGGGAGCTTCCCCTGTTTGAAGGATGTAGAGGAGAAATTTGAATTGCCAGCAGGATTCGGATTCAGGTATCTGCAAGCACGGGATTTTTTGCCAAGGCAGGTTTCGACCTTTCTGCTCCGACCACCACGGGGGATACAGGACAGGGGAGTTTCTAGAACGGGGGTCGGAGAGGGGAAGGTATCGGAAATCTACAAAGAACTCATGGAGTTTGAGGTAACTCAGATAGAGGAGCTAAAGGGCAAATGGGAAGATGAGCTAGGGGAAAAGATGGAGGCAGGTCTGTGGGCGGATGCCTTGAGTAGAGTCAATACGTCCTCATCACGTGCCAGGCTCAACCTGATACAACTTAAGGTAGTTCACCGGGCACACATAACGGTGGCCCGGATGAGCACGTTTTTTTGGGTAGAGCACAGGTGTGCGAGGCGTGCGGGGGGGGTGGGCAGCAAATCATGTCCATATCTTTTGGGCATGCCCGAAACTTAGGGGATTCTGGCAGGCTTCTGCAGATGTCATGTCCAAGGTACTAAAAACACGGGTGGTGCCGAGTCCAGAGGTGGCGATTTTTGGACTGTCGGAAGATCCACGAGTCCGTGGGGGGGGGGGGGGGGGGGGGGGGGGGGGGGGAGAGAGGCTGGCGTCTTGGCCTTTGCCTCCCTGATAGCCCGGAGACGGATATTGTTAGCGGGAGGGACTCGAAGGCCCCAAAATCGGAGACCTGTGTTAGCGACATGGCTGGGTTTCTCAGTCTTGAGAAAATCAAGTTCGCCCTAAGAGGATCAATGCTAGGGTTCATCCGGAGGTGGCAGCCGTTTATCGACTTCTTTGGGGAAAATGAACTGTCAACAGAGGCAAAATATTTAAAGAGGTGGTGGGGGGCGGGGGGGGGGGGGTTTAGGCTATTTTCTGTTTAGGGTAGGATGGACTTGTTAGGGATGGAGATGATTTATGTAATATGTTTATATTTGGATTTACATTGTTCACTGTTGTTGTTGCTGTTATTATTATAAAATTACAAATACGTTAATAAAACATTTTTTTTTTAAATTGTTTATAGCTTTAGCTATAAGCTCACAGATCGGAGCACCATTTTGTCTGGCTGCCCCGATCTTTCCTCCCACTCCATTTTCGACTCCTCCCCAAACTCAGGGAGGCTGCTGGGAACATCCCTTCACCCCCCCCCTTCCTGGTAAGACCCCCGGTCCTATTCCCTAGCGCACCCTCTGGCACCTGGGCACCTTGGCACTGGCACTCTGGCAGTACCACCCAGACACCCTGGCAGTGCAGTGGCACCTTGCCCTGTTCCCAACCACCCGGGAGTCTCTCATGTCTGGAAGGCCCCCCCAGGTGCCATTCCGACTGGCCCATATTTTTGGAAACCAGTACTAAATGGCGCCTTGGCAAAGTTTCCCAGGCGTAGGCATTAGATCCGAGATGCCGGGAAAATCCCACATAGACATATTTAAATAGATAATTTAAATATGCTGATCAAGATCACGCTCAGTGAGGGAGAGATCTATTCGTGATGTCTCCCGAAATTCCGTTAAAACTGGTGAGGCGTTTCGAGCTTTGCAAATCACGCGAGAGGCCTCTTGCGAGATTCAACAGTCTTGTCCCGACACCAAGTCGGGCGCGACGAGGTCCTTAAATCACGGCCATCATCTGTTGAGCACCCGGGACCTAAGACCAACAAAATGATGTTTGGTGCTTACTGCAATAGGCTAACAAACATATTGGCTGGATTCTTCCGCCCTGACCACCGCAAGATCACCACGGGCGGGACACGGACCATGTAAAGGTCCATTGATATCGGGTGGAAATTCCGGTCGCCAGGCAGGCACGTCCGGAGAATGCCGCCCATTGTTTACAGTTTTTGTGGTTCAATTTTAACATGTAGCCCAATTTACATTGTAGCCATCTTTCATCTGGGAACACGTCAAACAAAAACATAGAACATAGAAAATACAGCACAGAACAGGCCCTTCGGCCCACGATGTTGTGCCGAACCTTTGTCCTAGATTAATCATAGATTATCATTGAATTTACAGTGCAGAAGGAGGCCACTCGGCCCCCCGAGTCCGCACCGGCCCCCGGAAAGAGCACCCCACCCAAACTCAACACCTTCACCCAACACCAAGGTCAATTTGGACATTAAGGGCAATTTATCATTGGCCAATTCACCTAACCTGCACATCTTTGGATTGTGGGAGGAAACCGGAGCACCCGGAGGAAACCCACGCAGACACGGGGAGGACGTGCAGACTCCGCACAGTCAGTGACCCAAGCCGGAATCGTACCTGGGACCCTGGAGCTGTGAAGCAATTGTGCTATCCACAATGCTACCGTGCTGCCCTTGAGAACAAATAAATCTACACTATATCATTTAACCGTAATCCATGTACCTATCCAATAGCTGCTTGAAGGTCCCTAATGTTTCCGACTCAACTACTTCCACAGGCAGTGCATTCCATGCCCCCACTACTCTCTGGGTAAAGAACCTACCTCTGATATCCCTCCTATATCTTCCACCTTTCACCTTAAATTTATGTCCCCTTGTAATGGTTTTTTCCACCCGGGGAAAAAGTCTCTGACTGTCTACTCTATCTATTCCCCTGATCATCTTATAAACCTCTATCAAGTCGCCCCTCATCCTTCTCCGTTCTAATGAGAAAAGGCCTAGCACCCTCAACCTTTCCTCGTAAGACCTACTCTCCATTCCAGGCAACATCCTGGTAAATCTTCTTTGCACCTTTTCCAAAGCTTCCACATCCTTCCTAAAATGAGGCGACCAGAACTGTACACAGTACTCCAAATGTGGCCTTACCAAAGTTTTGTACAGCTGCATCATCACCTCACGGCTCTTAAATTCAATCCCTCTGTTAATGAACGCGAGCACACCATAGGCCTTCTTCACAGCTCTATCCACTTGAGTGGCAACTTTCAAAGATGTATGAACATAGACCCCAAGATCTCTCTGCTCCTCCACATTGCCAAGAACTCTACCGTTAACCCTGTATTCCGCATTCATATTTGTCCTTCCAAAATGGACAACCTCACACTTTTCAGGGTTAAACTCCATCTGCCACTTCTCAGCCCAGCTCTGCATCCTATCTATGTCTCTTTGCAGCCGACAACAGCCCTCCTTACTATCCACAACTCCACCAATCTTCGTATCATCTGCAAATTTACTGACCCACCCTTCAACTCCCTCATCCAAGTCATTAATGAAAATCACAAACAGCAGAGGACCCAGAACTGATCCCTGCGGTACGCCACTGGTAACTGGGATCCAGGCTGAATATTTGCCATCCACCACCACTCTCTGACTTCTATCGGTTAGCCAGTTCGTTATCCAACTGGCCAAATTTCCCACTATCCCATGCCTCCTTACTTTGTGCAGAAGCCTACCATGGGGAACTTTATCAAATGCCTTACTAAAATCCATGTACACTACATCCACTGCTTTACCTTCATCCACATGCTTGGTCACCTCCTCAAAGAATGCAATAAGATTTGTAAGGCAAGACCTACCCCTCACAAATCCGTGCTGACTATCCCTAATCAAGCAGTGTCTTTCCAGATGCTCAGAAATCCTATCCTCAGTACCCTTTCCATTACTTTGCCTACCACCGAAGTAAGACTAACTGGCCTGTAATTCCCAGGGTTATCCCTAGTCCCTTTTTTGAACAGGGGCACGACATTCGCCACTCTCCAATCCCCTGGTACCACCCCTGTTGACAGTGAGGACGAAAAGATCATTGCCAACGGCTCTGCAATTTCATCTCTTGCTTCCCATAGAATCCTTGGATATATCCCGTCAGGCCCGGGGGACTTGTCTATCCTCAAGTTTTTCAAAATGCCCAACACATCTTCCTTCCTAACAAGTATTTCCTCGAGCTTACCAATCTGTTTCACACTGTCCTCTCCAACAATATCGCCCCTCTCATTTGTAAATACAGAAGAAAAGTACTCGTTCAAGACCTCTCCTATCTCTTCAGACTCAATACACAATCTCCCGCTACTGTCCTTGATCGGACCTACCCTCGCTCTAGTCATTCTCATATTTCTCACATATGTGTAAAAGGCCTTGGGGTTTTCCTTGATCCTACCCGCCAAAGATTGTTCATGCCCTCTCTTAGCTCTCCTAATCCCTTTCTTCAGTTCCCTCCTGGCTATCTTGTATCCCTCCAATGCCCTGTCTGAACCTTGTTTCCTCAGCCTTACATAAGTCACCTTTTTCCTCTTAACAAGACATTCAACCTCTCTTGTCAACCATGGTTCCCTCACTCGACCATCTCTTCCCTGCCTGACAGGGACATACATATCAAGGACACGTAGCACCTGTTCCTTGAACAAGTTCCACATTTCATTTGTGTCCTTCCCTGCCAGCCTATGTTCCCAACTTATGCACTTCAATTCTTGTCTGACAACATTGTATTTACCCTTCCCCCAATTGTAAACCTTGCCCTGTTGCACGTACCTATCCCTCTCCATTACTAAAGTGAAAGTCACAGAATTGTGGTCACTATCTCCAAAATGCTCCCCCACTAACAAATCTATCACTTGCCCTGGCTCATTACCCAGTACTAAATCCAATATTGCCCCTCCTCTGGTCGGACAATCTACATACTGCGTTAGAAAAGCTTCCTGGACACACTGCACAAACACCACCCCATCCAAACTATTTGATCTAAAGAGTTTCCACTCAATATTTGGGAAGTTAAAGTCGCCCATGACTACTACCCTATGACTTCTGCACCTTTCCAAAATCTGTTTCCCAATCTGTTCCTCCACATCTCTGCTACTATTGGGGGGCCTATAGAAAACTCCTAACAAGGTGACTGCTCCTTTCCTATTTCTGACTTCAACCCATACTACCTCAGTAGGCTGATACTCCTCGAACTGCCTTTCTGCAGCTGTTATACTATCTCTAATTAATAATGCCACCCCCCCACCTCTTTTACCACCCTCCCTAATCTTATTGAAACATCTATAACCAGGGACCTCCAACAACCATTTCTGCCCCTCTTCTATCCAAGTTTCCGTGATGGCCACCACATCGTAGTCCCAAGTACCGATCCATGCCTTAAGTTCACCCACCTTATTCCTGATGCTTCTTGCGTTGAAGTATACACACTTCAACCCCTCTCCGTGCCTGCAAGTACTCTCCTTTGTCAGTGTTCCCTTCCCCACTGCCTCATTACACGCTTTGGCGTCCTGAATATCGGCTACCTTAGTTGCTGGACTACAAATCCGGTTCCCATTCCCCTGCCAAATTAGTTTAAACCCTCCCGAAGAGTACTAGAAAACCTCCCTCCCAGGATATTGGTGCCCCTCTGGTTCAGATGCAACCCGTCCTGCTTGTACAGGTCCCACCTTCCCCAGAATGCGCTCCAATTATCCAAATACCTGAAGCCCTCCCTCCTACACCATTCCTGCAGCCACGTGTTCAACTGCACTCTCTCCCTATTCCTAGCCTCGCTATCACGTGGCACCGGCAACAAACCAGAGATGACAACTCTGTCTGTCCTGGCTTTTAACTTCCAGCCTAACTCCCTAAACTTGTTTATTAAACACTTGTGAAAAGAGATTATTTTAAATTCCAACATGTTAAATAGAACTCTGTCTCTCCCCCTCCCACAAAATACTCTTTATTGTCAAACAAATCCCAAAGTGAGACTAATGAAAGTGTATAAAGGACCGATGAACATTTATATGAGCCACATCATACCTTCTTCTGCTTTAGAATGATACTTTCTAAGTCCTGCTCCTTATTTTTCAGTTCTCTCTGCAACTGGTGGTTTCGATCGCTGTGCTTCCACATGTCCTGTGAAGACAAATAGCAAGAGCAAGTTAAAATGTGCACTAGATAGCCTTTCTTTGAATTCCACCAGTAAAACTGAACTGATTAAAATACACTGCCCTTCTTGAAGAAACCATATTTTAAAATCAAATCCGTGGTCCTATTTGTGTATAGTAAAGTCCCACAAGCAAAAATGAGATAAATGACTAGATTATCTGCTTCACTAATGCTGTTTGAGGGTTTAAAATTGCTTAGGCCACCAGGGAGACCTACTCTGCTTTTTAATATTTGGGTTGAGTGACCATGCTAAATTTCCCCTTCGTGTGCAAAGGTTAGGCAACTTATGAGATTGCAGGGGAGTGGGCCTAAGTAGAGTGCTTTTCAGAGGGTTGGTACAGACTTGGATGGGCCGAATGGCTTCCTTCTGCACTGTCGGGAATCTAAGAATACTGCTTGGTGTTCACATGTCAGGCAGATGGGAGCCTCCTTTTCATCCAAAAGGTGACAATCCAGCACACATTTAATGTTGTGCTTAGTTTGCGCACTCAGGTCTCTGGAGTGAGAATTAAAGCAACAAACCTTTTGACTTTATCCTCCTTCATATCCGTTCTGTCAAGAAGGCTTTGGTTACTTTCAAAATTCAAAGATTGGTTTTGGAAATAAAAAGGGAAATTACTGCAAAAATACTTCTCTCCATATGTCTCTCTCCTAGGGCGGCACGGTGGCGCAGTGGTTAACACAGGGATTACGGTGTTGGGGACCCGGGTTCGATTCCGGCCCAGAGTCACTGTCTATGTGGAGTTTGCACATTCTCCCTGTGTCTGCGTGGATTTCACCCCTGATATACCTTCAATTCACCAAGCGGCCGAGAGAGCGAGTGAACATAAGGCTTTATTAGTCGTGAACTTGCCTAGCCAGAGTCGGTTGTGCAGATGAGTGCCACCCGCAGGTGGCCAGGTTATATATGGCCCCGGTGAGGGCGGAGCCAGAGGCGGAGCCAACCGGGGTTACAGTACAGTACCTGGAAGCAGCTTGTGTCACCACTTCCAGGTCAAAGGTTACATTAGGTGGATACAATGGTTACAGTGTCATGCATTATGGTGAATACATTCACCACCTGTTAAAAAATCAAGTCCAGCGGGGGTGATGTGGGGCCATTACATATTCAGTCTCTCTGGAGGCCGGATCATTCTTGTTGTACCCTCAATAACGACACTTAGAGTGTAAACGGTAAAGAAGGCTTTAATAAGCTAAGAACTAGCCTGGTGCCGAGACGTGTGCTAACAGAGGTGCCGCCCACAAGGCAGCCCCTTATATACGGCTCCCAGATGGGCGGAGCCGGAGGCAGAGTCCCCCAGGGTTCGAAGCCCGGTCTTAAAGGGGACATCACCTTACATGATGACAAGGGTACAGTATTATAGTAACCGTTCATCACAATTCTCTTCGACCTACTCAGCTTTGGCGGTGCGGCGGGCACGGTTGTCGCAGGTGGTGACTCCAGGGGCGTTGTGGCTGGAGCTGGAGCCTCAGTCCGGCGAGTCAGAGATGGTTGGGGTGTGGGGGTAAACAGGGGGGTGGTAGGTGGCAGCAGTGTCGGCACGGGACAGTACAGGAGACCCAGAGAGGTGTACGGGGCGCTGGGGTTGGGGGCGGGTAGCGGGGGGGTGCCGCGTTGGGAGGGGAACCAGCTGGTGCCAGGTCTCGTAGGGAGACTGTATCTTGTCGCCCGTCCTGGTGCGCGATGTAGGCGTAGTGGGGGTTGGCGTGGAGCAGCTGGACCCTCTCGACCAGCGGGTCGGTCTTGTGGCTCCTCATGTGCCTCCGGAGAAGGACAGGTCCCGGAGTTGACAGCCAAGGTGGAAGCGAGACCCCGGAGATGGACTTCCTGAGGAAGATAAACAAAAGATTGTGAGGGGTCTCGTTCGTGGCTGTGCAGAGGCGTGATCTGATGGAGTGGAGGGCATCGGGAAGGACCTCCTGCCAGCGGGGGATTGGGAGACTTCTAGACCCGAGGGTCAGAAGGACGGCCTTCCATACCGTTGCGTTCTCCCTCTCCACCTGCCCGTTTCCCTGTGGGTTATAGCTCATCGCGATGCTTTTGCTGAGCAGGTACTGGCGCAGCTCATCGCTCATGAACGATGTACCCCGGTCGCAGTGGATGTAGGCAGGGAAACTGAACAGTGTGAAGATGCTGTGCAGTGCCTTTATTACAGTGGCCAAGATCATGTCGGGGCAGGGGACAGCAAAGGGGAAGCGGGAGTACTCGTCGATGACGGTGAGAAAATATATATTACGGTTGGTAGAGGGGAGAACCCCTTTGAAATCGATACTTAGGTGTTCAAAGGGCCGGGAGGCCTTTACCAGGTGGGCCTTGTCTGGCCGGTAGAAGTGCGATTTGCACTCCGCGCAGACTTGGCAGTCCCTGGTCATGGCCTTGACCTCCTCGGTGGAGAAGGGCAGATTGCGGGCCTTAATGAAGTGGGTAAGCCGGGTGACCCCCAGTGACATAGGTCATTGTGGATAGCCCGAAGTCGGTCATCTTGCACGCTGGCGCATGTACGCGCGGGACAGGGCATCTGGGGGCTCGTTGAGCTTCCCAGGACGATACTTGATATCGTAATTGTAGGTGGAGAATTCGATCCTCCAACTCAGGATTTTGTCATTTTTTATTTTGCCCCGTTGTGCTTTGTCGAACATGAAGGCGACCGACCGTTGGTGCCTCCAGTGCCGCACGGCTTCCACTATAGCTTGTGCTTCCTTCTCGACCGATATGAGTGTCGGATTTCGGAAGGGTGGAGTGTCCGAGAGAAGAATGTTACTGGCCTGCCCGCCTGGTTGAGGGTGGTGGCCAGGGCAAAGTCTGACGCATCGCTCTCTACCTGGAAGGGGACGGACTCGTCCATTGCGGCCTTGGTGATGTCAGCCTTGATGCAGCTGAAGGCTGAGCGGGCCTAATCCGTCAGGGGGAAACTGATGGTTTGAATAAGTGGGCGGGCTTTGTCCGCGTAGTTAGGGACCCACTGGGCGTAGTAGGAGAACTGACCCAGGGTCTTGAGGCCGTGGGGAGGGGGGAGTTCTGTGAGGGGTCGTATACGGTCGGGGTCGGGCCCTAGGACTCCGTTCTCCACGACGTAGCCGAGGATGGCCAGTCGAGTAGTACGGAAGAAACACTTTTCTTTGTTGTATGTAAGATTGAGGGATTGGGCGGCCTGGAGGAACCTCTGAAGGTTGACGTCACGGTCCTGCTGATCATGGCCACAGATGGTCACATTAACCAGGTACGGGTATGTCGCCCGCAAACCGTACTGGTCCACCAATCGGTCCATCGTTCTCTGAAAGACCGAGACCCCATTAGTGACGCCGAAGGGTACTCTGAGGAAGTGGAAGAGTCGGCCAGCTGCTTCAAAGGCAGTGTAGTGACGCTCTTCTGGGCAGATTGGGAGCTGGTGATAGGCCGACTTCAGATCGACCGTGGAGAACATACGGTACTGCGCGATCTGGTTGACCATCTCCGCTATGCGGGAGAAGGGGGTACTCATCCAGTTGCGTGAACCGGTTAATTGTCTGGCTGTAGTCCACAACCATCCGGTTCTTTTCCCCAGTCCGGACGACCACCACTTGCGCTCTCCAGGGCTGTTGCTGGCCTCTATGATCCCTTCACTCAGCGGTCGCTGGACTTCTGACTTGATAAATACCACGTCTAGCGAGCTGTACCGCCTGCTCCTGGTGGCAATGGGCTTACAGTCAGGAGTGAGATTCACAAAGAGTGAAGGGGGGGAGACCTTGAGGGTTTCGAGGCTGCATACTGTGAGGAGGGGGCAAGGGTCTGCCAAACATTAGGGTCAGGCTTCGGTGATTACACTGAAAATACAATCCGAGCAGTAGGGGGCCGCAGAGGTGGGGGAGGACGTAGAGCTTAAAGCGGGTATACTCCACGCCCTGCATTGCAAGATTGCCGATACAGTACCCCCGGATCTGGACCAAATGAGACCTGGAGGCTAGGGAGATTGTTTGTGAGGCAGGGTAGGTGTGTAGGGAGCAGCGCCTTACCGTGTCGGGGTGGACAATGCTCTCCATGCTCCCGGAGTTGAAGAGGCAGGGGGCCTCGTGCCCGTTGACCCGGACGACCATCATGGAGTTCTTTAGCGGTTTCGGCTGCGACTGGTCGAGGGTCACTGCGCCCAGCTGCTAGTAGCCTGCGTGGTCGGTGGAGTCACAAGATGGCGGCCCCCATGTGTCGCACGTGTCGGACGGGATCGAAGATGGCGTACCAAGATGGCCACCCCCATTGGTCGCACGTGTCGGTCGGTGCCTGCGGCCAAGATGGTGGCCCCTATGATGCCGATGACGCATCTAGAGGGGGTGTACTGGGCAGGCACGCAGCCACATTGTGGGGTCTGTGGGGCTGCGAGTCCATAGGTCGGGCCTGGCGCGTTTTCGATTTCTGGGCCTTAGGTCGGCCCAGACAGACTCACGCGTAGTGCCCCTTTTTCCCGCAGTCGCTGCACATCGCTGAGCGGGCTGGGCAACGCTGCCGGGGTGTTGGCCCTGGCCGCAGAAGTAGCATTGCGTTTCTCTGGGCTAGGCTGGCAGACACGCGACGCAGGCCTGCGACGTAGGTGGGTCCGACGGGGGCCGCGATGATAGTGTCCACGAGGGGTTCGTTGGGCCTGCGGGGAACGCGCTAAAGTTCTGGTACGCCACCTCTAGCGAGGTAGCTAGCTTTACCGAGTCCCGCAGGTCGGAGGTCCCGTTTTCCAGCAGACACTGCCTGATATAGTTCGAGCGGACCCCCGCCACATAGGTGTCCCAGATCTGTGAGTTCATATGCTCCTCCTCCGTCACATCTCGATAGCTGCAGATCCTCGCGAGTAGAGTCAAGGTTTCCAGATACTCGTCCAGCGATTTTCCGGCACGTTGACGGCGAGTAGTGAGGAGGTGAATAGCGAACACCTCGTTTACGGGCTTCACGAAGTGCGCCTTGAGGGTTGCGACCGCCTCCTCGTACATGGGCACTTTCTCAATCATTACCGAGATTCAATGGCTCACCCGAGCGTGGAGGAGTCGCAGTTTGAGGGTCTCCGAGTGAGCTGTTGTGGAGCAGTCGATGTAGGCCTCGAAGCATTGAAGCCAATGTTCAAATATTTCCTAGGCTTCGGACGCGCGGGCGTCGATTTCGAGCCTGTCTGGCTTTAGAGAGGCTTCCATGGAGCTGTCGACGACTAATACATTGATATACCTTCAATTCACCAAAAGGCCGAGAGAGTGAGTGAACATAAGGCTTTATTAGTCGTGACCTTGCCTAGCCAGAGTCGGTTGTGTAGATGAGTGCCACCCGCAGGTGGCCAGGTTATATAGGGCCCCGTGAGGGCGGAGCCAGAGGCGGAGCCCACCGGCGTTACAGTACAGTACCTGGAAGCAGCTCGTATCACCACTTCCAGGTCAAAGGTTACATTAGGTGGATACAATGGTTACAGTGTCATGCATCATGGTGAATACATTCACCACAACCCCCACAAGCCAAAGATGTGGTTCGGTGGATTGGCCACACTAAATTGCCCCTTAATTGGAGAAAAATAATTGGGTGAACTTTAAAAATTTTAAAAACAAATTGTCTCTCTCCTTCCCTTATATACGTATCATCAATTAGGGACTTCTGTTTCTCAAATGCATAAATCTAATTCCTTAATCCAAGAAGAAAAAAAGGGGAGACAACAATTTGAATTTATAGCGCCTTTGAAATAATAAAATATTTCAAGACCAGTGAGTTAGTTAATCAATGGATCTCTCTACCATAACAGTCCCTTGTCACCCCCGTTTGATCACCCTCCACACCTCCCCCTACCCTTTTCCCATACAATTCTCTCATCCACAGAATATCTGACATCTTCAGTGTAATATATTTCTTTAATTTATAGACTAGAAAACAATAGAACCAACAGAAAGCAATCAGAATGCTGCTACTATTTCTCACTGATTCTGTCATTTAAGAAAATGTTCACTATAAGTTGAAGTTTTCGCTCAATGCTTTTGAAAAAAAAGCTTTCCTTTTTCAAAATTATTTAAAGGAAAGCTACGGAGTAAAAGATATTAGTCAGTTTACTGAATAGTGCCGAGGCAACGCACGGAATGAGGTACGCTGCACACACAAATTGCACAATCCAAATTCAACCTCACAAATATCACAGCTCGGGACAAAATCATCAAGTCCTTACCACAGGCTTTTGGGAGAGATTGAATCCTTCAAATAAAACCTTTAGAGGGCGTTAAATGACAAAAAGGCAATTCAGCAGGTAATTCTAACATGGTATTGTGAAAACACAATTTTGTGATCTGTATTATTTGCTTAAACCATTATTTTGAACTTAAGTACTTTCAGTTACTGAAAAAAGGGCAAATAATAAAAATAATGAATAATAAAGAAAATGTATTTTGAGTGACTTGCGGGAACTCAGCAGTCAGATTAAGCAATCTCACTAAAAATAGCAGCTATTTTGAGTCACACAACACTTGTAACATCGACCCATCGCAATAATGCCTGCAAGACATACAGGCAAGCATGAGTCTTGAAAAAAACATATGTGCCATGTGACAAACTGAACATATATTGAATAGGTTTGTAGGGATGCGACAAAACATAAGCTCATATCCAGAGTTCTGAGGGGGGTGAACTTTATTAAAGGTTGCTTAACAGAAATTAAAGATGCTTGAATTAACTGTGCCTCCAAAATAAAATAAGTTACCTGACTCAACAGCTTTTCTTTCTCTTTCTTAATCTGTTGTTCCATTTCTTCATACAAGTATCGTACTTCTCGGTCATGGTCGCATTCCTTCCTGTATTTAAGGGAAAGAAAGGAGCTTCAGGGTAGAAAATAATGCATGCATACTTTCGCATTACTTGGGGCAAAAGGCCAATACTCAACAAAATGATCTTGGAATAACTTTCTCTGACTTTAACGCAGAAATATTAGTGATGAACAAAGAAAATAGTATTTTAATTTAATGGTGGGAATGTAGAGAGGCAAGCGTACAGGCAGAAAGCCTAATCTTTCTTGAGTTTGTGACACCTTTGCATGACATTTCAAATCCCTTGCTATTTTCTCTCCTCATCTCAGGAATTTAATGGCCCAAGTGTTCATACTTCCTTTGCCAGCCTGGAAGTGAGTGGTTAACTTCTGTGCCCATTCATTATGGGTGCAAAAGACATTGTGGGCTAATTGAATTCTGCTTTGCCTGGAACCTGTAAGTAAACATTCTTCAATGGGGATTGCTTCATAATGGTCAGGAACCAAGGGCGCGATTCTCCCCCCAACCCACGCCGGGTGGGAGAATCGCCGGGACGCCTCGCAAATCACGCCATGCCACCCCGACCCCCGCACGCGATTTGCCCACCCCCCCGGAAATCAGCGCCACGCGATTCGCACCGGGCCGCTCGGAAAACCGCCGAGCGGCTATTCTCCCGCCCGAATGGGCTGAGCGGCCGCTACGACATGACAGGTTCCCGCCGGCGCTGTCCACCCCTGGTCGTTGCCAGTGGGAACGCTGGGGGGGCAGCCTGTGGGGGGTGGGGGGGGATGGGGGCTCCTTCACCGGGGTGACCTCCGATGGGGTCTGGCCCGCGATCGGGACCCACCGATTGGCGGGCCGGCCTTTCCCCCCCCCCCCGGGCCTCCTCCTGCACGCGGCCCCAGAACACCGGCGGCAGTTGGTGAGGGGCCGGTGCGCGTAAGACGTTCCCCGCGCATGCGCAGGATGGCGCGGCCCAACTGCACATGCGCAGGATTGGGCTGCCCCAACCGCGCATGCGCGGGTTGGCGCGGCGGATGCTGGAGCGGCGTGAACCGCTCCAGCGCCATGCTGGCCCCCTGTGGGGGCCAGAATAGGTCATGCCCGGGCCCTGTTCGCGCCATCGTGAAACACGACGGCGTTCACGGTGGCGCGGGCACTTGGGCCGCGCCGCAGAGAATCACCCCCCTAGTCTTTGAATCCAAGGTGCAGTCTGTGCTTACTAATAATCGCAATTGATTACCGCTTCAATGCCTGTTCCATGGTTTCCTTGTCATGCTGCACCTCCTGGATGTGCGTCGAAACTTTAGATAAAAACTGTTCGAAGTTAGCCAGCAGCTCAGGCTTGTCCCTCCTTAACCTGGTCCATAACTCCCTCACTTCATATTGACTGGAGGGGAAGAAAAGGAAGACTTTACAGAAACAGTACGTATCTAATATGAACACCAATATGAACTTGCTGCCTGAAAGAGTGGTGGAGGCAGAAACCCTCAGAACATTTAAGTATTTAGATGTGCACTTGCAATGCCAAGGCATACAAGGCTATGGGTGAAGTGCAGGAAAATGGGATTAGAATAGTTAGGTGGTTGATTTTGACCGGCGCAGATGCGATGGGCCGAAGAGCCTTTCCTGTGCTGTAGACCTCTATGACTAGATTGTTTACTTATCATTCCAATGCTATTAAATGAATGGATGAAATACGTCAGTATTCAATGTCTTAGATGTAGTCATCGATATATTATCAAAATATTCTATCAGAAACAGTGGCACAGTGGTTAGCACTTCGTCCCCGCAGCACCAGGGACCCGGGTTCGATTCTGACCCGTGTGTGGAGTCTGCACTGCCTGTGTGGAGTTTGCACATTCTCCCATGTATGTGTGGGTTTCTTCTGGGTGCTCCGGTTTCCTCCCACAGCCCAAAGATGTGAAGTTGAGGTGGACTGGCTATCCTAAATTGCTCCAAAGGTTAATGGGGTTACGTGATTAGGACGGGGGGGTGGAGTGGGGGGTGGCGGGGGGAGGCCTAGGTAGGGTGCTTTTTCAGAGGGTTTTAACCTGATGGGCTAAATGGCCTCCTTCTGCAGTGTAGGGATTCTATGATCAGCTACAGTAGTGTTGATCAGTCTATTAAATTGTTTAACCACATTATGTTTAGGCTACGCTGTACTGCCCAAATTTTAAACTACATGGGTGGGTAACCCAATTGATGCAACAATAACCTTTCATGCTCTGAACTTATTTATTTTGCACATGTGCTTTCTCGATCTTTGAAGGCAGACTGAAGAAGCATTTGGCAGGAAGGACAAGGCCAGACACAAATCGCACTATGTGAGCAGAGAGGACAACAGCTGATCAGATTCACCAACTTCAAATCGGTGCACCTTTTCCATATCTAACCATACAAAATTATGCATGTTCTTCAGCTTCCCCCCATGAGTCACCTAACTTGACTTAAAATAACCCCTAACTAACCATATTCATTTTTTTCTTAACCCAACCAAAATGCACCATTGCAACTTTTAATATCAAAACCTGACTAACTGTATCCTTTGTTAGGTCTAATTGCCTGTCATAGAACATAGAACATACAATGCAGAAGGAGGCCATTTGGCCCATCGAGTCTGCACCGACCCACATTAAGCCCTCACTTCCACCCTGTCCCCGTAACCCCAATAACCCCTCCTAACCGTTTTGGACACTAAGGGCAATTTAGCATGGCCAGTCCACCTAACCTGCACGTCTTTGGACTGTGGGAGGAATCTGGATCACCCGGAGGAAACCCATGCAAGCACAGGGAGAACGTGCAGACTCCACACAGACAGTGACCCAGCGGGGAAATCGAACCTGGGACCCAGGCGCTGTGAAGCCACAGTGCTATCCACTTGTGCTACCATGCCCCCATTTGTCTTTCCATTACTGCTTTTGTCACATCACCAACATATAAGGTGCAACCTGTCCACTGAATAAAGTACTGCTCCACAGTTATTGTTGCAATGACTTGTGATTGGAAAATGAACAATGGCCAAACTTCAATACATTTTCAGTGGCAGCCACTTCAAGCCAAACTAGAAAAAAGTTGAATTATATGCAAAATATGTTCTGCTGATCTTTGTGTATATTTACAGTCCTGGATCAGATTTTCCAGGATCTTATTATAAAGCCTTGAGTATGTATATTAGATTAGATTTAAGATTTGTCATGTGAGAGTACCTTTAAGATATGGGTGTTTACTACTGCAGTGATGTCAGCGAGTGGGTGGAGCTGGGCTGTCTGTCAGCTTTTTACTTTCATTTTTGAGCAGGCTGCAGGGTGTGTTTTAGTTTCATTTTCAGTGTTGGAGCTGAAGCCAGACCAAGCAGATGCACTGCTGTTCTCTCGGCCATCAAAAGACTATCTCTTGATCATTTGGTGAATTCAGAATTATAAATGTTTTCAGTAGTGACTTGAACCCGATGTGCTTCTGATAAAGGTTTTGTTTTTAAGTCGTATGGATGTTAAAAAGGAAATCTTAAAGATTTACTTAGTGTTGTAGTCTTTGGGGGTTGTATTTGAATTAATGGTTGCTAAGATGTTCACTGTATGTTTTAAAAAGGTTAACTTGAGTTCATAGAATAAACATTGTTTTGCTTTAAAAAATACTTTTCCATTTCTGCTCTACCACACCTGTAGAGTGGGCCGTGTGCTCCCATACCACAATCTATTAAAAGTTGTGGGTCAGGTGAACTCTATGATACACTTTGGGTTCTCTAAACCCTGGCCCATAACAAATTGGGGGCTCGTCCAGGATAAAATTCTATCTATTCGATTGGCTTAGTTAACTTAAAGACAGTGAGGGGTGAGCAGATTGTGGTTGTTTTTCAGGTGTGGTATTTCAGTTAAAGTAGGGAATGTGTTGTGGGCAATGGCTCTTTCAGAGGCTCTGAAGTTTTTGGTGGTGGAGACGGGTCACACGCAGTACCTTACGGACAGAAACTAAAGGCAGACTGTTAGATTTGGCAAAAACATTGCAGTTAACATTACCTGACAAAATGTGAAAAGATGAGGTAATTATGGTGGTGGCTAAACATTTAAAGATGCCTGAAATACAGTTTGACTCATTGGAAATAGCAAAAATTCAGTTGCAAATTAAACAAATGGACCATGAGAAAGAATTAAAGCAGCTTGAAGACGAAAAAGAGAGAGGAAAAAGAAAGAGAAAGAGAGAGAGAGAGAGGGAAAAGAAAGAGAAAGAGAAAGAGAGAAAGGAAAAAGAGAGAGAAGAAAGGAAAACAGAAAGAATAGCCCCAGCAGAACAAAAGAAAGAGAAAGGGAGATGCAGATCATGAAAAAAGATAAGAGAGAGAGGGTTTGAACTTCAGAAAATGGCCAAGAAACATGACAGTCAGTTAAAATTAGCAGACACAATGGGAAACATACAGTTGGACGATAGTGATGAGGATAGTGATAAAGAGCGTCATAGTCGAAGGCTTGGCGGGGATCTATTTAAATATGTCCAAGCATTGCAAAGGTTTGATGAGAAGGAAGTGGAAGCCTTTTTCATTTCATTTGAGAAGGTAGCTAAACAAATGAAATGGCCACAGGAGATGTGGGTATTACTGATTCAAACAAAGCTGGTAGGTAGGGCTAGTGAAGTGTGTGCATCACTACCGAGGAGGTATCTGGGTCATATGAGGTGGTGAAAAAAATCCATTTTAGGTGCATATGAATTAGTGCCTGAAGCCTCCAGACAAAGGTTTAGAAATTTACGGAAAGAATTTGGTCAAACATACATGGAGTTTGAAAGGATCAAACAGAGTAATTTTGATAGGTGGATAAGGGCTTTGAAAATAGACCAAACGTATTAAGCTCTCAGAGAAATTATACTTATGGAGCAGTTTAAAAATTCAATTCCTGAGAACTCGTGTGGAAGAGCAGAGGGTTAAAACTGCGAGATTAGCAGCAGAAATGGCAGATGATTATGAATTAGTTCATAAATCAAAGCTTGGTTTCCGACATCAGTTTCAACCTGTGAGGGATAGGAACTGGGGACATGAAAAACACTCAATTGGTAAAGGTAAAGGTGATCTGATGGGAGTTAATAAGGAGAGTGCACCTCAGATTAAAAAAGAAATCCAGGAGGGTGGAAAAGAAATTAAAAGTTTCAAATGTTTTCACTGTAATAAACTAGGCCATGTAAATTCACAGTGTTGGTGGTTGAAGAAATGCACTGGGAAGGCCGATGTGGTAAAACAGGATAAAACAGTGGGGTTTGTTAAAGTGGGAAAGGAAAGCTCAAGTGAAGCGAAGGAGGTGCAAAAGATTGTACAGCCTGATCAAGAGATGATTGATAAGAAGGTGCCAGATCTCTTTAAAGAATTTACTTGTGTGGGTAAAGTTTACTCATGTGTATCAGGAGGAGCAGGTAAAGAAGTCACAGGATTAAGAGATACGGGAGCTAGTCAATCTTTAATGGTAAGAGATGAGGAGTTATGTAGTTTCGGAAGAATGTTGCCAGAAAAGGTGGTAATATGTGGAATTCAGGGTGAGAGGAGTAGTGTTCAATTATATAAGATAAGGTTGGAAAGCCCAGTGAAGAGTGGTGAAGTGGTAGTAGGAGTAATAGAGAAACTATCTTGTCCAGGAATACAGTTTATCTTGGGTAATGATATAGCTGGATCGCAGGTGGGAGTGATGCCTACTGTGGTTGATAAGCCAATGGAAAATCAGACAACTGAAGTGTTGAAGGACGAATATACTGGGATTTTTCTGGATTGTGTAGTAACAAGGTCACAAAGTCACAGGTTAAGACAAGAGCAGAAATCAGAGAGTGAAGATAAAGGCGAAGTGCAATTATCAGAAACAATTTTTGATCAGATGGTTGGAAAGGAACAGGTGGAGGATGAGGCAAATATTTTTAGTTCAGGAAAATTGGCGGAGTTACAACAAAAAGATGTAGAAATAATATGGATATATCAGAAAGCATACACGGAGAAGGAATCTGCGTGTATACCAGAGTGTTACTACCGTAAAAGTGATGTCTTGATGAGAAAATGGAGACCTGTACATATGCAGGCGGATGAAAAGTGAGCAGAAGTTCATCAAGTAGTATTGCCGGTAGGATATAGAAAGGAGGTGTTGCGAGTTGCACATGAGGTACTAGTGGGAGGTCATTTGGGAATAAGGAAAGCTCAAGCTAAAATCCAGAAATATATTTATTGGCCCGGACTACATAAAGCTGTAGTTAAATTTGTCAATCATGTCACACGTCAAGTGATAGGGAAACCTCAAGCAGTGATAAAACCAGCACCCTTAATACCCACTCCAGCATTTGAGGAACCCTTTACGAGGGTCATAATTGATTGTGTGGGACCGCTTCCTAAAACAAAAAGTGGGAATCAATATCTTTTGACTATAATGGATGCGTCTACTAGGTTTCCAGAGGCCATTCCAGTACATAATATTACAGCTAAAAGGATTGTGGAGGAGTTACTTAAATTCTTTACTAGATATGGATTACTCACAGAAATTCAATCCGATCAAGGATCGAATTTTACTTCAAAGTTATTCAAAGACGTTATGGATAGCTGAGGAATAAAACAATTGAAATCAACTGCGTACCATCCAGAATCGCAGGGAGTGTTAGAAAGGTGGCATCAGACAGAGGGCTTATTATCGCAATTATCCAGAGGGTTGGGATAAAGGAATTCCATTTGTACTGTTTGCAATTAGGGATGCACCTAATGAGTCAACCAAATTTAGTCCTTTTGAACTAATTTTTGGTCATGAGGTAAGAGGACCACTTAAATTGATTAAAGAAAAATTGGTGAGTGAGAAATCGGAAATTACATTATTGGATTACGTGTCAAATTTTAGGGAACGGTTAAATAGAGCAGGTGAATTGGCTAGACAACATTTAAAAGTTGCACAAAATGAGATGAAACAGGTAGCGAACAAGAAATCCAAAGTTCGTAGTTTTGCCAGTGGAGCTAAAGTTTTAGTGTTGTTACCAGTGGTGGGTGAACCTTTAAAAGCAAGGTTTTGTGGACCTTACCAGATTGAAAGGAAATTAAGTGAGGTGAATTATGTGGTAAAAACACCAGATAGAAGGAAAACTCACCGAGTGTGTCATGGGAATATGCTTAAAAGTACTTTGAAAGGGAAGGAGAGAAAAAGGAGGTTTTAATGATTCTTACTCAAAGTGACGAACCAAATCCAGATGACTGTGATTTTGATATACCGCAAATTAAATTGGAAAATGAGGATGTTCTTAAAAATTGGGATAAATTGTTGAGTTACCTTCCAGAGGAAAAACGGACTGACCTGAAAGAGTTATTGATATCACATGGCCAAGTTTGTAGAGATAAATTGGGAAGTAGTAAAATGGCTATACATGAATGAAATGAAATGAAAATCGCTTATTGTCACAAGTAGGCTTCAAATGAAGTTACTGTGAAAATCCCCTCGTCACCACATCCCGGCGCCTGTTTGGGGAGGCTGGTATGGAAATTGAACCGTGCTGCTGGCCTGCCTTGGTCGGCTTTACAAGCCAGCTATTTAGCCCAGTGTGCTAAACCAGCCCCTATACATGATGTAGGTGTGGGCAATGCTGTTCCAATCAAACAACATCCATACAGACTTAACCCTTTAAAATTGGCACAGGTTAACAAAGAGATTGAGAGTATGCTTAAAAATGGCATAATTGTAGTGGGTTGCAGCCAATGGAGCTCACCCAGAGTGATGGTACCAAAACCAGATGGTACCCAATGGTTGTGTGTGGACTATAGAAAGGTTAATGCAGTTACAAGAACAAACTCTTATCTTGTCCCACGTTTGGAGGATTGCATTGAGAAAGTGGGACAATCAGCTTTTATTTCCAAACTGGATTTACTTGAAGGTTACTGACAGGTACCTTTATCCGAAGGAAGATTTCAGCTTTTGTGTCTCCAGATGGTAGATACCAATTCAAAGTTATGCCATTTGGCATGAAAAATGCCCCAGCCACATTTCAACGGTTAACTAATACAGTTGTTTCAGGATTCCCCAATTGTGCGGTATACATCGACGATCTGGTAATTTTCAGCCAGACATGGAAAGAACATTTAAGACATCTGATGGAGTTATTTGATCAACTTCAGGAGGCGGGTTTGGTGATAAACCTAGCCAAAAGTGAATTTGGAAAGGCCCAAGTCATTTTCCTTGGCCATTCGATCGGATAATCGAACAGGGTCGAATGGTCCCACGGGATGTGAAACCAAGAGTTATTGGTCAGTTTCCGATACCCTCGACATGACGGGAAATAATGCAATTTCTTGGTATGAGCGGATTTTACTGGAAATTTGTACCCAATATTAGCAGTGCGGTCGCTCCACTGACGGACTTGCTCAAGAAGCGTAACAAATTCCAGTGGACAGCGGAGTGTCAACAGGCATTTGACGGCCTGAAGGCTGTGTTAACCACTGCTCCTGTGTTAGCCATCCCAAGTTATACGAAACCATTCAAAGTGGCGGTTGATGCAAGTGATGTGGGTATAGGTGCGGTGCTTCTACAAGACGACGACAAAGAGCTTGAGCGGTCTATTGGTTATTTTTCAAAAAAATTGAATTGAGAAGGAGACTTTGAGTTTGGTGCTGGCTTTGCAAAATTTTCACATTTATGTGACCAGCAATCCGTCTGACACCGTTACATATACTGATCATAATCCGTTGACGTTTGTGGAGCGATTCCGGAATAACAATGCACGGCTGTTTCGCTGGAGTTTATTGTTGCAGCCATTTCATTTAAAAATACTACATGTGGCAGGACGAGAAAACGTGATAGCCGATGCTTTGTCACAAATGTAATGAACGGAAGCAATTTCAGTTGGAGGAAGAAAAATGAAAAAAAATGGACTATAATATTATACCTGTTTGCAGGTGTTGTTTTTTGAAACGAAAAGGTATATTTACTGTGTGCATTTCTTAAAGGATAGTGAAACGGTGAGAAATGAAATCATCTTGAAGTCGATGGGGTTTTTTTTCTTGTGGGGAGGTGTCATGTGAGAGTACCTTTAAAAAATGGGTGTTTATAAATGGGTGTGTATATAAATATCTGTAGTGAGAGTACCTTTAAGAAATGGGTGTTTACTATTGCAGTGATGTCAGAGAGTGAGTGGAGCTGGGCTGTCTGTCAGCTTTTTACTTTCGTTTTTGAGCAGGCTGCAGGGTGTGTTTTAGTTTCATTTTCAGTGTTGGAGCTGAAGCCAGACCAAGCAGGTGTACTGTTGTTCCCTCTGCCATTAAAAGAATATCCCTTGATCATTTGGTGACTTCAGAATTATAAATGTTTTCAGTAGTGACTTTAACCTGATGTGCTTCTGATAAAGGTTTTGTTTTTAAGTCGTATGGATGATAAAAAGGAAAGCTTAATGGTTTACTTAATGTTGCAGTGTTTGGGGGTTGTATTTGAATTGATGGTTGCTAAGATGTTCACTGTATGTTTTAAAAAGGTTAACTTGAGTTCATAGAATAAACATTGTTTTGCTTTAAAAAATACATTTCCATTTCTGCTGTACCACACCTGTAGAGTGGGCCTTGTGCCCCCCACACCACAATCTACTAAAAGTTGTGGGTCAGGTGAACTCCATGATACACTTTGGGGTTCTCTAAACCCTGCCCATAACAGATTGTATTCTCCATCTCTCTCATCTACACAAGAGCATTCCATCTCTCCCTCTCTCTAACCTATGCCTGTACATTAACTTTTCGAACAAAACTATTACTTGATGAGGGTTTGTTCCTTCAGTTTCCTCTTCCCTCATATCCTGAAGGCACCAATTTCCTTTTGGAGCATGATTGTGGGGGGATGGTGGCATAGTGGTAATGTCACTGGATTAGTAATCCAGAGGCCCAGGTTAATGTTCCTGGAGAACGATATCAAATCCCACCATGATAGCAGGTGGAATTTAAATTCAATTAATTAAAATATCTGGAATATAACGCTTGTCTCAACAGTGGTGATCATGGGGACTTCCGGGTGCGGCGATGACCAGCTAAGTCGCATGTTTCGGCAGCTCCCGGTGGAACGGACTTCTGGGCTCTTAATAGGAGCCCCATCGGCAATTTTAACGGCAAATAACACTGTGCGGTAATCCAGAAGGGAATCCCCCCTGGACACGGATGGAAAAAAGAGAGGAAAGTAGCCGGATTGCGGTGGATCTTCAAGAGCAGCAGCCAGGAAGGCAGGCACAAAGCAAGATGGCGTCGGAAGGAGGCAGTTTAATATGGGGTCCTGACCAACAAGAGTTCCTGCGGCGTTGCGGAGATGAACTCAAAAAGGAGATGAAGAAGGAGCTGTTGGCCCCGATATTACAAGCGATTGAGGGGCTAAAGGAGGAGCAAAAGACCCAGGAACAGGAGCTTCGGGTCGTGAAGGCAAAGGCTGCTGAGAATGAGGACGACATACAGGGCCTGGTGGTGAAAACGGAGATCCACGAGGCACAACACAAAAGATGTGTGGAAAGGCTGGAGGTGCTGGAGAACAATGCGAGGAGGAAGAACTTAAGGATTCTTGGTCTTCCCGAAGGTGCAGAAGGGGCGGACTTCGGGGCATATGTGAGCACGATGCTGCATTCGTTAATGGGATCGGAGGCCCCGACGGGTCCGCTGGAGGTGGAGGGAGCCTATCGGGTTATGGCGCGAAGACCGAGGGCTGGAGAAATTCCTCGAGCAATAGTTGTGATATTTCTCCGATACAAGGACAGAGAGATGGTCCTCAGTTGGGCCAAGAAAACTCGGAACAGTAGGTGGGAGAATGCGGTGATCCGCGTGTATCAAGATTGGAGTGCGGAGGTGGCGAGAAGGAGGGCAAGCTTTAATCGGGCCAAGGCGGTGTTGCATAAAAGGAAGGTCAAATTCGGACTGTTGCAACCAGCAAGACTGTGGGTCACACATCTAGGGAAACACCACTATTTCGAAACGGCAGACGAGGCGTGGACATTTATTGTCGAGGAGAAGCTGGAGTGAGCGGGCCAGAAAAAGAATGTTTGGGACAAAAGTGGGGGGGTGAATTTGTGGGATGAAGGGGGGAAAAGGGGGAAGAGAGGACTTCCCAGATTGTTAAACCTGCGACCCTGTAACTTCTCTCTCTTCCCCATGTCGTGGGGGAGGGGGTGAGGGAGGATGAGGAGTTGTGGGCGCCGGACATTGGGGGCGGGGCCAAAAGGGGTAGCGCGGGCTTTGTTCCCGCGCTATGGTAATCATGGCGGGAACAGGGAAGCAGGAAGGAGGGGGCCTCGCACAGTGTGAGCCGAGGTCACGGGGGGAAGCCGAGGTCGGCCAGAGTTTACTGACTTCTGGGAGCAACATGGGGGGTGCAATTACGCTAGCTTGGGATCTAGCGGGGGGGGGGGGGGGTTAACTGGGTTGCTGCTGTTGGGGGGAAGGGGGAGCTGGTATGGGAGGGGGGGGTTCGGGGCAGGGGGGCGCCGCCTGGGGGGGATACAGCTACGTGGGAACCGGGTGAGGAGCTGGATTGAAAAAGGAAATGGCTAGTCGTCAAGGGGGGGGGGGGTAAAGAGCCCCCCAACCCGGTTGATCACGTGGAATGTGAGAGGGCTGAACGGGCCGATTAAGAGGGTACGGGTACTCGCACACCTAAAGAAACTTAAGGCAGATGTGGTTATGCTTCAGGAGACGCATCTGAAGCTGACAGACCAGGTTAGACTTCGCAAAGGATGGGTGGGGCAGGTGTTTCATTCGGGGCTAGATGCAAAAAACAGGGGGGTGGCCATACTAGTGGGAAAGCAGGTAATGTTTGAGGCAAAGACTATAGTGGCGGATAGTGGGGGCAGATACGTGATGGTGAGTGGCAAACTGCAAGGGGAGGCGGTGGTATTAGTGAACGTGTATGCCCCGAACTGGGATGATGCCAATTTAATGAGGCGTATGTTAGGACGAATCCCGGACCTAGAAGTGGGGAAGTTGGTAATGGGTGGAGACTTTAATACGGTGCTGGACCCAGGGCTGGACAGATCGAGGTCCAGGACCGGAAGGAGGCCGGCTGCAGCTAGGGTGCTTAGGGATTTTATGGTGCAGATGGGAGGAGTAGATCCCTGGAGATTTAGTTGACCTAGGAGTAAGGAGTTTTCGTTTTTCTCCTATGTACATAAGGTATTTTCACGAATAGATTTTTTTGTTTTGGGAAGGGCACTGATCCCAAAGGTGAAGGGGACAGAGTAGACGGCTATAGCCATCTCGGATCATGCTCCACACTGGGTGGACCTGGAGATAGGGGAAGAAAAACAACAGCTTCCACCCTGGAGAATGGACATGGGATTTTTGGCAGATGAGGGGGTGTGTTTAAGGGTGAGGGGGTGTATTGAAAAGTACTTGGAAATTAATGATAATGGGGAGGTACAGGTGGGAGTGGTCTGGGAGGCACTGAAGGCAGTGGTTAGAGGGGAGCTGATATCTATTAGGGCACATAAAGGAAAGCAGGAGGGTAGGGAAAGGGAGCGGTTGCTGAAAGAACTGCTGAGGGTGGACAGATAATACGCGGAGGCACCGGAGGAGGGACTATACAGGGAAAGGCAAAGGCTACATGTAGAATTTGACTTGTTGACTACGGGTAAGGCAGAGGCACAATGGAGGAAGGCACAGGGTGTACAGTACGAATATGGGGAGAAGACAAGTAGGTTGTTGGCCAACTGAGGAAAAGGGGAGCAGCGAGGGAGATAGGGGGGGGTGAGAGATGAGGAGGGAGAGATGGAGAGGGGAGCGGAGAGAGTGAATGGAGTGTTCAAGGCATTTTATGAAAGATTATATGAAGCGCAGCCCCCGGACGGGAAGGAGAGAATGATGTGCTTTCTGGATCAGCTGGAATTTCCTAAGGTGGAGGAACAGGAGAGAGTGGGGCTGGGAGCACAGATTGAGACGGAGGAAGTAGTGAAAGGGATTGGAAGCATGAAGGCGGGGAAGGCCCCGGGACCAGACGGATTCCCAGTTGAATTCTATAAGAAATATTTGGACTTGCTGGCCCCGCTACTGATGAGAACCTTTAATGAGGTGAGGGAAAGGGGGCAGCTGCCCCCGACTATGTCAGAGGCAACGATATCGCTCCTCCTAAAGAAGGAAAAAGACCCGCTGCAATGCGGGTCATACAGGCCCATTTCCCTCCTGAATGTGGATGCTAAGATTCTGGCCAAGGTAATGGCAATGAGGATAGAGGATTGTGTCCCGGGGGTGGTCCATGAGGACCAAACTGGGTTTGTGAAGGGGAGACAGCTAAATACAAATATACGGAGGCTGCTAGGGGTAATGATGATGCCCCCACCAGAGGGGGAAGCGGAGATAGTGGTGGCAATGGATGCCGAGAAAGCATTTGATAGAATGGAGTGGGATTATTTGTGGGAGGTGTTGAGGAGATTTGGCTTTGGAGACGGGTATATCAGGTGGGTAAAGTTGCTGTATCGGACCCCGATGGCGAGCGTGGTCACGAATGGACGGGGGTCTGACTATTTTCGGCTCCATGGAAGGACGAGGCAGGGATGTCCTCTGTCCCCGTTATTGTTTGCATTGGCGATTGAACCCCTGGCCATAGCACTGAGGGGTTCCAGGAAGTGGAGGGGAGTACTTAGGGGGGGAGAAGTGTGGTGTTGGGTGCTCTGGTGCACAGATGAGCCAACACAGTTGTATGTGGTACAACTCTATTTTATTTTAACTCTTATAATACAGTTCGTTCTGGATACTCTGCACGTGCTGTCTCCCTGAGTGTGTCTGGTAGCAGGTCTGTCCTGGTCCTCCTCTCCAGCTAATACTGACCACCAGGTGTCGTGTTTGTGCTTTTATATCTTTCTGTGATTGGTTGTGGTGGTGTGTGTTCTGATTTGTCTGTTGGTGTGTCTATCATGATGTGTGTGTTTGAATATCATGACAAGAAGAACACCGGGTATCTCTGTATGCGGATGATTTGTTGCTATATGTGGCGGACCCAGCGGAGGGGATGCCAGAGATAATGCGGATACTTGGGGAGTTTGGGGATTTTTCAGGGTATAAACTGAACATGGGGAAAAGTGAGCTACTTGTGGTGCATCCGGGGGAACAGTGCAGAGAGATAGAGGATTTACCGTTGAGGAAGGTAACAAGGGACTTCCGGTACCTGGGGATCCAGATAGCCAAGAATTGGGGTACATTACATAGGCTTAATTTAACACGGTTGGTGGAACAGATGGAGGAGGATTTCAAGAGATGGGACATGGCGTCCCTGTCATTGGCAGGTAGGGTGCAGGCGGTTAAAATGGTGGTCCTCCCGAGATTCCTTTTTGTGTTCCAGTGCCTCCCGGTGGTGATCACGAAGGCTTTTTTCAAAAGAATTGAGAAGAGCATTATGAGTTTTGTGTGAGCTGGGAAGACCCCGAGAGTGAGGCGGGGATTCTTGCAGCGTAGTAGGGACAGGGGGGGCTGGCACTACCGAGCCTAAGTGAGTACTACTGGGCCGCCAATGTTTCAATGGTGTGTAAGTGGATGGGAGAAGGGGAGGGAGCGGCGTGGAAGAGATTGGAGAGGGCGTCCTGCAGGGGGACTAGCCTGCAAGCAATGGTGACGGCGCCGCTGCCGTTCTCACCAAAGAAATGCACCACAAGCCCGGTGGTGGTGGCTACATTGAAAATTTGGGGGCAGTGGAGACGGCATGGGGGAGGGACGGGAGCTTCGGTGCGGTCCCCGATAAGAAACAATCATAGCTTCGTTCCGGGGAGAACGGATGGGGGATTTGGAGCATGGCAAAGAGCTGGGGTAGTACAATTAAGAGATCTATTTGTAGATGGGACGTTTGCGAGTCTGGGAGCGCTGACGGAGAAATATGGGTTGCCCCAAGGGAATGCATTTCGGTATATGCAATTGAGGGCTTTTGTGAGGCAACAGGTGAGGGAATTCCCGCAGCTCCCGACGCAGGAAGTGCAGGATAGAGTGATCTCAGAGACATGGGTGGGGGACGGTAAGGTGGCGGACATATACAGGGAGATGAGGGACGAGGGGGAGATCATGGTAGATGAGCTGAAAGGGAAATGGGAAGAAGAACTGGGGGAGGAGATTGAGGAGGGGCTGTGGGCTGATGCCCTACGTAGGGTAAACTCATCGTCCTCGTGTGCCAGGCTAAGCCTGATACAATTTAAGGTGCTACACAGGGCGCATATGACTGGAGCACGGCTTAGTAAATTTTTGGGGGTAGAGGTTAGGTGTGCAAGATGCTCGAGAGGCCCAGCGAATCACACCCACATGTTCTGGTCATGCCCGGCACTACAGGGGTTCTGGGTGGGGGTGGCAAAGGTGCTTTCGAAAGTTGTGGGGGTCCGGGTCGAACCAAGCTGGGGGTTGGCTATATTTGGGGTTGCAGAAGAGCCGGGAGTGCAGGAGGCGAGAGAGGCTGACGTTTTGGCCTTTGCGTCCCTTGTAGCCCGGCGCAGGATATTGTTAATGTGGAAGGAAGCCAAACCCCCGGGGGTGGAGACCTGGATGAACGATATGGCAGGGTTCATAAAGTTAGAACGGATTAAGTTTGTGTTAAGGGGATCGGCTCAGGGGTTCACCAGGCGGTGGCAACCGTTCGTCGACTACCTCACAGAAAGATAGAGGGAATGGAAAAGAAGTAGATAACAGCAGCAACCCAGGGGGGAGGGGGGGGGGGAGGGGGGAGGGGGGGGGGGAGGAATCGGACCGACTCTCAGGGATGTTATTGTATATGTATAGGTATTTGGTATATGTAATTGTATATTGGATTGTTGGATTGTATTTTTGGAGAGTATTTATTTTGGACAAGGCAGTTGCCATTTAGTTTTGTTTTTTGTTTTTGTTTATATATTACTTATTCATTTGTTTAAAACTGGCCACGGTTATTTATATTGCTTTATTGTTGTGTAAAAGAAACACTACGTATTGTTATGTTTGGCCAAAAAACTTGAATAAAATATATATTTTTTAAAAAAACAGTGGTGATCATGAACTGATCATTGATTGTTGTAAAACCGGGGGCACGATTCTCAGGAAAAAATTTCGAAGTTCATTTGTTTTTCAGGGAGTTTCCCGCCAGCACTGCCGGTGAGTTTCCCATTGCTACTCAATGACACTTAGTCATTTTTTTGGGCCCTGGGGAGTTTCTCATTGGTTCAGCCCACACTGGGAGCTGAACTCAAGAGATTGGGCCGCCATTTTCAAAGGGTCTCCCGAACTCTACGTGAGCTTGTGGGTCCACCCTCACCCATTGGCAATGTCACCTGCAACCCACACCCCCAAGTGAGGACACTCCCGCTATGGGGTCTCTGGGGGCCCCCACTCTTCAGGCCCCCCAAGCTCCCTTACAGCATCCCCTCCCTTCCAGGACCCCCATCTGTCACCCACACAACCTCCCAGAGGTCTCTATGTAACTGCCCCGCATCCCCCCCCCTCACGCTTCAAACCTCGTTCCACCCTTCTATCATGGGCATGGCCCCCCTCAGCCCCTGACCCTTGGCAGTGCAATGGTGCCTGCGTGCCAGCGGAAGGCCAGAGGAAGGCTATTCTACTCCCTGCTTCTAAAATACAGGTCCTCTGAGCTCACTCTGTATTGTGCCTGGTTGAGGGGTTGGGTCAAGTTGTGTCAAGCATACTCAGAGAACAGACATTGCTGCAGAGGAGTGAACATAAAAATGCTTTCATGAATATTTGCTCGACAACCTGCTTTTATTTTGTAAACATTTTTGTTCCTCTTTGGGTCAACATTTCTGTAGAACTATAAATCCAAACAATACGCTAACTACTGTTTTATTTTAATATAAAGGTAAAATTCCCATCATTCGTCATGAACACCGTGAAAGGTCAAAAAGGTCCATTCCTTGTCCAATTGAGAAATTATGGGGCTTCAATTCACTGACTTGTGCTTGACGCAAGATTCCATTTTGTTTGAAAGTCTGCACCAATTATGTTCTACGGACTACATACTAATCCACTTTGAAAGTTTCCAATAACTTTCTTTCCTCTCTAACTTACAAATCGTGCTCATCTCATTAAGAGTTTGACTCTGAACACCATTGAATGCAAGATACAAAACAAACAGTCGAACCAGAATTACATAGCACTTACTCCTCGAAGATCTGCGAAGCGCCGAGGTGCTGCATCATGACACAAAATCGCTTCTCTTCCTCATCATCTACGATGTCCAGATCATCAGACCAGCCAGACTCAAACGTTTCCTCAAGCTTGGAGCTTTCTAGCCTTTCCGTTGCTGGTGATACCTCGATGCCGAGGAATTGTCCTGTATTTTCAAGAAACAATCTTACAAGCTACTCACCAATGGATCAAAAAACTCAAACTTGGACAAGCGAAGCACCTTGGGCCCCTACTGGTCAGACAATGGTTGAATTGAACATATTGGAACTGGTGTACTAAAGAGAAAGCAAGAACAAATTTAAGAGGACAGAGGTAGAGGGCAGACTGGCACAGCTCCAAGATCTTGAACTAAAATGGTAGAGTGCAGATTAAGACCATAGGGCAGGATTTTCTGGTCATTCCCACCAGTGGGATCTTGTGGTCCCGCCAAAGGCCCCCCCGCCCCTGATGTGTTGGGCGCTTTGGATCCGTGGAACACATACAGGCCACCAACACTTAAAATAGTACAACACTATTTTATAAGTTAGAAACTGTTGACCATACTTTCACTGTGGGTTAACACGATGTTAGATTAAACTAAAGACCTATGCCTGTCATAACCAGTCTATGCACTCAGCTCATAGTGAAGATCTGTGCTGTAAGCTGTAAACTCTGTCCTTCTGAGAGGCTGCATCCCGAATGAGCGGGAACTCTGATGCCCTCTGTCTATATAGTGTGTGTGCTCTAACTGGTGATTGGCTGCGGTGTTGTGTGTGTTGATTGGTCTTGCTGTGTGTCCATCATGTTTGTGTCTGCGCCATGATATACTGGTGTATATTATGACATCCCCCCTTTTATAAAAAAATGTATGTGTGTGACAATAAATAATGTGTGGTGAGAATGTTCCTAACTAAGTGTGGGGTGCAAAGACATATTTACAGGACAACGTACATGAAAACTAAGCTATTTACATGGGAAGGTGCCTGGTGCAGAGAAGCAGTATGCAACAAGAGTAACGAGATGATCAACACTATATACAAACCAGGGAAACGACCAAACAAAGCAAGAAAACAATTCAGAGAGTCCATAAATTCGAAAAGTTCATAAATGTAGTCTCCGAGGTGGACGACGAATTCTGGCTGACCGCCTCAAGGGTGGGTCGAGAGCCGCCGGTTCAGGAGCGGGCTGGACTGCGTCAAAGTCAGGGGGAGGCAGAGTGACAGGGAGCTCTGCATAGTCCGTGGCAGGGTCAGCAGGAGGGCGAGGCGACACTGGAGGGTCACGTGGCGAGCGTGGAACGAGACAAAGGGTGCGTCGATTGCGGCGCAGAATAGAGCCATCGGTAGACGGACCAGGAACGAGCGGGGGGCCACCTGCCGAAGGACAACAGCGGATGCAGACCAGCCACGATCCGGTAGATGGACGCGGACGTTGTCATCTGGAGCCAGAGCAGGGAGATCAGCTGCACGGGAGTCATGAGCCGCCTTGTGCTGTGCACGAGACAGCTGCATCCGGCGAAGGACCGGAACGTGGTCGAGGTCTGGGACATGGATGGATGGCACCGTCGTCCTCAGGGTGCAACTCATGAGTAACTGGGTTGGCGACAGGCCAGTGGACAGTGGGGCGGAGCGATAGGCCAGCAAGGCAAGGTAGAAATCGGACCCAGCATCGGCAGCCTTGCATAGGAGCCATTTGACGATATGTACTCCCTTCTCTGCTTTGCGTTGGATTGGGGGTACAGGGGACTGGACGTCACATGGGCAAAATTGTACCGCCTGGCAAAGTTGGACCATTCCTGGCTGGCGAAGCAGGGGCCATTGTCCGACATAACCGTGAGCGGGATGCCGTGTCGCGCAAAGGTTTCTTTACATGCACGAATGACTGCAGACGAGGTGAGGTCGTGCAACCGTATCACCTCCGGGTAATTCGAAAAGTAGTCCACGATCAGGACATAGTCTCTATCCAGCGCGTGGAACAGGTCGATGCCCACCTTGGTCCATGGTGACGTGACCAACTCATGGGGCTGCAGGGTCTCACGTGGTTGGGCTGGCTGGAAGCGCTGACAAGTGGGGCAGTTGACCACTGAGTTGGCTATGTCCTCATTAATGCCGGGCCAGTACACTGCCTCTCGGGCCCTTCGGCGGCACTTTTCCACGCCAAGGTGGCCCTCGTGTAGTTGTTCCAGGACAAGCTGGCGCATGCTATGCGGAATGACAATGCGGTCCAGTTTTAGAAGAACCCTGTCTACTTCCGCCAGATTATCTCTAACATTATAGAATTGAGGGCATTGGCTCTTGAGCCACCCGTCCGTTAGGTGGCGCATGACACGCTGTAGCAAGGGGTCAGCCGCTGTCTCGCGGCGAATTTGGACGAGGCGTTCATCCGAGGCAGGTAAATTGGAGGCCGCGAATGCCACATGGGCGTCAACCTGGCAGACAAATCCCGCTGGGTCACATGGAGTGTTGACTACCCTGGAGAGAGCGTCAGCAATGATGAGGTCCTTACCTGGGGTGTATACCAGCTGGAAGTCGTATCGCCGGAGCTTGAGAAGAATACGTTGGAGGCGAGGCGTCCTATCGTTCAAGTCTTTCTGTATCATATTGACCAGCGGGTGATGGTCAGTCTCAACGGTGAATTGAGGAAGTCCGTAGACATAATCGTGAAACTTAACCACACCGGTCAGAAGGCCCAAGCACTCCTTTTCTATCTGCCCGTAGCGCTGCTCCGTGGGGGTCATCGCACATGACACATATGCAACGGGGGCCCATGATGAGGCCTCACCACGTTGAAGGAGCACTGCCTCAATGCCGGATTGACTGGCACTGCCCCAATGCCGGATTAACTGGCATCGGTCGAAATTTTGGTCTCCTTTGCTGGATCAAAGAAAGCTAAGACCGGGGCCATGGTCAGTTTTGCCTCGAGTTCTCTCCATTCACGCTCGTGGGCAGGGAGCCATTGGAAGTCTGTTGTCTTCCTGACCAGGTTCCTGAGAGCCGTGGTATGAGAGGCGAGGTTAGGGATGAATTTCCCTAAAAAAATGACCATGCCCAGAAATCGGAGAACCACCTTCTTGTCCTCTGGTGTTTTTATAGCTGTGATGGCAGCTACCTTGTCCGCATCCGGCTGCACACCCAAATGGGAGATGTGGTCCCCGAGGAACTTGAGTTCCGTCTGACCAAAAGAGCATTCGGCCCTGTTGAGGCGGAGGCCATGCTCCTGTATACATCTGAATACGCGCTGGAGGCGACTAACATGCTCCTGCGGGGTGGTGGACCAAATGATTATGTCTTCGACATAGACGCAAACACCTTCAATACCGTCCATCATTTGTTCCAGAATCCTATGGAACACCTCTGATGCAGAGATGATCCCAAACGGCATCCAGTTGTAACAATATCTTCCAAAGGGGGTGTTAAATGTGTAGAGTTTCCTGCTGGATTTATCGAGCTGGATTTGCCAGAATCCTTTTGAGGCATTGAGTTTGGTAAAGAGCTTGGCGTGAGCCATCTCGCATGTGATCTCTTCGCGCTTGGGAATTGGATAGTGCTCTCTCATGATATTGCGATTTAGATCCTTGGGATCAATGCAAATTCTCAATTCGCCGGAAGGCTTTTTTACACATACCATGGAACTGACCCAGTCGGTCGGTTCCCTGACTTTGGAAATCACTCCTTGGTTCTGAAGGTCGTGCAGCTGCTGCTTGAGGCGGTCCTTAAGGGGTGCTGGGACCCTGCGAGGTGCGTGCACCACAGGCGTGGCATTCGGTTTTATAAAATCTTGTCGGTACACGGGAGCATGCCCATGCCCTCGAAGACGTCATGGTACTGGTTGATAATGGCGTCGAGCTGCGCCCTGAAGTCGGTGTCCTGAAAGACAGACGCGTCCGCAGGAGAGAGAGAGTGAACTCTCTGAACTAGGTTCAACAGCTTGCGTGACTGCGCGCCAAACAGGGCTGCTTTCGAGGAGCCTGAGATTTCAAAGGGAAGGATGGTTTTGCGTGACCTGTGCATCACTTCAAGTTGGCATGAGCCGCTGGCAGCAATGGCATTGCCATTATAATCTAATCACTGGCAGGCTGATGGGAGGATGGCTGGTTTGACACAAAGGCTTTGGAGGTCAGACCGCGCAATGAGATTGGCGGAGGCACCAGTGTCCAGGCGGAATCGTATTTGGGACCGGTTGACCATTAGGGTGGCACACCATTCATCGTCCGGATCGATGCTGTATACCGATAGAGGCTGGATTCTTTGCTTTGGGGACACCCTGTTTTTTGGAATGATACCGACTGGAAAAGGCGCCTTCGGGTCCCCGGTGTCAATATCGGGTAGCAGGTCTGAATCGGGCTTGGTGACCGTGGGTTGAATGGCCCGGACATTCCTGCGAGGCTGGCTGGAGCGACGAGAGTTGGCAGGCTGAGCTGATCTGCATAAAGCAGCATAATGGCCAAGTTTGCCACATCGCAGGCATCGTCGGGATTTGGCAGGACATTGCCGCTTTAAGTGGGCGGTGCCACAGTTGCCCCACGTTGTAACGTCAGTACGTTCGCTGCGCCACTGCGCAGTATGTTCGTCGACGTCGCCGTCCCCTCATTCCGCAAAAATCACGCGAAATGGCTGCCCTCATCCAGGCTGAGGCTCTGGAGTTTCTCGATTGCTTGGACCCGTTCTGCCTCGTGGGGACCTTGCCGCGCCGTTTCAGCCGCTTGGATGTGGGAATACCGACTAGTGGCGTTTTCATGTAGCACGCAGGTCTCGATGCCAATCGCTAGGGTGAGCTGCTTTACTCCGAGGAGCTGCTGGCGTAGGGGGTCCGACTAAACACCGAAAATGATCTGGTCACGTATCATGGAGTCGGAGGTGGGCCCATAATTACAGGACTGTGCAAGAATGCGGAGGTGGGTGGGAAAGGACTGGAAAGGTTCATCCTTACCCTGAAAATGCTGTTGGAATACATAACGCTCGAAACTTTTGATTTATCTTCACCATCAGCAAAGGTGAGAGAATTGAAAATGTGGATGGCATGTTCCCCGGATGTGGATAGGAAGAGAGCGATCTTCCTGGTGTCTGAGGCAGCTTCCCGGTCTGTGGCTTCAAGGTAGAGCTGGAAGCATTGTTTGAATATCTTCCAGTTAGCCCCTAGATTACCGGTGATGTGGAGCGGCGGCGGCGGGCGGACGCTGTCCATTTTGCAGGATGGCTGTATGCTGGTGGAAGGCAGATCACTTGCAGGTAGGTCTAAGAAGTTCTAACATCCCTCAACTACTGGTACCATGATGTGTTGGGTGCTCTGGATCCGTGGAAAACATACAAACCACCAACACTTAAAATAGTACAACACTATTTTATTAAGTTAGAAACTGTTGACCATACTTTCACTGTGGGTTAACACGATGTTAGATTAAACTAAAGACCTATGCCTGTCCTAACCATGCACTCAGCACATGGTGAAGATCTGTGCTGTAAGCTGTAAGCTCTGTCCTTCTGAGAGGCTGCATCCTGAATGAGCGGGAACTCTGATGCCCTCTATCTGTATAGTGAGTGTGCTCTAACTGGTGATTGGCTGCTGTGTTGTATGTGTTGATTGGTCTTGCTGTGTGTCCATCAGTGTGTGTGTCTGCACCATGATATATTGGTGTATATTATGACACCCCCTTCCCCCGCCCCATGGCAGATTCCCTGGGAATGGGACGGAGAAGCCGAGCAAAATGGCATCAACATTAGCAGAACTGGAAAATCCCGCCGCCGACCAATGGCAAGCCACCTCTGCCACTGGAGAAGGGGGAGAACAGCCTATGGTCCTTGAGGACTATGGCAACCTTCTTTGGAGGTCAGTTATTTCGTATTGCAGAGAGATAAACTTGAAGAAAATTTTCCCTAAAGGTCGGAATACATTATAGACCTTTTCACTTTGTTACAAATGCTGGGCTTTACAAGACAGTTATGTTTTAGAATGTCTCCTTTAACTCAACATGAAACCGAATATTCTGGATGAGCGGGATGGTGGGTCATTCTAAACACATTTGCATGGAAACAGGCATATGTGGTCTGCTTACCTTGGAGAAGAAACCACAACAGAAACCTTTTGAAATCAAAGGACAAGTTTTTACATCTAGAGTACCTCACACAAAGAGGACAGCAGCTTTGTGTAGAGAGAGACAGAAAAGGAAATACTTTGGTGTGGAGGAACAAAACAGCTACTGCTGTGAAGAGCAAAGGCTGTTTTTGTGTTAGCAACCAAGCAGGATGCTTGTGAGAGCTGGTTTTCTGTTAAAAAAGAATGGGACAGAACAGGTAGGACTTTTGGTGATTTAAGGAACAAGGAGATACCGAGGTGGTCTTGCTGGTGAAAGTCAGTTCTGGAAAACTTGGGCTAAGTGGAACAATTTTCAAAAGCTTTGGAATCTGTTGGAAAGCTGGGGATAAGTCTAGACTTGTTCTTGTAATGCTACACATCTGCCAAGGTACTGGGCATAGAAACTATTTGTAAGAAAAATGCTAATTGCATGAATTAGTTAATGCAAAAGTTCCTTTCCTTTGTTGAGTTTATTGGATGCCTGTTAAATAATGTTGAGTTTAGTTTGTTCATTATAATCTCAAAAAATGAAATTGTGTCCTTTTGTTATTACCATCGGTCGTTGGGAAATTCCCCTGTTAAAAAATTATTGATCTCTATGGGGATCGTAATAACTTGCTTAATCTTCCCCATAACAAGAGATGAAAGGGTTACAGTCGTCAACAACCAACCAACTTCAGCAGCGTGCTAATGAAAGTTAAACACGCACCTTAAGATCACAATTAATTAGTTTTGAATCCACTCTGAGTGACATCAGGGACATAAAAGGAAAATTAGGATGAATTCAGAGCTGCCAGTGTTGCCAATGGTTTCCAGCTATCCTTATGTAACATTTCCTATTCAAAATATGTCTGCTATATCCACGCAGAACCTTTAATTATAACCTGTGTGGGAGTTGAAAGGATTGTTCCAATTATAAGAAGAATTGATTTGTAGCTAAGCAGTTCTATCCATATCATCTTTGTTTTCACTTAGAGGGTGAATGCGTCTGCTTTTTATATAGAAGAGACAAAAGGTACAGTGGCTGCTGGTCTATTCCTCTCATTCTATCCTTTTAAATTCAATAAACCTCTTACAATAATTTATTATGGAACTATAAGGCTTGGTGGATATAACTATTTCTGTATCTGTCCCAATATTATTTTGACTTTATTTTAAAAAGAGTCCACCCATCCTCTATTTTCAGTTTGTCTTCATTTCAATTACTAAGAAAATGTTGAACTCATCAGCTCTCTGGAGGAGCACTTTCAACAATTTAGGGTGAAAAGCCACAAAGTACTTTCTGCATAGAAGGAGCCCATTGTGACTACATTGGCTCTTTGCTAAAGAAACCTAAAACTAACCTAATTTCCCTGACCATTACCATAGCCTTGTACATTTCTCAGCTTCAAATATTTACCCAGCTTTTCCCTCAGATGAAACATGTTGTCGATCTCAACAACACTTTGTTGCAAAGAATTCCATCTAAAGAGATTTCTCTTAATCCCAATGGCTGATGGCCTTTGACATTGAAAGTGTGACCATGAGCCAGCGTTGTGTATTACAGCAACTGGATTTATTAAAACCCATTCCAACCCTTTTTATCCAGAGACCTAGATTGGAATTTAATGCTATTCTGGAGGCAGGAGGGTGCAGGGTGAGGACCTCACCACATCACCATCTCCCCCCATCCCCCCCCCCCCCGATCAAACTTAGGGTGGGAAGGATGGAGGGCAGTCTGCCCACTCGGAAGCCAATTGAGACTCTTAAATAGCCACTTAACATGGTATTCTAGCAACAGCAAGCAGGGGACTCAGCAAGCAGGGAGACCACCCAGCAAACCCCAGCAGCTTTGCCTGTGGCCTAGTAGTAGGGGGGGTTCTCAGGCACTCAGTTCTCAATTGAGAGACCCAGCATCATAAAAGGAGGGTCCACTGAAAACTTCCCCCTGCCCTTATTTCCAACCAGTCTCCCCTTCCCAGAAACCCCATCCCTGTGACTCCCACCCTGCCCACAATCGCTTACGAGGACCCTGCACCGATCGTCAGGATCTTCCCAAATGTTCCAGCAGTGGTCATCTCTCCTGGTGGCATTACTGATGATGGAAATCCTCCAGCCTCTCAGGGGAAGGATATCCACCCGAGACACCGCAGTGCAGCAATTAAATGCCCCCCCCCCCCCGTGTATCCGGCAGCCCCAGTGGCATGGTTCTCACTGCAAATTAGAGACTTGATCTTGTCAGAGCTCCAGGAAATTGGGTCAGTGGGGTTGGTACAGGTCTCCATTCCAGTGCTCAGGTCCCCAGCCACCTGTATAAGTTCCACCATTAGAATCCAGTCTTCCCATTCTTGAGTGCATTGAAGATAAAGAGTCGTGGCTTATTTCACTCATAATACCATTGTCTCAATTTACAAGAGGGTTTGTGTTACATACCAAATCCCATGCTGAACTCTGCTGGTGTTAAGTAGCCATTGTTATGCTGATCCAGACTGTCGAAGACAGCTTCCAATTGCTCTGGGGTCAGAGGCAGTTCATTCTGTAATCTCTGTAACATTACAAAGCACAGTTCCACAAAATCAACACCAAAATAATCAACCGCATTGAAATAAATTATAACATAGTGCAAGGGCGCTTCAAACCATTCCTCATAATTAAGTGTTCAGTAAGTGTATACTTCAAATAGGGAAGAAGTATACGCACTTTAATGGCTTTGTAAACAGCTGGCTTCTAATGCAGAACAAGTCCAGCAGCGCAGGTTCAATTCCCGTCCCAGCCTTCCCGAACAGGCGCCGGAATGTGGCGACTAGGGGCTTTTCACAGTAACTTCATTGAAGCCTACTTGTGACAATAAGCGATTATTATTATTATAATTTAGGAATGAAATGAAAATGAAAATGAAATGAAAATTGCTTATTGTCACAAGTAGGCTTCAAATGAAGTTACTGTGAAAAGCCCCTAGTCGCCACATTCCGGCGCCTGTTCGGGGAGGCTGTTAATAGAACCAGACGTTGACTTTTGTTCAAAATGTATCCTGAAAGGAATTAATACTTTCCATCCAAATCATGTGCTGTATAATGGATTTCTGAAAAATAAAGTATTGCTTTGGCTAACCATCTCTTTTTCTCAATTTGCTCCTGCATTGGAAATTCGTGAAGCTTCTCTGCTTCCATGATCAGCACTGAGTCAGATTTAACCAATGTCTGTGACAGTAACAGTGGTGCATTATCCCCCTAGTTACCCTCCGCAACACCTAAACAGCCCTTGACATGGGCAAGCATATTTTCCCCCTTGAACACTTCTCTATTGTCCAGTTCAGTGGAATGGTCCTCACTTGGTTTTACTCATCCATCCAAATATAGCTAGAGCACCTCTACCAATCTTCTTGCCCTCCTCCACTCCCACATTGTCACCAGTCAGGTCCCAGGATCTACCCTCCGCTTCCTCATCTACATAATTATCATTGGCAGGAGCTGCCAATATAAGGAGAGCTTCCACCTGTACACTGTAGATAGCCAGCTGTACCTCTCCATTATTTCTTTCAACTATTTTGCTGTTTCTGTGCTCACCTGAAATTTATTCCTGGTTGAGCCACAACTTCTGCCAGCTAAACATTTGAAGAACAAAACTATTGTCTTCAGCACCACCATATCCCGCAAAACTTTACATCTTTGGCAGTGACACTATCTCCTTCCGGGAAGCATTCTGGAACCAAATCTGACTGTTTCTGTCACCTCAGCTTGATAATTCACCATCAAACTGAGCTTCTGACACAATAACCTATCCATCACAACGACCACTTATTTTCGTCACCAACCGAGGACTTCTGGTGGCATCATGAAGGAGAAGATTGCACGTTGGGTTACTCCCAATAGAATCCTGAGTTTTAGGCCCCTTTCACCTGTTTTTTGTGGGGAAAGTTGCATGAAAAGTTGTCCCTGTTGAGAATAGTTGGTGGAGGATGGCCAAAGGCCTGCCAAAGATCAGGGGAGAAAGGATTCAAGCACAATGAAGGTTGCGTGGGCAGGGAAGATAGCAAACGTGAGTAGGCCGCGAGGGGCTGCCTATATAACGGTGGATACACTGGCTGAGGTGATGGTGGTGGAGTTCAAACAGCAGTTCAATGAACACTTTGAGAGGCAAGGAATGGAGATGCTGGAGCCCCTCAAGCATTCGGTGGAGGACCTGCTGGCCCCGATAAGGGAGACGCTTGGAAGAACGTCAGAGACAGTGCGGGAACCGTGTGAGGCAATGAAAGGGGTGGAGGAGGCACTGTCAAGACACAGTGACTAGCTCACCTCGCTTGAAACTGAAATGGCCAAGATGGAAGATCAGAATTGAGCAAAGGTGGAGGACGTTGAGAACTGGTCTCAGAGGCAGAACTTGCGGATTGTAGGGGCTGCCGGTGGGTGTGGAGGGTCCGAGGCCAACAGGGTTAATAGCGGAGATGCTGAGGCGGCTGTTAGGGGAGGAGGAGAATGCCCCACTATAAAGTTGGATAGGGCCCACCGATCGCTCCGGCCGAAGCTGCGATTGAATGAGCCCCCGAGGGCGGTGATCATGCACTTTCATAGTTACCAGGTGAAGCAGAAGATGCTGAGGTTGGCCAAAGAGACACATGAGACTAAATGGGAAGGCACTGTGATTCAAATTTACCAGGACCTCACGGTGGATCGGGCAAAAAGGAGAGCTGCCTTCAATAAAGCAAACGTGGCACTGTATAAGAGAAGTATGCTTCGGGGTGGTCTACCCGTCGAAGTTGAGGATCACACGCAATGGGAGAGGCCATTATTTCAAGACGGCGGAGGAGGCAGAGGCGTTTGTTCAGGCAGAAGGACTGGCATTTGACTGACCATGGTGGACAGGAGACATTGGTGTAGGTGGTGGGTTGGGGACTAATGTTTTGATAAATTAGTATGTTTTGTTTGCCTCGCTGTTCCAATGCCCTTAGTTTCTTGGTGGATAGCTGGGGAAGGGGTAAGAGTTCAGGGACTGGTCTTTGGTGGGGGCTTTGGTTTTTTCAGGTGGCAGGGATGATGGGTGGGGTGGAGAGGTTTTGATCTCTTTGTTTGGATGGGGGGGGGGGTACTCTGGTGGAGGGGTGCCCAAGCTAGCAAGTAAGCTTTGGTTAGCTAATGAATGGGAGCGGAGTAGGAGCTTCGGTCCGCCGAACATGTTCAGGTAGGTTTCGGTGAGCCGTGGAGGTGCAATTCGTGGGGGGGGGTTGAAGCGGTTTCGAGAGGAACTGGTAGGGGGATTTCTGGGAAGGGGGGATGGGTTAGTTTGCTGACGGTGACTGGGGGGGGGGGTGCAGAAAGAGTGGCTGGACCGCCCATTGGGTGGGGTAAGGTACCACCTTGTATGGGCCCCAGAATGGGGCTGGTTTAGCACAGGGCTAAATCGCTGGCTTTTAAAGCAGACCGATGCAGGCCAGCAGTGTGGGTTCAATTCCCGTACCAGCCTCCCCGAACATGCGCCGGAATGTGGCGACTAGGGGCTTTTCACAGTAACTTCATTTGAAGCCTACTTGTGACAATAAGCGATTTTTAAATTTCATGTTGAAATATTGAGGGGGGTGGGAACATTGTCCAGAAGGATAATAGCAGAGAGAGGAAGGGGGGTTGAGAGCCCCTTGATCCTGTTGGTGACATGGAATGTCCGGGGTTAGGAGGGCTGGCGAAACGGGCAAGGGTTTTTGCACACTTGAAGACTTTGTAAGCCAATGTGGTGCTGCTGCAGGAGGCCCACTTGTAAGTGAAGGACCAGTTAAGGCTCCGTAAAAATTGGGCAAGTCGGGTGTTCCATTCATGCTTTGCTAGTGGGGCGCGGGGCCTGGCAGTTCTGATAAACAAAAGAATCCCGTTCCAGATGGAGACGGTGGTGGAAGATTGGGCAGGGGAGAGAAGAGATATGTGATAGTGATGGGAGTGCTGGTGGGTAAATCGGTGGTTTTGGTGAATGTTTACACACCAAATTAGGATGATGTAGGCTTTATAAGAGGATGGTGTCAGCGATCCCGGGCATGGACAACACACCAGTTGATTCTCCGGGCGTACCTGAATACGGCCTTGAACCTGAAAGAGTATTACTCGAGGTCAAAGTTGTGGGAGGGCTCTGTTGCCAGGGGTAATGAAAGCCGAGTGCTCTGCAATTGGAATGTCCGACAATGCTCTGCACCTGGAGGATGGTTTTGGAGAGGGGGCTGGCTCGACGGCCGGCGTGGAGTTTGGATGTGGGCCAAGGTGTTGGATGATTATGTACAGTTCAACAAGAATGGGGAAGTTTCATCCTCAGTGTTGTGGGAAGCCCCGAAGGTGGCAGTGAGAGGGGAGGCGATTGCTTCTAAGGTGCAGATGGATAGGAAGTGAGGGAGGAATGCCAGCGGTTACTGGATGAGATATTGGAGGTGGATGGGAAGTATTTGGAGGACACTACCCCACAGTTTTTGGCGAAGGAAGCTGTTGCAGGCACATTTTTACATGGTGTCCATGTATAAAGTGGCACAGCAGTTGAGAAGGATTGGGAGGTGGGGGGGAGGAAGTCTATGAGTATGGGGAGAAGACCAGCTGGCTGCTGGCATGCCAGTTGAGGCGGCAGGTGGCATCCCAGGAAATTATTCAGATACTGGAGAGGGGGTGAGTTGGTTTCAGTTCCGGAGAAGGTGAATAGAGTGTTTGAGGCATTATATAAGAGTAAAAAACTTAAGGGATTGGAGTGTCCAAGGGTGGAGGAGAACCAAGAGGAATTGGGGGAACCACTGGGGGCACAGGAAATCAGGAAGGCAATTAGAAACTGGAAGGGTTCCCGGTGGAGTTTTATAAAAAGTTTACGGATAGGTTTATCTCGCTGCTGGTGGAAGTATTTGAGAATGCGATGGTTTGGGGAGTTCTCCCAGAAACGGTGGGTCAGGTTTCCATTTCGCTCCTGAAGAAGGACAGGGACCCAGTGGAATGTGGGTCACACCGACCCATCTCATTGTTGACCGTGGACGCAAAGATTTTAGCGAAGGTGTTGCCGCCTAGGTTGGAGGATTGTCTCCCGCAGGTCATTGGGGAGGATCAGACGGGATGTCTGAAGAATACACCATTGTCTTCCAATGTGCGGCGCCTGTTGAATGTGGTCTTGTCTCAGGCAGAGGGGGATGAGCAGGAAGTGACTGCGGTGCAGGAGTGATTTAGGATAGAGCCGAAGTTTGTGTCGGGAATTAGGTTATTGTACCAGGAGCCAAAGGCTAGTGTCCAGACAAATAATTTAAGCTCGAGCTGCTTCCGACTGCATCGGGGAATGAGGGAGGGGTGCCCCATGTCCCCTCTCCTATTCGGTCAAGATGAATATCTTGCCACTGTTCTTTTTCCAGTTTCAATACCTGCCAGTGTTTCTACCAACAGCATTCTTTGTAGGGGTGAAAAGCATGATTTTGTCGTTTATATGAGCAGGGACGGTGGCAAGGATCTGAAGAGTGGTTTGGTCTTAGAGGGACCTGCAGTCAGGGGGGTTGTGGCTGTTGAATCTGCTTTGCTACTATTGCATGACAAATGCGGAGAAGGTTGGTTGGAGAACATCAGGAGTCACAGTGTGGCCCCGCTCCCACTCTCCCCAAGGAGGTGGTGGTGGCTATGCTCAAAATATAGAGGCAATTGCTTTTTTAAAAATATATATTTTTTATTCTCCTCCTTTTTCACATTTTCTCCCACATCAACAACAACGATCCCATCCTCCCACCAAACCCCAAACATTAGCCCGCATGTTCACATAAACAAATAACAAAAAGGAATCAGGAATCACCCACAGTCACCATTAACACACACAACCCCCCTCCCCCAACCCTCCCACCCACCCACCCCAATTAATGTTCGTGTTATCCAGTTCTTGAAAGTGCATAATGAATAATGCCCATGAATTGTAGAACCCCTCCATCCTTCCCCTCAGTTCAAACTTAACCTTCTCAAGAGTCAAGAATTCCAACAGGTTCCTATGCTCTATCCACCCCCCCCCCGCACTATTCCTTTCCATACCCCCGAACGTCTTAATGCGATGGCCAACGGCTCAATCGCGAGTGCAAACAGCAGCGGAGACATAGGACATCCCTGCCGAGTCTCACGGTGGAGAGAAAAGTATCTCGAGCTGATGTTGTTTGTGCGGACACTCACCCTCGGCTCCTTATATAGTAACTTTACCCAGTTCACAAATCTTGGTCCAATCCCAAACTGCCCCAGAACTGCCATCAAGTACCCCCATTCTACCCGGTCAAACGCCTTCTCAGCGTCCAATGCCACAACCACCTCGGTTTCCTTCCCCTCTGCCGGTGCCATAACGACATTCAATACCCTTCTAACGTTTGAAAAGCGCTGCCTCCCTCTCACAAACCCCGTCTGATCTTCACCTATCACCTTCGTGAGGCACTCCTCCAGCCTACCCGCCAGTACCTTCGCCAATACTTTTGCGACCACATTCAAAAGCGATATGGGCCTATATGACCCACACTCCATCAGGTCCTTATCTTTTTTTAAGCAACAGGGAAATCAATGCCTGCCCCAAAGTTTGTGGCAACACCCCCTTCCCTATCGCCTCTTCAAACATCCCCACCATCAGGGGTGCCAGCTTATCCTTGAAATTTTTAAATAATATTCCATCCGGCCCTGCCGCCTTCCCCGACTGCATCCTCCCAATCGCATCTTTTATCTCCTGCTCCACTATCGCTCCTTCTAATGTAGCTCTGTCCCCCTCCCCTAACCTCGGGTACTCCAGCCCATCTAGAAATTCCTGCACCTCCCGGTCTCCCCAGGTGGCTCGGACCTGTATAACCTCTCCTAAAATTCCTCAAAGACCTTGTTAATCAGATCCAGAGCCACCATCAACGTCCCTGCCCTGGCCCTCACCTGAACAATTTCCCTTACCGCTGCCTCCCTCCGGAGCTGACTTGCTTATCTCCAGCTCATACACTGCACTCCTTGCTCGTCTCAGTTGGCGCACCGCCTTCCTGGTAAATAGTAGGCCAAAGTTGGCCTGTATTCCTTCCTCTTTTCCAACTTCGCTGGGTCCCCATCTTCTGCATAACTCCTATCTACCTCCAACATCTCGTCTATTACCCTCTGCCGCTCCAACCTATCCTCTTTGTCCACCCTGGCCTTAAACAAGATCATCTAACTCCTCACCACCGCCTTTAGAGCCTCCCAGACAACTGCCTTCGACACCTCATCCGTACAGTTGAAACCTACATATTCCTCAATTACCTATTCAATTTTGTCACAGAACCCTTGGTCCCCCAAAAGTCCCACATCTAATTTCCACCCCGGCCTCTGCACTACCCCATTCTCCAGTACCATATCCACCCAATGCGGAGCATGATCTGATACTGCAATTGCCGAGTATTCCGACCCCTTAACTCCAGCCAGCAAAGCCTTCCCCACCACGAAAAAGTCGATCCGCAAGTATACCTTATGGGCCGCTGAGAAAAACGAATACTCCCGTTCTCTTGGGTGCAGAAACCTACAAGGGTCCACCCCTCCCAGTTACACCATTAGCCCAGCCAACGCCTTCGCCCCCCCTGATGGGACCAGCGAGCGCGGCCGTGACCTGTCCAACCTTGGCTCCTGTACCAAGTTCCAGACCCCCCACTATCAGTTTGTGTGTGTCCAAGTCGGGTATGGCCCCAAACACCTTCTTTGCGAATCCCACATCGTCCCAATTGGGACCGTATACACTTAACAGGGCCACTCCCCTCCCCTCCAGCGCACGTCACAATCACATATCTGCCACCACCTTCTCCATCTGGAAACGTATTCTTTTGCTGATCATTACCGCTACCCCTTGAGCACTTCTGTCAAATCCAGAGTGAAACACCTGACTAACCCAGCCCTTTTTACCTTTTTAAGTCTCACTAGGTCCTTCACCCTCAAGTGAGTCTCCTGCAGCATTGCTACATCGGCTTTCAAACTTTTAAGATGCGCAAGCACACTTGACCAGACCTCCTAACCCCCTCACGTTCCACGTGACTATCCTAACTGGGGGTCTCTTCCTCTTCCCCCCCCCCTCCGCACCCTTCTTATCCACCATCATCATACTACCGGGCCCTATCCCATGAGCCTGACCACCCCTATCCATTATTAACATCAAACCCCTTCCCCCCCTCCCAAAACCCCCCCTATATTTCCTCTCGAATAAACATCTCCCAGCATCGATCCCTCCCCCCCCTTGCTCACCTCGTAGGCCCATCAAAACCTGCTAACCAGGCTCCAACATCCACAGCCCTCCTTTCACCTCACCTCCGTTCACTAGCCAACTTTAGTTAGCTAGCGCGGGTGGCTCCCCCCGCCAAGATATACCGTCCCCTCCCACCCAGTCCCAGAGAAAGAAAAAACAAAAACAACAATCCAACCCGTACAATTCACTAAAATAAGATATAACCGTCGCAACACTGAATGCCAATCAACCCAACCAATAACTTGAACTCTGTAACAATGTGAAGTGAAGTAAATTACAATACAGGTCAATGAAAAGAAAGTTATAGCATTTATACATTTTCCAGCTCCCCAATCACAGTCCACAGTCTCTCTTCCAGCACCGTTCCTCACATCTGCCCCCAAGCCTTCTGCCCTAAAAACGCCTCAGCCGCCTCCGCTTTCTCAAAATAAAAGTCTTTGGTGTTATACGTCACCCTCAGCTTCGCCGGGTAAACCATACCAAATCGCACCCCCTTGTTGTACAGTGCCGCCTTCACTCGCCCGAACACTGCTCGTCTTTTTGCCAACTCCACCATCAAGCCCTGGTAGACCCGAACTCTAGAACCTCGCACTTCTGCTTCACCCAGCTGAACAACTTCTCCTTCATGCAGTACTTATGGAAGCAGATAATTACTGCTCTTGGCGGCTCATTCACTTTGGGCTTCGGCCTTAATGACCGATGAGTTTGGTCCAGCTCGTACCGGGAGGGATTCTCACCCTCCCCCATCAACTCCGCCAACCCCTTACCGAAGTACTCTGTTGGCCTTGGGCTTCTGTCCCTTCAGGCAAGCCACAATTCTCAGTTTGTGCTGCCTCGAGCGGTTCTCCAAGTCCTCAAGCTTTGCTCGGAGTCCTCTGTTGACCTCCACCACCCTCCACAGCTCATCCCCCATCGAGGTGAGCTGGTCGCTGTGCTGCGACTCGGCCTCCTCCACTTCCTTCATTTCTCGCCCTGCTCTCTCACCTCGGCTGATGTTTTGCCACAGCTACCCTCACCGGGACGATTGCCTCCTCCACCAATGACTTCAATGCAACCGTCTTCTCCTTCCTCAAAGCCTCCCTGTGCCTCGCAAACTGCTTTTCCAGCTCCACAACCATCACCTCGGGCATCTTCTCCACCATAAGCACTGCGGCCCCACCATGCGGTCCGGCATCCGCCATCTTGTCAGCACTTTTGCTGGTCCTCTCATTCAACGGCGAGCCCGCGTTTCCTCCCTTCTTTGACGCTGCTTTTCGCATCCTTTAACAACTAATCATTTTTCCTTTCTCCCCTTCTTTCCTTTTTCAATCTTTTTTTTTAATAAGAAAAGAAACAAAAAATTCTTCCTTCAAGAAAAAACTTTCACAGACTTTCTTTAAAACTGCTTTCTCTTTTTTTTTTGTATTCCTCAAGAATTCCCCTGGGACCGGATTTCAGTTTTCTTAGAACATTCTAGGCGGGAGCCACCCGATGTGGAACATCTCACCTACATCGCGCCCTGGCTTCGGGCCTTCCGCCTCGTCCTCCGTTTAGCTCCGCCCCCGCTGCTCTAACCACCGCGCGCGCTGGCCCGACGCCTCAGCTCCAGCCGCCCAACCCCCACGCGGGGTTCCTCGCCGGTTTTTAAACCAGCCCCGCTTGACGTCCGCAAACGCCACCGGAAGTCACAGAGGCAATTACGGCACCACTTTAAAGCGGGGAGAGGGGTCTGGAGGATACCATGGGCTGAATTCTCCGTTTCTGAGACTAAATGTTGATGTCAACGGAGATTCCGTGGAGTTTTATGACAGAAAAATCGCGCCGCACCTCGATCGATTCCGCTATCATGGAGGGGCTAGCACTGGTGCTGCATGGAACACACTCGATTCCACTGAAAAATGGTGTGGATACGCCGGGTCCATGATCGATGCTCAAGAGGCTGACAAGCTACAGCTGCACATACACATTACACTCTCTACGCACACTTATCCCAACTAAAAAGATGGCACTGGTTGTGCTGGAGTACGCCCATGTCATGATATCCATATTAACATATCATGGTGCAATCACACACACACACTGCTGGACAGGTCGACGGACCAATCAACACACACGCAACATCACAGCCAATCACCAGTGAGAGCACACGTGCTATAAAACAGGGAACACCAAAGTTCCCGCTGATTCCACCAGGAGATAGCTCAGAGCACAGAGCCCCCAGCATGCCACTCAGACATACACCATGTGCTGAGTGCCTCTCTAAGATAGTGCTAGGGCTGGGTCCACAGGTTAACTGGTGAAGTAAGAACCACAGCCAGAAGTTAACAGTTGTTATTATACGGAATAATAAAACAAGAGTTGTACAAACTACAACCGTGTTGGTTCGTTTGTATATCGGAACACCCAACACGACAGCCCATACAGCTGATGGGTCAACCGGGGCCAGAGGGCTCCTCAGGGGGTGCCCTGGGGGGGGGGGGGGGTGGGGGGGGGAACACCTATATGGCCCATTGTACCAGGTTCAAAGTGGGCTATTAGCGGTGTGCACAGCTGCATGGCTGCCTTACCGGCTGCGGCAATGGTGCTCCATGTCCATCCACCCTGACCCCACAGCCCACCTCCTGGCCACCCCCACTACTCTCCCCAGCCCTGGCAGAAGCCCCCCAGCCAGCGGCATGACTGTCAGCAAACTATGACGATGTTGGACACCTTCCGTACCCTCTATCTCTCCCTCAGCTGTTGAGGTGCTCGCAGAAAAATACTTTTCACTGTACCTCGGTACACATGACAATAAACAAATCCAATCCAATCCAATCCAAGCAGCCACTATGCCGGTTTCACAATTTTTAAAAACACAAGTGAACCACGTCGTTGGGAGTCGGAGAATCGCGGAGGCCCTGGAGAATACCAGGTCGGGCCCGCTAATGATATGCAAATGGTGCCTACTGTACGTGCAGAGTGATGCCGTTTGAGGTAACGGAAAATCGCAATTTGGCATCAAATCGGCGCCTGGCGGAGGAAGCTATTCTCCGCCAAATCGCATTTCCTGATTTCAGCGTCGGCTAACGGAGAATCCTGCCCCATATGTTTGAGCTGGCTAGGGTGGACGCCAGGTTTAGGGGATGGGAGGATAAAGGGGTGTTAGTAAGTGGGTGTCAGTAATGGTGGATTTGTTCCTAGATTGGCGGTTTGCGAGTTTGGGGGTGTTAATGGAGAAGTACGGCCCTGCGCAATCGGACGCGTTCAGGTACTTGCGAGTCCAGAACTTTGCGAGGAAGGATTATTTGAGTTTTCTGGTTGCGCCGCCCACATTGTTGGTGGAGAGGAAACTGTCGATGGCCAGGTTGGAGCAGGGCAAACTTCAGGTATCTATGGGAGGCTGCTGGCGGAGGACGGGGTCTCGCTGGAGGGGGTTAAGGCAAAATGGGAAGAGGAGCTGGGGGTTGAAGTGGAGCAGGGGGTGTGGTGTGAGACCTTAAGGAGCGTGAATGCCACTTCATCGTGTGCGAGGTTCAGGCTCATCCAATTGAAGGTGGTGTATTGGGCACACTTAACGAGGGCAAGGATGAGTCGAGTGTTTGAGGGAATAAAAGATAAGTGCAAGTGGTGTGGGAGGGTCCCAGCGAATCACATACATATGTTCTGGGCGTGTCGTAAGCTAGCAAACTTTTGGGGCTCTTTCTTCAGCACCATGTCGCCGATTTTAGGCAGTGAGCTGGAGCCGGGTCCCCAAGAGGACATATTCAGGGTGTCAGAGCTGCTGGAGCTGTCGGCAGGAGCAGGGGCAGATGTTTTAGCCTTCACCTCGCTGATTGCTCGCAGGCAGATTCTGGAGGTCAGCTTCTCCACCCAGTGCCTCAATGTGGCTGGGGAACCTCCCGGAATGTTTGTATTTGGAGAAAGTTAAATACACGCTGAGGGGGTTGATTGGGAGGTTCTATGTAAGATGGCAACCATTTGTTATGTACTTTAAAGAGCTGATCACTATAAGCTGTTAGGGGGAGGGAGCAGGGGGTTTGTGGGGCTGTTCTTGCTTTTGTGTTATGTTTTTGAATTTGTATATAAATTTTTAAAAGTTCAATAAAAACTTTTGACAAAAAAAAATGTCAGCACCAACCTTTAACCCCAAAACCGTCACCTGTGACTCTACTAACTCCAGACACTATTCAGAATCTTTCCTGGTGGGCCTCCCATTATCAACCTTTGTCAACATCAGTAGGTCCAAAGTAACGTGCCCATATCCCATAGAAATCCTGCTCACTGATTAACCTCCCCTCAGTGAAATTCAGTCGACCCTGGTCTCCCAATGCCTCTAGTTTAAAATTGTGTTCTTCCTATGGCCTTGCACACTCCCCATTTTGTAACTTTATCCAGTTATACAAACCCCAAAACTGGTTTTTCAGTTGTGGGTGCTTGTGTAACTCTTCCCCTTTATCCCTGTTTGTAGCCATGTCTTCAAACATCTGGATCTAATGTACCGGAATTCCAATTCTATCAGCTCTGCCTCTCTCTCACCCTCTCCTTCATGAAAACTTTCCTCTTTGACCAAGCTCCCAACAGTCCACTGCCTCTCCATAATGGCATTACCCAATTCCCCTTCCATTAATGTCAAGTGCATTGGGGCATTGCTCTGCATTAAAAATATTATGTAATTGTAAGTTGTTGCGGCGGCACGGTGGCGCAGTGGTTAGCACTGCTGCCTATGGTGCTGAGGACCCAGGTTCGATCCCGGCCCTGGGTCATTGTCCATGTGGAGTTTGCACATTTTCCCCGTGTTTGTGTGGGTTTCACCCCCACAACCCAAAGATGTGCAGGGTAGGTAGGATTGGCCAAGCTAAATTGCCCTTAATTGGAACAAAAAAATTGGGTACACTTAAAATCTTTTTAAAAAGTAATTGCAAGTTGTTGTCAGTCCTTCAACAAAAATGATAATAGAAAGCAATTGAACTTATTAAAAATTGTATTCATTCATGGGTTGTGGGAATGCTGGCTAGGCCAGCATTTATTGCTCATCCCTAGTTGTACTCGAGAAGGTGGTGGTGAGCTGCCTTCTTGAACTGCTGTAATCCGTATGCAGTAGGAACACTCACAGTGTTGTTAGGAACGGAGTCCTGGGATTTTGACTCAGCGAGAATGAAGGAACAATGCATATTTCCAGGGTGGTGTGTGGATTGCTGAGGAACGTGCCCATGATGGTGTTCCCAGTCACCTGCTACTCTAGTCCTTCTAGGTGGTAGCAGGTTTAGAAGGTCCTGTTGAAGGAGCCTCGCTGAGTTACTGCAACGCGTCTTGCAGATGGTACACACTGCTGTCACTGTGCATTGGTGGTGGATGGGGTGCCAATCAAGTGGGCTTTGCCCTCGATGATGTCAAGCTTCTTGAAAGTCTTTGGAGCTGTACCCATCCAGGCAAGTGGAGAGTACCATCACACTCCTTGCAGATGGTTGAGAGGCTGTGGGAAGTCAGGAGTTACTCTCCATAGAATTCCCAGCCCCTACTCCAGTAGCCACAGTATTTATATAGCTGCTCCAGTTCAGTTTCTGATCAATGGTACTCCCGAGATCTTGATAGTAGGGGATTCAGCAATGGTAAGGCAGTTGAATGTCAAGGGGTGATGGTTAACTATTATTAACCAATAGAAAGATGAGAAACAGCAGCAAAAGACGAAAACTGTCAAGTTTTGGATAAATTGGTCAATTATTGGACATGTACTTTGTTAGTGGATCCTCGGAATCCCTGAACAACAACACACTTGCAACCACTATACTTTATTTATATTTGTACAAACGTTATGAGTTGGCAGTAGAAATGTTACATTCGCAACCCTCATACTAATGCTCCACACCTCAGTACAAACACTGAAATTCTATCTTCCTTCTTCCGACACCCCTAAAATGTTTCTCTCAAAGAGGTGACTCTCACTGTATTCTACCAGGCTCATGCAAAGCTGTGCACCTATTTGGTTCAATTAGATATTGGGCAATGGATTCACATTGAACAGTGTTAGGTGTGGTGGCTTCTGTAAAATTATGATTTTTAAGTTAAAAAAACGCACAAAGATTAAGATGTGAAGGGTTGCAACATAAACCTGTTTTATTTTAACTTTGTGACTTTTCTTTATCACTAAAATGTCAATGCCACACTGCAACAATACAACCTGCATCAGCGACACCTTGAGGCAGAATTTGTAAAAGAACATTAAAAATTGTGCTGGAACCGCACATGTGGCTCTGAATCAGAAGGCTCTGGTTTTGAGCCTGATACACGATCAATTACACAAAGACGAGAGTTGGATGCATTCGAGGCTTTATTACATTAAGATGTGTGGCCTCCTACAGCAGCTGGCGAAATGGCTGCTGTACGAGGAGCACAAATATTTATACTCCGCCTACTGGGCAGAGCCAGCAGGCAGGGAACTACACCCGTACCTGTAGTACAGTGCCTTACCACAAAGCACCTAATATATACATCAGTGGTGACTACCACATTCATCCCCTGTTAAAATTGAGTCCGGTGGGGGTGGTGAAGAACTATGGGCAGGATTCTCCACTCCCGCGCCGAAGTGCCTACGCCGTCGTGAACGGCGTCGAGGTTCACGATGGCGCGAAACGTCCCCTATCCCGACCGATTCAGGGCCTGATAATGGGCTAGGATCGGGGCTGCGCCATCTACACGCGCCAGGCCTTGTCGCCGCATAAAGGTGGTGCCGCATAAATGACGCGGCCGGCGCCGCATAACTGGCATCACCCGCGCATGCGTGGTTGCCGTCCTCTCCGATTCCGCCCCGCAAGAAGATGGCGGACGGATCTTGCGGGGCCACGGAAGGAAGGAGGTCCTCCTTCAGAGAGGACGGCCCGACGATCGGTGCCCACCGATCGTCGGGCCATCCCACATTTGAGGTACCCCCCCGGTGCAGGATCCCCCCTCCACCCCCCCCCCGCAGGCCGCCCCCACCCAGCGTTCCCACGCTTTTCCCGACGGCAGCGACCAGGTGTGGACGGCGCCAGGGGGGAACCCGCCATTTTGGCCTGGCCGCTCGGCCCATCCGGGCCTGAGAATAGCGGGGGTGCCGGAGAATCGCCATTTTGGGTGTCTCCGGCGATTCTCCTGCCTGCGGCCCGCGGAACTAAACGGAGCCGTTCCCGCCGCTTGGGAGAATCGGGGGAGGGCGTCGGACCGGCGTCCCGGGAAATTTTGGCGGCCCAGGCGATTCTCCCAACCGGCGCGGGAGTCGAGAATCTCGCCCTATATACAAGTGGATGTTTTAAAGTACAGGAAAAAATTGAGTCCAGCGGGGGTGGAGGAGAGTTATACAGAAGGATGATGTTTTGTTTTGTTTTTATCAAGTTACGGGTTCAGTCGGTCCGGAGCCTTGATCTGCCGTTGGGAGCGCTGCAGTGATGGCGGCGATCCGGCGTCGGTCTGGTCTTCGGTGACTCCGGGAGCATGCCAAAATCCTCTTCATCCTCGGGCATGGGCAGGGGGAGGACAGATTGTCCTGGGGAGAGGGTTGCGGCTGAGTGCGCTGGGGGAGGGGAGGGTGGCGCCGGGCCGGAGGGGGGTGTGTGTGTGAAACCAGCTGGAGCCAGGTCCCTGAGGGAGACTGTATCTTGGCGGCCGTTGGGGTATGCTCTGTAGGCATACTGGGGGTTGGCGTGGAGTAATTGTACCCTCTCAACCAATGGGTCCGCCTTGTGGAGTCGTACGTGCTTATGGAGGAGTAGGGGTCCTGGAGCTGCGAGCCAAGTCGGGAGTGACACCCCGGAGGTGGACTTCTTGGGGAAGACAAAGAGAAGTTCATGGGGTGTGTCATTAGTCGCCGTGCATAGGAGCGACCGAATGGAGTGCAATGCGTCGGAGAGGACCTCCTGCCAGCGGGAGGCCGGGAGAATTCTGGACCGTAGGGCCAGCTGGGCGGCCCTCCAGACCGTCCCATTCTCCCTCTTCACCTGCCCGTTTCCACGGGGGTTATAGCTGACCGTCCTGCTTGAGGCAATATCCTTGTTGAGCAGGAACTGAGACAGCTCATCGCTCATGAATGAGGATCCTCTGTCGCTCTGGACGTAGGCGGGGAAGCCGAACAGAGCGAAGATGGTGTTGAGGGCTTTGATGATGGTGGAAGATGTCATGTCGGGGCATGAGATGGCGAATGGAAATCTGGAATATTCATCGACCACACTGAGGAAGCACGTGTTACGGTCGGTGGAGGGGAGGGGCCCTTTGAAGTCCACACTGAGGCGTTCAAAGGGGCGGGAGGCCTTCACCAGGCGCGCAAGGTCTGGCTGGTAGAATTGCGGTTTACACTCCACGCAGACCTGGCAGTCTCTGGTGATTGCCCTGACTTCCTCGACGGAGTAGGGCAGATTGCGGGCCTTGATGAAGTGGTACAAACGTGTGACTCCCGGGTGACAAAGGTTGTCGTGCAGAGTCCGGAGTCGGTCCACCTGTGCGCTGGCACATGTACCTCGGGATAGGGCATCAGGGGGCTCGTTGAGCTTACTGGGGCGATACAAAATCTCGTAGTTGTAGCTGTAGAGCTCGATTCTCCACCTCAAGATTTTATCGTTCTTGATCTTGCACCGCTGTGTGTTGTTAAACATGAAGGCTACTGACTGTTGGTCAGTGAGGAGAGTAAATCTCCTGCCGGCCAGGTAATGCCTCCAATGCCGCACAGCTTCAAAGATGGCTTTGGCCTCTTTTTCAACGGAGGAATGCCGAATTTCGGAGGCATGAAGGGTATCGTGAAAAGAATGCCACGGGCCTGCCTGCCTGGTTGAGGGTGATGGCTAGAGTGACGTCTGGTGCGTCGCTCTCAACTTGAAATGGTAACGTCTCGTCGACTGCGTGCATTGCGGCCTTGGCGATGTCAGCCTTAATACGGTTGAAGGCCTGGTGAGCCTTGGCCGTTGGGGGAAAAAGAGTGGATTGAATGAGTGGGCGGGCCTTGTCCGCATAATTTGGGACCCACTGGGCGTAGTAAGAAAAGAACCCCAGGCAACGTTTGAGGGCCTTGGAGCAGTGGGGGAGGGGGAGTTCCATGAGGGGGCGCATGCGGTCGGGATCGGGCCCCAGTACTCCATTCTGGACCACATTGCCGAGGATGGCTAAGCGGTTCGTGCTGAACACGCACTTCTCCTTGTTAGAAGTTAGGTTGAGGAGAGTGGCAGTGTGGAGAAATTTGGCAAGGTTGGCGCATGGTCCTGCTGATCGTGGCCGCAGATGGTGACATTGTCTAGGTATGGGAAAGTGGCCCGCAAACCGTACTGGTCAACCATTCTGTCCATCTCCCGTTGGAAGACCGAGACCCCGTTGGTGACGCCAAAGGGAACCCTAAGAAAGTGGTAAAGGCGGCCATCAGCCTCGAAGGCAGTGTATGAGCGGTCCACCTTATGGATGGGGAGCTGGTGGTAGGCTGATTTTAGGTTGACAGTTGAGAAGACCCGGTACTGTGCAATCTGATTGACCATATCAGATATGCGTGGGAGGGGGTACACTTCGAGTTGCGTGTACCTATTGATGGTCTGAATGTAGTCCACGACCATTCTGTGTTTCTCCCCAATTTTCACAACTACCATTTGGGCTCTCCAGGGGCTGTTGCTGGCCTCGATGATGCCTTCCCGAAGCAGTCGCTGGACTTCGGACCTGATGAAGGTCCTGTCCTGGGCGCTGTACCGTCTGCTCCTGGTGGCGACAGGTTTGCAATCTGGGGTTAAGTTTGCAAATAGGAAAGGTGGGTCGACCTTTAGGGTCGCGAGGCCGCACACAATAAGGGGTGGTAGGGGCTCGTCGAATTTCAGAGTTAGGCTTTGGAGGTTGCACTGGAAGTCCAGGCCAAGTAGCAAGGCAGCGCAGAGGTTGGGGAGGACGTAAAGGCGGAAGCTGCTGAACTCCATGCTCTGGACAATGAGAGTGGCTATGTAGTACCACCGGATCGCCACAGAGTGGGACCCGGAGGTCAGGGAGATTCTTTGGTTGGCGGGGTAAACCGCCAGGAAGCAGCGCCTTACTGTATCGGGATGGATGAAGCTCTCAGTGCTCCCGGAGTCCAGCAGGCAGGAGATCTCATGCCCATCGATTTTCACGTTGGTAGAGGCCGTTGCTAGGTTGCGTGGGCGGGACTGTTCAATCGTGACCGAGGCGATGGGGTGCCCGGGGGACATGGATCCTGGTATGATGGCGGCACCCACGGGCCGCACGTGTCGTGGGGGAAACAAGATGGCGGCGTCTGATTGTCCTGGGGAGGACAAGATGGCGGCGCCCACGGGCCGCACGTGGTGGGGTCGAACATGATGGTGGCGCCCACGGGCCGCACGTGGTCCAGGGAGGGGAAGATGGCGGCGCCCACTGGCCATAAGTGGGGGGGGGGGGTCGGAACAATAGCGGCGACTGCTCGGGCCTGGCACACCGCAGCCAAGTGTCCCTTCTTGCCGTAGGGAGCTCCGAGCCGGGCAATATTGTCGGGGGTGTTTTGGCTGCACACAGAAGTAACATTTGGGGCCCCTGGGGTTGGTTGGCAGCCGCGCGGCACAGGCGTGGGGTTGGCGGAGTGGGGTCCCCGATGGGGCGGCCGTCTGCGGAGTCCACGATGCATAGGAGGGGTGGGCCGCGCAGCCGGGGGTGTCGGGCTGGATGTTGCGCGAATCAACCGTCAGAGCGAGCGCTAGCTTTTTGGTTGCCACGAGGTCGAGTGTGGCCCCTTCCAAAGGCGCTGGCGGATGTAATCCGACCCCATCCCCGTAACAAAAGCGTCTCTCATGAGCAAGTTCGAGTGTTCCGTGGCCGTGACGGCCTGACAGTCACAGTCTCTGACTAGGGGAATTAGAGCACGCCAGAAATCTTCCACTGACTCACCAGGAAGTTGACTACGAGTGGAGAGGATTATCATAGAATTTACAGTGCAGAAGGAGGCCATTCGGCCCATCGAGTCTGCACCGGCTCTTGGAAAGAGCACCCTACCCAAGGTCAACACCTCCACACTATCCCCATAACCCAGTAACCCCACCCAACACTAAGGGCAATTTTGGACACTAAGGGCAATTTATCATGGCCAGTCCACCTAACCTGCACATCTTTGGACTGTGGGAGGAAACCGGAGCACCCGGAGGAAACCCACGCACACACGGGGAGGATGTGCAGACTCCGCACAGACAGTGACCCAAGCTGGAATCGAACCTGGGATCCTGGAGCTGTGAAACAATTGTCCTATCCACAAGGCTACTGTGCTGCCCCTGGATGTGTCTGGCGTAGAGCGGGTTCGTCCGCTGAGCGTAGTTTTCCTTCAGTAGAGTCATGGCGTCTTCGTAGGTCGGAGCATCCTGGATAAGTGGAAAGACGTTGGAGCTCAGCCGCATGTAGAGGATCTGAATCTTCTGAACTTCCGGAATTGGGTCTGGTGCAGGCCTGATGTAAGCTTCGAAACAGGCTAGCCAATGTTCAAAGTCCTTTTTGGCGTTGCCTGATTGCGGATCCAGCTGCAGGCGATCCGGCTTGATGCGGAGGTCCATCTTCTGAAAACTTTAGTGTAATAAATTGATGCACGATCAATTGCATAAAGACGAGAGTTGGATGCAATCGAGGCTTTATTACACTAAGATGTGTGGCCTCCTACAGCAGCTGGCGAAATGGCCGCTGTACGTGGAGCACACATATTTATACTCCGCCTACTGAGCGGAGTCAGCAGGCAGGGAACTACCCCCGTACCTGTAGTACAGGGCCTAACCACAAAGCACCTAATATATACATCAGTGGTGACTACCACAGAGCCTCACACCAAAGTGCACACTGAAGCACACATTGTAGTGCAATGCTGAGGAAATGCTGAAATCTCAGATGAAATGTTAAATTCAGGGCCTGAATTTTCAGGATGGCGTGCGGCAAGCACTCACCATCCTCCGAGTCGGCAGGGAATACATCCCGGCTGACTCTAACAGTCCTGCTGTATTTTACATTCAATTAAGTATTCATTGTCAACAGGTGGGACTTCCATAATCAGATAAGCTGACAGCTCTCCAGCCTCACTGGACACCGCACTGCAGTGGTCTGGGCCGAAGTCCCAGGACCGCACTTCAATCAAGTACCAGAGGTCTCAGGGTCGGGAAGGCATATGGGGTGGGCAGGCGATCTGTGCATCAAGGAGTAGGCTGGGGACAAGGGAAGGCCGAATCTCCCAGGTTCCCGAGGAGAGGGAGCCCCAAATCTTAAGGGGCCTTCCAATTGCAGTATAATGTTTTGGCCCAGGTCGTCATCAGTTGCTCTAAAAGTCCTGTAGCATTATTGTGGAAAGGTAGGGAGGTCTCCCAGCACCTTGATCAAAATGCTGCATCAAGCAGTAACATTATAAAACTGAAAAACTGGCCCTTGATTTCACAGCTGTTTTGGGATTCCATTACACTGGAATATGTCGCATATGTGTATTTACTATTTACATATTTGTATCTATGCAAAAGTATTTACTTCAAAAATAAATTTAATGTTATCTACTAACCACCACACGGAACAAAAATGAAAGAAATGAAAAAACTGTCATTTGCAATGCGCACAGAGAAATGCTCCTCCAGAAGAGGCTACTGGAGTAGCTAGGTGAAATGAAGAGGCTATGGACAACCACATTTAAAAAGATAGAAGTGATAAATCCACGTTTCTGACAGGCATTCTGAACTTCAATTAGATTCTAAATGACCCCCACCCACTGTTTATTTAAGAATTGACTGTGGCCTCAACAGATTCCCAGCTGCCGCATAGTGCTGGTAAATGGAATTAGCATGGGATTAAGGATAGTTATTGCTGGGCGCAGACTTGATGGACTGAAGGTCTTTTTCTTCACAACTCTATAATATGACTGTCATGGATGAGTACACATGCATTTCAAGACACAGCAGGCCAGTCTTCATTGAACGGCATATCTGATTTACAGGAGCACAGCTATACAATGTACTAGACTCTGAACTGTGCCGGTACACACACACACACACAGCAATAGTGCACTTTTACAAGTTATGTTGAGAATAGTTTGTAATTCATGTGATTGGCTCAACTTGAAAAACACACAGTAAAGAAAAGGCTTTTCACTCCTGAAGTGTAGTTAGGTGAATTTAATAGCTTAAGCTGTTTACCAGAATCATTGCAAGATTCTTTTTGCAGACAACACTTAAAGATATAAATAAATAGGAAGACCAACACGTCTGCCTCGCCATTTGGTTTCTTGCAGCTCCCTTCCAAATATGGTGCAGGTCTTACGTTATCCATAGCTTGGATTATTTATTTGCAGATATTAACCAGAGGGTTTGAGACAATTACGGTTTAGTTTCAGAACAATCCAATTAAGTCAGGAAATATCGCTTTCGATAGTTTCAGGAGATGGGTAGTGGCATCTCTAGTCTGCAATGTGCCATTTTCAGACAGTGTGGCAGTACATGAATCCACAGAATTCAAGTCAGACAACTTGTGGCAGCCATCTTTTTTGCAGCATTTTATTGTCCCTTTTTAAGAAGAGTCAGTTCCAAGGAATTTCACAATGTGTACAGATTATGTTTAAAAGGTTATGAATATTAGATGCCTTGACTGGGACTGACATAATCCAGAAGGCTGATTTTACTTCCGAGTGATCACCATTTTAGGAATTCAGCTGCTATATTCGGGTTAAGATCGAAAGCTGAGAAGTTTGCTTTGCTCAGTCAATTTTCAAATGATTGGCAGAATTCTTGCCAGTGAGATTGCAACCACTTAAAAAGAAACTTCCTCTATTTTCAGCGCTGCACAAGAAGGAGAGGATGCTGAAAGGAACAAGTTGGGTAATCTATGGGCACTCTAACTTAATGGGCATCTGCAGGAGAGCAGCAATAAATTGGCTGCCAAGTAACACAGACTAGAATAGAAAAGACCATAAAAAGAAACAAAATTAAAGGGCAGGGTGGTGGAGCAGTGGTTAGCCCTGCTGCCTCACGGCGCGAGGTCCAAGTTCGATCCCGGCCCTGGGTCAATGTGCGTGTGGAGTTTGGACATTCTGCCCGTGTCTGCGTGGGTTTCGCCCCCACAACCCAAAGATGTGCAGGGTAGTTGGATTGCCACGCTAAATTGCCCCTTAATTGGAAAAAATTAATTGAGTACTCTAAATTTATGAAAACAAAAAAAGAAACAAAATAACATAAAATGTATACAAGTTTTACAATATATAGAGGCTAATGCTAAGTAATTGGGGAATTGCATTGAATTACAAAGAATTTCTTAAACTTCTAAAAGTGTTGGACAATGAGTTTAGTTCCTGTCTTAAAGTATCAACAGCATTTTTCCATATATAAAAAATATTGAACATGCTTTTTATGCCTTATATTTATATTTGTATCTTAATATTTTCTATATTTCTTTGTACCCTTTCATATACGGTATAATTCCACATTTAATTCACTTTAGCCATTCTTCATATCAGCCAGGCCAATAAAGTGTGAACTGATTATATGCCATAAGGGTAGATGGATGGAGGGCACGGAGCAAGGGAGTCCTTATGGTTAAGCACAATCCTCCTCTCTCCCATTTTCCTCACTCTTTTGTGCAGACGGCAATGGTTAACAATGAGAAGCCTGGCTCATGTTTTAACTTTCCCTGGACTGTGAGCACTTACGCCAATGGTAGCTCTCCAACGCCACATCCACCAAGACGAGCAAGCCCCCTCTCAAACCCTCATCTTTGGATTGACCCTACTGCCTTCTTGGTCTGTGTAGGTCAGTACAACACCAGATACTGGACACTTAACCTCTAATTTTCTATTCAGGATGGATTCAGGGCTGGTTACAAATGGTGGTTAGCAATGCTGCCTCACAGCGGCAGGGTCCCAGGTTTGATTCCCGCCTTGGGTGACTGCTTATATGGAGTTTGCATGCTCTCCCCTTGTCTGTGTGGGTTTCCTCTGGGTGCTCCGGTTTCCTCCCACAGTCCAAACATGTGCAGGTTAGGTGGCCGTGATCAATGCTCAGAGATACGGGGATCAGGCGGTGGAGTGGGCCTAGGTAGTGTGCTCTTTCGCAGAGTTGGTGCAGACCCGATGGGCAAATGGCCTTCTTTTGCACTGTAGGGATTCTATAAATTCTTGATACTGATTAGCAGGAAACAGACTGCACAATATATGATAGGTTGCAACTAATCAGAGGCTTAGAAGTAGTGTTATGAAGCTGTAGTCAAAAACCCATACAGCATAGGAAGAAGCCATTTGGTCCAATGTGTCTGTTCTTGCTCTTTGAAAAAGCTAGGTAATTATTCCTTCTTCTCCACAAGCTTTCCCCATAGCCCCCCAATTCTTTCTTCTAAGTGTATATTCAATTCCCATTTGGAAGTTTTTATTAAATCTGCTTCCACCAACTGTTCAGGCAGTGTATTTCCGATCATTATACACTGCATTAAAAAAGATTCACATCTTTGCCCTGGCTCATTTGTCTCCTCTGTTTAATGACCCTCCTGTCAATGGAAAGAGCAGTGAAAAGCCCAGAGGATCAAAATGTGTTGCAAAATTACACTTGATACGTGAACACCTCAGTTTTTTTTAAAATTATTTAATTTGTTCATGAAATTTCTAATTATATTTTGAGTAATGTTGGCAGACATATGCTGACCAAGTGGTCATAAATGTGCAAGTGCATCCCCAAAAGAATATGAACCATTTTCATTCAATCAATTGCATGGTATCAGCAGTAGTGTCGAATCTGTTGTATTCACAAACCAGAATGTAACCATAAGGGGTCAGAAGATTTACATTCAGATTCTCAGTGTGACTTATTATTCATTTTTAAACCCCCACCCACCCCAAAATACCCAACAGACCATCCTAAAGAAGAAATCATTCTCTTTAGTCGTACCTTAAAGACTTTTATTCCATGCACTTCCCCATTTTACTGTCAATCTTAATTTAATTTCAACAACAACCTATATTTTCATAGTACTTTTAACATAATAAAACATAAGACCATAAGACATAGGAGCAGAATTAGGCTACTCGACCCATCGAGTCTGCTCCGCCATTCAATCCTGGCTGATATTTGTCTCATCCCATTCTCCTGCCTTCTTCCCATAACCCCTGATCCCCTTATTTGATCAAAAACCTATCTATCTCGGTCTTAAAGACACTCAGTAATTTGGCCTGCACAGCCTTCTGCGGCAAAGAGTTCCACAGATTCACCACACCTCTGGCTGAAGAACATCCCAAGGCTCTTCAGAAACGTTATGAAGCAAATTTTGGAAGCCACATCTGGCGATGTGAGGGCAGATGGCCAAAACATTACTCAAAGGCAGATTTTAAGGAGCATCTCTTTTTAAAAATAAATTTAGAGAACCCATATAATTTTTTCCAATTAAGGGGAAATTTAGCGTGGCCAATCCACCTACCCTGCACATCTTTGGGTTGTGGGGGCAAAACCCACGCAAACACGGGGAGAATGTGCAAACTCCACAAGGACAGTGACCCAGAGTCGGGATCGAATCTGGGACCTCGGCATCGTGAGGCAGCAATGCTAACCACTGCGCCACCGTGCTGCCCCTTTAAGGAGCATCTTGAAGAAAGAAAAAGAAACAAAGAGTCAAAGACGTTTAGGAAGAAAATTCCAGAGCTTTGGTCCTAAGGCCCAGCAGGCATTGGTGGAGTAATTAAGATTGGGGTTACTCAAGAGACCAGAATGAGTGGAGCTATCTTGGAGTTGTAGCTCTGGAAAAGGCTACAGAGACATGATGGGGTGAGGACATGGAGATAGTTGAAAGCAAGAATGAGATTTTTAATATCATTCTTAATAGCATTGTTTGACATAGGTTACCGGGCTCATGGGGAATGGGGACTTGGAGCGATAAGAATGTGGGCAGAGATTTGGACGATGTCGGAGGCTAGCCAAATGTACATTGGAGTAGCTAAGTCTGGAGGTAGCAAAGGCATGGGTGAGGGTTTGAGAGGATGCGCCAAGTCAGGGGCGAAGTTAACAGAGGTCGTGATAGACAGTCCCAGTGATAGCATGGATGCATGTATGGAAACTCAACTCGATTCAATTCTGTAAACCAATCTGTAAACAGACCGGTTTAGCCTTTGTAAATTAGCAGGCAGAGGGGTGAAGTCAGTAGCTGGAGAATGGAGTCTGTCACAGGGATCCCGTACCAGTCTCCGCGAACAGGTGCCGGAATGTGGCGACTAGAGGCTTTTCACAGTAACTTCATTTGAAGCCTACTTGTGACAATAAGCGATTTTCATTTTCATTCATTTCATAATGGCTCCAGCCTTCTCAATATTTAATTGGAGGACATTTCTGCTCATCCAGCAGGGGATGCTGGACAAGCAGAGTGATTTGGCAACATTGAAAGATTGAAGAAAGGAATGGTGATGTAGAGTTGTACATCATCAATATATCTGTGAAAGCTAAACATTATGCTTTTGAATGATGTTGCTGTGGGGCAACATCTGGTTGAGAATTAGGAGGGGACAAATGATCAATCTTTCTTTAATTAGTAAATGGCAAGTACTCAGACACTTATTGAACAATGTACCCAAATGCCCATGTTCTAGTTCATCCAATTCCTACCCAAACTATTCTGCATAACAAGCCTCACAATGTCCTGTGTTATGCATAACTACCAAATAATCCACCCGAAAGAGAATTGCAGGGATCTATTTTTGTCACCCTCCCTGAACTAGGTGATCTGGGACGTCATTCTCCGACCCCCCAGCGGGTCGGAGAATGGCCGTTGGCCGCCGTTAATCCCGCCCCCGCCGGTTGCCGAAGTCTCCGAAGGGAGAAAAGTCGGCGGGGCGTTAATGGCGCCGCTGCCGCGGAGAATGGCACGGGTCTGCGCAAGGCAGCCGATTTTCGGCCTGCCGATATTCTCCCTTCCGGATGGTCCTAAGTCCCGTCGACGTGATGACCGTTCACGTCGACATAAATCAATCCTCCTTTTCATCGGCGTGAACCTGTGCTCCAGGTTCACGCCGACCAGCGTGGAGGTGAGTGACGGCCTGGGGGGTTGGCCGCTGGGCAGGTGATGGCGTGGCCGCAGTCTGAATGTGTGGGGAGAGGTGTGTCTCGGGTTGTGTGTGTGTGTGTGCGGCGGGGGGGGGGGGTGGTTAGAGTGGGCTGGGCTCCGGGGGAGTGCCAGGAGGGGGGTCCATGCCGGGGAGGAGGATGGGGGGTCCGTGCCAGGGAGGAGGTTGGGGTCCGTGCCGGGGAGGAGGATGGGGGATCCGTGCTGGGGAGGGGGATGGGGGGTCCGTGCCAGGGAGGAGGTTGGGGTCTGTGCCGGGGAGGGGGATGGAGGGTCCGTGCCGGGGAGGAGGATGGGGGGGTCCGTGCTGGGGAGGGGGATGGGGGGTCCGTGCCGGGGAGGGGGATTGGGGGGTCCGTGCCGGGTAGGTGGATGGGGGGTCCGTTACGGGGGAGGAGGATTGGAGGTTGGGGTCCGTGCCGGGGAGGGGGATGGGAGGGGGTCCGTGCCGGGGAGGAGGTTGGGGTCCGTGCCAGGGAGGGGGATGGGGGGTCCGTGCCGGGGAGGGGGATGGGGGGTCCGTGCCGGGGAGGGGGATGGGGGGTCCGTGCCGGGGAGGGGGATGGGGGGTCCGTACCGGGGAGGAGGATGGGAGGTTGGGGTCCGTGCCGGGGAGGGGGATGGGGGGGGGGGGTCCGTGCCGGGGAGGAGGTTGGGGTCCGTGACAGGGAGGGGGATGGGGGGGGGGTCAGTGCCGGGGAGGGGGATGGGGGATCTGTGCCGGGGAGGAGGATGGGGGGTCCGTGCCGGGGAGGGGTTGGGGGGGGGGCCCGTGCCGGGGAGGGGGATGGGGGGGGTCCGTGCCGTGGAGGGGGATGGGGGGTCCGTGCCGGGGAGGAGGTTGGGGTCCGTGCCGGGGAGGGGGATGGGGGGTCCGTGCCGGGGAGGAGGATGGGGGGTCCGTGCCGGGGAGGAGGTTGGGATCCGTGCCGGGGAGGAGGTTGGGATCCGTGCCGGGGAGGGGGTTGGGGGGTCCGTGCCGGGGAGGAGGATGGGGGGGTCCGTGCTGGGGAGAGGGATGGGGGGGTCCGTGCCGGGGAGGGGGATGGGGGGGTCTGTGCCGGGGAGGAGGATGGGAGGTTGGGGTCCGTGCCGGGGAGGGGGATGGGGGGTCCGTGCCGGGGAGGAGGTTGGGGTCCGTGCCGGGGAGGGGGATGGGGGGTCCGTGCCGGGGAGGGGGATGGGGGGGTCCGTGCCGGGGAGGGTGATGGGGGGTCTGTGCCGGGGAGGAGGATGGGAGGTTGGGGTCCGTGCCGGGGAGGGGGATGGGGGTCTGTGCCGGGGAGGAGGATGGGGGGCAAGTGAGTTGGTCCACCTGGCCAGGTGCCAGCCTCCAACAGTTGGAACCATGCGGTCCATGCCACCTGGCTGGGGGGGAAGGAGGGGATATGGGCAATGATGCCATGTCGTCGTTCCCCCCCCCCCCCCCCCCCCCCAACCAGGCCGTCATGTTTTCCGATCATCCAGCGATGTTGGCCGCCGTGGCGGCAGCCGCTAATGTCCATGTTGCCCTGGATGAGGAGGAGGAGCGTGCCAGAGAGGCGGCGCAGGCTGCCGCAGAGGGGCAGGCGGCAGCCGCCCAGGCTGGAGGGACACCTGACCGACAGGACGAGGAGGGGGAGGAGGACGTCGCGGCCCCACGGCAACGGAGGCACCCGAGGGCGCCCCGTGTGTACCAGCCCCGGCAGTCATACCAGGACCTCACGGGCCGGGAGTGCAGGAGGAGACTCCGGATGAGGCGAGAAACCGTGGCACACATCTGCCACCTGCTGGCACACCTGTCACCGCGTGGCACTGGCGGGGGACACCCTCTCCCCGTGTCCGCCAAGGTTACGGTTGCCCTGAACTTTTATGCAACGGGGTCATTCCAGGCACCGAGTGGGGACCTGTCCGGCATATCGCAGACATCGGTGCATCGGTGCATCCGGGCAGTGACAGATGCCCTATATGCCATGGTGCACCGCTACATCCGCCTACCTGTGGACCGGGCCAGCCAAGATGCCCGGGCCGTGGGCTTCTCTGCTGTGGCCGGGTTCCCCATGGTCCAGGGCGCGATCGATGGGATGCACGTCGCCGTGCGGCCACCTGCAGATAACAGGGCCCTGTTCACCAATAGGAAGGGGACCTATTCGATGAACATACAGGTGGTCTGCGACCACCGCATGATGATCCTGCACGTCTGCGCCCGTTACCCAGGCAGTGTACATGACTCATACGTGTTGTCGCGGTCATCCATCCCCGGCATGTACGAGGGACGCCATCTCCGGCTGAGGGGCTGGTTGCTGGGCGACAGGGGCTACCCATTGCGATCGTGGCTGATGACGCCTGTACGGAGACCACGCAATGAGGCGGAGAACCGTTACAATGATGCCCATGTAGCGACAAGGGGAGAGATAGAGAGGTGCTTTGGCGTGCTGAAGATGCGTTTCAGGTGCCTGGACCTCTCTGGGGGCGCCCTCCAGTATCGGTCAGATGGGGTCGGTCGCATCATTGTGGTGTGCTGCGTCCTGCACAACATAGCCCAACAGAGGGGCGATGTGCCGCAGGCAGAGGAGGGCGGAGTGGAGGAGCAGCAGGAAGAGGCGCAGTCCTCCCCAGATGAGGGGGATGGGGGCAATGGTCAGGGCAGACGGGCTAGACACAGGCGGGTGGCTGTCCACCGTTACCGGCTGGCCCAGCGGGCACAGGACAGACTGATAGCCGCCCGCTTCACTGACTAGATGGGCGTGGGAATCGGGTAGTATGGCCACAGACCGCACACCATGGCAACAGCCGACCACCCACACCCCCCACCCATCCACCCACCCAGCACCCTCACCCCCCTCCCCAACCCCACACACCCCACCCGCATGCACACCACCCCCCCCATTGCCGATCCACCTGCGGCACAACGGCCGGGCTCACACAGTTGCGGGTGGACGCGTGTCTATTGCAGGCCATGGAGGATGATGACAACCCACCCTGCGGTGAGCTCCTGGCTCCACATCGTTGGACTATGTCTGACCCATGGCCACAGTACCACCATCCACCCGGACCATCCCTGCATGCGGCTGTGACACTGCAGCGCACGGTCCCGTCCTCTGCCCGGTGGATGTTGATGGCGGCCCAGGGGGAAGGGGGCAGACTCACCTGGGGCTGAGGTAAGACCACCCCTCACACACACACTTGCGCTCAACGTACATGACACCCCCGCACGCTTTGGACAGAGCACAAAGGCAGCTTCTGTAGGTGTAACATTGACTTTAATAACGAAAGGAGTTCATGCACGTGCCCTAGCCCCTGAAACTCATCTGTGCCCTGCACCCGTGCCAACTTACTCAGTGTCTAATTGTTTGGCCTTACGGGCCCTTTGACTACGTCTACGTGGTTCCCCAGACGGTACAGCAGAACTAGAGGTGGACTCCTGTGATTCCTGCCCTCTGACGCTGGATCCCTTTGGCGGCCGTTTCCTGGGGCGTCCTGGCCTAGATGGGCCAGGCTGCGGCCCAGGCGACTGGGATGGCAAGCTGCCAGCCTGTCCTGCCTGTTGCCCACCCGATGCACCTGGGACGGAAGGGGGGGGGGGGGGGGGGCGGGGAGTCCGAGGTGTTGCGGTGTTCCGGGACCTCCCCTACATGGGGAGCGGAACGGACCACACCACCTCCTCCTCCCTCGGGGTGCCCGATGGCCCCCAGGCCTCTACATGGGTGGGGGATGCGAACGGACAGGCCATCCAACGCCCCCCCGACATCTGGCGCTGCCAGTCCTGGAGGCCCGTGCTGGTATCGACAGGGGTCTGCAGGTTTGTAGCCATGGAGCCCAGGGGGTTGGCAAACCCTGCCTGTGACAGTGTGACGCCGGCTCGCACATGGCCACTGGCGCCGATGCCCTCAGCGATGGCCTGCAGAGACTGGGCCATGGCCTGCTGAGACTGGGCCATGGCCTGCAGAGACTGGGCTATGGACTGCTGAGACTGGGCCATGACGTTGAGCGCCTCTGCCATCTGGCGCTGGCACTGGCTCATGGCCTCCTGTGAGAGGGCAGCCATGTCCTGGGCCACAGACGCCGCCTGCACAGAAAGCCCCAGGCCTCGCAAACCGTTCCCCATGTCTGACACCGTCGCACCCATTGCCTCCACCGCGGACGCCACCCATGCGGTGTCGGCCTGGGTGGCACGCATGACCAGCACCACTTCCAGCTCCTGGACGCGGGTGGACTCCTCCACCTGCGACTGCAGCCGCCGCAAGCTGGCCGTCACCCTCTTCGCTCGTCTCCGGGTCGGTGGTTGCATCGGATCTATGGGTAGGTGTGGTAACTCCAGGAACCCGGGATCCATCTGGGCGGCAGATGTTCGCTTGGGCTGGGCTGCCCTCCGACCGCCCGGCCCCTCTGCTGCTCATACCTCCACCTGCTGTACCGGGGCGGCTGTGTTGTGCGCACCAGTGAGTGTACCAGACGCCTGATCACTAAAGTGCCCAACCGAGGTGAGTGTTTCTGCGATGGTGGAGGGTGTTGGTGACAGCAGTGGCGTTATGTCGTGCTCTTCGTCCCACTCTGAGTCCATGGCACTTTGGGGTGGGGGTTCGTCTCCACCCATCCACTCTGACTCACTGTCCGGTATTTCGTCTTCCTGGGTAGTGCTGTCCTGGGTAGTGGTGTCCTGGGTAGTGGTGTCCTGGCTCGGATGTGATGGGGGCCTGTGGCTGCCCCCCTCGTCGCTGGATGGCACACGCCTGCCTCGTCGCTCCGCACATGACGGGGGTGTCGTCTCCCTGTTGCTCCAGGTCTCTCCGTCTCCCGTGGCCTCCGAGGGGCATCCGGCGGGCATCGCATGCCGGAGGGTCCGGGTCACTCCGTCTCCCGTGGCTTCCGAGGGGCATCCTGCGGGCGTCGCATGCCGGAGGGTCCGGGTCTCTCCGTCTCCCGTGGCCTCCGAGGGGCATCCTGCGGGCGGTCTGCATCTGCGGGGATGGGTGCCTCGACGTTTGCTCCTGCGATACACAATGAAGCATGCATGGTTAGACACGCAGGCAGTGATCAGGTGATATGGGGGAGGGGGGATATGGGGGAGGGGGGATATGGGGACGGGCTGTCGGTGGCTCACTTGCTAGTACGCCCCCGACCTCTGCATCAGCAACCTCCCGGTCCTCAGGTCCGCCAGCCAGTTCCAGGGCCCTTTCCTCGTGTTCGGTCAGTGGCCTTTCATCAGCGGGGCCTCCTCCAGTCCTCACATGCTCCCTATTGTTGTGTGCGTGCTTCTCCTATGGCGGGGGGGTGGGTGGGGGTGGTGGCAGGGGTAAAAGGCAACAGCGTTAGGCAGGTATATGAATGCACGCCATCGGTTGCGCGTGCATTGCAGAGGTTAAGGTTAGGGCTGGATTCACTTGGGGACATGGGGGATATGGGGGAGGGGGGATATGGGGGAGGGGGGATATGGGGGAGGGGGGGATATGGGGGAGGGAGGATATGGGGGAGGGAGGATATGGGGGAGGGGGGATATGGGGGGGTTATGGGGGATATGGGGGTGGGGGATATGGGGAGGGGGATATGGGGGAGGGGGGATATGGGGGAGGGGGGATATGGGGGAGGGGGATATGGGGGAGGGTGGGATATGGGGATGGGGGATATGGGGGAGGGGGGATATGGGGGAGGGGGGATATGGGGGAGGGGGGATATGGGGGAGGGGGGATATGGGGGAGGGGGGATATGGGGAGGGGGGATATGGGGGAGGGGGGATATGAGGGAGGGGGGGATATGGGGAGGGGGGGATATGGGGAGGGGGGATATGGGGGAGGGGGGATATGGGGGAGGATGTTATGGGGGATATGGGGGAGGGGGATATGGGGGATATGGGAGAGGGGGGGATATGGGGGAGGGGGTATATGGGGGAGGTTCACCCTGCCTGCTCTGATGAGGTCGTTCACCTTCTTGTGGCACTGGGTGCCTGTCCGTGGTGTCAGGGCCGCAGCGGTGACGACCTCTGCCACCTCCCTCCACAGACGCCGGCTGTGGCGTGGGGCAACTCTGCGGCCGTGCCCGGGATACAGGGCGTCCCTCCTCTGCTCCACTGCGTCCAGGAGCACCTCCACATCCCGTGACTCGAACCTCGGGGCTGAGCGGCGGCCAGCCATCCAGTCGGGTGTTCCAGTCGGGTGTTCCGGTCGGGTGGGGGGGAGCAGCGCGGCCTTATGAGCCGTCACGCCGTGCAGCGCGTATGACGCTGCACGGCGTGAACCACGTGCGCAAGCGCGGATCCCGTCACGTCGCTGCTAGCCCATTTCGGGCCGGAGACTTTCGACCCATTTTTCCGACGTGACGCAAGTCGGATTTGCGCCGTTTTTTCGCCGATCGGCGGACTTTGCGCCGATAACGGAGAATTTCGCCTCTGATCTCTTTGTCTATCATGCCTAATCAGCCAGTAACTTACTTTTTTTCCTTTGTGAGCCTTATTGGTTAGCCAGGCCCTAGGCCTTACTTTAAAGGTGTATAAGTACTTTGCCAGTGTATCTCAGTGAGAGGTCTTTATTTAATTGCTCTTTAAGATGCCTGCCTCCAGAGGTAGCCCCATGGCATAGCCACACAAGTACAGAGAGCAGGGACGGAATTCTCTGATAATGGAGCTATGTCCCAATGCCCACGAGAAAATGGGCTCGAATCACTCTGGACATTCCTGGAGAAAGTCCAGAGTGATTCTCCATTTTGTAGGGGTCTAGCAGGGCCCCGCACTGCTCCTCGCAGCTCCGGCTGCCAATAAGGGATCCTGCACTTCCGGCCGGGGTTCTGAGCAATATGGCCTGAACCCTACCCCCCCCCCACCGGAGACCGCGCGCGCCCGCCGATTGGTGGCTGCCGATCGAAAGCCTGGCCGTCCTGGTGGGGGGGGGCGGGGATTTCCAGGACGGCCGCGGACTGAATCCACAGCCGCCACTCTGAGCTCCCGCCGGGTGGAACCATGAGTAAACCACGCCGGTAGGAACCAGTTGTTGGTCCACAGGTCATTGAAAGGGGCAACACAGGTGGAGAAGGTAGTCAAGAAGGCATACGGCATGCTTGCCTTCATTGGCCGGGGCATTGAGTATAAGAATTGGCAAGTCATGTTGCAGCTGTATAGAACCTTAGTTAGGCCACACTTGGAGTATAGTGTTCAATTCTGGTCGCCACACTACCAGAAGGATGTGGAGGCTTTAGAGAGGGTGCAGAAGAGATTTACCAGAATGTTGCCTGGTATGGAGGGCATTAGCTATGAGGAGCGGTTGAATAAACTCGGTTTGTTCTCACTGGAACGAAGGAGGTTGAGGGGAGACCTGATATAGGTATACAAAATTATGAGGGGCATAGACAGAGTGGATAGTCAGAGGCTTTTCCCCAGGGTAGAGGGGTCAATTACTAGGGGGCACAGGTTTAAGGTGAGAGGGGCAAGGTTTAGAGTAGATGTACGAGGCAAGTTTTTTACGCAGAGGGTAGTGGGTGCCTGGAACTCGCTACCGGAGGAGGTAGTGGAAGCAGGGACGATAGGGACATTTAAGGGGCATCTTGACAAATATATGAATAGGATGGGAATAGAAGGATACGGACCCAGGAAGTGTAGAAGATTGTAGTTTAGTCGGGCAGCATGGTCGGCACGGGCTTGGAGGGCCGAAGGGCCTGTTCCTGTGCTGTACATTTCTTTGTTCTTTGTTTGTTCTTTGGTGGGAATAGAGCGATATGGATCCCGGATGTGTAGAAAATTTTAATTTAGACGGGCAGCATGGTCGGCGCAGGCTTGGAGGGCCAAAGGGCCTGTTCCTGAGCTGTACTTTTCTTTGTTCTTTGTTCAATTGCCGCAGGGGCCTTCTTCAATGGCCCCCGACCGGCGCCGCGTTGACCGCGCGCGATCGGCGGAGAAGCGCGGGAGCGGTGTCGGACCCGATCGCGGGTCTGACGTCCATTTTCCGTCCCCACGCCAAGCGCGATTGCGGCGCGGAGGCTCGGAGAATCCCGGCCAGATGTGTCAATTGGTCTGGTTACTTTTTAAAACCCAACCATCCTCTTTTTCATTTCAAACAAAAGATACAACCATAGCACACTTTTCTTCGTGAACAAAATACCCCATTTGCTCGCCCGATCCTGTGTGACTGAGTTCTCATTTACCCACTATACACTCACTGTTCTCATGCGTTAACAACGGTTTGTTCTACAAATCAGTTACTACACATGCATTGCACACATAGGACGGGGACTTCTTGTCTGGCCGATGGTACCTCCCCCACTGTGGGTTCCCTGGCAGCGGAGGATGCAAACAGAAAATCCCATTGATAGCAGCGGGACCAGAAGATCCCGCTGCTGGCCAAAGGCGGCTGCCTCCACCGCTGCAAAACACACTGCGATGGCGTGAGTGGTGGGGGGGGCGAGGGGAGGCAAAAAATCTACCCACAGTCATTAAATTGTGCAGTCTCTTAATAGTCCATGTGCACACTGACATTGGTTGTACATCTGGGTGATTTTCCTTTTCCATAGAGGGCCATTCCAGTGGTACCTGTCACCTTGGTAACTTGCAGTTGTCGGGAACACATGGACCTCAGGGATTGTTGGTAGTTCTGTACACTGTACAGCTGCTGAGGTGCCTTATCCCTGACTGGCTGATTGTGGTTAAGGAGCAGCTTCGCGAGTTGAGTATATGCGCTTGTATATCTGGTTTTGTTTTTTCAACTTCCACTGGAGTTGTCAACTGTGGAAGTGTAGGTCATTCTTTCCTCCTGGTACCATTATGTCATCTCTGAAAGTTGTTTGTTTTGATCTCATGCAGCTTGGTTCATTGAAGACTTCAGTTTATTGTGCGTTTTCAACAGTATACACTCAGCTCGAATTGTGCTCTTCAAATCTTCCAGTTCAGCTTTGATGTGTACATTTTCCTGCAGAACTGTTTCATTTACTTTCTACTCGTGCATTTCCTTGCACTGACGTGGTCGGCAACCATCCTGTGGTTTATGTACATTTTGTCTGCCTCATTCTGGAATTTGTTGTTGCCCCTTCTCTGTTGGCACGTTCAGAGTTAGAAGCCCAAGCTCCAGCTGAGGTGAGTGGCTGTTGCGTCCAATCTATGATCGGGAACTCAACTTCCTTTTGCCATTGCACTGGACTGTCAGACTAATTTGTCCTCTCAGCATGAGTACACTACTGTTGTATAACCTCAATCTTACTTTCAAGGGCATAATTTTCAGTTTGCCTGTTGAGCCACTTCACATAGATCTGTGAAGGTCATTATGTTGCATGACACACTGGTGTCTATTTGGCATTTCTTGTCTACCTGATGTTCTCCATTTCTTTTTTCTGCAGTCTTCATGGCAACAGTCACAAACTTTTGTAACCTACAGACTTGATTGAACAAAGCTGTTGTATGGCATATAGTTATTCATCAGACTCATCTGTTGATATCTCTCCAATAGCCACCAGTATAGGCTTGTGTTGCTTCTTTCTAAACAAACCACTGTGCAAAATTATTCTGCTCCTTGCAGTTAAAACACTGCGTTCCCCTTGGTGGGCAATCCTTGTTTTTCCTATGCATGCTGTCTTCCACAACAGTAATTTACTTGCAGCCTTTGTCTGTGTTTCCTTTCTCCTTTTTCTGCAGCTCAGTGCTTTTCCTTTGTTCTATTTTAGTAGCTTTCTGCAGATTTGAATGTTTGTGTGTGTCTTTCTTAGCGGTGTCTTCTCTCTGCATCCTGTATTTCATTTGCAGCCTGTGTGCTATTTTACTTTGTCCTTTTTTTCAGATTTGAACCTGCATTTATGGGATCTCAGTGTCTTCTCTGCATCATTTCTGGGGTTCAACAATCTACTTTTTTCTTCACTTTCTGTTGCCATGTTCCGTGTATAAGGACAGCTGTTCTTCTGAAGTACATCTCAGTGAGAGGACTTTATTGAACCGCTCTTCAGTTGGCTTCCTCCAGAGGTAACCTCATGGCATAGTCACATGACTACAAAAAGACAGATGGGTCAATCTGACTGGGTACATTTCAAAACCACAATCTTGTATTGGAGACTTCATGCATGTCATTTCTGCAAAGACCAATGATTTCAAATTCCATTTTAAAGTATGATTGACTAGAACATGGAATTCCTTGTTGAACTATCTTATTGCACACTAATTCATGAATTTGAATCAGCATGGTTTACATTTGAGGATTTAATTAAAACTAGCTGTGGTACTACGATGGAGTCCCTTGAACCAATTCAGCATCAAATCTGTGTGCAATTTAATTGAATTAAAAAGGAACATGCTGGATGTTTAAATGTTTTGCAATGCCTTCACATTCTCTCTGCAGAGAAGGGCCAAACTCCCTTCAGTAGATCGGTGTTTATTATTGTAAATGTATTCAGCACTCAGTCCAAGGCTGTCAGAGCTTATTAGCTGGGTTTTAGAAAGTCTCTCATGCTGCTGGATTTTTACATTTTCTTTTGGAATATTAGCTTGTAATCTCTCTCATCAGGTATCGCAGCCTAATTACACAATAGACTTATATATTTCAGGTTTACTCTAAATGTTCTTTCCGGTTCAGCATCTCCAGACATGGCCAGAAAAGGCATCTTGTCCTGCAAATTGAGAGCATACCTTGCTGCTCGTTTGACTAGACAGGATACAGCAATTGCTAGGGGAACATCTTCACTTCCGAATTCCTCCCTCAAGTTACATACCATTCCTGACTCGTTTGCATCACCATTCCTTTAGCACTGGATCAGAATCCTGGAATACCCTGTCTAACACCATGTGGGAGTCTTGACACCACAACGACTGCAGCTGTCAGTTTTGCAAATAAAAAAGGATGCAAGACTTGTACAGTAAATATTACATGTACCACAATTCTATGGATGCACCTCAGACCTATAACCTTGGCCTATGTAGACAACTTAAATATCTTTGGGCCATCGATAATGACCATTTTGAAATGTTTGTAACAATTCTTTGACTATGGGCACGAACTACTGGCCTCGCCGTCCGAGAGAACAAGCAGGCCAGTTAGATAGCGGGATAAACCGAAATCGGTTTCCGATCTAACCGGCCCGCTCCCGTTGGCGTGATCAGGAAACCAATAATCACCAATTAAGACCAATCTCCATCCCATTAACGGACCCCGTGTTGAATGGCCTCCCAAGTTCTAACCGCCTCCCCAACGAGCAATCGTGCGGGCGCTGTTTAATACTCCTTTTTAAAAATATGAAGTTGGCAGAGTAGCAGCTGTGGGGATCGGAGGAGGTGAGCAGCCATCTTGGAAATTGGGCAGTCAACCCGTGGGCACTGGAGCTGCTCCCTTTTTCCCTTGGACATAATTGCTGCTTTCTGGATGAAGGGAAGGAAGAAGGTAGTTGCCTTTCAGTCTCCTTTACCTAGACTGCGGCAAGGGGAGGATTTTGGCAGGCCTACAGCCGGGTTGAGGATGCAGGAGGGCTTGCTTGAGCGGTTTGTGGATATTTTCCTTTTTAAAGGTGTGGTAGTATGTATTAGGGGTCATGTGGGACTGGAAGCCCTAATGTCATTGGCTGACAGATCCCGGGTCCTGGTTGGCCGTTGACCTCTAGCTCCGCCCTGAAGGCGGAGTATAAGAAGCCTGAGTCCTCCCCCGCAGGGCATTCTACTATCGAGCAGCGGGGGAACAGACACGCTTAATAAAGCCTCATCGACTTCACTCTATTCGTCTCACGGAGTCTTTGTGCGCTACAATTTATTAAGCGTGCCTAAAAAGGACTATGGAGCTCAGGATCATTCCGGAATGCCTGAGGATCAGCCCCCACGCAGTGAACGCGGCAGCAGCCTTCAAGCACTGGCAGACTTGTTTCAAGGCCTACCTCAGAACGGCCACCGGCCGGGTCACAGAAGACCAAAAACTACAGGTCCTGCACTCGAGGGTAAGCACGGAGATCTTCTCCCTCATCGAAGACTCGGAGGATTTCCAGACGGCGTTCGCAGCACTGAAAAGTCTCTATGTCCACCCAGTTAACCAAATCTACGCTCGCTACCAGCTCGCGACGAGACGGCAAGGTCCCGGAGAATCGATGGACGAATTCTACGCCGCGCTGCTGATTTTGGGACGAGCCTGCAGCTGCCCTTCGGTGAACGCAAATGAACACACGGACATGTTAATGCGCGATGCTTTTGTGGCAGGTATGAATTCCTCCCAAATCCGCCAAAGACTTCTAGAAAGAGAGTCGCTAGGACTCTCAGAGGCCCGGGCCCTAGCAGCCTCCCTAGACGTGGCCGCGCGTAATACCCGCGCCTACGGCCCCGACCGCGCGGCAGCCCATTGGGCTCCGTACGTACCCGTCGCGACAAACCCACCCCCCCCCCGGACACCCCACAGGCTTGCGCGGTCCAAACGCCAAGTCGCACCGGGGGCGCCCGCTGCTATTTCTGCGGCCAGGCGAAACACCCCCGACAGCGCTGCCCGGCCCGCGCAGCGATCTGCAAGAGCTGCGGAAAAAAGGGCCATTTCGCGGTTGTGTGCCGGTCCCGCGAGGTCGCCGCTGTCCCGGGAGAACAGGGAGCCCTGCAAGCCGTTTACGCTCCCCAACCCCCCCAGCGCCCCATGTACGACCCGCAGGCGCAGCCGCTCTGGGTCCCGACCACCGCGGTCCCGGGAGAACAGGGAGCCCTGCACACCGCTTACGCTCCCCAAACCCCCCCCCCGCACCCCATGTATGACCCGCCGGCGCTACCACTTTGGGTCCCGACCACCACTCCCCACGGAGAAGAGGGAGTTCTGGGCGTCTCTAACGCCCCCCCTAACCCCCCCCCCCCCCCCCCCCCCCCCCCCGCGGCCCACGTCTGACCCGCCGGCGCTACCAACTTGGGTCCCGACCACCGCTGTCCCCGGAGATGAGGGAGCCCCGCGCGGTCCTAACGCTCCCCAACCCCCCCAGCGCCCCATGTGCGACCTGCAGACGCCGCCATTTTGGGTCCCGGCCACCACGAGGGGAGGAAGGGCGCTGCCATCTTGGACCACCCCAAACCTCTACGACGTGTGGGGGCGGCCATTTTGGCCAGCCCCGCCGCCATCTTGTGACCCCCCAGCCATGTGCGATGTATGGGGGCGGCCATTTTGTTCATCCCCGATGCCATCTTGGACGGCAACAACGGACCCCACTCCGCTACTACAACCACGTCTCGCTTCAATTACGCTCGATCAAGCTCGGCCCCGGACACTCCAGACGACGACGACAACGGTGCTAATAAACGGCCACGAGACACCATGCCTAGTCGACTCCGGGAGCACGGAGAGCTTTATCCACCCCGACACGGTAAGACGCTGTTCCTTGACCACCTATCCCAGCGCACAAAAGATTTCCCTAGCTGCAGGATCCCACTCCGTACAGATCCAAGGATTCTGCATAGTTACCCTAACGGTGCAGGGGAGGGAGTTCAAAAACTACAAACTAAACGTCCTTCCCCAACTCTGCGCCCCCACCTTACTGGGATTAGATTTCCAATGCAATCTACAGAGCCTTACGTTCAAATTCGGCGGCCCAATACCCCCACTCACTATCTGCGGCCTCGCAACCCTCAAGGTGCAACCCCCGTCCTTGTTTGCGAACCTCACCCCGGATTGCAAACCCGTCGCCACTAGGAGCAGACGGTACAGCGCCCAGGACCGGACCTTCATTCGGTCCGAAGTCCAGCGGCTACTAAAGGAAGGCATAATCCAGGCCAGCAATAGTCCCTGGAGAGCGCAGGTGGTAGTAGTGAAGACAGGGGAGAAACAAAGGATGGTCATAGACTATAGCCAGACCATCAACAGGTACACACAACTAGACGCGTACCCTCTACCCCGCATATCCGACATGGTCAATCGGATTGCCCAATATAAAGTCTTCTCCACCGTGGACCTCAAGTCCGCCTACCATCAGCTCCCCATCCGCCCAAGTGACCGCAAGTACACAGCCTTCGAGGCAGACGGGCGATTATACCATTTCCTTAGGGTCCCATTTGGCGTCACAAACGGGGTCTCGGTCTTCCAACGGGAGATGGACCGAATGGTTGATCAACATGGGTTGCGGGCCACGTTCCCGTATCTCGACAATGTAACCATCTGCGGCCACGACCAGCAGGACCACGACGCCAACCTCCAAAAATTCCTCCAGACCACCAAAGCCTTGAACCTCACGTACAACGAGGACCAGTGCGCTTTTAGCACCAATCGCCTAGCCGTTCTGGGCTACGTAGTGCGCAATGGGATAATAGGCCCCGACCCCGAACGTATGCGCGCCCTCATGGAATTTCCCCTCCCGCACTGCTCCAAAGCCCTGAAACGTTGCCTGGGGTTTTTCTCATACTACGCCTAGTGGGTCCCCCAGTACGCAGACAAGGCCCGCCCCCTAATACAGACCACTACCTTCCCTCTGTCGACAGAGGCTTGCCAGGCCTTCAGCCGCATCAAAGCGGATATCGCAAAGGCCACGATGCGCGCCATCGACGAGTCCCTCCCCTTCCAGGTCGAGAGTGACGCCTCCGACGTAGTTCTAGCGGCCACCCTTAACCAAGCGGGCAGACCCGTGGCCTTTTTCTCCCGGACCCTCCACGCCTCAGAAATCCGCCACTCCTCAGTGGAAAAGGAAGCCCAAGCCATAGTGGAAGCTGTGCGACATTGGAGGCATTACCTGGCCGGCAGGAGATTCACTCTCCTCACTGACCAACGGTCGGTAGCCTTCATGTTCGATAATGCACTGCGGGACAAAATCAAAAACGACAAGATCTTAAGGTGGAGGATCGAGCTCTCCACCTTCAACTACGAGATTTTGTATCGTCCCGGAAAGCTGAACGAGCCGTCCGATGCCCTATCCCGCGGCACATGTGCCAACGCACAAATTAACCGCCTCCAAACCCTCCACGAGGACCTCTGCCACCCGGGGGTCACTCGGTTTTTCCACTTCATCAAGTCCCGCAACCTCCCATACTCTTTAGAGGAGGTCCGTACAGTCACAAGGGACTGCCACATCTGCGCGGAATGCAAACCGCATTTTTTCAGGCCGGATGGTGCGCACCTGATTAAGGCTTCCCGCCCCTTTGAACGCCTTAGTCTCGATTTCAAAGGGCCCCTCCCCTCCACCGACCGCAACACATACTTTCTTAATGTGGTGGATGAATACTCCCGCTTCCCATTCGCCATTCCCTGCTCTGACATGACCGCGGCCACAGTCATTAAAGCCCTGAACACCATCTTCACACTGTTTGGTTGCCCTTCATACGTCCACAGCGACAGGGGGTCCTGTTTCATGAGTGACGAGCTGCGCCAGTTCCTGCTCAGCAAGGGCATAGCCTCGAGCAGGACGACTAGCTACAACCCCCGGGGGAACGGGCAGGTAGAGAGGGAGAACGGCACGGTCTGGAAGACCGTCCTACTGGCCCTACGGTCCAGGGACCTCCCAGTTTCACGGTGGCAGGAGGTCCTCCCGGACGCTCTCCACTCCATCCGGTCGCTATTATGTACGAGCACTAATCAAACGCCTCATGAGCGTCTCCTTGTCTTCCCTAGGAGGTCCTCCTCTGGAACGTCGCTGCCGACCTGGCTGGCGGCCCCAGGACCCATCTTGCTCCGAAAGCATGTGCGGGCACATAAGGCGGACCCGTTGGTCGAAATGGTTCACCTCCTCCACGCGAACCCGCAGTACGCTTACGTGGAGTACCCCGATGGCCGACAGGACACGGTCTCCCTGCGGGATCTGGCGCCCGCCGGCAACACACACACCCCCCCGACACCATTCACCCAACCCCCCCCTTCCTGCCACCGCCGCACCCCGCGACCGCCCCCTTCCCAGGAGGATCGGTTCCCTTCCCCTCAGGCCCGACCAAGAATAAAGCCCAAGCGGAAACCGTAAGGCTCCCGGAGACGACAACACCGGTACAAGCACCATAAGCACCACCACCACCACCACCGGGGCCGAGGCGATCGACACGGACGACCAGACCGCCCGACCGACTCGTGGCGTCGATCTAAATCAATATATGGACTTTTCACAAGAACATTTTGCTTTTCTCCCGATACCTTCTGTAAATAGTTGAAACAGGACAAAATTGTACAATACTGTATTGCCATGTGAATGTTTTTTCCTCCCAGGACCTGCCCTGTAAACCGTTACCACCATACGAAGCATCACCCCGCCGGGTTCATTTTTGACAAGGGGTGAATGTGGTAGTATGTATTTGGGGTCATGTGGGACTGGAAGCCCTAATGTCATTGGCTGACAAATCCCGGGTCCTGGTTGGCCATTGACCTCTAGCTCCGCCCTGAAGGCGGAGTATAAGAAGCCGGAGTCCTCCCCCGCAGGCCATTCTACTATCGAGCTGCGGGGGAACAGACACGCTTAATAAAGCCTCATCGACTTCACTCTATTCGTCTCACGGAGTCTTTGTGCGCTACAAAAGGTCTGTTTTGTGCGTTGGTGTATTCTGTTTTGGACTGGTGGGACACCTGTTAATGTCCCTTGTGTTCCTGTGGCCCGGTCCTTAGGCAGGCTGGTGATGGAAGAACAGATGCCGATACTCCAGGAGAGGGGCGGCAGCCAGGCTTGACTGTGCAGCCCGGAGGTTGCGTCGGGACACTTTCATGGACTACCAGTGACATTTTATGTTCAATGGCCATCTGCTGCTCCTGCTATGGAAGCCTTGCCGATCCCTGGTGGAAGGCTGGTTTGTGTTCTCTTTAGGTGGTTGCTCTGTATTTGGTTTGGTTTATAACGTGATGAACCTGTTCTGGGCTGAACTGTGCCTCTCCCGGGAAAGGTGGTATGTTGTTCTCTCTGTCCTCCGGCGTGTCCTCATTGTATTGTCTTCTGTATTTTAATACCGTCAACAAACTAAAATATTCCCAAGTGGATCCCTCTGGTACACATGCCATACACAGGCAGTTGTTACTGCCCAGCATCCCAATCAGACTGAAAGGCCTCAACACTTTGCCTGAACTCCGGAGTCATCAACACCGCAGAGGCAGCAGGCAATATTCCAACACCCAGGAGCTGGGTCACAGCACTGGGGACAACTCCACGACCAGAGGGCGGGTGTGTGGGCTGGGGAGGGTACCAGCACCCGGTCCAAGTAACGTTCTCGGGGTTGGGGGGGGGGGGGGGGATCTTGGGTCCGGTGCCCAGGGCTGCTTGTGCAAGGCAGGTTGGATGGCACCCTGGGGTTGGCAGGGGATGTGACGGTGGGGAACCCTGGGGGTTCCAAGGGTACCAACTGGAAGGTATAGCTGTTTGTCAGTCTCTCACCTGCTCCAATTCCTTACAGACATCACATTATGGATGATATTGTGAACCCCACAGAAGCTGCCATCACGGTGCTGGTGGCAGGACAGGAGGCCAGACATCAGTAGCAGCAGTGTCAATGGTAGTTCAAGGTGGCAGCCAATATGCAGGGCCCTGCCCCACACCCTGTGGACCTGGCCACTCATCAGGGCGGGATGGGACCAGAGGAGGGAGGGGAGTGGTGGTGGAGGCCAGCGACGGCCCAAAGTGTACAGGCCTTTCGAACAGATGACGGACAGTGTGTGCCACAGGAGGCTCCGCCTCAACAAGGGGTCTGTGTGGCACCCGGGTCATGTCCTTATGGACCTGGCACCATAGTGGCTGTCAAGGTCACCGCAGCCCTGAATGTCTATGCCTTGAGACCATTCCAAGGCTCAAGCATACAATTGTGTGGCATCTACCAACCTACAAGTGTATTTGTGCAGTCTTGGATGCCCTGTTTGCCTGGGCAGGCGACTATATAAACTTTGACTTGGATCAAGCACAAGACGCCCGGGCAGCAGGATTCTCCTCCAGCTCCAGGATGCCCCAGGTTCAGGGGTAATAGATGGCACGCATGTCGCCTTGCGTTCACCAGACAGTCCGGTGTCATTAACAGGAATGGGTTCCACTCTCTGAACGTCCAGCTTGCGTGTGACCACGCTTCCCAGGGAGTGTGCATGACAGCTACATCATGTGGCAATAGGAAATCCACGGCATCTAGGTGGGTGACCTCAAGCTGAACGGCTAGCTCTTGGTGGATAAGGGGTACCGCTGAGGACCTGGCTGATGACGCCTATACAGAGCCGGAGACCGATGCAGAGACCCGATATAATGAGGCCCACGTGGCTACCTGGCTGTCATTGAGCGGTGCATCGGACTGCTCAAAATGCGGTTCCAATGCCTCAACCACTCTGGTGGTGCCCTGCCGTACACCCCACACCCCCAGAGGGTCACCCGCTTTGTGGTGGTCTGCTGTGTCCTCAATGTCAGTGATCCTCAATCTTCCTAGCCCTCCGAGCTCTACTGCTACATCTTGGCGTTTGCCCAGAATGCCCAGAATGCATATCAGAGGTGGAAGCAGCCTGCTGCCCATTGCATCTTGTGGCCTTTGATGCCCCCGGCAGGCGTCCTCTGGAGGACTTGAGACCAGAGGGCCCCCGCCACTTGCCGGTGGCACATACCTTGCCACCCGATTCACACATGACCTGAGTCGCGCCATTATCCGGGGGGTGGGGGGGTCGGGAGGGTGTACTCGGGAGGGCTGGTAACCGCCGTCGTCTCCCTGTAGAGGGGACTTCGGGGCAGCCTCCAGCGCACCCTCCTCCTGATCCCTGGGGGTCACCTTGGGATGGCGGGGCAGCTGGGTTGGGCTCGGACTGCCCTTGGGTCATCTGGTGCTGCCAGCCCTGGTGGCTTCCCAATATCTGCACCATCGTATCGATGCCCTCAGCGATATTCCTCTGTGAGCGGGCGATGCTCTGCAGTGCCTCACCAATGTCCACTTGCGTCTAGGACACGTGCCCCAGTGACTGGGACATGCTGCTGAGGCGCCCAGCCATGGCCGCCACTGACTGAGCCACACCTTGGACACTACCACTCATAACGCTGACGTTGTGCTCTAGGCTCCACATTGTGGTCACCACCTTACCAGTGTTGGCCCTGGTGCTATGAGTTGCCGGCGCTATCTCTGCGCCCATAGTTTTTGGAACGCCTCCAAATCAGCTATTGAGGGGCTGGTTTAGCACAGTGGGCTAAACCGCTGGCTTGTAATGCAGAACAAGACCAGCAGCGCAGGTTCAATTTTCGTACCGGCCTCCCCGAACAGGTGCCGGAATGTGGCGACTAGAGGCTTTTCATAGTAACTTCATTGAAGCCTACTTGTGACAAGAAGCGATTATTACTTTGAGTATCACTGACATCCCACTCTGAATCTCACGGCCACACCCTATCGAGTTCATCAGCTCTGGGTAAACCTGGTCCAGAGACTCAGCATCTGACTGGGACTCAGCTGGGTCCTGGAATCCAGCAGGCCTCAGACTGTTGCCTCCCCTGGATGTTCCTGCCTCCACCTGATGTGCATCAGCAACTGTGTGCTACTCACCAGAATGTGCCCCAGATGCCTGACAAGTACTTCCGCCCACCAAGGTGTGTGTATGTGTGTGTGTGTGTGTGTGTCTGCCCTGTGCTGGAGGGTGGAGGTGACAACTGTGATGTGGTGGCATCCTTGGAGCTCTCTTCCGAGGTGTTTCCTTGGGAAGCTTTGATGGTGGTGGCGGGAGGGGGGGGCATGGCAGGGGACAGGTGCGGGCACCAACGCTGGTCACGGGTGGGGTGTGCTGGTGGATCCCAGGGGGTGCTAGGGCATGTCGCGGTTTGTGCTGGGGGGGGGGAAAAGAGGCGGGGGGGGGTAATGTGCGACTGTTGCCAGGAAGCCAATGCCAACTCACCGTGTGGCCAGGTGGAGGTCGTTGAGCTTCTTCCGGCATGGAGTGGCGGTCCTCCTTGTCACACTCTGCCTTGCCCATTGCCTCCCAGGCGGCATTGGCTGCCCTGTGGCTGACCCTCCGACCCCTCAGGGGAACAGGGAGTTCTATCTTGACTCCACCACGTCCATTAGCCTGGTCAGGTTGACGTCCCCGAATTGTGGTGCAGGTCTCCGCGATGGCATCGCTGCATGTTGTCTGGGATTTGTTTTGCGGGATCAGTTTAAATGCTGCTCCCCCTTGTTAGTGGGGAGCTGCTGGGCATGGTCCCAGCAAATCAGCTGTCGGGACAGTCATTTGTGGCGTGATGCCCATGGGGCCCTAATTATCGTTAGATACCAGTGGCAGCCTCGCCAGGTCAGCTGTCGGGAAACTCCCAGCATTTCCCACTCGCTACCACACTTAGAACAAATTTGGTTAGATCGAGGCCTATATTGAAGCATCTTAGAGTGCAGCATGTATGGATGTAGAAAACCTGAATATTACTGCACTTTGTGCGATGGCCACTTGGAAATGTTTGTAATGTTCTTCGAGATATTTTACGAATAAAGTATATTTTTGCGAAACATAATACAGCAGCAAACTTTGGGCTAAGATCAATTGGAGGAGCAAGCCTGTGGTCAAGTGTAAAGCCTGTTCTTGACAGCTTGGACCCAGTATGTGTCTTTTCGTGGGGATCATGAACTGGATCAACTTGAGTTGGTTTTTGGAGCAAGCAAGGAGATGGATTACTGACTGGCCCAACAATCCACTGTGTATTGGCTTTCTAACGCTGAGAAAGGAATAACATTTGAAAAGGATGGCAGCAGTCCAAAAAGAAAGCCCATCAGTTCTTTCACAGGGCAATGATCACAACCTTGGCAGCATTACCCATTGGCAGGGTCTAATTTGAAACAATTATAGCTTGACCCATCGATGGTAATAAGACTCCTTGTTACATGTATTGGATTCAATTGTGCACAGAGACAAATAAGCAGGCTAGTGAGAAAATTCAACTGCAAACAAAGATTTATTTTGCATGCAATGAGTGAACAAATGCAACTTCAAACCATTTCATGTTATTTTTTGATGTTACAAAAGTAATAAGTGCACAATTTAGCCCATAACATCATTGGCCCGGATTCATCTTCCAAATCAATATTCACTGGAATGATTTCAGAGGAAACAAAATCTCTGCTGATCATTTCAAATCCAGCCTGTTTTTCCCATGTGAAATAAGCAAAAATGCTGACTCGCCCCAACACGCTGTGGAGGACGGACTCCTCAAGCAGCCAATCAAAACTGGAACCTCAAATCAAATGCCCCCTCCAAAGAACTATATGATTTGTTCAGCCGAGACACCTGTCTTGCTGTAGATTTATTCAAATATACTGGACACCAAGGATTTAAGATACAAGAGGACTTCAGGTGGCAACCATGGAGTGAGTGGTCGCACACAGGGCAGCTCCGGCTCGAAGGCATTGGTTTGGGCATTTCCTACCCGCTATTGTGGTAGCTCCAGGAGGGAAGTAGTGCAGAAGGTGTAGAGGGAGAGGTTCTCCCCAGGATTGGTATGTCTACTGGCTACCAGACCCGGCAAAAGACAGTTAAAGAGGGAACCTGTGGTGCAGCAACAATTTACCACTGGCAACAGGGTCTTCGCCAGTGGGAAAGCCCCAGATGGAGCAGTTGATGGCCTTCATCAAGGAGGAATTTCACCAGCAAAGGAAGGAGATGGATAGCGACTGGTCAAAGCCCATTGAGGGAGCGGTAGCACCCTTGCGAGGATATTTGGACCGTGTAGAGAAGTGCCTTGAGGCACAAGGGGTGTCGATACGCGAGGTGGGGAAGGTGATATCTGACTAGAGCCATTGGATCATGTCTCTGGAGGCGGAGTTGATGATCCTGGGGTATCTATCCAAGTCACTGAGAGTGAGCGTTGAGGAGCATGACAACAGTTCAAGGCAGCAGAATCTGCAAATTGTGGGTTTGCCAGATGGTGTGGAAGGAACTAGCACCACAAAATATGTTGAGGATGTTGGCTGGGTTGGTGGAGGAGAGGGTAAGGCCCCACAGGTGGACAGGGCCCTCAGGTCTTTAAGGCAGATGCCGAGAGCATGGGAGGTGCCACAAGCGATGGTTGTTCAGTTGTTCGGGTTTGACCTGAAGTTTATAGTGTTGGTGCGTCTATGTAGCCCCTGTGGCAAGTGTATGTATAAAGTTCACAGAGTTTTGGACTGCACAGGGGAATGAGTCAGAGGTGTCCACTGTCACAGTTGTTGTTCACGTTGGCAATTGAGCCCTTGGCGATGGCCCTTCGGGGGGTCTGTGGAGTGGCAAGGGATGTGAGGAGGAGAGGGAGCACCGGGTGTCGCTGTACATGGATGACTTGTTTGTGTCGGACCCGCTGGAGAGTATGGGTAGGATCATGGGAATATTGGAGAGGTTTGGGGCCTTCTCTGGGAATAAGTTAAATGTCGGGAAGAGTGAGGCATTTCCGGTGAATGCAGCGGAGCGGGGGGGGGGGGGCAACTTGGGCGGTGGTGCCATTCAAGGTAGCTAGGGAAAGGTTCAGATATTTGGGGATTTAGGTGACGCGGGAAGGGGTTACGATGTACAGATGGAATTTGACAACGTTGGTGGAGAAGATTAGGGGGATTTTAAGAAATGGGATACATTACGCCTAACACTGGCAGGGAGGGTGCAGGTGTTAAAGATGAAAGTGCTGCCAAGATTTCTGTTTGTTTTCCAGACCTTCCCAATCTTTCTCCCTAAGGCCTTCTTCCAGATATTAGAGACATTGATTTCAGAGTTTATATGGACAGGGAAAGTGCGGAGGGTAAAGAGTGCCCTGCTACAGAGGCAGGGAAGGGGGTTGGCGCTGCCAAACCTACTGCACTGCTATTGGACAGTGAATGTGGTGAAGGTGGGGGGGTAAAGGCTGGTGAGGGTGTGGGATTTGTACTTGGAAGGGACGTTTATAGGTCTGGATGAGTTGTGGGAGACGTTTTAGTTGCCAAGGGAGAGTGAATTTAGATATATGCAGGTGAGGGATGTTATATTGCTTGGGAGTAATATAAAAGTTACTCATTTGTTTATGCCGAGTTGAACTTAGCTTTGATGATGAATACTCAAAAGTCGTCCAGTGATAACAAAAAATGTATTGAGTAACTAATCAATTAGCTTGTGAGTTCGATTCTTTAATACTTTTACTAGTAGTCAAATTAAACAAGATAGATTTAGATTACCTATATGATTATTATACTATACACTCTGAGCTTACGAGACTTCTGTTCTCTAGCTACAACACACCTGAGGAGAGCGGGAAAACAGATTGAGCTTGTTATATACTCCCTGTTAGTGTTGCCCTCTAGTGATCATTTGACTGTATTGACTGCACCTTAACCCTTCGTGTGTTTACATATACAGAGATCACTACAAGAGACTTTGCACAAAAGGAGTGGAGGATGTTTTTCAGGTTGCCGGACTACGCCATAAGGAGCAACTGTTGCTCCCGGATGAGGTGGGAGTGGGTAGGATTGGAGATATATACGGATGGTTGGGGGAGGGGGGGTAGTGAGGCGATGCGCTGGGTGAATTCAACCTTCTCCTGCACGAGGATGAGCTTGATTCAGTTCAAGATGGTGCACAGGGTACATATGACCCGGGCGAGGATGAGTGGGTTCTTCCAAGGGGTGGTTGATGAGTGCAAGAAGTGTGGGCGAGGGCCGGCGAATCATGTGCACATGTTCTGGGGTTGTGAGAAGCTGGAAAGTTACTGGGAAGCAATGTTTTGGGACAATCTAAAATTGTGGGGGTGGGGATCAGGCCGGACCCTATGGTGGCGATCTTTGGGGAATTGGAAATTCCGGAGCTGCTGGAGGGGAAATGGGGCCAATGTTGTGGCCTTCGCCTCTCTAACTGCCTGGCAAAGGATCCTGCAAAATTGGAGGCCGGATAACGCCACCGGGGGTGGCGGCCTGGCTGGGGGACTTGTACAACTTTCTCCGGTTGCAAATATTACATTTCAATTGAGGGGGGTCAGCGGACGGCTTCATGGCAATGCTTGAGGAATGGTTCATCATGGTGGGTGGGGGGATGGGGGGTAAAAGGGGAAAAATTGTACAAACTATGGACTGTGAGTTTGTGGAGTGTGTTTTTGTATATGTTACTGTTTTTTTAACACATTTGGAATAAAATACATTAAAAGGGTTAAGATACAAGGAGGCATTTAAAAACCAAGGTTATGGACAACACGCCTTTCAATTTACTTTTCTAATGCTCAACCTATTCATTTAAATGCATTGGCCCTTAAATTGGTTTGCACAACAGCATTCTGTGGATGCACAGCTTAGAGTAAACATTGGCTATGTTCTGTAGAATTCAGAAAGTTAAGAGGTGATTTGACTGAAATTTAAAATATTAAGGGGTACAGATTGGGAGAATCTATTTGCATTGGTTGAGGAATCCAGGACCAGGCCTAAAATTTAGAGCCACATACTTCAGGAATGAAATTAGGAAATATTTTTAGACACATAAAGGTGACAGAAGTTTGGAACTCTAGCCCATAAATTGATGCAAGATCAATTGTTCGTTTTAAATCTGCGGTTAATTGATTTATCAGCACAGGATATGAAATGACGAGGCAACGATGGGTAGATAGGGGGCAAATCAGCCATGATCTCATTGAATGCTGGATCAGGATTAGTTGGCCTCCTTCTGTTCCAATGTTCCTAAAGTCAACATGGTCAAATTGGGGATAATCAAAAAGCAATTTTCCGCTAATGCTCAGTGACATTGTTGTGCTAGTGAACCCTCCCCATTGAATCATTGAAAGATTATGACACAGAAAGAGGCCGCTTGGCCCATCATGTCTGTGCCAGCCAAAAAAACGGTCGCCCAGCCAGCCTAATCCCAATTTCCAGCATTTGGCCTATAACCCTGCAGGTTACAGCACTGGAGGTGAATTTCCAGACACCTTTTAAATGAATTGACTGTTTCTGCCTGGACGACCCTTTCAGACAGCGATTTTCAGACTCCCATAACCCTCTGGGTGAGAAAAATGTTTCCTTATCATCCCTCTAATCTTTCTACCCATCTCTTTAAATCTATACCAGCAAGTCACTGATTTCTCTGCTAAATTAAATAGACCCTTTCACTTTATCCAGGTCCCTCACAATTTTAAACATCTCAATCAAATCTCCCAACTGCCTGCTCTGTTCCAAGGAGAACAACCCCCAGACTATCCAATATTTCCTCAATAGCTGCAATTTTCCAGACTGGGCAACATCCTTGTAAATCTCCACCATACCCTCTCCAATGGGAATTCAAGAATCACAGGAATAAGAACCGTGCTAGCAATGTGGTTAATTTTTCCTTCCTGTGCAATTTGTTTAAAATCCCCAAAACAATATGGTTCCTATCCCTTTAAAGGGAGGGACGTGTTGAATCATGATGCATTGTGCTCAGCTCAACTGCACTATCTCCAGCAGCCTACTTTATAATCACACTTCCTGCAACAACATACTTGCATACATGAAAATGCATCGGCCATTCCTGAGCCAATAAATTTTGTTTCCCCCAGATCTTTGTAAATGTCAACACAAGGAGTACAGTCCTTTATCTTATTCATATTAGCAGGAGCAGAATGTAAACATCTCCTACAGAACTCCACTGGTCATTGCAATGCACCCTAGAAGACCTTCCCATTTAGCATCCCCTCGTGCTTTGAATGTGTTCTAACCCCAATGGAGGTCCCGGGATCAGAACTATACGATTTCCCATGACCTCTCCTGAATATGAACTTCCCCTTTTAAGGCAGGCAGGCCTTCCCCTTTAAGGGGGCGGGGTTTTCCCTTTACAAGGAGAGCCTCAGTTGCATAAAAACCTAGCTGCAAATCGGGGAAGGAGACCCTTAGGGGAGTATTGCAATGTTGTTCAGTAATTTCTACTTTCGTCTATGCATTCTGCTGACCGCGGATTCAACACTGGCAACGAGGATTCAGTGGAGCTGCGCTTGACACCGGTTGCTACGTGCCCGGCCCACTGTCTAGCCTTCGGCAGCCCCACCACTAAACACCAATATGCCACTCATAGGAAATATAGAACGTTTTGATGCAGGTACAGACAATTGGGAACAATTTGTTGAACGCATAGACTATTTTTTTCGAATGAATGCAATTACTAGCGATGCACGAAAAACTTTTATATTAGTGACAGCTTGCGGAGGGCCTATCTACAGTGGCTAAAGAGCTTGACTCACCCGGAATCCCAGATTACGAGTCATTCGCCGCCCTGATGACCCTAGTGGGGGAGCATTTCGGCCCGAAACCACCGCTCATCGTACACCGCTTCCGGTTCCACATGGCTGCTCAGGCCCAAGCCGAATCGGTGAGTAATTTCCCGGCCCGCCATCGAAAACTGGCTGAAACATGCAGATTCGGAGTGACACTAAATGAGACACTCCAGGACCGTTTGGTGTGTGGACTCTGCAATGTGGCGATGCAACGGAAATGACTAGCTGAGGTCCACCTGGTCCTGCAATGCACGTGGAGATAGCCATCTCCAGAGAAAGCGCCAAACAAGGGGTCAAAGAGCACCGGACGCAATCACAAGCACCTATCACACTCGGCTAGACCCGGGGAGGCTGGCTCCCGAAAATGGAAGAACACAGACCAGCATAATAGATACCGGGTGGACATTCCTCCCCACCCCCGATCAGGAGGAACAGAAATGCGACCAGCATCACTGTGGGCCGCAACATGTCGCAGAAACCAGAGAGACAGGAGGTCCCACAAGGATCTACCCACCCACCGACCGACTAGGCGTGACCACCCCCTACGTGACAGGGCTTACTACGTGGAAGATGCAGACAACACCTACCAGCAGGTACACTACATGGCTGCATCAAGAGTAGTGCCAATCCAGATCTCCCTACGGATTAATGGGCATTCAATCTGCATGATCCTGATCTCCCTGTGGATTAATGTACACCCAATCTGCATGGAACTCGACACTGGAGCAGCAGTTTCGGTAGTCAGTTGGCGTACGTTCAACCCCATCCCGTCTGGCCTTCTATCACTGACCCTGTCGGATACCAACGCGAGGCTGGCCACTTATACGGGGGAACCGCTGGCAATAGCAGGCACTTCAACTGTTCCGGTCAAGTAAGGTCAACAGTCTGAAAACATTCCTCTGGTGGAGGTTCACAGGAGCAGTCCAAACTTGTTGTGGCGTGACTAGCTACGCCACTTGTGGTTAGGTTGGCAGTGTGTGTGCCACATGCACCCACATGGCCCTGAGGGAGTTCTGATGAAGATTCCATCGGTATTCCAGGATGGCTTGAGCACCATAAAAGGCGCCGTGACCCAAATAAGTGTGGATCCCATGGTCCGACTGCACTACTTCTGCGCCCAACCTGTCCCCTAGGCCTTACGACCCAAGGTGGACATTGAGTTGGACCGGATGGAGAACTTGGGCACCAGCCACCCGGTACAATTTTCCAACTGAGCGGCGCCAGTCATGAAACCGGATGAAACAGTACACTTGTGTAGTGACTATAATATGATGGTCAACTGTGTGTCTCGACTGACGTTACCTGGTTCCCCATATCGAGGACCGTTACACGAACCTCAACAGAGTGTGCACGTTTACGAAACTTGACGAGTCATGCTTACCTCCTGTTGGTCCTGGCCCCCGGGTTCAGATGCTTTGTAACAGTGAACATGCACAGGAGGCTATATGAATGCACCCGCCTGCCCTTTGGTGTTTCCTCCACGGGTGCGATATTCCAGTGAGTAATGGAGAACATCCTGCGAGACCTGCCCCGGGTGGCGGTCTATCTCAACGACATTCTGATCATGGGCTCGTCCAACCAAGAGCACCTGCAAAACCTGGCCGAGGGGCTGGAGTGTTTTGAGGATGCCGGCGTCCACCTCCAGTGGGAGAAATGTGTATTCAACGCTGCCGAAGTAACGTACCTTGGCTACCACATAGACTGCCATGGCTTGCACCCGGTAGAAGAAAGGTACAAGCAATTCGGCAGTACATGGGAAGGTGCAAGCAATTCGGGGAAGAAGACCCTTAGGGGAGTGGAGGAGTATTATAATTGCATCGAAATAAACCTTGTTCAGTAATTTCTACTTTATTCTATGCGTTCTGCCTACCATAGACTCAACAGAATGGTAAGCACCCAAGGCCACATATACATAATGCAAAGTTTCCAAGAAATATGGAACCATGCTACTTTTCACAGAAAGACCTCAACTGCATCGGAATATTACATTCTCCACATCATCATTGAATCCAATTAGATAGAATTTCCCCCTCAGACCTACAGGTACACAGCTGATGTGGGAACGGTTTCATTCTGTGGTGTGCTCATTCCCATTGATGATTCACGTGCAGTAATTATTCATTATCAGTCAGGAAAGCAATTTGAGATTGTATTAGTTAGCTGCAGCAGGGCAAAAGCTGTGCAGCAGACGTTTCACCAGTCTTGTAATGCACAACTGCCTTTCGAGATAATTACATGTAGGCACAGAGCCCTCCAGCAGCTGCACACAGCAAAATTCATCAGCCTGCTTCAAGAAAAATGATTGTGCTGGATTCTCCAGTCCTCCAGCTGTGTGTTTCTCAGCGACACGCCATTCACTGGTGGTGGGATTCTCTCTTCCCGCCACTTGTCAATGGGATTTCCAAAATCTTGGAAGGTTTATAAGAGATAGGATATATAATCATCTGGAAAGGAATAATTTGATTAGAGATAGTCAACATGGTTTTGTGAAGGGTAGGTCGTGCCTCACAAACGTATTGAGTTCTTTGAGAAGGTGACCAAACAGGTGGATGAGGGTAAAGCAGTTGATGTGGTGTATATGGATTTCAGTAAAGCGTTTGATAAGGTTCCCCACGGTAGGCTACTGCAGAAAATACGAAGGCATGGGATTCAGGGTGATTTAGCAGTTTGGATCAGAAATTGGCTAGCTGGAAGAAGGCAAAGGGTGGTGGTTGATGGGAAATGTTCAGACTGGAGTCCAGTTACTAGTGGTGTACCACAAGGATCTGTTTTGGGGCCACTGCTGTTTGTCATTTTTATAAATGACCTGGAGGAGGGCGTAGAAGGATGTGTGAGTAAATTTGCAGATGACACTAAAGTCGGTGGAGTTGTGGACAGTGCGGAAGGATGTTACAAGTTACAGAGGGACATAGATAAACTGCAGAGCTGGGCTGAGAGGTGGCAAATGGAGGTTAATGCAGAAAAGTGTGAGGTGATTCATTTTGGAAGGAATAACAGGACGATAGAGTACTGGGCTAATGGTAAGATTCTTGGCAGTGTGGATGAGCAGAGAGATCTCGGTATCCATGTACATAGATCCGTGAAAGTTGCCACCCAGGTTGAGAGGGTTGTTAAGAAGGCGTACGGTGTGTTAGTTTTTATTGGTAGAGGGTTTGAGTTTGGGAGCCATGAGGTCATGTTGCAGCTGTACAAAACTCTGGTGCGGCCGCATTTGGAATATTGCGTGCAATTCTGGTCGCCACATTATAGGAAGGATGTGGAAGCATTGGAAAGGGTGCAGAGGAGATTTACTAGAATGTTGCCTGGTATGGAGGGAAGATCTTGTGAGGAAAGGCTGAGGGACTTGAGGCTGTTTTTGATAGAGAGAAGAAGGTTAAGAGGTGACTTAATTGAGGCATACAAGATGATCAGAGGATTGGATAGGGTGGATAGTGAGAACCTTTTTCCTCGGATGGTGATGTCTAGCACGAGGGGGCATAGCTTTAAATTGAGGGGAGATAGATATAAGACAGATGTCAGAGGTAGGTTCTTTACTCAGAGAGTAGTAAGGGCGTGGAATGCCCTGCCTGCAACAGTAGTGAACTCGCCAACATTAAGGGCATTCAAATGGTCATTGGATAGACTTATGGACGATAAGGGAATAGTGTAGATGGGCTTTAGAGTGGTTTCGCAGGTCGGCGCAACATCGAGGGCCGAAGGGCCTGTTCTGCACTGTAATGTTCTATATCTATATAGAGATCTTTATGAAAAGGATTTCTGGGATAGCATGGAAGGAAACTGACTTGCATTGCTTAACTGGGAAGTCATGCCTCGATTTTATCAGCATTCTAGTTTTAAAATCCTTTCATGGCCTTGCAGCCCCCCCCCCCCCCCCCCCCCCCGCCCCCCCACCTCCCCACAATCTCCTTCAGCTGCTCATTCCTCAGAAAAGATCTGTGAACATCTAATCCTGGCCTCTTGCTCACCACAGATTTTAAGACACTCCTTAAAAGCTACCTCTTTGACCAAGCACCTCATTATGTGGCTCAATGCCACCTTGTATTCTATAACACTCCTGTAAGTGCAGTGGGATGTTTTATTAGTTGAAGGTGCCCCATAAATACAAGCTGTTTTTATGTCATAGTTCAGATCCTGAGAAAGCAACTTCAGAAAAGGTGATACACCGCTCTGTCAGCTTTAAAGGGTTCGTTCAATACCCACAATGTACACCATAAGACCATAAGACATAGGAGCAGAATTAGGCCACTTGGCCCATCGAGTCTGCTCCGCCATTCAATCATGGCTGATATTTTTTACGTCCCCATTCTCCTGCCTTCTCCCCATAACCCCTGATCCCCTTATTAATCAAGAACCTATCTATCTCTGTCTTAAAGACACTCAGTGAATTGGCCTCCACAGCCTTCTGCGGCAAAGAGTTCCACAGATTCACCACCCTCTGGCTGAAGAAATTCCTCTTCATCTCTGTTTTAAAGGATCGTCCCTTTAATCTGAGATGGTGTCTTCCTGAGATGGTTTTTCCTACAAGTGGGAACATCCTCTCCACGTCCATTCTATCCAGGCCTCGCAGTATCTTGTACGTTTCAATAAGATCCCCTCTCATCCTTCTAAACTCCAATGAGTACAGACCCAGAGTCCTCAAATGTTCCTCATACGACAAGTTCTTCATTCCAGAGATCATTCTTATGTACCTCCTCTGGACCCTTTCCAAGAACAGCACATCCTTCCTTAGATTTGGGGCCCAAAACTGCTCACAGTACTCCAAATGGAGTCTGACCAGAGCCTTATACAGCCTCAGAAGTACATCCCTGGTTTTGTATTCTAGCCCTCTTGACATGAATGCTAACATTGCATTTGCCTTCTTAACTGCCGACTGAACCTGTACATTAACCTTAAGAGAATCGTGAACAAGGACTCCAAAGTCCCTTTGTGCTTCTGCTTTCCGAAGCATTTCCCCATTTGGAAAATAGTCTATGCCTAGATTCCTCCTTCCAAAGTGCATAACCTCACACTTTTCCACATTGTATTTCATTTGCCACTTCATTGCCCATTCCCCTAGCTTGTCCATGTCCCTCTACAGATCTTTGTATCATCTGCAAACTTTGCAAGAGTGCCTTCAGTTCCTTCTTCCAGATCATTATTGTAGATTGTAAAAAGTTGTGGTCCCAGACAGACCCCCGAGGCACACCACTAGTCACTGGCTGCCATCCTGAAAAAGACCCCTTTATCCCCACTCTTTGCCTTCTGCCAGTCAGCCAATCCTTCATCCATGCCAGGATCTTACCCTGAACACCATGAGCTCTTAACATATTTAACAGTCTCCTATGTGGCACCTTGTCAAAACCCTTCTGGAAATCTAAATAAATCACGTCCACTGGTTCTCCTTTGTCTAACTTGATTGTTACCTCCTCAAAGAACTCTAACAGATTTGTCAGACACGACCTCCCTTTGTCAAAGCCGTGCTGACTCAGTCCTATTTTACCATGCACTTCCAAGTGCTTCGCAATCTCATCTTTAATAACAGACTCTAAAATCTTACCAATGACCAAAGTCAGGCTAACCGGCATATAATTTCCCTCCCTTCTTAAACAGTGGTGTTACATTAGCCACCTTCCAGTCCTGTGGGACCCTTCCTGCCTCCAGTGATTCCTGAAGATCATCACTAATGCCTCCACAATTTCCTCAGCTATCTCTTTTAGGACCCTGGGGTATAGTCCATTCGGTCCAGGTGACTTATCCACCTTCAGACCTTTCAGTTTCCCCAGAACCTTCTCCTTAATAATGGTCACTGCACTCACCTCTGCCCCCTGGTTCTCCTGAAGCTCGGGCATCCCACTGGTGTCTTCCACCGTGAAGATGATGCAAAGTAACTATTCAGTTCGTCTGCCATTTCTTTGTTTCCTATTATTACTTCTCGAGCCACATTTTCTAGTGGTCCAATATCTATTTTTGCCTCTCCCTTATCGTTTATTTATTGAAAGAATATCTTCTTATCTTCCTTTATATTACTAGCTAGCTTGCACTCGTACTTCATCTTCTCCCCCCTTATTGCTTTTTTGGTTTGCCTCTGCTCGCTTTTAAAGGCTTCCCAATCCTTTGGTTTCCCACTAATACTCGCCACTATGTATGCTTTTTCTTTAGCCTTTATGCTGTCCTTGACATCCCTCGTCAGCCATGGATGCCTTGTCCTCCTCTTAGCATGTTTCCTCCTCCTTGGGATGAATTTCTGCTGTGCCTCCCTAATAACCCCCAACATCTCCTGCCATTGCCGTTCCACTGTCTTCCCTGTTAGACTCCTTTTCCACTCAACTCTGGCCAGCTCCTCCCTAAGTCTTTGTAGTTACCCTTATTTAATTGTAATACCGTTACATCTGATTGCAGCTTCCCCCTCTCAAACTGCAGGGTAAATTCTATCATATTGTGGTCACTGCTCCCTAAGGGTTCCTTCACCTTAAGTTCCCTAATCAAGTCTACCTCACTACACATCACCTAATCCAATTGCCTGTTCCCTAGTACGCTCTGTCACAAGCTGCTCCAAAACAACATCTCTTAGACATTCCACAAATTCCATTTCTTCGGATCCAGTACAAACCTGATTTTTCCAGTCCACCTGCATATTGAAGTCCCCCATGATCATTGTGCTATTACATTTTTACATGCTTTTTCTATCTCCTGATTTATTTTCTGCCCCATATCCTGACTACTGCTAGGGGGCCTGTACATAACTCCCATCAGGGTCTTTTTACCTTTGCAATTCCTCAACTCTACTCACAGAGATTCTATGCCTTCTGATCCTATATCGCTCCTTGCTATCGATTTAACTTCATTCCTTACTAACAATGCAACCCCGCCCCCTTTGCCCCTCTGCCTGTTCTTTCGATAGGACATATATCCTTGGACATTTAGATCCCAGCCCTGATCCCCTTGCACCAATGTCTCTGTGATGCCCACAACATCGTACCGGCCAATTTCACTGTGTGCAACAAGCTCATTTACCTTGTTCCGTATATTGCATGCATTTAGGTACAACACCCTCAATCCTGCATTGGCCACCTCCCTTTTCACACTCTCCTCAGTCATTGTACCCTGTACTGTGGCCCTTTTTAATTTTTGACTATGGCTTCTCTGCCTTACACTTTCCCCCTTACTGCTTTTTGTTTGTGGCCCTGTTTTACTTCCCTCCGACTGCCTACATCGGATCCCATCCCCCTGCCACATTAGTTTAAACCCTCCCCAACAGTTCTAGCAAAAACACCCCCCTAGGACATTAGTTCCAGTCCTGCCCAGATGCAGACCGTCCGGTTTGTACTGGTCCCACCTCCCCCAGAACTGGTTCCAATGCCCCTGGAATTTGAATCCCTCCCTCTTGCACCATCTCTCGAGCCATGCATTCATCCTTTCCATCCTGGCATTCCTACTCTGACTAGCTCGTGGCACTGGTAGCAATCCTGAGATTACTCTTTGAGGTCCTACTTTTTAGTTTAACTCGTAACTCCCTGAATTCAGCTTGTAGGACCTCATCACGTTTTTTACCTATATCGCTGGTGGCTATGTGCACCATGACAGCTGGCTGTTCACCACCAACCCGCCACCCCCCCCCCCCCCCCCCCCCCCCAGAATGTCCTGCAGCCGCTCCGAGACATCCTTGACCCTTGCACCAGGGAGGCAACATACCATCCTGGAGTCTCGATTGCATCTGCAGAACCGCCTGTCTATTCCCCTTACGATTGAGTCTCCTATCACGATAGCCCTGCCATTCTTCTTCCTGCCCTCCTGCGCAGCAAAGCCAGCCATGGTGCCATGAACCTGGCTGCTGTTGCTTTCCCCTGGTGAGCCATCTCCCTCAACAGTATCAAAAGCAGTATATCAGTTTTGCAGGGAGATGACCGCAGGAGACACCTGCACTGCCTTCCTACTCTTGCTCTGTCTTTTGGTCACCCATTTTCTACCTCCCTCAGTAACTTTCACCTGCGGTGTGACCAACTCGCTAAACATGTTATCCACGAATTCCTCAGCATCGCGGATGCTCCAAAGTGAGTCCATCCGCAGCTCCAGAGCCGTCAAGCAGTCTAACAGGAGCTGCAGCTGGACACACTTCTTGCCTCGTCAGCCACTGCCTGCAACTCCACACCACCTACTGCTCCAGGCTGTATGATGTTCCTCACTGCACACACTGGTCTACATATGCTCAGCTGATCCTTGCTCTCCAGAAAATGCCAAACCACTTTTAATTTTTACTCTATTTCAGAGAGCATTCAACATATATCGCTTCAACGTGCAGCAGTTGTTCATAAAGGCACACCACCGTTAAGTCACCTTCAGAAAGGTCACAAGGCCACACTTCAACAGTGGAAAAACCAGAATGCTGCAGTTGTCAGCAGCCATTGACTCAGATTATCTCAGTTCTGCTACTGCCTCATGTCGCACCCGTCTTACACGTGATAATTCAAAGTAATTGCGTGAACTAGGAATGTTTGAAGTGTCCTGTAACCAACACCAAGCAATATAACTAACAGTAAAGTGGGAAATTAGGACTAAATAAAACACATTTTTCAGATAATTTCCAATGACTTTCAACTGAAAATATAAGCAAAGATAGATGGAAAAATAATTTGAAAAAAATGGAGATGAAAGCATTGCTAAATAGAATTTGAAGAGGCACTGGATGAAATAATTTACATGCAAATACTAAGGCAGCTCAAAGCACATGAGCCTCTTCAAAGCTGTACTTTTCTATTCAGTGACCTCTATTTAATAAATTCAAAACCAGACAATTGCTTCCCATGACGGAGTGTGCTACACAGAATAGCTAACCTTTCTGAATGCATAATACAATCTCTTCAAATTAGTCTAATAAAGGTCTTCCAAATTGATAAATAATAGGCAGATGGAATTAGATCACATTAAACAAATGGTGTTTCTTCTGGTCTTTCACTCCTACAGAAATACAAACAACTATTACTTCATGGTCAAATTAGAGTCTGCACTGCCCTTTAATTGGAAAAAAAGAATGAATACTTTAAAATTTAAAAAAAGTTAGAGTCTACAATATGGTTTAAATGCATTGCCAATGGCACAAAACACCACAGAAGTGCAATAAAACGTGGTGAAACAGGTCAAGATTAACCCCCGCCCTCAAGCAAAGGGGCAACCTTTTACAGTGGGGCAGTCACCAATATTTGCTGACTTGCAAGTCAGGATGCATTAGCCTATAAAGAGCAAATGAACCACTGGGTATGGTAGCAAGCCTAACAGGCATTTCAAATTCCCACCTTCAGTTTCACGTTCCTCCCCCAAACCTCCGCTCTTTGCTAAATTAGGTCTTAATGAAAGCATCAATTTGGATACTGCAATAGTCGGAGTCGTTGGATGAGGTAAAGTGGGGGAGAAAAATGAGCCTGGACTCTAGTAAACATGCTGGAAAACGCTTGATGTTATGACAGGATGAGGATGATTTTGTGATTCCCTCTGCTGTGAAATAACCCGTCAAAACTCACCAGCCAGGCTCACACATTAATGGCTACCCAAAGCAAAGTACTGTAACCCAGTGACTGTTAGACATTTAGCTGCTGTTGTATAAAGAGTCAAAGGTTTTGCTCCTGTTCACCAACACCTTTATTTCACTTTAACAAATTCTGCACCAAACTCTAACATCACATCACCTGACACAAAGGCCATCTGAAGCCCCTTTACATATCAGTGTCAATTATTGGATATTTCACATAAATGAGACAACTAATTGGAATGTCTCTTAACCCATTACTTAACAGTCTCCCCTTCCTTGGAGAAAAAAAAAATTAGGTGAAAACAAAATTACAAGAAACTCAAAAACACACGCAATTTCCCCCCTTCTTTTTTTTTCATTTTTGGAAGAAAAAAAAAATCACAGGAACAGGCGCCCTTCATTAACAATATCCAAAAGGTTCTGTGAGCTTGCCCCTCTTTTTGTAAAACAGACTGACAATTGATAGCTACTGTCGACCCATTTAATTTTTGCTATTTCCCCTCTGTCCAACAGCTGCTTCAAACTTGCGATGTCTTTCCTTAACCTTTTTTCATTGACACTTTTTGTAGCGTGCACATTTTCCCACAGGGATTTATTGTCAATGTGACATTTAATAGATATATTACCCAAATCCCCTAATCCCAAAATTTCTGTCAATATCTGAGCTATATAATAGGCCATATCCACCGCCTCTACAAGGCTTAACATCTCAGCAGCCAAAGTGTACCACTCTCCTTATTTTCTTTGTTTCCCACACAAGAGGGCAACATTTACCATTGTTCCCCAAAAGGAAAATTATAAAACCTCCTGCGCTTGGAACCCCATCACATGAATTTGCATAGGACGTATTGCTATAAACTATGAGTTTCAAGTGCCTACGGTCACCTGAAACCGGGAACCTTAAAACACACTTCTGCAATTTTTGTTTGACCAACGCTTTATTTGCTCTTATTATGTCTTCCGCTTATGGATCATTCATTTTTGTACTCAACTCTAAGACATCAAAACTCACGTCCAGTCTAGTCTGTCGACCTAACCAATTCAGTTGCCCAACTAAACTTCGCAGTTGCTCTTTTTCCATCTTTGAAACCATTGCGTCTTTTTGTGAAACCCGGCCACGGCTAATTGCTATTGGGCTGATGCTTTCCAATTAAGATTGCTGACGGAAAGTTGCCCCTAACTTAGTCTGTCCGATTACCAGTCCAATATCTTTAAATGCACTGGAAGCCTGACATCCAACCCCAAATTCTTTCCTCATACCAGAGATTACAGTAGCTTCAAAATCACTAATCCGACCACACAGAAAATCATCGACATGCATCATAAAGGGCAGGCCTAACTAATTCAGTGGAATTTTTTGAGGGCATTACCAGAGTGGTAGATAGTGGGGAGCCAATGGATGTGGTATGTCTGGAATTCCAGAAAGCTTTTGACAAGGTGCCACACAAAAGGTTGTTGCTGCATAAGATAAAGATGCATGGCATTAAGGGGAAAGTAGTAGCATGGATAGAGGATTGGTTAATTAATAGAAAGCAAAGAGTGGGGATTAATGGGTGTTTCTCTGGTTGACAATCAGTAGCTAGTGGTGTCCCTCAGGGATCAGTGTTGGACCCACAACTGTTCACAATTTACATAGATGATTTGGAGTTGGGGACCAAGGGCAATGTGTCCAAGTTTGCAGACGACACTAAGATAAGTGGTAAAGCAAAAAGTGCAGAGGATACCTGAAGTCTGCAGAGGGATTTGGACAGGCTAAGTGAATGGGCTAGGGTCTGGCAGATGGAATACAATGTTGACAAATGTGAGGCTATCCATTTTGGTAGGAATAACAGCAAAAAGGATTATTTAAATGATAAAATATTAAAACATGTTGCTGTGCAGAGAGACCTGGGTGTGCTAGTGCATGAGTCGCAAAAAGTTGGTTTACAGGTGCAACAGGTGATTAAGAAGGCAAATGGAGTTTTGTCCTTCATTGCTAGAGGGATGGAGTTTAAGACTAGGGAGTTTATGCTGCAATTGTATAAGGTGTTAGTGAGGCCACACCTGGATTATTGTGTTCAGTTTTGGTCTCCTGACCTGAGAAAGGACGTACTAGCGCTGGAGGGTGTGCAGAGGAGATTCACTAGGTTAATCCCAGAGTTGAAGGGGTTGGATTACGAGGAAAGGTTGAGTAGACTGGGACTGTACTCATTGGAATTTAGAAGGATGCTGGGGGGGGGGGGGGTCTTATAGAAACATAAAATTATGAAGGGAATAGATAGGATAAATGCGGGCAGGTTATTTCCACTGGCGGATGAAAGCAGAACTAGGGGGCATAGCCTCAAAATAAGGGGAAGTAGATTTAGGACTGAGTTTAGGAGGAACTTCTTCACTCAAAGGGTTGTGAATCTATGGAATTCCTTGCCAGGTGAAGCATTTGAGGCTCCTTCATTAAATGTTTTTAAGATAAAGATAGTTTTTTGAAGAAAAAAGGGATTAAGGGTTTGGGCCGGAAAGTGGAGCTGAGTCCATAAAAGATCAGCCATGAACTCATCGAATGGCAGAGCAGGCTCGAGGGGCCAGATGGCCTACTCCTGTTCCTAGTTCTTATGTTCTTATAAAGATGTCAGAAATATTTCCTTTATAGTGCCAGTAAAACATTACCGGATCTACTTTCAACTGGCAACAGCCTAACTTTGACAAAACTGACGTTACCGAAAAATACCAGACTCTAGACACATCATTTGATCCATATACACATTTGTTCAGCTTCCAGAGTACCCCTTCTGTGTTATCTGCCTCTTTAGGAGGATGGAGAAAAATGTCTCTCTGGAGCTGATGCCCCTGCAAGAAGACAGTTTATACACCTATTGATTTGCAATCCCATGCCTTTGTGGCTAACTGAGCCAAGAAGATCCTTAAAATAACCTTTCCTGCCGTGGGTGAATCTACCCTTAAATCCTGATCTTCTAAGTTTTCTTCAAATCACCTTGCCACAAGCCTGGCCTTTGCCTTATAAGTTCCATCCGGAAGAACCTTTTCTGTGTAATCCATCTGTGGGATAGAGCTCTTTGTCCCCTATCCATTAATTCCGTGTATACCCCAAATTCACTCCAACTGTGCAGTTCTTGCTGTTTGGCATCTTTGATAACTTTTTCATCTAATTTATTGGAAGCCACCAAAATCTCACATGAATGTGGGCTTCTACTCCTATTAGAATTCGTAGTCTTACTCATATTCCGAGACCTTGATAAACTATGACCCCTCTCCTGCCTGGTATCTCGTTCTGTACTGCTACTGCTTGATCTTTCCCTTTTGCTGTGGGATGTCCTTTCAATAGTTCTTGACATTTTCCTGCAGACCTGTTCACTGTCCGATGTACTATCTGAACTGGCACTGCGTTTCTGTGCCCTCCATTTTTGAACTTCGTGTTCCCAATCCATTGTCTTGACTCCTTCCCCTGAATGCTGTACATTCAACCAATGTTTATTCTTTCCAGTGGCCTTCCCTGCTCTACTAACAACAGTTGCATCCTTCCATTGATGAGACCATTCAGGCAAGTATGTCACTTTTGTGCCAACTTTTGTCAGTTGTCCTTTTGGAAAAATGGCCTGTTCTAATTCATCAGAAGTGTTGTGTTCCTCTACAGAAACCCTGTCTATATCAGTTAACTGGTCCTCATAGTTCTGTAACACTTGCGTACCAGATGACCCTGGTTCCTCGTCATGTCTGTCTGCTCTGTCTAAAGTTGAAAATTTGTAGTCTGTACCCATTATCCTTGATGAATGTACCCTAACAGTTTGATTGTAATGTTGCAAAATAATTGTTTTGGCATCTATGCCAATGATCTTCCCTGGGCCTTTCCATTCATTAAAATTGTCTCTCTTATAGTATACAATGTCTCATTGCTGAAAAACGGTATTTCATGGCCATGGATTATGCCTTAAAGCTCTGCGAATTCTTTCAGAGACTTCTGCTTCCAAAAAGGCTTTTCTACTGCTATGTAATGCATGTAAATGCTCAGCAAAGCAGAGCTAATTGCAGTCCCTTCCCAAGCTGGAGGCTGGTCATCCAAAATGGACGGGATTTTAGGATTTCCACCAAACACTAATTGATAGGGACTATAGCCCCCAACCAGCTGCAATGAATTCTTTGCATTTACCACCCATGCTAAAGCTGAATTTAGCCTGCAATTCGGTCTATCTGCCAAAATTTTCCAGAGCATGTCATCGATTACTGCATGGTTTCTTTCACAGACACCATTACTAAATAGGCTTTCCACAGCCGTATTCATAACTGTGATATTCACGTTTTCACACATATCCCTAAACTCATCATTAGCAAATTCTCCCCCATTGTCCGTAAGGAATTTTGCCGGTGGGCACATTCCTGTCCCTATCCATTTTTCCACGATTTGATCCAGAATTATTCTCTTTTCTTTACTTCGTACAATCGTTGATTGACTAAATCTGGTTGCTATATCTACAAAATGCAAAATAAATATATTATTGGCTTTATCCCAGATCTCAAGGTCCATGGCCACAATGTCGTTAAAATCCCTGACCAACGGTAGGGTTACTATCGGACGTGGTGTCCTTCTGTACTTCCTACAAACTCCATAGCGATCAATAACCTGTTCTATGACTTCCGGGTGCGGCGATGACCAGCTGAGTCGCACGTTTCGGCAGCTCCCGGTGGAACGGACTTTTGGGCTCTTAATAAGAGCCCCAACGGCAATTTTAACGGCTAAAAGTACTGTGCGGTGAACCAGAAGGGAATCCCCCCTGGATACGGATGAAAAAAGGAGAGGAAGGTGGCCGGATTGCGGTGGATCCTTTAGAGCAGCGGCAAGGAAGGCAAGCAAAAACCAAGATGGTGTCGGAAGGTGGCAGTTTAATATGGGGCCCTGAACAACACGAGTTTTTGAAACGCTGCGTGGAAGAACTCAAAAAGGAAATGAAGAAGGAGCTGTTGGCCCCGATATTACAGGCGATCGAAGGGCTAAAGGAGGAGCAAAAGACCCAGGAGCGGGAGCTTCGGGTCGTGAAGGCAAAGGCTGCCAAGAATGAGGACGACATACAGGGCCTGGTGGTGAAGACGGAGATGCACGAGGCACACCATAAACGATGTGTGGAAAGGTTGGAGGCGCTGGAGAACAACGCGAGGAGGAACAACCTAAGGATTCTTGGTCTTCCTGAAGGTGCGGAGGGAGCGGACGTCGGGGCATATGTGAGCACGATGCTGCACTCGTTAATGGGAGCGGAGGCCCCGGCGGGTCCGCTGGAGGTGGAGGGAGCATACCGAGTGATGGCGCGAGGACCGAGAGCAGGAGAAATTCCTGGAGCCATAGTGGTGAGATTCCTCCGTTTTAAGGATAGAGAAATGGTCCTTAGATGGGCAAAGAAAACTCGGAGCAGTAAATGGGAGAACGCGGTGATCCACGTTTATCAAGACTGGAGTGCGGAGGTGGCGAGAAGGAGGGCAGGCTTTAATCGGGCCAAGGCGGTGCTTCACAAAAAGAAGATAAAATTCGGAATGCTGCAACCGGCAAGACTGTGGGTCACATATCAAGGGAGGCACCACTACTTTGAGACGGCGGATGAGGCGTGGACTTTTATCGTGGAAGAAAAATTGGAATGAGCGGGTTATTAAAAAAAAGAACGTTTGAAACAAAGTGGTGGGGCGAGTATGGGGGGCAAAGAGGGGGGTAAAAAGGGGGGAAAGAGGAGTTTCATGTTATTAATCCTGCGATGTGGTAACTTTTCTCTCTTCCACAGGAGGTGGTGGGGGGAGGAAAGGAGGTGGAGGAGATGGGGCATTGGCCATTGGGGGCGGGGCCAAGGGGGAAGCGCAGGCTCGGTTCCCGCGCTATGATAATCATGGCGGGAATAGGGAAGAAGGAAGGAGGGGGGCGTCGCACGGTGCGAGCCGAGGTCACGGGGGCAAGCCGAGGTCGGCCAGAGTTTGCTGACTTCTGCGAGCAACATGGGGGGTGTAACTACGCTAGTGGGGGATCTAGCGGGGGGGGGGGTGGGAGGGGGGAACTATTGGGCTGCTGCTGCTGGGGAGAGGGGGGAGCTGGTATGGGGTGGGATGGGCGGGGGGGCACCGCCTGGGGGGGGACACAGCTGCGTGGGAACGGCGTGAGGAGCTGGAAAAAGGGGATGGCTAATCGACAAGGGGGGGGGGGGTGGTAAAAAGCCCCCAACCCGGCTGATCACGTGGAACGTGAGAGGGCTGAACGGGCCGATAAAGAGGGCACGGGTACTCGCACACCTTAAGAAACTTAAGGCAGACGTGGTTATGTTACAGGAAACGCACTTGAAACTGATAGACCAGGTGAGACTACGCAAAGGTTGGGTGGGGCAGGTGTTCCATTCGGGGCTAGATGCGAAAAACAGGGGGGTGGCTATATTAGTGGGGAAGCGGGTAATGTTTGAGGCAAAGACTATAGTGGCGGATAGCGGGGGCAGATACGTGATGGTGAGTGGCAAACTACAGGGGGAGACGGTGGTTTTGGTAAACGTATATGCCCCGAACTGGGATGATGCCAATTTTATGAGGCGTATGGTAGGACGCATCTCGGACCTAGAGGTGGGAAAGTTGGTAATGGGGGGAGATTTCAATACGGTGTTGGAACCAGGGCTGGACAGGTCGAGGTCCAGGACTGGAAGGAGGCCGGCAGCAGCCAAGGTGCTTAAAGATTTTATGGAGCAGATGGGAGTAGACCCGTGGAGATTTAGCAGACCTAGGAGTAAGGAGTTTTCGTTTTTCTCCTATGTCCACAAAGTCTATTCGCGAATAGACTTTTTTGTTTTGGGAAGGGCGTGGATCCCGAAGGTGAGGGGAACGGAGTATACGGCTAAAGCCATTTCGGATCACGCTCCACATTGGGTGGACTTGGAGATAGGGGAGGAAACAGAAGGGCGCCCACCCTGGAGAATGGACATGGGACTAATGGCAGATGAGGGTGTGTGTCTAAGGGTGAGGGGGTGCATTGAAAAGTACTTGGAACTCAATGATAATGGGGAGGTCCAGGTGGGAGTGGTCTGGGAGGCGCTGAAGGCAGTGGTTAGAGGGGAGCTGATATCAATAAGGGCACATAAAGGAAAGCAGGAGAGTAGGGAACGGGAGCGGTTGCTGCAAGAACTTCTGAGGGTGGACAGGCAATATGCGGAGGCACCGGAGGAGGGACTGTACAGGGAAAGGCAAAGGCTACACGTAGAATTTGACTTGCTGACAACGGGTACTGCAGAGGCACAGTGGAGGAAGGCACAGGGTGTACAGTACGAATATGGGGAGAAGGCGAGCAGGTTGCTGGCCCACCAATTGAGGAAAAGGGGAGCAGCGAGGGAAATAGGGGGAGTGAGGGATGAGGAAGGAGAGATGGAGCGGGGAGCGGAGAGAGTGAATGGAGTGTTCAAGGCATTTTATAAAAAATTATACGAAGCTCAACCCCTGGATGGGAGGGAGAGAATGATGGGCTTTCTGGACCGGCTGGAATTTCCCAAGGTGGAGGAGCAGGAAAGGGTGGGACTGGGAGCACAGATTGAAATAGAGGAAGTAGTGAAAGGAATTAGGAGCATGCAGGCGGGGAAGGCTCCGGGACCAGATGGATTCCCAGTTGAATTTTACAGGAAATATGTGGACTTGCTCGCCCCGCTACTGATGAGGACCTTTAATGCGGCAAAGGAAAGGGGACAGCTGCCCCCGACTATGTCTGAGGCAACGATATCGCTTCTCCTAAAGAAGGAAAAGGACCTGCTGCAATGCGGGTCCTATAGACCTATTTCCCTCCTAAATGTAGACGCTAAGATTCTGGCCAAGGTAATGGCAATGAGGATAGAGGATTGTGTCCCGAGGGTGGTCCATGAGGACCAAACTGGGTTCGTGAAGGGGAGACAGCTGAATACGAATATACGGAGGCTGCTAGGGGTAATGATGATGCCCCCACCAGAGGGGGAAGCGGAGATAGTGGTGGTGATGGATGCCGAGAAAGCATTCGATAGAGTGGAGTGGGATTATCTGTGGGAGGTGCTGAGGAGATTTGGTTTTGGAGATGAGTATGTTGGATGGGTGCAGCTGTTGTATAGGGCCCCAGTGGCGAGTGTGGTAACGAATGGATGGGGATCTGCATACTTTCGGCTCCATAGAGGGACAAGGCAGGGATGCCCTCTGTCCCCATTATTGTTTGCACTGGCGACTGAGCCCCTGGCAATAGCATTGAGGGGTTCCAAGAAGTGGAGGGGAGTACTTAGAGGAGGAGAAGAACACCAGGTATCTCTGTATGCGGATGATTTGTTGTTATATGTAGCGGACCAGGCGGAGGGGATGCCAGAGATAATGCGGACACTTCGGGAGTTTGGAGAATTCTCAGGATATAAACTGAACATGGGGAAAAGTGAGTTGTTTGTGGTGCATCCAGCGGAGCAGAGCAGAGAAATAGAGGACTTTCCGCTGAGGAAGGTAACAAGGGACTTTCGTTACTTGGGGATCCAGATAGCCAAGAATTGGGGTACATTGCATAGGTTAAATTTAACGCGATTGGTGGAACAAATGGAGGAGGACTTCAAGAGATGGGACATGGTATCCCTGTCACTGGCAGGGAGGGTGCAGGCGGTTAAAATGGTAGTCCTCCCGAGATTCCTCTTTGTGTTTCAGTGCCTCCCGGTGGTGATCACGAAGGCTTTTTTCAAAAGGATCGAAAAGAGCATCATGAGTTTTGTGTGGGCCGGGAAGACCCCGAGAGTGAGGAAGGGATTCTTACAGCATAGTAGGGATAGGGGGGGGCTGGCACTACCGAGCCTAAGTGAGTACTACTGGGCCGCCAATATCTCAATGGTGAGTAAGTGGATGGGAGAAGAGGAGGGAGTGGCGTGGAAGAGATTGGAGAGGGCGTCCTGTAGGGGGACTAGCCTACAAGCTATGGTGACGGCCCCATTGCCGTTCTCACCGAAGAAATACACCACAAGCCCGGTGGTGGTGGCGACTTTGAAAATTTGGGGACAGTGGAGACAGCATAGGGGAAAGACGGGAGCCTTGGTGGGGTCCCTGATAAGAAATAACCATAGGTTTGCCCCGGGGAGAATGGATGGGGGATTTGGAATATGGCAAAGAGCAGGAGTAATGCAACTGAAAGATCTGTTTGTGGATGGGAAGTTCGCAAGTCTGGGAGCGCTGACCGAGAAATATGGGTTGCACCAAGGGAATGCATTCCGGTATATGCAACTGAGGGCTTTTGCGAGGCAACAGGTGAGGGAATTCCCGCAGCTCCCGACGCATGAGGTGCAGGATAGAGTGATCTCAAAGACATGGGTGGGGGATGGTAAGGTGTCAGATATATATAGGGAAATGAGGGACGAGGGGGAGATTATGGTAGATGAGCTGAAAGGGAAATGGGAAGAAGAGCTGGGGGAGGAGATTGAGGAGGGGCTGTGAGCGGATGCCCTAAGTAGGGTAAACTCATCGTTCTCGTGTGCCAGGCTAAGCCTGATTCAATTTAAGGTGTTACACAGGGCGCATATGACTGGAGCACGGCTCAGTAAATTTTTTGGGGTAGAGGATAGGTGTGCGAGATGCTCGAGAAGCCCAGCGAATCACACCCACATGTTCTGGTCATGTCCGGCACTACAGGGGTTTTGGGTGGGGGTGACAAAGGTGCTTTCGAAAGTAGTGGGGGTCCAGGTCGAACCAAGCTGGGGGTTGGCTATATTTGGGGTTGCACAAGAGCCGGGAGTACAGGAGGCGAGAGAGGCCGATGTTTTGGCCTTTGCGTCCCTAGTAGCCCGGCGCAGGATACTGTTGATGTGGAAGGAAGCCAAGCCCCCGGGGGTGGAGACCTGGATAAATGACATGGCAGGGTTTATAAAGCTGGAACGGATTAAGTTCGTCCTAAGGGGATCGGCTCAAGGGTTCACCAGGCGGTGGCAACCGTTCGTCGAATACCTCACAGAAAGATAGAGGGAATGGAAAAGAAGAAGACAGCAGCAGCAGCCCGGGGGGGGGGGGGGGGGGGCGGGGGGGGCGGGGAGGTGGAGGAACCAGAAGGACTCTCAGGGTTGTTAATATATATGTATAATATGTATAGGTCGTTGCTATAAATAATTGTATATTGGACTGTTAAATCATATTTTTGGAGAGTGTTTATCTGAGACAAGGCAGTTGCCATTTAGTTTTAGTTTTTGTTTTTGTTATATATTATTTATTCTTTGTTTATAAAACAGGTCATTGTTATTTATACGGTTATATTATTGTGCAAAGGATACACAATGTACTGTGATGGTTGACCAAAAATTTTCAATAAAATATTTTTAAAAATAAATAAATAACCTGTTCTATCAGTTTAGTATAGTCTTCATCCCTTACCCCTGCATCCTTCAATAAAATGTTCAGCCTCTGAGGAGACGCATGCGCAAATTGCCTCTGTAGTTTTAATACAACATGCTTTTTATCAGCTAAAGTCCCATTTTCAACTGCCAGTAACACATCCTTAACAACTCTACTTGAAATATTATTTGTCAGTCATGGTATACAATAGTGTCCCGAATGTGTAAATTGTAAGTCCACCGTCTTTCCAAAAACTGTTGCCTTATCCTGTTCAATATCCAGTTTCATGTGTGCTTTCTTCATCAACGGTCTGCTCAGAGGCAATGGTATCTCACTTGATACAACATCCGTGCTAATGAAATGATTCACTCCGGCAATATTGCAAGGAATCACCACTCTTTTCAGCGACTTCAGAGTATTATCATCCCCAAACCTGAAACTTGTGGAACTTTCAAATTCCTTAACCTTGTCACGATTTTCAGCATTCAAGGAGTCCAGGTAACATTTTAACCAGTCAATTCCACACACAGTAGATGTGCAGCCACTGTCCAATACAGCACAATTGAAGGATTCTGCAACCAACACCCTCATTACCAGCGTAAAACTGCTTGTTAATAGGACAATGCCTTCTTTCTGGTCACTATCTTTTTCCTTTTCTGACTCTTCAGTGTCACGTGTCGCTTCAAACACTCTATTATAACGAGTTGGACTGTTGAAAGCATAATGGTATTGAGAGTCACATCGAAAACATCGATTTATCATGACCCGTGCATTTCTGGGGTTCATCTTCCTATTGTAGGTTCATAATTTCCGGGTCCCGATCTCCTTCTATAGTCTTGGGACCTGTTCGTAGCCATACGATTTCGCCATCCTGTCAGTAGTGTATCTTCCATATTCTGCTTTATTGCAGGCTGACCTATTTGGGTCATCAGAGCCATAGGAATCGAATGTTTCCCCAGAAACTTTTTTAAAGCTTCTGTCATCTTATCGAATAAGGTATCCTTATCTGCAAACTGAACTCCTGTCAAAACCAGGAGCCTATCCATGTTGCTCACTCTAGCACAGTCAAGTAATTTAAAGGCCAACACAGACTGTGGAAATTCCAGGTTGTGTTTCTGCAGCCTTTTATATAGTCTGCCAAATTCCATTATATAGTCTTCAATGGAGAAATCCTCTATTTTCCGGAACCTATCACTATCCGACCATGTTTCATACGCACTTAACAAGTCATCCTTCTTATAAATCTTATCCATATAACGTAATAGAGGCTGCAGAACTTCTTAGAACATAAGAACATAAGAACTAGGAGCAGGAGTAGGCCATCTGGCCTCTCGGGCCTGCTCTGCCATTCAATGAGATCATGGCTGATCTTTTGTGGACTCAGCTCCACTTTCCCGCCCGAACACAATAACCCTTAATCCCTTTATTCTTCAAAAAACTATCTATCTTTATCTTAAAAACATTTAATGAAGGAGCCTCTACTGCTTCACTGGGCAATGAATTCCACAGATTCACAACCCTTTGGGTGAAGTTCCTCCTAAACTCAGTCCTAAATCTACTTCCCCTTATTTTGAGGCTATGCCCCCTAGTTCTGCTTTCATCCGCCAGTGGAAATAACCTGCCTGCATCTATCCTATCTATTCCCTTCATAATTTTATATGTTTCTATAAGCCCCCCCCCCCCCCCCCCGCATCCTTCTAAATTCCAACGAGTACAGTCCCAGTCTACTCAACCTTTCCTCGTAATCCAACCCCTTCAGCTCTGGGATTAGCCTAGTGAATCTCCTCTGCACACCCTCCAGTGCTAGTACGTCGTTTCTCAAGTAAGGAGACCAAAACTGAACACAATACTTCAGGTGTGGCCTCACTAACACCTTATACAATTGCAGCATAACCTCCCTCATCTTAAACTCCACCCCTGAGCAATGAAGGACAAAATTCCATTCGCCTTCTTAATCACCTGTTGCACCTGTAAACCAACTTTTTGCGACTCATGCACTAGCACACCCAGGTCTCTCTGCACAGCAGCATGTTTTAATATTTTATCATTTAAATAATAATCCCTGTTGCTGTTATTCCTACCAAAATGGATAACCTCACATTTGTCAACATTGTATTCCATCTGCCAGACCCTAGCCCATTCACTTAGCCCATCCAAATCCCTCTGCAGACTTCCAGTATCCTCTGCACTTTTTGCTTTACCACTCATCTTAGTGTCGTTTGCAAATTTGGACACATTGCACTTGATCCCCAACTCCAAATCATCTATGTAAATTGTGAACAATTGTGGGCCCAACACTGATCCCTGAGGGACACCACTAGCTACTGATTGCCAACCAGAGAAACACCCATTAATCCCCACTCTTTGCTTTCTATTAATTAACCAATCCTCTATCCATGCTCCTACTTTCCACTTAATACCATGCATCTTTATCTTATGCAGCAACCTTTTGTGTGGCACCTTGTCAAAGGCTTCCTGGAAATCCAGATATACCACATCCATTGGCTCCCCGTTATCTACCGCACTGGTAATGTCCTCAACAAATTCCACTAAATTAGTTAGGCACGACCTGCCCTTTATGAACCCATGCCTCGTCTGCCCAATGGGACAATTTCCATCCAGATGCCTCGCTATTTCTTCCTTGATGATAGATTCCAGCATCTTCCCTACTACCGAAGTTAAGCTCACTGGCCTATAATTACCCGCTTTCTGCCTACCTCCTTTTTTAAACAGTGGTGTCACGTTTGCTAATTTCAAATCCGCCGGGACCACTCCAGAGTCTAGTGAATTTTGGTAAATTATCACTAGTGCATTTGCAATTTCCATAGCCATCTCTTTTAGCATTCTGGGATGCATTCCATCAGGGCCAGGAGACTTGTCTACCTTTAGCCCCATTAGCTTGCCCATCACTACCTCCTTGGTGATAACAATCCTCTCAAGGTCCTCACCTGTCATAGCCTCATTTCCATCAGTCACTGGCATGTTATTTGTGTCTTCCACTGTGAAAACCGACCCAAAAAACCTGTTCAGTTCCTCAGCCATTTCCTCATCTCCCATTATTAAATCTCCCTTCTCATCCTCTAAAGGACCTTAGCCACTCTTTTTTTGTTTTATATATTTGTAGAAACGTTTACGATCTGTTTTTATATTCTGAGCAAGTTTACTCTCATAATCTATCTTACTCTTCTTTATAGCTTTTTTAGTAGCTTTCTGTTGCCCCCTACAGATTTCCCAGTCCTCTAGTCTCCCACTAAACTTTGTCACTTTGTATGCTTTTTCCTTCAATTTGATACTCTCCCTTATTTCCTTAGATACCCACGGTCGATTTTCCCTCTTTCTACCGTCCTTCCTTTTTGTTGGTATAACCCTTTGCTGAGCACTGTGAAAAATCGCTTGGAAGGTTCTCCACTGTTCCTCAACTGTTTCAGCATAAAGTCTTTGCTCCCAGTCTACCTTAGCTAGTTCTTCTCTCATCCCATTGTAATCTCCTTTGTTTGAGCACAAAACACTAGTGTTTGATTTTACCTTCTCACCCTCCATCTGTATTTTAAATTCCACCATATTGTGATCGCTCCTTCCGAGAGGATCCCTACCTATGAGATCATGAATCAATCCTGTCTCATTACACAGGACCAGATCTAGGACCGCTTGTTCCCTTGTAGGTTCCATTACATACTATTCTAGGAAACTATCGAGGATACATTCTATAAACTCTTCCTCAAGGCTGTCTTGACCGACCTGGTTAAACCAATCAACGTGTAGATTAAAATCCCCCATGATAACTGCTGTACCATTTCTACATGCATCAGTTATTTCTTTGTTTATTGCCTGCCCCACCATAATGTTACTATTTGGTGGCCTATAGATTACTCCTATCAGTGATTTTTTCGCCTTACTATTCCTGATTTCCACCCAAATGGATTCAACCTTATCCTCCATAGCACCCATGTCATCCCTTATATTGCCCGGATGTCATCCTTAAATAACAGAGTTACACCACCTCCCTTACCATCCACTCTGTCCTTCCGAATAGTTTGATACCCTTGGATATTTAACTTCCAGTCGTGACCATCCTTTAACCATGTTTCAGTAATGGCCACTGAATCATAGTCATTCACGATGATTTGCGTGATCAACTCATTTACCTTATTCCGAATACTACGAGCATTCAGGTAAAGTACACTTATGTTGGCTTTTTTACCTCTGTTTTGAATCTTAATACCTCGATCAGTAACCTCTGCCAAGTTATATTTCCTCTTAACTTTTCTCCTAATTTTCCTTGTCGTTGAACCCATATCTTCATGTAACAAACTGCCGCGTCACTTACCATTAATGTTTTTACTTCCGGTTTTATTCCTTTTAGTATTACTGGTCCTATTCACTGAGCTCCCCTCAGTCACTGTACCTTGTACTGTCGCCCTTTTTGATTTTTGACTATGGCTTCTCTGCCTTACACTTTCCCCCTTACTGCCTTTTGTTTCTGTCCCTGTTTTACTACTCTTCTAATTCCAGCTCAGAAAACACTTTGCTCCGGATTTTACTGTCATAAGGTAGAGAAAGAGCCAATGCCATACCTTGTTTTCTCTTTCTCAAGGTACAAAGAACAAAGAACAAAGAAATGTACAGCACAGGAACAGGCCCTTCGGCCCTCCAAGCCCGTGCCGACCATGCTGCCCAACTAAACTACAATCTTCTACACTTCCTGGGTCCGTATCCTTCTATTCCCATCCTATTCATATATTTGTCAAGATGCCCCTTAAATGTCCCTATCGTCCCTGCTTCCACTACCTCCTCCGGTAGTGAGTTCCAGGCACCCACTACCCTCTGCGTAAAAAACTTGCCTCGTACATCTACTCTAAACTTTGCCCCTCTCACCTTAAACCTATGCCCCCTAGTAATTGACCCCTCTACCCTGGGGAAAAGCCTCTGACTATCCACTCTGTAGTTACCTTAGTCCACATAACTACTGCACTTCTCCATTGGTCGTATGATCCCCTTTCAGAAAATAAGGGGGGATAGTCATATCCGCCCATTTTTATCCTCGGTTCAGCCATATATCCTTGGGTTTTTTTTCTTCTCACTCACTCCTTGGTTTGGTCTGGAAAAGTTGTATCTTTCAACCCTTCACATTTGCACAATAGCCTCCTCTGCTACCATTTGTTAGACGTTTAGCTGCTGTTGTATAAAGAGTCAAAGGTTCTGCAACCTTTTCACCAACACGTTTATTTCACTTTAACAAACTCTAACATCACATCACCTGACACAAAGGCCACCTGAAGCCCCTTTGCATATCAGTGTCAATTATTGGACACTTCACATAAATGAGACAACTAATTGGAATGTCTCTTAACCTATTACTTAACAGTGACAGCAATATCTCCTATACAGGAGCAGAGAGAGAAGAAAATAATCACTTTCTGATCAACCAATTTATTGAAAAGCTCTTTCAAGGGAACATTTTGGAGAACATTTTGCTTCCTATTAGCTTGGACAGACATCTCAAACCTGACAGCCGCTGGGCAGCTTTAGGAATATGTTGAAATAGGTCACAACAAATAATCCTGACACCACAAATCACTGAAATTTATTCACCTCCCTATTCCCCAACAATTTAATGCATGCAAGCTGCATTATCTCATAACCAAACCAGTCTATTCAAGAAGGTCATGCAGCATTTGTGGAGACAGAAACAGATGTAACATTTCAAGTCAATAACCTTTCATCAGAACTGGGAAAACAGAGATGTCTTCAGCAAGGGAAGCGGGTGGAAGGAGAAGAAAAGGTAAAGAGCGGGATTCTGTAATCCCCCAGCTGCATGTTTTCTGGCGGCGGGCCACTTGCTGGTGGTGGGATTCTCTCTTCCAGCCACTTGTCAATGGGATTTCCCATTGAAGACACCCCATGCCGCCGTGAAACCCATGGGCGGGAGTGCACTTCCAGTGGGGAAAGGGAATCGTAACGTCTGGAGAATTCCGGCCAAAGTCTGTGATAGGGTGGAAGACAAAGTTGATAATCAAAGGTCAAAAGGGAGTGATTATAGGACAAGTAAAGAAACAAAAATTGTGTCTTGAGGTGGTGTTGATAGCAGAAATGGTGAACAGCTGCCATCCAGAAGCAAACAGAAAGAAAAATCAAGAGAGAAAAAACAAAACCTGAAAAGAAGAAACAAAATGGTGGGCGATTATGACCTATAATCTGTTACAGACGCCTGGTCAGCTCTCAGCAGTGGCTAAGATACTGGACCAGAACGTTTTTAAGTTTTAAGGTGGAGCAAAAAGATCAACAAACTTTGGAAAAAAAAAAACAATATTTAAACTTTTAAACTTCAACCCTAACAGCAAAAGATTATATGTAGTTTCTTAACCTTATCACGAGTTCCCATTAAACAGCACTTCAAAGGAACATGCAACTTTCATTTCATTTACACAGGAGGGCAAAGATGATGCTTGCATTTACAAGCAATTTTTCTGCATTAGTGAAGTACCTTCAGAACCCTTTATGACAGCCTGTCTCTGGGGCAGTTTTCAATGACCTCCTTCGGTGGCTTTTCAAATCCTTCTCCTCCCACCTGTCCAAACAGGATTATTTGTCTCTCTCTCTGAGCTCCACCCAGCCCCTCAAGCAAAGATTCTCTCCTGGAGTGTTCAGACTTGAACCCATCATCGTTATCTTGGATGTTTGATTTCCCACTCCCGTTTATGCAAAAGAACAAAGCCATACTATTGATGTGCAACTAACCTCCCATTTATGAATAAAAGAGGCCAGACTCTGTAATGGGCTAATGGCTGGTCAAACAAGAGTGTCCCAAAAGACAATGGATCTAGAGTGAATCACCCTGGCTGAACAGGGGCATTGCTTAACCACTAAATTTCCTCCATTATCTTCAATCCCATTTCTGGACCGAATTGCCAACCGACTCTCTCTCGTAAGAAATCACTGAACTAATGTTGAGTTTTGAAGTGTCTAATCGAAGGACAAGGAGCTGTTCGTCGAGCTTACACGGGAGATTCATTGGACCGCTTTTGGACCCTGACTGTAGGATTCTGAAGTCAAAAATAACAGAGTGGGAACAACGTGGAGCATTAAAATGAAATGAAAGGCAGCCAGTGCCCATCCGAAAAATCTGCTGTCAATCAAAGCAAAGTGTTTGCAGCCAATAATAGCCCAACAGATTGGATTCCAGCCCTTGTACCACTATTAGTGGCAGTCGGACTGTCTTCTGCCCGTGGGTCACCGGGGTCACGGTGGTTCCAATGATGTTCAGTTGCTCCCCAATATAATTGCCAATCTGGCCTTAAGTACACACAGATTTAATGGCAGGATTCCCATGCAAAGCTGGCGGAAGGTGTGCTGACTGATGATGGAGACAGCAGCCCCTGTATCTATCTCCATTACTAGGCCTGCTTTACCCAAATATGTGCCACTTTTAAGGGCTGTGATGCAGTTCAACTGCATCATGTTATCCTCCTTAGGATGGGCCATGTGCAAGGCCCTGGCTTGAGGCAGCCTTATAGTCTGTCCAGGGCAACGTGTTCTTTGCCGATTCTTGCGGCCTTGTTGCCACGCGTTCTGCAATTGCAAGCTTGGCAATGTCGCTCTTACTCCCCGTTGTCCTCCGGGGAGGTGTCATGTTGGTCTGTGGTGGCCCTTGGCCATTGGGTCGGGATGCAGCATTGCCCAGTTGTTTGCTCTTTTGGCAGTAATCTGGCCAGAGGGCCTGAGGGCACTGAATTCCAGTACAAGGGTTGACCAACACTATGGATGCTGTAGTCCACGGACCCTAGGGAGTTCCTGAAACCCCTTCTCCACGATCTTGCGGGACTGCGTTAGTTCAATGGCTCATTTCAAATCAAGTGTAGCAAACAACTTCCTCTGAATTGTCATGTTATTTATCCCACCAACCGGTCTTGGAAAGGGATGGATCAAGCTCACAATGCTCAGTCAGCCTTCGGAGTGGAGTTAAAAAGTCTGTAACTGACACCCTCCAAGTCTGCACAGCAGTATTGAATCGGTATTGTTGCATAATCACGAACGGTTTCAGGTAACAATGGTTCGATACCAACTCCACGAATTTGTCAAATATTTTGAATCCGGGGCAGCCGGGTACATGAAGCTTTTAATTACGCCGAAGGTTGGGGTCCCGCAGGCAGTCAGGAGGACTACCCTCTCGGTCCTCTCCACTGATGCAGTTAGCCTGGAAAAAGTACCACATTCGCTGAGCGTACTGGGCCCAATCTTCCAGGCCTGCGGTGAAGGCCTGTAACTTCCCAAAGAGCAGCATTTTTTAAAAGCATGCCCAACACGTTGCTGCAGAGCAATATCCTAGATGCCCAGAATCAGGATCATGGGGTTGTTTTTTTACCTCGTCGCCAGTATAAAGACCCAGGAAGTTGAGTAGCCGGGTGAATGCAGGTTTATTCACAGTCAAATGAATCAGCCCTTTGGCAGCAAATACACACACATTATTACTCCCATTCTGGACTACCAACATGCTGGTCCCTGTCATGGCTGGTCTTTATACAAGATAATTATAAGCCCCAGCTGGGAAGGTCTCCGCTCATGGGCGGGGAAGCTCATATTCTGAATCCCGTAGGGAGATCAATGAGAGTATCCCTGTGAACCTCATGGGGGTTATTGCAGGAATGCAGAAAGTGGAGTGGAGGAGAGGAGGGCGGGATTTTCTGCCTCCCTCTTGCATCAAGTTCTCCCGAGGTGGAGGCAGCTCATTAGCCGCCGATGGGTACTTCCGGTCCCGGCGACACCTATGCCATTTTGATGGCTTACCTGTCCTGCTGCCAGGGAATCTACTGCGGGGAGGGGCCGCCTTTGGCAAGACTGGAAGGTCACGCTGGCTGGAAGGGACAGAAAATGCCACCTGGTGTGGTTACTGGTGGCAGAAGTGCAGCCTGACTGATGATGTAACCTTTCATACTAGTGTTTCCAATATTTCTCCCTTTGTCCTCAACCAAGAATTTCCCCCCAATATGATTGACAAGACCTTTGACTGTATATTTTCCATGTCACGCATTTCAGCTTTCATTACTTCCCCTTACTCCCAGAACCACAATAGAGTACCAATGTCCTCACCTTCCACCTCAAACTTACAAACCCGGTGACTGTAATTATTGGTCAGCCAAGGGCCAAAGATGTTGGATATTTTTATCAGAATTACTGGTTAATTCACTCGTGTTGTGTCTCCGGAATGAGTGGGACTGGAATTGTCCGTGCACATGTCCAGTGTGTCGTAACAGTATGGGAAAACATAAAACCTTTGATAAGGGACTGCCCTGAAGATGTTTAAGTTAATCTCATTGGGGAAATAAAGGAATTCCTTACTTACATTAAGGAAAATGTTGCAGGTAAAGGCCATTTAAGCCCCCTGGACCTACATTAAGTCATCATTCAAGATAAGATTCAGTTGACATTCTCCAAAAGCAACATTACGGCTACCTTTGAATCTAATTAACAAACTGCTCAGGGGAAAGGTCATTTTCACAACTGAAAAACTTCAAGAATGAAGTTGCAAGGACAGTTATTGGCCCTAAGTATCATGTAATAAACTTCTCATCCATGATTTTTCGCTCCAAAAATTACAAAAGGAAAATGCTTTAAATGTTTAACTTCAATGTGACGTAGATACAGACACAGTTGTACAACTACTTCTATTTAGTAAGCTACTGATTTGTGGAACAGCTTTTCTGTTAGTGTGAATAATAGGTTTTCATATATAATTAAGAATTCATAAAGTATTTTAATTTGTAATTATGATATAATGCAAATAGGTATTTAGTAAAATGTATTTTGCTGACTTCCGGTTGCGGCGATGCGGAACTAAGCCGCACATTTCGGCGGCTCCCGCTGGAACGGACCTTTGGCCTCTCCAGAGGAGCCCCAACGGAAATTTTTCAATGACTTCCAGTGTGGGAAGGTGAGCAAGGTCCCCCTTCCATAGTATATGGAGTGGACCAGAAGTGGAGCAGTCAAAAATGCGGCTTTGAAGCAGCGAAACAAACGAGGGAGAAAAAACAAGATGGTGGAGGGCGGAGATCGAGCGGCATGGTGGCCGGAGCAGCAGGAGTTTCTCAGGCGCTGCATGGAGGAGCTTAAGAAAGAGGTGCTGGTGCTACTGCTGACAGCGATCGAGCGGCTGAAGGAGACCCAGAAGGCCCAAGGGGTAGAAATCCGAGAGGTGCGGGAAAAAGCCACCAAGAACGAGGACGGGATCTTGGGCCTGGCGGTGAAGGTGGAGGCGTACGTGGCGCTGCACAAGAGGTGGGCCGAAAGATTTGAGGACCTGGAGAACAGGTCGAGGAGGAAGAATCTTCGGATTCTGGGTCTCTCTGAAGGGGTGGAGGGGGCCGATACCGGGGCATATGTGAGCACGATGCTCCATTCGCTGATGGATGTGGAGGCCTCTCCGAGTCCCCTGGAGCTAGATGGGGCGAATCGGGTCCTGGTGAGGAGTCCCCAGGCCAACGAGCCGCCAAGGCGGTAGTGGTGAGGTTTCATTGTTTTGTGGACAGAGAGTGTGTCCTGAGATGGGCCAAGAAGGAGCGGAGCAGCAGGTGGGAGAATGCGGTGACCCGAATCTATCAGGACTGGAGTACGGAGGTGGCAAAGAAGAGAGCTGGTTTTAGTCGGGCCAAGGCTGTGCTCCATCGGAAGGGGGTGAGATTCGGAATGCTGCAACCACCGCGATTGTTGATCACATTTCAGGATCGACACCACTACTTTGAAACGCCTGAGGAGGCTTGGACCTTTATACAAACTGAAAAGTTGGACTCAAACTGAGGGTCTGTGGTTGTGGGGGGATGTCGGTTGTATACAGGGTTTTAACTATGCGTAAGGAATGTTCCACGGGTGGGGCGATGGATGGGGATGGGGGAAGAGATCTGATGGGGAGACTGTGGGGAATGTGGGCGCCGGTGCTGTAGGGAGGGGAGGCCCAGGGATAGGGGAATTGGGATAAGCCCGCAACAGGAGCTGCGCCAGAGGGGGCGGGGCTGGCTCAGGAAAGCGCGGGCTTTTTCCCGCGAAGGACGGTGGGGGGGGAATGGAGGAGCGTACACCGATTGCTGGGGAGGAGGAGGAGGGGGGATTTCCACACCGGGGGGGGGGGATCAACGGGAAGGTGGGGGAAGCCGGGGTCAGCAGGTGCCAGCTGACTTACGGGAGTGTTATGGGGGGAGCAAAAGAGCTAGTTATGGATCTAGCGAGGGGAAGGGGAGGGGAGCGGGAAGAGCGGGGGGGAAATAGGGTTGCTGCTGCATTGGCCGAGGGGGAACTGAAAACCGAAGAGGTGGTCGGGGTGGGGGTCCCCCGACTGGGGTACTGGAGGGTGCGGGAGGCGCGGGCACGGGACTGGCCTAGAACAGGGGATGGCTAGTTGGCGGGGGGGGGGGGGGGGGGGGGGGTGGGAAGCCCCCCAATCCGGCTGATAATGATAACGTGGAATGTGAGGGGCCTGAATGGGCCGGTTAAGAGAGCCCGAGTGTTCGCGCACTTAAAGGGACTGAAGGCAGACGTGGTCATGCTTCAGGAGACACATTTGAAGGTGGCAGACTAGGTCAGGATAAGAAAGGGATGGGTAGGACAGGTATTCCATTCGGGGCTGCATGCAAAGAACAGAGGGGTGGCAATACTGGTGGGGAAGCGGGTATCGTTTGAGGCTAAGAATATAAAAGTGGACAATGGAGGTCGATACGTGATGTTGAGCGGTGGGCTGCAGGGGGCGTGGGTGGTATTGGTAAACTTATACGCCCCGAACTGGGACGATGCTGGATTTATGAAGCGTATGTTGGGACGCATTCCGGAGGTAGGAAGCTTGATAATGGGGGGGGATTTTAACACGGTGTTGGACCCAGCATTAGATCGTTCCAGATCTAGGACGGGGAAGAGGCCGGCTGCGGCCAAGGTGCTTAGGGGGTTTATGGACCAGATGGGGGGAGTGGATCCGTGGAGATTTGCCAGGCCCCTGGCCAGGAAATTTTCTTTTTTCTCCCACGTACACAAAGCCTACTCCCGGATAGATTTTTTTGTTCTGAGCAGGGCGCTGATCCCGAAAGTGGAGGGAACGGAGTATTCGGCCATAGCCATCTCAGACCACGCCCCGCACTGGGTGGAACTGGAGTTGGGAGAGGAGAGGGACCAACGCCCGCTGTGGCGTTTGGATGTGGGATTACTGACAGATGAGGAGGTGTGTGGGAGTGTACGGGGGTGTATTGAAAGGTATTTGGAGGCCAACGACAACGGGGAGGTGCAGGTGGGGGTGGTATGGGAGGCGCTGAAGGCAGTGGTCAGGGGAGAGTTAATCTCCATCAGGGCTCACAGGGAGAAGAGAGAGGGCAGGGAAAGGAAGAGGTTAGTGGGGGTGATTTTAAGGGTGGACAGGAGATATGCAGAGGCCCCTGAAGAGGGACTACTTAGGGAGAGGCGAAGTCTCCAGACGGACTTCGACCTGTTGACCACAGGGAAGGCAGAGGCACAGTGGAGGAAAGCACAGGGGGCGACGTACAAGTATGGGGAGAAGGCGAGCCGGATGCTGGCACATCAGCTCCGTAAGAGGATGGCAGCGAGGGAGATAGGTGGAGTCAAGGATGGCAGGGGAACTACGGTGCGGAGTGCGGTGAAAGTAAATGAGGCATTTAAGGCCTTTTATGAGGAGCTGTACAGATCTCAGCCCCCAGCGGGGGAAGAGGGGATGCGATGATTTATGGACCAACTGAGGTTCCCGAGGGTGGAGGAGCAGGAGGTGGATGGTTTGGGGGCGCCAATTGGGTTGGAAGAGCTGATTAAAGGACTGGGGAGCATGCAGGCGGGGAAGGCCCCAGGACCAGATGGGTTCCTGGTTGAATTTTACAGGAAGTATGCGGACCTGTTAGCCCCGTTGCTGGTTAGGACTTTCAATGAGGCAAGGGAGGGGGGGACCCTGCCCCCGACAATGTCCGGGGCGATGATCTCTTTGATCCTGAAGCGGGATAAGGACCCATTGCAATGTGGGTCGTATAGGCCGATTTCGCTCCTTCATGTGGATGCTATGTTGCTGGCAAAAGTGCTGGCTACGAGGATTGAGGACTGTGTCTCGGGGGTGATTCATTAGGACCAGATAGGATTTGTAAAGGGCAGGCAGCTAAACACCAATGTGCGGAGGCTCCTAAACGTGATTATGATGCCATTGGTGGAGGGAGAGGCGGAGATACTGGCAGCTATGGACGCGGAGAAGGCCTTTGACCGAGTAGAGTGGGAGTATCTCTGGGAAGTGTTGCGGGGGTTTGGGTTTGGGGAGGGGTTTATCAGTTGAGTTAAGCTCCTATATAGAGCCCCGGTGGCGGGTGTGGTTACGAATCGGCGGAGGTCGGAGTATTATCGGCTGTATCGAGGGATGAGGCAGGGGTGCCCCCTGTCCCCCCTTTTGTTTGCATTAGCAATTGAACCTTTGGCCATGGCATTAAGGGAGTCCAGGAAATGGAGGGGGGTGGTCCGAGGGGGAGAGGAGCATCGAGTGTCGCTGTATGCAGACGACCTGTTGCTGTATGTGGCGGATCCAGTGGAGTGGATGGTGGAGGTCATGGAGGTCATGGAGTTTGGGGACTTCTCGGGCTATAAGCTCAATGTAGGGAAAAGTGAGCTCTTCGTGGTGCATCCAGGGGACCAGGGAAGAGGGATAGACAACCTACCGTTGAGGAGGGCGGAAAGGAGCTTTCGGTACTTGGGGATCCAGATAGCTAGGAGTTGGGGGGCCCTGCACAAACTTAATCTGACGCAGCTGGTGGAGCAGATGGAGGAGGACTTCAAACGATGGGGTATGTTGCCACTCTCGCTAGCGGGCAGGGTACAGTCGATTAAAATGATGGTCATCCCGAGGTTTCTTTTTGTGTTCCAGTGCCTTCCTATTATGATCACCAAGGTCTTTTTTAAGAGGGTAGGCAGGAGCATCATGGGTTTTGTGTGGGCAAACAAGACCCCGAGGTTAAGGAGGGGGTTTCTGGAGCATAGTAGGGACAGAGGAGGGCTGGCGTTGCCGAATCTGGATGGCTACTTTTGGGCAGCCAACGTGGCGATGATCCGTAAGTGGGTGATGGAGGGAGAGGGGGGCGGCATGGAAGAGGTTGGAGATGGCGTCCTGCAAAGGAACGAGCCTGGGGGCGCTGGTGACGGCACCGCTGCCGCTCTCGCCGACAAGGTGCACCATGAGTCCGGTGGTGGCGGCAACGCTAAAGATCTGGGGCAGTGGAGACGACACAGGGGAGCGATGGGAGCCTCGGTGTTGTCCCCAATCAGAGATAACCATCGGTTTGTCCCAGGAAGGATGGACGGGGGGTTTCAGAGCTGGCATCGGGCAGGGATTAGAAGAATGGGGGACCTGTTCATCGATGGGACGTTTGCGAGCCTCGGGGCGCTGGAGAAGTTTGGGCTACCCCCGGGAAACGCTTTCAGGTACATGCAAGTGAGGGCGTTTGTGAGGCGGCAGGTGAGGGAATTCCCGTTGCTCCCGGCACAGGGGATTCGGGACAGGGTGATTTCGGGTGTATGGGTCGGAGAAGGCAAGCTTTCGTCGATATATCAGGAGATGAAAGAAGAGGGGGAGGCTTCGGTAGAGGAGCTGAAAGGCAAGTGGGAGGAGGAGTTGGGGGAGGAGATTGAAGAGGGTCTGTGGGCTGATGCCCTGAGTAGGGTTAATTCCTCTTCCTCATGTGCCAGGCTCAGCCTGATACAGTTTAAGGTCATTCACAGAGCGCATATGACAGGGGCGAGGCTGAGTAGGTTCTTTGGGGTGGAGGACAGATGTGGGAGGTGCTCAGGAAGCCCGGCAAATCACGCCCATATGTTCTGGTCGTGCCCAGCACTGATTGGGTTCTGGAGGGGTGTTGCGAGGACTTTGTCTAAGGTGGTGAAAGTCCAGGTCAAGCCAAGTTGGGGGTTGGCGCTATTTGGAGTGACGGACGAGCCGGGAGTGCAGGAGGCGAAAGAGGCCGGCATTCTGGCCTTTGCGCCTGTGGTAGCCCGGCGGAGGATCTTGCTACTGTGGAAAGACGCGAAGCCCCCAGTGTGGAAGCCTGGATAAATGACATGACAGGGTTCATCAAGCTGGAGAGGATAAAGTTTGCCTTGAGAGGGTCTGCGCAGGGGTTCTTCAGGCGGTGGCAACCGTTCCTCGACTATCTCGCGGAGCGTTAGATGGAGGTCGGTCAGCAGCAGCAGCAACCCTGGGGGGGGGGGGGGGGGGGGGGGGGGGAGGGGGGGGGGGGGGGAGGGGGGGGGGTCTCTTTCGGGGGGGGGGTATAAGGGTGGGCGGGGAAAGGGTTTTTTCCTAGGGGCACTTGAGAAAGGAAAAACATAAACATATGGGAAAGTCAATATGTGCAGGAGGAACCCATTGTACAAGTTCTGTATTATGTTGGATTGATATGTTTATGTCTTGTTCTGTTACTTTTCTTTTCTTTTTTGTTACGGGGGGGGGGGGGGTTTAAATGGTTGAAAATGTTTGTTGTGTATATATGCAAATATCAAGCTTTCATATTTATATCTTCAGTGTTCTTTCTGAGAGAATAAAAAAGAATTATTTTTATTGTTTATGCCTCTTAAGCTCGACACACAGCTAAGGATCTCAGCATGGCTCAATCTGGTCCTGCCGGCTGGCCACCAGCTCTTGTACTGTCCAACATTCCTCCACTACCCATTCCGGCACTGTGAAAACTGCAAAACAAGCTAGATTCAGCTCTGCAACAAATTGGTTCTTCAAATGAGAGGCAATTTTTTGTAGGGTTATAATAAATGCAAAATACTGCAGATGCTGGGAATGCGCTGGAAATACTCAGCAGGTCTGGCAGCATCTGTGGAGAGAAACCGTTAACGTGTTGGGGTAAGTATGATCTCTTTGGAATGCCAATTCATAACATTTTTAAAAACCAGCAATTAGATCAGCAGTAAATTTATATCTCAGCTTGGTAATGTGAAGGTTACAGTATTAGACAAGAAACTCCGGAAAGCAGAGTTCAAATCCCACCAAAGGCAAGTTATAAAATAGAACCCCATAAATGTGCTCATTTGTGGGCTTGTGCCAGAGAAAAGGAAAACGAGCATAAAAGCCGCCAGGTTGCCTTCTCTCAGCCATTGACAGCTCATCTCTGTTCATCGGACTCTCGCCGCGAACTCAGAATGTCGTGGGTTCAAGTGCTACTTCAAGGCACTTGAGCACATCATGAAAGCTGGCCCTTTTAAGGGAGCACTGTGTTACCAGAAGAGCTATGTCTTGCAGAGGAGATGTGAACCAAGATGACCCATCGGCCTCTCAGTCAAACTGAGCTACGCTCACTGTCAGTGGTTCGCTGCATTCTCTGGGTGGGTGCCATGCATGCCGCACCCCCCCAATCCCCACGGCCCTATATCCATCCAGAAGTTGGAAATGCCATGCCAGTTAATTTCAGGTTACAAATTGATTATTGCAATTTACAGGAAATTGGATACACAAAAGCACCATTCTACACAGTAACTGGCTACTAAATTCCACACCTTTCAAATGACACTTCTTATGCAACAGTCAATGGTCCATGGTGTTTTGCACCACTAACAAATGCTCATATCAGCCCATTTCCAGAGACTCTGTGTTGTGTCCTTCTTCCGTTTGCTCTTGTTCCCCCGCACCTCCACACCCTGTTTATATTCCTCAGTCTGAGAGATCACAGGCAAATTTAACTGAGAGGTGAAATGCCAATCTGCCCTTCAATTGCTTGTCTCCTTAACTGTCCCTGACAATGTCCATTTCAAAGTGGATTGAGCACAGATAAGTTGTTGAGATCTTGGAAATGTGTAGAGCACCATGAGCATGGAGCATTTACAGCAGTACCAGTAAGTCGGCAGCCCCCAGTCATCGTAAAGGTTTCTAGGCACAAGGCTAGCTCTGATCTTTTCCTATTGGGTGTTCTCCTTCACTCATGTTACTGAATGATTCATGTTTCCTGTAGTCCTGATTATTTTGCTTCACTTAGCTGTCAAGACTTCTCCATCACCCTTCACTAGACCACATAGAGCAGCTCCTAGAGCTTCTATGCCTGCTCCCAATGCTATGTACTTTCAGATATTGAATACAGCATTTGCCCAAGGCCTGTTCATTTCTGAATCAGACTCTAACCATCCACAATCTTACTGTGGATCATTACATGGACAACAAGGCCTTGACGGAAAGTTTCCTCATAGGCAGAAAAGCCTGGCCCATTACTCAAGGCTCTGCGCCCAGCTATACTTTCCACCACCTGCTCCATCAAAATCATCATGGTGGTAGCAAAGCGCCAATCACCCAAGTCACAATTTGGTCTTTTCCTATTCCTCTGGCACCTCTCCGTGCCCAGTCCCACCCTGTAAACCCCTTATTTCCCAATCTCTTTCTGTCCTCAAGCCTCCGCACTGAAAGCCTGCTTAGCCAGTGATTTTAACCCAGCTTAACTTCCCTTTTATTCCCTCTATTCTGAATTCACTTCCCCTATTCTGAATTCACTTCCCATCCCATTCTCCCCAAAATTCAACCTGCATAGAAGTTCTCCCGCTCAAATTCACAATCATCCTCTCGATCTTGCCATTTTGCACCTCTCAAAATCTCCATCACTCATCTATCTGTATTGTCTAGCCCTTAGCAACCCAAAGGTATCAGTAAATTGTATCACAATGCGAATGTGATCCCGTCACCATCTGACCAGGAGTAGGAACACAGTAATGTTACTTTTCTCCTTTTCCACCTCAGGTTATTTAAAAAATCAGTAGCTAACTGCAAATATTTGTAACAACGTAATCCACAAACAAGGACTCAGATAGTCAAGGCTCATTGGCCATTATAAACTGGTTGATATCCGTCTCCTTTAATTATAATTTGCTCAGTAACTTAATGCATAAATATCTGCAACAATTGCAGCTTCTTTCAATATCAGCTTTCGTCAGTAGATGTTTGTACACCTAGATCTGTTTATCACATAGTTTAATAATGAATAGAATCATAGAATCCCTACAGTGCATAAGGCAGCCCTTCGGCCCATTGAGTCTGCACCGATCCTCCGAAAGAACACCCGACTAGGACCAATTCCCCACCCTATCCCCGGGACCCCACCTAACCTTTAAACACAAAGGGGAAATTTAGAATGGCCATTCCACCTAATCTGCACATCTTTGGACTGTGGGAGAAAACCGGAGCACCCGAAGGAAACCCATGCAGACTCGGGGAGAAAGTACAAATTCCACAGTCACCCAAGGCTAGAATCAAACCCAGGTCCCTGGCGCTGTGAGGCACTCGTGCTCAACACTGTGCACCGTGCTGCAAGGTAGTTGGACATATCTCAGCTTGGCATCCTTGTGTTAAATTATTCTTCAGGTCAAGAACATGGTTAGATATCATTTGTAGCTGTTCCACTATTATAAAGTGGACTTGTGATTTTAATCTTCTGAAATGTTTTATTTCCTAATTCATCCCTTAAAAAGTTACAATAGCAAAATATTTGGATTTCTGATAAAATATTTTGATAATCAAGGCTTGAAAACACATGAACACTATTAAACCTGTGGTACTTGTGGCTCTTTAGTGTGTGTATGTATATAGTTAAACCAAAACCTGAATAAACCAGTTCAGTTGGGCGTTAGAATGCACCAGTATTTTGCCCTGCCAAGATATCACAATTATGGAAGAATGAACTTGCATTCACATAGTGTCTTTTAAGGCCACAGCAGCCCCAAATCGGTTTAACAGCCAGTGAATTCAGTTGACATACAGCAAGATCCGACAAACAATAAATTAGATGAATGACCTTCAATCTATGAGTTTTTTGGTCCAGTGAAGAATTTTGGCAGGGCACCAGGAGTCCTCTTCAAGAAAGAAGGATCAGCCCTCCACCCAAGCAGGAAAACAGGGCCTCGATGTAACACCTTGAGAACAGTTCCAACAATTCATTTCTGAAGCAGCAGCCGAGAGTCACTACACCTAGATCGAATGTGAGAGACTGAACATCTTTTCTTGGATAGGGCTGGCCATACACAATGGCAGAGACTGAAAGATAAATTTCTGTCCAGTGGTCAATGCAGTCACTCGTGTAACTCCAAAGCACAAGGCATTTTTAGTACAGGTCAGTCACAATCACACTTCTGCAGCATTGATTTAATGAAGTGCTGCTCGAGAATTAATAACTCATCTCAGTTCTGTTACCTGCATAATGCTTATAAATAGCTTCTTTGTTTGAGGTCGTTGGAAGGTTTGGATTTGGGCAGAAATCCATGGCCTGGGTATTGTATACGTCCCCTAGGGCAAGTTGCGAGAACAAACACGACAAATTTGGGGTATTTTGGGCTGTCTAGGGGAACAAGACAGGGGTGTCCATTGTCAGCATTGTTGTTCACCATGGCAATTGCGCTCTGAGTCACAGGGGATTGTGAGGAGTGGGCAGGGGGGTGCGGGGGGTAGATAGCACAGGGTTTCTCTATATGCCAATGATTTATTGTTGTATGTGACAAATCCACTGGAAAGTGGATTTCCCAGTGAGCGCTCTGGGACGGAATGGGAATTTGGAGGCCCCGCCATTCAAGGTGCTACGGTTAGATTACGGGATTTAGGGATTCAGGTGGCGTATACCTGGGCCACCATGCACAAGTGGGGCATTATTGCAAATAAGGAGGTGGTATGTGGGGAGCGGAGAGAGAGGCGGGGGCTGCTGGCAGTCCCTAACCTGCTGCATTATTATCGGGCTCCAAATGCTGAGAAGATGAGACAATAATGGTTGGGGTGGGGGAGGGGGGAGGGGGGGGTGGTGAGTGGGGTGGGACTGGATCGGGTTGGAGGAGGAATCTTGCAGGGGAACGAGTTTGAGGGCTCTGGCGATGGCCCCATTGCCTTTTCCCCCCTGGGGAAGCATAACAGCAGCCCAGTGGTGGAATCTTCATTTTACATCAGGAATCAGATGAGAGACACTTTAAATTAGGGTATATGAGACCATAAGATATAGGAGCAAAATTAGGCCACTCGGCCCATCGAGTCTGCACCGCCATTCAATCATGGCTGATATTTTTCTCATCCCCATTCTCCTGCCTTCTCCCCATAACCCTGATTCCCTTATTAATCAACAACCTATCTAACTCGGTTTTAAAGACACCCAATGATTTGGCCTCCACAGCCTTCTGCAGCAAAGAGTTCCACAGATTCACCACCCTCTGGCTGAAGAAATACCTCCTCATCTCTGTTTTAAGGATCGTCCCTTTAATCTAAGATTGTGTCCCCTGCTTCTAGTTTTTCCTACAAGTGGAAACATTCTCTCCACGTCCACTCTATCCAGGCCACGCAGTATCCTGCAAGTTTCAAGAAGATCCCCCCTCATCCTTCTAAACTCCAGCGAGTACAGACCCAGAGTCCTCAACCATTCCTGATGTCGCGATTAACCCCATTATGGGAAACCATAGGTATGTACTGGGGGGCAGGGGGTGGAGAGTTGTATAAGAGATGGCGGGAGGAAGGTATAGAGCGGGTTAGGGACCTGTTTTCTGAGGGTAAGTTTGCGGGGTTGGAGGAAGTGCAAGAGGGGTTTGAGTTTTTGAGGAGGAGCGAGTTTAGATATTGGCAGGCGAGGGAATTTGCTCGGAAGGAGCAGCCCTCGTTTCCTCGATGCCGGATTATATGCTACTGGAGAAGTTTTTTGTCCTGGATGAGTGGGGGACGGGGGTGGAAAAAGAGGGAGGATTGGTGATATCTATGGGTGGTTGGGAGAGAAGGGATCAGCCCTAGTGAGAGGAAGAATTGAGGAATGGAATAGGGTGGGGAATTTGGAGCGAGATAATGCATTGATCAAGTCAACCTCCCGTATGAGGATGAGCCTTATACAGTTCAAGGTGGTACATAGGGTTCCTGTGAGTCGGACCGGGATGAGTGGGTCCTTCCCAGGAGTAGAGGGTGTGCACGAGAGGTGTGGGATGAGCCGGCGAACCATGTTCACTTGTTCTGGGGGTGAACAAAGTTGGGTAGATTCTGGGAGCCGGTGTTTTTTTTTTAGAAAATATTTTATTGAGGCATTTATAACTTTAACAATTTAATCATCAAATTTCAACAACAACACAATGATATAACCAACAAACCCCCTGGGCACAAACCCCAGCCAACATGGCTTACATAAACAATGCCAGCTTCTCCAACCACCCCACTGTTGGTTCTCCTACCCTTACTCATTTCTCCCATACCTCCCCTTTAACCCCCTCCTCCCCCTCCCGACAGCTTAATTTTTCTCAAAGAAGAAGTCGATAAACGGCTGCCACCTCCGAGAAAATCCCTGCAACGAACCCCTCAAGGCAAATTAAATTTTTTCAAGTCTGAGAAACCCCGCCATGTCGCTAACCCACACCCCTGACTTCAGGGGCTCCGAGTCCCTCCACACTAGTAAGATCCGTCTCCGGGCCTGTAGCCATCTAAGATGGCCACCTGCAAAGGAACATGGGAATTATGGCCAACCCAGGACTCAGACGGATACACAATCTATGTGTATCTAAAACACAGGTAACCAGACTTGATCGAAACCCCCGCTCGTTTGCATTTTAATGGACCATTTTCCCAGGACAAGAGACTCCAATCAAGCAACCGGTACAGCCACAGACTTATCGGCGCCACTCCCCTTATTCAGAAAGCACAACTGCCAAGGTCAATGACCACTCAGGACCCACCCAGCTACCAAGGCACCCGCCCCTTTATTGGCCGAAATCGAAGAGAGTGATCAGAGCCCTGTCAAACTATTGGGTCCAAGGTTAAGGATGGCCCCAAAGAGCGTGAAATCCCAGAGAGGTAAAAGAGGACACAGCCATGTGTTCTGTCTTTTTTGGATCCAGCCTGTGCCAGCCCAATTGCAGCAGGAATAGCCAGCCAAGTTCAAGACCAACGATCGCTACCTGACGGATGAGCCCAGCAGAGACAGAGCCACTTTCTTCGAACCAGCCAAGTGAAATCCAGATAAAGGCCTTATCCAGGTGCACAGTGCCAGTCACCCTGAAGTTAAGTATAGGTTACTGTAGCTGATAGATGTAGTTTAACTTGTAGTATTGTGTTTGCATGTTGAGATAACTCTTGTGTATGTGAATAAACCATCTTTTGAACTGACTAACAGGTTGTGTGTTCATTTGATCGATATAAGGGAAGGCTTGTGGTTCACCGAGATAGATAGAAGTGCCCACAGTATTGGCGATGCTGTTGGGACCGAAACAGAGCAACAGGCCACCAGGGAGGCAAAAGCCAGGACGTCGGCCTCTCTCACCCCCTGGGCTCCAGGGTCTTCCGACACACCAAAGATTGCCACCTCTGGAAACTCGGAACCACTGTCACTTGTATGACCTCTGACGTGACGTCAAAAAATCCCTGCCAGAAACCCCTCAGCCTCAGACATGCCCAAAACATATGGGCATGGTTCGCATGTCACCCCGCAGTACCCACACCTATCCTCTACCCGCTCACACCTATCCTCCACCCCCTCAAAGTACCTGCTCATCCGGGCCTCAGTCATGTGTGCCCTATGGACCACCTTAAACTGTATCAGGGGGAGCCTGCGCACGACGAGGACGCATTAACTCTCCTCAAGGCCTCCTCACATAACCCGGCCTTCAACTCCCCACCGAGCTCTTCTTCCCACTTTCTCTTCACCTCTCCCATCGGGGCTCTCTCCCCCTCCATCAGCTCCTTATAGGTCTCTGAGACCTTCCCCTCTCCTACTCCAGTTCTGGAGTGGAAGGCGGTGTTTGAGAGTCTGTCGGGGTTGAGGCTGAGCTGCACCCTGTGGTGCAATTTTTGGGATGTCAGAGACGCCGGGGCTGCAGGAAGAAAAGGGGATCAATGTGGTGGCCTTCACCTCCCTGATTGGCCGGATACGGATATTATTGAGTTGGAGGCCAGCTGAGCCGCTAGGAGTCGTGGCTTGGTTGGGAGATCTGTATGAATATCTTAGGCTGGAGAAGATGAGGTTCATCCTCAGGGGGTCGGAGGAGGGGTTTTATGTGCATTGGAGGCCGTTTCCGTCCATATTTGAGGAATTGCTCATCATGCTGGGGAGGGATAATCGCACAAGCGAGATGTACTTTGTTTATTTTGTGCTATGTTGACGTGTTTTTGTGTGTTTAGAATAAAATATATATTTTTTAAAAATAAGTAGCTTCCTTGATTTAAAATAAAATGTCTTAAAATCTCCAAAGCCCTTTCTCTTTGAAGCAATAGATTGAGTTTAAAATTTAAACAAACAGAAAGGTATTAACAACCTGTTTCTCTTTTTTTAAAAAGGTGTTTGGGGTGGATTAAATATTGCCCAGAATAGTACTACTCTTCAAGTAGTCCTATGAAATATTTCAAGTCCATTTGAGAGTGCAGACTTGCCTCCATTTCACGTCTCATCTTAAAGATGGCACTCCCTCAGGACTGAAAGTGTCAGCATAGATTCTGGACTTGAACCTCTGGGCTGCCACTTGAACTCACAACTTACAAGAGAGAGAGAAGAATGCTATCAACTGATCCAAGGCGGAGACCTGGGACATACTGCACAATAAAAACTGTTCAATTTACATACTGAAAGCTCCCGCTTGCTTAGCAGTCTAAGATTTCAAGAAGAAGAATGCAGGATGGCAAACCTCAACCAGAAACTTTCATAAATAATATTTGACATTTTTGATTCTTAAAATTGGTGTTGGCAAGAAAATGGGAATATTATAGTGAGCTCATTACCTGCATGTCCCGCTTAGTGATGAAGCCCTTCTCCTCTTTGTCACACAGCTGGAAGATCTCACGGGCCTTTTCCAGGGTCTCATGGCGAGTGCCTCGTCCATTTGGATTTGCTCTGGTGTCCCTGGAAGTCCCTCCAGAATTGGAATCATCTCCTCCTGTGGGCCAAACGTCAGCCCGGGTCTCTCGTTTCCTGGACATCATCTACGTGCTCCGCCAGCCCAGCAAACAGCACAGAGCTCAGTGAGCTCGCCACTGTGAGGGACAACAAAAAGGTGCCTATGTTTACATCATTCATTGAGGCTTTCTGATATTAAGTAGCATCACTTAGCAACAGCCCACTTAGTGCACTTCTGAAGGTACTTTGAGTATTGCTGCTAAATCAGTCTTTTCTTTTGTCCAGCAGAGAAGGCAGGGAGAAATTAGGGAGCTGGCAATCGATGTTCTATATCAAGGCAAGCGCAACAATTAGGAAGCCGGCAAACCGAGGAACAGAGGTTGGATATTTAGCACCTTGTTCCGCCATTTAATTGAGTTGGCGGGTCAGCACTTTTAACTCCATCTACCTGCCTCAGTTCAGCTTCAGTCCTTCCCCAACAGCTTAGATTTGACATTTTCAATTGACTTAGCCAAAATAGGTTTCTGTAGGAGGCCGTTCAAGTTATCGCAACCCTTTATGTGAAGAAGTGTTTGCTGACATCACCCCTGCACCGCCTAGCTTCAAATTTTGAGCTTGAGCTGCAAAGAGACAGAAAGAAACGTGGAAACAGGTTATTCAGGAACAGGCCACGTTGACAATCCTATCCAAATCTGATCCGACAATGCTACAACCAAGGGCAAACCACATACAACTGAAAGGGTTGACCGAATGCACAAGACAGAACCTATGCAAATTTTACATTCACACGCCCAAATGTTGACACGAGTGAGGTTTCACTGCTTACCCTATGTAAAAGCTACTTCTATCCATGACCACTCACTTTAAACATAGAATAATTGGGGCTGGGTGAATCGTGTGGGCAGGCACCCTCCATTTAGTGGTGCTGTGACTGGTGGCAGTGCAGCCATATTGCTCTGCAAGTGCATTGTCAGTTTTTTTAACGATTTAAGAAGCACAAGAAATGGTTCAGAATACGGAATCCCAGCGCTGTGCCACAGTGTCACGGACTTTCAATGTCAGACCCACACATCAAATCTAAATGCCAGGTTTGAAAAACAGTCAGGGAATCAATCGCCAACTAGATCTTCCAGTGGCTCCATGAGTAGGTGTACAGACCAGGAACATCCTGATTCATTCCCTTGGGGCTGAGAAATTGTGTTCACTAATCATGGCCTGCATGTAACGTGGACATTTGCTTCACCATATTCAGACATTCCTCCTAAAAATGTGTGTGAGATCTCAACTGGTTGAACAGCCGACCCACACTCACTATCTTGGCTGTTCCATTTGAAAGGTGCTACACACGGGAATAGGCATCTCTGGACATTTAGCCCGATCAACAGACAGCAGCTTCAGGGGAAAAACAGAAGAGAAATCTGGGAAACTCCACCTGTGGATTTGGAGTATCCTTTAAGCTATGAGTGCAAGGGAAACAAAGGAGCGTGATACCCTAGATTCTACAATAATGGACACGGAAGAGGGAGAGAGAGACACACACACACAGACGGAGACAGAGACAGAGACTGCAAAATACGACCTCTGAAAATACCAAAGCATCCTCCAACCAAGAAAGCATTTTCTGAAATTTCACCACTGGTCTAATGTATGCAACTTCACAAATTTGCACACAACAAGCTTGCACAATCAGCAATAGCTAACGACCAGATAATCTGATTTAGTGGCATCGGTTGAAGGTTAAATAAAAGCCAAGACACCAAAGAGAACTCCCCTACTTTTCTTCAGAATAATGGCATGAGAGTTTTCACATCCATCCGAGGGAGCTTGGGATATTTCCTTGGATACCACCTCCAGTAGTATCCCAATGTAGCCCCATCAAATTCTGTGTAGCGTTTAAATGTAATTTAAAAAAAAAATGAATAGTAACCTAAGAAACCAAATAAATATTTGTGAATTTCCACTTAACAGCCGTGAACAATATTGTGTGGTATTGGGGCTGCAGAAGGTCAGCGTTGGCTGTATTTGACCCTCAGGGTAACCAGATGCAGATTAGTGCTGAAATCCTGACTCTTTGCAGTCGGTCACTCAGGCATCTGATTCAAGAGTGCAATGTGGACCCCACTTTCCCAGCAATCATGGAAATCGGAGAGAATTTCAACTTCCCTTCTCCCATATCGTGGTTTCAAACCCTTTTGCACCTTGCTCAAGCAGGTGTAATTGCATTTTTAAAAGCAATGTGATTAATGACATTTGGTGAACTAGCCCTTTGGACTGCAGTTAGCGATTAATTAGTTGATATTTAGATTTTGTTTATTGTCACGTGTACCAAAGTATAGTGAAAAGAATTTTTCTGCGAGCAGCTCAACAGATCATTAAGTACATGAAAATATAATAAAAGAAAATAAAAGAAAATACATAATAGGGTAACACAAGGTACACAATGTAACTACATAAACACCGGCATCGGGTGAAGCACACAGGGGTGTAGTGTTAATCAGGTCATTCCATAAGAGGGTGGTTTAGGAGTCTGGTAACAACGGGGAAGAAGCTGTTTTTGAGTCTGTTCTCAAGACTTTTATATCTCCTGCCCGATGGAAGAAGTTAGAAGAGTGAGTAAGCCGGGTGGGAGGGGTCTTTGATTATGCTGCCCGCTTTTAAAACAAATAATCTTAAAGTTCGTCTGAAAATTCTAGCTCCTACTTTTCCCAAGTGCATACCCCAATCTTCAAGTTTCCAAATGAAAAAACTGCTTTCCCAATTATTTCATGGGACGCGAGGTCACACAAGCTTGGCCTTGACGTTTCCAATGCCTAGGTCAACGGCCCGATGGTCTATCCATTTTAGACTTTTAGCAGTTTGACACAACTGAGGGGCTCACTGGGCCATTTCCGAGGACAGTTAAGAGTCAACTACATTGCTGTGGGTTTGGAGTCACATGTGGCCCAGACCAGGTAAAGATGGCAGATTTCCCTCCCAAAAGGGCATTCGTGAACCAGATGGGTTATTTTTTAAAACAACAATCGTTGTTAGCTACATGGTCACGATTACTGTGCTTTTACCTTTATATTCCACATTTATGAATTTAAATTCCACCAGCCCCCCGACTAGGTTGGTCACATGGAACGTGAGAGGGCTGAATGGGCCGGTCAAACAGCTGCGTGTGTTCACGCATCTGAGGAGCTTGAAGACGGATGTGGCCTTTTTGCAAGAGATCGGGGACGAGACTAGGCTAAGGAAAGGGTGGGTGGGGCAAGTCTTTCATTCAGGATTAGATACAAAGATGTGGGGGGTGGCGGTGCTGTTAAGCAAGCGGGTGGCGTTTGAGATGGGGAATATAGTTGCAGATTTGGGAGGAAGGTTTGTGATGGTGAGGAGGAAGCTGGAAGCCAATGATCTTGGTGAACGTCTATGTCCCAAACTGGGATAGTGTTGTGTTCATGGGGCGGGTGCTGGGGAATATCCCAGATCTGGACTCGCACCGGTTGACTATGGGGTGGGGGAGGGTACTTTAACATGGTCATTGAACCAGGTCTGGACCAGTCGAGCCCATGGTCGGGTAGGGTGTTGGCAGTGATGAAGAAACTGAAGGGATTCATGGAGTGCATGGGGGGGCATGGGTGTGAATGCGTGGAGGTTTGGGAGGCCGAAGGCGAAGGAATTCTCCTCCTTCTCCCATGTGCACAGGGTGTACCTGAGTATCGATTATTTTGTGGTGAACAAGGGGCGGGATCGGGGCCCACCGATCCGCGGGCGGGCCTGTGCCATGGGGGCACTTTATTCCTCCGCATCAGCCGCTGTGGTCCTTCGCGATGGCCGATGTGGAGTTGAACCCCCCCTGCGTATGCGCTGGGATGATGCCAGCACACACTGGCGCTCCCGGCATGCGCCATCTCGCGCCGGCTGTCGGAGGCCCTTCGTCGCCGGTTGGCGTGGCGCCAAGCCCCTTCCCTGCCGGCCAGCGCGGCGCAAACCACTCCGGCGCAGGAGTGGTTCACGCTACTTCTTCGCACCGGAGTTGCCCGCCCCGCCGATTCCCGTAGAATCTGTTGCCGGGGTTGGTCGACTCGGGGTACTTGGCGATTGCGGTCTCTGACCACCTGCCGCATTGGGTGGACTTGCAAGTGGACCGGAGTGGGGGGGGGGGTGCAGCGCATGCAGTGGAGGCTGGATCTGGGGTTGCTAGTGAACAAGGTGTGAGAGCAGGTGAGGGCCGCCATTCGGGGGTATGTGCAAACGAACAATACGGGTGAGGTTTTGGCCACCACACTATGGGAGGCTCTTAAGGCAGTGGTCGGCGGGGGTGAGGGGGTGTTGATATGATCCAGGTGCATAGGGAGAAGGAGGAGCGGGCAGAGTTGGCAAGGCTGATGGACGAGATTCTGCGGGTGGATAAGAGGTACTCGAAGGCCCCGGAGACTGGGTTGTTGAAGGGGCGGCAGAAGCTTCAGTTGGAGTTTGGGTTGGTGTCCACAAGGAAGGCAGTGGGGCAGTTATGAAGGGCCAGTTGCGGAGGGCCAGAGGGGCTGTGTACGAGTACAGGTGAGTAGGATGCTGGCTCATCAACGTAGGAAGCAGGAGGCAGCGAGGGAGATCAGAAAGGTAAAGGGCATGAGGTGAAGAGTCTTTTGAGGAGTTTTAAAGGAGGCTCTACTGTTATGGGAGAGGTGTTTTCAGAACCCCAAAATGTATCATGGAGTTCAACCCCTTTAATGGATTGTTGCTTTTTAAGCACACGGCTTGTTCCCCAGGTGTAGTATTACAATTATGGACACGTGGTTTTTAAAACAAATCAATGTTTATTCCATGACCTCAAATTAACCTTTTAAATAAACATTGGATCTCTTTACACCCCTTACTTCAAAGATAACCCCAAAAATAATACAACACTATCCAATCCTGCAAACTGTTCCTTTAAATAGTCCCTTAAATAGGCACCTTTCTATAGTCCACACACAACCGTTGGCTACCGTCTAGTATAGGTGCCATCACTATGGGTGAGCTCCATTGGCTGCAATCCACTTCAATTATGCCATTTTCAAGCATACTCTCAATCTCTCTGTTAACCTGTGCCAATTTTAAAGGATTAAGTCTATATGGATGTTGTTTGATTGGAACAGCATTTCCCACATCTACATCATGTACAGCCATTTTAGTACTTCCCAATTTATCTCTACAAACTTGCCCATGTGATATCAATAACTCTTTCAGGTCAGTTCGTTTTTCCTCTGGAAGGTAACTTAACAATTCATCCCAATTTTTAAGAACATCCTCATTTTCCAATTTAATTTGAGGTATGTCAAATTCACAGTCATCTGGATTTGGTTCATCACTTTTGAGTTAGAATCATTAAAACCTCCTTTTTCACTCCTTCCCTTTCAAAGTATCTTTTAAACATATTCACATGACACACTCGGTGAGTCTTCCTTCTATCTGGTGTTTTTACCACAATTCTCCTCACTTAATTTCTTTTCAATCTGATAAGGTCCACAAAACCTAGCTTTTAAAGGCACACCTATCACTGGTAACAGCACTAAAACTTTATCCCCACTGGCAAAACTACGAACTTTGGATTTCTTGTCCTCGACCCGTTTCATGACATTTTGTGCAACTTTTAAATGTTGTCTAGCCAATTCACCTGCTCTATTTAGTCGTTCCCTAAAATTTGACATGTTATCCAATAGCGTAATTTCCGATTTCTCACCCAACAATTTTTCCTCAATCAATTTAAGTGGTCCTCTTACCTCATGACCAAAAATTAGTTCAAAAGGACTACATTTGGTAGACTCATTAGGTGCATCCCTAATTGCAAACAATACAAATGGGATTTCTTTGTCCCAATCCTCTGCATAATCTTGACAATACGCCCTCAACATTGTCTTTAATGTCTGATACCACCTTTCTAACGCTCCCTGCGATTCTGGATGGTACGCAGTTGATTTAAATTGTTTTATTCCTAAGCTATCCATAACTTCTTTGAATAACTTTGAAGTAAAATTTGATCTTTGATCCGATTGAATTTCTGTGAGTAATCCATATCTAGTCAAGAATTTAAGTAACTCCTCCACAATCCTTTTAGCTATAATATTACATACTGGAATGGCCTCTGGAAACCTAGTAGACGCATCCATTATAGTCAAAAGATATTGATTCCCACTTTTTGTTTTAGGAAGCGGTCCCACACAATCAATTCTGACCCTCGTAAAAGGTTCCTCAAATGCTGGAATGGGTATTAAGGGCGCTGGTTTTATCACTGCTTGAGGTTTCCCTATCACTTGACATGTGTGACATGATTGATAAAATTTAACTACATCTTTATGTAGTCCAGGCCAATAAAAATATTTCTGGATTTTAGCTTGAGTTTTCCTTATTCCCAAATGACCTCCCACTGGTACCTCATGTGCAACTCGCAACACCTCCTTTCTATACCCTACTGGCAATACTACTTGATGAACATCTGCCCATTTTTCATCCGCCTGCATATGTACAGGTCTCCATTTTCTCATCAAGACATCACTTTTACAGTAATAACACTGTGGTATACTCTCAGATTCCTCTTCCGTATATGCTTTCTGATATATCCATGTTATTTCTACATCTTTCTGTTGTAACTCCGCCAATTTTCCAGAACTAAAAATATCCGCCTCATCCTCCACTTGTTCTTGTTCTTTTTCAACCATCTGATCAAAAATCGTTTCTGATAATTGCACTTCAACTTCATCTTTCATAGAATTTGCAGTGCAGAAGGAGGCCATTCGGCCCATCGAGTCTGCACCGGCTCTTGGCAAGAGCAACCTACCCAAGATCCACACCTCCACCCTATCTGCATAACCCAGCAACCCCACCCAACACTATGGGCAATTTTGTACACTAAGGGCAATTTAGCATGGCCAATCCACCTAACCTGCACATCTTTGGACTGTGGGAGGAAACCCACGCACACACAGGATGTGCAGACTCCGCACAGACAGTGACCCAAGCCGGAATCGAACCTGGGACCCTGGAGCTGTGAAGCAATTGTGCTATCCACAATGCTACCTTGCTGCCCACTCTTCACTCTTTGATTTCTCCTTTTGTCTTAACCTGTGGCTTTGCGACCTTGTTACTACACAATCTGGAAAAATCCCAGGATATTCGTCCTTCAACCCTTCAGTTTTCTGATTTTCCACTGGCTTATCAACCACAGTAGGCATCACTCCCACCTGCGATCCAGCTATATCATTACCCAAGATAAACTGTAATCCTGGACAAGATAGTTTATCTATTACTCCTACTACCACTTCACCACTCTTCACTGGACTTTCCAACCTTACCTTATATATAATGGAACACTACTCCTCTCACCCTGAATTCCACATATCACCACCTTTTCTGGCAACATTCTTCCCAAACTACATAATTCCTCATCTCTTACCATTAAAGATTGACTAGCCCCTGTATCTCTTAAAATTGTGACTTCTTTACCAGCTCCTCCTGATAAACATGAGTAAACTTTACCCACACAAGTAAATTCTTTAAAGACATCTGGCACCTTCTTAACAATTACTTCTTGAACAGGCTGTACAATCGTTTGCACCTCCTTCACTTCCCTTGGGCTTTCCTTTACCACTCTAACAAATCCCACGGTCTTATCCTGTTTTACCAAATCAGCCTTTCCAATGCTTTTCTTCAACCACCAACACTGTGATGCGGGGGGATCTTATTGAGACATATAAAATTATGAAGGGAATAGATAGGATAGATGCGGGCAGGTTGTTTCCATTGGTCGGGGAAAACAGAACTAGGGGGCATAGCCTCAAAATAAGGGGAGGCAGATTTAGGACGGAGTGTAGAAGGAACTTCTTCACCCAAAGGGTTGTGAATCTCTGGAATTCCTTGCCCAGTGAAGCAGTTGAGGCTCCTTCTTTAAACGTTTTTAAGAAAAAGATAGATGCCTTTCTAAAGAATAAAGGGATTCGGGGATATGGTGTACGGGCCAGAGAGTGGAGCTGAGTCCACAAAGATCAGCCATGATCTCATTAAATGGCGGAGCAGGCTCGAGGGGCCAGATGCCTACTCCTGTTCCTAGTTCTTATGTTCTTATGTGACTTTACATGGCCTAGTTTATGACAGTGAAAATATTTGAAACTTTCATTTCTTTTCTACCCTCCTGGATTTCTTTTTTAATCTGAGGTACACTCTCTTTATTGTCTCCCATCAGATCACCTTTACCTTTACCACTTGAGTATTTCTCATGTCCCCAGTTTCAATCCCTCACCGGCTGAAACTGATGTCGGATTTTCTGAACTAATTCATAATCATCTGCCATTTCTGCTGCTAATCTCGCAGTTTTAGCCCTCTGTTCTTCCACATGAGTTCTCACTACATCAGGAATTGAATTTTTAAACTCCTCCAGAAGTATAATTTCTCTGAGAGCTTTAAATTTCTAAACCTTTGTCTGTAAGCTTTCAGACACTAGCTCATATGCACTTAAGATGGATTTCTTCACCTCCTCATACGTTCCAGATACCTCCTCCAGTAGTGATGCAAACACTTCACTAGCCCTACCTACCAGCTTTGTTTGAATCAGTAATACCCACATGTCCTGTGTCCATTGCATTTGTTTAGCTACCTTCTCAAATGAAATGAAAAAGGCTTCTACCTCCTTCTCGTCAAACCTTGGCAATGCTTGGACATATTTAAATAGATCCCCACCAAGTCTTCGACTATGACGCTCTGTCTCATTATCCTCATCCATCTCCTCCAACTGTACGTGTCCCTTTGTGTCTGCCAATTTTAACTGATTTTCATGTTTCAGAGCCATTTTCCAAAGTTCAAACTGTCTCTCTTTTTCCCTTTCCATTCTATCTCTTTGTTTCTTTCTTCTCTCTCCTTTTCTTTTTCCTCTCTATCTCTATTTCTTTCATTGCATATTCAAGCCGCTTTAATTCTTTTTCCTGTTTAAGTTTTTTTCTTTCTTTTTCGTGTTCAAATTGCTTAATCTGCAACTGGAGCTTTGCCATATCTAATGACTCAGAATGTATCACAGGCAAATGTAAATGCGCAGATACCGCGTTAAGTACCTCATCTTTTCGTATTTTGCTAGGCAGTGTTAACTGCAATGCTTTTGCCAAACCTAACAGTCTGTTTTTAGTCTCGGTCAGTAAGGTATCACGTGTTAACGTGTCCATCCTCAAAAACTTCTGAGCCTCCGAAAGAGCCATTGTTCACAACACTCCCCCACTTAAACTAAAATACCACACCGGAAAAGCAACAATCCTTCACTGTCTTTAAGTTCACAAAAGCCAATCCAATAGATAGACTTTGATCCCGGACGAGCCCCCAATTGGTTTGGGAGAGGTGTTTTCAGAACCCCAAAATGTATCATGAAGTTCAACGTAATGGATTGTTGTTTTTGAAGCACACGGCTTGTTCCCTAGGTGTAGTATTACAATTATGGACACGTGGTTTTTAAAACAAAACAATGTTTATTCCATTAACTCAAATTAACCTTTTAAATAAACATTGGATCTCTTTACACCCCTTACTTCAAAGATAACCCCGAAAATAATACAACACTACCCAATCCTGCAAACTGTTCCTTTAAACATCCAAAAGGCTTCAAACCTTCAAAACAGACATGAGGTTACATTCAATATATTTATAGACTTTGAATTTGCAGACATCAACAGACCAGCTATGTGTTTTCTTCCTGCAGCTCTCAGCAAAACACACAGACACTCCCAGCTTTCTCCTCAAACTGAAACTAAAAACAGAACTAACCACAAAATGGCCGAACTGAGCTGAGCTCCACCCAATCTCTGACATCACTATTTTCTTAAAGGTACATTGCTTAAACATCCATTTCTTAAAGGTACTCTCACATGACACTACGAATCGGAGCCCCCGGACGGGAGGGTGGTGGTGGTGGTTCGGGGGGGGGGGGGGGGGGGGGGGGGGGGGGGGAGATGCGGGGATTCCTAGATGGCTTGGAATTCCCCAAGGTGGAGATGGACCAGGTGGAGGGGCTGGGGGCGATGCAGGCAGGGAAGGCCCCGGGCCCGGATGGGATCCCTATAGAATTTGATAAAACATTTTCTGGAGGTCTGGGGCTCCTGCTGGTAAGGGCATTTAATGAGGCAAGGGATAAGGGGAATTCCCCCCTACATCATCACAGGCTTCCATGTCCCTAATATTAAAGGAGGAAAAAGACCCAGAGCAGTGTGGGTCCTATCACTAGATATCGTTGTTAAATGTGGGCGCCACACTACTGGCAAAGACCTTGGTCTTGCAGATTGAGGACTGTGTGCCAGGGGTGATAGGGGAAGACCAGTCGGGGTTTGTAAAGGGGAGGCATCAGTCGCCTAATGTCAGGAAATTACTGAATGTGATAATGATGCCCCCGGAGGGTCAGGATGTGGAGGTGGCAGTCGCAATGGATATGGAGAAGACATTTGATCGGGTGGAGTGGGAGTATTTGTGCAAAGTATTGGGATGGTTCGGGATTGGGCAGGGGTTTGTGGACTGGGTCCGTTTGTTGTATAGGGCGCCGGTAGCGAGTGTACGGATGAATCGGGTAAGTTTGGGGTATTTCAGGCTACACCATGGGACAAGGCCCACTCTCCCCGTTGTTCTTTGCCTTGGCAAAAGAGACACTGGCAATGGCGCTTAGAGCATCAAGGAGTTAGAGACAGATAGTGTGGGGTGGAGCATAGGGTCTCGCATAATGCGGAAGACCCGTTGCTTTATATCTCGGAACCTTTGGGATGCACGGGGGGAATTTGAATATTCTAGGAGTTTGGCCAGTTTTCGGGGGAACATGGGGAAGAGTGAAGGCTTTCCGATCGAGGCCAGGGGGCAGGAAAGGAGGTTTGGCGAGCTGCCGTTCAGGGTGGTGAGGGTGAGCTATAAATATTTGGCCATCCAGGTGGTGCGGGGATGGGAACAACTACGTAAATTGAATCGAGCATTTGGTGGAACAGATGAGGGAGGATTTCAAGAGGTGGGGTGCAGTCAGTGAAAATGATGTGACTCCCAAGGTTCTTATTTGTTTTTCTGAACCTCCCGATCTTCATCCCAAAATCATTTTTCAGGAACGTTAAAGCTTTGATCTCAGGGTTTGTGTGGGCGGGAAAGTCCCTATGGGTAAAGAAGGTGCCGTTGGAACGGGGGTGCAGGGTGGGGGGGGGGGGGGTGGAGGAGGAGGGGAGTGTGGGCTGGCCTGGAGAACTTTTACTGGGCAGCGAATATAGCCATGGTTAGGAAGTGGGTCGTGGGGGAGCTGTCAGTGTGGGAGCGGATGGAGGCGATTCTTGCAGGGGTACGAGTTTGGGGGTATTGTTGACGACGCTTCTTGCGGGCCAAGTTCTCCAGTAGCCCGGTAGTGGTGGCTGCCCTACAGGTGTGGGGACAGTGACGGAGGCATCTGAGGTTGGAAGGTGCCTCGGTGGACACCGATTTGCAATAATCATAGATTTGCACCGATGGGGGGGGGAGGCCCGAAGCTAAAGGGGTTCACGGATGTAATGTCTGAGGTGCTGAAAGCGAAGGTGGCCCCGAGGCCAGAAGTGGCAATATTTGGTGTGTGGAAGACCCGGGGATCCAGGGGGCGAGAGAGGCCGACGTTTTGGCCTTTGCTTCCCTGGTAGCCTGGAGACGGATTTTGCTGGAGTGGAGGGACTCTGCACCGCCGAAGCCAGAGGTGTGAGTGAGCGACCTGGCGGAGTTCCTGAGACTGGAGAAAATTAGGTTCGCCTTAAGAGAGTCGGTTAATGTTTTTACCCAGAGATGGAAGCCATTCATCGACTTCTTCAAGGAAAATGAGGTGTCATCCATGGGGGGGGGGCATCATGTTGGGGGGAGGCACAAGATAAAGGGGTTAAAATGGGGAAGGCTGGACGGGTGGAGGGGAACGGCAGGGAGGTTGGGTTGTTCTGGTAGATATTTATTTGTTATGAGGTTTCAGTCTGTTCTTCTCTTGTGTTGGGTTGTTTAGTGTTTATACAAATGCTATAATAACATTTTTTTTTTTTTTCAAATGCCACTTACCTCAGTGTTGAAGTTTTGAACCCACCAGAAATCTCCAGGGTGACCTTGTGGTGGCACAGGTGTCAATGAGAGCAAGGCCTGAGCGAGGGCAGGCCACGGATAACAACTACCTGTGAGGGTAACCATTTTTAGTGGTTGTGAGAGTGGGACTGACAAGAGATTACAGAATTCCTAAATTCATTTTTAAAAGTGAATTGTCGTGGCAGGGGGGGGGGGGGGGGGGGCATGGGTTGTGGAAAGAGTCAGGCTGGAGGTTTGCCAAATAATCTTGCATTGGCCCTGACTGCACAATGACAGATGTAAAATACTCACCCGAGCAATCCTAGTTCTCCAAGTGAGACTTACTTTTCTGGGTTAACAGCAACATCTTGGCTTCATCAACGCAGGCCATTCTGCTTTGAGTTCTCACTACACAGGAAGTCCCCGTTTAACATTGACTCATTTAACGTGGTTGCATTTTAACATCCTTAATAGTATCAATATATCTGTTCAATGGTGCCAGTTTTAATTTAATGTCGTTTGACACAGACTGCTTCTGTGGCCCGCCTGTTCACATGAGTTTTCCCACAGTGCTTCCGCCTTCACCCTCAGTCCCGCTTTCTCCCGCCTCTCCCAGCTGTTGTGTTCTATGGTTTCCCTGATCACAAAGGCACACGTAGAACATGAAGATGTGGTTGTAATAAGTATTTATTCTTGACACGCAGAACAGTAACCAAGCAATTCTATGTACAAACAATTATGTCTACGTTACTCTGAAGCTAAGGAGAGATGTGACTGTCCCATTCTCTGTCCTTCAACCAAGTGCCCCAGTCTCTTCCATCCCCCCGGTATATATATGTCTCTATGGGTATCTGGTTCCACCTACTGGCGGGAGGTCATAACTGTCACTACATGTATTGATCAGTGGCTATATACACAAATATATACATTGGTGCAACTATGTACAGTTATACATAGATTTAGCCTATGCCCATATCACCACACCAGCCTCTGCTCTTACCTTAATCCTCGGTGTCTTTCTTCAGTGGCACCCAGTTTCTGGTTCCACTGCTGGTTCTGTTCAGGAACTCACACTTAAGCCCTGGTCTCCATCTAGTGGCCGAGTTTGGTGGTTGCAGGTAGTCCCAGGATTTCAGCTGCTACTTGCACCAACCAACGTCTGTCACTAGATGGACCCTGGTCAATTTAAAAAGTACTTTACTTAGAGGTGCACACCGTAATTTTTATTGTATTTCTTTTATAGTTAATGGTGTATTTTATTTTTCAAGTTATTTAAGCTATCACAGTGCTGCATATACATGGTACAGTATTTTAAATTGTAAATTGATTTTTCGGTGAAGAAAAGTCCAAAGGAACCTAACTCTGACTTCGTAAAGTCACTTCAATTAAAGTTGTGGGGCTGGATTCTCCGATCCCCGACGCCGAAATCTAATTCAGCGATGGGGCGGAGAATCCCCCATGATGCCGAAATCAGGGGCGACGCTGCTTTCGCGATGCTCCACCACCTGAAAAGTGGCGTACTCGCAAGCCGTATCCACGGCCTCCGAACGTTGGTTGAGGACCGCCCCGCGATGCTCCATCCCCGACCGGCCGAGTTCCCGACGGAGTGGATCATGTGTGCTCTCACCCGTTGGGAACTCCGTGGCAGCTGCAAACTCAGCGTGGTGGCTGCGAACTCAGTCCAGGGGAGGGCCGATCCACGGTCAGTAGGGGCTTTATTCATTGCTGGGGGGCACTGTGTTGGGGCGGTCCGGGGCACGTGAGCCAGCCGAAGAGGGGGGAACTATTTTGTGGGCCGTGTCCGCGAACAGAATCCGCCATGAAGCACGGCACGGTCGCTGCAGGCCATGCGCACACACGGCCACGGACCCGGCAACTCTCCAGGCCGTATCGGCAGCTAGAGCTGGGAGTTCTACGCTGCCTGGCTGCTAGCATGTCTCCCCTCTCCCACCCCCCCGCCCCCCCCCCCCCCCCCCCCCCCCCCCACCCCTCCCCACCCCCGCTGGGAACAGGGAATCGGTGGCCATTTTGCAGCAGTTTTCCTGGTGTAAAACGGTTTTCATGCCGGTGTGAGGACATAGTCTCCAGAACGGAGAATCAAACCCGTGGTTTAAGTGAGAACAGTGTCACCCAACTGTTCCTGGGAGTAGAACAAAATGCGAATCGTTAGTGTATAAGCACTGAAACTCCATTTCCATCCCTTTGATACTTCATTTTGCCCTTCCTTTATTTTTTTTTAAATTTAGAGTACCCAATTCATTTTTTCCAATTAAGGGGCAATTTAGCGTGGCCAATCCACCTACCCTGCACATCTTTGGGTTGTGGGGGCGAAACCCACGCAAACACGGGGAGAATGGGCAAACTCCACACGGACAGTGACCCAGAGTCGGGATCGAACCTCGGCGCTGTGAGGCAACAGGGCTAACCCACTGCGCCACCGTGCTGCCTGCCCTTTCCTTATAAAGATAATAATCCAGTTTTGGCTAATGTCTTTGAGGAAGAGTCAAGTACTCCCAAAAATGTTCAAATTAAGCCTGAGTGAATGAAAGAACTATAGGAGTCAGCACAGGGACATGGGGAAAGATTCATTTTGAAATAATCATTAAGCACCACATCAAGAAACATTTCCTGATGTTATTAATAGAAATGAACAGGTTGATAATCCAACTAACATCCTATCTGAGGCATTCTTTCGTGGTCAACCTTTGAAAATATTTAGGAAAAGTGATATTTGAGTTAGGAAATTAATGTATCAAAACAACAAAGAACAAAGAAAAGTACAGCACAGGAACAGGCCCTTCGGCCCTCCAAGCCTGCGCCGACCATGCTGCCCGTCTAAACTAAAATCTTCCAAACTTCCGGGATCCGTATCCCTCTATTCCCATCCTATTCATGTATTTGTCAAGATGCCCCTTAAACGTCACTATCGTCCCTGCTTCCACCACCTCCTCTGGCAGCAAGTTCCAGGCACCCACTACCCTCTGTGTATAAAACTTGCCTCGTACATCTCCTCTAAACCTTGCCCCTCGCACCTTAAACCTATGCCCCTTAGTAATTGACTCCTCTACCCTGGGAAAAGGTCTCTGACTATCCACTCTGTCTATGCCCCTCATAATTTTGTAGACCTCTTATCAGGTTGCCCCTCAACCTCCGTCGTTCCAGTGAGAACAAACCAAGTTTATTCAACCTCTCCTCATAGCTAATGCCCTCCACACCAGGCAACATCCTGGTAAATCTCTTCTGCACCCTCTCTAAAGTCTCCACATCCTTCTGGTAGTGTGGCGACCAGACCTGAACACTATACTCCAAGTGTGGCCTAACTAAGGGTCTATACAGCTGCAACATGACTTGCCAATTTTTATACTCAAATGCCCTGGCCAATTAAGGCAACCATGCCATATGCCTTCTTGACTACCTTCTCCACCTGTGTTGCCCCTTTCAGTGACCTGTGGACCTGTACGCCAAGATCTCTCTGATTGTCAATACTCTTGAGGGTTATACCATTCACTATTTATTCCCTACCTGTATTAGACCTTCCAAAATGCATTACCTCACATTTGTCCAGATTAAAGTCCATCTGCCATCTCGCCGCCCAAGTCTCCAAAGAATCTAAATCCTGCTGTATCCTCTGACAGTCCTCATCGCTATCCACAAACCCACTAACCTTTGTGTCGTCCGCAAACTTACTAATCAGACCAGTTACATTTTCCTCCAAATCATTTACATATACTACGAACAGCAAAGGTCCCAGCACTGATCCCTGCGGAACACCACTAGTCACAGCCCTCCAATCAGAAAAGCACCCTTCCATTGCTACTCTCTGCCTTCTATGGCCTAGCCAGTTCTGTATCCATCTTGCCAGCTCACCTCTGATCCCGTGTGACTTCACCTTTTGTACCAGTCTGCCATGAGGGACCTTGTCAAAGGCCTTACTGAAGCCCATATAGACAACATCCACTGCCCTACCTGCATCAATCATCTTTGTGACCTCCTCGAAAACTCTATCAAGTTAGTGAGACACGACCTCCCCTTCACAAAACCATGCTGCCTCTCACTAATATGACCCTTTGCTTCCAAATGGGAGTAGATCCTGTCTCAAAGAATTCTCTCCAGTAATTTCCCTACCACTGACTCAGGCAGGTTCACCGGCCTGTAGTTCTCTGGATTATCCTTGCTACCCTTCTTAAACAAAGGAACAACATTGGCTATTCTGCAGTCCTCCGGGACATTACCTGAAGACAGTGAAGACCCAAAGATTTATGTCAAGGCCTCAGCACTTTCCTCTCCAGCCTCCTTCAGTATTCTGGGGTAGATCCCATCAGGCCCTGGGGACTTATCCAACTTAATATTTTTCAAGACGCCCAACACCTTGTCTTTTTGGATCTCAATGTGACCCAGGCTATCAACACACCCTTCTCCAGACTCAACATCCACCAATTCCTTCTCTTTGGTGAATACTGACGCAAAGTATTCATTTAGTACCTTGCCCATTTCCTCTGGCTCCACACATAGATTCCCTCCCCTGTCCTTCAGTGGGCCAACCCTTTCCCTTGCTACCCTCTTGCTTAACAGATTTAAAAAATCTCCCAGTGTGCAGAGGCCATTAAAATCATTCAGTAACTCAAAAATCTATAACAAAACCATTGAACAAAGTCACACACATAATATAAAACAAAATGCATATCAGCATTGTACTCACATCTGCCTGAAATTCAGCTACGTACATGTTACATATTAACTAAGATTCATAAAGGCTATTTTTGTTCCTCTTCACTCAAGAAACTTGAATCAGCTGTGTCCTACCTTACTAACACAAGTCATTTTCTTTCAAAAAAAAAGGAACCAAACTATTTTGTGAGGAAAACCAGGTCAGAATATGTTCATCAGAAAATTCAAGTCTGCGATTCATAAAACAATTTATTTTCATTCACTGTTCTTTGGAGGCGGATGCCAACACTGCCAAGTTATTGCCCTTTCAAAGTAGTGGTGGTGAGCGTTCTCCTTGAATCACTGCAGCCCTTGGGGCAATAGTGCACCCAAAATGCTGTGGTTTGATGATCGTTAACTTATTAGCAACTTCTCTTGGCTCTCCTCCACATTATTTCAATTTCTAATACATAGGAACTAGGGGAGGCAGGGCAGGGGACTTCTTAAAAAAAATGTCGTTCATGACATTGATTATAAATCGCCTCATTATCTTTCACTCGTGAGCTCCCTAGCTCACTCCAGATATAAATTAAATAGAGCTGGGGCAGCATGGTGGCGCAGTGGTTAGCACTGCTGCCTCACAGCACCGAGGACACAGGTTCAATCCTGGCTCCTGATGTGCTGGGTGTTCTGGATCACATACAGGTCACCAACACTTGAAGTAGTGCAACACTATTTTATTAAAAGGTTAACTATTTAAACATACTTGACCTGTGGGTAAATACGATACCAGTTTTAACTTTGCCTTGTCCTAACCAGTTGATGCACTCAGCACATGGTTAATGTCTGTGTTGCAGGTTGTGAGCTCTGTGCTCCTAGCTGGCTGCTACTCGAATGAGCAGGAACTCTGATGTCCCCTGTCTTTATAATGCGTGTGCGCTCTCACTGGCGATTGGCTGCGGTGTTGTGTATGTTGGTTGGTCCCACTGTGTGTCCATCAGTGTGTGTCTGCACCATGATATACTGGTGTATATTATGACATTCCCCCTTTTATACAAAAAAAATGTGCCTGCATGACAATAAATAGTGTGTGGTGAATGTACCTGACTACGTGTGAGCGAAATATTTACAGGACTATGTGCATAAAACTAAGCTATTTACATGGGAAGGTGCCTGGTGCAGAAAAAAACAGTGTGTCACACAAATAATGAGATGAACACTATATACAAACCACTTGAACAATTAAACGGAAGAACAGAACAGACCAGAGAGTCCATTAGTGCAAAGTTCACAAATCAAGTCTCTGAGGTGGGCAACGAATTCTGGTTGACCATTCAAGGGTGGGTCAGGAGCCACCAGCTGAGGAGCGGGCTGGACTGCGTTAGAGTGAGGAGGATGCAGAGTAACCGGAATCTCTGCAAAGTCCAGGTCAGGGACAACAGGAGGGTGTGGCACTGGCCGAGGATCACGTAGCGAGCGCGGAATGAGACGAAGGGCACGCCGATTACGGCGCAGAATGGAACCATCCAGTAGACAAACCAGGAACAAGCGGAGAGCCACCTGCCAAAGAACCACAGCAGTTGCAGACCAGCCACCATCCGAAAGATGGATGCGGGCGTTGTCATCTGGAGCCAGAGCAGGGAGATCAGTTGCACGGGCGTCATGAGCCGCCATGTGCTGTGCACGAGACAGTTGCATTTGTTGAAGGACCGGAACGTGGTCGAGGTCTGGGACGTGAATGGACGGCACTGTCGTCCTCAGGGTGCGACCCATGAGCATCTGGGCTGGCGACAAGCCAGTGGACAGTGGGGCCGAGCGATAGGCCAGCAGGGCGAGGTGGAAGTCGGATCCTGCAACGGCAGCCTTGACTATGCGGACGCCCTTTTCCACTTTGCCATTGGATTAGGGGTACAGGGGACTGGATGTCACATGCACAAAGTTGTACCTCCTGGCAAAGTTGGACCATTCCTGGCTTGCGAAGCAGGGGCCATTGTCCGACATCACAGCGAGTGGGATGCCGTGACGAGCAAAGGTGTCCTTACAGGCACGGATGACTGCAGTCGATGTGATGTCGTGCAAACGTACCACCTCCGGGTAGTTTGAAAAATATTCTACAATCAGAACATAGTCCCTGCCCAGCACGTGGACCAGGTCGATGCCGACCTTGGACCAAGGGGACGTGACCATCTCATGGGGCTGTAGGGTCGCACGTGGTTGGGCCGGCTAGAACCGCTGACAGGTGGGGCAGTTGAGCACTGTGTTGGCGATGTCGTCATTGATGCCGGGCCAGTACACTGCCTCTCGGGCCCGTCGGCAGCACTTCTCCACGCCAAGATGGCCCTCGTGTAGATGTTCCAAGACAAGCTGGTGCATGCTGTGCGGGATAACAATGCAGTCCAGCTTCAGGAGGACAGCATCGACTACGCCAGATCGTCTCTGATGCTGTAGAACTGCAGGCATTGGCCCTTGAGCCACCTGTCTGTTAGGTGGCGCGTGACACGCTGTAGCAGGGGGTCAGCCGCAGCCTCACGGCGAATTTGGACGAGGCGTTCATCCGTGGCCAGTAAATTGGAGGCCACATGGGCGTCAACCTGGCAGACGAATTCTGCTGGGTCACACGGGGTGTTGATTGCCCTGGACAGAGCGTCGGCTATGATCAGGTCTTTGCCCGGGGTGTATACGAGCTAAAAATCGTATCGCCGGAGTTTGAGCAGAATGCGCTGGAGGCGAGGCGTCATGTTGTTGAAGTCTTTTTGTATTATATTGACCAGCAGGCGATGGTCGGTCTCGACGGCGAATTGGGGAAGGCCGTACACATAATCATGAAATTTGACGACACCGGTCAACAGGCCCAGGCACTCTTTTTCTATCTGCCCGTAGCACTGTTCCGTGGGGGTCATAGCGCATGACGCATATGCAACGGAGGCCCATGATGAGGCCTCATCGCGTTGCAGGAGCACTGCCCCAATGCCAGATTGGCTGGCATCGGTCAACATTTTTGTCTCTTTCGCTGGATCAAAAAAGGCTAAGACCGGGGCCGTGGTAAGTTTGGTTTTAAGTTCTCTCCATTCACGCTCGTGGGCAGGAAGCCATTGGAAGTCTGTCGTCTTCCTGACCAGGTTCCTGAGAGCTGTGGTATGAGAAGCGACGTTAGGGATGAACTTCCCTAGGAAGTTGACCATGCCCAGAAATCGGAGGACCGCCTTCTTGTCCCCTGGCATTTTCATGGCTGTGATGGCAGCCACCTTGTCCGCATCCGGCCGCACACCCAACTGGGAGGTATGGTCCCCTAGGACCTTTGAGTTCCATCTGGCCGAAGGAGCATTTGGCTCTGTTGAGGTGTAGGCCCTGCTCCCATATGCGTTTGAACGTGTGCTGGAGGCGACTGATATGCTCCTGCGGGGTGGTGGACCAAATGATTATGTCGTCAACATAGATGCGAACACCTTCAATGCCTTCCATCATTTGTTCCATGATCCTGTGGAACACCTCTGATGCCGATATGATCCCAAACGGCATCCTGTTGTAACAATATCTGCCAAAAGGGGTGTTAATGGTACAGTTTCCTGCTGGATCTGTCGAGTTGAATTTCCCAGAATCTTTTCGAGGCGTCAAGTTTGGTGACGAGCTTGGCCCGAGCCATCTCACATGTGATCTCTTCGCGCTTGGGGATAGGGTAATGCTCCCTCATTATGTTGCGATTCAGATCCTTTGGATCAATGCAGATTCTGAGCTCGCCGGAAGGCTTCTTTACGCACACCATGGAACTGACCCAGTCGGTTGGTTCCGTAACTCTGGAGATCACTCCTTGGTCTTGGAGGTCCTGCAGCTGCTGCTTGAGGCGGTCCTTGAGGGGTGCTGGGACTCTGCGAGGTGCATGCACCACAGGCGTTCTGTTTGAGTATGATCTTGTACGTATATGGGAGCATGCCCATGCCTATGCCTTCGAAGACGTTGCGGTGCTGGTCGATGATGGCGTTGAGTTGCGCCCTGAAGTCAGCATCCTGGAAGGCAGACGTGTCATCAGGAGAGAGAAAGTGAACTCTTTGAACGAGGTTTCGCAATTTGCACGCCTGTGCGCCAAGCAGAGAGTCCTTTGAGGAGCCCACGATCTCGAAAGGAAGGATGGCTTTTCGTGACTTGTGCGTCACTTTGAGTTGGCATTAGCCGGTAGCAGGAATGATGTTGCCATTGTAGTCCAATAGCTGGCAGACCGATGGGAGAATAGTTGGTTTGACACGAAGGCTTTGGAAAGCAGACCACGCCATGAGATTGGCGGAGGCAACAGTGTCCAGGCGGAATCGCATTTGGGACCGGTTGACCGTCAGGGTGGCACACCACTCATCGTCTGGATCGATGCTGTATACCGACAGTGGTTGGTGTCTTTACTTCGGGGACAGCCTGTTTTTCGTCACAACACCGACTCGAAAAGGTGCCTTCGGGTCCTCGGTGTCACTGCTGTGTGGGAGGTCGGAATCAGACTCGGTGACCGTGGGTTGAATTGTCCAAACATTCCTGAGAGGCTGGCTGAAGCGATATGAATTGGAAGGCTGAGCTGCTCGACAGCAGGCAGCATAGTGGCCAAGTCTTCCACATCGTAGGCATTGTCGAGATTTTGCGGGACATTGCCGCTTTAAATGGAGCCACAGTTGTCGCACACCGTGACGTCAGCAGGTTCACTATGCCACCGCGCATGCGCGGTGTGGTCCTGCGTGGTGCGCGCCTGCACATTACATTCCTCCATGTCGCTGTCCCCTCATTTGGTGCGTACAAGCGCGGGGGTCCGCGAAAAGCTCGCAAAATGGCCGCCCTCATCCAGGCTGAGGCCCTGGAGGTGTTCAATCACATGGACCCGTTCCGCCTCGTGGGGACCTTGCCGTGCCGTTTCAGCCGCTTGTATATGGGAGTACCGACTGGTGGCATTTTCATGTAGGACACAGGTCTCGATGGCGGTCGCTAGGGTGAGTTGCTTTACTTTGAGCAGCTGCTGACGTAGGGGCTGAACACCGAAAACGATCTGGTCGCCTATCATGGAGTCGGAGGTGGGCCCGTAGCTGCAAGATTGCGCAAGGACGCGGAGGTGCGTTAAAAAGGATTGGAAAGATTCATCCTTACCCTGCAAACGCTGCTGGAACACGTAGCGTTCAAAACTTTCATTCACCTCTACGCTGCAGTGAGTGTCAAATTTGAGGAGAACCGTCTTGAACTTAGTCTTGTCTTCGTCATCTGCAAAGGTGAGAGAGTTGAAAATATGGGTGGCATGGTCCCCGGCCGTGGAGAGGAGAAGAGCAATCTTTCTGGTGTCCGAGGCGCCCTCCCTGTCCGTGGCTTCGAGGTAGAGCTGGAAGCGCTGTTTGAAAATCTTCCAGTTGGCCCCGAGGTTCCTGGCGATGCCGAGCGGAGGCGGGCTGATGTTGTCCATGTTGCAGAATGACGGAATGCAGCAGAAGGCAGATCACTTGCAGGTAGATCGAAGAAGTGCTAGTATGCAACCATTCCTGGTATCATGATGTGTTGGGTGTTCTGGATCACATATAGGTCACCAACACTTGAAGTAGTGCAACACTATTTTATTAAAAGGTTAACTATTTAAACATACTTGAACTGTGGATAAATACGATACCAGCTTTAACTAACGACCTTTGCCTTGTCCGAACCAGTTGATGCACTCAGCACATGGTGAATGTCTGTGTTGCAGGTTGTGAGTTCTGTGCTCCTAGCTAACTGCTACTCGAATGAGCGGGAACTCTGATGTCCCCTGTCTTTATAGCGCGTGTGCTCTCACTGGTGATTGGCTGCGGTGTTGTTTATGTTGATTGGTCCCACTGTGTGTCCATCAGTGTGTGTCTGCACCATGATATACTGGTGTATATTATGACAGCCCCCTGTCACTGTCCATGTGGGGTTTGCACATTCTCCCAGTGTCCGCAAGGGTCTTACCCTCACAACACAAAGATGTGTAGGGTTGGTGAATTGGCCATGCCAAATTGCCCCTTAATTGGAAAAAAAATAATTGGGTGCTCTAAATTTATTTTAAAGAATAAATTAAATAGAGCTCAAGGTTTCTTTTATGACACTCCTGCACAAACATTAAAGATATTAAATATTGTGGAGATTTTAAAATCCCAGACTGATGCATCCATTTCAATCTTACAAACGTCTCATGGAAGTATCTGAGGAACAATTGATTTGTCATCAATATGGTTGCAGGTGACTCAGCATTTTTCTTTTGTACAAATTGCTATTTGTTCTTGCAACACAGACAATGCAATGTTTATTGACCACCTTTTGTGGTCTTCAACGTCTTCAACGTCAGTCACATGGTGTAGGATTAGAGGGGTCTTTCCCGAATAACATTAATCAATCAATTGGGTTTTCACAAAAATGTGTCAGGTTTATTGATTTTATTTTCACAACATATCATGACGGGATTTGAACACCGACATCGGGGTTGCTTGTCCGGCACAATAATCAATGGACCACCGCCAGGAGTCCATGGCTGGTTTAGCTCAGTAGGCTAGACAGCTGGTTTGTGATGCAGAACAAGGCCAGCAGCGTGGGTTCAATTCCCGTACCAGCTGAGAATTCTGAATTCTCCCTCCGTGTACCCGAACAGGCGGCGGAATGTGGCGACCAGGGGCTTTTCACAGTAACTTCATTGCAGTGTTAATGGAAGTCTACTTGTGACTATCATAGACATAGAATTTACAGTGCAGAAGGAGGCCATTCGGCCCATCAAGTCTGCACCGGCTCTTGGAAGGAGCACCCCACCCAAAGTCAACACCCCCACCCTATCCCCATAACCCAGTAACCCCACCCAACACTAAGGGCAATTTTTGGACACTAAGGGCAATTTATCATGGCCAATCCATCTAACCTGCACATCTTTGGACTGTGGGAGGAAACCGGAGCACCCGGAGGAAACCCACGCACACACGGGGAGGACGTGCAGACTCCGCACAGACAGTGACCCAAGCCGGAATCGAACCTGGGACCCTGGAGCTGTGAAGCATTTGTGCTATCCACAAGGCTACCGTGCTGCCCAAATAAAAGATTATTAGCTGGGCTGGTTTAGCTCAGTGGGCTAGACAGCTGGTTTGTAATGCAGAACAAGGCCAGCAGCGCAGGTTCAATTCCCGTACCTGCTTACCTGAACAGGCGCCGGAATGTGGCGACTAGGGGCTTTTCACAGTAACTTCATACTTGTGACAATTAAAAAGATTATTATTATTATGTCTTGTGGGCTCAGTCCTGGTCAAAACTTCCTTTCTCCCCAGAGTTAATAAGTGTTTTTGTTCGAAATGGAAGCATTACTGCCAGCTTCTGCATAACCTAGGCACTAGACGAGAATTGTAGCATAATGTCCACTGGTCTAGCAGTGAAGAGGCCCCGACTAATACCCCAGAGAAACAAATTCAAATCACATCAACTGAACCTGGGGAAATTTAAATTCAATTAATTAATAAATCTGGAATGAAAAAGCTAGTCTCAGTATTGATGCGCATTTGATTCACCAATGCCCTTCTGGGAAGGAAATCCTTGGTCTGGCCTACATTCTACTCCAGACCCACAACGTGGTAGCCCTCAGAAATACCCAGTAAGCCACTTAATTGTATTTGAGAAAAGTCAAAGAAGAATAAAACCAGATGGACTTTGCAGCAGCGACCTGTTCAATTAGCCCTGCAAAATGCCCTCATCATTAGCATCTGAACTTGTGCCAAAGCTGGTAGAACTATCCCACGGACAGGTCAAGCAACAATCTGAAAGTGTTATTCACCAAATCGCAACTTAAATCAACGTCCTTGATTCCACCATCATCATGATCCCAGATGAATCCTGCACCAGTGGCAAGACGAACCAACTAGAAATGGTAGTTCAATGAAATACAGACAGGAGGGGGAATGACATAGGCTGAGCATTTTCTGCTTAGCATTTTCTGCTTATATTTAAGACTGCTTCTGGGGGGGGTCCAGCTTTCCCGGGTTTATTACACGCAAGTAAAAGCCACACCGCACCATAGACCTTGCAAACTTCCCAAAACATACACAATTCTGGCTAAATGATAACAAAAACAACAACAGGCCACCAATTCAAGTCCGTTAAAAGAAGAAAAGATGCATTTTATCCATGGGCAAATTTGAACAGAACATAAAAATGTTTTGGTGTTTATACCCAAAGGAGCGGAGACCGAGCAGTTTAAGAAATGCTCATTAGAAAGGTAATGATGCAATGCAACAAATTAACTTTCCCACTAAAATTATCAACTGCATCTTGAGTCTTGTAAGTAAATCACTGCTAGGAATTGTGCAAACATAGTTTCAGGTGTCTTCCAAAAACAGATAGTCCCCATCATTCAGCCATTAAGAGAGGGAGAAATCTGCTCTGGTGATTGTGGGATGCAGCATCAATCCACTCTGAAAGGATGCATTATACGAAAGCAACAAAGAGCAACCTTTTTGCCACATAAGGGATTGTGACAGCAAATCTATGCCTCCGACCACCTACGTACCAATATATTTTTCTAATCTGTCAAAAAGAAAATCAAGTTTCTCCCATCACAGTATGTTCGCCATCATGCATGCATCACCCTTCAAAAGGTGGAACAATCTTCGAACACAAACCTCTCCACATCAATATCCCTCAGGAGATGCAATTCAGACAGGACAAGATTGCTGACATGATCGAACATGGAGAAAATTGACCAAATTCAGTGACTAAAGCTATCAGAAATATTCTGTCATAACACCTCAAAAAATATATATTTCAAACCAGATACCCTGGGGATGTCACGCAAGATCTTTTTGTTTATTTGTTATTTTAACAAATTTAGAGTACCCAATTCATTTTTTTTCCAATTAAGGGGCAATTCAAAAGTGGCCAATTCATCTAACCTGCACATCTTTGGGTTGTGGGGGTGAGACCCACGCAGAAACGGGGAGAATGTGTAAGTGACACAGGGACAGTGACCCGGAGCCGGGATCGAACCCGGGCCCTCAGTGTCGTGAGGCAGCAGTGGTAACCACTGCACCACCTTGTCACGCGAGAATCGTTACTGATAGCAGTTCGGTTCCCCTATCTCATCATGCTAGAAAAGGATTCTAAACTGCAGCCACCATTTGAGACCTTCTTCCATTTTGCCAACTGACAATCACAAAATAATGCAACGAAGAGAGGCCATTCAGCCCATCTTTGTCATCCATCCAAAAAGGGCCTCAAATGCCTGCTAATTACACCTCAATCTGGGAGCTTATTTTATATTAGGGAGTTTCAAACTCCAGTTCTAAATTTACCTTGCATTAGTTTGGATAGGTTTTGACCCATTTTGGCACTGTACAGCAGCATCCAACCGGTTAATATTTTAACATTTAAGTGGGATATTTAAAAACATTCCTCAGCTGAAAGCTACTGGCGTCAGATTTCAATGTCAGGTCATCTGCTCAGCTTTTGCAAACAGCCAAATCTCAGAACAAATTTGCATTAAATTTCCCTTAAGATAACCTGTTTGTCCTTCAATTTAACAAATGAATGTGTTCTCACACAAAAACAATCCAGCATTTTGACAGCAGTATTAAACAAGGGTTGGTCCCCGATTCTGCCACAGTGTAGTCCCACAGGGCGACTTGTTCCTCCGAAGTGAGTACCCACCATAACCAGTGCCCGAGTGCCCGATCAAACTCACATTCCATCAGTAATGCAGGGACACCCAGCTGAAAGTAAAGCATTTGTAGGCTAACAGAAGGTGGTAGATATGATAAGGGAGTCTACCTTGAGACAACTGGAATGAGGGTATGGTAGCAGAGTGGCTATATCACTGGACTAATAATCCAAAGGTCAGGATGAGTAATCTGGAAAGAAGTTCAAATCCCACCATGGCCGGTGAACAATTTAAATTCAGTCAACTAAATGAATCTGTAATGGTGGCTAGGAAATTAGTGGACTGCCATAATTGTCTGATTCACTAATGTACTTTTAAAGGAAGGAAATCTGGCACCCTAACCCGATCGGACCTCAAAATGTGATTTCCATCCCACGGCAACGTAGTTGAACTGACAGCAAACTAGACATACCAAACCACTACAACAAAAAATAACTCGATTATAAAATTGGACGGCCGCCTGGCATCAGCTTATGCACAGACACGACATGGGCACACCCTGCCTTTTAGATCCTGCTAAATGTCATCCTTATTAGCATCTGGATACAAAGCAAAATTGGGAGAGTTATCTCACAGGCTGGCCAAGCAACTGCCTGCCAATGTCATATTCACTGAGTCAGAGCTTTCAAATAATGTCCCGGACTCCTCCATCACCACCCCTGGGCAAGTCCTCTCCCACCAGCAGGACAGAATGACCAGAGGTGCTGGAACAGTGGTATACAGTTGGGAGGGAGTGGCTTAGGGAGTCCTCAACACCGACTCGGGCCCGTATGAAATTAGACTGCATCAGGTTAAACATGGCAAGTAAACCTGCCGATTACCGCCCACTACCCTTCCTCAGCTGATGCATCAATACTCCTCCACACGGAGCACCACTTGGAAAATGCAAGGAGGGGAACAAGGGCACAGATTGTATGCTGGGTGGGAGATTTCAATGCCCATCACTAAGATTACCTCACGAGCAGCACGATTGATCAAGCTGCCAAATGCTGAGGAATCTTGTTGCCAGTCTGAGCCTTAGAAAGGTGGCAAGAAAAGTTACAAGGGAAAGCCCCACTTGACATCATCTTCACCACTGTACTTATCACAGATGTGGGCAAGATGTCTATGGTAGGAGTGACCACCCGCAGTCTTTGTGGAGACAAAGACCTTTCTTGATACTGATGACAACTTCCACTGTGCTGTTTGGCAATTCAATCATGCTGCATAGGATAGATTTAGAACAGATCCAAACCAGGCCTCAATGAGACGCTGGCATCATCAGCTGTATTCATCCACAATCTACAACTTTTGGCCTGGCATTTCCTTCATGCCACCATGATCAAGGCAATGGACCAACCCTGGTTTGATGAAGGGAGCATGCCAGGAGGAGCACCAGATATCCCCAGACAGAATGTCACATAAAACCATTCATGAAAAACTTAGTAAGCTACATCAAGGTGTTAGGATGTGAATCTGTGCTCACAATTTCCCGCAATGTGAACTTTCCACAAGAACACTTCTTGATCCATCTTAGCCAAGCCAATAAAACAATGCTTTCTGGATGAAACCCCAGTAGATCGAACCAGACTAATTTCACATCTCCTGGAGGCTAATCAAACAATGCTGATAAGAAACCTGGGAGGTATCTACCTTCCAACTAGAATAAAAAGTGATGCCCTCCTCCCACTCCGTGACAAATGGAGTGTTAACAGCTGAAGTAGCTATGGAGATCACCAAAGGTTCAGCAACATCACGCAGAGTTCAAATTGGCTAGAACTTGGGAAAAGGAAGCTACTGCTACATGTTCTTGTCATCAATCACATCCCTATAAAATAGACACCCACGCACCAATGTAAGCTTTCCAAATGTAAAGAGGGCTACAAGTGTACATGGAGTATGGCTAATTCTTTCAAATAGATTTTGGGTGTCAAGTGCTTGTGCAAAAGTTTGGTAATGTCCGTTTGATTTTGTGCCATAATAAATTGGGGTATGCGTATTCCAATTGGAATCCCTAAATGTTATTAGGAGGAAGAATAGGAACAAAGGGATGATTGGCAGACAAGCTTGCAGCAAGGGTCTCCTGCTATCATCCAAACTGCACAAAGAATGGGGACAGAATGCCAGGGGAAAATAGCTAGAGTGAGGATTATAAAAGACATGCCAGAGGTATCTTCAAGGTGTACTTCATGAACCTTGATGGGTTGTCATTGTGCTCCAGGACAACCCAAAATACATCTCCCAGATCACTGGAATCTGCAGCAAGTTGCATAATGCTATCACCCAATGAGGTATAAGTATGCAGCAGGTGGAAAAAAGTGAATTGGGACCAGAGATGGTTTTTGATGTTTGAGTAAAAGGAAAGAAAGCAGTTAAGGGTTATTGTGTCACTGTATTGATTTAGCTTCAATGGCATTACCATCACTGAATCCTCCACAGTCAAAATCCTGGGTGTTACCATTGATCAGAAACTAAACTGGGCTAGCCATATTAATACTGTGGTTACCAGGGCAGGCCAAAGGTTAGGAATCCGAAGGCAAATAACAGACCTCCTCTCCCCTCCCAAAGCCTGTCCACCATCTACAAGCCACAAGTCAGGAGTGTAATGGGATAATCTCCACTTGCTTGGATGAGTGCAGCTCCAACAACACTCAAGAAGCTCGACACCATCCATGACAAAGCAGTCCACTTTATTGGGGGGTAGGTGGTATGTTATTGGGGTGATATGTTATTGGGGGGTAGGTGGGATGCATATTTGAGGTTACTATCAGATCAGCCATGATCTTATCAGATGGCAGAGAAGGCCCGAGGGGCTCAATAGCCTATTCCTGCTTCTTGTTCATATACTTTCAGACCCAGAAGAGGGCTGAATACAACAAGGCTGCTGACCGTATATTATTTTCAGGGATTTAACCCTGTGCCTGGGAAATTTGCCATTCCTGCCTCCCTTTGCCTGGGAAATTCCCACCTCTGCCATCGGAGGGGAAAGAGCCATTTCCCATGCATCAACCTGATGAGCAAGAAAAATAAAAGATGCCAGATTTAGTACGGGAGCAAAGGTGCTTCTCTGTATTTATTCCTTCATTCTATTACTCCGTTAAAACATCCGGTTCTTTAGAATTCAGGAGTATCTTTCACCAGCTTTCAAATATATTCTGCAGTTTGATTATATTGTTCATCTGCGCATGACTGTAAACTGCTACCTTCAACCTTTATAAATGAAGCAATTAGCCAGCCACTAAAAGGGGATCTATAGGACAGTCTGCTACTTCAGCCATCAATGGTCTTCCCACTCATAATTAGAAATAAAGCCAAATATATCACAGCATTGCACATGTGTGGTTCAAAAACACTTATCAATGCTAGTACACTTAACCTCTGTGAAGAGGCAAAAAAAACCCCAGTAAAATAGAGAACATTCATTTGGAGACAATTTCCATTGTACTGAAGGTTAGATTTCCATGTTACAATCAGCATGCAGGCTGATTGAGAACATTTGAGAATAAATTTCCGATGCCTTTCTTTTGAAAGACTTAAAAGGAAAATTACGTTCCAGTCAACTCAAGAGACAGAGGACAAAGCTCTACTAATGCACCTCACTGCATCTCAACCAACTGAGTTACTGTGTTTTGTGCTCGAAAAACTGCAGATCCAGAGCACCCTGTGGCTTTTCTGCAGAATGTTCCACAATGCAACGTCATAATGGGAATAACGGGCTGACAAAGTGCTCTCCATTCACACTGCTATATCGAAGAGAGCTCTGAACTAATTCTCTGCTCATGGACTGCCTCCAATTGGCAATTTATGGACATGGCATTGATATTTAGTCATCGAGAGGAAGAGGAGCATGGTTTAGTGTTAAGATATTCTTCAACCAAGAATTTCAAACTTTTATCATCATGCATTTCTGAAGTAATCACTAGAAAATTTAGAAAGCAAAACTACACGTAGTTTTATATATATATTTACCATACTAAAGAAACAGGAGCACACATTCACACCAACACCCAATGGTGAAATTACCCGGTTGCTTGGAGTATCGAATTAAAACTTGGCAATTAATCACACAGGCCCTAGATATGAAATGGCTGAAGTTTGAGTGATTTATAAACTAGTGCAGTTATTTTAAGCTGCAGAAAATCAGGAAAATTGCATTAGTGAGCACCAGTTCTGATGGACTTAACCTTGGAAATAACCTTAACCTTGGAGAGTTTAATATAGCAATTGTCAAAGCACACATGATGCAGTAACCATATATAACAAGGTATCTTCCAGTATCAGTAATGTAATGAAAGATTCAAAGGCATTCAATTAATTGTTCGGCTGCATTGCCTGGGTGCATGTTCATGAAAGAGAGATAGGCATCATGAACAATGGTACAGAATGAAATGAGACATCTTGGGCGTCATTCTCCGACCCCCCGCCGGGTCGGAGAATGGCCGTTGGCCGCCGTGAATCCCGCCCCCGCCCCCGCCGAAGTCTCCGCTCCCGGAGATTGGGCGGGGGCGGGAATCCGGCCGCGCCGGTTGGCGGGACCCCCTGCTGGATTCTCCGGCCCGAATGGGCCGAAGTCCCGCCCAGAAATTGCCTGTCCCGCCGACGTAAATCAAACCTGGTATTTACCGGCGGGACCAGGCGGCGTGGGCGGGCTCCGGGGTCCTGGAGGGGGGCGCGGGGCGATCTGACCCCGGGGGGTGCCCCCACGGTGGCCTGGCCCGCGATCGGGGCCCACCGATCCGCGGGCGGGCTTGTGCCGTGGGGGCACACTTTCCCTTCAGAGTCAATTAAACAGGACGTCTCGTGCCCGTTGATAAGTACAGATGTTGTAGCAGTTGAGAGCGTTCGAGACCGGGACTGATCCAGAGTCACCGAGGCCAATCGCAGTAGTTGAGAGTTCTGTTCGGGCAGTGTGTGGTCAGCCGAGCTGGGATCCTGGGGATCCATCCAAGATGGCGGCTCCCATTGGTCACACATGGCTGGTGGGGCACAAAATGGCCACGCCCATCCATCCAACTGTGGGACAAGATGGAGGTGCCCGGGGGCCGCACGTGGCCCTGGAGAAGGAAGATGGCGGCGCCCTCCTGCCGCACAGGGACCGTGGAGAGGATTGTGGTGGCGGTCCGCATTCGCCGCCAGAGACCGCGGCGACCGCACAGGCCTGGCATACCACCACGAAATGGCCCTTTTTACCGCATCCCTTGCAGTTGGATGCGCGGGCGGGGGTGCTTGGCCTGCCCGCAAAAGTAGCAACGGGGCCCCCCAGGATTGCCAGGCTGCCTTGCAGCACAAGCTTGTGGGGAGATGAGGGATGTCTCGGGGTCGGCTGCGGAGGGGTTCCAACGCTGCCCGGGGGCTGCCGCGCGGTCAGGAACATAAGCGCGGGCGTTTCTGGAGGCCACGTCCAGGGAGCCGGCAAGGGCCCGTGCCTCCTTGAGGCCTAGGGAGTCTTTTTCCAGCAATTGCTGGCAGATCTGGGAGGACAGCATACTTGCCACAAAAGTATCCCGGATCAAGAGTTCCGTGTGTTCGCTCGCCGAAACTTGTGGGCAGCTGCAGTTTCTCCCCAACACCAGGAGTGCACGGTAGAATTCTTCCAGCGATTCCCCAGGGATTTGTCGCCTCGTTGCTAGTAGATGTCGGGCGTAGACCTGGTTTACCGGGCGAATATAATGTCCTTTTAGCAGCTCTATTGCCGCATCAAAGTCTTCCGCGTCCTCGATGTGGGTGTAAATTTCCGGGCTCACCCTCGAGTGCAGGACATAGTTTCTGCTCTCCTGTGGGTGTATTTTCGGCCGTTCCGAGATATCCTTTAAAACATGCCAGCCAGTGCTTGAAGATTGCCACTCAGTTCGCCGCGTGGGGGCTGAGTTGCAGACACTCCGGCTTGATTCGGAGCACCATCCTTTTAAATCGAGCTTATTAAATTGATGCACGATCAATGACCACTAAAGCGAGGTTGTAATCCAACTGAAGGCTTTAATAAGCTAGATATTTCCCCCAGCAGCTCAGGTACAGAATGAAGGCTGCTGGGGCGGCACGGGCTCTTATACCCCACCTAGCAGGGCGAAGCTACCATACAGCTTGACCAATAGGAAGCATACAATATCTACCAATGGTGTTCCAGCATTACCAGGTACCGTAATACCTCTACACAGACTACCACTGGCGCTTTTATCAAAACAAAGTTTATTATAAGAATGTAGTTAACATAAATAAAATACAGCAAGAATTTATCAATTAAAAACATAAAGAAAATGCAACATCTACAGTAATCTATGTATATAACTCTGACTGAATCCCCCTCAGTAGCTGTTCCAATTCAATACAAATTCCAATAAACCAAAACTCTTTTCAAGGGTGTGGCCCAGCACACTTATCTCACTTGAATGTGACTGGCCCTTTCCCTGAGATACAGCCTCCAACCAACAGATTCAAAAACTCCTTCCGAAAAGTAACTCCATCTTTACAGTTACCAAGCAGTGTGCCACCCCTAATATGCTTTCAGCTCCCTGGAACAGCTTTTAAAATGAAAACAGGGAAACACTGCATCTCTTCTGCTGTCCAAAGCAACAAACCGAAACTCAATCCCAAAAATCTAAGCCCCCCTCTCACCTGGCAGCCACAGCGCAGCTCCACCCACAAATGACATCACTGAAGCCATGCTACAGGTCATGTGGCAGACCAAACCGTTCTTAAAGGGACATTCACATGACACAGATCAAAACCTCATGGCATAGGACTGTTTTGACTTCACTGGAAGAGATGGGTTTACATGGGGCGAGGCACAAGCTAGATCACAAGACAAGGAAGAACATTGTTGCAGACTTATGTCCCACCAGGGACAGGGAGAATAACTCACCAACTAGTGGAGCATCACCCAATTTTCCTCATCAATCAATCAGTCACCATTAATATGCTACTGCCTCCCACATTTTTTCCATTGAATACCTTGCTCGATCTCCTCTAATTGGATGCCCACCACTGCCACAGTCCTCAAAGGGCTCTCATCAGTTACAAATTATATCCTGGGTGACTGTGATAAAATGTAAACTATCCTCCGTGTCTGCAACCTTTGACACGGTTGACCACACCATCTACCCCAACACCTCTTCACTGCCATCCAGTAGGGTGGGACTACACTGACCTGGCTCCATTCTCATCTAGTAGCAGCCAGGCACAGTCTGCTAAGGCTCATCTTCCCCCTTATACAGCATGGCGCCAACCACTCCAGCGCTGGCCTAGCCCCCGGAGGTGCGGAGGATTCCTCACCTTCCGGGCGGCCCGACGCCGGAGTGGTTCACGCCACTCTTTGGCGCTGGTACGGCCGCCCCACCGGTTAGGGGAGAATCCCGGCCTTCATCTCTGGAATCAACTTAGTGAACTTCCTGGGAGGAGACTGAAGAATGCCTTATGGTGTAATTAAGGGGTGGAGCCAGGTCTGTCTGTAGTTTGCCATTGGATTTTAGTCTGACCAGACAGGTCTTCAGCTGATCCTGAAAGGTTCTCTCCAAGGTCATTGCACAGAGCAAAGCAAGTAATCTTGATTGTTAGGGAACAGAGTTTTGGATGACCACAGTTTTGAGGAGGGTAGAATATGGGAGTACAGCCAGGGGTACGTCGTAACAGGCAGGTCTGGAAGAAATAAAGGCATGAATGTTTTCTTCAGCTGTAGATGAGCTGAGATGGGCAGAGTTCAGTGAAATTATGGAGGGAGAAATAGGCAGACTTAAAAATACTCTACCCTCTCCCTGACCTTCTTGGCGGGATTCTCTAAACCCGCGGCAGAGTGTCCACGCTGTCGTAAACGCCATCGCGTTTTACGACTGCGTGAACGGGCCGCTGCCAGGGCTAATTCTAGCCCCTACAGGGGGCCACTCCAGCTGCCGATCCTGGTGCGAACTGTGCGCCACGGGATCTGCGCTTGAGCAGTGGCACTGTCGCCAACGCGTGCATGCGCAGTGTCCTCCTTCAATGCGCCGGCCCCGATGCAACATGGCGCATGGCTACAGGTGCCGGCGCGTAGGAGAGGAGGCCCCCAGCCAGAGAGGCTGGCTTGCCGATCGGTGGGCCCCGATCGCGGGCCAGGTCACATCGGAAGCCCCCCCCCCGGGGCCAGGTTCCCCCCCGGGGCCGGCCCCCGCTCCCGGGGCTGGACACCCCCCCGCCCCACAGGCCGCCACCCGACCCTTAAACGCCAAGGTCCCACCGGCTCAGAGCAGGTTAGAACGGCGCCGGCGGGACTCGTTTTTTTTCTTACGGCCGCTCGGCCCATCTGGGTCGGTGAATCGTGGTGGGGGGCCGCGGAGAGTGGCCTGCGACCGGCGCCACGCCAACTACGCGGGCGCCAATGGTGCCGATTCTCTGCTCTGCGGAGAATCACGTGCAGGTGTCGGGGCGGCCCGGTCGCGGGGATTCTCCGGCCCAGCCCAGGGCTGGGAGAATCCCTCCCTCTATTTTCCTCCAAGCCCTTTCCAACAGTATAAAACCTATCATATTTCTTCCCGTCTTCTGCACTGAAGCAAAGACAGCCAACTAACTCTGTTTTTCCCTTCTCTGCTGTGTTTTTCTAGCATTTTCTATTTTTATTTCAGATATTCAGCATTTTGCTTTTATGTGAAAATGTTAGCTGCAGATGTGGTTGGAAGTACATCTCTGGGTCAGATATGACTCCAAGGTTGCAAACAGTCTAGTTCAATCTCAGATAGTTGCTGGGCAGAGAGATGGAGTTGGTAGCTGGGGAACAGTTTGTGTTGAGGATGGACATTCCAGCACTTAACTGGAGGGAATTTCTGCACATCAAGGACTGGATGTCAGACAAGCAGTTTGACAAGAGCCATTGGAGGGATTAAGAGAAGTGGTGATTGGGTAGAACTGGGTCTTGTGAGTAACATGTAGAAGCTAATATTGTGTTTCTGAATGATGTCGCTGAGAGGCAGCGCATAGATGAGAGATAGAAGACTGACCAAGATAGATCCTTGGGGGATGTAGGGCTCCGCCGGCCGGCGCGAGTTGGCGCATGCGCAGGAGTGCCAGCATGTTCTGGTGCATGCGCAGAACCACTGGCGTGATCCCTGCGCATGCGCAGAGGGTTTCCTCTCCGCGGAGCTTTACACAGGCCGGCGCGGAGGGAAAGAGTGCCCCCAAGGCACAGGCAGATCGGTGGGCCCCGATCGCGGGCCAGGCCACCGTGGGCCCCCCGGGCCCCGATCGCTGGTCAGGCCACCGTGGGCCCCGCTCCCCAGGCCCCCCCCCCCCCGCCCGCCCCCGGGCCCCCCCCGCCACCCCCCCCCCCCCGCCGGAGAATTCGGCAGCCGGCGTCAGAGCGGCGGGGCAGGATTCATGCCACCCCCCGCGATTCTCCGACCTGCCCAAGGGGTTTGTCGTATGAAGAGAGATTGAACAGTTTCAGAGTTTAGAAGAATGTGAAGAGATCGAATTGAGATATACAAGATGATAAAAGGATGCTTCCTCTTGCGGTGAATTCTAGAATGAGAGGCCATTGTCTCAGGATAAATTTAAAACAGAGTTGAAGAGAAAGTTTCTCCCAAAGGGTGCAAATCTGTGGAATTCACTACCACAAAGTGCGGTGGATGCTGTGATAGTCAGTAAATTTAAGGTGTTAGACAGATTTTTAATTGGTAGTGGGTTGAAGGGTTATGGAGAAGGCCAGGATCAGATCAGCCATGTTTGGATTGCAAACCCGATGGGCCAAACAGTATGACCAGTGTTATGGGCCAGGGTTTAGAAAACTCCAAAGTGTATCATGGAGTTCACCTGACCTACAACTGTTTATAGATTTTGGTTACAAGGAGCACAAGGCCTGTCTTTCAGGTGTTATTCAACAGGGGCCTTAAGCACTTTTAATCAAAAACAATTCCGTTAACATTTTTATAAACACACACAGTAAGCATTATTATCAACTACAAACATAAATACCCCACACAGCTACAGTACTCTATGTATACCCTCAATAAATTTCCCCCTTTAGCTGTTCCAATTTAATAACAAGATCCCATAAACCAGTACCCCCTTTTCAAAGGTGTGGCCCAGCACACAGCACTCTTACTGTCTTTAAGACAAGCATATGGATACTCTTGTCTCCTTTCCAAAACAGCAGGTTGAAATTCCTTCCAGAAAACAGTTATCTCTTTTAAGTTATCAAGCATTTTGGGAACAGCTTTTAAAATGAGGATAGAGAGACAGGACAAGACTTCTCAGTCTGAATCCAGCAGCCAAATGTGAAAATGAAAGCAAAATACTCAAGAACCACAAACAAGTCTAAAACTAGGCATAGGTTTAAGGTGAGAGGGGAGAGATTCAGAAGGGCCCAGAGGGGCAATTTCTTCACTCAGAGGGTAGGGAGTGTCTGGAATGGGCTGCCAGAGGTAGTAGTAGAGGCGGGTACAATTGTGTCTTTTAAAAAGCATTTAGATAGTTACATGGGTAAGATGGGTATAGAGGGTTATGGGCCAAGTGCGGGCAACTGGGACTAGCTTAATGGTAAAAACTGGGCGGCATGGACTGGTTGGGCCGAAGGGCCTGTTTCCATGCTGTAAACTTCTATGATTCTATGATTCTATAAGCCCCAAACCAAAGCGAAAGTAAAACTCAGAGCCACAGCCCAGCTCCACCCACACAAAGACATCACCGAAGCCCTGTGATAAGACAAAACATTTCTTAAAGGGGCTCTCCCATGACACCAGTGTCAAATGCATCAACACTTCTTGTCTACGGTCCTCATGCACCCTTGGCAGTGGCCAGGCCACCCCTGGCTAAGACCACACATCGATTTCTCCGGCCCGTTTATCGGCTCCATGTTCTTGCTTATCAATGATACTCATTCCAAGAAATACACAAAATGAAATCCACAAATTCCCCACCCATGGGTTGTCTGAGGTCCTGGTCACAGATAATGGGACTGCTTTTACAAGTGAAGAATTCCAACATTTTATGAGGACCAATAACATTCAATATATTTGAACTGTCCCCTACCATCCTGCTTTAAATGGACTGGCTGAGAGAGCCATCCAAGCATTCAAGGCTGCCATGATAAAGCAATCTTCAGCCCCTTTACAACTCAAGGCCCGGTTCCTACTCACCTATCGTGCCTCGCCTTACATCACCACAGGTGCTACACCCACCAAGCTGCTCATGGGATGACGCTTTAGAAAGCAATTGGACCTTATTTTTCCAAATTTGATGAGGAGGTTGGAGGCTAAACTAAACAAACAGAAAAGGCACCAATTTCAAAGAAAGTTGAAAGATTATTTGTTGTGGGTGATTTTGTTTACGTGGAGAATTTCGGTGCTGACCCTAAGTGGGTCCCGGGAGCGATCATGACCAAAATAGGCCCAATATCACACAAGATAGAAGTACAAGGGAGAAGGTTAAAAAAAAACACTTGAACCACTTAAGGAAAAGAGTACCGCACACCCAACTAATGGAACAAACTGGCCCTAGTTGATACGTCAGTGAGATGGATGCAGGTGAAAGTAACGCTGCAGCAAGCTGCCCAGAGGATGGACCCAGTATTGATTCAATGGGGCAACCAAGGAAATTACCTGTACGGATAGAACCTCACCCACTGAGAGTCAGCCTGTTGGGGGCAAAACAGCAGTCACCTCTATTGCTGAAGCACCAGTCAGTGAATTGCGTCACTGCCCTGACTGACTAACTCTGTCAGAAACTGTTTTGAGAGATTTTTGTAAATAGTTCCATAGTTATTTGAGAATATTAATCCGGGACTTAAAGGGGGAGGGATGTGATAGTGTTCCTCTTTTCGGGAGGGGTGGCATGGGTCTTTGGCCAATGCGGCCGTAGCATGTAAGCCCTGGGGGAAGAGCGCACGTTCCCGGTCAGTTAAGAGTTTGGAGACTTGGAACATGGTAGCTTTCACCTCACTCACTGTTTATTAAAGTAAGAAACTGTGTTAATCCATCGTCCATCTATCAAGATATTACAAAAAACCTTATTAGAAACTAATATGTACTCCATAGTCAGCCTTACAAGCAGCCTTTAGATCTTTTACCACCTAGAATGCTGCTTATCTGTCCTGTATCTAGGTAAACATAGTGAGTCTCAGAAGTTAAACAGAGAACCCATGACACTGCACTCCACCCTCCCACGGCTTTCTCATGTGTCACCACATAATCCTATCGTCATTATGCAAAGTATAAATGCTAGTAAACCATTTGATTGATTTATTGAACAGGTAAATGAAGAATGCTTGCTACAAACTGTTTATTTAAAAACATATTAATAAAGGGAAACATTAGTGAAAGTAAACTTAGGCCCCTTAAAGGCAGAATAAATTATACTGGAGAATAAGGAAATGGCAAAGACATTAAACAAGCACTTTATATCAGTCTTCATGTTGGAAGATACAAAACAAATCCCAGCAATAATGGGGAAGTCGAGTGAGGATGAGGGTGGAAAAATTAGTAAGGGAAGTGATGGAGAAATTAATGCGATTAAAAGCCGATAAACCCCCCCCCTCCGGTGCAATATCTGAGTGAATTGGTGACCCCCCTGGTGCAATATCTGAGTGAATTGGTTACCATCGGGTTTGAACAACAACTATTATTGGAACTATAACAGTATACAGAGCGTGAGGATGTGCTAACGACTTCTGCAGCAAAGGATCGAATCTGCCAGGATAGCCTGTGGGGCAGCATGATGTTTAGCACTGCTGCCTCACAGCTCCAGGGACCCAGGTTCAATTCCGACCTCGGGTGAAGTTTGCACTTTCTCCCTGTGTCGGAGTGGGTTTCCTCCGGGTGCTCCGTTTTCCTCTCACTCTACAAATGTGCAAGTTAGGGGGATTGGCCATGCTAAATTGCCCTTAGTATCCAAAACGGTAAAGTGGGGTTAGTGGATTACAGGGATAGGATGGAGGTGTGGTCTTAAGTAGGCTGCTCTTTCCAGGGCCAGTGCAGACTCGATGGGCCGATTGGCCTCCTTCTGCACTGTAAATTCTATGATTCAGCACCCCCCCCCCAACCCCCACCCAACTGGCCGATGGGGTCACATAACCCTTTGAAACCTTGCCCCTTCAAGGGCCCACACCAGATGTGATGGCCTAACATGTTAAAAGAACTGGCTACAGAGACAGCAACAATGGATGAAATAGCTTTGATCTTCCAGAACGCTCTAGATTTTAGAATTGTACCCAGATTGGAAAGTAGCATACAGAACTCCGTTATTTACGTCCAGTGTTTTTTTTCCCTATTTACACTTCCACAAACCCTCTTCGGATATTTTTCCATGTTACAGGTGCCATATAAATGCAACATGTTATTGTTGGAAGTAACTCAAGTAAAAATAAGTCTGGGCAATGTCAACTCAGTTCGTAGCAGAAACACGTCCACAGGTAAAAGTTGCTCTTAAATTGGCACAAACTGATATTAAGATGATCGATAACCCCCTCCAAAACGGGGATTGGGTGGGATGTCGGTTTTACAGCCCACGCAGTGTTGACTCAGTGAAGATTAAAATCAGGTGGGATGTAAAATAGTGTTTTGTAAAAAGTGTTACACCCAATCTCATCATCTTGTCGGGCGGAAGAGATTAAAATTGCTCTTGGTGACTGATCTGGGATATGCAAACACTATACTGATTCAGTAAAGGGGTTAAGGCTAACCACCGAATCAGATCTTTAACACAGCTTTTGGCGGTGCTGGACCTCTCCTGAGAGGAATCAATGTCATCTCCAGCTGCCAATATGGACAAGTGTTCTATTCTCTAGGACCGATATCAAATCCACCTTGTGAGGACAAACATTCGAGTGCAGCGTGTTTAGCATCCCTCCGATTAAAGCTACCTGGCTGAGTAAATTCTCATGTGAGTGACAGTCAACCTCACAATTGAGAATCCGAGCCAATCTGCTCTGGGGGCCGCCAAGCATCGAATGATTCACAGCTCGCTGGAGATTTTCCAGACTTCAATTAATTTGTTCTGAAGCCAGAACGGCTGATAGATTAGATGTCATGGTCATTCATCAGCAGTGGATTTCCCAGCCATGTGTGATTATAAATTAGAAGATTTCATGCTGGCAATAGCACAGAACTTTCCCACTGTAGCGCATTCCTCTAAAGTTGCTGTTACAAATCTCCTTCCTGATCCTCAAGGTACTGATCCAGTCCCTTTCAAATTCGCTATCATCACCCACCTCCCCAAAAACCTCACTCCAGGGGCGAGAGACCCCGGCGGGGGGTCGGAGATTCGCCAGGGGCTGGCGTGAATCCCGCCCCCGCCGGTTGGCAAATTCTCCGGCACCGGAGATTCGGCAGGGGCGGGAATCGCGCCGCGCCAGTTGGCGGGGCCCCCCCCCCCGCGATTCTCCGGCCCGCGATGGGCTGAAGTCCCGCTGCTGGGATGCCTGTCCCGCCGGCGTGGATTAAACCACCTCTCTACAAGGCGGCGCGGGCAGGCTCCGAGGTCCTGGGGGGGCCGCGGGGCGATCTGGCCCCGGGGGGTGCCCCCACGGTGGCCTGGCCCGCGATCGGGGCCCACCGATCCGCGGGCGGGCCTGTGCCGTGGGGGCACTCTTTACCTTCCGCCTTTGCCACGGTCTTCACAGTGCATGCGTGGGGATGCCATGAGCGGCCGCTAACGCTCCCGCGCATGCGCCGCCCGGCAATGTCATTTCCGCGCCAGCTGGCGGGGCACCAAAGGCCTTTTCCGCCAGCTGGCGGGGCGGAAATTAGTCCGGCGCGGGCCTAGCCCCTCAAGGTTGGGGCTCGGCCCCCCAAGATGTGGAGGATTCTGCACCTTTGGGGCGGCGCAATGCCCGACTGATTTGCGCCGTTTTTGCCGCCAGTCGGCAGACATCGTGCCGATACCGGAGAATTTCGCCCCTGATTCTTGTCTTAACCACCGCTCAATTTGAAAGCTCCCATTCTTTTCTTTTTAAATTTAAATTTACAGTACCTAATTCATTTTTTCCAATTAAGGGCCAATTTAGCGTGGCCAATCCACCTACCCTGCACATTTTTGGGTTGTGGGGGCGAAACTCATGCAGACATAGGGAGAATGTGCAAACTCCACACGGACAGTGACCCAGAGCTGGGATCGAATCTGGGACCTCGGTGCCATGAGGCAGCTGTGCTCACCACTGCGCCACCGTGCTGCCTACCTCCCATTCTTTTTGAAAGGCCTTGAATGTGCCAATGTGTCTCCCATATCTTTGCAAAATGTTGTCACATTTTCTAACCTGTCCAAGTAGATTCCCGTCCCTAAATGAGTCAGAAATTACACTCTGTCTAACTGTGGTCATTGTGAAATATCCCTCTGCTTTCTTCTTTATCTCTTTGCAGCCTTTGACACTATCCTCTTCCATTATCTAGCTGAGTGTGACCATCACCTTTGCATTTGCGGACCTTCATTAGCTGCTTGGCTACAAATGTTCCAATTTTAAAATTTCCCATCCTCATTTTGAAATTCCTCCATGGCCTTTCCTCTCCTCATCCTTCAGTACTGCAACCGGTCTGATAAATAGGTGCTCTTTCAATTATGGTCTCTTTTGCAACCTCGATTCCCATTGTCCCATCACTGGGGGCTTTGACTTCAGCTTTCTCGGCCCGTATCTATGGAGGTCCTCCCTAAACCTCTCAGTCCCTCCAACTCTTCAGACCTTCCTTAAAACCTACCTCGACCAAGCCTTTGGTTACCCGTCCTAATTTTGTCTTTGGCTTGTGGTCAATTGTTGTATAGTTACTCTCTTGTGAAGTACCTTGGAATATTTTACTATGTTTAATGGCGCTATATAAATGCAAGTCGCTGCTGTTGCAAAAATCCTTTCTGGTGATGCCACAAGGTTAAAGGAACCAACTACATTCAGTAGCAGCTTTCAGTTCAAAGGAGAGCATCATTTTGCAGGAATCAGGCAAGCCTGGGAGCCAATTCAGAAGCATTGACACTAGCACAGTATGTTGCAGTACCCAGCAAGGAGCACGCAATCCCCTGGCCCAGCTGCTGGTTAGCCAGTGCAATAGCTTCACTTCATATTCATTATCTCAGTTGGCTGAAGGGCTGGTTTGTGATGCGGAGCAATGCCAACAGCATGGTTCCAATTCCGGTACCGGCTGAGGTTACCCATGAAGGCGCCCCAATGAGTGGGTTCTTCCAGGGAGTGACAGACAAGTATGAGAAGTGTGGGCGAGGACCAGCGAATCATGTTCATATGTTTTGGGGTTGCGAAAAGTTGGGGAGAATTTGGGCAAGAGTATTCAAGGCACTGACAAGGATAGTGGGGGCGGAGGTTGAGCCGGACCCATTGGTGGCGATATTTGGGCTATCAGAGAAGCCGGAGCTGATGGAGGGAAGGAGGGCTGATGTTGTGGCCTTCACCTCTCTGATTGGCCGGTGAAGAATTCTGCTGGAGTGGCGGTCAGCAGCGCTGTCGGGGCTGGCGGGTGGGCTGGGGACTTATACCACTTTCTTTGGTTGGAAAAGATTTGGTACGAATTGAGTGGTCCAGCGGAGGGCTTCAAGGCAAGGTGGGGAATGTTCGTGGCAGTGTTTGAGGAGTTGTTCATCGCGGGGGTGGTGAAAAAGGGGAATAAAATATTTAAAAATTTTAACCCATGAAGGTCCCACCTGCTCAACATTGCCCCTTGCCCAAGCTGTGGTGACCCTAAGGCTAAATCATCACCAGTCAGCTTTCTCTCTCTCAAAAGGGAAAATCAGCCTCTGGTCTCCAAGGACTATGGCAACTTTCATTTCCGTTTCACACACACCTCCCCCACCTTCCCTGATGGCTCCAGCAATCCAACATTTGTGTTAACAGCACAGAAAATCTTACAGTTGACACGTGATGATACGTAGTGATATACAACTATGTCAGTCAATATTGGCACAGTTGCATAGACCTCTCTTAATTAGCAACTGCTGACAGTAGAAATTTGAGCAGCAGGCAGCTCCTTAACCAAGATAAGCAGTTAAAGGAGGCTTGCATACCTCTTATTGGTATAAATTTTCAAACAAATATTACCTTCCACGATCACAAATTAGGGCCACTCTCTTGATACTTGCTTTAAATGAGACTTGTGGCAAAAAATTAAAATTTACCCTTTGTGGGAGGCCAGCAGCTAATAACAGGGACATTCATGCTTTTCAGAGCGAGAAAAAGCAGAACGAGAAAGGGACAGAAAAAGATAAGAGAGAGATTTGTCTGCTAGATTTAAAGTGGCGCCCAGAAAGCCATGGACCCCAATATTTCCAGCTGTTTGTCAGCTTAATTGAAAAGAACCCTTATGTTTTCATCCCGTGGCTATCACAGCAATATCAGACTATTAAAAGGACTTCAGTGGCCGGCCCATGACCACCAAATTCGGCAGCCACAAATTTGCTTTGTTCTCCCAACCCCCAACCCAACAGTTGTACTTAAAATCACGTATCCCCACACCTTCAATGGGTTCTTTCAAAAAGAGAATACAAAACTGATCCTAGTACGATCATTTTAGATTGAAAGTGCAACACCATTCCAACATTCAGCTTTAATTCAGAACAGTTTAAAGCATTTTGTTTGGTTGAGCCTTTGATTTGGGTGTGTTCAACCAAAGGGCTTAGCAAGTTTAGCAAGGGTTGTATATCTTCAGCTGTTCATCAAGGACTCGGGCCCAGGAGCACTGGCAATGCCGAGAGCCATGTGTCACTGATAAATATTTTTCTTTTGGGAAGAACTGCAAATGAACAATGATCCGGACACCTCCCGAATAATCAACAGACATAACTCCTCCGTGGTAATTGGCAGGACTGGTTACCACAGAAGACATTCCTCTTCATCCTAATTTAGAGTTATTTAACCCTGAAACTATCTACAAGCCTTAGGACGGATTCAGAGGAAATTTAATGAGATTGTTTTCAACATTTAAAAACAATTTGCCCTTGGGTTTTTTTAAAGAAATATTTTATTGATGGCATTTTTAATACATACAAAAATACAAAAGCCAAATCTCTGCAACAGGTAACAAAACTAACAACCTACTTTCCATCTCGCCCTGCAGCCCCCAGCCCTCCTGTCACCCCAAGCCCGCCTCCTTTCTTTTTCCCCTAATACACCCTCCAAATAAAACAAAACACACACAATCTCCCTCAGATGCCTCAATTCACTTTAAAGAAGTCAATAAATTGCTTCCACCTCAGGTTGAATCCCTCTTTCACTCCACGTATAGCGAACTTAACTTTTTTCACAGGTGCAAAAACTCTGCCAGGTCACTCACCCATCCCCTTCGGCAGCTCAGAGTCCCACCAACTCCACTAAATCCATCTCCTGGCTATCAGGGAGGCAAAGGCCAAGATATCGGCCTCTCTCCCCACCTGAACTCCTGAATCCTCCGACACTCCCAATAATCATTTCCGGACTCAGAGCTACCCCTACGCCCAGAATTTCGGACATTACATCCGAAAATCCCTTTCAAAGGCCCCTCAACCTCGGACATGCCCAAAACATGAGCACATGGTTCACCGGCCCTCCTGCACACCGCCCACATATATACTCCATCCCCCCAAAAAACTGGCTTATCATGGACACCGTCATGTGGGCTCTGGCAGCACCTTAAACTGGATGAGGCTGAACCTCGCACACGATGAAGAAACATTCACCCTCCACAGCGCTTCCCTCCAGATCCCAGCCCCCAACTCTGCCCCCAGCTCTTCCTCCCACATGCGGTAACCTCACCATCCACTAGCTCTCCATGTATATCCGCCACTCTCCCCTCCCAATGTCATCCTCGGAAAACAATTTGCCTTGCAGTACCGGAGGTGGCAGCTCTGGAAAGGACAGCATCTCCTTTCTAACAAAGTCCCTCACCTGCAGATACCTGAACCTGTTTCCCTTAGGCAACACCTCAAGCTCCTCCAGACCTGCAAAACTTTCCTCCCATAAAAAAATCCCTGAAGCACTCTATCCCCACCTGCCACCACCCCCGTAACCTTACATCCAGCCCGGCTGGCGCAAACCTATGGTTGTCTCACATATTGGTGCCCACAGCGACATGCTATCAAAGCTGATACCATCACCGGGCTCACACAGTACCAGACCAGCGTGTATGGCAGGGGGGTCAATAATAGCGCCCGCAAACTGCACCCCCCCCCTCGTGACCCTCCCTACGCGACCCCTCCTCCACCAGCCATTTCCTAACCATTGCAACGTTTGCTGCCCAGTAGTAATTCAACAGGCCTGGCAAAGCCAGGACTCACCCCCTCAATCCCATTTCAGAAACACCCTCCTCACCCACGGGAAATTTGCCCTTGGTTAACACAATATTGTGGATTGAGCTTAACCACGAACAAACGTGGATGGAATTCTCTCCACTTGCCTGGATGGGTGCAGCTCCAACATGACACTGTCCAGGACAAAGCAGCCTGTTTGTTCGAGATCCCACCCACCACCTTCAACATCGACTCCCTCCACCACTAATGCACAATGATGGCAGTGCGTACCAACTATAAGATGCACTGCAGCAACTCACCAAGGCAGCATTTCCAAGTCTGCGACTTCTACCACCTCAAAAGGACAAGGGCAGCCAATGCATGGGCCCACCACTACCTGCAAGACCCCTCCCAAGCCACACACCATCCTGTCTTGAAATTATTCCTTCAGTCATTGGGTCAAAATCCTGTACCTTCCTCCTCAACGCACTGTGGGTGTACCAACACATAGACTGCAACTGTTCAAGGCAACGCCTCACCACCATTTTCTCAAGGGCAAGTAGAGATGGACAATTACTGGCATAACCAATAAAAACTCTGTCTATATACACTGGATTTCCTCGAGAGCATAAAAGGGGTTGGAGAAATGTTGGCGTGGGGCTTGTGACATGATAATGAGTTTTAGGAATCAAAAGCAAATCTTTTTTCACACGAGTAGCTCTATATTTCATATTGCACTCCTTCCTTTATCATTATATGCTGAGGGATCTTTCACAAGACATTGAACACAATTGCTGATTCCAATATTCTTCCCCCCCCCTCCCCAAGCCATATTGAGCTATAACAGTGCCCCTGTCAGCTCCACCTGGACACCTTGCCACCCAGTTGTCACTGCCAGGGTGCACAAGTTGGCAGTGCCAGGGAGCCCAGGTGTCAGGGTACCACCTTTCCCAGATATCAACCACCCAGGAGCTTCCGATTGCCTGGGAGACCCCCTCAAGTAGTTCCGCCTGGTCCCCATTTGCAGGGACCAGTGCTGAACAACACCCAGTTGGGGTCTCCTCGGAGAGGCCAGTAGATTCTGGGAGCCAGTTCGATCCGGCATTGGCAGAGTTAAGTGAGCTTTTAAACTCACTTAACTCTGCAAGTCTAGAGTCCCACCCATTGTGGGCAGGATCCAGATCGCAACGTCTCGCTAGATCTCACAAGGCGTCACAAGCATCGGGAATCCCGGAATTGGCCTCCGCTGGATTTACTGACCACATCCTGTCTTGATTTTGGCGGGATGCGGCCGGTAAATCACGCCCCATCACTCAGTAAAAATAGGTGCGCTGCAGGAAGACTAGTAGATGTATTGGTTTTTGGAGCAGGCAAGATAGATAGGGGGCACGATTCTCGGCGAGAAAACTTTTTTCCAGAAAGTCCGGAGTGATTCTGTGATTTTAAGGGGGCTTGCAGGGCCCCGAAGTGCTCCACGCAGCTCCGGCCGCCGATACGGGGCCCTGCACTTCCAGCCGCGGATCCACATATGCGCGCGGCGGCCGCCTGCAACGCCGGTGCCGCACAACATGGCGGACCCACACAGCGGGCTGCCGCCGAAGAAGTAGGCCCCCCCAGATCGCGCACGCCCGCCAATCGGTGGCCCCCAATCGCGGGGAGGCCCCCCCAGTGATGGGTCCACCCACCAGGACGGCCACCGTAGTCGCGACTCCGAGCTCCCACCAGGTGGAACCATACTTGAACCACGCCAGCAGGAACTCAGCCAGACGTCCGAGGGAATCGCCGCGGGGACAGAGAACATTACAGCGCAGTACAGGCCCTTCGGCCCTCGATGTTGCGCCGACCTGTGAAACCACTCTAAAGCCCATCTACACTATTCCCTTATCGTCCATATGTCTATCGAATGACCATTTGAATGCCCTTAGTGTTGGCGAGTCCACTACTGTTGCAGTCAAGGCATTCCACACCCTTACTACTCTCGGAGTAAAGAACCAACCTCTGACATCTGTCTTATATCTATCTCCCCTCAATTTAAAGCTATGTCCCCTCGTGCTAGACATCACTATCTGAGGAAGAAGGCTCTCACTGTCCACCCTATCCAATCCTCTGATCATCTTGTATGCTTCAATTAAGTCACCTCTTAACCTTCTTCTCTCCAACGAAAACAGCCTCAAGTCCCTCAGCCTTTCCTCATAAGATCTTCCCTCCATACCAGGCAACATTCTGGTAAATCTCCTCTGCACCCTTTCCAATGCTTCCACATCCTTCCTATAATGCGGCGACCAGAATTGCACGCAATACTCCAAATGCGGCCGCACCAGAGTTTTGTACAGCTGCAACAGGACCTCATGACTCCGAAACTCATTTCCCTCTACCAATAAAAGCGAACACACCGTACACCTTCTTAACAACCCTCTCAACCTGGGTGGCAACTTTCTGGGATCTCTCTGCTCATCCACACTGCCAAGAATCTTACCATTAGCCCAGTACTCTGTCTTCCTGTTATTTCTTCCAAGGCTATAGTTGTATATCACTACGTATCACATCACACTTTTCTGCATTAAACTCCAATTGCCACCTCTCAGCCCAGCGCTGCAGCTTATCTATGTCCCTCTGTAACTTGTAACATCCGTCCACACTGCCCACAACTCCACCAACTTTAGTGTCATCTGCAAATGTACTCACCATTCCTTCTACGCCGTCCTCCAGGTCATTTATAAAAATGACAAACAGCAGTGGCTCCAAAACAGATCCTTGTGGTACACCACTAGTAACTGGACTCCAGTCTGAACATTTCCCATCAACCACCACCCTTTGTCTTCTTCCAGCTAGCCAATTTCTGATCCAAACTGCTAAATCACCCTGAATCCCATGCCTCTGTATTTTCTGCAGTAGCCTACCGTGGGGAACCTTATCAAAGCTTTACTGAAATCCATATGCACCACATCAACTGCTTTACCCTCATCCACCTGTTTGGTCACTTTCTCAAAGAACTCAATAAGGTTTGTGAGGCACGACCTACCCTTCACAAAACCGTGTTGATTATCTCTAATCAAATTATTCCTTTCCAGATGATTATACATCCTATCTCTTATAAACCTTTCCAAGATTTTGCCCACAACAGAAGTAAGGCTCACTGGTCTATAGTTACCGGGGTTGTCTCTACTCCTCTTCTTGAACAAGGGGACAACATTTGCTATCCTCCAGTCTTCTGGCACTATTCCTGTAGACAAAGATGACTTAAAGATCAAAGCCAAAGGCTCAGCAATCTCCTCCCTAGCTTCCCAGAGAATCCTAGGATAAATCCCATCCGGTTCAGGGGATTTATCTATTTTCACACTTTCCAGAATTGCTAACACCCTCGTTATGAACCTCAAGCCCTTCTAGTCTAGTAGCCTGAATCTCAGTATTCTCCTCGACAACATTATCTTTTTCCTGTGTGAATACTGACGAAAAATATTCATTTAGCACCTCTCCTATCTCCTCGGACTCCAAGCACAACTTCCCACTCCTGTCCTTGACTGGCCCTACTCTTACCCTAGTCATTCGTTTATTCCTGACATATCTATAGAAAGCTTTAGGGTTATCCTTGATCCTACCTGTCAAAGACTTCTCATGTCCCCTCCTGGCTCTTTTTAGCTCTCTCTTTAGGTCCTTCCTAGCTAACTTGTAACTCTCGAGCGCCCTAACTGAACCTTCATGTCTCATCTTTACATAAGCCTCCTTCTTCCTCTTGACAAGTGTTTCGGCTGCTTTAGTAAACCACGGTTCCCTTGCTCGACCACTTCCTCCCTGCCTGACAGGTGCATGCTTATCAAGGACACGCAGTATCTGTTCCTTGAACAAGCTCCACATTTCCATTGTGCCCATCCCCTGAAGTTTTCCTCTCCATCCGATGCATCCTAAGTCTTGCCTCATCGCATCATAATTGCCTTTCCCCCAGATATAACTCTTGCCCTTACGGTATATGCCTATCCCTTTCCATCACTAAAGTAAACGTAATCGAATTGTGGTCACTAGCACCAAAGTGCTCACTTACCTCCAAATCTAACACCTGTCCTGGTTCATTACCCAGTACCAAATCCAATATGGCCTCGCCTCTCGTTGGTCTATCTACATACTGTGTCAGGAAACCCTCCTGCACACATTGGACAAAAACGGACCCATCTAAAGTACTCGAACTATTGCGCTTCCAGTTAATATTTGGAAAGTTAAAGTCCCCCATAACAACTACCCTGTTGCTTTCGCTCCTATCCAGAATCATCTTTGCAATCCTTTCCTCTACATCTCTGGAACTTTTCGGAGGCCTATAAAAAACCCCTAACAGGGAGACCTCTCCTTTCCTGTTTCTAACCTCAGCCCATACTACCTCAGTAGACGAGTCCTCATCAAACGTCCTTTCTGCCACCGTAATACTGTCCTTGACTAACAATGCCACCCCTCCCCCTCTTTTACCACCTTCCCTGAGCTTACTGAAATATCTAAACCTCGGCATCTGCAACAACCATTCCTGTCCCTGCTCTATCCATGTCTCCGAAATGGCCACAACATCGAAGTCCCAGGTACCAACCCATGCCGCAAGTTCACCCACCTTATTCCGGATGCTCCTGGCATTGAAGAAGGCACACTTTAAACCACCTTCCTGCCTGCCGGTACACTCCTGCAACTTTGAAACCTTACTCATAACCTCACTACTCTCAACCTCCTGTATACTGGAGCTACAATTCTGGTTCCCAAGCCCCTGCTGAACTAGTTTAAACTCTCCCGAAGAGCATTAGCAAATTTCCTCCCCCCAGGATATTGGTACCCCTCAGGTCCAGGTGTAGACCATCCCGTTTGTAGATGTCCCACCGACTCCAGAATGAGCCCCAATTATCCAGAAATCTGAAATCCTCCCTCCTGCACCATCCCTGTAGCCACATGTTCAACTCCTCTCTCTCCCTATTCCTCGTCTCACTATCACGTGACACGGGTAACAACCCAGAGCTAATAACTCTGTTTGTCCTAGATCTAAGTTTCCACCCTAGCTCCCTGAATTCCTGCCTTACATCCCTATCCCTTTTCCTATCTATGTCGTTGGTACCTATGTGGACCATGACTTGGGGCTGCTCCCCCTCCCCCTTGAAGATCCCGAAAACACAATCCGAGACATCACACACCCAGGCACCTGGGAGGCAACACACCAACCGCGAGTCTCTCTCGTTCCCACAGAATCTCCTATCTATCCCCCTAACTATGGAGTCTCCAATGACTAATGCTCTACTCCTCTCCCCCCTTCCCTTCTGAGCAACAGGGACAGACTCTGTGCCAGAGACCTGTACCCCATGGCTTACCCCTGGTAAGTCCCCCCCCCCGCAACAGTATCCAAAGCGGTATACTTGTTACTAAGGGGAATGACCACAGGGGATCCCTGTACTGACTGCTTCCTCCCAGCCCCTCTCACCGTCACCCATCTATCTTTATTCTTCGGAGTAACTACATCCCTGAGCTTCTATCTATAACCACCTCTGCCTCCCGAATGATCCGAAGTTCATCCAGCTCCAGCTCCAGTTCTCTAACGCGGGTTCTGAGGACCTGGTGATGGGTGCACTTCCCACAGATGAAATCAGTAGGGACACTGACTGCGCCCCTCACCTCAAACATTCTGCAGGAGGAACCTCTTTCAACGGCCCCCGACCGACGCCGCGTCGACCGCGTACACGCGCGGCTGGCGGCATTTCTCCGGTCACCAATGCCCCATTCTCCGCCCCCACGTCTGTCGCGATTGCGGCTTGGAGGCTCGGCGAACCCCGGCCTATGTGTTTGCCTCTGAGCTTTGGCACTCTGATAAAGGAAAAAATAAATTCTGGATACTTCTGGGAATGCTTTCCCCACTATTTTCATTGAACATTTCTTCAGAATTTATTTTAGAAAAATGGAGATGGTTAAATACAAAGGTTATTCGATGAAGTGGATGATTTGAAGATGGTAGATGACAAGATGGAATCGTCAGGAATACGTCCAAGCAGAGTTGATGACTGTATTTTATCCTATTGTGAGGAAACAGGTAGGATCCCTCTTCGATGTAGGACTGTTTATGCGCAACCAAGGAGCAACATTTCAGGTGTGCCTCTGAATTCACTGGGAGGCACTGTTCACTGCAGTTTGGAATATGTCCAAAGGAAGGCCACGTGCTCACTGATCTCTGTCCCCTTGCAAAGGGGCAAAGGAATTACAACAATCAGATTTTATGGCAAAAAAATTCCCAAGTTTAAACACCAAATTGGAATCAGTGCGCCAGTTCATTTCCCAGCCTGTTGTTCACAGAATTTTACAACACAGAAGGAGGGCATTCAGCTCCTCATGTCTGCACTGGCTTCTGAAAGAGCTATCTAGCTAGTCCCATTCCCCAGCCCCAGCTCTGTAGCCCTCTAAAATTCATCACTTTCAAAATATATCCAGCTCTCTTTTGAAACCTCCTAATTGGGTACTCTAAATTTATATTTTTAAAAAGTTGCACCATTGAGCCTGTATGGTCTCCCCATGTTTCTTCTCCAAAAATGCATTACCTCACATTTCTCTGTACTGTCTGCCCATTTGGCCAATTTGTCAATGTCTCTCTGAAGTCCCTCAGCATCATCCTCACAATTCACGATTCTATCTTGGTATCATCTGCAAATTTAGAGATTTTGCCTTCAACACCCATCTCTAAATCGTTTATATAAATCAGAAAAAGCAAAGGTTCCGACACAGAGCCCTGGGGAGCATTACTTTCAACTCGTCTCCAGTCTGAGAAATGTCCATCTATACCTACCCTTTGTTTCCCATCTTGGAGCCAACTTCTAACCCATCAATCCCAAACATTTTTGAAAACCAACCTCCCATGTATCGAATGCTTAAGTACAAATTAACAACATCCACAGCACTACCTTGGGTGACACAGTGATTAGCACTGCTGCTTCACAGGACCAGGGACTCAGTTTCAATTCTGACCTTGGGTGACTGCCTGGAGTTTGCACTTTCTCCCCATGTCTACGTGGGTTTCCTCCGAGTACTCTGGTTTCCTCCCATAGTCCAAAGATGTGCAGGTTAGGTGGGTTGGCCATGCTAAATTGCGCCTCATGTCCAACAGATTTGGTGTGGTTACTGGATTACAGGGATAGTGTGGGTGGAGTAGGCATAGATAGGATGCTCTTTCGGAGTGTTGGTGCAGACTCGATGGGCCAAATGGCCTCCTTCTACACTGTAGTGAGTCAACAATCTATTGCCCGTATCACCTTGTCAAAGAACTCAATTAAATTTGTCAGACATGATCTGCCCTTGGCAAACTCACGTTGACTGCCTGATATTAACTTATTTTTGTCAAAGCATATATTCATCTCATCCCGGATTATGGCTTCCCAAGCTGACAGGTCTGTAGTTTCCTGCATTTTCCTTTGCCCCTTTATTAAACAACAACATTATATTTGCAATCCTCCAGTCCCTTGGAACTAATCCAGTGTTCAGTAAGGCCTGGAAAATTTCTATCAACGGCTCTGCAATTTGCTCCCTTACGTCTCTCAGCAATCTAGGCTGCATCCCATCTGCGTCTGTGAATTCTGGAGTGCTGCCAGCCTTTCTTGCGCCTCTTCCTCATCTATCATTATACTGCTCAGTTGTTTAACACTCATATTTTCAACTGGGCCATCTTCTATTTTGGTAAAGACAGAAGCAAAGTACTCATTTAGTATCTCTGCCATACCCTCTGCCTCAGTGAGCCCCACTTATGGGCCCCATTCTATCCTTCATTAATCTTATACTATTAATATGTTTGAAGAACATTTTACTATTTGTTTCAGCACAGCCGCCATCCTGTCCTCATAATTTCTCTTAGCCTTCCTTACTTCAGCCTTAGCCTCTCTCCTGCATCCTGGTATATATTGCTTTTATTATTCCGGCATGTATCATATTTAGACACACCAAATTGGAATCAGTGCACGCAGTACATTTCCTGGCCTGTTGAAGTGGACAACTTAAAGCTAATTTACATTAACCATGGTGATTTGCATTTTGGTTTTCAGAATAATCCTAATTATATGATCTATTAGCTCACTGCAAGAATGTTTTAAGTTGTGGCTTGTGTGTATTGACACAACTTGAGTGCAAAGTTCATTGCCAACTTGTAGCACACTGTAATTCCCACTGCAGGTTCCTCAGGTGCTTGAAGCCTGGCCTCAGCTTCCAGGGAGGCCATTACGTCCCACTGTTCAGGAAAGTGTGACTAACAGACATTTCCAAATCTAAAGATGATGGGCTGGATTCTCCTGCCCGCCTGTGGTGATGTGCATCAATGTAAATGCATATAGGCTAGCTAGACACGAGAGGGAGCACCAGAAACATCACACACACTCAACCAATAGATCAATTAGATAGGACACGACCAATGGACATTCACGATACACATGGAGGTGACACGACCACAGGGGGGCATTGCACCAGCCCATATATAAAGGACACCACACACATGATCTGCCTCTTTCCAGTGGAGACAGTCAGTGAATACAGACACAGGGTTGATTCAATATTACTCCCACCACGTGGATTGCAGCAACTGGTTAGTCAGCCTGGGTAGCTATAGTAGGATTAGCAGTAGTGTTGAACCCGAGTAATAGGAGTGTAAATAGTTTAATAAACGTGTTGTAGTTATCTCCACGTCTGAACCTTCCTTTGTCAAGTGCACCACAAGGAAGCAGCTTATGTTATACCTCCAACATAGCTAATCATGGTACCAGGGCTGAACAGTTACAATTCACATAGCTATACCTCAGCGTACAGTAACAACCAGCCACGATACCCAGGCAAGATGTTCGAGATCCAGGTTCCGCAGCAGCTCCAGTGCCACGGCGATCTCCGTGAAAACTGGCGGGTATTCCGGCAAATGTTTGAAATCTTCCTGGTAGCAGCCAAACTAGAAGACCTGGCCGATGCTGAAAGGACAGAGCTTCTCCTCACCATCGCCGGTGCCAGAGCAGAAGAAATCTTTTAAAAATTCAAGTTCTCCAAGGGGCAAAACAGGAGCGACTTCCAGGCAGTCCTGGACAAATTCGGCAAATACTGTGAGGAAAACACACTCCAACCAGCAAGAAAAGGTAAGAGAAGTGCCAGTACTCACCATGATGCCGAGATCCAGGAGCAGAGAACGGCGGCCATCTATCTAAAGGGACTGCACTTGCGCAGTTGCGCAAGAAGCGCACAGAACGGGAAGGTCTGTTTGAGCATGCGCAATCGCTTCCGACGCACTACGTCACATGCGTCATGACGTCGGAGGTCCCGGACCACGCCCATTTAAAGGGGAAACATCCCAAATCATACAAAAAATCTTTAAAAGCAGTAGAACAACCTTCTTTCACCTGGAATGACAGCATGTTGTGGGAAAAATCAACCACTTCAAGAGTCAGACTTGCTGTGTTCAATCAGTGCAGTTTATTGTTACACAAAGCTTCGGGAGAAAGCGTATGTACCCCGCGGTACAGTAGCCAGCCTTTCTCGTGGTTTGAATGGCAGTCATTCATTTTATACTTTGGGTTCACAATGAGCCCAGACGCAAAACAATTATCACCTTGTTATCTTTAAACAGCCACTTTAGGTTCACAATGAGCCCAGATACAAAACAATTATCACCTCGTTATCTTTAAACATTTTATAGATTGTACATCGCTATTTGTAAGCGTTTTGACATTTACACATGGCCACAGTCAAAGAGGTTTTACAGGTTACAGGCAGCAGCAGGAAAGTAGTATCGATATTCCCTTTGTTTTAGGAAATGGCCCAAGACATTCGTATTAGCATATCATTGTGTACACCTTGGCTGAAGTCAGCTTTATTCAAGTGGTGTCCTGCATTTATGTATTTCTTAATCTTCCTGTCTGGCTCCCTTTGTCCTGGATCTGTTCCTATCTGTCCTACTGGCACCCCGCTGGACTTCAGGCATCAGTTATGACTGCTTTATTCTCTGTGTCTCCATCTTGTGTGTCAGACAGCCATCTTCTGTGCCAAGTGCCCTTCTGAACCATTTTCCACTTCAACCCCTCCTTTTGGTCCGGGCTGTTGTCGCCCCAACAGCCCCGTAGACCAACACCACGGTACCTCTCATAGATACAGGTCAGCAACTTCCCGTCTTTCTCCGCATCTCCTGGAGTCTTCGGGGAATATTGTGGTTTTGTTAAGGGTGACACTGGCTCCTGACAGAACCTTTGTTACGGTACTACAGCAGATTTTTAGACACCCAAAGCTAAGGCAGCACACCAGTGTGACCGATATGAACATGACCAGTCCGTGTATTAAATAGGGTCCCCAGGTATTTCCCACTAGCCACTCTAGCCAGCTACTTCCTTTTGTGGGTCCCTGTCTGAAGTTATCCAGTTGTTCCCTGATATTGTGAATGGCCTCTGTAATATTATAGGATTCATCTATGACATGGGTTATACATTTATCTCCTATGATTGTACACACTCCCCCTTGTTGGGCTAACTGGTAGTCTACTGCATACCGTGTCTGTTGTGCATATAATCTGAGTTCAGCCATTTCTTGGTTGACAGCCTCTAGCGCTTTTGAGGTACTGTTTCCCAAGATTGTTAATCCACAAACAATTACATTTCTGTTCTTAGCACTAATCACTCCTGCTGCTCCCCCCAGAGATAGAGTCCCGAGGAACCCGTACCCCAGGGATGATCCTAATATGCCCTGGGTTTCCCAATCAGCACCGAATTCCTTGCTGATAGCCCGGGTCACTATTCTTCTCCGAATATGTCCCTTCTGAGGGCATGGTACGGTGAGTGGTCCTATGGTTCCACCTGCAAAAAGGCCTGGGAGATGTAGTGTTTCTGTCGCGTACGTTCCATTGAAAAGGAAGACGTATCCCTCCTTTGCCTGTAGCATGTAGTGTCCTGATTATGAGTCTGCCTGTATTCCCAATTTTTCGGTTCCCCTGACTCCCCGTTGGATTCAACCACCTGTTAAGTATCAAACGGGTATGTCCATGTGGCTGAGCTTACGTGATTCCCATTGCACTGCCCACACATGAGCTGTCGTCCTGCGGTTCTGTTCAGGCATTTTAGTTCATTGCAGGTGCAAGTAAACTGTCCTTTATTAACCCGACAATGCTGGTGGATGCAATGCGTCTATATGCAGGAATTTTTTGTGGGGACTAGGGCATAGGCACATCCCCATGCCTGCCCTGTGAAACAAAGCGGATAACTTGCTGTATTTTGACCAGCTTTCCCTCCCTCCTTTTGGAGCTCCCCGCCCCGAGAGTTGGTGGGATTTACAAGTTTCACACATCTCCCCTGTATCCCCTTTTTATACTTTCCGATTTCTCCCTTACAGGGTGCACCTGATGTATCAACTATATATAAATTGCTCGGGATCCACCCAGGGGTGGCTACAAATGGGGCTTCTACCGACTGCGCTAATGGGTAGCATACAGTTCGATTCCCGTGTAAGTTTATGTGGGTTTTGTAAAATAGATTATCCTCTAGCCCAGTCAAATTTACAGTCGAGACAGCGCAAAGTATCATAATCACACCCGTGGTTACACACATTTTTACAATGAGCAAGTATTAATTCAAACACTATAGTTTATAATCTGTCTGTGTGCTTGGTTGCAGAACTGTTCTACACTTTCCGAGTACACTGGTCGTTCGCTCGCGGTCTCCTCCTGTGTTTGGGGGAAAGCAATCGGATTAGTTCATTCATGTTCAGGTTTATACAATTCTAGCTGGGTCCCGTGTTTCCAGGTTCCCTTCCCACTTATGTCAATACAGGCACAGGTGTCTCCACTAATTATCACTTCATATGGCCCATTCCATTTTGGGGCAAATCCTGGCTTAACAGGTCGTGTTTTTATTAGGACGCAACTACCCGCTGCTGGGACATCAGGGAATATTTCAAGCTCCCTTTGTGTGTCTTTTTGTTCCTGATTGTCTTTTACGAATTTGCGCATCCATTTTAGCTGGGTGCTCAGTTCCGAGACATATCTCCTGATTCTGTTTTTTAGCGGACCTGCATCAGTCCCACCTGTTATGGTGCTTTCTGGTAATTGCATCGCCCGTTCTGTCATTAGCTCATAAGGGGTTAATCCGGTTGTCCGGTTTGTGGAAGCTCTTGGCCTCATTAGTATAGTGGGCAACACCTCTGTCCACATTTTTCCCGATGTTTGCATGGCTTTAGCTAATGTATTCTTAAGTGTTCTATTCATACGTCCCACCATCCCAGAACTCTGTGGATGATAGGGGATATGGAATTTTTGTTTTATCCCCATCAGCTTACAAACTGTTTTCATCACTTTCCCAGTGAAGTGTGTCCCCTGGTTGTGGTAGTGGCCCTGTGAAATCCATTTGCAGGTGTTCCCAGGGTCCCTTGGGTCTGGGTTGGTGTCCCATTTTAATTTTTATGGGTTTACCAGGGTTGTGTTGTGCACATATCACGCATCGGTGGCAGTGTCGGGCTACGTCTCTTCCCATCCCTTTCCACCACCATTCTCTTCCTAAGCTGGTTATCATGGCCTCTCTACCCACATGCGAGAGCCCTTGGTGTAATTCCAATAGGGTGTTCTGTATGCATTCGGTGCTATCACCTTATCCTCTCGTCTCCAAACATTATCAGCCCCTTTGGCTGCACCCTGCGCTTCCCACCTCTCTCTCTCCTCACTTGGGGTGTTCTCCTGTAATTCCCTAATATCTATATCTTCTTCTACTGGTTCTGTAGCTGCTATTGGTAGCTCGACAATTGTTTTTTGTTCTAGAGCCAGTTGTGCTGCTGCATCAGCTACTTGGTTTCCTTTGAAATTCAACCAATCCAGGTTGTCTCTTCCTGGCTCCTTCTGGTGCGCTTTAATTTTGATTACTGCGGCTTCTCGGGGTTTCTCACTGGCTTTTAATAGCGCCTTAATTCTTTGCTGATGTTTGATAGGAGTTCCGCCAGTCGTTATGAACCCTCTCCTTCCCCATGTTGTCATGTGTAGGGGCTGTTTAGCACAGGGCTAAATCGCTGGCTTTGAAAGCAGACCAAGGCAGGCCAGCAGCACGGTTCAATTCCCGTAACAGGCTCCCCGAACAGGTGCCGGAATGTGGCGACTAGGGGCTTTTCACAGTAACTTCATTTGAAGCCTACTTGTGACAATAAGCGATTTTCATTTCATTTCATTTTCATGTAATCATGTATAATTCCAAATGCATATCGGCTATCCGTGTATATGTTCACGGTTTTTCCCTCAGGTAACTCTGGTGCCTGTGTGAGCGCCACTAGTTCAGCTACTTGCGCGGATTGACCTCCGTCAATCCTTCCTGACCTTATGGTTTCTAACTTATCATTCACTACTGCCCACCCTGTCCGGGGTGATCCTTCCACATATTTTTGTGACCCATCTACAAAGAGGGTCTCCTCAGCTTTTGTTAATGATGTGTTTTTTATTCTACCTTCTCCTTCATCTCTGTCTACATCTCCACAGGTGTGTGGCTCTCCTGTATCTAAAATCCCTTGTGCTGGATTCTCCCCTATATCTCTTACTATTACTACGGACTTGCTTGGGGGGTAGGAGGACATCTTCCCACTTGGCCCTCCTTATGTTCGAGACTGACCTCAATTTCCCCGTATTTAACATTTCCACCAAGGTGTGCTTGGTATGGAGGATTATGTTCCATGCCATCACTACTGGTTCGCTAATTCTTGCGGCCCAGGCGGCACAATCTAAAGCGGCTATGCATCTTGGCAACCCGGTGACTGTTGGTCCCTCTGCAGTCGAATAGTACCCTATGGGTCTCCTCTTGTCGCCATGGTCCTTTGTCACTACTGCGGAATAGAATCCTCCCTCATTGCTACAATGGATATGAAAGTCTTTATTCGAATCTGGTAACCCTAGTCCAGGGGCTGATATTAGTTCTGTTTTTAGTTTACTGTAAGCCTCTTCCTGCTCCGGTCCCCATTTTACTGGCTCTAATGCTGGTTTTCCCCCTTTGACTAGTCCCTGTATTGGTTCGGCCAATTTTGCGAACCCCGGGATAAAACTTTGGCTATAGTCGAATAACCCTAACACCCTCCTGACCCCTCTTATGGTGACGGGTCGCGGCATTTGTTGAATTGCCTGCTTCCGATCGGCTGGTATTTCTTTAAGTCCTTGAGATATAAGGTGTCCTAGATATAGGACCTGTGCCTTCCCGATTTGTGCCTTCTTGGGGCTTACCTTTAACCCTGCAGTTTCTAACTCGTGTAGGATTAGGTACAGTGCTTCCTGGTGTCCCGACTTGGACCCTGAAGCTATTAGGATACCGTCTACATGTTGTAGGGCTATGCTGCCCTCTGGTAGTTCTACCCTACTCAGAATGTCACTCATTACCCGATGGAAGATAGCGGGGCTGTTGTGGAATCCCTGTGGTAGGCGGGTCCACGTGTATTGTCTGTCCCCTACTGTAAAGGCGAATTTGTCCTGGGATTCTGGATCCAATGGTAGGGACCAGAATCCATTGGCTATGTCCAATACTGTGAGTATTTTATATTCCTGCGACAGTCCGTTCAGGGTTGTCGAGGGGTTTGCTACAATGGGATGCAATTTGGGCGTGACTTTATTAAGTCCGGTATAGTCTATCGTGAGCCCATAGCTCCCATCAGGCTTGATTACTGGCCAGGTTGGGGAGTTAGTGGTGCTTGTGGTCTCCCTTAGGATTCCCCTCTCCAATAACCCTTTAACTATTTCTACTACGGCCTTTTCTGCCTCTGGCTTAATTGGATACTGTCGGTGGGGCTTATGCTCTGGTCCTGGTACCCTTATCGGGTCCGTTTTAGCCAGTCCAGTATCTAATTTTGTCTCCGCCCACACTCTGGGGATGGAAGCACAGATGGCTCCGAACCCCCCTGTCTCTAATTCCCAATTTCTGGCGGTGTCTGTGGCCACCTTAATGGTTTCCAAGTGATTTGTAAGTTTCCCTATTTTAGTTTTCCGACCGTCCTGTCTTGGCCAAATCAATTCTCCCTTTCAACAATCTATTAAAGCTTTATATTCCTTCATTAAATCATTTCCCATTATTGTACCCTCGTTATTTTGGCATACATAGAATTCATGGGTATATATAAATTATTTATCTCTACTAACGTGGTTTCGCTCAGGTAGGTAAGTGTTTTGTTCCCTCCTATCCCGATTAGGTGAATCATTTTGTTTGTATGGGGTAAGGGTAGGTTGGTAACAGATATGGACACTCCTGTGTCCACTAGCATCTCACATTGTCTGCCCCCTACTAGTGCAGACACATAAATTCTTCCCTCCTTTTTACCCTTGTGAGTGGGGGCTGCAGACAGTCAGCCCTGCTGACCTCGGAGGTTCCATGATCCCTCCGGTTCTGTGGTGGTCCTGGATCGGGTCGGGGGTCTCCAATGCCTCTCCCAACACACCGCCTCTGAGTGTCCATACTTATTACAGTGGCTGCAATGCTTCCCACTGTCTCCTGGTCTGTCTCCTTTCTGTGGGGCCCTGCAATCCCTCGCATAGTGCCCTTGCCGGCCACAATTGTGGCAGGTCAGTTTCGGCTTGGCCCAGTTCCCGTTACTGGAGGTTAATACTCTTTCTGGTCTTGCTCTGACCTGGGATGTCTCCTCTACCTGTACACCGCTAGCCCATTCTACCAACGCGTCGTAATCCTGGGACATAATCACTCCCATTTTTAGGATAGCCTGGTGGGCACTAGAGAGTCCATCTTTAAAAGCTTGGATGAACTCCCGATCCCCACGGCATGGGTTCCCTTGCCCTGAGCACTCTTGGTACTCGTGGAACAATCGTTCCCCGTATTCAGAAGCTCCTTCCCCTTTCTGCTGTCTTGTGGTAGTGATCTTGCTCCAGTTAGTGGGAGCGTTCCCTAACACTCTCTGGATTTCCGTTTTAAATTGGGCGAAGGGGTCCTGCTGTGCATCTATCTCTGCTGTTAAAGCGACGGCATGTGTCCACCGTCCCCCGTTATAATCCTGGGCTGCAGGAGTGGCGGGTCCGCCAGCTACCTGCCTCCACTTATCTGCTGGACAGGCTGCCCTGACCAGCTGGTGTACGTCTCTTCGGTGTAACTGGTGTCCTACCCAGATTGTGTCTCATTCTTCCCAGAATTTGGTGTTTGCGCTTCTAGGTTGTAATTTGCCCAGGGAAGCCATGATCTGCTGTCTCTCACCTGGGGTAAAGGGTTTATAATTCTCTTTTGGCTGCACCTCTGTTCCCCCTCGGGTTACTGGAGCTAAATTGTATTCTAACGCACCCCACCCTGCCGGAGGGGTGGTTGGCCCCTGCTGTGTGGGCTCGTAAGGGGGTAGGGGATCAGTTTCCACGCTCCCTTGTTGTTCTCTCAACACGTGGTTGTGTTTCTCCAGTTCCCTTGCTCTAGATTCTAATTCCCTGATCTTCTCTTTGTCTTCCTTCCACTTTTCAGTAGAGGTGCCTACTTGTTCAATTAGTCCTGTTAACTGATGTACTAACATTATCCCTATCTTTTTAGTCTTGTTTCTCTTCTCTCTGTCTATCCAACCCCTCTGTTGTTCTAAGGTCTGGGAAGTGTCCCAGCCGTCCTTCTTCATCTTTTTTATCAACACTTGTCTGTCTGTCATATATGTCTCGATAAGAGAACCTGCAGATCCCCTTTTTGTATCATTGCCTGCCATCTCACAGACTTCAATACCCCCGGTTACTATGAGTAAAGTGTGCTCTCTACTGAAGGGACTTCACTACCCCCCAGCCACTATTACTATTCCAGCGCCGCGCTATCGCTACCGTCTCTCAGGGTTTGACTTATACTCACGGTGTCCACTATTACCACCTCGGCAACGTGCTTCTCCACCGGAGTTCGGCTCTAGGTCAGAGTTGATCGGCTTCTTTTCCGCTCCGCTAATAAGACATTGGACAGCCCAGTACCCAACCTATGCTCTACTTTCATACATTGTTCGCCACTACAGAGTTTGGGGTTGGCCAATTTCTGCCACTTGTGCTTCACAATCCTTAGTGCCTTTGGTGCCTCAATACCCACTTCAAATCCTGACCTTCGCGTGGGAGATTCCTCCTCTTGACAGCCAGTCTAAGGCTGGGCGTTTGGGGCAGCACTACCTTGTCCGTTTGTTGATCAGCACAAGCCACAAATCCTTAATACTATCAGCAGTTAGTACCAAACCTGATCTATTATCATGTCACTATACAGTCAAGACTAATATCACTATGCTTATCACTATAGGTACCTTATTTTAAACTGCACCTTTTGACCTGTCTGACTCCTGCAGATTCGAAACGATCTTTACCCCGGCTTTCCGATCGAGGCCTTCGCTCGGAACTCACCAGAAGTAAGACCCGTCCAGACTACGCCAATATGTTGTGGGAAAAATCAACCACGTCAAGAGTCAGACTTGCTGTGTTCAAATAAGTGCAGTTTTATTGTTACACAAAGCTTCACGAGAAAGCGTACGTACCCCGCGGTACAGTAGCCAGTCTGTCTCTCGGTTTGAATGGCAGTCATTCATTTTATACTTTGGGTTCACAATGAGCTCAGATATAAAACAATTATCACCTTGTTATTTTTAAACAGCCACTTTGGGTTCACAATGAGACCAGATACAAAACAATTATCACCTTGTTATCTTTAAACAGCCACTTCGGGTTCACAATGAGCCCAGATACAAAACAATTATCACCTTATTATCTTTAAACATTTTATAGATTGTACATCGCTATTTGTAAGCGTTTTGACATTTACACATGGCCACAGTCCAAGAGGTTTTACAGGTTATAGGCAGCAGCAGGAAAGTAGTATCGATATTCCCTTTGTTTTAGGAAATGGCCCAAGACATTCATATTAGCATATCATTGTGTACACCTTGGCTGAAGTCAGCTTTATTCAAGTGGTGTCCTGCATTTATGGATTTCTTAATATTCCTGTCTGGCTCCCTTTGTCCTGGATCTGTTCCTATCTGTCCTACTGGCACCCCGCTGGAATCCAGGCATCAGTTATGTCTGCTTTATTCTCTGTGTCTCCATCTTGTGTGTCAGGCAGCCATCTTCTGTGCCAAGTGCCCTTCTGAACAATTGCCCACTTCACAGCACAATGCCTCAAATTGAACCAGGAAATGAAATTAAACTCCGAAAAACCCTGCAACAAGCAGTTACCTACTCCCAAACTGATGATTTCGACCTTGAATACTTCGATACCGATCTTTACATTTTCTCTGGACCTCACAAGCCCAATGCCAGCTCCGACGCAAACAGTGACGATATGGTCCTAGAAGACTACGACTCGGACGAACCTTTCACCTTGGGAGGCTACGCCAGTACCAAATCCGAACCGCAACTAGACGTGTTGCACATTGACTACCCCGACGACGAGTTCTTCCGATTTGAGGATCTTCAGCCCAGCAGATATGACATCCCGACTCGGGAGTGCAGGATTATGCTGCAGCCTGAAACAAGAGACAGAGAGCGGTACAAGCCCACAGAAAGTGGCCTGCTTCCACACAGAGCGTGGTCCACGCACCGCTCAGGGTTCCCAACTCTATGAAAGTAGACATGCAAGACTCCACACCACAGTCCTTGCATGAACAAGAAGTGACTCCAGTGTCACAAGCCTCCACAGCGACCTCGTGGACAGACTCCACAATTGCAGAAACGCAAGACTCCAGAACGCAGTCCTTGCATACACAAGACGTGACTCCAGTGTCACAAGCCTCTGCAGCGAGCTCGTGGACAGCCTCCACGATAGAAGCAACGCAAGACTCCGACGCGCAGTCCTTGCAGGAACAAGACCATGAGGGTCTAGCAACCTCCTCTGACCAACTAGCGGCAGACGATGCAAGTCTGCCATGCTCACGTAAACAGCAAGAAGACTATGACAGTCGACCACGCTCCAGTACACAGCAGGACAACCATGACGGTCTATCATGCTACAGTGAAGAACAAAGCGGCGATGACAGTCCAAGCCCAAATGAAGGACAACAGCAAGACAATGACAGTCCACCCACATTGTTTGCGCCACCAGATGAAGACTCTGACAATTTACCCAACACAAGTGAACAACAAGCAGCTACTGAGGATCTACCCACGGCATGTGAGACGAGCGACGACAGCATCCCACTTCCCATGCAAGATGTGCAAAGTGACAGACCTCAGCTGGTGTGTACAGAGGCACTCGACGATCACCGTGAGACCACTTGTGACTCCGGTAACACCATGATATTGCCACCTTCATTCGCTCAAACCTCTCCACAAGTCAATGCATTCCTGCATGTTCCAACTCCAGACATGCAGCTTCAAGAAATCTCAGCTGACTCCAGTGAACCTGCTAAGACTCCGGACGGAGAGCATCAACAAACCAACACTGACTCAGTTAAAACAGACCAGACTCCAGATGGGGAGCAACCAAATGCCGACTCTGATTCACGTAAGCCGGACTTTACTCCAGACAGGGAGTGCTGCAACCTCAGTGATGGCACGCTCAGGGTAACAGCAGATGCCACAACGACAGGAGATGGATCACTTAACAATTACACTGGGTCAGTAATAACAAGCAGCGGCTATAGTCCAAGAGGAATACACCAATATTCACCACAGCTATATCCACACATTTATTCCACATCAGCAGTGCAGCCAATGACAGGGACAAACAAAGTATTCAAGCATGCAGCAGCCAGCAGTCTATGCAGCATATTCTCAAACAGGCCAGCACTACAGATTGCCCACTAATGGAATCAAGACCGAAGGAAGACTACCGCAAGCACAATCTGCACTACAGACTGGATGTCTTAGTTACAGCCCAGGATTTGCTGCACCCCAGCCTGGCCAGATGGCATAGTCCTATCAGATGCAAGGTTCTAGTTTCACACCATCACCAGGTATTTATGCGAGCAGCAATTCTGTTTCCAATTCGACAAGCTTCAACGGTTCTCAGCAGGATCACCCTTCCAGCTCAGCATGTGGCCAGAACCAGTATGTACAGTCTTATCCAACTTCAACATATGGCACATCCATGACCTCGAATGATACTGTTGATGGTACCTCTTCAACGTCAACACCTTATCAGCCACAAGATGCCATCCGACAGCACCATCACAAACATCGAAAAAAGAAAGGGACTCCAAATCAGACAGCGAAGTGATTTGACCACTTCTTGGTTCCTGTGGCACAGGGACGTTGATGGCGTTCATAACCAAGAGAGACATTTGACCATGATGATTGATGGTTTTTGGCATCACACGAATGATTTGGACTTATTGTTTAATCACTGTTCCCATGACTTGCATATACCTTAACCTATCTACCTGTTTTTTGTTATTTTCTTAAAGTGTACAGAAAATATGTAACATATAAAAAAGGGGGGATGTGGTGATGTGCATCAATATAAATGCATGTAGGCCAGCTAGACACGAGAGGGAGCACCAGAAACATCACACACACACACTCAACCAATAGATCAATTAGATAGGACACGACCAATGGACATTCACGATACACACGGAGGTGACACGACCACAGGGGGGCATTGCACCAACCCATATATAAAGGACACCACACACATGATCTGCCTCTTTCCAGTGGAGACAGTCAGTGAGTACAGACACAGGGTTGATTCAATATTACACCCACCACGTGGATTGCAGCAACTGGTTAGTCAGTCTGGGTAGCTATAGTAGGATTAGCAGTAGTGTTGAACCAGAGTAATAAAAGTGTAAATAGTTTAATAAACGTGTTGAAGTTATCTCCACGTCTGAACCTTCCTTTGTCGAGTGCACCACAAGGAAGCCGCTTATGTTACACCTAGAGCATAACAAATCACCGCCCACCGCAAGAACGCCATGGGTGAACCGCGTAGAATGGAAAAATCCACTGACCTCGGGCAGGACTCTCCAGCTGCCGTGCGAAGGCTTCCGGATAATTCCACCTGATGTTTCTCTTACCTGCAAGCTTATGTCAACCTCAAACTAGTAAACCTCTCATGTCCAAAAGACCATAAGACATAGGAGCAGAATTAGGCCACTCGGCCCATCAAGTCTGCTCCACCATTCAATCATGACTGATATGTTTCTCATCCCCATTCTCCTGCCTTCTCCCCAGAACCCTGATCCTCTTATTAATCAAGAACCTATCCATCTCTGTCTTAAAGACACTCAGTGATTTGGCCTCCACAGCCTTCTGCGGCAAAGAGTTCCACTGATTCACCACCCTCTGGCTGAAGAACTTCCTCCTCATCTTTGTTTTGAAGGATCGTCCCTTTAGTCTGAGATTGTGTCCTCGGCTTCTAGTTTTTCCTACAAGTGGAAACATCCTCTCCACGTCCACTCTATCCAGACCACGCAGTATCCTGTAAGTTTCATCAAGATCCCCTCTCATCCTTCTAAACTCCAACGAGTACAGACCCAGAGTCCTCAACCGTTCCTCATACGACAAGTTCTTCATTCCAGGGATCATTCTTGTGAACCTCAACTGGACCCTTTCCAAGGCCAGCACATCCTGCCTTAAATACGGGGCCCAAAACTGCTCACAATACTCCAAAAGGGGTCTGACCAGAGCCTTATACAGCCTCAGAAGTACATCCCTGGTCTTGTATTCTAGCCCTCTCGACATGAATACTAACATTGTAATTTGCCTTTCTAACTGCCGACTGAATCTGCATGTTAACCTTAAGACAATTTTGAACAAGGACTCCCACGCCCCTTTGTGCTTCCGAGTTCCTCAGCATCTCCCCATTTAGAAAATAGTCTATGTCTCCATTTCTCCTTCCAAAGTGCATAACCTCACACTTTTCCACATTGTATTTCATTTGCCACTTCTTTGCCCACTCTCCTAGTCTGTCCAGGTCCTTCAGCCGCCCGCCTGCTTCCTCAATACTACCTGTCCCTCTACAGATCTTTGTATCTTTCTGCAAACTTAGCAACAGTATCTTCTGTTCCTTCTTCCAGATCATTAATGTATATTGGGAAAAGTTGTGGTCCCAGCACCGACCCCTGAGCCACACCATGTCGCTACACATGGAGTCAAGATCAACTGTAGTCTTTGGGTCAAATAGTAGATAATTGAACCAAACAATTTTGGAAGTGTAATTGTTTGGAGAATAGGCATTTCTCTGCTGTGCATTTCAATAGCGTCACCGAGGAGATCATCACTTTCCTTCCATCATAAGGTCTGAAATAGGGATGGTTGTTTATGATTGCACAATGTTCAGCATCACTTGTGACTCCCCAGATACTGAAGCAGTCCGGATCCAAATGCAGCAAGACCTGGACAACATCCAGGTTTGGTCTGAAAAGGGGCAAGTAACACTCATGCTGCTCAAGTGCCAGGCAATGACCACCTCTAACCAGACAGAGTGTGATCCAACGTTGTCCAAGTGTCATACGTGGCAGGTTTTGCTGGGAGTTTCTCCCCGGCTCTTGTCGCCGAGTTCCCCATCACTATCTATCCACACCAAAGTCACTTTTTTGGGCCCTGGGAAGTTTCTCCCCAGTCAAGCCCACACTTAGAATTATTTTCATCACTGGGGAGCTGAACTCGCTGGCCAGACTGACTCCTCAGAGTTTGGGTCACCATTTTGAAAGAGCGCCCCATTCTCCAAGTGGGCGTGGGGGTCCCCCACACCATTCACCATGGGTACTATCACCCCCCCCCCATACACATGGGTATTACCCCCCCCACTCCAAGAGATGACCCCGCTATGGGGTCATTGAGGGCCCCCCTTTTCAGACCTTCCGACTCCTCCTTTTGGGCCCCCCACCCTTCACCTGCCCAACCTTCTGAAGGCCCCTTCATACCAGCCCTGCATCCCCCCCCCCCCACCCCCCACCCCCAACACCCCCTCCATCCTCCTTTCATGGGCCTGGCCACAGTCAGGATCTGACCCTTAGCAGTGCCACCTGGCACCTGGGAACCCTGGCACTGCCACCCTGGTAGTGCTCCTGCCAGCTTTGCAGTGCCACCCAGGCACTTTGGAAGTTGCCCACATTCAAGGGAGTAATTCTCCAAAGCCTGCCCACCATCTACAAGGCACAATTGCAGTTCTTAGGTTCAGATGGGCAGTTTGCAATATAGATGTGAAGATAGGAATTAACAATGGAGAAGGTTGGTACAGGAAGGACTTACAGCCAAAGATTTTACTATAGAGGGTGTTCTAGTTGGCAGTAGTAGAGGTTCCACAATAATCTGTAACATTCAAGTTACCTTCAGCATAATGAGGATGTTCAAAAATCTGCAATTTGTTCTTGGAGTTTCCACACCATGTGATTTAGTGCAGCTCAGATCCACCTGCATTTGCAATCTCTGGTTCAATACAAGTTTAGCATAGCTTCCCTACTTTTCAGTTCTATCCCTCTAGAGACAAAACCTAATACTTAGTTTGCTTTCGTTTTGCCAAAGCTAAATTTTAGTGTTCAATATATTTGTGCTCAAATTCCTTTGTTCCACTATCCCATGGAGAGTCCAAGTTATAAGTGACCTCCATATTCTTCCAATCAAAACTGTGCGGCCTCACATTAATCTGTATTGGACTTCATTTGCTAATTATTTGCCCATTCTGCAACCGTATTAGCATCCTCCTGTTACTTGTTGCAGTCTTCCTCCTCCAAACTTCAGTTTGGTGTCATCCACAAATTTTGATTATAAAATCCAAATCATGAAGAGAATTTAATCAGGTTGGTCAAAGATTCTCCCTTTTGAAATCCATCCATTCATTATTATAATTTTAATTTCCAAATGTTCTTCTATTCTCTCATTTAGTGAGGGTTTTATTATTAATCCTAGACCTTCTTTAACTCAATTTCCAATCTTTGACTAGATGCACGCCAGAAAATTATATTTATATTAAAAAGGTGCTGCATAAACTCAAATTGATATTATCTCGGGCAGCACAGTGGCGCAGTGGTTAGCACTGCTGCCTCACGGCGCCGAGGTTCCAGGTTCGATCCCGGCTCTGGGTCACTGTCCGTGTGGAGTTTGCACATTCTCCACGTGTTTGCGTGGGTATCACCACCACAACCCAAAGATGTGCAGGGTAGGTGGGTTGACCACGCTAAATTGCTGCTTAATTGGAAAAAAATGAATTGGGTACTCTATATTTATTTAAAAATTGAAACTATCTCCAACGGGGACATTTGATCCATTGAGAAACAAATCTCCATGTTATAATACTGGGTCACATCAGCTTGAGGGTATGATTCTGGTTAAAAGATGCTTTCAACTTTGCTCATTCAAACTAAGGGATTAAATGTCATCCAGAGCCCGGCAGAAGAATTTAATTAAATTGTAACCCATTCAAAGGATTTTACGGTCACCAAGGCAACGAGTTGAAGATTGTGACATACAAATAGGAAAACAATCTCAATACAGGTCACAGTTCCAGTGGTGCAAATGACATAACAGAAGTGCGAAGCCCAACTGAGATATGAGACAGCAGAGGAAACAAAGAAATAGTTCAGCACAATCCCAGCATCACAGATTGAAGAAGAGGAAAGATTTACAAGACTGCAAGAGCTGGGGAGCAAGATTAATTGGATAGTGCTACAAACATTCCAGCAGACACCATGGACATCTGCACTAAGAACTAATCATATTGGAAAATGGAAATCAATGGGGGGGGGATATTGGCACAGTGACACAACGGCTAGCACTGTTATACATTTTAGTTACCGTTGTATCAAGAGTCAATAGTCCTGTTCCTTTTCACCAAACACCATTTATTTCACTTCCACAGCCTCTGCACAAAACTCTTAACAACACACCACCTGACACAAGGGCCACCTGAAGCCCCTTTACACATCAGTGTCAATCATTGGATACTTAAACTAAATGAGACAACTAATTGCAATGTCTCTTAATGCATTACTTAACTCTTAACCCATTACTTAACAGTCTCCCCTTCCTTGGAGAAAAAAATAATTAGCTGAAAACAAAATTTAAAGAAACTCAAAAACACACACAATTTCCTCTTTTTTTCAAATTTTTCTTTTTTGGAAAAAAAAAATCAGAAACAGGCGCCCTTCATTAACGTTATCCAAAAGTTAAATTTCTGTCAATATCTGAGATATTTAAAAGGTCATGTCCACCCCCTCTACAAAGCTTAACGTCTCAGCAGCCAAAGTGCTTTCGACCACTTTCCTTATTTTCTTTGTTTCCCACACAAGAGGACAACATTTACCATTGTTCCCCAAGAGGAAAATTATAAAACCTCCTGTGCTTGATTTGTTTAGGATGCATCACTATAAACTATGAATTTCAAGTGCCTCAGGTCACCTAAAACCGGGAACCTCAAAACATACTCCTGCATTTTTAGTTTGGCCAAACGCTTTATTTGCTCTTATTATGTCTTCCACTTTGGGATCATTCATTTTTGTACTCAACTCTAAGACATCAAAACTCACGTCCGGTCTAGTCTGTCTACCTAACCAGTTCAGTTGCCCAATTAAACTTCGCAATTGCTCTTTGTCAATCTTTGAAACCTTGCATCTTTTTGTGAAAACCCGGCCACGACTAATTGCTATTGGGCTGATGCTTTCCAAATAAGATTGCTGATGTAAAGTTGCCCCAAACTTAGTCTGTCCGATATTCAGTCCAATATATTTAAATGCACCGGAAGCCTGACTTCCGACCCTGAATTCTTTCCTCAAACCAGAGATTACAAAAGCTTCAAAATCACTAGTCTCACCCCACAAAAATTATTTGACATGCATCATAAAGATGCCAGAAAGGTTCCCTTTATAGTGCCAGTAAAACATTACCGGATCTACTTTCAACTGGTAACAGCCTGACTTTAACAAAATTGACCTTACCGAAAAATACCAGACTCTAGATGCAACATTTAAACCACATACACATTTGTTCAACTTCCAGAATACCCCTTCTGTGTTAGCTGCTTCTTTAGGAGGACGGAGGAAAATGTCTCTCTGGAGCTGATGCCCCTGCAAGAAGACAACTTTCATATCTATAGATTTGCATTCCCATGCCTTTGTGGCTAAAAGAAGATCTTTAAAATTAACCTTTCCTGCTGCAGGTGAATCTACCCTTAAATTATGATCTTCTAAGCTTTCTTCAAATCCCCTTGCCACAAGCCTGTCCTTTGCCTTATAAGTTCCATCCGGAAGAACCTTTTCCATGCAAATCCATCTGTGGGACAGAGCTCTTTGTCCCCTATCCGTTAATTCCGTGTATACCCCAAATTCACTCCAACTATGCAGTTCTTGCTGTTTAGCATCTTTGATAACTTTTCATATAATTTATTGGAAGCCACCAAAATCTCACGTGCATGTGGGCTTCTACCCCTATTAGTATTCGTAGTCTTACTCATATTCCGAGACCTTGATAAACTACGTCCCCTCTCCCGCCTGGTAACTTGTTCTATACTGCTACTGCTTGATTTTTCTGATGTGCTGTGGGATGTCCTTTCAAAATTCCCGACCTTTTCCTGCAGACCTGTTCACTAACCGATGTACTATCTGAACTGGCACTGCGTTCCTGTGACCTCCATTTTTGAACTTCGTGTTCCCAATCCATTGTCTTAACTCCCTCCCCTGAATGCTGTACATTCAACCAATGTTTATACTTTCCAGTGGCCTTCCCTGCTCTAATAACAACTGCATCCTTCCATCGACTAGACCCTTCAGGCAAGTATGTCATCTTTGTACCAACTATTGGTAGTTGTCCTTTCGGAAAAATGGCCTTATCCCAGATCTTAAGGTCCACAGCCACAATGTCGTTAAAATCCCTGGCCAAAGGTAGGGTTACTATCGGTCGTGCTGATGTCCTTCTGTACTTCCGACAAATTCACAGCAATCACTAACCTGTTCTATCAGTTTAGTATAGTCTTCATCCCTTACCACCGCACCCTTTAATAAATTTTTCAGCCTCCGAGGAGACGGCTGTGCAAATTGCCTATGCAGTTTTAATACAACAAGCTTTTTATCAGTGAAAGTCCCATTTTCAACTGCCATTAACACATCCTTAACCACTCTACTTGAAATATTATTTTTCAGTAATGGAATACAATAGTGTCCCGACTGTGTAAATTGTAAGTCCACCGTCTTTCCAAAAACTGTTGCCTTATCCTGTTCCATATCCAGTTTCATGTGTGCTTTCTTCATCAACGGTCTGCTCAGAGGCAAAGGTATCTCACTTGATACAACATCCGTGCTAATGAAAAGATTCACTCCGGCAATATTGCAAGGGATCACCACTCTTTTCAGCGACGTCAGAGTATTATCATCCTCAAACCTGAAACTTGTGGAACTTTCAAATTCCTTAACCTGGTTACGACTTTCGACATTCAAGGAGTCCAGGTAACATTTTAACCAGTCAATTCCACACACAGTAGATGTGTAGCCACTGTCCAATACAGCACAATTGAAGGATTCTGCAACCAACACCCTCATTACAGCCGTAAAACTGCCTGTTAATAGGAAATGTCTTCTCTCTGAACACTATCTTTTTCCTCTTCTGACTCTTCCGTGTCATGTGTTGCTTCAAACACTCTATCATAATGTTTTGGACAGTTGAAGACATAATGGTATTGAGAGTCACATCGAAAAAATCGATTTATCATGCCCCGTGCATTTCTGGGGTTCATCTTCCTATTGTAGGTTATAACTGGGTTTCGGTCTTCATAATTTCTTTGTCTCGATCTCCTTCTATAGTCTTGGGCCCTGTTTGTAGCCGTACAATGTCGCCATCCTGTTAGTAGTGTATCTTCCATATTCTGCTTTATAGCAGGCTGACCTATTTGAGTCATCAGAGCCATCGGAATCAAATGTTTCCCCAGAAACCTCTTTAAAGCTTTTGTCATCTGATCGAATAAGGTATCCTCATCCGTAAACTGAACTCCTGTCAAAACCAGGAGCCTATCCATGTTACTAACTCTAGCACAGTCAAGTAATTTAAAGGCCAACAGACTGGAAATGCCAGGTTGTGTTTCTGCAGCCTTTTATATAGTCTGCCAAATTCCATTATATAGTCTTCCATGGAGAATTCCTCTATTTTTCGGAACTTATCAAATTCCTTCCATGCTTCATACTCACTTAATAAGTCACCTTTCTTGTAAATCTTATCCATATATTGTAATAGAGTCTCCAGACCTCCTTCTGAGTCTAACTCTTCCAATTCCAGCTCAGAAAGCACTTTGTTTCGGATTTACTGTCATAAGGTAGAGAAAGAGCCAATGCCAGACCTTATTTTCTCTTTCCCAAGGCAGTTACCTTAGTCCACATAACTACTGCACTTCTCCATTGGTCGTACGATTCCCTTTCAGAAAATAAGGGGGGATAGTCATATCCAGCCATCTTTATCCTGGGTTCAGCTTTGTATCTTTTTTTTTTTCCTTCTCACTCACTCCTTGGTTTGATCAGGAAAAGTTGTATCTTTCAAACCTTCACATTTGCACAGCAACCATTCTCTGCTACCATTGTTATACATTTTAGTTACCGTTGTATGAAGAGTCAATAGTCCTGTTCCTTTTCACCAAACACCATTTATTTCACTTCCACAGCCTCCGCACAAAACCCTTAACACACCACCTGACACAATGGCCACCTGAAGTCCCTTTACATATCAGTGTCAATCATTGGATACTTAAACTAAATGAGACAACTAATTGCAGTCTCTTAATGCATTACTTAACTCTTAACCCATTACTTAACAAGCACTGCTGCCACTCAGAACCAGGGACGCCTGTGTGGAATTTGCACGTTCTCCCAGTATCTGCTTGCATTTCCTCCCACAGTCCAAAGATGTGCAGGTTAGGTGGATTGGCTATGCTAAATTGTTCCTTGTGTCCAATGATGTGTAGGTTAGGTTACAGACTCCGAGGGTGAGAAGGGTATTCCTGGAGCGGAGTAGGGGGGGGGGGGGGGGGGGGGGGCACTGCCCAGCCTCTGTGGGTACTACTGGGCCGCCAATGTGGCGATGGTGCGCAAGTGGGTGATGGAGGGGGAGGGGGCTGCGTGGAAGAGGCTGGAGATGGCGTCTTGTGAGGGTACGAGCCTGGAGGCGCTGGCAATGGCGCCGCTGCCGCTCCCTCCAATGAGGAATACCACGAGCCCGATGGTGGCGGCTACCCTAAAAATCTGGAGGCAGTGGAGGTGGCACAGAGGGGAAGTGGGGGCCTCGGTGTGGACCCCAATACGGGGGAACCACCGGTTTGGCCCAGGGAGAATAGATGGAGGGTTTTCGGGGTGACACAAGGCAGGGATAAGAAGGTTGGGGGACCTGTTTGTGGATGGGAAGTTTGCAAGCCTGGGTGAGCTGGAGGAGAAGTATGGGCTCCCCCCGGAGAACACCTTTAGATATCTACAGATAAGGGAGTTTGCCAGGCGGCAAGTGGTGGAATTCCCGCTGCTGCTGCCACGCACGGTACAGGACAGGGTGCTCTCGGGGGGAGGGGGGGGATGGGGGGGGTTGGAAAGGGGAAGATCTCGGCAACTTACCAGGTGATGCAGGAGGAGGAGGAGGCCTCGGTAGTGGACTTGAAAGGTAAGTGGGAGGAGGAGTTGTGGGAGGAGATCGAGGAGGGGACGTGGGCAGATGCCCTTAGGAAGGTGAACTCTTCCTCTTCGTGCACGAGGCTCAGCCTCATACAGTTTAAGGTGCTGCACAGGGCACACATGACCGGGACAAGGATGAGCCATTTTTTGGGGGATGAGGACAGGTGTGTTAGGTGCTCAGGAAGCCCAGCAAACCACACCCATATGTTCTGGGCATGCCCAGCGCTGGACGAATTTTGGAAGGGCGTAGCAAGGACGGTGTCGATGGTGGTAGGATCCAGGGTCAGACCGGGCTGGGGGCTTGCAATATTTGGAGTTGCAGGGGAGCCGGGAGTGCAGGAGGCGAAAGAGGCCGGTATTCTGGCCTTTGCGTCCCCGGTAGCCCGGCGAAGGATTCTTCTTCAGTGGAAGGATGCGAGGTCCCAAGCATGGAATCCTGGATCAACGATATGGCGGGGTTTATTAAAGTGGAGAGGGTGAAGTTGGCCTTAAGGGGATCGGTGCAAGGGTTTTTCAGGCGGTGGCAACCGTTCTTGGACTTCCTGGCAGAACGGTAGACAATGGTCAGCAGCAGCAGCAACCCGGAGGGGTTCTATTTTATTTTTGTTTGTCTACACTGGGGGATCGGAGGGGGTGTATATATTTGCTCTGTGTTTGGGGTGTTAATTTATTATTTATGTATAGGGGGGAGGGGGGCACGGGGTTGTTTTATTTTGTTTTGTATTTAATTCTATTGGGTTCCTTTTTCATTTTGTTGTTGATATTTTGTGAAAGCTTCAATAAAAATTATTTATTTAAAAAAAGGTTAGGTTACAGGATAGGGCAGCGGACTGAGCCTACATAGAGTCGGTGCAAACCCAATGGGCCGAATGGCCTCCTTCTGCATTTGGAGGGATTCTATGTTTCTAAGGATGTAACTTATTGAAATACTGATAATTACAGGACGGAATCAACTAGCTTTCAGTCTTTAATAATGGAGTTAACTTAAGAGAAAGAACTACATCCATTAATGTAAAAATAACATCCAGTAATCAGAAGGTTTTGCAGCTTTGAAGGATGCTTTTATTAATTAACCTTTGGAAGATGAGGGGGCTCTATTCTTTCTGATGTGAAGACTGAGGCCATAACATAAGTTAAGATGGTTGGAACCTGCTCAATTGCTCCTGCTGATCAATACACAGCACTTAGAAAGTATTTTGATTGTTAATGGTAGACCAGCTGCATTCATTTCAAATGAGTCTTATTGGAAATTGTCTTAATGGCTCCTAACCTTAACATGAAGGTGCACCCATTCAACTATTTTTTTCAATTCCAAAAGTCTGGTGATGAAGCAACATGTAGGAAATCCTATATCAACGTGGCAGCCACTTCATAGCAATTTCCAGCAAAGGTCAATGTGATAATAACCAGATTGTTTATTTGAGAATATACTCTCGGTTGGGACTTCAGTGAAATACTGTCGGACTGTTGGGCTGTCAGAGGTGCTGCGTTTTACAGGGCAATTCACAAAGTCCACGTCTCACTATCGAACAGACATGCAAGGTCTCTACTCAAACAAGTGCACAGATGTTCTCCCCAAGTCATAGAATCATATAATCACTACTCTGCAGAAGCAGACCATTCAGCCCATCAAGTCTGCACCAACCCACTGAAAGAACATCGTATCTCGGCCCACTCCCCCACCCTATCCGCAAAACCCCACCTAACCTGCACATCTATGGACTGTGGGAGGAAACCCATGCAGACAAGGGAGTCAGGAATTGAACTGGGGCGCTATGTGTCAGCAGTGCTAACCACTGCACCACCGTATCCGGCCCAATATTTTCCCTCATCACACATTAGCAAATGTTATATCCCTGCTGCCTATGGGACCATGTTATGTGCAGTGGGCTGCTGCATTTCCCTTCATTTCAAAAGTCATTGCTCTTTAAAATGCATTTAATTGGCCATGAAGCACTTTGGGACATTTGAGGCGTAAATGGCATGCTATAAATAGACGTTCTTTCTTAGGCTTTCCATCAGGACTCCATTTTTGCCAATTGTGTTATTGAGTAATTTACATTGAAAAACATTTCTGTGAACTTATTTTCTGAAAACTGAAAGGCTTCAAGGCAGCTCGAGTCACCATGGAAACACATCTGACTCAACACCCGAGAAGAAGTACATGAAATGAAAATATGTACCTAGCTTCCAGATAGCAATAGTTATACAAGCCTCCATGAAGCTTATTTGTTTTAATTGGAGAATTCCCAGAAATTGCTTTCGAACAGTGGGTGGGATTCTCCGACCCCCCGCCGGGTCGGAGAATCGGCGGGGGGGGCCAGGTGAATCCCGCCCCGCCGCTGGCTGCAGAATTCTCCGGCGGCGGTTTTCGGGTGGGGGCGGGGATCACGCCCCGCCGGTCGGGGGCCGTTGGCAGTGGCCCCCCTGGCAATTCTCTGGGCACCGAAGGGCCGAGCGGCCACCCGTTTTCGGCCAGTCCCGCCGGCGTGAAATAGATATGGTCCATCCCGGCGGGACCTGGCTTGGAGAGCGGCTAGCGGAGCCCTCAGGGGGGCGCGGGGGCATCCGGCCCCGGGGGGGCCCCCAACGGTGGCCTGGCCTGCGATCGGGGCCCACCAATCTGCGGGCGGGCCTGTGCCGTGGGGACACTCTTTCCCTCCCCGCCGGCCTCTGTAAGGCTCCGCTATGACTGGCGTGGAGAAGAAACCCCCTGCGCATGTGCAGTAAACACGCGGTTCTGCGAATGCGCCAGAACACACCAGCAGTCCTGCACATGCGCCAACTCGCGCCGGCCCACGGCGGCCCTTCGGCGCCGATTGGCGCGGCGCCAACCCTTCCAGCTTTGGCCTAGCCCCCAGACGTGCGGAGGATTCTGCAACTTCCGGGCGGCACGACGCCGGAGTGGTTCACGCCGCTCTTGGCGCTGGTACGGGCCGTCCTGCCATTTGTGGGATAATCCCACCCAGTGTTTTTCAAACTCATTTGCCCGGGTCTCATTTTTTCAGATCGGCCATTCTTCGAGCCCCACACCGGCCGATCTTCACGACCCACGCCGGCTGACCTTTGTGACACACGCTGCATCCATTGAAACTCGCGATGTTTAGTCTTCAAATGTCTTCAAAGTTTTGAGGATTTTAAACTTTCATTTGCCAGTTCTTCCCTGCACATAACACGCATGAACTTTGAACATTGGGAGCATTGGGCCTCCCCCTCCGTGCCACCCGCAAATCCACCCAGTGCAGCACATGGTCAGAAAACACAATCGCCGAATACTCGAGTCGGCCACCCCCGCCAGCAGCGCCTTATCCATCACAAAGAAATCGATCCAGATATGGTGCACATGCGGGAAGAATAAAAACTCCTTCACTCTCGGCCTCCCAAACCACCACGGATCTCTCCCCCGCCCTCCCAATTACCATCCATGAACTCCCTCAGCTCCCTAGCCATCGCCGACTTGACCGGTCCATCTTCGGATCCAAACAGCGTTAAAATCGCGCCCTCACACCCCTCAATTATCAGCCGTGTGTGTCCACTCTGGGATCCTCCCTAACGCCTGCTTCAAAATCCACATCATCCCAGTTCAGGGCATAAACATTCACCAGGACTACTGGCATCCCCTCCAGCTTCCAACTGACGATCACATACCTACCCCCCCACCACCTCAAACACCACTTTCTTATTAACCAGCACCACCACCCTCCTCGTCTACATGTCCAACCCCAAGTGGAACATCTGCCGAACCCATTCATTCCTCAGCCTCATCTGGTTCCCCCAACTTCAGATGCACCTCTTGCCGGAACACAACGTCCGCCCTCAAACTCCTCAAATGCGCGTAAACACACAGCCGCTTAACTGGCCCATTCAGCCCTCGCACTTTCACAGTAACCAGCTTGCTCGGGGGCAACTCAACGTTTCGGTTTATAGATGGTCAGATGAGATAGAGAGTGGGATAGAAGAGGAGGGGGGAAGGTTACAATATTGATCAAGGAATCAATTATAGCAGTGAAGAGGGATGATATCATTAAATGAGGCTATATAGATTGAAATTTTAAAAATACCGAAGGGACAAACACGCTGGTGGGTGTGTACTTATAGGCCCGCAAACAGTCAGGGATAGGTAGAGGATTAAATATATAAACAAATTTCAGAAATGTGTAGGAATAATAAGGCCGTAATAGTAAGGGATTTTAACTATCCAAGCATTAACTGGGATAGTTTTAGTGTGCAAGGTGGGCGGGGTGGGGGGGGAGGGGAGAGAGAGTGAGAGAGAGAGAGAGAGAAGGAGAAGTTGAAGGCAGATACCGAGGGCTCAATACAGCGGAGTCCCTAGAGAAGTATAAAAAGTGCAGGGGGCAACCTTATAAAGGAAATGAGAAAAGTTAAGAGAATGCATGAAAAGTTTTGGCGAAGTATACTCGAAGGGACATTATAAATACGTAAATATGTAAAGATGTAAATATGTAAAGAACCAGAAAATAACTAGGGAAGGAATGGGGCCAATTAGGGATCATGTAGGTATTCTGTTTGTGGACTTGGAAAACAGGAGTACAGTCCGCAATTAATTTGGGCAGCACAAGTGATTAGCACTGTGGCTTCACAGCGCCAGGGTTCCAGGTTCGATTCCCTGCTGGGTCACTGTCTGTGCGGAGGCTGCATGTTCTCCCCGTGTCTGCGTGGGTTTCCTCCGGGTGCTCCGGTTTCCTCCCACAGTCCAAAGACGTGCAGGTTAGGTGGATTGACCATGATAAATTGCCCTTAGGGACCAAATAAAAAGGTTAGGAGGGGTTATTGGGTTACGGGGATAGGGTGGAAGTGAGAGCTTAAGTGGGTCGGTGCAGACTCGATGGGCCGAATGGCCTCCTTCTGCACTGTATGTTCTATGTAATACTTTGCATCGGTCTTCACAATGGAAAAGGAAGGTGCAGGTGTAGACATCAGAGTGGAGGACAGAGAGGGAGAGAAGGTACTAACAGGATTAGCAGACTTAATATTGGGTACATTTGTAATATCCCATGCTGTTGAGGAGGCAAGAGAGGAGATATCAGGGACACTGGCAGTAATTTTCAAATCCTCTCTGGTCACAGGTTGAGGTACCAGGGGACTGGAAGACTGCTAACATTCTCATTATTAAAAGAGGGAAGTGAGGATAGTCCAGGAAATTATAGGCCAGTCAGTCTGACCTCAGTGATGGGGAAGTTGCTAGAAAGAATTCGGAGGGAGAGAATATATCTGCACTTGGATAGTCAGCATGGATTTATTAAGGGACGATCATGTTTGATGAATTTAATCAAATTATTTGTGGAAGAAGTAACCAGGTGTATGAGGGTAATGCACTGGTCAAGAAAATAAGTGTCCATGGGATCCAAGGCAAAGTGGCCCATTGGATCCAAAATTGGCTGAAAGGCAGGAAGCAGAGGGTGATCATACAGGGATATTTCTGTGACTGGAAGTCTGTTTTCAGTGGAGTTCCAGAGGGCTCGGTGCTGAGGCCCTTGCTATTTGTGGTGTACATTAATCACTTGGACTTAAATGTAGGGGGCATAATCAAGAGGTTTGGAGATGACACAAAATTGGTAGGGTGGTAAGTAGTGAGGACAGCCGTAGACTTCCGGAGGATATCAATGGACTGATCAGGTGGGCAGAGCAGTGGCAAATGGAATTCAACCCAAAAAAGAGAGAGATAATGCACTTGGAGAGGGCTAGCAAGGCAAAGGATTACACTGTGAATGGTTGGATTCTGGAAAGTACCGAAGATCAGAGGGACCTTGGGGGTACATATCCACAGATTGCTGAAGGTGACGCAGCAGGTTCATAAGGTGGTTAAAAAGGCTGGTTTAATTGTTTGCATTGGCGATTGAGCCCCTGGCCATAGCACTGAGGGGTTCCAGGAAGTGGAGGGGAGTGTTTAGGGGAGGAGAAGAACACCGGGTATCTTTGTATGCGGATGATTTGTTATTGTATGTTGCGGACCCGGTGGAGGGGGATGCCAGAGATAATGCGGATACTTGGGGAGTTTTCGGGGTACAAATTGAACATGGGGAAAAGTGAGTTGTTTGTGGTGCATCCGGGGGAGCAGAGCAGGGAAATAGAGGATTTACCGCTGAGGAAGGTAACAAGAGACTTCCGGTACTTAGGGATTCAGATAGCCAAGAATTGGGGAACCTTACACCGGCTTAATTTAACACGATTGGTGGAACAGATGGAGGAGGATTTCAAGAGATGGGACATGGTGTCCCTGTCACTGGCAGGTAGGGTGCAGGCGGTTAAAATGGTGGTTCTCCCGAGATTCCTCTTTGTGTTTCAGTGCCTCCCGGTGATGGTCACAAAGGCTTTTTTTAAGAGAATTGAGAAACGTATTATGAGTTTTGTGTGGGCCGGGAAGACCCCGAGAGTGAGGAGGGGGTTCTTGCAGCGTAGTAGAGATAGGGGGGGGGGGGCTGGCACTACCGAGCCTAAACGATTATTACTGGGCTGCCAATATCTCAATGGTGTGTAAGTGGATGGGAGAAGGGGAGGGAGCGGCGTGGAAGAGATTGGAGAGGTCGTCCTGCAAGGGGACCAGCCTACAAGCAATGGTGACGGCACCGTTGCCGTTCTCACCGAAGAAATATACCACAAGCCCAGTGGTGGTGGCAACACTAAAAATTTGTGGGCAGTGAAGATGGCATAGGGGAAGGACGGAAGCCTCGGTGCGGTCCCCGATAAGAAATAACCATAGGTTTGTTCCGGGGAGAATGGATGGGGGATTTGGAGTATGGCAAAGAGCTGGGGTAGTACAACTGAGAGATCTGTTCCTGGATGGGACGTTTGCAAGTATGGGAGCGCTGACGGAAAAGTATGGGTTGCCCCAAGGGAATGCGTTTCGGTATATGCAACTGAGGGCGTTTGCGAGGCAACAGGTGAGGGAATTCCCGCAGCTTCCGACGCAGGAGGTGCAAGATAGAGTGATCTCAGAGACATGGGTGGGGGATGGTAGGGTGTCGCATATATATAGGGAAATGAGGGACGAGGGGGAGATCATGATAGATGAGCTGAAAGGGAAATGGGAGGAAGAGTTGGGGGAAGAGATTGAAGAGGGGCTATGGGCTGATGCCCTACGTAGGGTAAACTCGTCGTCCTCGTGTGCCAGGCTAAGCTTGATACAATTTAAGGTTTTACACAGGGCGCATATGACTAGAGCACGGCTCAGTAAATTTTTCGGGGTAGAGGATAGGTATGGGAGATGCTCGAGAAGCCCAGCGAATCACAACCACATGTTCTGGTCATGTCCGGCACTACAGGGGTTCTGGGTGGAGGTGGCAAAGGTGCTTTCGAAGGTGGTGGGGGTCCGGGTTGAGCCAAGCTGGGGGTTGGCTATTTTTGGGGTCGCAGAAGAGTCGGGAGTACAGGAGGCGAGAGAGGCTGATGTTTTGGCCTTTGCGTCCCTAGTAGCCCGGCGCAGGATATTGCTTATGTGGAAGGTAACCAAACACCCGGGCGTGGAGACCTGGATAAAAGACATGGCAGGGTTTATAAAGCTAGAACGGATCAAGTTCGTATTAAGGGGTTCGGCTCAGGGGTTCACCAGGCGGTGGCAACCATTCGTCAACTACCTCACAGAACGACAGAGGGAATGGAAAAGAAAGAAGGCAACAGCAGCAACCCAGGGGGGGGGGGGGAGAAGAGGACCCGGGCGGGCTCTCAGGGATGTCATTGTATTTGTATAGGCATTTGTTTTAGGTAATGTATATTGGACTGTTAGATTGTACTTTTGGAGAGTAACTATTTTTGATAAGGCAGTTGCCATTTAGATTTTGTTTATATATTATTTATTTATTTGTTTAAAATTGGCCACTTATTTATATTGCTTTATTGTTGTTAAAAAGAAAAACTGTGTACTGTTATGTTTGGCCAAAAAATCTTGAATAAAATATATATTTTTTTAAAAGGCTGGTTTAGCACAGGGCTAAAGAGCTGGCTTTTAAAGCAGACCAAGGCAGGCCAGCAGCACGGTTCAATTCCCGTACCAGCCTCCCCGAACAGGCGCCGGAATGTGGCGACTAGGGGCTTTTCACAGTTACTTCATTTGAAGCCTACTTGTGACAATAAGCGATTTTCATTTTATAGGCTGCTTCTTTAAGAGCTGGGAGGTCATGCTGCAACTGTATAAAACGCCACAACTGGAGCAGATTATGTTGGGCATAGATAGGGTGGATAGGAAGGCGCTTTTTCCAGTAGTGGAGGGGGTCAATAACCAGCACAGATTTAAGGTAAGAGGTAGAAGGCTAAGTGGGAAGTTGGGAGAAGCATTTTCACCCAGAGGCTGGTGGGAATCGGAAACACGTTGCCTGAAAAGGGTGGTTGAGTCAGAAACTCTCGGAACATTTAAGTAATAGTTAGATAGTCACTTGTGCTGCTGTAGCCTCCAGGTCTATGGACCAAGTGCTTGAAAATGGCATTAGTACAGTCAGATCTTTGTTGACCAGTCTGGATAAAATGGGCTTAATGGTCTTTTGTGTGCTGCAAACATCTATGGATCTATGAACGCATTCAAATAACCTCTTAAACGGCGACTTTACAAAATTTAGTGCGTAGACCCGCCCCTTTAAACATAAACAAACAGAGATAAAATGGAACTCGTGATTCTAATCCGCACCAATCCATCAACACTACCTAGCAACAAGACAATCAATCTCCTCGTGATCCTCTACCAGCTTAAGCCCAGAGAAAAGCAGTTTGCGACAGCTGGATGTAGTTACAAGCCGGAGAAATGTCAACTGCAGCCTTTCATAACAAATACTTATAGATATCAGGTGACTACATTCCTCTGCTGCACCTGTTATACATAAACGCCAACACCTATTTACCTTTCAATGGAATCATCCCACCCAGCTCTACAACAGGACCAAATCAATTTATCAAAAGTTGATAGTTAGTGGAAAATCATTCTTCAACAGGTTAGCAAGGCCAGCACAAAATATAGTGCCAGGGCAGTCCGCTGTGGCTGAAGATAGCCGAGGATATTATGGTACAGGATTCACGGCATTGCTCCTCAGGAGGGTGTTAAATGATGTGTGAGGAGGGGGTATCTTTCAAACTCGTTACATGTGGTGCTCTTACTTCCCATTGTCCTGCAGCTACTCATCCCAGTTCATTGCCCACATTTAGACCAGCTTTTATGTTCTAGTGAAAGTTTCCGTGGAGATGGGCGTCTCAGTGATTGGAAGGCAAGTGGGCACTTCAGTAAAAAAAAAGTGTTGGAAATATTCAGCAGTTCAGGCAGTATCGGGAAAGACAAAAAGTTCACAATGCAGGTAGTAGATAACTTGCCTTTTATTGACCTGGTCATGGCAAAAACATTGGGCAGGATTTTACCTGCTGTTCATACCGGCGAGAAATTCCGGTCCCACCCTAGCGCATAGGTTTCCCGGCAGTGAGAAATTCCATTGACACCGGCGGGACGGGTAGATCCCGTTGGGCCGGCCGCCTCAACCGCCGAAAACCACACGGCGAAGTAGTCGTTAAATGCCACCCATTAAGTCCGTTTCTCTCTCCAGATGCTGCCAAGCTGGCTGAGTATTTCTGACATTTCCTGTTTTCATGCCAGATTTCCACCACTCATAGTATATTGCTTTTGTAATAAGTGCTTTCATTGACTTTATCCCTCCAGCTATTAAAATGTTAAATATCCAGTGTACTCACTCTTGTTAAAGGTAGATATCCAATATTTCAGCTATAATGTTTATGTTTATTAGAATTTTTTCAGAATAATCAACAGAAACCAGATTAGAATGCAAAAATCAGAAGCAAATCACACCCCATAATTAACTTAAATACTAAACTATCCTAAACCGCCTCACAACTCACAGTGACTAAATCCTTAAAAAAGGAAATAAACGGCTGCCATCTTAGATATAATCTCTCCACCGACCCCCAATGGTGAATTTGACCTTCTCCATATGCAGGAATGACATTTGTCACCGAGCCAAGCAGAGGCACTGGGCAGAGTGGGAAATCTCCAACCAAGCAATATTCACTTCAGGGCTATCAGCGACGCAAAGGTGACAACAACCACCTTCACCACAGACTGAATCACTGACGAATCCAGCACCCCTATCATCCCAATCAAACCTATCCTCAACACTTGGGGGGGGGAAGAGAAATGGGGCAGCACGACGGTGCAGTGGTTAGCACTGCTGCCTCACGGTGCCGAGACCCGGGTTCGATCCCAGCCGCAGGTCACTCTCTGTGTGGAGTTTGCATGTTCTCCGTGTCTGCGTGGGTCACACCCCCACTATCCCAAAGATGTGCCAGATAGGTGGATTGGTCACTCTAAATTGCCCCTTAATTGGAAAAAAAAAGGATTGGGTACTTTAAATGTTTTTTTAAATTGGGAAATCCCCACTCATTCTTGCCCCAGTCAAGTGGGTCCTGTGTAACATGTTAAACTGAATCAGGCTCAGCCGAGCACATGATGAGGTGGAGTTTACCCTGGGAAGGGCCTCACTCCAAACCCCATCAGTAAGAATGGGGCCCAATTCATTTTCCCATTTCTCCCTCGCACCGCTTAACGGTGCAGAATTCGACAAGAGAATATGGCCATATAGGTCCGAAATAGAACCTTCGCCAGGCCAAGCCAGGGACAGAATCCCCTTCATCAAGGAAGCAAATGGCACCAAAGAAAAAGCTTTACACGAGAAGTTGTTCAAAGTACTCACAAAGGCTGCAATTGGGCAGCTGGAACTCATCAGCTAACTCCCTAAAACTGGCAAATCTCCCCTCCATGAACAGACCCACAAAACACCCCAGTCCCTTCACTTCCCAAGATTTAAATGTTGGGTCCAAACCAGAGGGTAGGAAAAGGTGATTGTTGCAAATAGGGCTGGTGAAGATAGGGAAAGGAGCATAAAATGCTGTCTCAACGGTTTCCAAATTCTCAGGCAGGAGACCACCACGGTGTGTGAGGAAAGCCTAGCAGGAGAAAAGAGCAATGATGCAGTGACTATGGCAAGAAGAGTAGAAGTACAGCAGGAACAAGCCTCTGTCTGTACCCCACAATTGATTTGGGTTCACAAATCCACAAACCTTTTTGAATGTTAGCGGCCAAGTAATAAAATAATAAATCCGGGAGGGCCAACCCCCCCCCTGACTGTCTATCCCTTTGGAGCAGAACACTATGGATTCTTGCCCTCCCACATAAAAGAGGATATCAATTTGTTAACCTTGATAGAAAGGCATTTGACTCATACTTTATTTTCTCTAATCGCAGGAAGCCATACAGGTCACCAAACTAAGCCGCTACCACCGGTGGCGATGCCCACCGCCACTCCAGCAAAATTCTTCCTTCTCTCCATGAGATCCGGCTTCTCTGAAACCCCAAATATCGCAACACTGCGAAAACTCCCGCCCAGAATCTTCTCAATTTTGTGCAACCCCAAAACATGTGCGCGTGATTCGCTGGTCCCCCCCCCCCCCCCCCCCTCTCATACTCATCTGCTACCCACTCATTCTTGCCCGAGTCATATGCACCCTGTGCACCACCTTAAACTGTATTAGGCTCATCCTTGCACAAGAGGAGGTCCAGTTTACCCTTCGCAGTGCCTCACTCCATACTCCCCATTGATCTCCCTTCCCAACTCCGCTTCCCATTTCTCCTTGATCTTCACCACCTGCTTGCCTCCCTGCTCCCCCAGCCACTTGTATGTAGCCCCAATTCTTCCCTTCCCTTCCACATCCGGAAGCAAAAGTCGTTCCAGCAAGTTGTATCCCGGCAATCTAGAGAACCCCCTCCAGACCTTTCTTGCAAAGTTCCTAACCTGCAGATACCTGAATTCACTCCCCCTCTGCAGCTTCACCCTCCCGTTTCACCCTCCCCCTTAGCTCCTCCAGACTGGCAAACCTTTCCTCCAAATTCAGATCCCTCACCTTGACCAGCCCCACTTCCCTCCACCCCCTGTATACCTCCCCCCCCCCCCCCCCCGGCTCAAACCCATGATTCTCGCACAGCGGCGTTAGCACCGACATCCCTTGCATCCTAAAATGCCTCAACTGATTTCATATATATCTTTAAAGAAAATATTTTATTGCAGCATTTGTAATTTTCACAATTTAACATGTTGACATTTCTAAAACAACTGCGCGGGTCGACGCACAAAATACCCCCTAAAAGAAAAAACAATAAACTACGTTCCCCACTTCTCCCACCCTATCCCGTATACTAAGTTCCCTGTACTTATTTAACATTACCATGCCTCCTGTTTTCCTCCCTCCCCCCTCCCCCTTTTCCCTTTCCCCCCTTACTGCTGACGTTCAATTTTTGTTAAAGAAATCGATGAACGGCTGCCAACTCCGGGCGAATCCCTGTATTGATCCTCTCAGAGCGAACTTGATTTTCTCCAGACTGAGAAACTCTACCGTATCGCTGACCCACACTCCTGACTTCAGGGGATCCGAGTCCCTCCATCTCAGCAAGATCCGTCTCCGGGCCACCAGGGAGGAGAAGGCCAGGATATCGGCCTCCCTCTCCCCCTTTGCCCCCGGACTCTCCGACACCCCAAATATTGCCAATTCTGGACTCGGAGTTACCCTAACTTCCAGGATTTCTGACATAACATCCGCAAATCTCTGCCAGAATTCCCTCAGTTTCGGACATGCCCAAAACATATGAACATGGTTGGCCGGGCTACCCCCACACCATCCACATCGGTCCTCCACCTCCTCAAAGAACCTACTCATCCGGGCTACCGTTATGTGGGCCCTGTGGACTACCTTGAACTGAATCAAGCGGAATCTAGCACAGGACGAGGGTGCATTTGCCCTTTTCAATGCCTTTTCCCACAGTTCAGTTTCCAGCTCCCCTCCTAGCTCCTCTTCACCTCTCTGATAGGGGCACCTTCCACTCTAACAATTCCCTGTATATCTCCGAAACCGTCCCACCTCCAACCCCTGTTTTTGACAGCACTTTTTCCTGTAGTCTCCTGAGGGGGCAGCGAGGGAAGCTTGGGACCTGGCTCCATACAAAGTCCCGCACTTGAAGGTACCTAAACCCATTCCCACCCGGCAAGTCAAACTCCTCCTCTAATGTCTCCAAGGTCGGAAAGCCCTCCTGGATGAATAGATCCCCAAACCCCTCAATCTTTGCCCGCTGCCATACCTTAAAGCCCCCATCCAGCCCCCCCCGGGACAAAGTGTTGATTGTCACAGATCGGTCTCATATGCTGCCTCCATTGCCCCACACCCTTATGACTGCCAGCACCACCGGACTTGTAGTGTACTGAGCCGGCGAGAACAGCAGGGGCGCTGTCAGTAAAGCCTCCAAATCGTACCTGTGCAGGATGCTGCCTCCATCCGCCCCCAGACTGACCCCTACCCCGCTACCCACTTCCTGACCATCGATATGTTGGCAGCCCAGTAATAGTTAATAAAGCTCGGGAGAGCCAAGCCCCCTTCTCCACGGGTCCATTCCAGGAGTGCCCTCTTTACTCATGGGGTTTTACCCGCCCATATAAACCTCGATATCGCCGCATTCATACTTCTGAAAAAAGCCTTTGGGACAAAAATCGGGAGACATGGAAAAAGAAAAGCAGTCTCAGAGGACCGTCATCTTCACCATCTGAACCCTCCCCGCCAGCGTCAGTGAGAGCATGTCCCATCTACGGAAATTCCTTCTCATTTGATCCACTGCTTTGCCCAAATTTAACTTGTGAAGCTGCCCCCAATCCTTTGCCACCTGAATCCCCAGATACCTAAAACTCCTCCCAACCACTTTAAAAGGTAGCGCCTTCAGCCTCCTTTCCTGCCCCCGTGCCTGGATCACCAACATCTCGCTCTTTCCCATATTTAACTTACAGCCTGAAAATCGCCCAAATTCTCCTAACATCTCCATGATTTCGGTCATTCCCCCCCCCCACCGAGTCCCTGACATAAAGCAGCAAATCGTCCGCATAGAGAGAGACCCTGTGTTCCACCCCACCCCTCACTATACCCTGCCAGGCGTTCGGTGCTCTCAGCATCATTGCTAAGGGTTCAATGGCCAGGGCAAACAGTAATGGGGAGAGTGGGCATCCCTGTCTTGTTCCCCGACATAGACTAAAGTCTCAGTTAATTCTAACGTTTGCCACCGGGGCCTGGTACAATAACCGGACACACTCCACAAATCCCTGCCCAAACCCAAACTTGCCTAAAATATCCCATAGATACTTCCACTCCACCCGGTCGAAAGCCTTCTCCGCATCCATGGAGACTACCACCTCAGCCTCGCGCCCATCCGCTGGCATCATAAATACACTAAGAAGCCATCTAATGTTGGATGTCAGGTGCCTGCCCTTGACAAATCCCGTCTGATCCTCCCAATTATCTCCGGAACACAATCCTCTATTCGAGTGGCCAGGATCTTTACCAATAATTTGGCATCTACATTCAAGAGGGAAATTGGCCTGTATGACCCCCAGCTCTCCGGATCCTTGTCTCGCTTCAGGATGAGAGAAATTGATGCCTGTGATAATGTTGGGGGGAGTACTCCCAGCTCCTTGGACTCGTCAAAAGCCTGAACCAGGAGCGGCCCCAGTAACCCAGAGAACATCTTATACAATTCCACTGGGAATCCGTAGGGTCCCGGGGCTTTACCTGATTACATCGCCCCCAGTCCATCTAACATCTCCCCAAGCCCAATCAGGCACCCCAGGGCCTCCACCAGCACCTCATTTACCTTTGGGAACTTTAGCCTCCCCAGGAATTGATTCATGGCCTCCTCCCCGACCGGGGGTTACGACTCGTAAAGCTGGCTAGCAAATTCCCGGAACACTTCATTCACCACCCCTGGGTCCTTCACTATCTTCCCTCTCATATCCTTTATTTTCCCTATTACTCTCGCCGCCTCCTGTTTCCTCATCTGATGCGCCAGCATCCTGCTAGCTTTCTCTCCATGCTCATATATTGCCCCTTTTACCCTCCTCAGCTGACCCTCCGCCTTACCTGCGGAAAGGAGCCCAAACTCCATTTGAAGTCTCTGACGCTCCTTCAGGAGCTCATTTGGAGACTCCGAATATCTCCTGTCCACCTGTAAGATTCCTCCTATCAACCTGTCCAGCTCCGACCACTCAGTTTTATCCCTGTGGGCACGAATCGAAATACATTCCCCTCTGATAACCGCTCCCAGACCACCCAGCTGTAATCTCTCCCGTGTCATTGATCTTTATGTACCCCCGAATGGCCTCTCTCACTCGCTCACAGATCCCCTCATCTGCGAACAGCCCTGTATCTAGTCTCCACTGTGGGTGCTGGGGCGTTCTCGTGCCTGCCCGTAGGTCTATCCAGCGTGGTGCGTGATCTGAAACCACAATTGCTGAGTACTCAGTATCCTCAACCTCTGCTAACAGTGTTTTATCTCGCACGAAGAAATCTATCCTGGAGTGTGCCTTATGTACATGGGAGTAGAATGAATATTCCCTGCTCCTTGGTCTCTCAAATCTCCACGGATCTACCCCTCCCATGCGCTCCATGAACCCCTGCAGTTCCTTCGACCTAGCACTCGACGTCCAATCTCTGGTCCAGGACCATATTAAAGTCACCACCCATGATCAGCCGGTGCGAGTCAAGGGCTGGGATCTTTCCCAGTACCTTCCTGACAAATGCAACATCATCCCAGTTTGGGGCATAAATATTCACCAGCACCACTGCCATTCCCTCTAACTGATTCCATATCTTCACCGTGGACTGTACTACTGGGCTCCTTCAATACCTACTCGGAGCCATTGACATTGCTGCCGTCACCATAGCCCTCAAACTAGACCCGTTACAACATTCCTGCTCCATCTTAACCCACTCTACTCCTTCTCCTTCCCACCACACCGCACCTTGTCCACATTCACCACCCAATAATAATGAAGCAAGTTTGGCAACGCTTGCTCCCTGCTGCCTTTGTAGCAGGATCCTCACCACCCTCGGCACTTTGCCCGCCCATACAAAGTCAGAGAGATCGTGTCCACGTTTCGATAAAAGGCCTTCGGTACAAAGGTCGGGAGACCCTGAAAGATAAACAACAACCTCGGCAGAATATTTACTTGGACCCTCTCCGCCAACGTTAAGTGCAATGTACCTCACCTCTAAAGATCTTCTCTAGCCTCCTCCATCAGCACATGAGGAGGTCCCGTTTACCCTACACAGTGCCTCGCTCCATGCTCCCCAATTGATCTCCCTTCCCAACTCCACTTCCCATTTCTCCTTGATCTTCACCACCCGCTTGCCTTCCTGAACCCCCAGCCAATTGTAAATATCCGCAATTCTTCCCTCCCCTTCCACATCCGGGTGCAGCAGTCGTTTCAGCAGGGTGTATCCCGGCAACGTAGGGAACCTCTTCCAGACCTTTCGCGCAAAGTCTTTAACCTGCAGATACCTGAACTCCCTCCCCCTCGGCAGCTCTACCCTCCCCCTTAGCTCCTCCAGACTGACGAACCCTTCCTCCAAATATAGATCCCTCACCTTAACCAGCCCCACTTCCCTCCACCTCCTGCATACACTACCCACCCCCCCGGCTCAAACTCATGATTCTTGCACAGCGGCGTTAGCACCAACATCCCTGTCATAATATACACACAGGTATATGATGGTGCACAGACAGGCAGTGATTGACACACAGGATGGCCAGTGAACACACAGAACACAGCAGCCAATCACCAGACAGAACACGATCACTATAAAGCCAGAGGGCACTAGTTTTCCCTCTCTCTTGGGATCCAGCCTCTGAGGCAGTCAGAGCCCATGAGCAGCAACTAGAACATACACCATGTGGTAGTAAGATAGTCTGGTCAGGTTAGCCTCAGGTCTCCAGTCAAGTCAGCATAGTGTCAACCCACAGTTAAAGTATGTATGATCATTAAGAGTTCAATAAAATCGAGTTGCATTTCTTCAAGCGTTGGAAGCCTGTCTGTCTCTCTCACTGCTGCAGCAAACGCAGTCCTCGCAGACCCGGCATGCCCAACACATCATGGTACCAGTGAGTTATGCTCGAGTTTGACGGACCTATCTTGAGATAGTCTGCCTTTGACCAACAATCAGCCATCTGGTAACATGGACAGCGTCCGCCCTCCCCCGCAGCTCCGCATCGCCGGCAACCTCGTGCTAACTGGAAGATTTTCAAGCAGAAGTTCCAGCTGTATCTTGATGCCACCGACCTGGAAACCGCATCGGATGCCAGGAAGATCGCTCTCTTCCTCTCTACAGCCGGGGACAACGCTATCCACATTTTTAACTCCCCTCACCTTTGCTGAAGGTAAAGACAAGACAAAGTTCAAAACAGTCCTGCTGAAGTTCGACAGCCACTGTGACATCGAAGTCCACGAGAGCTATGAACGCTATGTGTTCCAGCAGAGGCTTCAGGGTAAGGATGAACCTTTTCAGTCCTTCTTAACCCATCTCCGTATCCTTGCGCAGTCCTGCAACTACGGCTCTACTTCCGACTCCTCCGCGACCAGATCGTTTTCGGGGTCCACCGATTCCCTTCGCCAGCAGCTCCCTAAAGTTAAGCAGCTCACCCTCACCATCGCCATCGGAACCTGCGTCCTCCAAGAGCACGCTAACCACCGGTACTCCCATATCGAGGCAGCAGAGATGGCGCGGCAAGGCCCCCACGATGCGGAGCGGGTGCAGGCCGTAAAACAGCTCCAGGGCCTGAGTCTGGATGAGGGCGGCCATTTTGCGCGCTTTTCCCGGGCTTCTGCGCATGCGCGCCACGACCATGGGGACGGTGAGGCTGACGACCGAACTGCGCAGGTGCGCACATTGTTCGGCCGCACCGCGCATGCACGTTGGCGCACGGAGAGTCTTGACGCCGGCGCCATGACGTGCATCAACTGTGGCTCCGCCCATTTAAAGCGGCAATGTCCCGCAAAATCTCGACACTGTCTCCAGTGTGGCAAGCTTGGCCACTACGCAGCCCTGTGCAGACCTGCTCAACTGCCCACCACACAGCGATCCCCGTCGTAGAGCAGGAACGTCCGGTCAGTACAGCAACCCGTTGCAGACTCCGACTCTGACATGGTTCCAGATTGCGACACCAAGGGCCTCACATCCCCCTTCCGGGTGGGCATCATCACCAAGCATACGATGCCTTCAGCGAAGAAGGTGAAACAACTCCCAGTGATGAGCATTGACCCGGACGACGAGTGGTGTGCCACCCTCACGGTCAACAAGGCTAGCATCCGCTTCAGACTGGATACTGGCGCTTCAGCAAACCTAATTTCAAAGTCTGACCTTGACACCATCCGCGTCAAGCCAAGCATTCGTTATTGCTGTCAGTGGCTCATGCCAGCTTGCGGTATCCCATCGATTTTCAGAAGCGACCCTGCGTTTTGAAATTGTTGGAACCAACAGAGCTTCTCTGCTCGGTGCGCGGGCCTGCAAAATCCTGAATCTTGTGCAGCGGGTTCACACCATGTCGTCTGCAGAGGCAACGGCCTCGCCAGATGTCAACTTCCAAGCCCAATTAGATGACACCATAGCACAATACCACAGCATCTTCGAAGGTATGGGTACACTACCTTACCGATACAAGATACTGCTGAAGCTGAATGCCACACCTGTGGTTCATGCACCGCGTCGGGTGCCGGCACCCCTTAAGGACCGCCTCAAGCAGCAGCTGCAAGACCTCCAGGACCAGGGCATCATTTCTAAGGTCACTGAACCCACGGACTGGGTTAGCTCCATGGTCTGTGTCAAAAAACCGTCAGGGGAGCTTTGCATTTGCATCGACCCCAAAGATTTGAACAGGAACATCATGAGGGAACACTACCCTGTACCTAAACGAGAAGAGCTCACCCGTGAAATGGCTCACACCAAGCTTTTCACGAAGCTGGATGCCTCCAAGGGGTTTTGGCAAATACAGCTGGACACGTCCAGTCGAAAGTTGTGCACATTTAACATCCCGTTCGGTCGCTACTGTTACAACCGGATGCCCTTTGGCATCATCTCCGCCTCGGAAGTGTTCCACCGCATAATGGAGCAAATGATGGAGGGCATCGAGGGGGTTCGAGTGTACGTCGATTATATCATTATTTGGTCCACAACTCCTCAGGAGCACATTGATCGCCTCAAGCGGGTGTTCCACAGGATCCACGAGCATGGCCTCCGACTCAATAGAGCCAAATGCTCGTTCGGTCAAGCAGAAATAAAGTTTCTTGGCGACCATATTTCGCAGTGCGGCCAGATGCAGAAAAGGTGTCGGCGATCAACGCCATGAAGATCCCGGGGGACAAGAAGGCGGTCCTCCGCTTTCTAGGGATGGTCAATTTCCTTGGGAAGTTTATCCCCAACCTTGCATCACACACCACAGCTCTCCGCAATCTGGTCAAAAAAACTATGGACTTCCAGTGGCTCCCCGCTCATGAGCAAGAGTGGCGTGAGCTCAGAGCGAAACTCACCAAGGCCCCGGTACTGGCATTTTTCGACTCCGCCAAGGAGACCAAGATCTCCACCGACACGAGCCAGGCTGGCATTGGGGCAGTACTCCTTCAGCGGGAAGAATCCTCCTGCTGGGCCCCAGTCGCATATGCCGCTAGAGCCATGACGCCTACTGAGCAATGATACGCTCAGATTGAAAAAGAATGCCTGGGCCTCCTCACAGGGATTGACAAATTCCATGATTACGTGTATGGACTCCCCAAATTCACGGTCGAGACAGACCACAGGCCATTGGTTCACATCATCCAAAAAGACATCAATGATATGATGCCACGGCTACAACGTATCCTCCTCAAACTCCGGTCTACACCCCGGGCAAAGAGCTTGTTGTGGCCGACGCACTCTGTAGATCCATCACCACGCCGTGTGAGCAGTCGGATGTTGTCTGTCAGATAGATGCTCAGGTGACGTTTTGTGCATCCAACTTTCTGGCCACTGGTGAAAGGGTCGTGCAAATTCGTCAGGAGACGGCCAGGGATCCTTTACTCCAGCGGATGATGCGACATCTCACAGAAGGTTGGCAAAAGGGGCAGTGCCCCCAGTTTTATAATATAAAGGACGATCTAGCAGTAGTGGACGGCATATTAATGAAGGTGGACAGGATAGTAATCCCACAGAGCATGCGAGAGCTGGTCCTCTGCCAAATCCACGAGGGTCAACTGGGGGTCAAAAAGTGTCACCGTCGAGCCCGAGAGGCAGTATATTGGCCGGGCATCAGTCAGGATATCGCCAACGCGGTCCTCAGTTGCCCAACGTGCCAAAGGTTCCAGCCGGCTCAGCCCAAAGAGACTCTACAGCCGCATGAACTGGTGTCCTCCCCATGGTCCAAAATTGGTATTGACCTCTTTCATGCAAAGGGCCGAGACTATGTCCTCCTCGTGGACTACTTTTCCAACTACCCAGAGGTGGTTAGACTGACTGACCTCATATCAGCAACGGTCATCAAGGCATGCAAAGAGACTTTTGCCCTTCATGGCATTCCACTTACAGTTATGACTGATAATGGCCCTTGTTTCTTCAGCCAGGAGTGGACGGATTTTGCCCAGCGGTACAATTTCATGCACGTCACTTCAAGCCCCCACTACCCCTAGTCGAATGGGAAGGCTGAGAAGGGGGTCCACAACTGTTGTGTGGTGACTCGGGTTCAGATTTTAACCTGCCGCTGTTAGCCTATCGGGTGACTCCTTTGTCCGCTGGCCTGTCCCCAGCACAGCTGCTGATGAACCGCACACTACGGACAACGGTGCCGGCTATTCACATCCCGGACCTTGACAATTTTCCAGTCTTGCAGAGGATGCAATAGTCTCGGGATCAATGCAAGTCGGCGTATGACGCCCACGCCACAGATCTCCCTGCTCTGGCTCCTGCTGACCGAGATTGTGTTCAGCTACCTGACGGTGGCTGGTCTGCCACAGCTGTGGTGGTTAAGCAAATGTCCCCGAGATCGTTCCTCGTTCGCATGCATGATGGCTCCTTTCTTTGGCGTAATAGGCGGGCACTGCGGCTACTTCCACGCCCGCCACCTGAATGTGATGTCCCGCCTCGCATGCTGGTTCCTCAGGACGCACCTTTCCACGAGGCCACCGATCTGCCAGTTCTTTTACCAACCTCTACATTGGAGGCAGTTCCGCCCGTTCCAGTGCAGGCGGCCCCTGACCCACCCTTGAGGCGGTCAACCAGAACTTGTCATCCACCACAGAGACTGAATTTATAGACTGAATGTTGCATTACCTTGTGATCCGTTTACACATCTGTACATATTGTTTCGTTCTAATTTGTTATCTGCCCTCTATCTGCACTAGACACCTTCCCATGTGAATATGTTAACATACTTTGTATATAGTCAGGCTCCTGTACACGCACACACTCACTATTTATTGACCCACACACATTTTTATTTAAAAAAAAAGGGGAGATAGCATAATATACACACAGGTAAATGATGGTGCACAGACAGGGAGTGATTGACACACAGGATGGCCAGTGAACACACAGAACACAGCAGCCAATCACCAGACAGGACACGATCACTATAAAGCCAGGAGGCACTAGTTTTCCCGCTCTCTTGGGATCCAGCCTCTGAGACAGTCAGAGCCCATGAGCAGCAACTAGAACATACACCATGTGGTAGTAAGATAGTCTGGTCAGGTTAGCCTCAGGTCTCCAGTCAAGTCAGCATAGTGTCAACCCACAGTTAAAGTATGTATGATAGTTAAGAGTTCAATAAAATCAAGTTGCATTTCTTCAAGTGTTGGAAGCCTGTCTCTCTCACTGCTGCAGCAAACGCAGTCCTCGCAGACCCGGCATACCCAACACATCAATCCCTTCCACCCTAAAATACCTCCTCAGCTTATTCCATATCTTCATTGTGGATTGCACCACCAGGCTCCCTGAATACCTACTCGGAGCCATTGGCAAAGTTGCCGTCACCATAGACCTCAAACCAGACCCCTTACAAGATTCCTCCGTCATTTTTTATTTTTAAATGCCGTGAATTAAGATGCCTGGGACATTTCATTACGTTAGTGGTCTTACAGAAATACAAGTTGTTGCTGTAGATTTTCAATTTTCAGATATATCACAAAGCAGATGAGAGTTTGCAATCAGTTTTCACGGAAAAACAGTCAGGAGATGTGCCAAGTCACTATCACCCATTTTGCTCTAATTGCCACAAAGTCAAAACAAATATTGGAAGCTCGTCAACAATTCTGGGACGTCTGGGGCAGCACTGCTGCCTCACAGCGCCGAGGTCCCAGGTTCAATCCCAGCTCTGGGTCACTGACTGTGTGGAGTTTGCACATTATCCCCGTGTTTGCGTGGATTTCGCCCCCACAACCCATAGATGTGCCGGGTAGGTGAATTGGCCACGCTAAATTGCCCCTTCATTGTAGAAAAATGAATTGGGGACACTAAATTTAAAAAAACAATTTGTAACATGACTGGAATAATGACAACATGACAGAATATTCTGGAAAAACTCAGCTGAAGAGCTCAGTCGAGGAGACACATTGGACTTAAAACATCGAACTCTTGTTTTAGAACATAGAACATAGAACGATACAGCGCAGTACAGCCCCTTCGGCCCATGATGTTGCACCGAAACAAAAGCCATCTAACCTACACTATGCCATTATCATCCATATGCTTATCCAATAAACTTTTAAATGCCCACAATGTTGGCGAGTTCACTACTGTTGCAGGTAGGGCATTCCACGGCCTCACCACTCTTTGCGTAAAGAACCTACCTCTGACCTCTGTCCTATACCTATTACCCCTCAGTTTAAAGCTATGTCCCCTCGTGCCAGCCATTTCCATCCGCGGGAGAAGGCTCTCACTGTCCACCCTATCCAACCCCCTGATCATTTTGTATGCCTCTATTAAGTCTCCTCTTAACCTTCTTCTCTCCAACGAAAACAACCTCAAGTCCATCAGCCTTTCCTCACAAGATTTTCCCTCCATACCAGGCAACATCCTGGTAAATCTCCTCTGCACCCGCTCCAAAGCCTCCACATCCTTCCTATAATGCAGTGACCAGAACTGTACGCAATACTCCAAATGCGGCCGTACCAGAGTTTTGTACAGCTGCAACATGACCTCCTGACTCCGGAACTCAATCCCTCTACCAATAAAGGCCAACACTCCACTCCATAGGCCTTCTTCACAACCCTATCAACCTGGGTGGCAACTTTCAGGGATCTATGTACATGGACACTTAGATCCCTCTGCTCATCCACACTTTCAAGAACTTTACCATTAGCCAAATATTCCGCATTCCTGTTATTCCTTCCAAAGTGAATCACCTCACACTTCTCTACATTAAACCCCATTTGCCACCTCTCAGCCCAGCTCTGCAGCTTATCTATGTCGCTCTGTAACCTGCTACATCCTTCCACACTGTCGACAACACCACCGACTTTAGTGTCGTCTGCAAATTTACCCACCCACCCTTCTGCGCCTTCCTCTAGGTCATTGATAAAAATGACAAACAACAACGGCCCCAGAACAGATCCTTGTGGTACGCCACTTGTAACTGAACTCCATTCTGAACATTTCCCATCAACCACCACCCTCTGTCTTCTTTCAGCTAGCCAATTTCTGATCCACATCTCTAAATCACCCTCAATCCCCAGCCTCCGTATTTTCTGCAATAGCCTACCGTGGGGAACCTTATCAAACGCTTTTGTTCATCACAGATCCCGCCAGGTCTATCCAGCATTTTATTTTTATTTTAGATTTCCAGCATCCACAGTATTTTGCCTTAACTATTCACAAATGCCTTCCACGATACAGACAAGCTTTTCAAAAGTATCATAACCCCCATGAGAGAAAGCAGATGAATTTTTTTAAAAAGCAGTAAATCTCAGAACACCCTATGAGGTGAAAGATCTTGGGCTGGAGTCTCCATTCCTGCGTCCAAGTGCTGACGCCAACGACGGAAAAATTGGCGCCACACCCGCACCGATTCCGCTACCAGTGAGCGGCTCACACCTACACCGCGTGAAACACCCGCGGAACATGCGAAGAATGGTGGGAAAATCGCTGGGTCCGTGCTGGACATGCGCAGAGCTGACAATCTGCAGCCACATGTACGCCAACACTTCCCTCACACGCGGCGGTCGTGCCGGAAAAGAAGGTGCCGGTTGTGCTGGACTACGTACCCGTCCGTCCCGACCTCATAGCCCACCTCTTGGCCAACCTTCACTACTCCCCCCAGCCCTGGCAGAAGGCCCCCCGGCCAGTGACATGGCTCTCGGTGGAGTATGGCGGTGCTGGACACATCGGAGGCAGAGAATCCACAGATGGGCCCCATAATGATATTCAAACGGGGTTGCCACTGCACACTGCGTGCGTCTCGATGATGTTGATTTGGAGTGGTGGAGCATCGCGACCCGGCGGCAAACTGGCGCCTACTGCGATTTTGACATCAGGAGCCATTCTCCATCCGATTGCTGTCAGGCAACAGAGAATCCAGCACCTTATATCTTTTTGTTTGTTGTTACAGTAAATGCAAAGAAACAGCTCATCATGGAAGCGATGACCCATATTACCTTGGCAGCAGATATTACCTAGCGCCTCAAGGGGCCAAATGACCTACTCCTCCTATTTCTAAGGCTTTGGCCTTTCTTGCACAAAAAGCTTTTTAAACATTTTAATTCCATGTAAAAAAACCTTCAGAAAATCCTATAGTCTGGTGTGAGCCATGGCTTCCGAGTCCGAAGGGTGAGAATTCAAGAGCAAGAGAGCCCAGATGTGGATAACAAGTTGAGTTTAAATTCCCCAAACAAAAAGTTTATAAAACACTCTTTCGTGGATGTACTGCCATTGTGAAAGGAGCCTCCATTCCTCACTTTGATCTCAGCTGTACCGAAGGTTAAAAGGAAGAGCAATAGTGATTGCCAATTTGATAGTTGGGGAATAGACATGTGTTTCCGCAGCTACAGATGTGACTCCAGTGTGCTCTGTTGCCTCCTTGGTGCCAGGATCAAGGATACTCCCCCCCCCCCCCCCCCCCCCCACCCCCCCACCCCAACCCTTTCCCCAAAGGACAGTTTGGGATGTTGAGGACAAGACATGATGGGATGGGGGTGGTGAGAACAAGACAGGATAGGGAAGGCGGGGAGACAATCAAGGGGTAAAGGGGTCAGCACCAAAAGGTCAGGAGGGTGTGGGCGAAGAGATAGGACAGGATAGGGGTGCGAAGAAAGGACGGCGGAGGTGGGGGTGAGGACACAACCATAAGGCGCGGGGGGGGGGCATCAGATGGGTGGAGCCGAAGGTCAGCTCAACTGAAGGAGAAGCTTGATAATCTACACCGACGATGTAAATGTCCCTCTATGGACTCCAAATGGCAGTGGAGAGAAGGGGAATAGTACGACATGACGGCTTCTGGCACATTTTGCTCACAAGCTTGGCAAAGAGTGATTCCCCAATGCGCAGATCTGATTTAGAGGAATGTAGACCCCTGGGGGGGGGGGGGGGGGGGGGGGGGGGTGTAATACACACAGGAAATGACACATGCAGAAACAAGTGAACTCCATGAAGTGCAATGGTACAATACCTATTTACAATGCTTGTACACCTATGCCACTAGTGAGAACTTAATTATCTTACCCTACCACCAGGTCTAGGTGCTTTCCTGACACCTGCAGGACAGGTGGAGGAAACCTGCTGACTACTACACACTCTTGTCTCTGATGCTTTTAGCGGGTATCTTCTGAAGAGCTGAAGACTGGAGGCCCCAGCCTTCTTAGGGTCTGCAGTTGGGGCAGGTGAACCCTCAGCGGTCTCAAAGGCTGGAGCTGATAGAGTCTCAGGCAGAGGGGACAGGGAACCCATCAACACCCTGGGAGAGTTCAGGGTGGTCAGATGTTTCCCTGCCTCTCACTAATACTCCAGCATCGTCTCCATGACTTCTTCCAGTGACTCATCATGTGACTCAGATTTGGCCTTTTCTCCAGCAGTCCTTCAAGTGCTGGAGGCCTTGGCTCATACTGCCTCCTCCTGTTGTGGACCCACGTCTGTGGGGTGACCACCAGAGTGTGAGCCCAAGCCTAAACTAGTTCCATGAGCCACCAAGGTGTTCATCTCTGGGCTGGTGGAGGGTGCAGGTGAGAGCTGTGAAAAGTCATTCTCGTGCTCTTCCGAGGTCATCTGCAGATTAGGGATGACTTCAGGCCCAGTGTCTGGTCTCACCCTCTACCCTATGGCACCTAAAATGGAAAGAGGAAAGAATGAGTGACTGCCTCGTTCAATGCCCATTTGCTCACATTCAGGTTGAATTGTGGGATGGGGGCGGCTGGTCATTCTGTGTCAGGAACCAGGTGTTGGGAAATCCCCACCCTTATCTATTGGCCGCTGCCTCCTCTTGCACAAGGATAGCCAGATGTATTGCGCGCGCATCTGTAGCAGGTGCAGGTCACATGCTGCTAATTCTGTGGCTGCTGAATGACCTTGTGACTCCCCAAAGCCTGTCCACCATCTGCAAGGCACAAGTGAGGAGTTTTGGAGGGAATTGCTTGTTTAAGTGTAGTTCTAATAGCACTCAGGAACTTGGACATTATCCAGGACTATGCAGGCCACTTGATTGACAACCCATCTAGCACCTCCAACATTCAGTTCCTCCACCATCAACCCATTGGGAGTTGATGTGAACAGTGCACTGCTGCGAGTCCCCACGGTTAGGTCAGCATCCCCCTCCGGACCTGCAAGCTCGAGTAGCTAGACAAGGGCAGCAGAGACTTGGCATCAGCAAGTTGCCCACTACTCCAACCATCTTGACATCCCCCCTCCAACTCCCTACCAAAGGCTGTGCCTTAGTGTGGCTTGGTCAGCAACCTGCAGTTACCTTCCTACCAGCAGACTGCAGTAGGACAATGATGCAGCAGCTTCTGAAGGGCTTTTAGGGATGGACAGCTGAGATGCTGGCCTTGCTATTGATGCCCACACCCCATGACAAGTTCAGAGAATTTTGAGGTGAGTACAGAGAGTAGAGGGTTCACTCACCCTGGGGGGCACAGATCAAGGCATTCATACATTACCTGCACTGCAGAGTGGTCCTCTTCTGTACTCCTGTGGCACTCATCACCCTGGCAACCTCCTCCCAGGCCACTGTGGTGAGTTGGGTGGTCTTCCTGCTCCCATCGCTGGGAAAAAAGATGTCCCACCTGTCCTCCACAGCCCGCAGGCGAGTCTCCAGGGAGGTATCACTGAACCTTGGGGTTGGTGCTTGCTGCTTTCTGGAAGCCATCTCGATGTCCTGGGGTCCTGGTGCGATGAATTACTTGCTGTCTGGCTACTTTGTAAATATGGCACTTAGATATCAGGGAGGTTGTGTGAATTCCTGCCTGCCCTGTGATGTAATCCTCCAGGCTGCATAATTAATCAGGTGAGTGATGCATGGTTGAACATGCTCACACGCCCCACCCTCTAGTGGAAGTCCCTCTGATATCTCACTCAGACTGGACTTAGGGCGGGAATGGAAAATCTCGGCCTGAATATTTTTCGGGATGGAGGAAGGTTTGCAGTGAAGTTCTCCAGGGGTCAGTATTGGAACCATTGCTTTTCCAGATGTACATTAATGACATAAACCCTTGTGTACAGGGCACAATTTTAAAGTTTGCACATGATACGAAACTTGGAAGCATTGTGAGCAGTGAGGGGCGCTATGTAGAACTTCAAAAGGACATAGTTTGGCAGAGTGGGAAGTCAGGTAGCAGATTAAATTCAATTGCAAGACATGTGAAGTGATTCATTTTGGTATAAAGGGCATGGAGAGACAATACAAAATAAAGGATTAAACTGAGCGACCTGGAAGTATCTGTGCATTAGTTATTGAAGGTAGCAGGACAGGTTTGACAGCACAGTTAATAAAGCATATAGCATTCTAGGCTTTATTGTTAGGAGCTTTGGATACACGAGCAAGGAGGCTGAACTTGTATAAAACATTAGTTTAGCCTCAGCTGGAGTATGTGTGTCCAGTTCTGGACACCGCACTTTAGGAGGGCTGTAATGGCATTAGAGAGTGTGCTGGAAGGATCCAATGGTTCCAGGGATGAGGAACTTCATTTATGTAGATTAGAGAAGTTCAGAGATTTCCATGGAGAAAAGGCAGCCGAGAGGAGATTTGATAGAGGTATTCAAAATCAAGTAGGATGTCGCAACAAAGTAGATAGGGAGAATCTATTCCTACTCATGATTCTGCGCGACAACGCAGAATCGCCGAGCAGAAGCTTATAGCCAAGTTCCGCACACGAGTGCGGCCTCAACCGGGACCTGGGATTCATGTCGCATTACATTCATCCCCCACCATCTGGCCTGCGAAATCCTACCAACTGTCCTGGCTTGACACAATTCACACCTCTTTCACCTGGGGTTACCCCATCTCTGGATCTGTAAAGATTTAATCACCTGCTAATGCTCGCATTCCAAGCATTGTCTGGCATCTTTGAATCTGTCTATATATATGTTTCTGGAACATACCTCTTCATTCACCTGAGGAAGGAGCAGCGCTCCGAAAGCTAGTGACATCGAAACAAACCTGTTGGACTTTAACCTGGTGTTGTAAAACTTCTTACTGCGCTCACCCCAGTCCAACGCCGGCATCTCCACATCATACTCATGAACGGATCGAGAACAAGGGGGCACAGATTTAAAATAATTGGCCAAGGAAGCAAAAGTGAGGCAAGGAAAGACTTTTCCACACAGCACACGGTTACGGATTGGAATGGGCTACCTGAGCGCGAGGTGGAGACAGGCTCAATCGAAAGTCTAATTCTCTTTTGAAAGCTATCCGAAAAGGAATAATGTGCTGGGTTACAGGGAGAAGACAGGATAATGCACGAGATGAATTGCTCACTCGGAGAGTTGGTGCAGACACGATGGGCGCGATTCTCCCAACGGGAGTCTAAGTGCCGACGCCGGAGTGAAAACCGGAGTGTTTCACTTTGGTGTCGGAGCCCGCTCCCAGCCCCCGATTCTCCCGCCTCCTGGGGAGTAGGAGCGGCGTCGCATAATTTACACGCGCTGGGCCTTGGCGCCGGGTAAAAAGCAGCGCCACGTAAATGACGCGGCCGACGCCGCATAAATGACGTCACCTGCGCATGCGTGGTTGCCGTCCTTCCCGAGGCCGCCCCGCAAGAAGATGGCAGATGGATCTTGCGGGGTGGCGGAGGAATGGAGGTCCACCTTTAGAGAGGCCGGCCCGCCGATCGGTGGGCACAGATCGCGGGCCAGACTCCATTGGAGCCCCCCCTCCCCCCCAGCGCAGTTCCCGCCGGCAGCGACCAGATGTGGCCGGCGCCAGCGGGAATCTGTCGTGTTGAGGCGGCCGCTTGGCTCATCCGGGCCAGAGAATCGCCGCTCGCCGTTTGCAAATGGCGATTCTCCCACGGCCTGCCGTGATTCTCGCCGTGGTGGTTTGGGGGGGAGGGGTGAGTATCGCGTGCGGGTGTCGGGGCGGCGTGGCGGGACATGTGCGGCGCCCCGCCGATTCTCCCCCCCAGCGTGGGGGGGGGGGGGGAGAATTCCACTCAACGGGTCCTGTCTGCGCTGCAACAATTCTGTGATTCTGTTACTGTCTGACAAGTTTTATCACGTCTCCCCCCCCCTCCCCCCCCGCCCCCGCCCCCCTCATTACAACCCCAACGGAAGGGGCAATTGTCAACAAACATCATAGTATGTCCCAAAGCAAACCCCAGCATATTCTAGGAGCTGCTTTTGTCACTTCTGCTAATGCCATGGCTATTTTACAGTACATCTGACTTCATTCTATTCTCAAAGCCACAAGGGGAACAAAAAAAAGCAAAGAAAAAGTGAAATACAAAATTTTACAAAGTTAGAACTATTTCAACCAGCACTTTTGCAGACTGTAATTTTTACTGTGTTGTAGACTTTTAAATTGGGGTGGGGGAATGGGAAAATTAATATTCGAATTTTAATTGAACTCCAAACCAGGAATCGCTGGAACCTGTGACTAGGCAGCAGGTGATTGACAACTCTTGACTCTCACTGACATAACCCCAGACTCAAAATGACATTTCCAGCAAGGGGACTCGGGATTCTGACAGAAACTGGAACTACCACAGCCCCGGCCAAAGGGAGCTGGGAACAAATGGAGAGATCACGCAACCCAGGTATCAAGCTACAGTTTGAAAGCAGCCGCTGCGAGTGTGTTCCCAGCAGCGCGGGGCAGCTGTGGAATAAACGAGTGACTTTATTTCCCAGTTGTCGAGTCTTACCTGGCTGAGCACTGGTGGTGCTGTTGTTGGTTACAGACGGGCAACTCGCTGGGAATTATTGTCGACTCCTTTGCTGAACTATACCGAACCACCTCTTCCAGAGGGGAAACTGAAGCCTCCCAATTTACAAAGCAGGTTATTGGTGCCAATTTCCGGAAATGGGCCGGACAAACTTGGCGGCGAAAAGACAAGTATTCCCCCCTCCCGCCCCCAAGTCATTCTTGTTTTTTAACCACTCAAGGTCCACACGACTCGGTTCTCCCAGCTAACTGGGTCGTATGTTACTTCGCCTGGTTAACCGCGGTCTGGAAATTTGCATTGGATTAGTATTCAAATTGATTTGCTCATTTCGGAATGTTTATTTCTTGGCCACGATTTCCTTCACCCTGGGCCTGTCACTGTCTGGAGGACCTGTTCAAATCCCAGGCGGCCATGGAGGGGAGGGGAGATCAATAGTTTGACCCCGTGAGTCCCTTTGATCTGTGTAAAAGTCGCAGTTTAAATAGGATTGTTTCTATGGCGGGAGGGGGTGAAGCAGGACCAAGAGAGGGCAGGGGGTGGGGGTAGGGGTTGCCACTAATTTGACCAGCAGCCAACACAGAGACAATGAGCTGATGTGGCCTCCAACAGTAGATGGGCGGAGCACTGGATATAGACAGTGGAGTGAGCGTTGGCCTGAATTTGTACATTTATTTTACAGAATATAGTCCAAGATACTATCAAAGGAGCAACATACAAAATGTGGTTATAAAATGCTCGCACCTGCCTGTATTTTAAAACAGTAATTTTATTAACTGAGTTCTAATGATTGTTTTTTTTTTGTTATGATTCAGGCAATTTTCCAAAACTCATTACGCAAGCATACCTCAAAACGTAGCTTTTTCATAATCAGCCCTGTACCTCTAATGAACTTAACCTTACGTGTGTGTAATACATCGATGAATAGTGTCTCGGGTGTAACGACCTATATATTTACTGCTTGTTACTGGAACAGGTTACCCATTGAACATTCCTAACCTCAACAGGTAAACGAATGTCATGTTGACAGGTCATGTAGCAGGTTAGCACTAAAATAATTTCATTTTGTAACATAATTACTGATATATCGATGGCAAAAGTAAATCATCAGATGTTTCATCTGATATACAGATATTATAAATAAGCAATGCTGGTGTTTACAGAGTTGCAGTCGCCCAGATATGTGATGAAACTAAGATGAGCTTCATCTCAAGGCTTCTGCACTGGAAAAAGCTGTTCTCACATGTGTCAGCTTTGAGGTGCCTTTCCCTGCTGGAATGTATATTTGCACAACCAATGCAGATGATGTATCAGGCAATCACAACCGGTCGTCTTACTCAGCAGGAGAAATTTGTGAATTTTTTTTGTTAAATGTTTTAACCCGACAGGAATGAAGTCACAACCTCAGAACAAATCAGGTTGGTATGGCCACATCAATTCTTTAAAAAAAAAAACATTTTCAGTCGAGGTTCTAATTTTAAAAACGCCCAGTAATGTGGATTTGGTGATATCTGCAGGAGCAAATGGCAAATGCATTCTGTGGCGATGTGCCGAGGGAAGAGCTAAAATGAAAATCAGGCAGCCTAATGTCACTTGATCCTTGTTTGTCTCCTGGTGGCTGAGTCCACTCAGGTGGTCACTCACCAACTTCCACTGCTACAATCAGTGGTGGACCTACATTTTTGGGGCCCTGAAGCTTGAACTGTTATGGGGGCTCCTTCGCAACCAGCAACGAGGTCTGGGTAACCACTGTTATCTTCTTCAATGGGGTTGTTCCATGACAGATCACCACAAATGTTTTTAAAATGTAACCACTACATCTCAGATTTTGATTAAAATTGCTGTACTGGATTATCTCACATGTCAGTCACTGGTGTGAATAGAAATTTCCTAAGCCTTATAGTTTTCGAGTTATGGGGGGATGAAAATTAGGGAAACATTATATACATGCATGATGCATCATGGAATGATGAAATAAAACATAGAAAAGACCACAGTCAATATAATCTTTTATTTTAGACATCTATGAGAATACATACTACATGAAGCACATTTTACAAAATACTCTTCTGTTTTTTCTAGCAACATATTCACATACAGTTTTGTCATATGAGAGCTTCCTTGCAATGTCATTTTCTAGAGACAATATGCATGAAGAATTTAAGCGCTCTTCAGTCATGGTAGACCAAAATTTGTTCTTTATAAAGGATAGCTTTGAAAAATTCCTTTCTGCTTCACAGCCCGTGATATGCATTGTCAAGTGCATCTTAAGCGCAATAGTAATGTTGGGGAACACTTCAATTAGGTGTTGCTCACAAATAAGCTGAAGAACTTTTGCGCATTGCATTTTAGATGGTGTGTTTTCTTCTGTGTTCTGGGATTTCCTAAGGTGCAAATATTCTTTGAACTGATAACACTCGTTTACTAATTTGTGGTCAATATCATCTTTGTAATATGATATTATAACCCTAGTCCTCATCAATTTCAGAATTGTTCACCAATTCTGAGCGGAACTTGAACCTTTTCGCAATCTGCTCATATGGGTCAATCCTCTTGCGTAACTGGATTATCAAGCAGTCATAGAGTTGATATAGAACTTCTATCCTAAATTTGTCAGCTCCTCTCAAAGAAGCAATACCACTTGTTCATCTGAAAATGTCCTTGTAACAATGTGTTTGGAAGCATCAGAATAACTTGCGGTGATATCTTCACACAAACCTTTTGCTTCTGATTGATAGTGTGCAAATCCTATCGGCTGAATTTTCTCTGAGTTCTTTAACAAACGAAAGTAAAGGTGATAGCAGAAGATAACCTTCAAATACATCAAAACCAGGGGTTTGCAGTTTCTTACTTGTTTTGTTGAAACGCTCCAGCACTTCTTCCCAAACGACTGTTAAAATAGCATATTCCAGCTTTACCAACTTGTGGTATAAATTCTTTGCATCTCGTTTACATTCAGGCTTCTCTTCTGAGTCTTCAAAAATATGTTTGAAAAATACCCATATATCCATTTTTAATTACCCGGACTGCTTCATAGTGTGCAGACCATCTAGTTACACTTAAGCTCTTTAAAGAAAAATGTAGATTGCCCTGTGTGTTTAAAATCCCCCATCTTCTTGGAGATCCAGAAAAGAAAACATACAGCTCCTGCAAAATGCCAAAATAGTCAACAACTTCAGGTACAGTAGACACTGCCTTTTCTCCAACAAGGTTAAGTGAATGGGCTGCACATGGTACATAGTCTGCATACCTGTTAATGTTTTTAAAGGGTGCTTGCAGCCCTTTCTCCGAGCCCTTCATGTTAGATGTATTATCGTAGGACTGACCACGGATATTTTCAAGTGAAAGCTTATGTTCACCCAGGACGTGTTGTATTTTGTTGAACAAGGGCGTGGATGAATGATTTTCTATCGGTAAAAATGTTAAAAATCTCTCACAGGTTTTTCCATTATAGCAGTATCGAACCACAATTACCAGCTGGTCAACATGTGTCAGGTCAGGCGTAGAGTCAACAATAATAGAGTTGTATTTGGTGTCTAGGTTGTTGATTTGATTCACAATTTCACCTTGCACATGTTTTCCCATGATTACTATCAATTCTTCATACACGGGTTTGGATAGGTAAGGAGCATGTACTTTTTCATTTTTGCATTTCTCGAGATGTTCATATAAAAATGGGTCGAACTCTGCAATAAGTTCAATGGCCCCCATGAAGTTTCCATTATTAGGTGAGTCCCACTTCTCCTCATGACCTCTAAATGCCAAACCTCTTTCACTTAAAAACTTTATATCAGCTAATACTCTTTTCAGTACTTCAAAATAGTACTGTATGGTTTTTCTCATGGGGTAATTAATCCTTATGAACACTTGATTGAAAAAAATTCTTGTCTAGATCGCTATCACGAGTGCTATCACGTTGAAAATTCACGTTAGCATTGTGATTGCCTTTTCAACGGCTCCCCTTTTTTGTTACGATACGTTACCTACTGTTTGTATTTCTGTCATAAATGTTAATAGTGTTTTAAATTATTTATATTTATTTTATATTAAATATATTTAAACATCCCTAATTTGAACGTTTTCTCATTTACGGCTAGCCTACATGGATACTTTAATAACCTTTTAATTTTTATTTTAACTATTATTTTGTATTGAATTACACTATATTATTAATATTATTATTTTTTTAAACCTTCTCATACAGTAGACCCAAAATTTCTAAGCAATGTGGACTAAAGTCACTTCTAGGGCCCCTCCAGGATTAGGGGCCCTGAAGCTTAAGCTTCATTAGTTTCATAGTAGATCCGCCCCTGGCCACAGTCAGTGCAAAACCTGAGCAGACCAAGATGTGAGAACTATGAAGGGAAATGGCCCTCAAAAGAAAAGTAAGCTCACATTGAAGTTACTAAGCTTTAAAGTTCTCTGTGGGACCTTTCTCTTCTGAACTTGTTACTAAAAATCATTTAGGAGTATAGTGTCTATAAATACATTAGTATTAAAATATTTATATCCTGTGATTATAAAATAGTTAGCTTTTGAACATACTGTGCAAGACTTTCACATCTCACTGGGAACAGGATGATACATTCTTGACAGACGACAAGGGTGAAATGGGGAGATGTTCCACGTGCCCCGTGGCATGTTTCTCGGCAGCAGGAGGCGGCTCACCGTTAGCTGATGGCAGGATCGTCTGGCCCCGCTCCTCTCAATGGGATTTTCCATTGGATACGCCCCCCCCCCCGGAAAACCCGCCGTCGGTGGGACCGGAAGATCCCGCTGACGAGAATGACCAGAACATCTCCCCTCCCCCACCTTATTTACATTTCACGTGTTTTTTCTCTGACCAATTTTAAATTGCTGAAGTCATTAAACTTGGCAGTATCTAAACCTGCGAGGATAGCATAGAACTTCAGAAGGACATAGAAAAGGCGGGTGCAAGGGAGACACGTGACAGATAAAGTTTAATGCAGAGAAGTGAGAAGCAGTTCATTTTGGGAGGAAGAAAATGCAGAAGCAATACAGAATAAAGAGCTCAATTCTGAGGGGAGGGGGTGCAGCAGGAGAGGAAATTGGGTATATGAAAGTGCTGGAAAAACTCAGTAGGCATGACAACATCTGTGGACAGAGGGGGAAAAAATTAACATTTTAAGTCCAGTCTGACTCTTCCCACAGGTTGAAGAATCGAGAACAAGAAGACACAGGTATATGATAATTGGCAAAACAAGTAACAGGCATGAAGAGAAATCTTTCGCAAAGCAAGTGGTTAGGATCTGAAATGTGCTGCCAGAGGCAGTGGTGGAGCGAGGTTCAATCAAGGCTTTCAAGAAGGAATTGGATTATTACCTGAAAAGGAAGAATGTGGAGGGCTACATGGAGCATTGCTCATTCGGAGGTTTGGCACAGACACGATGGATCAAATGGCCTTCTTCTGTCCTATAACAACTCTGTGCTTTCTCAAATAGGAAGCATCTTAATCAATGTCAGCTATACTACCTTCCTCTGATACATCTCCTTCATCGTTCAGTTCACTGGGACCACTTTTACTTGGTTTTACTTTTATCTAACCAATTGTAGCAAGAATCTCCAAGAATGACTTATTTTTCTACAACAATACCTTGCTGGTTTCTTCCACCTAATCTACTTTCTACCTGCTGACTATATCATCAGAAGATATGGGGTCAGTATTCACATGTATGGTAACTGCTTGTACCAAGCACAACCTCTGCTTGTCCAGTATCCAGTAAGGAAAGAGCCACAATTTCCTTTAATTAAACATTGGGAAATCGGAAGCCTCTGGCTCCCACCAGTGGCTTGAATCAGCATGGAAAGGACCAGGACCAGGAGATTTGGAGAGTAGCCAGATTTATTTTGACTTTGGCGAGAATTTCCAGTTTTGCCACTGGCAAGACCAGAAAAAACACAGCCCATCTTGGCCATCTGCCACAACCCCATCCTTGCCAACAATTCCCTCCACCTTTGGGCAGCACGGTAGCATAGTGGTTAGCACAGTTGCTTCACAGCTTCAGGGTCCCAAGTTCGATTCCCGGCTTGGGTCACTGTCTGTGTGGAGTCTGCACGTTCTTCCCGTGTCTGTGTGGGTTTCCTCCGGGTGCTCTGGTTTCCTCCCACAGTCCAAAGATGTGCAGGATTAGGTGGATTGACCATGCTAAATTACCCTTAGGTTTGGTGGGATTACTGGGTTACGGGGATAGGGTGGAGATGTGGGCTTAAGTGGGGTGCTCTTTCCAAGAGCCGGTGCAGACTCGATGGACCGAATGGCCAGAAAGTGTACCTGAGCAAGACACCCTATGTGTTCAAGTCAAGACAAGCATCCAGCAGAGGGCAGTAGAGCAGAGCTGCTGATTGGCTGTTGCGGGGAAAATTTGCATCTGTGCATTGCAGCCACTGCATCCAGAAAGTGTACCTGAGCAAGACACCCGAGGTGTTCATGTCAAGGCAAGCATCCAGCAGAGGACAGTAGAGCGGAGCTGCTGATTGGCTGTTGCGGAGAAAATCTGCATCTGTGCATTGCGGTCTCTGCTTCCAGAAAGTGTACCTGAGCAAGACACCCTAGGTGTTCAAGTCAAGGCAAGCATCCAGCAGAGGGCAGTAGAGCGAAGATGCTGATTGGCTGTTGCGGGGAAATTTTGCATCCGTGCATTGCGGTCACTGCATCCAGAAAGTGTACCTGGGCAAGACACCTGAGGTGTTGAAGTCAGGGCAAGCATCCAGCAGGGAGCAGTGGAGCGGAGCTCCTGATTGGCTATTGCGGGGAAAATTTGCATCCGTGCATTGCGGTCACTGCATCCAGAAAGTGTACCTGAGCAAGACACCCTCGGTGTTCGAGTCAAGGCAAGCATCCAGCAGAGGGCAGTGGAGCGGAGATGCTGATTGGCTGTTGTGGGGAAAATTTGCATCCATGCATTGCGGTCACTGCATCCAGAAAGTGTACCTGAGCAATACACCCTAGGTGTTCAAGTCAAGGCAAGCATCCAGCAGAGGGCAGTGGAGCGGAGCTGCTGATTGGCTGTTGCGGGGGAAATTTGCATCTGTGCATTGCGGTCACTGCATCCAAAAGGCGCTTTGTGGAGGAGCTGTCGTCAAGTGACAGTTAAACCCGAGTGTTTCCCTCCCTACCTCCTCCTCTAACCAAAGAAAAAAGCCAATCACTGTAAGGATCCCAGCCGACTAAAGATCAAGAAGGAGACTCGAGGGCAGAAAGAAGTTAAACTGTGACGACACAGCCTGCAGGTAAGTGATGACTGTGACTGTTAAGTTGTTTTTCGTTTCCCTGAGGTGTTATCGTGTGGGGCGCAGTGGTTGCTGAGTGAGTGCTTGCTGAGAAGGGGAGTACATTTAAAAAAAAAACTTACTGTTGTGAATGTAAAAATGGCAGGAGTTCCAGACCCATGTTATGCTCCTCTTGCTCAATGTGGGCGTTCAGGGACGCGGCCGATGCCCCTGACTCCTTCATGTGCGGGAAGTGTGTCCAGCTGCAGCTCCTGTTAGACCACATGATGGCTCTGGAGCTGCGTATGGACTCACTTTGGAGCATCCGCGATGCTGAGGAGGTTGTGGATAGCACGTTCAGTGAGTTGGTCACACCGCAGATTAGGATTGGTGAGGGAGACAGGGAATGGGTGACCAAAGGGCAGAGAAAGAGCAGGAAGATAGTGCAGGTGCCCCCTGCAGTCATCTCCCTCCAAAACAGGTATACCATTTTGGATACTGTTGGGGAGATGACTCACCAGGGGAAGGCAATAGTAGCCAGGCTCATGGCACCGTGGCTGGCTCTGCTGCACAGAAGTGCGGGAAAAAGACTGGCAGGGCTATAGTCATAGGGGATTCAATCGTAAGGGGAGTAGACAGGTGTTTCTGTGGTCGAAAACGAGACTCCCGAATGGTATGTTGCCTCCCTGGTGCACGGGTCAGGATTGTCTCAGATCGGCTGCAGGACATACTGAAGGGTGAGGGTGAACAGCCAGTTGTCATGGTGCATGTAGGCACCAACGATATAGGTAAAAAACGGGATGAGATCCTACAATCAGAATTTAGGGAGTTAGGAGATAAGTAAAAAATTAGACCTCAAAGGTAGTAATCTCAGGATTGCTACCAGTGCCACGAAACAGTCAGAGTAGAAATTCAAGAATAGTCAGAATGAATATGTGGCTTGAGAGATGGTGCAGGAGGCAGGGGTTCAGATTTGTGGGACATTGGAACTGGTTCTGGGGGCGGTGGGACCATTACAAATCGGATGGTCTACACCTGGGCAGGACTGGAAGCAATGTCCTACGGGGTGCTTTTGTTAACACTGTTGCGGAGGTTTTAAACTAATGTGGCAGGGGGATGGGAACCAGATTAGGAAGATAGAGGTCAGTAAAGAGGCAGCAACAAAAGCCAGTAAGGTACTAGATAATAAACTCAATGTGACTAAGGGGAAGAGTAGACAGGGAAGAGATGATGAACGCAAAGGGACAGGTGGTCTGAGGTGCATTTGTTTCAATGAGAGAAGTGTAGCAAGTAAGGCAGATGAACTTAGGGCTTAGATTAGTACCTGGGAATATGATGTTATTGGTATTACTGAGACTTGATTGAGGGAAGGGCAAGACTGGCAACTAAATATCTCAGGGTATAGATGCTTCAGGAGGGATAGAGAGGGAGGTAAAAGGGGTGGAGGAGTTGCATTACTGGTCAGAGATGATATCACAGCTGTGATTAAGCAGGGCACAATGGAGGATTCGAGCACTGAAGCAATATGGGTAGAGCTAAGAAATAGGAAGAGTGCAGTAACATTGTTGGGACTTTACTACAGGCCTCCCAAAAGTGAGCGTGAAGTAGAGGTACAAATATGTAGACAGATTATAGAAAAATGTAGGAGCAATAGGGTGGTCGTGATGGGAGATTTTAACTTTCCCAATATTGAATGGGACTCATGTAGTGTTGGAGGCGCAGATGGAGCAGAATTTGTAAGGAGCATCCAGGAAAGTTTTTTAGAGCAGTATGTAAATAGTCCAACTCGGGAAGGGGCCATACTGGACCTGGTATTGGGGAATGATCCCGGCCAGGTGGTTGAAGTTTCAGTCGGTGATTACTTTGGGAATAACAATCACAATTCCGTAAATTTTAGAATACTCATGGACTAAGACGAGAGTGGTCCTAAAGGAAGAGTGCTAAATTGGGGAAAGGCCAAGTATAACAAAATTCGGCAGGAGCTAGGGAATGTGGATTGGGAGCAGCTGTTTAAGGGTAAATCCACATTTGAAATGTGGGAGTCTTTCAAGGAAAGGTTGATTAGGGTGCAGGACAGACATGTCCCTGTGAAAATGAGGGATAGAAATGGCAAGATTAGGGAACCATGGATGACGGGTGGAATTGCGAGACTAGCTAAGAAGAAAAAGGAAGCATACATAAGATCTAGGCGACTTAAAACTGATGAAGCTTTGGAGGAATATCGGGAAAGTAGGACAAATCTCAAATGCGCAATACAGAGGGCTAAAAGGGGTCATGAAATATCTTTGGCTAACAGGGTTAAGGAAAATCCCAAAGCCTTTTATTCGTATATAAGGAGCAAGAGGGTAACTAGAGAAAGGATTGGCCCACTCAAAGACAAAAGAAGGAATTTATGCATGGAGTTAGAAGAAATGAGTGAGATTCTTAATGAGTACTTTGCATCGGTATTCACCAAGGAGAGGGACATGATGGATGTTGAGGCTAGGGATGGATGTTTAAATACTCTAGGTCAAGTCGGCATAAGGAAGGGGGAAGTTTTGGGTATTCTAAAAGGCATTAAGGTGGACAAGTCCCCAGGTCCGGATGGGATCTATCGCAGGTTACTGAGGGAAGCGAGGGACGAAATAGCTGGGGCCTTAACAGATATGTTTGCGGCATCCTTGAGCACGGGTGAGGTCCCGGAGGACTGGAGAATTGCTAATGTTGTCCCTATGTTTAAGAAGGGTAGCAGGGATAATGAGGGATAGGATCTATTCACATTTGGAAGGAAATAGACTTATCAGTGATAGGCAGCATAGTTTTGTGCAGGGAAGGTCATGTCTTACAAACCTAATAGAATTCTTTGAGGAAGTGACAAAGTTAATTGATGAGAGAAGGGCTGTAGATGTCATATACATGGACTTCAGTAAGGCGTTTGATAAAGTTTCCCATGGCAGGTTGATGGAAAAAGTGAAGTCGTATGGGGTTCAGGGTGTACTAGCTAGATGGATAAAGAACTGGCTGGGCAACAGGAGACAGAGAGTAGTGGTGGAAGGGAGTGTCTCAAAATGGAGAAAGGTGACTTGTGGTGTTCCACAGGGATCCGTGCTCGGACCACTGTTGTTTGCGATATACATAAATGATCTGGACAAAGGTATAGGTGGTCTGATTAGCAAGTTTGCAGATGATACTAAGATTGGTTGCAGATAGCGAGGAGGACTGTCAGAGAGTACAGCAAAATATAGATAGATTGGAGAGTTGGTCAGAGAAATGGCAGATGGAGTTCAATCCAGGCAAATGCGAGGTGATGCATTTTGGAAGATCTAATTCAAGAGACGACTATACAGTCAATGGAAGAGTCCTGGGGAAAATTGATGTACAGAGAGATCTGGGGGTTCAGGTCCATTGTACCCTGAAGGTGGCGACGCAGGTCGCTAGAGTGGTCAAGAAGGCATACAGCATGCTTGCTTTCATCGGACGGGGTATTGAGTACAAGAGTCGGCAGGTCATGTTACAGTTGTATAGGACTTTGGTTAGGCCACATTTGGAATACTGCGTGCAGTTCTGGTCGCCACATTTCCAGAAGGATGTGGATGCTTTAGAGGGGGTGCAGAGGGGTTCACCAGGATGTTGCCTGGTATGGAGGGTGCTAGCTATGAAGAAAGGTTGAGTAGATTAGGATTGTTTTCGTTGGAAAGACGGAGGTTGAGGGGGGACCTGATTGAGGTCTACAAAATTATGAGAGGTATGGACAGGGTGGATAGCAACAAGCTTTTTCCAAGACTGGGGGTGTCAATTACAAAGGGTCACAATTTCAAGGAGAGAGGGGGAAAGTTTAAGGGAGATGTGCATGGAAAGTTTTTTATGCAGAGGGTGGTGGGTGCCTGGAACGCATTGCCAGGGGAGGTGGTAGAGGTGGGCACGATACCATCATTTAAGATGCATCTAGACAGATATATGAATGGGCAGGGAATAGAGGGAAGTAGATCCTTGGAAAATAGAAGACAGGTTTAGATAAAGGATGATGATCGTGCGCATGCGTGGCCATGGACCCGGCAATTCACCTGCCGTATTGGCAGCTGTAGACGGGTGCTCTACGCTGGGTGCTTGCTAGCCCCCAGCAAACGGAGGATCGGTCGCGCTTTTGTGCTGATTCTTCGGTGGTAAAACACCTCGATTTCCACTCGTGTCAGGGAGTAGCCTGAAAATTGGAGAATCCAGCCCATTATCTTTAACTTTTCCAGTGAACCATGGATAGTTGGTCCATCCTTTGGTCCTTTTCTTACTCGTTAGAACAGTGTTTTTCAAACGTTTTTGCCTGCGACCCATTTTTAGCAACTGCCCATCCTTCGCGACCCACACCAGCCGACCTTCGGGCCCCCCACCGGTCGACCTTCGGGACCCCCACCGGCCGACCTTCGGGACCCCCACCGGCCGACCTTCGGGACCCCCACCGGCCGACCTTCGGGACCCCCACCGGCCGACCTTCGGGACCCCCACCGGCCGACCTTCGGGCCCCACACCGGCCGACCTTCGGGCCCCACACCGGCCGACCTTCGGGACCCCCACCGGCCGACCTTCGGGACCCCCACCGGCCGACCTTCGGGATCCACACCGGCCGACCTTCGGGACCCACACCGGCCGACCTTCGGGCCCCACACCGGCCGACCTTCGGGCCCCACACCGGCCGACCTTCGGGACCCCCACCGGCCGACCTTCGGGACCCCCACCGGCCGACCTTCGGGACCCCCACCGGCCGACCTTCGGGACCCCCACCGGCCGACCTTCGGGACCCCCACCGGCCGACCTTCGGGACCCACACCGGCCGACCTTCGGGGCCCACATCGGCTGACCTTCGCAAACCACCATTTTCACTTACCTTTAATGTGACAGCTGAGCCTGCTTGGTCCTCACGATCTCACTTGCTTTGTTATTCAATGTTACATTTCTGATAATGTCTTCAGCTGATGATTTAAAATCTCACTGCATCCGTTGAAAAAAAATCAAGAGGTTTGTCTTGAACTTGCCATGTTTAGTCTTCAAGTGTCTTTGAAGTTGTTTTTTATAAATTTAGAGTACCCAATTATTTATGGGTTTTTTTTCCAATTAAGGGGCAATTTAGCATGGCCAATCCACCTTTTAGCATGGCCAATCTAACATAGTGTCGGCCCACAATGCCGGCCCACAGTGCAAGTATGTTTACCAGCTCTTAGTTAAATAAAATAGAGTTGTACTATTACAAGTGTTGGTAGCCTGTCTATGTTACTGCGAAGGTAAATGCAGTCTCCACAGATCCAGAGTACCCAACACATCAGGTTGTTGTGATGGTCTTTTGCCTCTCTTTGGTTGTTCTTTTGATATTTTGTATATTTATATTTTGTTTAAAAAAAAAAATTTTAGACGAGGCTTTTCAAGTGTCATTTGGTGGCACTACTGTACCAAGCTGGTTGGGTCCTAAAAGACGTAGCTGCTCGACTGGGTCTGCGGCAGGTGGTGAGGGAATCAACAAGAGCTAAAAACATTCTTGACCTCATCCTCATTCAACTGCCTGCTGTAGAAATATCTCTCCAGAAGGAACTCACAGTCCTTTTTCCCATTTTCACATGAAGGATACCCTCCAACGTGTTGTGTGGCACTACCACCATGCTAAGTAGGATAGACTTTGAACAGATCTAGCAAGTCAAGACTGGGCATCCACAAGGCTCTGTGGGTCATGAGCAGCAGCAGAATTGCACAATCTGTAACCTCAAGGCCCGGCGTATCCCATTACCACCAAGCCAGGGGATCAACACTAGTTCCATAGAATCCCGACAGTGCAGAAGGAGTCCATTCAGCCCCTTGAGGCTGCACTGACCCTCTGAAAGAGCACCCTACCCAGGTCCACCCCCCCCCCCCCCCCCGCCCTATCCCCTTAACCTGCATATATTTGGACTCAAAGGGGAAGTTTAGCATAGCTAATTCACCTAACCTGCACATCTTTGGACTGTGAGAGGAAACTAGAGCACCCAGAGGAAACAAATGCAGACACGGGGAGAATGTGAAAACTCTAGTTACCCAGGTCGGAGCTAACCCGGGTCCCTGGTGCTGCAAGGCAGCAGTACTAACCACTGTGCCACCATGCCACAATGAAGAGTGCATGAGGGCATGTCAAGAGCAGCACTAGACATTCCTAAAAATGAGTTGTCAACCTGATGAAGCTACAAAACACGATTACATGCGTGCCAAACAGCTTAAACAGCAAATGATAGGGCAAAGCGATGTGGCAACCAACGGCCAAATACTGTCCTACCATCCTGCCACATCCAGTCGTGAATGGTGGTGGAGAACTAACCACCTCACTGTTGGAGGAGGCTCCAGGAATATCCCCATCGTCAAAGTATCAGTTCCAAGACATCACTGCAGGAGTTCCTCCAGGTAGTGTCCAAGGCCCAACCATCTTCAGCTGCTTCATCAATGTCTTTCCTCCCATCATAAGGTCAAAAGTGGGGATGTTCACTGATGATTGCACAATGTTCAGTACCATATGTGACTCCTTAGATACTGAAGCTGTCTATGGCCAAATGCAGCAAGATCTGGACAATATCCAGGCCTGGGCTGACAAGTAACTATCAGACCACACAAGAGTGCCAGGCAATGACCATCTCCAACAAGAGGGAATCTAATCATCGCCCCTGGACAATCAATGGCAAACCCCATGCTACCAACATCTTGGGGGGGTTACCATTAACCAGGAACTGGACTGGATTAACCAAATAAATGCTGCAGAGCAGGTCATATGCTAGGAATCCTGCAGCGAGAAACCCACCTCCTGACCCCCCCCCCCCCCCCAAAGCCTGTCCACCATCTAGAAAGCATATCAGGCGTGTAATGGAATACTCTCCACTTGCCTGAATGAGTGCAGCTCAAACAACACTCAAGAAGTTTGACACCATCTAAGATAAAGCAACCTTTTGATTGGTTTCCACAAACATTCACTCCCTCCACCACCGATGAACAGTGGCAGTAGTGCGTACCGTCTACAAGGTGCACTGAAGAAAGTCACCAACACCTTCCAAGCCCACTATTACCATCTAGAAGGACCAATGGCAGCAGGCACATGGGAATAGCACCACCTGCAAGTTTCCCTCCAAGCCACTCACTATCCTAACTTGGAAATATATAGCCGCTACTTCACTGTTGCTGGGTCAAATCCTGGATCTCCCTCCCTAACAGTGCTGTGGCTGCACCTACACAGACTGCAGTGATCCAGAAGCAGCTCACCACCATCTTCTCAAGGGCAACTACGGATAGGCATAGCTAGCCTAGGTGGCAACGGCCACATCTCATGGATGAATTAAAAAACTCATCCGAATTCTCCATCTAGATGTATATCTCTTCACCACACCATTGGTCGCTGCATCATCAGCCATCTAGGTTTCTATGCATGGGATTTCTTTCCTGGGCCGTTGCCTATCCACCTCCCCCTTCTCGAGATATCTGGGGCTGGATTCTCCACCCCGCCACAATTCTGTCCGACCCGCCGGCGGGATTCTCCGTTCCGCCAGCCGGTCAATGGGGTTTCCCATTGTGGGGCACCCCCAGGCGCCAGCAAAACGGAGAATCCCGCCAGCGGAGAATCTCGCCCCTGGTATTCAGGCAATATGCTTTGTATTTCCCTTCGCATGCATCCTTGTGTTTCGGAATATCAATTTGAAGGAAGTAAACTCAAATGCCTAAACAACAGGCCTCCGGATTAAAAAAACATGTTAAACCAGATATTGTTCATGACGATATTCTGATGAATCAATAAACTAACTACTTCAAAAGAATTCCTATTGCGTATTTCACAACATCGTGATGTGACAAAGCACTTTCCATCAAATGAAATACTTTTGAAATGTGGTCACTGTTTCAGGAAACACAGGGCGGGATTCTCCAATCCCGCGGCAGAGTGTCCACGCCGCCGTAAACGCCGTCGCATTTTACGACGTCGTGAACAGGCCCCTCCCACGACTAATTCTGGCCCCTCCAGGGGGCCAGCACGGCGCTGGAGTGGTTCACGCCGCTCCGGCTACAGATCCCGGCGCGAACTGTGCGCCGCGCGATCCGCGCATGCACAGTTGCACCGTCACCAACGAGGACATGCGCAGTGGCACTGGCGCCAACGCGCGCATGCGCAGTGGCCTCCTTCAACGCGCCGGCCCCGACGCAACAAGGTGCAGGACTACAGGGGACGGCGCGTAGGAAACGAGGCCCCCAACCACGGAGGCCGACCCGCCGATCGGTGGGCCCCGATTGCGGGCCAGGCCACATCGGATATCCCCCAGGGTCGGACCCCTCTCCCCCCAAAGGCCGCCACCCGACCCTTACACGCCGAGGTCCCGTCGGCCCAGAGCAGGTTAGAACGGCGGCGGCAGGACTCGGTTCTATTCTCACGGCCGCTCGGCCCATATGGGCCGGAGAATCGGTGGGCCGGCCGCGTAGAGCGGCCAGCGACCGGCGCCACGCCAACCACACCGGCGCCAATTCTCCGCTCGGTGGAGAATCGCGTGCCGGCGTGGCGCGAATCGCGAGGCCCGCTGGCGATTCTCCGACTTGGCGCGGGGTCGGGGAATCCCACCCACAGTTTTTGCATAGCAGTCTTCCACACAGGAATGTGATAACGACCAGGTAATCTGTTTCTATGATGATTAAGGGAAAAAGTATTAGTCAGGATACCAGGGCTAACCGCCCTGCTTGTCTTCATTCAGAGGATCTTAGAGTCATAGAATCTCTACAATGCAGAAGGAGGCCATTCAGCCCATTCCTCTGCACCAACCCTCTGAAAGAGCAGCCTACCTCGGCCCACACAATGCCACCAAACTAACCTGCACATCCCTGGACACCAAGGGGCAATTTAGCATGGCCAATCCATCTAACCTGCTCATCTTTGGACTGTGGGAGGAAACCGGAGCACCCGAAGGAAACCCACGCACACACGTAAAGAATCTGCAAACTCCACACAGTCACCCATCCGGATCCCTGAGACAGCAGACAGGGCTTCAGTTTAACATCTCATTGTAACTCCAACAATGCCCCACTCAGGTAGTACTGCAGAATGTCAGCTTTGATTTTTGTATTGAGGTCCTGGAGTGTTGACTTGATCCCACAACCATCTGACCCAGAGGCGAAAGAACTACCCAACTGAGCCACAGCGACACACAAATTATCCAGGAAATTCATAAGTCATAAAGAGGTTCACAGATGCCAGTTAATTGCAACACTTTTATTATTAATTATTAACTGAAAAGAAGCGACGGATATTACAATACAGAAACTTAAGAATGCACACTGGATCAGAACAATGTCACATTCAAAATTAATATACATAAAATTATAGAAAATTAGACTTCCCTGATTGTCTACTGGATAAAGTTTATTGCAATGTAGCTGCAAGATTATACCCGCCAGAAATCCACAAAGCCTGATTTCTATGCTGGTTAGCTCTCAGGGTGCTATAAGTGGACTCAGGCTTGGTAGTAGGGTGGTGGATTGAGTGCACTTTATAGGCGAGGATTGAAAGAAAAAAAAATTAACCACGTTCCTGCTTCCAGTTACCTCTGAGAAAAAACATTTATGAAAAAGGGAAAAAAAAAAGTTTGCACCTTTGTATGTGCACAGGCAAGCAACCAAAATTGGAGGAGAAAGGATCACACTTTGGTGTGGTGCACTTGAAAATTGAATGTGCTAACATGTGGGGAATGAGCATGATGGAGCAGGAGTCAGTGCCTATATAGAGAGAGTTGAGGAAGTTAACAGGGTATGTAAATTAGGGCCATTTACTGTTTTCTAAAATGGGAACTTTCTGCAGAAAGATTTCACAATGACCATCAAGTCCCAACATGTTCAAAACCCTATATATTAAATTTCCTGTGCAACTATTGACACACTGTAAAAGAACTGCAGTCAATTATTTACAAGTGAGAATCTGCAAATAGAGAGAGCATGCAGAGCAGACTGACCTTCAAGCCAGTTTTATGCTCTGCGTGCTTCTGGTAACTCAAAAACCCAAAACAAAATGGAAAAATGAAATAAGCCTTTCTGTTGTTTTGCAGGGCACAATATGTCACAAGCGAATTTAAATAGATCACTTTTACCGTTTCAATATCTCGTGTCATTTCCATGGTGCTTTCTTGGACTGTCGTGTCTGGATGAAAGTTAGCCTCCTATATCAGAGTAGGTTTAGTGAGTCTGTGAGCAGGATTTTACAGGGCACCATGGTCCCCACCCCTCCAGCAAAACGTTATGAGGGGAAGAGCACACTCATGGTTCGGACAGCTCTCCTGCAGCAATTTGATGCTGGGAGCAGCATTAATTGCTTTCCGGCAAGGCTTCCGTCCCTGTTGTCAATCGAAGGCCCACCTGAAAGAACTGCAGTTCATAGGATGGTGGACAGCTCTGTAGGTCCAGCAGCAAGGGAACAGTTAAACTGGGGCATGATCTTGGAGTGGATGCCTTTGATGGGTTAGGGGACCCACAAAGGAAGTAATCCTTTGCCTGACGTCAGCCCCCACCATTGGTAAAATATTGGCAGTAGTGGACACTTAAGGGTTTCAGTTGGCCCAAGGGTGGGCAGGAAGCATGATGTTTCCTGTAAATTTTCAGACAGGTCGTAGGCAGGTAGGTGAGTGGTGGGAAGGCCACCTGCCGAATGTTACTAATCACCACCCCCATCGCTCTACCCCCCCCCCCCCCCCCCCCTCCCCACATCCTTCAAACCTGCTGGCAGGAGGGTGTAAAGTCCAGTCCTATATAATTTAATGCTTCCTGTGCATTTATTAATATCTTTCAAATGAACTTGCATTTGTTTAACTTTTATGTTTCAGGAAATCCCATAAACGTCACAGCCACTTCAGTCTCTTCCTTAGCCAGTGGCTCCAAACCTCTCCCTTGCTATAGTCTGAGACTGAACCAGACTGTTCACAACCTTGGCATTCTATTTGACCCTGAGCGGAACTTCCAGGCTATCATATCCTTTCCACTTTCACCTCCTTGATATTGCTGATGCCAGCTGTTCTGCTGCTGAAACCTTTGTCAAGCCTTCATTCCTTCAGACTACACTATTCCAAAGCTCTGCTCTTCGGCCTCCCACTTTTCAAGGTCCACAAATCAGATCTCATCCAAAGTCCTGTTGCCTGCACCCTAACTCGCACAAAAAGTCCTATTCAACCGTCAATCCTGTGCTAACTGACCACATTGTCATTTGTTTCTTCCCAGTTCATCAATACTTTGATTTTAAAATTCTCCATCCTATTTCCAAATCCCCTCCCATGGCATCACCCATTCTGATGTCAGTAACCTCCTCCAGTCCTACTACCCTGCACAACTTCCTGCACTCTTCCAATTCTCATCTTGAGTATTCCCAATTTTCATTGTTCCACCATACCCACTTTGAACTTGCCCTGATTTTTGTTCCATTAATTTCAACCAAATGAATACATCAGTGCCCAGAGGGTGAAGATGTAAATCTACACCCATAAGGAGAATGTAAAGTAAAACCACACTGCAGATATGTAATGGAACATTTGATATAAGGACCGAGAACCTGTGTCACCACCACAATTTGATCTGTCCCAAAGCAAAATTCATTTTACAGTACTAGAAGCTATTTGGTCCATCATACACTGCCAGTTATCTACCAGATACTAGTTCCCTCTCCTTTTCCCTGAAGCTTTTCAATGTTTCTTTACCAAATATTTAATTATTTATTTCCTTCCTAAAAGTTGCTATTTTACCCCCATTGTTATTTCTGGCAGGGCATTCTGCACCCTCAATCTTCCAAGTGAATAATTTCTCCGAACCTCTTGTTCTTTCGGTAATGATCCTTAATTGCATGTTCACTAGTTACTCAGTCATTGATCAGTGACAATAGTGTTTCCCTATTTATCTGTTTAACACTCCTCAATTTTGAACACCTCTGTCAAATATAAAGGAATTGGTAAGAATATAATGTGCAACAGGACATTTTACTCAGCGAATGACGACCCCACAAAACTCCACATCCTCCACACATTATAGAGCATGCCAAAGGCGGATAAATTTAAATGAGGAAGTTACACATGGCACAAATGTCTCAACAATTGAACTTGTTCTAATATATTTATTATCCAAAGCCATTCTTTACAAAGGTATACAAAGGCCAGGGTTAACTGCATATTAATAATCTTTGCAGAACATAAAATAGTCTTTTGAGTCTCCTATTAATGAAAAACTTCCTCACTGCAGAGTAGTTTTACATCAATGTTTAGAGATTCCAGAAGTCTGTAATTATTAATCAAATTATACAAAATAAAAGCATTGTCCACAATAGCAGCAGAATGCAAATTATAGTGGAATATTATAGTGAAATGCAGAAAGAAAGTTCTTCAAGAAAGGGTTACAAACTAATGTCTAGAGGAGATGTCTAGAATTCATAGTGTGAAGAAACCAGCAATACTTTTCTCTTTCCTTTCCTTTGTATCAATTTACTGGAAGTGCAAAATTAAGATCAACATTAGATTGGATGATAATGGCATAGTGTAGGTTAGATGGCTTTTGTTTCGATGCAACATCGTGGGCCGAAGGGCCTGTACTGCGCTGTATCGTTCTATGTTCTATTGTAAATAAATCATCTAGAATAGGTTCCTTCAGCAGGCTCACACTGTATTGCTCATTGGATAGTTACTTGCAATGTGTCAATGAAATTTTGTAATTAAATTACAAAATCATTGGAAATGTAAAATCATTAGAGATGATTTATTGTTTTGTTTGCAATGCCTTCCAATATATATGAGACACATAAATAAATTAGAGTTATATGGACCAGATTTCCAAGTTTGAGCACTGACTTGTGTCAAGTTAGCTGAAGCCACTTGGGGCACTCCAAACAACCTCAGTACCTCCACATTAAAGAAGGAAAAAAGAAGCTGGTTTTCAGCTCTTGCTGGCTACTCAGTGACTGCTGTGAAATGCATTGGTGGAGTCAGTCTTGGTGACGTGTTTGGATATCTTAATTTTTTAATCCAGTCAATTACAATCAACAACTGTAACTTTAAATACTCACCTCAGAGTTAAGTCTAAATTTAATAAGTATATATTTTTTCAGAAACAAATCCATTCTCCTTTCGGCCATTTAAATGGATTACATTTTTGTGAAATCTACATCTTTTAGGGTGGAGCCTATGCACTGTACAAATATTCTCAAAATTTATTTCAGCACAAAAAAGACTTAACTTTTGAAATTCTTATAATGCAAATACATCACATGATAGTATCATCTTTACAAGGTAATATATTATAAATATACTATTTTTATTTAAACACTAAGCAATGCCGGGCATGTTAAGTGGGAAGTGGGGTTGGCAGGGAGGTGAAATTGATCTAAACCAGTGTCAGATGCTTTTACGGTGAATCAATTTCAATGGGAAAGGTAATTGGGTGTGGTGTAAAAGAGGAGGCAAATTAGCTACAAGCCTATTGCACTGCTAGCAAAGACCAATGTGCCACTGAACAGGCCTGACTGGTTGCACCCTAATTTCCAATAGTTATAAATTATATTCAGATAATTAAGGGGCCCTAAAGAAGGGCAAAGAGTGAAAATTGTGGTAAGTGTTGGCCGATGCCTTCACACCTCCAATGTGAAAGGTCTCTGTAATAGATCACTTACCAATTCATTGAACCAAGGATTGGGAAAGATTTGAGGCAGGAGAGAGAAACAAAGGAAAGAGGGTCTATTAGTTCTCCAAAATAGAAATTCTGCATTGGAGATTCAAATCAAGTCTTTCACTTTTTTCAGTTCTACAAATCTACAAAACAAACAAGTTTTAACAGTGGTTATAGTAGGAGATTAAACCACACTAGAAATAGTGGATTCTCTACACTGTATTTACAGACATCCCATTCCCTATCTGTCATAGTGCCTTATATACATATTCAAAAACAAAACAAAAATCATACTGCATGCATTAGGGTTACTACACAAACTCTGGGTTCAGAGAATTGTGTATACTGCTTTAGCACACATTATTATTGCTCAAGTGAATTATATAGAACAGTTATTAGAATATACCTTTAAGGAGATGTAGTCCTCCCAACTCATTAACATATAGTGGCATAATGATAACATAAGTGATGGATATTACAAAGCAAGAAACAAATTTATATTGGGCAGTAGTGCAAGATATACAACATTGTGTTGGCACCCCAGCAGATATTCAGTACCATTCACTTCAACAGGAGTGAATATCAAGTGGGTCACATAATAGGTGCCCATTTTATGCTATCAACTGAGGTGAATTTTTACCCTGACGTTTCTAAAATAATCAACCACCTGCTAATCAGAGGTCGGCATGTGGCCTATTGCTGGTCTTAGCTGTCTAGATGTGCGAGTGCAGTTCTTTACTTTTGTTTTCCATGTAATGGAACACTGCATATCTACAAGGAGAGGTAAGTAACACATCTTGACAGATTCACACAAACCACACCCACATTGAAGGAGTCTCAAAAAAAACAAGAAGTGGAGTAGAGAAAAAAACAATAAAATAATGTATTTAAGCTGAGATATGAATCTAGTTGAAGTACATCACAAAAAATCTTAGCAAAAGAATCTATAAATATAGATAGCTGCAAATGCAGCAAAACTTACCAAGAAATCCATTTCGAGGTTAAACAAGCAAGAAATTTAAACTAAAGGGTTTTAAATAGCACTTTAAAAATTCCACTTTTAAATAGCTCCAATTAAAATTAATTAAAGACTTCAAAAAAGAACAGTAGCTGGGAACTGCATTAATTTGACACAAGAACATTGCATTGATCTTTCTGTCAAGTGATGAGGTATGAATCCTTATTTATGCAATCTTCAGTTAGCCACTTCACTAGAAATTGTAATTTTTGTAAATATTCTCTGCTCCGCCCCCACTGTCCACAGTCAATTATGACATTAAATTCATCTTTGGTCATATTTAACTTTCCATGATTCCATTCACTCCACTGTCCCACAGCTAAATTTAGCTTCATCATTCTGATTGAAAAAAACCCACTTTCTCTGAGTAATTTAAGATTTTTCAAATACAAAGAAATAAATTCATTGTAAAGTTTCTATTTATGTTTCTCAAAGCAATAAAATGACATTAAAATAACAATTACCACAATGTAGGTTATTGAGTGCTCTACTGAAGTTACAACATGGTGCAGCCCCAACAATCAGACTGGTGACAAACAACAACAAAGTGATTAGCAGACAATAATTTGTTCAACTGGAAGAGGTATGTTGTGAGGCGCCGTTTGCATGTTCCACAAGTTTTCAAACAGGTTCTTTCCATGTGGCGTTCTGGTGCATGAGAAAAAATGAAATGTTTGTGCAAAGAAATATTTGCAGGTAACATGACACCTAGAGGAAGAAATGCTCTGCATGGAAGGAAGGTCCATATGATGGTCAAATCTGGTCCCCATGGACAGCAGAGGGCTTCATTTCTAAGCCGCGATCAAGATCCTGCTGATAGAGGGAGGCCTGAACATTCCAGTTGACAAGGGGCAAGCTCAGCCACAGGTGACGTTGGTATGCTTCACATTTTGAAATCAGATCCATCACTGAAGTATTGCTCCGGACCCATTTCTTAACAGACTTGTAGGTAGATGGTGCCTGTAGAATGAAAAGGCTCTGGCTCTTTTGAAGCCTTGTACTATTTTGCAACCTAGAATGGAGAGAAGAAACGAAATGATTAGCTTCTGCTTGCTTTCAGGTTTTTTTGCAACTGATTAAACAAGCATTAATATGGGAGAGAGATGAGCTAATTGCCTCTTCTTGACTTCACTTCACTTATGAGAATCTCCGGTGAAAAGTATGTCCCCCATACTGCTCAGTGGGTTAATGTACCATTCAATACCATTCATTGCCATACAGATCAAAAGGGTTCCAGGCTTGATTTCCCAGAAAGGAGTAAGCTTGGGCGGGGAGGCAAGTCCATTCGAGGTTCTATTTTTGATCTTAGTGGTTGCCAAGAAGGTGAAGGAGAATCTATGCTGGGTTGCAAAGAAGTAAATTATCAAGGAATGGGGGTAAAGTTTCTAATGATGACTATGTTAGAGAGAATTCCACAGGGATATGGGAGTGAGCAATCACTGAATTTAGGTTCATTATTTTTAAAAATAAAATTAGAGTACCCAATTCTTTTTTCCAATTAAGGGGCAATTTAACCTGACAAATTCACCTACCCTGCACATCTTTTTGGGTTGTGGGAGTGAGAACAATGCCGACACTGGGAGAGTGCTGAAACTCCACCCGGACAGTGACCCGGGTCCAAGGTCGAACCCGGGTCCTCAGCGCTACGAGGCAGCAGTGCTAACCACTGCGCCACCGTGCTGCCCCTCTGCCCAAAAATGAATTTAATATCATATGCAACCGAATGTTAATGAATGTATATTATGCAGTTCAGCTGATCGCAGCCAGAATAATAGCTTCAGTGCGACAATTAGCCTTCTCAATAGAGGAGGAAAACACAAACAGCGAATCCTGGTCATTGTAGTGTAATGGTGTTCTGCTTCAGCTGAGACTTGGGAAACAGTACTGCCCATATATTTTTGTAATTCATTCATGGGCTGTGGTGTCATTACCTAGGCCACCATTGTGATATAGAGAGTCACATGCTGGTAGACTGTGGGTAGAGAGAGTGTGGGAGAAGCCGGCATGAAGACAGTACCTCGTCAGGGCTCTACCTTGGAGATATGTATATAGTTAACAGTGAACAGTTTCTGTTCAACCACACAAACCTCTAAGTGAGATATTAAATAATCTTACATCAATCATTATCTAATACTGGTGTCATGAGTGGGATGTTGCCTAGCAGAAGTATTTAGCAGGCTGTGATAGATGAGCCTTCTGATGGAATATTTCTTTTTTTTTTTTTAAATACGTTCATTAAGATGTTTCCTTAACAATCAATACAAACCAGAACAAAAGAATACAAAAAAAAAATCACAATCAAATATAAAAGTTAAACCGAAACACACACCCCATAATTAATTGAAATATATATTTTTTAATACACATTTTATTGAGGTATTTACAACAACAACAAAATAAACAATGTACATGAATTTATAAACATAGTGCAAAAGCCATCTTCCTTCCTTACAGGTCCCACCTTTACTAACCCCCTACTCTAAACTAATCTAACGCCCAGCTCCCCCTTCCCCCCCTCCCCCCCCTTCTGCTGACGGTTAATTTTCCGCAAAGAAGCCGATGAACAGCTGCCACCTCCGGGCGAACCCTAACAGTGACCCTCTCAAGCCGAACTTGATTTTCTCCAGACAGAGAGACAGAGACATGTCAGTTAGCCAGGTCTCCGACTTCGGGGGCTTTGGGTCCCTCCAAGCTAATAATATCAGTCTCCGGGCTACCAGGGAAGCAAAGACTAGAACGTCTGCCTCTTTCTCCTCCGAGATTCCCGGGTCTTCCGACACACCGAAAATCGCCACCTTTGTACTCGGTGACACCCTTGCGTTTAACACCTTGGACATGACCTCCGCAAACACCTGCCAGAATCCCTCGAGCTTCGGGCACGCCCAGAATGTATGGACATGGTTCGCTGGCCCTGGCCCCCCCCACCCCCGGCACACCTTGTGCACCTACTTCTACCCCAAAGAACCTGCTCATCCAGGCCACTGTCATGTGGGCCCGGTGCACGACCTTAAATTGTATCAGGCTAAGCCTGGCACATGTTGTGAATGCGTTGACTTTACTCAACGCATCCGCCCAGAGACCATCCTCTATCTCTAATCCTAACTCCTCTTCCCACTTGCGTTTCCACTCCTCGGTCTGCGTCTCTTCTGACCCCATGAGTTCCTTGTAAATGGCAGAAACCCTCCTTTCTCCCACTGTCATGTGAGAGTGCCTTTAAGAATTGGATGTTTAAGAAATGTACCTTTAAGAAATGAAGCTGATCATATTACTGAAGTGATGTCACAGGGGGGAGAGCTGAGCTCACTTCTGCTTTTGCGAGTTTTAGTTTCAGTTTGAGAGAGCAGCTGGGAGTGTCTGTGTGTTTTGCTGAGAGCTGGAGGAAGAAAAGCAAGGTGCTGGAGCTGAAGTCAACCAAGCTGATATATCTCTGCCATCCAACAGAAAATATATATTAACTGTGACCTGGTGTGTTACTGTTTTTGTGAAGGTGAAGTATTTTGGATGTGCAAAGGAATAGTTTGCAGGATTGGGTAGTGTTGTATTATTTTCAGGGTTATCTTTGAAGTAAGGGGTGTTAAGAGATCCAATGTTTATTTAAAAGGTTAATTTGAGTTCATGGAATAAACATTGTTTTGTTTTTAAAACCACGTGTCTATAATTGTAACACTACACCTGGGGACAAGCCATGTGCTTCAAAAGCAACATCCCTTGGTTGAACTCCATGATACATTTTGGGGTTCTGAAAACACCTTTCCCATAACACCACCCACACTCTAGAAACTACCCTGTCCTGTATCCCCCTTGGTGGTAGGAGCAGGAAGGTTGAGACCTGCCTGCATAGGAAGTCCCGCGCCTGCAGGTACCTAAATTCATTTCCCCTCGCCAATCCAAATTTCTCCTCCAGCTCCCTCAGGCTAGAAAGGCTCCCCTTTATAAACATATCCCAGATCCTCTCAATCCCTGCTCTCTGCCATCTCCGAAACCCTCCACCCATCCTTCCCGGGACAAACCGGTGATTATTACAGATTGGAGACCACACCGTGCTCCCTCCACCCCCACATGCCTCCTCCATTGCCCCTCGACCCGCCACCACCACAGGGCTGGTGGAGTACCGTGCCGGTGGGAACGGCAAAGGCGCCATTACCAATGCCCCCAAACTGGTGCCCTTGCATTAAGCCGCCTCAACACGCTCCCACACCGACCCGCCCCCCACCACTCACTTCCTGATCATGGCTATATTCGGCACCAATAATAATTGCTAAAGTTCGGCAGCGCCAGCCCACCCTCCCCCTGGCTCCGCTCAAGCATCTCCTTTTTTACTCGCAGGGTCTTACCCGCCCATACAAAGCCAGTGATTACCTTATTGACCCGTTTAAAAAAGGACCGTGGAATAAAGATGGCGAGACACTGAAACACAAACAAGAATCTCGGGAGGACCGTCATTTTCACTGTCTGCACCCTCCCAACTAGTGACAACGGGAGCGCGTCCCACCTCCGAAAATCGTCCTTTATTTGGTCTACTAATCGGGCCAAATTTAACTTGTGTAGCCGTTCCCATTCCCGTGCCACCTGGATACCTAGGTACCGAAAGCTTCCCCCAACCACCCTAAACGGCAGTTCCCCCAATCGCTTCTCCTGCCCCCTTGCCTGGATCGCGATTATCTCACGTTTCCCCATATTTAGTTTATACCCCCAAAACCGGACAAATTCCCCCAGAATCCTCATAATTTCTTCCATCCCCTCCAGTGGGTCCGATACAGACAGGAGCAGGTCATCTGCGTAAAGTGAGACTCTGTGTTCCACTGCCCCCCAGATCAGCCCCTTCCAGCCCCTTGAGGCTCTCAACGCAATTGCCAGCGTCTCTATGGCCAGCACAAACAGCAGTGGGTAGAGGGGGCATCCCTGTCTCGTCCCCCGATGCAGCCTGAACTAGTCCGATGTTGTCCTATTCGTCTGTACGCTCTCGACAGGAGCCGGATACAACAACCTGACCCAGTCAATAAAGGATCGCCCAAATTCAAACCGTCCCAGGACCTCCCACAGGTATTCCCATTCCACCCGATCAAAAGCCTTCTCTGGTCCATTGCGACCACTACCTCCACATCCCTACCTCCTGGGGGCATCATGATCACATTTAACAACAGCCTTCTTACGTTGGACACCAACTGTCTACCCTTAACGAACCCCATCTGGTCCTCCCCAATCACGTCCAGAACACAGTCTTCAATCCTAGAGGACAAGATTTTGGCCAGCAGTTTGGCGTCCATGTTCAATAGGGATATCGGCCTGTAGGACCCACATAGCTCTGGGTCCTTGTCCCGCTTCAGGATCAATGATATCTTGGCCTGTGATATCGTCGGAGGAAGCACCCCACGCTCCCTTGCCTCATTGAATGTCCTCACCAACAGCGGCCCCAATATCCCAGAGAACCTTTTATAAAACTCCACTGGGTACCCGTCCAGCCCCGGAGCTTTACCCGACTGCATGGCCTTCAGACCGTCTGCTATCTTTTCAAACCCGATCGGGGCCCCCAGCCCTTCTACCAACTCCCCCGTCTACCTTCGGGAAATTCAGCCCCCCTAAAAAGTGCCTCATCCTCTCTGGCCCAGGTGGTGGTTCCGACCCATACAGCCTACTGTAAACCACCTTGAACGCCTTATTCACCGTGCTGAATCGCCAACCAGGTTCCCGCCCCCATCCTTTACTTCCCCTATCTCCCTGGCTGCCTCCCTCTTTCTAAGCTGCAGTGCAAGCATTCTGCTGGCCTTCTCCTCTTGCTCATAGATCCCCCCCCCCCCTCGCCTTCCTCAGCTGCTCTACCACCCTCCCTATAGTGAACAAGTCAAACTCCACCTGTAGCCTCCGTCGTTCCCTTAAAAGCCCCGCCTCTGGGGTCTCCGCATCCCTCCCGTCGACCTGCAATATCTCCTTTATCAGTCGGTCCGTCTCTGCTCTGTCTGCCTTCTCCCTGCGGGCCCGTACCAAGATCAGCTCCCCTCTAACCACCGCCTTCAATGCCTCCCAGACCACCGTCACCGAAACTTCACCCGTGCCGTTGACTTCCAGGTAGTTCGGAATACATTTCCTCAGCCGCCCGCACACCTGCTCATGAGCTAAAAGTCCCACGTCCAGCCTCCTCTTCCCCCCCCCCCCCCGCCATCTGCTCCATAAACCCCTATAGCTCCTTTGCCATTGCTGTCACCCTGCCTGTCCTAGAGTTCGACCTGTCTAACCCAGGGTCAATTACTGTTTTAAAGACCCCTCCCATGACCAACTTTTGCGAATCCAGGTCCAGGGATCTTCCCCAGCATCCTCTTTATAAATTCCACATCAACCCCTCCAGTTTCCCACTGACCATAATGTACCGGCCTCCCACATCTGCAACTATTCTTCCCGCCTCAAATACCACTCGCTTATTAATCAGGATTGCGACCCCTCTAGTCTTCGAGTCCAGCCTTGAGTGAAAAACCTGTCCGACCCATCCCTTCCTTAACCTGATCTGATCAGTTACTTTAAGGTGCGTCTCCTCTAGCATTACCACGTCCGCCTTCAGTCCTCTCAAATGTGCGAACACGCGTGCCCTCTTAACCGCCCATTTAGCCCTCTCACATTCCATGTGATCAGCCTAGTTGGGGGGTTCATCGTCCACCTCCCTTCGCCGATCAGCCATTACCTTTATTGGGTCAGTCTCCAGCCCCACGCATCATTAATTGAAATATTAAACTTAACTTAAACCCACTAACAACTGACGGTGACTAACTCCTTAAAAAAGGAAATAATCAGCTGCCAACTTAGATGGAACCTCTCCACCGACCCCCTGATGGTGAACTTGACCTTCTCAGCATGCAGGAATAACATCAATTCACCCAAACAAGCAGAGGCATTGGGCAGAGTGGGAGACCTCCAACCAAGCAATATTGGCCTTCGGGCTATCAGCCTCTACCCCAGACTGAATATCAGGGAGTCCGACATCCCAATATAGCGACCAGCGGGCGGACATGGATCTAAATCCATATGGAGTATCTCCAACGTGGTATTAAAAAAACCTACATGATCGGGGCAGGACCAGAACATGCGCATGTGGCTAGCCGGGCCAAGAGAACAGCCATCAAACCTACCCTCTACATTTGGGAAAACCCCACTCATCCTCGCCCTAGTCAAGTGCGCCCTGTGTAACATCTTAAACTGAATCAGGCTCAGCCAAGCACATGATGAGGTGGCGTTTACCCTGGGAAGGGCCTCACTCCAAACCCCATCATAAGAATGGGGCCCAATTCATTTTCCCATTTCGCCCTCACACCACTTAACGGAGCCAGAATCCGACGACAGAATATGGCCATATAGGTTCAAAATAGAACCTTCAGCAAGCCAAGCTAGGGACAGAATCCTCCTAATCATGAAAGAAGGTGGCACCAGAGGAACAGAAGGAAAAGCCTGAAGTGAAATTCCGAAAACTTGAAAATACCGAAACAGGCTGGAGTTGGGCAGTTGGAATTTATTAGCCAACTCCCTAAAACTGGCAAACCTCCCCTCCACAATCAGGTCCCCAAAACACTCCAGACCCTTCACTTCCCAACATTTAAATGTTTCCATACCAGCCTCCCCGATCAGGTGCTGGAATGTGGCGACTAGGGGCTTTTCACAGTAACTTCATTGAAGCCTACTTGTGACAATAAGCTATTATTATTATTATTAAATGTTGGGTCCAACCCAGATGGCAGGAAATGGTGATTGTTGCAAAAACAGGCTAGTGTTTTGGGCCAGGATTTAGAAAACTCCAAAGTATATCATGGGGTTCACCTGACCTACAACTGTTTATAGATTTTGGTTGTGAGGAGCATAAGGGCCTATCTTTCAGGTGTTATTGAACAGAGGCCTCAAGCACTTTTAATCAAAAACAAAGTTTATTCTACAAATTCAGTTAACATTTCTATAAACACACAGTAAGCATTTTTATCAACTTCAAACATAAATACCCCACACAGCTACAGTTCGCTCTCTCTCTCTATGTATATATATCTTCCCTTTCAACTGTTTCAATTTGATAACATCCAATAAACCAGAAAAGTCTTTTACCAAAACAGTCGGTTTGAATTCTTTCCAGAAAACAGTTTTCACTTTTAAATTATCAAGTGAGCTGGACACCTTTTAACATGCAGAGAGAGAGAAACCTTCTTTGTCCGAATCCAGCTTCCAACTGTGTAAAATGAAAGTAAAACTCAGAGCCACAGCCCTGCTCCACCCACATAATGACATCACTGAAGCCATTTGAACATTTCTTAAAGGGACACTCCCATGACACGAGTGAAGAAAAAGAAAAGATCTTAAAATACTGTCTAAACTGTTTCCAAATCCTAAGACAGGAGACCACCACCGGGTTTGAAGAAAACCTGGTGGGAGAAAAGGGCAATGGTGCAGTGATTATGGCCAGAAGAGTAGAAGTAGAGTAGAAACGATCCTCCATTTGCCCCCAAATAGGCTCGGGATCACTAATCCACAACAATATTTTTTGAACGTTAGTAGCCCACTCGTAGAACAATAAATTGGGAAGGGCCAAAGCCTCCGACTGTCTTTCCCTTTGGAGCAGAACTCTGCAGTTTCTAGGATTCTTACCCACCCAAATGAAAGAGGATATTAATTTATTGATCTTGATTTATAAAAAGACTTCGGGAGAAAATGGAAAGACAGTGAAAGTAAAATAACTTTGGGAGTACATTCATTTTAATAGTCTGAATCTTACATGCCAAGGATAGAGAAAGGCTATTCCACCTCTGCAAATTCTTTTTGATACTATTAACTAGATTCATGTAGTTCAAATGCGAAGTGGGGCCCGGTTGTGGGTCACCCAGACAGCGAAACCTTGTCAGGGAAACATGAAAAAGTAATGGCCCCAATTGAGCTCACCTCCCAGGGGGGTTAACTGGGAAACATTCCTTCTTGCCCGAGTTCAATTTATACCCCGAGAAGGAGCTGACGGTGTTAAGCAACTTCATTATGTTGTCCATGGAGGGCGCTGGATCCGTAATATAAAGAAGTAGGTCATCCGCATAGAGAGAAACCCAATTCTCCACCCCATTCCGACAAATCCCTTCCACTAAGTTGAGGACCTCAGCGTTATAGCAAGTGGCTCTTTTGCCTGAAGTGAAGTAAGTGGGCAGCCCCTATTCAAGGGAAAATAGTCAGGGAGTTCAAAGTGTTCATACAAACACTGGCTGTAGGGGCATTATATAACAGACAAATCCTGGATGCAAATTTATGACCAATCACAAACCTTCTAAGCATCTCAAATAAATGCTCCCATTTCACTCTGTCAAATGCCTTTTCAGCATCAAGAGAAACTATCATCTTCGGCTCGGGCACTGGGAGGGAAGGGGAAAGGATCACACTTAACAGGTAACATTTCACAAAGCCTGTTTGACCCTTCCAAATTATATTTGGAAGGCAAGGTTCCAACCACAGCACCAACACTTTACCGAGTAGCTTGATGTCCGCATACAAGAGCGATATAGGGTGGTACGAACCATACTCTGGCGGGTCTTTGTCCCTCTTAAGAAGCAGGGAAATAGAAGCTTGAGTGAGGGTCAGAGGCAGCGATCCCTGGGATATCATTTAAGATGTCCAATAATAATGGCACAAGCTGCTCCAAGAACCTCTTGTAAACTTCAATCGGAAAGCCATCCGGAACAGGGGCCATGCCAGACTGCATCAGTCCAATACTTTTTAATCCGGAACAGGGGCCATGCCAGACTCCATCAGTCCAATACTTCTTAATCCGGAACAGGGGCCATGCCAGACTGCATCAGTCCAATACTTCTTAATCCGGAACAGGGGCCATGCCAGACTGCGTCAGTCCAATACTATTTTAAAATCCCGTCCTGGTGTAACGGGAATTCCAGCGCACTGCTCCTATCCACCTCAACTGTTGGGATGGGTAGACCGACCAGAAAGGCGACATGGCCAATATACCTGCAGGGGGCTCTGATCTATAAAGATTGTGGTAAAAGGATTTAAAAGCCGCATTGACCTGGAGAGGAGCGGCAACCACCCAGATTAAGTATCTGCGTGATCTCCCAGGAGGCTGCCTGCCGTTTGAGTTGGTGAGTCGGGAAACGCCTGACCTTCTCCCCGTACTCATAGAATGTACCTCTGGAATGTTCTAATTGACCTACCGCCCAGCTAGTAGACAATAGCTCAAACTGCGTCTGTAATTTGTTTCCTGTTTGTCAGTAGCTCCGGAGTAGGATCAAGCAACTACTGGTGATCCACCCCTAGAATGGAATCCACCAGCCTCTGCTGCTCCAAACTATTAGATTTTATATAATTGTCTATGCCAGTGGTCATATGCTCACAAAATGTTTTATCACCTAACAATGCAGTATCTAACCTCCAGAATATCGCTGGGTGGGGCCAGACTCCAGCAACAAATCAATAAAGTGTGGGGCACGATCTGAAATAACAATTGCGAGTACTCAATCACCTAAAATGAGCTGGTGTGAGTCTAGATTGGGGAGGAAATTTTCTAAGTGTGGTAGCAAGCGGGAATTGCCGCGATCTTCCCGGCGCTCGGCCCAGAGAGGCCGGCAATGCAATTCAACATAAATCGGTCCATTTAATGAGGCCGCATGGGCTTCCCATCGCAATTGAAGGCTTACCAGCTGATTTGCCGGGAACGAGCTCTCCAGCTCCCCGCTAACAAGGTCGAGCAGCACTTAAGCTGCACTTGCTCAGCCAACCCCAGAGATTTGGAGATGCAGACCTTTTTTTTGTCTATTTTATAAATTTAGAGTACCCAATTCATTTTTTTCAATTCAGGGGCAATTTAGCGTGCCCAATCCACCTACCCTGCACACCTTTGGGTTGTGGGGGCGAAACCCACGCAAACACGGGGAGAATGTGCAAACTCCACACGGACAATGACCCAGAGCCGGGATCGAACCTGGGACCTCGGCGCCGTGAGGTAGAAATGCTAACCACTGTGCCGCCCAGAGATGCAGACCTGGGGAGGCTGCTAGAAGCTGTGGAGGCCAGAAGGGATGTCCTGTTCCCCCGAGGGTCCAGGTGAGTCAGCCACAAGGCAGCCAGTGCTGCCTGGGATGAGGTGGTGACAGCTGTCAGCTCAAGAGTATGACCAGGTGGACTGGCCTTCACTGCCGAAGGAAGGTCAACAACCTACACCAGGCAGCAACCCTCCACCTCACATAGTTGTCATCCCCACTCTTCATCAGAGCAGATACACACAGCACAGTGGGACGTGTTAGTAGACAGGCTTCCGGGGCACAATCTGGTGAGAATTACATTGCTGATGATGTACAGCAGATGGAGGCAGGAACCCCCAGGCAAGACAGCTGTCGGAGGGCTGCTGGATCCCAGGACCCAGCTGGTGCCAGCCTGATGCTGAACCTGTGGTACAGAGGTACTCGGATTTGATGGAGACGATAGGGACCAACCTGGGCGTTCAGAGGGAGATGTCAGCATCACTCCAGTAGATCGATAGCCCTTGGAGGAGTCCCAGAGGTTAGGAACGCAGGAGATGGTGCCAGCAATGAGTGGCACCGAGGCCAACACTGCTAGGGTGGCGACTGCAGTGGCAGGCCTGGTGCACGACGTCGGCATCATGAATGAAGATATCCATGGCCTTGCGCAGCTGGCGACGGCCATAGCTGAAGGTCTCGCAAAATGTATGACTCGCTGGGGGATGTCACAGAGTACCAGGCCGACCTTGATGAGGTTCTGCGGGACAAGTCCCACTCTCAGATAGGAATTACAGAGGCGCTGCGGAGCTTGTCCCAGTCACAGGTGGACATGGCTGAGGCACTGCAGAGCATGTCCCAATCACTGAAGAATATCGCTGAGACCGTCGACACTATGATGCAGACCATGGGGAACCACCAGGGCTGACACAGCCAGATGATGCAGAGTTAGCTGGTGATTGAACCAGCTGTCCCTCCATTCCAAAGTGAACCCCAGGGCCCTCTGGGCACTTATCAGGAGGAGGGGGCGCTGGGTGCTAAACCGGACCCGTCCCATGGACTGGGCATGGTGGCCACCAGCTCCCCAGAGTTCCACTCCTCTGATGAGGCTGCGTCTTGAGTTCAGTACATGGGACAGGGCGACATGGCTGTGCATGTGCCGCCGACAAGTGAGCCGGGGCCCTCTGACGCCTGTCAGGGGCATCGAATGCCACGGGACGAGGTAAGCAACTGGCGATCTCCACCTCAGATGTGCATCCTGGGGAAACACCAAGATGTAGTGGAAGAGCTAGGAGGGCAAAACGCGTTGAAGATCTCTGAGGGGGGGGTTTGTACAGCACATTAAAAACCTTTTTGCACAACCACTGTGATGCCTGTCACTTCCTTCCTCAATGTGCTGACATCCCGACCCTTTTCCCATTTCTCCAGGCATCCCCCCCTCCCCTCCCCGTGATGCTCACCCACCCTCCAGCTGAGGACATGATACCAGAACTGTGTCCCATCCCCGAAGTGTCCAGCCATCTGGGTGTGATTGGGGTGATCGGCAATGACTCCCACATGCTATATAAAAGCAAATTACTGCGGATGCTGAAATCTGCAGTGTGGAGGTATGACTATTTAGGGAGGTCATAAAAATTCTCTTGAAGAGCAGATAGCATTGGGGCAGCACGGTAGCATTGTGGCTAGCGCTAGGACAGCACTTATTAATACTTGCACCAAAGCCCACCCGGTGGAGTTCCTGCATTACGGGGGCGGGGGGAGGCGGGGGGGGGGGGGGGGGGCGCGGGGGAGGTGAGGTTCAGGCTTCCAGCCTGTTATTGTAAACAAATCCATGCAAATCAGCTGTTTGCATGTTCGCTCTGGCGTGGGGCAGGAAGCCCGTTATGGTCGGCAGGGCAGGAGTGGAGAATGGGGATGGATCTGACACATCCCGTTTTTGCCCTGACATGGAATTCTCTTCTCAATCGGGATTCCTGGTCTTATTGGTGGGGGAACAGAGAGCCACGAGCCTATATGCCCTAGTCCCATTTACAAATGCTGAAATCATGGGACTGACAAGTTGGGTGCATGGAAAATGTATATTTATGAGGAAAAGTTCAAATCTCCAACACTGCAGTTCATCTTTAAACAGTTATTCTATAAATCACTGTCAGTACCTCGTTGAAATATGATGTCCCACTTTTGTCTTGGCATTTGTGACAACGTACCACAAAATACTGGCAATCTGGCCTTTCATCCAGTCAATATCTTCTGGGAGATCAGGTAACCATTCCAACATTCTGTCAGGTACAAGTATAAAAAGAGACACGATTAATTAAATTCCTGTGCGCACATCGGCAGATTGGACAATAAGGGCAGAGTAGGTCATAGATATAAACTTGTAACACGTATAAAGCACTTTCCTTTCTCAAGCAGTGTGCTATCTCCTTAGCCAATGTACTCCTTTGTACAGAGCACATTCTCAAAGTGCCATTCCAATTGTGGCCTAACTCTTTTGAATCTAAATATCACGACAATGTAGTTACCTTTGGAACAGATACAGCATACTGGAGCACAAAAGAGTGAGTTTGTGATCTATATCAACATAGTTTGGACATGCAAAAGGAGAAAGCAACCTGTAAATTATAAATGTTTCCAGGACAATTCTAAACCCCTCTCTGCGAAGCTCTTGGTTGTTGATAATGCTCCTGTGAAGAGCCTCAGGCATTTTACTACATTAAAGATGTTCTATAAATACATGTTGTGGTTGTATATGAAAACTCTGTCAAGTAATGAGTTGAAGGCAAAGGAGCTTCAGGTAGGCAAATGTAATTCATTAATTTATTCGTGAATGTGTGCTCTGCTCCAAGGCAGGTTCTATGCTCATTGTCTGCTAATGCATCATTCTGAGCAGTTTCCATGGCTGTTGTTTGCCCCCACTAGTGTTTTTTTATTGCCTCCCACTCTCAGGGGTAGGGCGAGGAGGTAGGTCACAAGTCAACCATAGCCAGAGTAGGAATCCAATCCACGCTGTTGGCTTATTTCTGAACCACAGCCTTGCCATCTCGCCAACTGACCAACCCAGCTCCATCAAATGCAATTAAAAGCATTCTGGTTATCCATTCCTCCCTTTTCAAGCGAAAGAAACCACAAATCCGGCTTATCTCTTGGACTGTTAGCAACGCCACGGAATTCCAGGCTCCCTGAGCCAACTATTTTTTATTTTAATTATCAACTGATGCACTGCAACACTGAAAAAATAGTCTAATCATACAGCACTGAAGCTAATTGAAAAACATGATTAATTCCAATCAGTGGCGGACCTACATTTTTGGGGCCCTGAAGCTGGAACTGTTATGGGGGCCCCTTCGCAACCAGCAACGATGTCTGGGTAACCACTGTTATCTTCTTCAATGGGGTTGTTCCACGACAGATCACCACAAATATTTTAAAAATGTAACCACTACATCTCAGATTTTGATTAAAATTGCTGTACTGGATTATCTCACATGTCAAAGTCACTGGTGTGAATAGAAATTTCCTATGCCTTATAGTTTTCGAGTTATGGGGGGATGAAAATTAGGGAAACATTATATACATGCAGGGTGCATCATGGAATGATGAAATAAAACATAGAAAAGACCACAGTCAATATAATCTTTTATTTTAAACACCTATGAGAAGACATACTACATGAAGCATATTTTACAAAATACTCTTTTTTCAGTTTTTTCTAGCAATATATTCACGTACAGTTTTGTCATATGAGAGCTTCCTTGCAATGTCATTTTCTAGAGACAATATGCATAAAGAATTTAAGCGTTCTTCAGTCATGGTGGACCAAAATTTGTTCTTTAGAAAGGATAGCTTTGAAAAATTCCTTTCTGCTTCACAACTCGTGATAGGCATTGTCAAGTACAGCTTAAGCGCAGTAGTAATATTGGGGAACACTTCAATTAGGTGTTGCTCACAAATAAGCAGAAGAACTTTTGCGCATTGCATTTTAGATGGCGTGTTTTCTTCTGTCTTCTGGGATTTCCTAAGGTGCAAATATTCTTTGAACTGATAACACTCATTTACTAATTTGTGGTCAATATCATCTTTGTAATACGATATTATAACCCATACGATATTATAACCTAGTCCTCATCAATTTCAGAATTGTTCACCAATTCGGAGAGGAACTTGAACCTTTTCGCAATCTGCTCATATGGGTCAATCCTCTTGCATAACTGGATTATCAAGCAGTCATAGAGTTGATATAGAACTTCTATCCTAAATTTGTCAGCTCCTCTCAAAGAAGCAATACCACTTGTTCATCTGAAAATGTCCTTGTAACAATGCGTTTGGAAGCATCAGAATAACTTGCGGTGATATCTTCACACAAACCTTTTGCTTCTGATTCATAGTGTGCAAATCCTATCGGCTGAATTTTCTCTGAGTTCTTTAACAAACGAAAGTATAGATGATAGCAGAAGATAATCTTCAAATACATCAAAACCAGGGGTTTGGAGTTTCTTACTTGTTTTGTTGAAATGCTCCAGCACTTCTTCCCAAACGACTGTAAAATAGCATATTCCAGCTTTACCAACTTGTGGTATAAATTCTTTGCATCTCGTTTACATTCAGTCTTCTCTTCTGAGTCTTCAAAAATATGTTTGAGAGTTTGTAAATACCCATATATCCATTTTTAATTGCCCGGACTGCTTCATAGTGTGCAGACCATCTAGTTGCACTTAAGCTCTTGAGAGAAAAATGTAGATTGCCCTGTGTGTTTAAAATCCCCCATCTTCATGGAGATCCAGAAAAGAAAACATACAGCTCCTGCAAAATGCTAAAATAGTCAACAACTTCAGGTACAGTAGACACTGCCTTTTCTCCAACAAGATTAAGTGAATCGGCTGCATGTAGTCTGTGTACCTGTTAATGTTTTTAAAGAGTGCTTGCAGCCCTTTCTCCGAGCCCTTCATGTTAGATGCATTATCGTAGGACTGACCACGGATATTTTCAAGTGAAAACTTATGTTCTCCCAGGACTTGTTGTATTTTGTTGAACAAGGTCGTGGATGAATGGTTTTCTAGCAGTAAAAATGTTTAAAAATCTCTCACAGGGTTTTCCATTACAGCAGTATCGAACCACAATTACCAGCTGGTCAACATGTGCCAGGTCAGGCGTAAAGTCAACAATAATAGAGTAGTATTTGGTGTCTAGGTTGTTGATTTGATTCACAATTTCATCTTGCACATGTTTTCCCATGATTTCTATCAATTCTTCATACACGGGTTTGGATAGGTAAGTAGCATTTACTTTTTCATTTTTACATTTCTCGAGATTTTCATGTAAAAATGGGTCGAACTCTGCAATAAGTTCAATGGCCCCCATGAAGTTTCCATTATTTGGTGAGCCCCACTTCTCCTCATGACCTCTAAATGCCAAATTCTCTTTCACTTAAAAACTTTATAAGAGCTACAACTCTTTTCAGTCCTTCAAAATAGTACTGTATGGTTTTTCTCATAGGGGTAATTCATCCTTATGAACACTTTATTGAAAAAAATTCTTGTCTAGATCGCTATCACGAGTGCTATCACGTTGAAAATTCATGTTAGCATTGTGATTGCCTTGTCAACGGCTCCCCTTTTTTGTTACGACACATCACCTACTGTTTGTATTTCTGTCATAAATGTTAAGTGTTTTAAATTATTTATAATTATTTTATATTAAATATATTTAGAATGAAACATCCTTAATTTGAACATTTTTTTGTTTACGGCTAGCCTACATGATACTTTAATAACCGTTTAATTTTTATTTTAACTATTATTTTGTATTGAATTACACTATATTATGAATATTAATTTTTTTTTAAAACCCCTTCTCATACAGTAGACACAAAATCTTTAAGCAATGTGGACTAAAGTCGCTTCTGGGGCACCTCCGGGATTAGGGGCCCTGAAGCTTAAGCTTCATTAGTTTCATAGTAGATCCGTCCCTGGTTCCAATATTGAAAGATGAATTCTAAACCCCAAAGTAAACATTAGAAGCAAATGTCTACTTGTCTCCATTTCTCCCCCTGGACAGGTAGCCCCATGCCTTGAATTGTTCTGATAGCTTTTGGCAGCTACAGTGGCAGGCAGCACTGTGCAAGCTTAGATTTGCTAGCTCTAATTCTACAATCTCATACTCCACTGGAGAAGTCAGTGTTGAAAGAAGCAGGGGCCAGAGGTGTGGCTATGAGATTACACTCTATTTGTCTCAGCCTTGCTCCCTGTGAATGGGGTTCTCGACTGGGAGCACAGGATTAGGGAAATAGCTCTTTGACTTTCTCCTTTCCCGTGAGCTAAACCTCAAAGTTATCCTGAGGTTGCTCCACCTAGAGGCTGCGTTGATAATAGCCGAGACAGGCAGTCAAACTCAGGCATCAACTGATTAGCTACTGTTGGCCCAAAACGAAGGAAAATATTCCCAAAATGGAACAACAGAAAGTGCAAACTTACTTAATGGTGAATGAGACTGCGGATTCCAGGGGCAAGGTGTACGGAAGCATCATGGCGGAAGCTAGGCGGACTGGAAGTGTGTTTGAAAAGACTGCATGGAAACCTCTTTTTTCAGCACAGGCTTCAATCAGTGCTGAATAAAAAAACACAATTACAGAAAATCAAATCAACTGCCAATGAAAACATGTTAACACAAACAAGTGCATAGATTGTTTTTGTGGGGGAGGGAATGTGGTGTCAGAAGAAAGGCCCAGGATGTTGAAGATACTGCTTACCACAGAAGGCTAGGGCAACTTCAGGGAACCTATGTCAGAACAGAAGGATGGTTCCAGGATTCTGGATCGAATGGAATCTGACCGTTTTCCATCCGGTTGATGGTGAACAGAAAATACAATTCTGTTCGCATTTTGGAGGAAATTCACAATCAAAGAGTCGCAGGTTGACTGGTGTAAGAAACTGAAAATAATAATTCTTCTGAAGCTGGAAATTAAAGCTTCTGAAGCTGCGCTTATTTTTGAGTAACAACAGAAGGATTTGTAATGCCATCAGTGTTATTCCAGATGCCAACACGGAGGTAAAAGAAAATGGGAAAGTACTCCATTATCCAGAACTAACATAATGCCGTCAATAATTTCAGACATTTACATTGTGGGAGGAAGCTCAGTAGCATAACTCACAGTTCCATCAGAGAGTGAGAGAAAGCTGGTTAGCATAGAGCCATAGTGGGCAGCAGTTAGCACTGCTGCCTCATGGCGCTGAGGACCCGGGTTCAATCCCGGCCTTGGGTCACTGTCCGTGTGGAGTTTGCACATTCTCCCCGTGTCTGCGTGGGTCTCACCCCCACAACCCAAAAAGATGTGCAGGGTAGGTGGATTGGCCAAGCTAAATTGCCCCTTAATTGGTAAAAAAAGAACTGCGTACTCTAAATTTATTTTTTTTAAATACATAGAACCATAGAATTCCTACTGTGCAGAAGATGGTCATTTGGCCTATTGACTATTCATGGATAGAAAATCATCATTGGATGGGTGCATTTTCTTTAATGGGTGGGTGATCGGCTCGCGAGTGCAGCTCCCAATTCTCGATAAATAACCACAACCTGACCAAAGCTGGTCCAATAGGGTCATCAAAATTGGGAAAATAAAATAAACTGGGCTGCCTGGACGATTGCATTTCTACCATCCTAACAAGAGAACACAGAAATTCACATCTGAGCCAATGAAAGGGAGTTTAAAAAAATGTGGCAAGTTCACAAAATTAGATTTATTTTTATACAGTTCATCAGCATCGGCAAATATTAGGAGAGAGATTTTTCTTAAATTCAAACTTGAATCATGATCGCTTTATAATATATGGACCTTCCTGAAAGCCCACTGAGCAAAAACTGCTTAGCAGAGTATTAAACCGCATTAGAACAGGAACCTCATTTAATTATCCTCGAGTGGCTAGAGGTTATAATATTTTAGACTCATTATTTTAGTAGAACAAAAAGAAAATCAATAAATTAAACAAAAGTCAGTAAATGAAACCATTGTCGATTATCGTAAAAACTCATCTGGTTCACTGAAGTCCTTTAGGGAAGGAAATCTGTTGGTCTTTCCTGGTCTGGCCTACATGTGACTCCAGATCGACAGCAATGTGGTTGACTCTTAATTACCCTCAGGGATGGGCAAATGTCCACCCAGCAACGCCCACATCCTATGGACAATTTTTTTAAAAATTGAGTGGGTGACAGCACCTGGTGAGGTACTGCAACTAAAACAAAAACATGAAAGGAAACTTAATCAATTAAACCAAAATGTGACTTACAAGGGTGATGATACACCTTGACCCCCGCAAAGCCTACAGGTCTCAAAAGCCTCAAGCGTACAAGCAGACACTATGTGCCACCCGGACCTGAACATAGCCATTGCAGAGGGGCAGACAGTCGGGTCAGCTGACCCCCTCAACTACACATTGCCTGGACCTGTTGATAGGAACAGGAGTAGGCCATTCAGCCCATCAAACCTGCTCCGCCATTTAATATTATCATGGCTGATCAGCCACTTCAATGCCTTTTACATCCACTATTCCCATAACCCTTTACATTATTGTTAATCAGAAATCCATCAATTTCTACCTTAAACATGCACAATGACTGAGCTTCCATAGCCTTCTGGGGTAGAGAATTCCAAAGATTCACACCCTTTGGCGGAAAGAAATTTCTCCTCATCTCGGTCCTAAGTGGCACGTCACTTATTTTGAAATTGTGCCCCTGGTTCTCGACTCCCCAGCCAAGGGAAACATTTTACCTCTATCTACCCGGTCTATTCCTTTAAGCATTTGGTACCTTTTAATGAGATCACCTCTCATTCTTCAAAACTCTAGAGATACAGGCCCAGTTTGCCCAATCTCTCTTCATAAGACAGTTCCGCCATCCCTGGAACAAGTCTGTTGAATCTTTATTGCACCCCCTCTATAGCAATCATATCCTTTCTGGGGTAAGGGGACCAAATTGCACACAGTGCTCCAGGTGCATCGAACCAAGCTTTTATACAATTGAAGCAAGACTTCACTACTGTCATACTCAAATCCTCTTGAGATAAATGCTAACATTCCATTAGCCTTCTTATAGCTTGTTGTACCTGTTTAGAACAAAGAACAAAGAACAAGGAAAATGACAACACAGGAACAGGTCCTTTGACCTTCCAAACCTGCACCGACCATGCTGCCAGCTGAACTAAAACCCGCTACCCTTCCGGGAACCAAATCCCTCTATTCCCATCCTATTCCTGTATTTGTCAAGACGCCCCTTAAAAGTTACTATCGTATCTTCCACGACCTCTCCCGGCATCGAGTTCCAGGCTCCCACCACCGTCTGTGTAAAAAAACTTGCCTCGTACATCTCCTTTAAACCTTGCCGCTCGCACCTTAAACCTATGCTCCCTGGTAATTGACTCTTCCACCCTGGGAAAAAGCTTCCGACTATCCACTCGGTACATGCCCCCCATAATCTTGTAGACTTCTATCAGGTCGCCCCTCAACCTCTCTCATTTCAGTGAGAACAAACCAAGTTTCTCCCACCTTTCCTCGTTGCTAATGCCCTCCATACCAGGCACCATCCTGGTAATTTTTTTCTGTACCCTCTCCAAAGCCTCCACATCCTTTTGGGAGTGTGGCGACCAGGGATGAACACGATATTCCAAGTGCAGCCTAACTAAGTTTCTATAAAGCAGCAACATGACTTGCCAATTTTTAAACTCAATGCCCCGGCTGATGAAGGCAAGCATGCTGTGTGCCTTCTTTTTTTAAAATAAATTTAGAGTACCCAATTAATTTTTTCCGATTAAGGGGCAATTTAGCATGGCCAATTCACCTACCCTGCACATCTTTTGGGTTGTGGGGGCGAAACCCACGCAAACACGGGGAGTATGTGCAAACTCCACACAGGCAGTGACCCAGAGCGAGGATGGAACCTAGGTCCTCGGTGCCGTGCGGCAGCAGCACTAACCACTGATCCACCGTGCTGCCCGCTGTATGCCTTCTTGACTACCTTCTCCACCTGCATTGCCACTTGCAGTGACCTGTGTACCTGTACATCCAGGTCCCTCTATCTATCAATATTCTTAAGGGTTCTGCCTTTACTGTCTATTTCCCATCTGTATTAGACCTTCCAAAATGCATTACCTCACATTGAAATGAATTGGGTACTCTAAATTTTTTAAAAAGGTTTCTTTCTACTTTCCTTGTATTCCACACTTGCTTCGTGTGTAGCCAGCCTCCTAGCCTTGACAAATGCTTCCTTTTTCTTTTTGAATTGGCTCACAATATCTCTCATTATCCAAGGTTCCCGAAACTTGCCATATTTATCCTTCATCCTTACAGGAACATGCCGGTCCTGAATTCCTTGAAAATACACTTGAAAGCCTCCCACATGCTAGATGTTGATTTACCCTCAAACATCTGCCTCCAATCTACATTCTTCAGTTCCTGCTTAATATTGTTGTAGTTAGCCTTCCCCCAATTTAGCACCTTCACTTGAGGACTACACTTATCTTTATCCATCAGTACCTTAAAGCTTACTAAAGTGTGTTCACTATTCCCGAAATACTCCCCTACTGAAACGTTGATCACCTGGCTGGGCTCATTCTCCAATACCAGGTCTAGTTCGACACCTTCTCTAGTTGGACTATCTACATACTGTTTTAAGAAACCCTCCTGGACTCTCCTTACAAACTCTGCCCCATCCAGACCTCTAGCACTAAGTGAATCCCAGACAATATAGGAGAAGTTAAAATCACCTCCCACAAAAACCCTGTTACTTTTACACCTTGCCAAAATCTGCCTACATATCTGTTCCTCTATCTCCCGCTGGCTGTTGGGAGGCTTATAGTAAACTCCCAATATTGTGATTACACCCTTCCTATTCCTGAGCTTTACCCATATCCCCTCGGAGTGTTCCCCTGCAGTACAGCTGTGATATTCTCCTTAACCAGTAGTGCAACTCCCCCACCCCTTTTACATCCCCCTCTATCCTATCTGAAATATCTATATCCTGAAAAGTTTAGCTGCCAATCCTGTCCTTCCCTTAACCAAGTCTCTGTAATGGCAACAACATCATGGTTCCAAGCTCTAGGTTCATCTGCCTTACCTGTTACACTTCACACATTGAAAAAAATGCAGTCTACCAGACTCTCTTTGATCAGTAACCACACCCTGCCTGCTCTTCCTCTGAGTCTTACTGGCCTTACTCTCTAATTCCCCTTCAGTTAATTCACCTTTGCTTTGGTTCCCAACCCCCTGCCAAACTAATTTAAATCCTCCCGAGTGACACTAGCAAACCTCCCGGGTAGAATATTTATGTAACTCCAGTTTAGATGCAACCAGTCCTTCTTGTACAGGTCCCACTTGACCCTGAAGAGATCCCAATGGTCCAGATATCTGAAACCCTCCCTCATACACCAGCTGTTTAGCCACATGTTGAGCTGTACTATCTTCCTATTTCTCACCTCACTGGCACGTGGCACAGGGAGTAATCTTGAGATTACAACCCTAGAGGACATGATTTTTAAACTTTCTACCTAACTCCTTAAACTGCTGCTGCAAGACCTCATCACTCTTCCTACCTATGTCGTTAGCACCAATGTGTACCATGACATCTGGCTGTTCACCCTCTCCCTTCAGAGTGCTTTCTGCCCATTCAGAGACGTCCTGGATGCTGGCGCCAGGGAAGCAACATACCATCCTGGAGTCTCTTTCACGTCCACAGAAGTGCCTATCCATACCCCAAACTTTCGAGTCCCCTATAACTATTGCTCTTTGTCCCTCCCTGCTTAACAACAGAGCCAGCCGTGGTGCCACTGCTCTGCCTGCTGCTGTTATCCTCTGATAGGCCATCTCCCCCAACAGTATCCAAAACGGTATACTTGTTACAGAGGGGGACGATGGGTTTAAGTGACTTATTGACAAGGAAAAGGACAAGGACATATACATTTTCTAATTTCTTATCAATTAGGAAATACTCTGCATATCTGTTCCTTCTACCAAAGTGGATTATCTCAAATTTTTCTGAATAATATTCCAACTGCCATGTTCATACCCACTCACGAAGTCTGTCCAAATCCTCCTGTAGCTGCTTTACTCTTCCTCACAGCACACATTCCCACCTAGCTTTGTATCACCTGCAAATTTGGAAATATTACATTTGGTTCCAATAACCAAATCATTGGGCACGATTCACCAGAAATTTTTCAAAGTGTGATTCTGTATATATTTGGCAGTATGTTTCACGGTACCTACCATGTCAAGATAGAGACCGTTATTCAATGGCACTTAGCCGTTCTTTTGGGCTCTGGAGAGTTTCTCCCCGCTGAAGCCACACCTTGAAATTTTCCGGCATTGGTGAGCTGAACATGCCGGCGAGATCGGCTCCTCAGAGATCAGGGCAGCATTTTGAAAGGCTGCAAGAATCTCCACCCCCTTTCAGGAATCACTCCTCTACCCGTCCCTCAACCTTTATGCAGCCAGGTTGGCACTGCCTGGGTGGCATGCCCTGTCCTCGACCACCCGCAGTACTCTAATGGTCTCCGAGTCCCCCCCCTCGCATCCCGATCACATTTGGTCTACGCTTGTGCAGACCAGTACTAATTGGCGCCTGGTTGAGGCTTTGCAGTCATTGCCATTCCAGGCGGCGGGTGAACGCAGCATCGGGATATTTAAATAGGCCCAATGGCTCATTTAAATATAATTAGTCGGTGCACGCCCCCCTCAGAGGAGTGATCGGATGACTCGCAATCGACTCGACGCGAAGACCAATTTGGGGCTCTCCCAGGGTTCATCCTTTGCACCTGGCTCCACAGGGGCGCAATGCGGTGGCTGAATCCCTCCCATTGATATATATTGTGAACAGCTGGGGCCCAAGTACTGATCCTTGTGGTACCCCACTAGCCACAGCCTACCAATGTGAGAATGACCTGTTTATTCCGACTCTCTGTTTTCTGCCTGTTAGCCAATCCTTAATTCGTGCCAGTATATTCTCACCTATCGCTTGTGTTTTTATTTTGCTTTTCAACCTGCTGTGGGGGACGTTATCCGGAGTCTTCTGATAATCAAAATATACCTCGTTCATTGACTCTCTTTTATCAATTTTATTAGTAACATCCTCAAAAATAGTCCCAAGTTTGTCAAATATGACAAATATATAACTTAGAAGCAAGAGTAGGCCATTCGGCCCTTCAAGCCTGCTCCACCATTCAATAACATCAGATTGTGGTCTCAGCTCCACATTCACCCCTATCTTCGATAATCTTTCACTTTCTTGCTTCTCAAGAATCTATTTACCTTAAAAATATTCAAAGACTCTGCTTCCACTGTCTTTTGAGGAAGAGAATTCCAAAAATTCACGACCCTGAAAGAAAAAATCTGTCCTGGTCCACCCATGTCGATGCTACTACCAAGAAAGCACAACAGCACCTATACTTCCTCACGAAACTAAGAACATTTGGCATGTCCACATTAACCCTTACCAACTTTTACAGATGCACCATAGAAAGCATCCTATCGGGCTGCATCACAGCCTGGTATGGCAACTGCTCAGCCCAGGACCGCAAGAAACTTCAGAGAGTCGTGAACACCGCCCAGTCCATCACACAAACCTGCCTCCCATCCACTGACTCCATCTACACCTCCCGCTGCCTGGGAAAGCGGGCAGTATAATCAAAGATCCCTCCAACCTGGCTTACTCACTCTTCCAACTTCTTCCATCGGGCAGGGGATACAGAAGTCTGAGAACACGCACGTACAGACTCAAAAACAGCTTCTTCTTCATTGTTACCAGACTCCTAAATGACCTTCTTATGGACTGACCTCATTCACACTACACCCTGTATGCTTCATCCGATGCCAATGCTTATGTAGTTATATTGTATACCTTGTGTTGCCCTATTATGTATTTTCTTTTCTTCCCTTTTCTTCCCATGTACTTAATGATTTGTTGAGCTGCTCACAGAAAAATACTTTCACTGTACCTCGGTACACATGACAATAAACAAACCCAATTCAAAAATGCCTCCTCATCTCTGTCTTAATTGGACGCCCCCTTATTTTCTAGAACGAATAGTGGAGTCATAGTGAGCTGCTTTTGCATGGCTATTATAGTACAATTATATCAGCAAGTAGTCCTCTTCCTCTCTCCACCAAATATCTAACATTGACCACATTGTCCTTGCCCCATCACCAACTTGCCTTTTCTCACCTCAATACTTGAACGTGATGCTGGCTCCCAAATCCAATCTTATCTGTAACTCCAAGTTTGAATCGCTTCAATCAGGTTTCACTCACTGCCGCAACACTGACATGGCTCTAACCATCATCAGAAATTACATCTTGTGTGACTGTGGTGCACTATTCCTCCTTAGCCTTTATCGCAATTGCGCACTCCAACAAATTACTTCTGTTGTCCAGCTCAATTAGACTACCTGTACTTGGTCCCAACAGTTACGTATCAAATTGTAACTGGTGCATCTCTTCACATTCTTGCACTCTAAGTTCACCATTATCCTTGCCCATCACACCCCCTTCCTCATCTACCTACCATACCTTAGAAACATCACACACAGACATGGGATCAGGTTCCACACACATTGACAATACCCAGTTTTGCCCATCAGTGAATTTAACCAAAGTAGCTGAATCATACAGAACAGAAAAGTTCCAGATATTTACCCCTTTGAGCTATCAGGCTGTAAGTGACCTTAACATGGAGCGATGACTAATCTTTAGGAACAGAAGTAGGCCTTTGAACTCAAGCCTATTTCAATTGTATCATTGGTGAACTTTGCTCACCTTGGTGAAGTCGTGGTGACAGATGTGCCAGGATCTGGTCATCATTCTTATTGACCCTGTCTAACACTTCCATTTGATCGCCTTCGACCACTTCCTCATCACATTGGTTTGAAGCTGGCTGGGAAGGGTTGGGCAAAGGTCGTGATTGATTTAACAGAGCTGCATTGTTGGGAAAAGAAGAAAAAATATTGTTAGTTATTATTATTCTCGTGTGGAAAAATATGTTCTTTGGGTTGAAAGAAACAAATCCTAATTACTGTTTTATCAAACTGCTTATATAAATGTAGGTAAACCCAGTGTGGAAGAATTACAGGAAAGCAGCATGGCAATTTGGGATCACACCAGAAACCATTTCTGAAACTCAGCTCGGAAAGCTGCTCCCATAAGCAAATTCCAACTTTCAAATGAATCCTGTGCGGAAATATCTGGGGTGTAGTTTGTGTCTAATACTCAGTGAGCACACACCTTGATTGAGATGACTCATCTACCCTCTATGTGGCTTTTGCATTTATACAGTGCCTTTGACATCTATTGTGACCCTGGACTAGACCCCAACAGTGACTAGGATACTGGCCAGAAGCCCCAATATTTTAATTAATTTTGTAAGACTATGAGGAAAGGATACTTTGCTCCAGGAATGACTCCACGCACAAATACTAACACAGTACTTCATTTAAATAAATGTAAAGTCCCCAATTGTTTTTTTCCAATTAAGGGGCAATTTAGCACGGCCAAGTCACCTACCCTGTACATCTTTGGGTTGTGGGGGCGAGATCCACGCAGACAGAGAGAGAATGTGCAAACTCTACATGGACACTACTAACACATTATTACAATATCTTTAACTTCACACAAGAAAATAGCGTACAATTACCCCCAAAATAATGCTAATCAATACAGTGATGCATAACCCATTAATTGCTATTGTTACTTTCACTCAAACAACAAAACCATCTCAGATTCCATTCCACTTTTAAATACAGTCAGCACTCCGGAATCTTTGCAGTACACATTGTCTTGATAGTCCACTTTGGAAAAGAGAAAACTCATGAGACTGTTTTAAAGAAAAGGACTTGACCCTGTCAGTACAATGCAGGATCGTTAACTGAATCTTCAGAAACTGCTTTCATACTTGACTTACAGCTCCAAACTAAAACTAAACCCTTAACACCTGACTGCTTCCGTTATCTACATCATCTTACTAACTGAACACAATGGGCTGGATTCTCCAGTCCCCCAGCTGAGTGTTTCTTGGTGGTGTGATTCTCTCTTCCCGCTGCTTGTCAATGAACTCTCCATTGATGCCACCTCACACCGCCTAGAAACCCGTGGGCGGGGGTGCGCTGCCGGCGGGAAAAGAGAATCTCAAACGCCAGAGAATTCTGTCCAATGTCTCTAACGAACGACTCCATAGGAACCCGCGTACCATCAATAAAAATACATTCGCCCAAACTTTTACGATGCTTTAATTGCATCTCTGGTTCCCAAAAAGCCCAGCTGTCTTGCAAAACAGGATTCTTTAAAAACAGTACTGCAGCTGTCATACACACACTAACGCAGGCTTTTAACCCTTACTGCACCAAATACATATAATAGAATATATCTGAAATTCCTACATTCATCACACGTAGAAGGACATCTGAAGGGAATTTAAGGAGGTAAAAGGAAAAATAGGCACTGACACAAAGTATTAGGAGGGGTGTCCAAAATCATAGTCAGTGGTGAAGTTTTTAAAAAGTGAATTTTAAAGAGAAGCTTAGTGAAGTCGAGTATAGGAATGACCTTACAGAAGCATGGGGCCCCAGAGAGATGAAAGTGCAGCCACCGATGGAGAGGTGAAAATAGGGGAAATTCACACAAGAAGCCAAAGTCAGGGAAAAAGAGTGTAATGGGAATGATTCGTAGGGCTGGAGGAGACCATGTGAATAGTAATGAATCTAAACATGGAATGGGAATTTTATATTAGAGGCATAGTGAACCACTGAGAGAATAGAAATGATTGGTGAAGAGAATTTGGTGCCAGACATGATACAGGCAGCAGCGTTATGGACATACTGAAATTTACAAAGAGTAGAGAAAGGAAGCTGGGTTTGGACAGACAGTCTTAGTACAAATTGGATCTCGCGGCACCAAAAGGCAGAAATATGAGCTTCAACATCAGATTGGCTAAAGTAGGTGTGGAAGAGGAGGTAGGGGACCTTGGTTTAAAGTTAAAATTTAAAACATTACACTCAAATTAGTCTCTTATATCTAATGCACAGGATAAACTCATCTGCTATACCCCTTTAAAAAGGTGAAGTATTCTCAAAATAAAAGCATTTTCATTGCAAAACCTGCAAAGAATGAAAATACAAATAGAAATTTATTAAGGGAAGGTACTTTAGTGTGGTCCAGAATGCTTCAATTGGTGATAATAAAGCAAATTTGGAAGACTCTAAGCACTTACATTTCTCTTTTCATCATCTCTATATGTATATAGGTCGTGGTCGGCCTGTGAAATTCGCTACCACAGAAAGTAGTTGAGGCCAAAACATTGTATGTTTTCAAGAAGCAGTTAGGTATAGCACGTGGGGCAAAGGGATCAGAGGATATGGGGGGGGGGGGGATCAGGCTATTGAGTTGGATGATCAGCCATGATCATAATGAATAGCAGAGCAGACGCGAAGGCCCGAACGGCCTCCTACTGAACCTATTTTCAATGTGAAGATTATTGTCAATGTAGGGGAAATGGTGGTGCAGTGGCAATGTCACTGGATTAGTAATCCAGAGGTCCAAACTAGCGCTCTGCGAACACCGGTTTAAATCTCTCCACGGCAGCTTGTGAAATAAAATTCAAGTAATAAATCTGGAAAATAAAGCTATTTTCGGTAATTAATTGTTGATTAAAAACCCATCTGGCTCACTAATCCCCTTTTGGGGAGGAAATCTGTCAGCCTTTTTTCCCACCTTTAAAAAAAATAAATTTAGAGTATACATTTCATCTTTTCAATTAAGGAGCAATTTAGCGTGACCAGTCCACCTAGCCTGCACATCTTTGGGTTGTGGGGGCGAGACTCACGCAAACACGGGGAGAATGTGCAAACTCCACACGGACAATGATCCAGAGCCGGGATCGAACCTGGGACCTCGGCGCCGTGAGGCAACAGGGCTAACCCACTGCGCCACCGTGCTGCCCTGAAATCTGTCAGCCTTACCCTGCAGTTATCTCAGCCCTCTGAAATAGCCCAGCAAGCCAGTCAGTTCAAAGCAATTAGGGATGCGCATCAAATGCTGGCCTTGCCGGTGACACCCACATCCCATGAGAGAATAAAGAAACAGTTATCTCTATATCAGGTTGACCTTCAACGTATCTTGTGACTATAAGAAAATAAATGCATACAGTGTGCGCATCAGCAGTTTCAGCTAGCCCTGAAAATGCAGGACCACAGTGTGTGTTCTTTTGGTTATGTCTATGGAAGACCTGCAAAGATTAAAAGGAGACTATTATCTGTCTCAAAAGTGTTCATCCCAAGCTCCGCAAGAATAGGTTTCTACTGACTAGTTTGCGGTTAACCATGAACTGTTTTCAAGGTCTTGTATTTGTATTCATTTAACACCTTGTGCTTCCAGGAATAACTTGTTTGGGAGACTTGTCCAATATAAAATGTGAATGGTGTGGCCAAAAGAGAAATGATATAGAGATTTGGTAACTACAAAAGCATTTATTGCTTGCAGGGGCAGACCACCGCGCATTATTTTATGCTTAAAAGCCACAAAGTGGGTGAGTGAGGGCTTTCATTTGGAAGTGCTGGACAGTTCTTATTGGAAATAAAGAAAAGGCTTATGGAGTGAGCTCAAACTGGAACCAACTGGGAAACATAATAAACACAAGTTGAGCAAAGGCATACGGTCAAGTCGGCATATAGGTGGAATGGGATTGATTAGAAGTTGTCCTGCTGCAGCATCTGGGGTCCGAGGACCAGAAATCCTGATGGATCTACAAGTAGATTCAGATGATGCCACAAACTACAAGAACACAGTGCTATGAGCTATTTAATTTTGTCCAAAACAATGGAACCGGAGGACACGGCCTAATCTGGTTTAGCACAGTGGGCTAAATAGCTGGCTTGCAATGCAGGACAATGCCAGCAGTGCGGGTTCAATTCCCATACTGGCCTCCCCGAACAGACGCCGGAATGCGGCGACTCGGGGCTTTTCACAGTAACTTCATTGAAGCCTACTTGTGACAATAAGCGATTATTGTTATTATTATATCTTGAAAGGAAGTGATCTCAAAATGAATCTGTGGAAATGTATTTTGAGTGCGAGTGGTTAGTCTATGGAGCAGATTCCCCGTGGGAGCTCATAGAAGCAGGGAGTATTGATTTATTCAAATGTAAATTTCAGGATACAGTATATGAGTAATTTAAGCCATGGCATTTGGTCAGTGGATCTTGCTTGGGAGGGAAAAGATTGGCAGATATTTTCTCACATGGAAAATAGTATTTTACTATAGTATAGGCAGCACGGTAGCATAGTGGTTAGCACAATGGCTTCACAGCTCCAGGGTCCCAGGTTTGATTCCCGGCTTGGGTCACTGTCTGTGGAGCCTGCACGTTCTCCCCTGTCTGCGTGGGTTTCCTCCGGGTGCTCCAGTTTCCTCCCACAAGTCCAAAGATGTGCAGGTTAGGTGGATTGGCTGTGCTCAATTGCCCTTAGTGTCCAAAAATAAAAGGTAAAGTGGGGTTACGGGGATAAGGTGGAAGTGTGGGGATAGGGTGGAGGTGTGGGTTTAGGTAGGGTGCTCTTTCCAAGGGCCTGTGCATAATCGATGGGCCGAATGGCCTCCTTCTGCATTGTAAATTCTGTGATGTACAATTCATCAATATCAGATGCCTTTTCAAATTTTAGCAAGGCTGAAGTAACAGCTATTTGTATTTGTTGAGTGTTTATGTGGAAGTCCCTCACCATTGCATCTATATGAATAACTAACCACAACCTGACAAAGGTTGAATAGAAACATCAAGGTTAGGGGTAGGAAAAATAAATGGGCTGTCCTGATATTTCTAATTTCAACCCAACCAGACGGGGCAAAACAAAAACTAGCATGTTTAGAAAGCGAAATCAATTTTGTTAGAATAGGCAGAGACATTGGCGTCAAGAAATATTAGGAGCATTTTTTTTTTTAAACTCAACGTGGATTATAAAAAACTGTAATATATGGAGCCCCATCCACCCCACACACTAATAGCCCAGTGAGTATAGCCACTCCCCAGAAATTTTTTTTTGAAATAATTTATTTAAATTTTCACAAAATATCAACAACAAAATACAGAAAGAACCCCCCCCCCCCCCCATACACATAAATAATAAATTAACAGCCTTCATCAACACAAAGGCAAATATATACGCCTACTCAAGAAAAACAAACCAACCGCTGCTGACCTTCTTCTAACGTTCTGCCAGGAAGTCTAGGAACGGTTGCCACTGCCTGAAGAACCCTTGCACCGATCCCCTTAAGGCAAATTTCACCCTCTCCAATTTAATAAACCCCGCCATATTGCTGATCCAGGTTTCCACGCTTGGGGGCCTCGCATCGTTCCACTGAAGAAGAATCCTTCATCGGGCTACCAGGGACGCAAAGGCCAGAATTCCGGCCTCTTTCGTCTCCTGCACTCCCGGCTCCTCTGCCACCCCAAATATTGCGTGCCCCCAGCCCGGCTTGACCCTGGAACCTACCACCCTCGACACCATCCTCGCTACACCCTTCCAAAAGTCCTCCAGTGCTGGGCAAGCCCAGAACATGTGGGTGTGGTTTGCTGGGCTCCCTGAGCACCTAACACACCTGCCCTCGCCCCCAAAGAACCGACTTATCCTTGCCCCGGTCATGTGAGCCCTATGCAGCACCTTAAACTGTATGAGGCCGAGTCTCGCGCAAGAGGAGGAAGAGTTTTCCCTCCCAGGGCATCCGCCCACATCCCCTCGTCAAATCTCCTCACCCAACTCCTCCTCCCATTTACCCTTTAGCTCCTCCACTGAGGCCTCCTCCTCCTCCTGCATCACCTGATACGTTGCCGAGCTCCTCCCCTTAATACCCACACCCCCGACAGCACCCTGTCCTGGACCCTGCGTGGCGGCAACAGTGGGAACTCCCACCACCTGCCGCCGAACAAACGCCCTTACCTGCATATATCTGAAGGTGTTCCCCGGGGGGGGGGGGGGGGGGGGAGCCCAAACTTCTCCTCCAGCTCACCCAGGCTCGTGAACTTCCCGTCCACAAACAGGTCCCCCATCCTTCTAATACCTACCCTGTGCCAGCTCAGGAACCCTCCATCCATCCTCCCTGGGACAAACCGGTGGTTCCCCCGAATCGGGGACCACACCGAGGCCCCCACCTCCCCCCGTAATGTCTCCATTGCCCCCAAATGTTGACGGTAGCCGCCACCACCGGGCTCGTGGTATACCTCATTGGTGGAAGCGGCAGCGGCGCCGTCACCAGCGCCTCCAGGGTCATGCCCACACAGGACGCTTACTCCAGCCTCTTCCATGTCACCTCATCCCCCTCCATCACCCACTTACGCACCATCGCCACGTTGGCGGCCCAATAATACCCACAGAGGTTAGGCAGGGCCAACCAGCCCCCATCCCTGCACCGCTCCAGGAACACCCTTCTCACCCTTGGGGTCTTCTGCGCCCACACAAACCCTATAACGCTCCTGTTAACCCGCCTGAAGAAGGCCCTAGGGATCAGGATGGGGAGGCATTGGAACAGGAACAAAACCCTCGGGAGCACCGTCATTTTAACTGACTGCACCCTACCCGCCAGGGAGAGTGGTAGCACGTCCCACCTCTTAAACTCCTCCTCCATCTGCTCCACCAGCATCGTGAAGTTAAGCTTATGTAAGGCCCCCCAGCTCCTGGCCACCTGGACCCCCAGGTACCTGAAACTCCTCTCCGCCCTTTTTAGCAGGAGCTCACCAATCCCCCTCTCCTGGTCCCCTGGGTGCACTACGAACAACTCGCTCTTCCCCATATTAAGCTTGTACCTGGAAAAATCTCCAAACTCCCTAAGGATCCTCATCACCTCCGGCATTCCCCCCACCGGATCCGCCACATATAGCAGCAAATCATCCGCATAGAGTGACACCCGATGCTCCTCCCCACCCTGCACCAGCCCCCTCCAGTCCTCGACTCCCTCAACGCCATGGCCAGGGCTTCAATCGCCAGCGCAAAGAGCAGGGGGGACAGGGGACACCCCTGCCTCGTCCCCCGGTGTAGCCGGAAATACTCTGACCTCCTTCTGTTCGTGGCCACACTCGCCACCGGGGCCTCATATAGCAGCCTCACCAACCTGACGAACCCTTCCCCGAACCCGAACCTTTTCAACACCTCCCACAGGTACCCCCACTCCACCCTATCAAAGGCCATCTCCACATCCATCGCCGCCAATACCTCCGCCTCCCCTTCCATTGCCAGCATCATTATAACATTCAAGAGCCTCCGTACATTAGTATTCAACTGCCTCCCTTTCACGAACCCAGTCTGATCCTCGTGTATGACCTGCGGCACACAGTCCTCTAACCTCATGGCCAAAATCTTTGCCAGCAACTTTGCATCTACATTTAAGAGTGAGATCGGCCTATATGAACCACACTGTAGGGGATCCTTGTCCCGCTTCAGGATCAGGGAAATCAGCGCTCTAGACATCGTCGGGGGCAGAGCCCCCCCTTCCCTTGCCTCGTTGAAGGTCCTTACCAACAGTGGGCCCAGCAGGTCCGCATACTTCTTGTAAAATTCAACCGGGAACCCATCCAGCCCCGGTGCCTCCTCCGCCTGCATGTTCCCTATCCCTTTGACCAACTCCTCCAACCCAACCGGCGCCCCCAAGCCCACCACCTGCCCCTCCTCCACCCTCGGAAACCTCAGCTGGTCCAGGGAGCGACCCATCCCTCCCTCCTCCAGTGGGGGCAGTTCCTCATAGAAACTCAGCCTGGAGGCTACGCCGCTCCCTAAACAATCCCTCCTCTTGGGCCTCCGCGTACCTCCTATCCATCCTCACCATCTCCCCCACCAACCTCTCCCTCTCTCTCCTCCCCCCCCCCCCCCCCTCTCCTTGTGTGCCCTAATGGAGATCAGCTCTCCTCTGACCACCACCTTCAGCGCCTCCCAGACCACCCCTACTTGCACCTCCCCATTATCATTAGCCTCCAGGTACCTCTCTATACACTCCAGGACCCACCCGCACACCACCTCGTCCGCCAGCAACCCCACCTCTAGGCGCCACAGCGGGCGCTGGTCCCTCTCCTCCCCCAACTCATGGTCCACCCAGTGCGGAGCATGATCAGAAATGGCTATCGCGGTTGCGGCTATGCCTAGGTAGGTTGCACATTCGGCAGCTCCCGCCGGGAACGGACTTTTGGGCTCTTCAGAGGGGCCCCAACGGCAATTCTTTGATGGCTCCCAGTGTGGGAAGATGACAGCAAGGTTCCCCCGACACTATATGGATTGGACCAGGAGTGGAGCGGTTAAAAAAGTGATCCTGGTGCAGCGGAAAGTGCGAGGGAGGAAAAGCAAGATGGCGGTGGGTGGAGACCAAGCAGCGTGGGCGCAGTGGTCGCAGGAGGAGTTTCTGAAATGCTGCTTTGCGGAGCTGAGGACAGAAATGCTGGCGCCAATGAAGGCGGCGATTGAGAAGCTTGTGGAGACCCAGAAGGCCCAAGGGGCGGCGATCCGGGAGGTGCGGCAAAAAGCCTCGGAGAACGAGGATGAGATCTTTGGCCTGGCGGTGAAGGTGGAGGCGCACGAGGCGCTGCACAAGAGGTGGGCGGAAAAATTTGAGGACCTGGAGAATAGGTCGAGGAGGAAGAATCTTCGGATTCTGGGTCTCCCTGAAGGAGTGGAGGGGCCCGATGCCGGGGCATATATGAGCACGATGCTCAATTCGCTGATGGGCGCGGGAGCTTTCCCGAGGCCCCTGGAGCTGGATGGGGCTCATCGGGTCCTGGCAAGGAGGCCTAAAGCCAACGAGCCGTCAAGGGCTGTAGTGGTGAGGTTCCACCGCTTTATGGACAGAGTGTGTGTCCTGAGATGGGCCAAAAAAAGGGCGGAGCAACAGGTGGGAGAACACGGAGCTCCGAATTTTCCAGGACTGGAGTGCAGAGATGGCTAAGAAGAGGGCTGGTTTTAACCGGGCTAAGGTGGTGCTCCATCGGAAGGGGTGAAGTTCGGGATGCTGCAGCCAGCGTGATTGTGGGTCACGTTCCAAGATCAGCACCACTATTTTGAAACGCCTGATGAGGCATGGAACTTTATACAGACTGAAAAGTTGGACTCAACTGAAGGTCTGTCGTGGGGGGATGTTTATTGTGT